>NC_133544.1:67799166-69165000 GCF_048773025.1 Camelus bactrianus
GCCAGACCTAGGTTTGAATCCTAACTTTGCTGGTAATACCACTTTGGGCAAGTTGCTTAACCTCTTTGATTCTCTGTATCATAAAAATGATACTACTTTCCTTCCCATCAGTATTTCTGCATAAATCCAAATAAAAAAACCCTCCTTTGATCTCATATTTTGTCATCACCATCTCTCTTACTTTTCTTTTATAGTAAAGCTTCCTAAGAATTGTCTCACAGTTGTCTCTACTTTGTTACCTTCCTTTCACCGTGTAACAGTGTGACTTCTATTCTTATGATTTCCACTGTTTTCTCTAAGGTCTCTAATGACTGCCTTCTGGCTAAATCCAAAAAACATCTCTGAGTTGTCTCTCAGCAAAATCCAACATAGTCAACCACTCTTTCCTTCTAGAAACACTCTCTTCCTTTGGCTTCTAAAAATCTGCCTTCTGCCTCCTTGTGTCTTCCTTCTCTGTTTCCTGTGGGGCTCCTCTTTTTCTGTTCACCCTTTGCGTATATTGTTGTCCCACAAAGTTCCATTCTAGATCCTCTTTTTCTTTCTCTACAAAATCTGGATATCTTAAATATTTTTGTGTCTTCAAGGACCACACAATATATATGCTGATGACTCCTGAATCTTTCTCTTTAGCCCATAGTTTTTCTGAGTTTCAAATCCACACACACAACTACATCCCCATTATTTCCATTTGCTTGTCCCACAGATGTGTCCCACAACACGTCCAAATAAAACTGATTATCTTTCTGCCCATGTTAGTTTCCCTATTTTGGCAATAGGGTCTCCATCCACTCAGTGGCTCAAGCTGGAAACCTGGGTGGCATCCTTTTACCCTCACCCTCCACGTTCAATCAGGAAAGTGTCATCTTGAGTATCTCGAGTCCATCTGTCTTCTCCGTCTTAACGGCCACTTGCTGAATCAGACCACCGTCGCCTCTGACCTCAGTTGCTACAACGTTCTCCTCATTGATCGCGTTGATCAGTCTTGCTACCAGTCTTCACACTACAGCTGAATTGGTCACATCAGTTCCCTGGTTATAATCTCTCAAGAGGTTTACATTGCCTTCCAGCTAAAGTCTAGACTTTTTACAGTGACTTATTAGACCTTTTGTGACGTGGACTCTGTTCACCTCTCCAGCCTTGTCTTCCCCTCCTCTCTCTCCCCATTCTGTCCCCCACACACTTGATGCTCAATTGAAACAGAGCTTCTTCCGGTTCCTCAGTTGAGCCACGCTCTTCCTCACCCCCGGCCTGTGTGTGCTTGTTACCCTGTGAGCTGGAAACCTCTCTCCAAACCCTTCCCCTGTCTATTCTGTATCTCCACCTCCAAAAAGCCTTTGCTGGCTATACTCCCCATGTGCTCCCCTCTGTATTTACTCTGTCATCACATTTGCTACCTTTTATTATAATTGACTATTTATCTATATCTCCCACTGCACTAAACTCTGTGAAAGCAGAGGTCCTGTCTGTTTCACGGGCATTTCCAGTACTTAGCAGAGCCCGACACATGGTAAAAACAGAAACCAAAACAAAAAAAAAGAAAAAAAAATGCTGCTTTTAGCCATAATTAATAATAGGATATTATAATATTTTTTAAAGTATTGGGATCACTCTGTGTATACTCTGCCCCTGTTGGCTTCTGTCTGTGTTCAGGAACCCTATGGCCCCACAGAGGGAACTCAGTGGCTTTCATGATGAGAGGAGGGTAGGAGTTGGGGGACAGAGTGGTGGAGGGGGCTCACTGGGCAGGACTCTGGGTCCCTCACATGGCTTTCACCAGAGCAGCTCAGAACTTTTTTGTTTTATGCACTGGGTGGCATGTTATATTATTATTTTTTATATGGGGGAAAAAGAAAAAAATGAAACAAAAAGAAAAAAAGCCTTGATATAAGCAGACTATTAAACCAGGTCTTATAAAGATGGTTCTACAATTATGTAATGAAACTGTGAAATGTTTGCTTTAAAAGA
The DNA here is from genome assembly GCF_048773025.1 of Camelus bactrianus. NCBI lineage: Eukaryota > Metazoa > Chordata > Mammalia > Artiodactyla > Camelidae > Camelus > Camelus bactrianus. The sequence goes on from NC_133544.1 coordinate 67,801,132, forward strand.
TAAAATGGAGGCAGGTATTGTGGTCATTACAACATAGTATATACTGGTATTGCCAAACAAGGGTTCAGTGCTCTTAAAAACTGTCCTGCGGTGATGAGGTTGTATGTCCTCTTAAGTTTATATCTCTTCTTAAATCAATTAAACTGAGTAATACTGCCAACTGACATTTATTAAAAAGATTATTAACAAGACTGTGAGAACTTTGTCATTTTATTCTTTTCTATATCTTTTCTGTGTATATCTATTGTTTTAGAAAACTGTACCTGCATGTAATAGGACTTTTTGCTGAGTAGACATGGAGAAACATACATAACAGACTTAAACATTTCTAGTAATTGCCATTCCTAATCTGCTGCCTCTGCTGATTCGTGGTCAGAGATTTCGCATCTCATGGTTCCCAAGTGAAATTCTGCATCTCCATGCTCCACTTTTCTAACATCAGAGATGGTAAGATGTTAGATAAAAATACTGCTTTTGGAAGAAAAAGCTTAGGAGATAAATATTCTCTATCATTCATTCATTCATTCAAAAATATTTATTGAGAGCATGCTGTGTGCCAAGTCCCTGCAAAATTTTCTAGTGTTTGGACGTATATCAGTTGAGAAATCAGATAGGGTTCCCGGAAGAGAGAGACAGAAACACATAAGCAACTTAATTTTGAAAAGTGATGAGCTGTATAAAGCCAGAAGAATGACGTGCTGGGGATGGACACCCTGGGCAGGTGGGGTGGACCTGGGCTGAGCTAAGTGATGAGAAGGAAACAGCCATATGGGAAGTAAGGACAGAGCCTTCCAAAGGCAGCAGTGAGGACAAATTCCCACCCCATGTCTTTCCCGGCAGTTCTCAAGAAGGCAGCGCCTGAGGTGTATAGAGGTGCCCAGCTCCCCTGGCCATTTCGGGAAACAGGAGTGGAGTGGTTTGCGGGGAAGGCCCAACACTGCCTAAGTAAATATAAAGGGACATCGTGGTAAAATAAGTGAAGAAATTAAGAGGAGAAAAGCCACATGAGTTGTTTTGCAAGAAGTTATATGTTTTGGTAAAATGTGTTTTTTCATTTGAAGATTTAAAAACAAAACATTCTTAAAACTGGATATGAAATCCCACACAGCAAAAAATGCCCCTTAATTGAATGGGAATTTAGTTGGAACCTGTCCTCATCCTGCGTGGCCACTAGAGGGCAGCATTGCCCATCAAATGTGCTGGAACGGCCACGCTGCAGACTGAGGTGGAGAGCGAGATAGTCAGCCCCACAGGTACATCTCTCCCATCTCAGTTTCTCGTTCCCCCTCTGTCTTCCCCATAATCCACCCATTAACTCCCTGCTGTTCACCCCTCTGAGAACGCACTCTCAGTATTCTGGCAAAGCTTCTGACTCGTTAGGAAAAAATGAAATCAGAACATTTAACCTTGTTGGAGGTGTTTTGACCCTACCCCTCACCTCGGACCCTTTCAGTGGGCAGTGGAAGTCTCCAGGCCTCTGAGGCTGTGGTTGGCTCATTCTGCTCAGTTCTCCAGGATCAGACCCATTGTTGGGGCTAGAGCCGTGTAACATTGTCAGGTTAGGGAGCAAGAAGCTTGTTCCTTCTGTGAGTTGTTGGATCGATTGGCTATCATCTGGTAGAATTGGTGGCAGCAGACCTGACCTCCGTGGACGTGGGGACATGCTCACTTCTTTCCCAGCAGCCCAAGCTCCAGTCACCTGCCTGCAAATTTCATGTTCTATGTTTTAGCTTTATTTTAAAATTGGGACTTTAATGAAAAAGTGTGAAAAGGAGAAAAAGGGAAAAGAAAGAAATGACAAAATTTCAGCTGAGGCTGCATAGGCAGAATACATGTAAGATTTTAAAATATGATGTAAGAATTATATACGCATAAATCATGAGAATTTATAGTGTGGACTTTGCTCCCTTCCAAAGAATGATTCAAGACATCATACAGCATAACATACTGCTACGGACACTGGGTAACTTATTCATTGGAGATATATTTAGTGTACCCCATTTCTGTGCCTGGAACCAGGGGCACAGAGGTAAACCAGACAGACATGGGCTGGGCTCTTACGAAGCTTCTGTTGTAATTAAAGATGTGAATGAGATCAGAAATCATGGAAGAATGTGTGTAAGTGTGTGTGTGTGTGTGTGTGTGTGTGTGTGATGGTGGTGGTGGTGGTGGTTCTGGTGGTGGTTCTGGTGGTGGTGGTTCAGAGCTGGAAGGAATATCAGAGATCATCATCTCCAATACACTTCATTTATAGGTGAGGAAATTGGTGGCTCAGAAATACTGTGACTGGTTCAGAGGTGAAGCAGTTCATTTGAGCACTGAAATTTGTTCTGAGCAAATTGGAAAACACTGCATTACTTAGCTTTGAGTGCTTGATAAAAGGAAAGAATAGTTTGGAAAGGGAAATTCCTTTGAGGGGCCACTAATTTACTGCAGAAATGATCCGTGGATCTTTACATCATGGACATGGAGGGACCATGGAACATTCTTCAAATGACTATTTAAAAATCGTCAGCCCTTCATGAAATTAAGCCATGCGGGATGGAGTTGTAGTTCAGTGAAGGGATTTCTGTGTGGGGTTAAACTACTAGATGGTCTAAAAGTGTAACTTTTTTTAATGTAACTTGATATAATTTAATCTAACTTGTCATAGGTTAGAACGAAAAGAATCTGGAGGTATGTTTGACGCTTTTAAAGTCCAACACTGAACAGCCATTCAGTGAATGCAATTAATAAAACTCTTCTGATGAAACTGCTACCCCTCTGAAGCTGCCTGATCCAGTTGGTGCTCTCTCTCTTTTTTTAATAGCGTGTTTCTGGGCCCCAAGTTATCTGTCCATTTGTCTCAGTACACACTTCTTGCTTGTGTAGACTTATCTTAAAAGAGAGAAATAGAAGGGAATACTTACAAGAGAAAGAAACTGGGAGGGTTGCATATATCTGTCTTACTTTTCATTAGAACATAAATTCCTAGAGCTGGAATTCTGTCTTGGATTTTTGGTTCTGCTGGTAGCACACTGTGCTCAATAAAAATTAACCCATCAATCAACAGGACAGGAAATCCTATCTTGCCGGAAGCAATACTTCCTGTTTGTCCCATGGAAAGCCAGTTAGAGTGTTAGGATGTTGTAATGGATATAGAAAATAGCTCCCCCCCCCAATCCCCAAAACATTAAATAAAAAATAAAATTAAATGAAAAAAAATAGACAATAGTGAAGTATTCAGGGAAAACTACTGCCCAGTTCAGTTTTTCCCGTTCAGCATATCCTCAGTGTACTGGAAGTTTGACTACATGGGTGACATCTTGGATGCCCCACTTCCTTCCTAGAAGATGCTGTTCAGGGTGGGTTCAGGTGGCACCATCCGTCTTCCTAACAGTTCACCTAGAGGTCACTCGCTGCAGCACCCGCAGCATCTTGCCACCTGTCTGCCACCACCATCATCAGGGCACCAGCTCCTGAGCACCCCTGGCTCAGTTGTTGAGAAAACAAAAAGAACAGTTCATCTGGGAAGGGGTGAATAGGAAGCTGGCAAGACAGAGAGAATGGTGCTGACTGCAAAGCAGAAAGGGAGGGTTGGTGTGTGGAAGGAAAGTGGGAATTCTTCCTGTCACAAACCCTCTTGAGAATTGATGAAAGCTACGAAACCTTTCTCCAGAACACGAACATATGCATATGCACGCACAGTTTTGCATATAATTTCATGAGTCTTCACCTTCCTCACAAACAAACATACCTCTTGTTTTAAAAAATTAAACTATAGAAGCTGTAAGTTTCCAAGTCTTATTAACCATCAAGAAGTTCTGCAAAACCCTTTAATCATCGCAGCTGTTTTATATTAAAGATTTTTTTTCTCCAATTATACACTTGCATGTTTCAAATACACTCCATTAGAAGCAGTTGCTAGAACACTAAGAATGGCCAAAATGGACAATTACACGGGTATAAACACTTGTTATCAGTGTTTTTTCTCATGTTGTATAGCACATCTTATTTGAGGTTTCTACCTATTCACTTAACCTTAAAGTAATTTTGTTTAAAAGAAATAAAAAGCGTTGTTTTATTACCAAATTCTAGAGGGCTCAAATCACCTGATAGTCGAGTATTCAGGGCTCTTTTGGGAAAATGAAATCACAAAAGAAAACAGCAGTTTGATCATCTACCAGGCCCGTGCACTCTGCATCTTGAATGGAGGGGCACGTCCTCAGTTCCAGTTAGAGACATGCCGACTGCAGATGGCACGTTTTTCCACTGGTTTGCTGTAGGAACATGAGGCTCATTCTGACCTCTTCTGGAAGGCAAGGCTAGGGCCCTTGGCTTATCTTATTTTTAAAAAAATCACCACAGGGAAGAGTTTTTTTCCCCTGAGGATGGAGCACTAAGGCAGCAATGCCTGGATCGCCCGCAGCCGAAGACATGGGAGAAACTCTCTCTACCTGCCCTCAGCGCCTGGGGGGCGTACAAGGGGCCGAAGTGACAGCTTGCAAGGAGAAAATGTGTGAGGAGGTGAGGGGAAATGAATAAAACAGAGATGAAAAAATAACGGGCTCTCCATGCCATAAAGGAAAATCATGATGAAGGCCCACGTTAACTCCCGTAATGCTTTCAGGGATCAGAGAAATGACACTGTCAAAATAAAGCATTCATTTTCTGAAGCCTACAGGCTGAATTTTATTTATTTAAAGTTAACTCCCATTTTAATACAAAAAGAAGATAGCATATTCTACATCAAAGGGAGAGGAACTTTTCCTAATGTATCCATTTCTCTTGTGAAGTGCACGAGCTGTCGCCATACAATGCTTTGTGGTGTTTCCTCGCATGCGCTTGCTTTTCTTTGCATCAGGAAATGCACAGTAAACAGACTCAAGCCTAGGTCTGCTGTTCCACAATGCCAGATGGCACTCGTTTGATTTGGTGTGTGTTTTTGCATGCATTGTTAGTTTTAACTAAGATCTGTATCTGTTCTGTGAAGGATGCTTCAAAGCAGGAGAGAAGGCAACTGAGACTCAGACATGGGTATGAAATCAGTCCTTGGTAAATTGTATAAAAGTGTGAACCACAAGCTGTTGAGAGGATTGGGCTGGAGTAGCCTTTGCGGAATAATTCAGTCTTCCGTGGTGACCAGTTTATTCCCCTTGGAAGTTCAGTCAGTGGTTGCCTGAATCTGGTCAGAACTTGACCTCTTGTGAAGATGGCATAGTCTATCAGCTCTCTGGATACTGTTTCCAAGGTATGAGAATAGCCCAAAATCACCGTCTTTCTGAATGGCTGGCTTTCTCTTGTTTTTCATGTACGTTGCTCAGGTCTGAGCCTAAGTGTTGACTAGTTCTCAGTGTGTGCAGAAGTCAGTTTTAATATACTGTAGTGGGTAAGATCACTGTAGTGATGTTGGCAGTCTGATGGCCTGGGTTCAACTCCCTGGTCTGCCACTTTAGCAATGTGGTAATTACTCAACAGCTCCATGCCTCAGTTTCCCTACCTGAAAACGGGATAAGATTACCTCCCTCACAGGGATGTTAGGAGGAGTAAGTAAATAATATATAAAAGTTGGTTAGAATAGTAATCAGTACATAGTAAGTTCTTTTTTATAGAGTTTTGCGATGATGATGATGACTGTTGCTATACTTCTAACTACAGCGCTATAATGTTTGTCTCTGGGGAACCAGCCCTTCCCCGGTCTCGTTCAGACATGATTTAGATGGGGCTGACCCCACTTACTTCTGCTCCATAACCCAGACCTGGCCAGTCTGTAAATTCCGCCCCTCTAGCAACAGTGATTGACTCAGGGATGGGAAAAGGCTGTAAGTTGGTCCTATCAGGGTATATCACGGGAGTTTATTTAGAACTGTTGAGAAAGAGAAGCTGTCTTTTGTTTTGGGTGGTTAAAGGAGCAAGTTGTAAGCCTGGCAGCTACCATGTAGTCAGTCGCAGACTGAAGCTGGTGCAGAGGAGAGCAGAACCAAGAGGTGGAGAGAGGAAGGAAACCAGTTTAAACTGTGGGACCCCACGACTGCAGCCATGCTGGGAGCCCCAGGACCGCCCTTTCTGCAGAAGTCGGTTTGTATTGGGCTTCTCCCCTTGGCAATTGAAACAGCTGTCACTGCCTCCCACAGGTGCCTCCTGTCTCCTCTGCCTGTTCAAATGCAACCCGTCCTCTGAAGCACAGTGCCTTCTGGAAGTGATGCCTCCTTTTCTAAGTTCCCATAGCACCTACTGTCTGTGCCGTCCACCTGTCACCAGCATCAGAAAGGTTACTTTTGCAAATGCATTTCCTGTATCTCTCCAATTCTGTGGTTTGGTTCCATGTTTTACTCTTTGGTGATCTCCACAGCCACTGGCACATCTGGTATTTTGCAGCATTTGGCAGATATTTATTGTTTGAATTCCTTTTATCCTCTTATGCTCATCAGAAGCGAATTATATATACCTCAGTGCACATAGGAATACATAAAGTAAACTAGAGCTGTTTTGCTCAGAGTGCTAACAACAGAGCGGGGTTGTTACATGTAGGGCGATTTTGAGAGAGGAGCCCAGCCCTTTGTCACCCGTGAAGAGCAGCAGCAGTACAACGTGGACTTGTTTATATTTGTCCCCCTAGCCTGTGAGCTTCGTAAGAACAAGGACTGGCTCTATTTTTCAAACTCTCCTCCAGTCAGTGCTGTGCACAGTGCCTGCACATCGTAGGTGCTTAGTGAATACTTGCTGAATGAATGCTGCGTGTCACAGTGCAGGGGCTTCTCAGATCAGTGACCTAACCCTCTCCATCATGTAAAGGAAATGAAGGAAGGAGGGAGTTGCTGGTTCTGTGAAGCCAACACCTTCCTCCCATTACTCTAAGCCCCTCTACAATCACCTTATTTCTCCAAATCACAAGAATAAATAAAGCCTTTCCTTAGGATGACAGATGAGGTGTAATGACAATAGAGTGTTTGGAATTTCTAGGTCTGTGAAAAAACTGGTATGAATTCCAGACTCAACAAAGAAAGGCTTACTGTCATTAGAATGAGTGAGTGGAGGGGTACGAAAGCTGAATCACAGATTTAGTAAAAGGTACTGCGTCGGAATGTTCAACATATGCACGGAGAATTCTGAGTTTGGATCAGTCTTGTTTTCTTAGGGAACGTTATGTTCCATGGTGCTTTATGTATTATAAATTGAAGAAAATACAAACCACTTTTCCTTTGAACTAGTTGATTCTCTCCCACAGAAAGTATTACTGCAGTAGTCAACCCCTTTCCCAACTTGGCATTTTCAATTCTTTCACTTATTCAGTCATTCATTATTCACAGGTCAAAAGTATCATCCTAAAAATTATTTTCATTATATCAGTGCTCATCTCAAAAACATTCATTTGTTCCTACAGCATTGAATCCAAGCAAACCAGATAGCTGAGACCTTCAATAATTTGACCCCAACCTACCTTTCCATGTGTAAACTTACCCCTGTTCTCACATCCAAGCCTCTGTTCCATTCACCCTTGTGTTTACTGCTTCCTCTCCTTGCTTCTCACTTTTGTACTTCTGAATCTTTCTCTCTGCCTATTCAAGCATGTGTTTTCTTTTAAGCAGATTCTGTAGCCACTCCAACAAGGATGAGCTTTCCTAGGGTATTTATTGCCTCAGATTATTATTTGATGTGAGTGGGTCTTCTGTTCTTTACTATGAATGCCTTAACGGCAGATCACGTTGGACTTCTTTGCATTGTGCTTTACATATAATCTAGATTATTTCAATGATTATTGTGGTAATAACTCAGGTGATATCCTTTCACTCTTCATGCCTGGGGAGGTTTTGTCCTTTTTCAGTTAGTACTGCCAATTGCCATAAAATTGTCAAATTTATAAATATCCCTCATGACTGAAATTAATCATAATTGCTTCCCAAGTTATCTTTTTTTTTTTTTACAAAGATCTTAATCTTAATCTATCAAGTACTTTATAAAGCAATTTAAAAAAATCCCACCAGGTATCCAGTAGAAAATGGGGAATGGGGTATGCAAAGCTAATGAATGGCTACTGAAATATGAAAAGATGAGTATCTTTACTCAAGATTAAAGAAGTGCAAATGAAAGTCAATTCCATCTTTCACTTCTGAAATTGCTGAAGATAAAAAAATGAAAATTGCCAGTGAACAGTGTGGACAAAGGTGTGGAGAAATAGGAATCTACATATACTGTGGGGAGTACAAATTTGATTTAAACTCTTTGGAAAGCTCTTTAACAGTATTACGTGAACATTTTGAATTTCTTTAACCTTAAAGCGAAGAAGTTCACTTTTAGGCATTCTCCCTACAGATATAATCATATAAATGCATAAACGTATCTTTATGTTGAAAGATGTTCACTGTGGTGTTATGTATACTAGCAAGAGACCACCTAGTGTACCTTGGTGTGGGATTAATTCAGGGTTCAGCACGAGGCTGTGGTGCGGCTGGGACTTGAATCCAGGCAGGCTAACTCCATGCTTATAAAGGCCAGGCTTTATGACTGCCAACTGAACTTGCCTAGGGCATTCTCTTAGAAGCTCAACAATCCTCTGTAGACATTGTCTATTTTTTGTCTAGAAGGAAGAGTAGTTAGGAGTAAGTCATAAACATTATTACAGTCATTAAACAAGTCAGCAGGAGAGACAAGACTAGAATTCCTATCCTCTTGACTCAATCCATAAAGCACTCTGCCATTTCTCATCTCAGTTTTGAGTTGATACACATTTATTTAACTTGGTGACATGTCAGCAAAGAAAAAAAAAAAAAGTTCTAATGAATCTTTCAGGGTGTTCTGATAGCTGCTCTGTTTTGAAGTGTATCTGATCGATGATTTATGTATGAGGTTTATTAAAAACACATCCATTACTTAGGGGCTTTGGGTGGATATTTAAAGGAAGAATATGCCATATTCAACCCAGCAGTTATGATTCCCCATAAATAGCTAAGGGATGGCCCACTAGGGGATGTCAGATGAAAAAGATGTTCTGAGAAGGTGAGTGGCCTTGGTCTCTCTAATTCAAGATGCAGGAACAGAATCACCACAGAAAATAGTCTTGCCTCCATTCCCTGTGGCTTAAAACGTCATATTTCTTTTTCGAAAGCAGGAAACTAATTCTTCTTCTGCTTGGTTTGACTTACCAAACTCCCATTGCGTTTGGACAGAAATGCAATTCTCACAATAAGGATGCAAACACAAGTGCCCGCATGCCCAATGACTTTAGGAAGGAGAATGATCAAAAGTACAAAGATCTTTCAAAATCAACATTGATACCCAGCTTGATGATTCCTTCTAGGAGGTCAGTTGAAGAAGGGACACTAGATGGACAGAACTTAACGGTTCAGTTCATTCTCCCTGTCTCTGTTTTATAACTGAATTTTAGGACATGACAAAAATATTCTAGAGTTTGAAAGAGAAAAAGGTAAAAGGGTTGTTAAGAGTACAAGATTTCAGGATTCATTTCTGAAAGCTGGGCTAATATATCAACCTGGATTAGCCTGCCAAAAATATGAAAATATAAAAACATCATAAATTAGTCAGTTGTCCATGGCTATAATCTGCCTGATGCCAGATGTACTTACGATCGGAAAAACAGTTGGCTTTAAAACAGCTGGAAAATGTTAAGCACTTATATAAGATAACACATTTTTTTAAAAGTATCAAATGGGTTGGTATCTTATTAGTGTATGCAGTTTAAAAGAAGTGGCTATGATTTAACTCGGACCAATGATAAATTTTCCTATTTTAGCATTTCAGTGTTCATTTAGGGAACTATAATACCATGTAGTACAAACCGTTTATTAAATCAATGCATTCGTTATCTGAAATAAAGTTTTTATTCAATCACCATATTTTGATAGACTAGACTGTTGCACATGAGTAGGAGATAATGGATTGAAGAGAGTGTCCTTGAAGGAGAGGAGCTCAGACCTCCTTTCTTGCGCGTTCCCAGGAGACAGTCAGTTTCCGATGCCATCAAGACTTCAAAAGGCTGGCAGGGACTGTGAGCCAGCCCTATGTGGTATAACAAATCAGTGCGTGAAGCAGCTAACCATGTAACTGGTGAGAGGAGAGAATGAAATCATTTCTGCTTAAAATCTGTCGATGTCATCTTTTAATCTATTTAGGGTGATCGGCTCAGCTGGCTTTATGGCAACCCAGCCATGTGTATGGTAAGGACTCACTAGGAGCCATCATCAAAGTTAGTAAATCTGCTTCTGCTCTCTGCAAGCTCTACTTGCTTAGCCTGACCCTCCATCTCTCTTACTGCCCAACAATTAGAGACAGAACAGGAAGAGCTCTAAGGAGTGATGAGAGAGAGGACGAGACATACTAGGCAGACGTGCACATATACAGCACAGATCTGGAAAAAAAATACTAATAGGTATTTTCACAGCCCAATACACATAGGCAAGGGGGAAATCAAGGCTCATTAAGAAAAATGCTTACTTTCCCATAACTGCCTATAACTTTGTGCACTGATAGAGTCTTCTAACAAAGCCTTGCATTTTGGATGCTGTAATAGTCATCATTGACTAATTTTTTAAAATTGAAGTATAGTTGATTTGCAATGTTATGTTCCAGGTGTACAGCAAAGTGATTCAGATATATGTATGTGTATATACACACATATGTTCGTATATTCTTTTTCATATTTTCCATTATAGGTTATTACAAGATATTGAGTATAGTTCCCTGTGCCATAAGTAGGTCCTTGTTGTTTATCTATTTTATATGTAGTAATGTGTATCTGTTAATCCCAGACTAATTTATCCCTCCCCTGCCTTTCCCCTTTAGTAACACATAAGTTTATTTTCTATGTGTATGAGTCTATTTCTGTTTTGTAAATAAGTTCATTTGTATCATTTTTGGGGGGATTTTACATATAAGTGATATCATATGATATTTGTCTTTATCTGACTTACTTCATTTAGTATGATAATTTCTAGGTCTGTCCATATTGCTGCAAATGGCATTATTTCATTTTTTATGGCGGTGTAACATTCCATTGTATATGTAACATCTTCTTTATCCAGTCATCTGTTGGTGGACATTTAGGTTGCTTCCATGTCTTGGTTATTGTAAATAGTGCTGCTATGAACATTAGGGTGCATGTATCTTTTTGAATTATCTTTTTAAATTAAAGTTTTCATCTTTTCTGGATATATGCCCAGGAGTAGGATTGCTGGATCATATGGTTAACTCTAGTTTTAGTTTTTTAAGGACCCTCCAGAGTAGCAGCACCAATTTACCTTCCCACCAACACTGTAGGAGGGTTTCCTTCTCTCCACACCTCTCTAGCATTTATTATTTGTAGACTTTTTTGATGATTACCATTCTGACTGGTGAGAGCGTATATCTCATTGTAGTTTTGATTTGCATTTCTCTAATAATTAGCGATGTTTGAGCATCTTTTCATGTGCCTATTGGCCATCCTAAATTCTTCTGAAAAGAGGGCATGGTTAATAAAATCAAGGAAACAAACTGGCCCACATATATATTTTTAGAAGATTCCAGAACCAAAAATCAAATATATATTCATGTACCCCAAGATGAAAACCTTGCTAGTTAAATATTGATATGAAAGTCTATCATCTAATGGCAAAAAATTTCTTAAATTTCAAATCTTGAAAGTGTTCCTTTCCATACAGCACCTTGGGTTTCTTACAGCCATAGTTTGGATGCATACACGGCTACAAAGATCTCTGGGAGATGCTCTTTGGCAGTAGATCTGGGAAATTATGAAAAAACACTCACCAGTAGAAATTGTGTTGAAAGACGGTTATGCTACTTCCTGAACATTTAATAGCTGTTTGCATTTATTTTCACACATAAGTTGCATCATCATATTTATATAAACTGTTCCTATTAAAAGCCTGAGGAAGTGAAAGGGAAAAGAAAGGGGGAGAGAAATAATCAGTGACTTGGTAAGGGCAGAATCAGCAGCCCCTCACCTGCCAAAACATTTTAAAAACATCCTTCCCACAGGGGTGATTCAAATCTTCCCACCTCATAAAAGAAAGGGAAATAATTCTTGTTTGGACAGGAGGTATCATATGATCATGTCTTGGACCTTTGCATTGTTTCCCCACTTTTCAACACCTGAGTGAAAAGAGGACAGGAGATAGTGACTCCCCTTCTGAAGTACGGCAGGCTTCACGTTGGGCCAGCTCCAAATCTAGGTCATGGTGAATGTTTCATCCACTGTGTCTTCCACCTGGAGCTCAAATGCAGTGCTGAAATGCACTGGATTGCAGGGGATTGCTTTTTCTGGGCACGATTTGAGAGTGATTTGAGAGAGAGAGAAATGGGTGAGACCTGCAAAACCTAATGTGTTCATGCTGCCTAGGAGTCCCCTGCTTACCCCTGACGAGCGTGGAAACAAGGAAGTCTGCAGAACTCTAATCTAGTCAATGTACTGTAGTAGACACAGTGCTTTCCATTCTGGCCTGGAATTAAGACCCTTTTGAAAAGTTAGCACTTTTCTTCACATGAAAGGAGGCATTCATGTCAGGGGTACCTTTCACAGGTCCCAGGGTCAGAGTGTAGGCTGTATACTCGGTAGTACGTACTAGTCATCCTTCTTAACTAGGCCAGCATTTGCACTTTTAAGTCCCTTATGCAAGCTGTTAATGACTGTTAACCCCCCAAAAAAGTATTACCTTTTTTTTTTTCCTGTTTTCTCAGTGCTAAAAAAGGAGGTGGCTTTTCTGTTTTCTTCTTATACTGACATGGGGGCTTGGCTTTTGACAATTTGAACTCTGTAAGAAATCCTAGAATTTGGAAGCATTGTCTTTATTCGCTCATTAAGGAACAGAGCCTTTCTGAAGTAGACTTGAGGTCTGGACTGTGGAGGCCCGAAGTAGAGGTAGGCATAAAAGTGCTGTATTTTGAAGAAGCTCACCATGAAAACAGTGCAGAGGTACAGGGAGGCTACAGCTATTGCTGGTGAGGATAAATGAGGTAGTGGATATTGTTACGGGCTGAATTGGGTCCTCCCCAAATTTGTATGTTGAAGCCCTAATTGGCAGTACCTTAGAATGTGACAGGATTTGGAGACAGGGCCTTTAAAGAGGTAATTAAGGTAAAATTAAGTCGTGTGGGCGAGCCCTAAGCAGATAAGGTGAGGGCAGAGGAGGAAAGACACCAGGTGCACCTATACACGAAGGTGTATGCCACGTAACTGGGAAAAAGCCTGCAGTGTGATGGCAGGGCGGGAAACACATGGGACAGTTCTGGGAAATAAGACTTGACAAGTGGTTAGCACCAACTTGTACAAGGCCTTGAATGTTGAGTGAAAGGATTTGGATGCTCTCGTGTAGGCAGTAATGAAGAGAAATGTGTTTTTAAAAATTCTCCCAATATTTACTTACTTTCTGCCCTTATGTTTTTCTCATTTTCATCACACATCTTTAGCCAGACTTCAGGTGCTTTCTCTCTCCCAGGCCACCAGTTTCCATCAGCCAAACTGCTCCTTAAAAGCCATCTTTTATAGAGGCTTAAGTGATTTTCCATTGACCCGCACCCTTGAAAGGTAATTGATAGCCTGGATGTCCTAGACACTATGCGAGTTTTGTCACCAACTTGATGGATTTTTAGGGCAAGTCATTTTTGCAATTTGTTAAGAACTGACAATAACAGTCACTCACAGAGATCAACCAAAGTACGTTGGGTCTCAAAAAGCATTGATTGACTAGGGGAGCAAAATGTGTCTATAAGTTGATGCATACCCCATTTTCTGGCCTGAGCATTCTCTCTCTATCTGAATTAAAATAACATCTATCAGTTATGGAATCTAGCCAAACAGTTAAAAGTTATAAGGTTAATTGGAAATGCATGCCATTCCTTGGAGAAGTTTCAAGAGAAATCCTTACTGATTCGTGTTTATATATCACAGGGAAAAACGAAAGTCACATTCACCCTTTATTCAAAATAAACCTCATCACATACACTCAAAAGAGCTGCTCAGAACCATTTGACTGTGGTAGGGAAGCTGAAGGACACTGCATAATATGCATCGAAACAGTTAGGTGGTAGAAGAAGATGCTAAGGGTCTAAAAAGACAGAAGTAGTCTTTTATCACTGTGTTTTCTGCTCTTGTGTACCAACTTGTAAATTAGAAGTACATGTACACACCTCTCTAGCTCTATCTTCCGTACACTAATGAAAAACTTCCATTTGGATCACGAGTTAGTTGTTATGTTCTTAGAATTTACTCTTCTAACAGATTTTTAAAATCCATTGTATAATTTTGATTATAAGAAAGACCATTCATGGAGAAGCATAAATGAAGTGGTTAAGAACAAGAGCTCGGGCATCAGTTCACTGGTTCAAGCCGTTTCTTCTGTCTGTAATGACCACGTCCTGGTCATTCAAGTTTCTTTGTACTTTAGAGGATCACTGTAAGGATTAAATGAAATAATGCAGATAAAAAGCATGCTCAGCTCAATAGTGATGAAAATAACAATCCATCATGTGGAGCGTTCTCTGCCAAATGCTGGGCCTCGGAAGTGAGTTGATAGGGAAACCATATAGAATGCCAGATACAACTGTCATCCACAACCTCTCTGGTCAGTGGACAAGAGATGATGATGATGGAACTGGTAACCCATCATACCAGAAAGATCAGTTCATTTACAAGTTACAACTGGTGGCTCAGAAGAAGCTGACTTTATCCTGCTTTAGCAGGAAACTAAAAGTTTGGAGAGTTTGTGTTGATAGGGGATATTTTTGAAGGAAAACACATGTTTATACCTAGACAGAAAAGGTTATTTGGAGTCTTCAAAAGGCCTGGCATTTGCAGTATCAAAATCCTTAGCACAGCTTTGCCTCAGTGAGAGAAAGGCATCTCCGAGGAGTGCTGAGGACAGTTACTGTGAAGAGCTCGCTCCTCAAGCAGAGTGGGGGGGTTCTCGCGTGGCGGTCTGAGTTCTAAGCCGGCATGCCACACGGATAATTCCTCCTCTGGGTAAATGCGTCACAGGTACCGGGCCCAGTGTGGGTGCCATCTTGTCCATTTCTGACTCCAAAAATGTCTGGAACTCTAAAATGCAAAAACAGAAAAATGATGAGTTTTCACTCATCACAGAGCAGGGGCACAGTCAACAGCTGTTAAATGCAGTTACCTACCGTTGCAAAATCAGTTCCTTTGGGGGTAGGACAGGGATAAAGATTCTTGTATCTTGTACGGGTCTGACAGCCAGCACCTGCTGTGTCTGGCTCTGTGTTCTGTTTTGCCCGAGTTCTCCATGATCACACCAAATGGAACCAATGTTAAAATATTTACCAGATCTCCAACTTTTCTGGTTTTACATCTTAAGAGAAATTCTACCTGTAACATGATTGAAATGAAAATGCCTTTTCCTAGATCTGAAACTGATGTTCAGGTTAAGGTTATTTAAAATAAAAATAAAGCAACCCTAAAACAACATTTAAGACAAAAATCCAATGAGATTAAAACCAGTAATATCAGAAGGCATTTCTTATTAATTTGATTATGTTAATCATAGAAGGGAAACATGAGATACTGTACATTATAAATTTGGGATTGGAAGAAATATTTAATGTATATTTTTTAAAATAAATAACAAAGCACAAGAAGAAAACAATTTTTCAAATATCTTCCAACTCCTTAGTACAATAAAAAATCTTATATGGCATAGCTTCCTTTCTAAACTGAGAAATTCTTTTGTAACTAAAACTGTCATGAAGTTGCCACATTAGACTAATGACCTTTAGTTATAATTGGTATAATTGAATTTTAAATTGTCAAGAAAACGGAACTGAAATTCATAAAATTTGCCAAGAGAATAGCTCTTTGATATGCATTTGACAATCTGAAAAATACCACAGCTTAAAAAAAAAAAAACAAAAAAAACCCTTCTATTGCATTATCCAAGGGCAAAGCAAGCATTTGAGTATTCTTTTAAAAAGCATTTCCCCCATCATGATCCCAGGATTAAAAAATAGCTCAGCCACTTTTGTTGAATTTGCAATATATTTGCTTTAAGTCTTCTTTAGACTAATATTTTATCATTGAAAAATTTTAGATGAGTCCTGTACCCAGTATAATAATCACTTATAGCTAACTTCTTTTTTGTAATCACAATTAACAATATACTCAAAATGATGCCCAGGCTCCAAACAATTAGAGTTTGGAAGAAGTAAGCAAATTATTTAACTGTATAAAAACTGTAATGCACAGGAATGAAATATTTTGAATTTTTGTGGATTAAGAAGACTATCCATTCCTGAATTTATTCCACATTGAAAATTGTTGACACTAGAGGTGTGTATTGACAAAAGTAGGGCCGATCGATATTGAAATTTAAGGGTCAGAGGGCTTCATGTTTGGTGTAATAAGCAACTTAGTTTAGGTATTACAGTACTTCAGTAAAGTAACAGTTATTAAGGGTCAGGCAAGGTTTTTATTATAAACTAATTCAGGGAGGCCTGGGAGGCATAGTTCCAGAGTCTCCAAAGGCATATGATGGTATGATTGAAGCAAGATGGTAGCTTAAAAATAAATAAAGAGAAAGTGAGTCATTATACTCAAAGTTGAGGAATTAAATTATTTCCATTCTCCAGATTCAAAACCCATCTTTTCTTACCATCTCCTCAGACCTTTTATGAAATCTTTAAACCCAGGAAGCTTTAGTTGAGAGGTAAATCTCTCTTAAGTTTTTTAATGTCTTGAAATGTTTACTTTTGAAAATTATCTAGCACACTCAAGAAGCTTATAAATTATAAATACTACCAAAGGGAGCTCTGTATCTATTCAACCATATATGGTTCAATGAAATCTCAGAAACACCCTCTACACTTTCCACTTAGTTGTGTGTAGAACACTAGTAGCACATGGAAATCATTATTTTTTTACTCAAACATACTTGATCATGTTGGCCTACTGAAATATTTAAGGTTTGGTTTTTCAGTAAATCTTATTTATATAACTAAGAAATAGTGTTTTAATTATTTACTTTAAAATGTGTGTTGGACACATTGTGACTTAAACTTAAAAAAAAGCAAACAATAATGTAAATAGTATATACCAAATATTTATAATAATAAAATAATGATGAAATAGATAATTACAAAAAGTATATATTGCTTAAGGCTAGAATTTAACAACATAATTCATTCTCATATATTTTAAAATTAACATGAAAATTTTAGAATTAACATGAAAAAGTTTAAGATTATGGAATTTGGGTTTGAAAGAAAGGATGGTATATCTGAACATAGAGGAGGAGGGACTAAAATACTAACTTTCTACCTATACTGAGCTCCATATAAATGCAACTTCTGAATCTTTAAGTCCTTCCTGGGCAGACACTAAGTGGTCTGCCCTATTGTGACCTTTCTTTGAAAGAATTCAGAACGTATAGATACATTCAAACAACAGAAGTGGGCATTGATCAGTCAAGGAAGAAGCCATGCACTTTCAGTTTCCATTACATTAAACAAAATACTCATTAGTGCTTGGCATTTTCCCAAGCAGACACAATCTAGGTGCCCACTGAGGCCTCACTGTGCAGTTAAGAAGTTTAAAAAGACCTTCTAGACATCAGCTAGGGACAATTAAGGGATGGGTAAAACTACTCCAGGGTAAGAAGGCTGGAATTACTGGAAACAAACAGACAGACTATCAACTGTAAACTAGACAAACTATCTTTAAGATCAGTTAGATAATCAAGGAGAGAAAGACTAAAGATCCCTCTGCTTCCCTTTAAGAAACCACAATACACTTTACTATGGGAGTATTCAGTCGTATTAAAACAAAATCACGACTAGATATGTGATAGAAAAAAACAGTCTGATGGAAACCTGTCATCACAACATGATTCTTCCTGATTTACCCAACAAGGAAACTAAGCGCTAGTATTACTAAGAGGTCATAATAATGTAAATTTGTTCTGAAATCTGTATCCATTAAAATTGTTGAAACAAGTTTTATTGCTAACCATCCGCTCCTAGATCCAAAACAGCTTCTAGAAAATACTAGAGAGCAACTACTTGCGTACACATCAGATATACAAAAGTATTTTCCTGAGTATTTCCTTCCCTCTCTCTCTTCCTCCTGTCCATCCATCCATCCATCCATCCATCCATCCATCCATCCATCCTTTCATCCAGAAAGCATTTATTAAGTACTTTCTGCCAGGCAATATGCCAAGTGCAAGGGCTACAATAGGAAGACAGACAAAGCTTAGGTGTACATGGATTTACAGGCTAGTGCATAAGGCAGAAGGTTTTATATGATCTCTTTTGCTGTCAGTATTAAAATGTACTTGAGAAATATGTTTTATATTATTTATTTGAGAAATCTTTATGCAAGACCAGTACTTCAAAAATTTTTGAAGACCAAACTTCAAAATTCATTCATGTTACCTGTTCCTCACCCTCTAGGTAGGGGAATGGGAGGAAAAGCTTTTTATGGCAAAATTTCTCTTATTTTAGGGAGACACTGGTCTTTCTACTTTGGCTGATATAGTCTAGTATACCAGAAAGTTGCAGTAACAAATGTTAAATATAAACTCTTTCTCCAAGTGATGCTATGTTGTCTAGTCACAAGGAATGTATGAAAAAATAGGCAAAAGGAAAGAACATATGCTTCCCATGGAACATGAAAAACTCCTTGAATTTGCTACAATAAACTCTCCCTGCTTTTTAGCTCAAAGACACCATTCTATCAGTACTTAACACAGATCTTTAAATCCCAGAGCTAATAATGCTTCCCAGCTACAGCTGGACGCACTGACAAGCAGCGTGTAGAAGGAAGCCTCACAGGGGATAAGGTTCCTAACAGTCAACTGAGAGTTCAGGTCCCCTAAGAGGTGCCCCCGGTGTGCAGAGCACTTAACCCTTCGACCAGTACCAACATGACTATTCACAAATTATTGATGTCCCTAAGTCCCTGGCAGATTGTAGACAGTTCTTATATCCATTGAAGCCCAAGCATATGGCCACTAATGGGATGGATTAAAAAAAACCACATACACACATTCCGTCTTTGCTACATGAATATAAAGCCACTGAAACGCTAGAAGGTGATTGAACTGGACGGAACACTGTTAAATACATGCTTAGCCTCATGTTATGGATCATTTCCATTGACATCTATCTGCGTCTTTGGTACAGTTTAATTAAAGCTGTCTGGAACAAGTCTGCCCTCTAAGTGATCGGCAGAGCAATGAAAAGGTGAAACATGAGGAGGCTTGAGGCCTTTTTTTGTAAAGCATTCAAATGACTGTCTCTGTGGTTAAGAGCAGCGGCAGGGAAGAAATTCATTTTCAAAATTAGCTAGCTATTAGGCTTTTCTGCAAGAGAAGGCAAGGCTCCTTCTGATGTCATGCTGGAATACCAGAAGCTTGGTTAAGGAATACCAGATTTTACAAACTCAGACTGAGCCATATCCTGATCCAAAATAGCTATACTTTGTTTGGTTCTAAATCTATAAATATTACAGCAGGTTTTCTTATTTGTAACTTATTGTGCAAGATATAACCCCCAAATGGAACAATTTTGCCTAAAGTAGTCCCTTTCTTAAGATAGTTTTGCAACTAGATAGCAGTAACATCATCTATTTAACTTGGTTTTACAGCATATAGAACACAAGCGTGGCAAATAGATAGCTTCAGACAGTTAAGGTATTTATTGTATATTCTTCATGTTTCGAGCACCGTTAAGGTGCTGGTGAAACAAAATTAACAAAATATGGATCCAGGGCATAAGAAATGTGGGACATAGTCAAGAGATCGAATCTTAAATTAGCTAGTTATACCTACTTCTTTTTTATGGCACTTTCTCCCCCTTATCACAGTTTTATTTTAAAGAGATATAAATTAAATTATATTTGTTCTTCTATCTCAGAATTACTGTTACGCAGCAATATATAACTAGAATGGAGGCTATGCAGTAGTTTAAATGTGTCATAATAAGCCTCGAAATTAGCATTATCATAGTAGGAACTGAAAAGAGGCACATGTTTTTGGGAAAAGATCCTAAGTTTTCCTTTGTGTTTATAATAGGTTGACAATTTTTTTTTTTTTTTCTGTAAAGGGCTTTGTGGACTGTATGTTTTCTGTTGGTACGACTCAGCCATGTCTTTGCAGGGCGAAAGAAGCCATAGACAATATGTAAATGAATGTGTAGCTGAGTTTCAATAAGACTTTATTTACAAAAACAGGCTGCTGGCCAAAGTCGGCCGTTGGTTATAGATTGCTTACCCTTGGTTTATCATGTTTGAAATACTGAGGAAAATTCAACTGGAAATATGCTATCCACAGATGATGACACAGGAATGGGGCTTTGTGACAATGCAGGGCTGGAGATGTGGGTTAGAGGATAGTTAAATATTCTTGAAGAGAGCCTAGGGTACTATTGTATCTTCTTAAGGTTGAGTTTACTTTATTTCTTTTAAATTATATTAGGACAGTTTGCAAGCACATTAGTAGCTGAGGGATTACTTGTATCTTTTTATGAGTAAATTGGACTAGTCTAAAAAATTTGTTTCTAACGGTGGCTAATATCATTCTAATTTTTAATTTATATCACATTCATAATTTATTTGAACAATTATGAGTTTGGCAATATTTCTTGCTTGTATTTGAAGAGCATCTATAACATTAATCTCCAAATATTTATATCCCAAACTATCCTGAAAAGTCAATGGTTATTTTCCATAATTTATGATATATTGAAGGCATTTTATCATGCTGTTTACTGTTATGTCATGGGAAAAAAGTGTGACCTTTGAAGAAACAGAACAAGCAAATTTTTAGTTCTCCTGCATATCTGTTAAGTTTATGGATATTTATTTTAGGCTTTATGAAAATTCTATCAGGCAAGTAAACAATTTAGACTCACACAGCATGTAAATTCTATTAAACAAGGGCTCTTTACCCTCTCACCTATTGCCCTACATGTGCTCGGTACCGTGGTGCAACTATTCAGAGCAAATACTAATAGTCTGCTTAAAGCCCTTAATATATTCTGGTGAATATTCAAAGGGATTTTTATCCATTTAAGGCAAAGAATGGTTTGAAGAGTTCTGGTTTTGGCCTCCAAAAGAGCAGCCTGGTTAAGAGGTGAGGGCTTCGTGTGGTTCCTGCATTTGATGAAGTGCAGACCTTGCAGCATTCCCTCACAGACCTGTGACCTCGAGAGAGAAATGATTAGTAAGGTCCTTCTATCAGGTATGTTAACAGTTTCAGCTAAAAAGAGTATATTAATAATATTGAATTGCAAAATAATATGAGGCAAGGCTTGACTCTCAATACTAAGACAAACCCATCTTCAGTTGATGCCACAGCTCCTATAAAAGGCCGTCTGTTTAGCTCTAATAGTATTTTCTTTCTTTTTTTTTTTTTTTTTTCTCACCTTTGTAGCTTAGTCTGGGACACCTGCTCGATGTGAAATGAGATTGGCGGGTCTCAGTCCATTTGTGGCTGGCTGAAATTTTCCATCTTCCTTTCCAGAAAAATGGTCCATAAGGAAATTAAGTGAAAAGAGTTAGGTGTCACACATGGATTCACGTGTAGGTGTACTGAAGGCCTAGATAATCTTCCTGTGTGAAAAGTACAATATAAATTCAGCACTGGTTCATTGGTTCATCCACTTTGCCTCTCAGCAGCTCTCTAACACCTGAGGTCTCCTGTCTCCTAAAGATGATGCAACTTTAGGGACATCTTTTTACTATTCTAAGCCACTGCATAATTTGAGCTGAGATTGTAACGTGGCTTGAAATTGGCTGTGATTTCCTGCTTCATTTAAACAGGGATGGTGTATGAAAGTAGTATAAGAGGTACATGTGCTGTGCTTTTATACATTATGTAAATAGACCTGAAGTCTCCGTACGTAACAATTAAAGAATATTCCTAGTTTACGGGTAAACAGATTAGGTGCCTTCAGACCACACATTACTCAAGAGAGAAAGTAGAACATCATAAGTTATTATAACCCAAGGCAATATTGCCTTAATGTGGTATGAATTTTGATTTCAAAAGTCAATAGGGTCTTTTACATATAAATTTAAAGCCACCAAAAATTGCACTGAACTTACTAAATACACAATTAATTTCTTGTTACGGATAATTTCTATTGACCCAAATCTGGTTTGTCAGCATGGATTAATCAGAATCGTCAGGGACTGGGATCTGGGTGGCTCAAGGGATCAGTTCCTGTGCTATAAGCCATTCACCCCCAGGTCACCATTTCCAATTCTTAAAAGGAGTTTCGAGAGGCCTATGTGACAGCTGGTGTGAAACAAACCAGTACTTTCAACTATGTCCCTCACATAAATTCACTGTTCCTTATATTCAGAGACATTATCACTTACTGTCTGTGAGTGTATTTAAGGTGAAAAAATACTGCAGCAGCAGCAGCCCTAGTTATTCATAGATATGTTCATATTTATAATCTCCCATGGTAAACAATAATGGTTGTTATCTTCAAGGCCTGCTGTATCTAGTTATTGAGTATTTCTCTCTGTGCGACATTTTCCTGCAAATGAAACCAAAGCTATTATATATTCCTCCCTTTGTAGAATAAACCATGGAAGTGTTTCTTTTCTAGGGAATATATATGGGTGTATCTCCTTCCTTTATTTGCCTTTCAGGTCTTTTCTAAATAAAAACTCAGGTCTGGGTCCTCCATCCAAATGGCGTCCCTGAAGGAAATGTTGCTCGCATTTCTTGGGTGCGATGATTATCCTTCACTTGCTCATTTGTTCGGACGCTTTAAACCTCAACCTGGGCATCTGTGGTGGTCTCTTGGGTGGCACGTAGGCCCTGATCTCATCACACTAGGTCAAAGATTGGAAGATGCTCTTTCTTCAGCCCTCAGTCTGGCTGAAGCTCTTAATAGCCTTCTTATTTCAGGGTGAGTCAGGTAACTTTGTTTTCTAGATCTTTCTAGTTGTAGTCCCATAAATTTTGTTGCCAGGAGCCAAACACTATTTCTTTCCTGACTTGGTTGAAAATTAATAGACTTTTATTACAAAGATACTAGCCATTCTTAGGAGAGAAAGAACCTTGGTTCCTGAGGATAAGAGAAAAGAGATTTTAGCTGTCCTGGATCACTTACAAAGTTTTGCTGCTTGTCTTACTAAGGTGTTTTCCATTTCTGGCTCTCCTGTGAAACTATACACCGAGGAAGCTAAACGTAGTGGCTAGTGCCTGTACTGACTGCTGTACTGTGGATTCAAGTTCGTGGTTTTTAATAATATAAAGCATAGGAGGTATGTCATGCTTTCTGAAGTGTTCTCAGGAAGAGCTCATGGTAACCTTTGGGGGTTGTGGAGGAAACAGCATGGTTCTGTGCTCCTGGGCCATGTATATCCAGTGAGGCTAGCTTGGCAGAATGTCTCAGTAATAGAGATCATGTGTTGGAGGGGGCCAAGGGAGTTATTAGTTATCCATATGTCTATGGCTACTTAACTTCAAGTCTCACTGCTATGGAATTGGAAGCGTAGGTGTGGGAGGGTCTAATTAAATCAAGCGGTGTAACTTCATGGATTCCAGGTGTCAGGGAAGTAGCCAATTCCGGATCGCTGACAAAAATTGCTCCCATTGATCTGGGTGCTCCTGGCTCATAAAGCTGTAGGTGTGGGAGGAAGAAGGAAGAACCTCTGATTTCAAGTACATGAGTGGAATTGCCCCAGCTAAGTGTTTTCTCTTCTTAGTCTAGGGAAGAGGAAGCAGACAGTTATTGTCATAAAACTTCTTAGTTGAGGATGGAGCTATTCTTGATTCTCCCTTAGAGGATTACTATTCTCCTGGAGATAGGCTGTCAATAAGTTTAATAAAAGCATGGAATTCCTTGGGCTTTATTTTTTCCCCCAGTCCTCCCATGACACCTTGTATACATTTCAATTACAGCATCATACTGAACTGCAGCTGTTTACCTGGTTTCCTTCTCAGTGGATAATGAGGGCAGTAACCTTATGTTATTATCTTTATATCCTCAGACCAAGGATAGACTGGCACATTACCTGCACTCAACAAATGTATTACAAATGCGTGAATAGGAGAAACCAGAGAGCAACACCAGCTCTTCCACGCTTCTTTTAGTCTTACTCGTTCCTTTTGGTGATGATGATTTAGAGATTGAATCATTCCACATTAATATAGTATAGTTGGTAAGCATGTGAATGCCATGTGCTTAATTTGAATCATGATTCTGACACTTTTTAGCTATGTGATTTTGAGCAAGACTTAAACGTCTTAAATGCCTGTAGATTCAGAATAATACTTAGTTCATTGGGATGTTGTGAAGATTGAGTAAATTGACATGAGCCCAGCGCATACAAATTACACTGTTATTATCATCATCACCATCAAAGTGAGACTATGGCCAGTTTGTTGCTGCTGAGTCTTGATGAGAGAGAACATCTGGAGTAGCAGGTAAGAGCGCCAGAATTACTGTTGTGGACAAGACTAACGGATCAGGTAACCCACAGTTATTTGCATCCTCTGTGTGGTTTGATTTAGCAGGTGGAAATATGGGGCTTCCTTATTCTAATTTCTTTTAGAGAAATAAAATCTGATTATTTGATCAAGTGGATCCTTTTTTTCTTTCAGGTGGCCAAAAGGTATATGTATGTGTGTGAGGGGTAGGGGAGGGGCCAGGAAGGTGTGTGTGTGGGTGACTGATTTGAGCTATCTTTCAATATCCAGCAATAGCGGAGGCAGAGAGGGAGTGGAGTGTGGGAGTGAAAAGTATGGAATGCTGACATTCTGACCAAGACAGAGGATGCTCCAAGATTCCTGGGTGGGGCCTAGAAATGCAAGGGAGGCACCTTATGGACACAAAGTTCTGGAAGAAGTCTGCACTGGAAGAGAAGCCCTACTAGAGGAACGGAGGGATACTGGAGAAGAGCAGACACCTTAGCCTAGTACCTCTTGTACACAGCAGCAGGCTAGTCTCGTATGCTAGAAAGGAGGGGTACTGAGTGACCGTAAAATCAATATAAAATAAGAAAAAAGCATTTCTGGAAAGATCAGATAATGTCTTGAGTCTGTATTGCTCTGGAGGAATGTAGTCATTTTATATTTAGGTTTCTTTCAGTTAGCATCTTTTACTTAACCTGGCGTCTCTCTATTATTTTTCCTTCCTTTATCTGCCCTCACAACTCTGCTAAAATAAATTGGTAGCCTGGAACTACATAGGTTTTGTTTTTCTTTTGCCATGGCCAGTTCTAAGTAGGCAACAAATGAAAGAACCCCATGTACCGAGACCTTGATTTGAAAGCTATCTTGAAGATTTACAATATTCTAATCGAGGGGAAAACTTGGGAATAATCAGCACAATACATTTTGCTCTCCATTATAATCAGTTTTTCAGCCTCCGTGTCAATAAAACTTTCTCTCCTTTTTCACAATGGTTTACAACTTAAATAATTTAATACAACAGTTGTTATATTTTTATTGCAAGCTTATAAAACTGGAACCATAAGTCTTTTCTATGCAATATATTACCAAAAAGTGACACTGGAGAAGGGGAACTGATGATTACTAAAACTGTAATTCAATCTTCAAGTTCTGAAGGTGTCATAAAAACGGCTTCTGCTTTACTTGCATGTGGCAGATACTATCAGGATGCCTCAAATGAACTCTCTCTGGGTCTTCAATCTCTCCTTTGGCATTATTTTATATACAATAAAAATAAAAATGGGACTTCACAATGCAAATGCAACTGAGATTCAAGCCCAGTAGTTCTTTTGTCAAACGGGATTTTCTTTTATGAAGTTTCATTTTGGAATTAATTTTGATATCAGTGCCTGTCAAGCTGTGGAAATTGAGCTGAACCAACTGCGTCTTTTCCTATTTGAGCTGACGTGTAGGAAGTGGTAATTAGAAAAAATGCAGAGAGTTTGTACTGTGCTGTAGAAAATTAAACTCACCATGCCACATATTATCAATCTGGTTAAAAGTACAGGTGTGATAAAAGGCAACATTCTCTAATGCCTAAATTTTCATCTATTTAAATATTTACCACTTTTCACCCTGCCATATTAGTTGTCAGGAAATAATTTTCTAATTCTGACTAATTGCTGCTATGATCTGAAAGGTCTGTAAATTAGTAACAGACTCTTATCGTATTTACTGTTAACAGTGTTCCACAAATGTTAGGACTCTAGTATTGAAGGAAGTGTATTCTTTTTAGAAAAAGGTGATGGTTAATTATTTGTACATTCTTGGCAATTGTTGTCATTCAGTGAGTTTTTCGTGTCTGTACTGACTTCAGTGTAAGACCGAGAAACATCAGATTCTCCAGACCTCCTCTTAATATGTCCAACATGCAGTTAATCTACAGACCATGTTGCAAATGAAACTGAATAACTTTTGTCCTTCTATTAAAAATGATACATTGCCTCTGTATTAAGGCACTACAGCAGTACTTCACAAAATCCTTTTGCAATCTTCTCAGGATGAGAATAAATTAAATAGAGGAAGAATTGAATATTTCTTAGTATGGCTGCTGAGGGATCAACACATAGAACTGGAAAGTGAAATTTCCCATTGATTCCTCCGCCTGAGAGAGAGCAGGCGGCACCATGTGAGTTTCTACATTTTGTCTCTCAGCCAGTGCAACCCTGGCCCATTCCACAAGGGGTGAAAGGTCACAGACGCTATGTGAGTGGTGGTTAATTTTCACAACAACTGAGGCTGCTAATCACATAACATTAGGGTGAATTATGGTGATTATAGCAGGCTAAACACGGAGAGATTAAACAATAACAACAACACAACCACAGCTGTGATGGTAGTGATGATAAGGTGGCGCTTTCACGGCCCCATGCTAATGGGTTTGATTGGGACTCTGGAAACCTTTGGTGAAAGATATTTTGCCCTTTCCAGGCTAGCTTTTTCCCTAAACCTCCTCTGTAATAAATAGTGACAATAACCCATTTTAACCGTTTCTAGCAGTGGAAAGGGCTCAAAACATTCTCCAGAATGCTGAAGTCTCACTGTCTACAGAGTAAACGTGCATTCCAGAGCCACTGCTCTCTAGCAAGTCTTCACATTCACAGCTGTTAGCTTCTGCATCCTACATGGATTTCTAGTGTTTGGTCTCATTTCTCTCTTCTACATATGCAGCCCCTGTAATGGATTCCATTTTCCCTAGGAAAATTTGAGGAATAATAATGGAGAAGAAGCTATTCCTGGATGTTTTTAAATTTAAGAGAAATTGGTTGCATGTTTTAAAATAAAAAAAAAGTCAAACAGTAGGTATCGAGTGAAGTGAAGAGCAGCTAAGTTCTGTAGTTAGTCCCTGCTGCTTGGATAGCTGCTTTTCACATTTTAGGGCAAAAAAAAGCTTAACAGTATGTCCACTGTCCACCAGGTGAAATGCCCTGCAGCACGAGTTGTTTTCTTGAACCAAGAGAGGCAGAGATATCTTGAAGTCAGAATTGGGAAACTGGGCCACTGTCAGTTCCAGAGTTCACCTTTAGGGTTGAATTTAGGTTTCTGAGGAGCACTTATTCACTGAATTCTTCACATATACAAATGAAGATGTAGTTGCTGTTTTTTTTAAATTATATACAGAGAGTCTTCAGTCATATTTATAAACTAAAGGTGGCACACTGAATTTTACCAGGAAGTCCAAAAGCAGTCCTTCCTGGTTGACAAAAATCAATGAAGTAGTACATATATTCTGTGCAAATAATGCTATAAAGCATAGTCTCATATGTTCCAGTTCAGGTATCTGGATAGTTTTTTAAGATTTTTTTTTCCTTCTTAAAAGATGGTGCAATAATCCAATGTGGAGGAAATGAAGGTGGCAAAATCAGTGATGAAATCTGAATCATGAAGAAAAAGTTCAAAACCCTTTGGCACAGTTCAATAGAGGCAACATCAAGTGCTTTTTAAAATACTATGTTGTCAAGCCCAGCTGCTTGGAAGTTGGCATGACTCCAGACTACAGCCTAGGTGATTTATCTTGCATCGTAGTCAGGCCACCTATTCAGGCTGGTTTGATGTTAGCTTGGTGAGGCAGTTCTGGGTTAAAAAGTGCTGGAGCAGAAATTTCATATTAAACTTTCAGCTGATACGAAAGTATTTATATGGAAAAATTGCATAACTAGTTAGGCAACTGGCTAATTAAACGCATACATCTTTGATTTCTGAACCACAAGAGGTAATGATAATGCTAACCGTAGCAATAACCCAAACTAACATTATTTACTACACGCAAGCATTGTCTCACTTATTCCTCACAATATTCAGAGGCTGCCTTTCATTATTACCTCTATTTTACAAATGAATAAATTGAGGCTTACAGAAGTTAAATAACCAGGCTTTCTGAATTGGGTGAAAATTTGGGCTCTACCAAGTTTCGGAAACATCCTGGGTTAACAAATTGAATCATCCTGCTCTCCTGTGATTATCGGCTCTTCGCAGCACCGCAGCTTTAGGAATCAATATAGTGTACAAGTTCTATAAATGTGCCTCTTAATAAGTTAATAAAACGGAGATATTCTCATTGCCTCTCCATCAAAGTTTCAGGGGAAAAATGAGAATATTAAATGCAGTAGGATAGGGAAGATCTGCTCCATTTGCTCTGCAATGATAATCTTTTACAAAAGAGGATTTTTATTAATTCTTTGCCTTCTGGGGATATTATAATTTTCTAGAATATAGAACTGCCTTAAGCACAGTAATTTGCTGAGCTAGACTGAATCTCAAAATGTTTCAAATGAGCTGATAAACAACTGCATAATTAGCCATTATGAGATCAAGTCTGTATGTTACTGATATCCAGATGAACATACCAATGGATAGGCAAATTGTAGATACAGTTTTAAAAACTAAGAGCCTGTGTTACATTTTTGTATGCTTTGAAACTTGTCCTTTAAAGAATTAAAAACCACATTTCATTTGACTCTTTTAAAAAAGAAATTTAGATTATTCTATCAAATAAATCCTTAGAGACTCCATAATTAAACACTTCCATGTATGAATAATGAAGGATTTGTGTGTTGAATGCAACTCATGCTTTAAAAATGAATAGATGGTGGGGCTTTTCTTTTCAATTAAAACTTGCCTCAAATCTATTCCTTGCATGGGTAATGTTCTTTCTTCCCCCTTTTGAGTTCTGGTTCAATTTCTCAGCACACAATACATTTGGCCCCGATTATGAAAATAACAGGTTTTTCATGCTCAAACCAGAAAAGGAAAATACAGTCAGTTTTTATGATTATACACACACCTTATTCAAGTGGCTAACATCCAGTCCAAAGTGTATCCATGTTACAGTTAAACCTCTCTTTCCTCTCATTTTTCATTTTTCAAGAACTTGACAGTGGATCATAAAATGTTGCTCTGGGCTGGAATTCGTCATGCAGGGTTACAGCCTAGGAGTAAGTTGGTTTTTTTTTTTTTTAATATTAAAATCAGTTCAGCAGTTTTGACGATCAAATAAAGAGAAATTGCAGAAACCAAAAGTTTCTAAGCTGGCTTAATTAAACATAATTGTAATTTATGTTCTGAGCTCGAGCTACAACGTAAAACAAGTAAATGTGTTAAGTCACCTTTGAACCGAAAAAACTGCAGTGGAAATTCTCCTGAAGACCTTTAAATTAGAGAGTTGATATTTTCTCTTAAGTGGTTTAGGTGTCTTCCTGTTTGTGGGGGCAGTACCAGATAATTTCTTGAGGTTCTTAGCGGATCAGTGATTCTGTGATTATTTCCGTCAGTATTTTAGATGCCAGTAATAAACTATAAACAGCCAATCTGAAACTGCAGTGGGCATAAGGCCAGGTGTGAGCCTAGCTGGAGAATGGGTTTGTTTCTAAATTTAAAAAAGCACTTTGAGCCTTGACGACTTTAACAGCCTCCAAAATTTCTAGGCCTTTCTTATCCTTCCTGTTATCACTGATCCTCAATTTGATGTCAACTAATAGCCTTAGGTAATGTTTTATTGTTGTTAGGTTCAAGTTCTGCTTTTATCACAATGATTATTTATCCAAAGTATGTCATATCTATATATATCTATAAATATGTAGATACACATACATATGTATTTTAGTTTCAGCTTTAACTTATTACAGATCTTGGATCCCTGTTAATGTTCTTATATTTCTTCAACTGGGCCTATTATTTTGTAAATTGGCATGCATTTTATTTGTGTATTTACACGTTCTAGAAATAGAACATTTATATCCTCAAAGTTAAAAGCTGTAAGGCCATCTGGGCTACAAATCCAATGAAGAGTGTCACTTTCTCTTTTCTAAAGGTGTGTCAGCTAAATCCAAGTCACAATGAGAAAATAAGCCTTTTGGTTCATGAAGTATCAGCATAATTGCTTTGGTGTTTTTCAAAGGCATTAGAAAGTTTTCAACTATTTTAGAAATGTTCTGACTTTGTCAGGAACATTTTGCCATTGTGTGTTTGATAGGAAATCTTATCTGTATATTTTATAACTTTTTGTACTTAACTCATAAAAGTGACATGAGTATTCTCAGAAGTCCAAGATACTGCATTAGGATTTTATTAATGAGCCTTTTAAAGATACTCCCTTCCTAAAAAGGAAATTATATTTGATTCAGAACAAATGAAGCTACACACTTAAAGAGCTGAGTTGATTTAAGGCTCTGAAGCAAAGAAAGTTAAGTAGATTTCAAATTTGGAGTAATATACTGTCACAGCCCCAGAATAAGAATATTATATCTAATTTGATTATACTATCATGTGTAATACTGCACATATTTTGATAGTGAAGTAAGTATTATTACAGAAATCTGGGTCATTATTCGGCTGCAATGTAATGAATAAATAAAATAAGTTAGGGGACAAGTTTCACTAAATTTTAATTCCTTGCTTTCCTTGAATATTTAATCACTGATGTTATTGTATTAAAACAAAACAGTTTTGCTGTTAATGGGAGACACAAAACAGCTTATCTGACATTTGATTCCTATACAAACTTTGAGGTCAAAATTATTTCTCGCAAATGTATAATTGTAGTGGATACTGAATATTTGACCTAGGCTTTTGATCTGAAAGGATTCTGAATCTATTATGGGACTATTATGATGGATAGTGTTTGTACTGTGACATTACAACACTCAGGAAACCCACTGAAAATACAATTGACAGTGCTGTAATCAAAGGAGGATGAAAGAACTCTAACCATTTAAGTAATTTCCTTATAAATATGGGCAGAAAAACACTGCAAAATAAACTATCAAAAGTTAACAGACCATGATCATAACTGTCATTTATTTCTGACTTATATGAGGAAATAAGGAAAAACTACAGGCAAAGGAAAATGTGAACCTAAATTCTGATGAACAAGTTTCACAGTAGATAACTCTTCTGCTTTTGGGTTTGTGCCATCAAAATAGAGTTAATAATTAAGACTCAGAGGCCATGAATCGCCAAGAAAAATCAATGGACAGCTTCCAGAGAGAGAAGAACACATATGGCTACAGACACCCTGGTCCAGAAAGAGTGGAATGTATGCAAGATGTTTGCACCAGCAAATAGGAGCTATTCAAGGGTGGATATGATTTTTGTTTTAATTAGTTCACTAAAATCAGTAGTGAGGATAATTATTATTTAAATTTAAGCTTTGCTACTAACTGCATTAGCTCTATTAAAAATATTTGTGTTGAAGTATGGAGGTTCCTCACAAAATTAAACATACCACTACCATTGGTCCAGCAACTCCACTTCTGAGGATATACCCTCAAGAAAGGAATGCAGAGACTCAGACAGCTATTCGTACACCAGTATTCACAGCAGGATTATTCATAATAACCAACAGGTGAAAACAACTGAGATATTCTTCAAGGGATAAACAAAACATGGTATATACATACAATGGAATATTATTCAGCCTTTAAAAGGGACGAAATTCTGATACATGCTATAGTATGGATGAACCTTGCAGATATTATGCTAAGTGCAATAAGCCACACACAAAAGGGCAAAAATTGTATAATTTCACTTACTAGAGGTACCTAGAGTGGTTAAATTCATTAGAGACAGAAAGTAGAATAGTGGTTACTGGAGGGGTGCTGGAGGGAGGGAGGAAAAGAGAATTATTGTTTAATGAAATCATAATTTCAATTTGGGATAATGAAAAAGTTGTAGAGATGGATAATGGTTAATTATTGCCTAACAATATGAATGCACTTAATGCCACTGAACTGTACATTTAAAAAAATGGGTAAAATGGTAAATTTTATTTTACCAAAAAATGAAAAATATTCACATCAAATAACAAAAATTATGTTATATTCAAGATCTTAAACAGTGTGGTAGACCCCTGACATTTACAAAGATAGACTTGGAGACCTTTATGAATCCCCAATTTTATGTATTATGAGGGTGTTTATGCTGACTTCTGCCCTTCTCCCTAGTTACTTTTGCACTGATAGTTCTTTCTGGTACATATCCTCCTAACACCAAGGAAACAAAATAAACTTTCACTGACCTTTCTTCCCCATGGTGTGCAACCACTGCATTGGTTGGGACACGAAATGGTTTCTCCCTAAAATGGTTTTCTTTTATTTGATGTAGAAAGTTCTGTGAATTCTTTTATATTACACATCTAATCCACTGTCAGATTCAACATTCCACAACTTAATCTATTGAAAACTTCTGTTTTCTCTCTAAGAAAAATTATTTCCCCAAATTACTTTGCTTCCTGTTTATTTCTATCAACAGCCTTAGCAGTTGGCCTTCTTTTTGAGTCATTTTCTTCATAAATCTTCATGATAGTTATTGTTGAAAACAAGTAAGAAACAAAGCTGAACGGCAGTGAGGTGCTAGATGGTGAGATACGAATACTGGACAGTCAGGTAGGTTCATTCACTGGTTAAGTGACGTATCTTAGATGTATCTGGGATTCCAGTTCTTGCTTCAGAAAAACTACAAATCACAACTTAAATGGGTGCATATTTGCAAAGTCCTAAGAACAGTGTCTCACACATTATATGTTTAAATTAGAAAAATATACATTTTGGGTCTTTGACATGTCAAAATCAACATATAAAGATCAGGGCTGAAAAATACCCAAACTAGGATTATTGGGGGACAGGCAAGGAGGAGCTACATCACTAAGAGCAGTCAGGAGGTCTTCCTGACCAGAAATTCAAGGGCTAGAGGTGGTACAAAAGGAGAGTGTAACACATAGGGTGGGATTCTGAGTCAGGCTTCTGACTGACACTTGAGGTACATTAACTCTTCTTAAGGTTAATATCTTTCAGGTTCCATGGCACCCAAACTGAGAAACCTGGTTTCAGACAAGCCTGGTTGAGTTAGCTGTGTAAGATTCCAGGGGACCTCCACTAGGTTTCATTCAATGGATGCCTTAAGCATATGTACGTGCTTGAAATTCAGTGGATTTCTTATAACAGAATTCACTTGAGAACAGTAAAAATCATTAATATTCAGCCTTTGGTTGCTGAGGAGCCATGCATTTTTTTTGAATACAAATAATGGTAGGCTACCATTAGCAAGTAGGTTTATAGATGCTCTAAAAATCATATGAGGGCTTATGTTTAGAAGCTTTCCATGGAGTTTCTGAAGTCAGCTCTATCCTTTGACAGACTTTTTAAAAAGTTTTTTTAAAATTGAAGTACAGTCAGTTACAATGTGTCAATTTCTGGTGTACAGCACTATGTCCCAGTCTTGCATAGATATACATATACTCATTTTCATACTCTTTCTCATTAAAGATCATCACAAGATATTGACTATAGCTCCCTGTGCTATACATATGAAACTTTTTTTAAAAATTGTTTTTATATATAGTGACTAACATCTGCAAATCTCAAATTCCCAAATTTATCCCTTCTCACCCACTTTCCCTGGTAACCATAAGATTGTTTGCTATGTCTGTGAGTCTGTTTCTGTTTTGTAGATGAGTTCATAGTGTCTTTTTTTTTTTTTTTTTTAGATTCCACATATGAGTGATATCATATGGTATTTTTCTTTCTGTTTCTGGCTTCACTCAGAATGACGATCTCTAGGACCATCCATGTTGCTGCAAATGGCATTATTTTATTCTTTTTTATGGCTCAGGAGTATTCCATTGTATAAATTTACCACAACTTCTTTATCCAGTCATCTGTTGATGGCTATTTAGATTGCTTCTATGTCTTGGGTATTGTGTATAGTGCTGCTGTGAACACTGCGGTGCACGTATCTTTTTGAATTAGAGTTCCCTCTGGATATAGAAGTGGGATTGCTGGATCATATGGTAAGTCTATTCTTAGTTTTTTGAGGAATCTCCATACTATTTTCCATAATGGCTGCACCAAATCTTCTAATGGACTCGTATAATTAAGAAGTTCCCTGGTAAGAAAAAGCCATGGAATCTTAGGAAGAGTAGAATCTACTAGGCAGACAAAACTATTTAATGATCATTGTCACGGTGTTGTGAGGGTCTGGTGCTCCTTCCCTAACCTGGAGCACCACAAATAAAGTTCTGGTGTTTTGTCCTGTATTGTACAGTACTTTCCATTGTGTGTTGTCATTCCCTGGCTTCAGTTCCCTGAGCTCGTAGTGCCTGTCTAGAATAAATACTCAGTAAATACTAGCTGAATGAATAAGGCAACAAATGAATAAACTGGTAAGAAAGATGGTGCCAATTTCCTTCTCTTTACTCAGCTCTAAACAGTAGGAGCTAGCCTCTCTGTTCCTCTCAGACGGGCACCAAAAAACTGTACTCTTTTGTTTTTTCTGGGTAGTGTGATCAGTTCAGGGAAGGAGATCTCCACAATTGGACAAGCCACAAAATATCAACTGACTTAAATTGGAGATTTAGGGAAAAAGACCAGCAAAAGTGGAAAAGGTTAAAGAAATAACTATCAGGAAAGCTATGTCTTATAAAAGGAGGGCTTCCGTGGAAACATGAAAGAAATATACTGTTTTGCCAGCTTTTAATTCTTGGAAAGATACATTTAAAAATATTATCCTTAGGAAATTAATGAGTGAAACCGTAGAGATGAAAACATTGCATTAATGTATTTTAAAAAGTTTTAAGATAGTGAATTAAGACATTATTTTCCCATTAAAGAATGTTTCCATTTTAAGCTTGGAGAAATAGCAGGTTTTTCTTGCCACATGGTAAGTGATTCTTATAGTTATAGCATTAGAAACTCCCCATCATTCCTGACTAGGTAATTATTACTTGAAATAGCTCTTTCAGAGTGATTATTATGAAATGTACCTATCTTCTGTTGATCTACTGCTTTATTTATCTCATGTTAAAAGATCTTTAGAAACCTTTCTATCATTAATGAACAAATTTTATTTTACAGATACATCCGTTAGTTGCCAAGAATAATTCTGATCTGATTAAAGGATAACCATTTAAGACCACTAATTCACATATTAAATGCTTAGGAATGTACATCGTTAAAGACCTTACATCTCCAGACCCATTATCTTTTTTCTCTTGGTAGAAGACAATAAATGAGAGCCTTAAGTAGTGGATGGATCCATCCGTCTAGACTAAAGAAAAAGAGGGCTACGAAAATAAGTGTACAATTTGAGGATTCCTTCCAGAAGGATATTCAAGAATTAGTGTAGATATTGTGAAATAACAAAATCGCACAAATCTCTTTGAGGTGGAGGGAAGCTCATAAAAAGGAAAACATTTGTGGATAATTAGGCTCTCACATGAGTATTTAAAGAAACAAACATGACAAAATATTTCTTGTGTCTATGAAGTGTTTCTCAGGAGGATGGAAGTTACTGTTATTCTCATAATAGCTATTTTCTACGTCACTAAGATCATAAATAGAATTTATCTGTTTTCATGAGGGGCAATAAATACTGGAGAGGCAGGCTGATTTTCAGCAGAATTTATCTGCAGAATGCAAACCCCTTGAAGGCAGGGACCTAATTCATTTCACTCCCTCTCCTCAAAGCCTGAAGTTCATTCTGCCATGTTGTTAATCAAATACTTGCTAAATGAATAATTAATACATATCAAGTTTTCTAATCTCAGTGGAGAATTTTAGTGGCAAATCCACAACCTGCGAATATGCTAAATTCCAGAATTTTGAGGCATATTGTTTGCAACTTAAAATACAATTCCCCACAGAAAAAGCTATTATGGATGGTATGGGGGCTGGCAGGCCGGCCTGTGGAAGTCACTTAATTTACAATGTAGCAGAAACATTATACATTTGCAATGAACAAGAAGCAGAAAAAAATATTGCAGCAATAAAACCAAAGATAGAAATAATAAAACTGAATAAAAACTTAAAATTTTCTTGTCTGTCAGCACTTGAAGAGAAGCAGATTTAAGTATGAGAAGATGAAGAGATGTATGGAAATTGTCATGGAGAAGCTTATAGTCTAAGGGAATTTAAAAGCTGATGGCTTTTTAAAAATTACATAGAATTCTCCTTCAAAACATAATTCTGCTGATCCATGGTAAAAAGTCTTTGAATAACACTATTTTAACTCTTACCAGCCACGATTAAAGTGCTTTTTAAAATTCAAAAATGGAACGGTGAAAAGAGGAAAAGAAACGTGTGAAGAAAAATCAAGTAAACCAAACAGCAACAGCAGAGGTGAAAATATTATAATATGGATTAACCTAGTACTCTGTGCTCCAGGCGCTGAGGATCCAAAAATGAATAAAACACGGTCCCTGCCCTCACAAGACTCCAAGTAAGGTGCGTCACACTCATGAGCAGCTACGCACAGACTGCGGAAAAGGTAACTGGGCTAAATGGGGCCCCAAAAATGGGGCCGGGAGGTGGCCAGAGCCTCCGGAAGGAGTCTACGAAGGCTTGTGAATCCTAAAGGAGGAGCGGTGCAGGCGCTGGGAACAGTGTGAGCAAATGCAGGTGCACAGAGTCCGGAGGCTGAGCGGGGAGAAGGCAGGCGCGGGGGGACGGAGATGAGGGGTCAGCCGGGCGCCGCTGCGGTCCCCACGGGACGCAGCCTCACTTCTCCTCCGGGGACTGGAAATCTGAGGACGGTGTTAGCCAGCGGAATAATGTGATCAAAAGGGCATTTTCGAAAGATCCCTCCGCAGCATTATGGAGGGTGGACCGGAGGAGGGAAATGCTGGTGGCTGGGCAACCTGTTAGAAAACTGCCGCGGAATGAAAGCTGGGAGTAAACAGCTGCGCTAATTATAGAGCGAACTTGGAGAGACATGTGGTCTGTTCTCATCTTCATGAGAGCCTCAGATTCAGACTCTCGATGTTTCTCGTAATGAGGTTATACACACTGCCATTCAGATTCGTTTTTAGGACTGAACTTTTAAAATACGCTACCTCATTTTGTAACCTCGTCTTAAAGCGTTTTAAAGTCATATACTGGGAGCCTCAATAAATGGAAGGGATCTGAGTCCCTCTTGAGCTCAGGGAAGACTGCTCACCTGCTGTGTGGCTGGTGCTCAGTCTTCTCGGAGATGAAGGCTGGGAGGGAGCAAGAAAAGATGAAAGCTAGGAAGTTCCCGTAACCAGCCCCAGTTTAGCTTTGTTGCAGTGAGGAGAGGAAAGTATACATCCCTTTACTCACGAGTTGATTTTTGCGAGGTGGATATTCATGGCTTGGAAGTGCCTGAACTGCTGTTAAATAATCCTTTCTCTACCTACTTATAATATAGATGAAGGTCCTGGATTTGAAATATTTAGTAAAAGGTATTCTGCATCTCTAAATTACTTTTCATTTTCTTGACCTAGAAGACTGACTTTGAGAAATGACCCAGAGTTAATTGTTTTTAAACTAAATTATTAAAAGCGATTCATTTCTCTTATATTTATGTCTCTGGTGCTACACTTTTTCAATGCCTTACAAAAAAATTATAATCTTCTGCCAAAAAAATTTTAAAAGCATTTTGCAGTTGTTGAGCATAATGAATGAAATTTACTTTTAATTTTCACTTTCTAAACATATTTGATTAGCTATTGTTGAGAGGAGGACTAGCCATGAGGCAAAGTTAGTTAGGGACTATTTCCAGGTAATTGTAACACAATCACTGTGATGAATAAATGTCAATATTAATGTAGCAGATTTAAAGAGAATTGAAATTTGAAGTTTAAAAAAATTTGTTAACTAAATACAATTGGTTATTAGCACATTGCTGAATGATTAAAATATACCTAAACTTAGCAATATTATCTGTCATTCACAAAAGGTCTATAAATCTAGTATCTACAAAAATAAAAATAAACCTTCAAAACAAAGTGGCATGGTTTTAAGGCCATACTTGAGGGAAATAAAATATCACAATTTAGTCTTATATAAATTCAGCCTCTAAATAAATCTAACTTAAGCCTTCTGAGCTCAGTTGTCCTTGACACATGGAAAACATATCTCTCTTTAGAAAGAAAACACTTTTTCCTTCTAGTGTATGGCTAGATCTTTATCCATGTGGGAGAAAGTGATAAAAATGATAGAAGTATTATAGTAGTAAGATGAAGGGAGAGGGTCTTCATATTTTTTAAGTTAGCCGTTTTACAGCACACCAAGGACACAGAAGAGCTCTTTTTCTCTTGAAACATTTGACTTGACTTTATGTCCAATGCTCTGAGCCTCTGGATAAGGATCACTGCGTTCCTTTTCCTCTGCTTCTGCACTGGACATCCCCTAGACAGCTTGGGCACTGAGGGGACCATGCAAAAGGCTGTATGGTAATTAGTGGCTTAAGCCTGAGACAATCAGAGGATCTTCAAGGAATCATTTTACTTCCTTCTTATTGCCAAATCAAGCTCAGTAAGAGTCTGACAGTTGATACAGAAACAGAATTATATCATGCAGAAATAAAGTTGTACACAGAATGTTTATTGATGGAATGCATAAGTACCTCAAGATCCTTATTTCAGTATTTGAGTTTGTATAGTTCTGCAGTAATTTTGAGCACACTGTAAAGAATTTAAACTGTTTCCCTCATCAGGTGTCAGTTTCTTGATCTAGAATTCCTGTATGAAAGATGCCCTAGGAATGGTCATGCAAGAAGCAAAGAACTCCATGAAGCAAATTCTGGTCCTCTTTTATGTTTAAATATGTTCTCTTCATTGGTGTGTTGATTTCACATTTTTGGGGTGATGGTGGTGGGGGAATTGTTACTGTCATGTGTGGTGCCTTACTTAGCGTTTGGCTTTTTTTTTGGCAAGACACACTCACAGCTCCCCTGACAGGAACAATGAAGTGATTAGTTATTGCATCCCCCACCTCACTAATGTGACTCAAATTTTGTGGCATTAATTTTCAAACTGTACTTTTCTTTTTTTTTCCCCTCTATTTTTTAAAAATTCAGGGTCAAGATTGCTTCTTCTTCAAGTTAGAGAAAAAACAGAAAGGTCTTATCTGCAGAGCAATTCACACAGAATCTTTTTAAAATATTACCTTTCCTTTTGCAACAGACTAAAAAAATTAGTCTCCAAAATGGCTGCCGTGAAGTGAGCCATCTCATGGGTATAGTTGTAGGTATGTTCCAATACTGCTTCTATCAGCTGACCTTCCTTTTTTTACTTCCTTCATATGATAGTGATTAATTGGAACCTGACAAGAGGAACTTGTGGTTTTATGATGATCATTCTGCAAGGATATATTAAACATCTATCCATCATGGTGGGAAGGGCTAATTTACTTTTGGGTATTCAACTCACTGGGTATTTTAAATGTCAGGTTACTCATAACACAAAAGTACAGAGGCTAACATGCCAAAAGTAGTTCCAAGTTTTAAGATTTCTTCTCATGAGTCGTACTCACTGGCCTCAGCCCAGCTTTATATCAAAAAAATCCGATTCTAAGTATGGATTCTAGATTCTGAAGCCTTCAACTTATGAATAAAATTTGAACTATGGAAAACAGAACTTTCTAAAATGTTACTATTTTCCAGAGACATTTGCACTCAGATCTTTCCTCTAATTAGGTCTCTGGCATTTCTTTCTTGCTTTCTAGCAGTGGTCTAATGTTATGGCTGGGAGGAAGCCAATTTCAAGGATCTATTGCACAAAGAACTATTTACTGAGACATATGCAATGCTTTCGCTGTGAAATAAACAGGAGTAACATGACTTTAATAAAGGTTTTGACAAAAAGAAATGAGACTTCGTTGTCTTTAGCACTCACACTGTGGAATGCAGTGGCAATACCTTTGCTTTTATTATAGTGCAGTACTTCCCATGGTTTTGGGAACACATAATTTTCTTAGTTTGGTCTCACATTTCACCTGTACATATGCCTTTACATTGTCTTTCAAAAGGTGAAAATCTATTACCGTAATATGTTTTTCAAATGATGCACAAGTCTCCTATATGTTACCAAATTGCAGTGTAATTCTCTCTTCCTTCCAGGTTGTGAACAGTCATTTTGACTCTTTCCCCTACTTCACATAATCCTGGCAACTTGTCTTTCAATGAATTCCCTCAAATATGGACCCTACTTTAGATCTTTCATCATCTTACCTCTTCTAGGGTGGTCATTCTTAAGCTTTAGTGTGCACATAAGTAATACACAGGAAACTCATAACATTCGAATTCTTGACCCCGGTCTTAGGTGATTCAGTAGGTCTTAGAAAAGGCACAGGAAACTGAATTTTAATAGATTATTTAAATATAATCCATTGCCTAGATTTTGAGAAGTTTTATTCTATAGTTTTCTTATCTCTTTTGGGTCTTTTAAACTATTTCTAAATAAGAATCCTAAAGATTATATCATCTTCTATCATTCATTTATGTCTTCAACTATTTATTGAGCATCCAACGTGTGTCAAGTACTGTTCTAGGTGTTGAGTTTATAAGTAGTGACCAAAACAACATCATTGACTTTCATGGAGTGCATAGTTTTTGTTTCCCCTGGCTTAAGAAGAATCCTCTAGAACATCATATTTGATTCAAACTTTATGAATCTGATGTTGAAGATCCTAGTTGACCTTGTCTTGTAACTATAACTCAACAAAGATGCTCCCCTCTAGTCAGGCTGTTTTCTCCTCCTCTTCCTCAGCCTCACTGTCTCCATAGCTACTCAGTCCACCTCTGGTTGCTGGTCCCATTATTCCCCGTCAGGAACACTGTCCAGTGTTGTGGACAGGGCGTAGAGATGGGAAAGCAAGTTTCGTTCATTCATTAAACATACTTATCAAGAGCCAAGCACTGTTCTAGATGTTTAGCAGTGAACAAGTGAAAATAAGCATACAAACAAAAAACCAAAAGAACTATCAGATAAATTCTATGCAGGGTGTGATGACCATGACTTAGCAGCTACTTTATATTGGATAATTAAAGAATATCCTGACATTTAGGCTGAGAGCTCAATGACAAAGATAAATGGCCATGCAGAGTTTAGGCGGAAAGGCATCACAGGCAGAAGGAGCAGCTAGGGCTAAGGCTTTCAGGTGAAAGTGTATGTAAGAAAAATATAAGGCAGGCCAGCATGGCTGGTGCACAGTGGGAGCTGAAGTGGTAAAGGCTGGGGTCACAGAGGTTCACCCGAGCCAGATGACACAGGGCAGAAGTAGGGGCCATGATGTGATTTGATTTTTGTTTTCACAAAGCTCTCTTCAGATGCTGTGTGGGAGCTGGATTGTGGAGAGGCAGGAGAGATCACAGAGGAACTCCTGGAGTAGCCTGGTTGAATGATGATGGTGGTTTGGGTAGGCAGTAGTACAAATGGACAGAAGAGTGGGCAAATATCATGGAAGTAGTGTCAGAGGCCTTGGTGGTGGACTAGATGTCAGGGGTACAGGAGAGGACTCAAAGAAAATCCCTAGATTTTGTCACTTGAGTAACTTGCTGGCTGATCATATCAGTTACTGATCTAGAGAAGACTGGAGAGGGAGCAGGTCTGGGTGAGGTTGGTGGTATTCAAAAGTGCAAATGGTGGGCGATGTGGCTGAAAAGATAGGCCAGTGTGGCCAGACTGCAAAAGGCTTACAAGAGTTAGGAAATTTGAATTTCTGAATTATGACTTAGGAAACATACTATGGCACTGGTGTGTTGGATGGGCTGGAAGGGGTAGACCTCACCTGCCTGCAGTAGGATTTAGGGAGTAAGAAAGAGGGAAGGGAGGGGGTATGAGAGAAAGAGTTAAAAGACACAAGAATAATCATAAGAGAGCCAAGAAGAGTTAGGAATAGAGATCAAACAAAATACAGATAGAAAGTAGAACTGTTAATGTGAAGATATAGAGAATAAGAGTGGAGAAGGAGTAACCATAGAAGGCTTCTTGGCTTGTAGTCTGGAGAAGAGGATGTGGAGGGCAGAAAGGAGAAGGTACGACGGGCTCCTGAGAGAAGAGCTGAGCCTGCTCCGAGGGGTGGAATTCACCAGCTTTGCGGGTCCCACCAGCAA
Source organism: Camelus bactrianus (assembly GCF_048773025.1). Lineage (NCBI taxonomy): Eukaryota > Metazoa > Chordata > Mammalia > Artiodactyla > Camelidae > Camelus > Camelus bactrianus. The sequence continues at coordinate 67,843,392 of NC_133544.1, forward strand.
ATTGGGTTGGGAAAGAACCTGGGTTGAAAGAAGAGAGAAGACTTTGTGGTCTCCATTTGGTCATTCCCTGCACTGGTGGCAAGAGAACGTGTGTGTGTGTGTGTGTGTGTGTGCACGCGCGTGCAAGAGAACGTGTGTGAAGCAACCTCGTCTACATTTTAGTGACCATACATCTTTTCACCATAGAAAAAAATTGGCAACCTTTATTACTATTAGGGTCATCTGATAGGCTATCAGATAAAACTTATATATTCATAGCATTTTCAGAGCTTGAACTATTGGTTCATAAAATGGGAAAAATTTCCTCACCTTCATGAGTTCTGTTGCCAATGAACAGCGTCTCCAAAATAGGATGTTTGTAAAGAGGGTCTTTGTCACGTCAAATAAGAAAAACTGTTGCTCTTTATGAGAAAATGTTTCCAGTTTACAATTAATTTTGTTTTTCTGACTGAATTTTCTTTCTCTGTATAACAGGCTAGATCAATAAGACCCCTGCATCTATAACTTAGAACATCTAGACGGGGAACATCATCAGAGAGAAAGCAAATGATGACGAAAATCAATATGCTTACTTACTCTGTGCTCCCTTATCCTTCATTTTCCACTTGTCTTCACCAAAACCTCACCACTGGAGCTAAATGAATCACCGCAATAAGCTTTTTTTTTGTAAAGAAACAAATTTTGGCTCATTTGTGTCAATTTCAAAAGCAGCTGCTTCTTTCCTCTGTGAGCCATTTTCTGAATAAGTGATTTTTTTTTCCTTTGGTTGGCAAGCTGAGGGATTTTGCCTTAGTCAATAGTTGGCATTATCATCAAATAGGAGGCAAATTAGTCACTGCAAACGAATTAATATCGTGCAGAACCAGAGTTATTTATGCCCTGAGTGATAAACTTGGGAACTGTTAATCAGTGCACTGACAGAATTTGTAAATGAGATCAATGCATCACTGCTGGGGATCTTCCAGGAGTGATAGAGGACAGGACAGCTGCCAGAAGACTGGATTCATTTATCTGCTTGCTCCTTTCTTCCTCTTTTTCCTTTCTTCCTTCCCTTCCCTTTTCCTTTCTTAGCCTTCCATTCCCCCCGCCCCCATTCCTTCCTTCCATTCCTCCTGTATCAATACTGATGATCTCCTCTGTGCCAAGTGTCAGGAATATCCTTAATGAGACATGACCCCCACCTTTAACAATCTAGAGGGGAAGGGAAGGCATCAGACATCATTAGAGATTAACATGTTCAGTGAAATAAGAAATGCCTATAAAGATGTTTTAAAGCACAGAGAGGGAAGACCCTAACTTGTCCTACAGGGGTTAACCCTATAGGGGTTAATAAATAAGAATTTGCAGGTGGACAAGGCAGTATTTTAGGAAGAAGGGGAAAATAATGTGCTAAACCATGGATCTGGGGAAAAATATGACCATCACTATGACAACAATCACAGTAGCAACTAGCACGTACTATGCAGTTACTCTGTGCCAGGCACCATGTTAAGAACTTTTCATAAATTAATGTTTTTAATCCTTACAATCACCCCAAAAGGTATAATTCCACTTTTCTGATGAGAATATCAAGTCCCAGATGGTTAAGAAATGTGCCCTAAAGAAGAACGGGTATATTTACAGAGTTGTAGCCGCTTCAGTGTTGGTGTGTGAAGGATATGGTGGAAAATGTCAAGAGATGAGGTTAGAAAGATCTCCAGGAGTGCGTGTTACTAAACGCTAAGCTGTATTACAGAGAAGGGCTCAGGTTCAGTCTTAAGCAGGACAAATTTGTCAATCTATTCCTCTGTGCATCCAGTCAGTTATTTATTAAATATATATACATAGAGGATTTTAAGCAGCCCACAAAAATCGTACACAGAATGAGTGAAAATGAGAGTGAATGAAGAGAGAAGATGAGGGAGAGGATGTAACGGAGTTAGGAATAAGCTAGCTGAGCAGACCCTGGTGAATCGTGGCAGACGGTGGAGCTGCTTTACATCTGTGTGGATGTGAAAAAACAATTGAGAGAAAGCCACGCTACCCCCTGAGTCAGCTTGAAATTGTACCCACTGGAAAGGCCAGGATATTTGAAAATTATGATTTTGGAGGGATGTAAGGAGAGGGTGACAGAGGCCCTAGTGTCCTATTTCTTACAGCATAGTATATAGGATTTTTGTTTGAAAATATTTTTTAAAGGAGATATAACCAGATGCCCCCTTGACCAAAACACAGTCTTAAGGAAGTCCTCATGTAATGCCTATCTTTAATAATTCTACTGCTGAATATCTGCCAAGATGACTAATTTGTAACGTTTATACCAATCCAAATAAACAAGTTAACTTGCTGGTTGACCTGTTATTGTTAAACAACACAACGAATACACTACCTTTGGTTTTAGAATGATTGACATGTAAGCTTTCCTTTATTTTTTTAATTGAAGTATAGTTGATTTACAATGTTGTGTTAGTTTCAGTTTATTATACATATAATCTATTCTTTCTCAGGTTCTTTTAACCTTTCCCTTTGACAGTGATTAACAGGGGCAGTTGCCTTTTCGGGCTATTCTGAGTTTGCAATAATTAAGTTGCATCAGCCAAATAGTTTGTTATAAGGGAGTTTTAGTTGAGTCTATCCAGACAAGCTTCTAAGACTGTTTAGAAGCAAGTTAAAAAGAGAGGAACACAAAGTATGAAAAAATAAAGTGCTGTGTTAAAAGATCATCCTGACTAACGCTAACTCTTGTGTCAGTAATCTGGTTTTTCTTGTGTGTAAACATAGGGACAGGGTGAGGAGAGTGGTATACGTTGAACTCATGCTTCTTGACTCACAACGCATTCCTGTCCACAGAGGCAAAAGTTAATAAAAGCTGCACATAATCTGAAAGTATTCCTGGTCCATGTCTCCAGGAAGTGGTAAATGGCAGGATAGCGTGCTAGCCATTTACAGCACAAGAGCTTGGTTTAAAGGCCTGCGTAACTAAGGCTAATAACTGGTCAGGCACGTGGGTCGTGTGTGACCAAGTCAAGTGGCCTGGTCAGTGTATGATTTGGGGGAACAGAGGTGGTCCTTTCTGAGAATGGAATAAATGATAGACTTGCACCGGGAGCTACTACGCCCAGAGTCAATAAACGTGTACAACAAGCCAGTGGAGAGGAAAGGTCTCAGTTCTGAAAAGTCACTGAACAGCTTTGAGAGCAAAATGTCTTAACCAGGGTTTTTTTTTTATTGGTTTCTATTTTCAATCAGCTGTACAGGATGAGACCCTGACTGACCGAAGTTGAGGCAGTTAACTGTCTTGTAGGTGGTGAGAGCTGAGCCTCCTGCCTATCAGCTGGGCCTCTACAGTGCTTTCCCCACTCCCTCCATGCCCTTGACACTGTCTAGACTCTGTCCATATCATCTAATGAAATCTAATGGCATGGCTCTGGTCCTCCTATAGGTTTTATTAGCACTACAGTTTTCCCGAAGTAATAAAATGTGTTAAGTAAGCTTTAAAAGCTTCAAAGCCATGGCCCCTTGTTTAGTTTTGTTATTGTAAGCTTCACAGCACATCTTGTCAAGCGAGGTACTAGAAAAGTGAAAAGTGGAACATGCAATTTCTGTCAAATTTTATTTTTCAGGTAAAACTGGCTTTCAAATCTGCTAACTGGTGAAGAGATCAGCACCCCTCTCAAGTTACAGAGGCAGAACTTCAGCTGGCCCTTATTAAATGAAAGATCTTCAGTGAAGGTTGAAAGCCCTTCAGATCAATCGCATCACTTTGAGCTCCTCTGATCTCCCTAGTTCAATCATCTGTGCTCACGGCTCACAGGTGTGCAGACAGCTACGTCCAGGACTAACCCAGGACAAAAATAGTTACCACCCAGTTGAAATATCCTTTCTACGGAAGGTAAGAATCCCAGAAAGTGTGTGAGGATGGCTTTGGAGAATAGAACCAGTAAAATTCTCTCCAGATTTTCCCCCGCTATTGTGATTCAGTTTATCAGCTAAATGAGTTGTTGGGGAATTTTCATGTAAAGAGACAAATTTTCCTCCAATATAAAGTTCCACAGGGATGGAGCTTTCGTTCTTTAGCAATTTCAGGTTGCCAATGTCTAGAGGAGCTAAAGGTATTTAGCCTCAGGGTGATGTATGAGCTACTCTCAAATCCTTGTAGAAGCAGTATACTGTTATGTAGAAGCAGCAGTACACTTACTCTCCAAAGCCATACAGGTGGAACAAAGTCTTGGTACTCACAGGAGTCCAGCAGACTACTTTGCAGGGGATGACCACCCCCCAGCCCCCCATCTGGAGACGTTCAGTCAAAGTATGGATAACCATTTGGCAGAAAAGTCGTGTATCAGAGTGCTTGGACCAGACGATATATGAGTTCTCCAAACTTAAAGGTTCTAAGAATCTGTAATAAGTATTTTTTAAACTTATTTTAAACTTTTGTTTTGGCATGAAATCTGAGGAAGGGCTGTTTGCTGGAGGCAAAATGTATGCCTATGTTTTTATACTTTAAAGTTTCGAAATTGTTGCATTATTGTATCTTTTTTCAGATGGCTCACTGGAAATAAATATGGAAATTTCCTAAAAGGCTGAATACTAATGAGGTTGTAACTGAATTTAGATTTCTTTTCTGGACATGGTTCCTTGGGTTATAGAGGATCCTAAACTTATGTTTTAACTTTTTATTTTGGAAAAGTTAAAATCTATAAAAATTGATAGATTAGTATAACGAACCCTATATGCCCATCACCTAGCTGCAAGAATTATTAACCTACAGGGCAGAGTAATGGCTCCCGCAAGGATGTCCATGTCCTAAAGCCTGGAACTTGCAGATAGGTTACACGGTAAGCAGGAATTATGGATAGAATTAAGGTTGCTCATCAGTTGACCTGATTCTCCAGATGGGAACAATCTAATCACATGCATCTTTGTAAGTGCAAGAGGGAGGCAGAAAGAGACCCACATAGATGGCCACGTGAGAAGATCTCGGCCTGATGCTGCTGAACGGAGATGGAGGAGTGGGGCCTTGAGCCAAGGAATGTAAAAGCTGAAAAAGGCAAGGAACAGATTCTCCCCTAGAGTGTCCTGAAGGATTGGAGGCCTGAGTGAGATCTATTTCAGATTTCTTACCTACAGAACTGTAAGATAATAAACTTGTGTTGTTTTAAGCCTCTAAGTTTGAGCTAATTTTTAAAGCAGCTATAGAGAAATTTCTTTTAAAAAAAAAGACTGTTAAAGTATGGAAGGAATAAGATAATCCTTAAGGATAACACTAGAAATTTCTTTGTATTTTCAAATGAAACCAGTGTTTATAAACCTAGCAAAGAAAGACAATGCTTTTTTGTTGGCTTTTACTACAACAGGGATGGATATAAGTCTGAATACCTATAAGAGATTTGAATATATGTACCAAAGTTAAATAGATGTTTAAATTGCTAATGTGATTAGTTTTATTAATCATTTAAATGATTTAAACCCATTACTCTGATATTTTGGTGCCATTTTTGTTAAACCACTTATCTCCATTACATAAATTGCAAATTAGATACTCTGACTTACTTAAATATATGTATTGTGATTACTCTTAATGGTTTTCCTTTATATACTATTTATCCAACTTCAAAAAGGCAAATATTAGAAAAATACATTATTTTTTAGAAGCTAGTGAAATTGTTTATACTTAGTAAGATATGGTACTTTCAATAAAACCAACTAAAAATCTATGATCATTTTCTTCAAAATAATTCTCTAAATTCCCATTTATATTCATAGGTTCTTTTTTTGTCCTAATAAAGTATTTGAGTCCAAAAACCAACCAACCAATCACTCAACCAACCAAATCATTCACTCTGCAAACAAGTAAAAACCAAAAATAAAATGAAACAAAACAAACCACTTGAAGTATATAAGCACTTTTGAAAAGTGATGCAAATAGCTTGAATAAACTTTCTCATAGATTTTTTTTATCTTGCTAATGTTAAAACAAAGGACAAAAGATCAATGTCTAGATTACTGAAGTCATGTATCCAAATGGACCATTTATTTCTTTTACGTTTAGGCACATCCCCCCTCAAAAATATTAGCCATATGATTCAGAATCTGGAATGAAATTTTATTAAATGTTACTATTGAAGGTATATTCAACTGTATGTTTGAAATGTATAGATTACATTCCTTTGGAAAGTTGCAGGAGAAATGCTGTGGTAGCATATACTTGTTTTGAAAGTATAAGTTAGAAACACTAATAGTTCTGAGCATATGGCACTAACTTTAACACACAGACACACAGATGCACACCAAACTCCAAGCTCTCAGAAATATATATACTATTTAACATTTCACTAACTACGTCATGTTTTTCTTCCTAATCACTATGAGAAACTAAAATGTACAAAATTAAGGCTGGTTTCTAAAGCTATTGTGATGTGTAAACTTGACCAGGTTATGGTGCCCAGTTATTTGGTCAAACACCAGTCTAGATGTTGTTATGAAAATAGCTTTAGATGTGATTAACATTTACCATCAGTTGATTTTGAATAAAGCAGATTATCCTCCATAATGTGGGTGGGCCTCATCTAACTAGTTGAAGATCATAAGAACAAAGATGGAGGTTTCTGGAGGAAAAAGCAATTCTTCCTCTCAAGATTGCAACATAGAAACACTATCCAAGTTTCCCACCTGCTGGCCTGCGTTGCAAATTTTGGGTTCAAGACTGCAACATCAGCTCTTGAGTTTCTAGGCTGCTGGCCTGCCTTGTGGACTTCAGACTTTCTAACCTCCTAAATTGGATAAGTCAATTCCTTAAAATCTCTTTTATCTCTTTCTATAGATAGATTGATGTCAGTATTCTCATTTTGGGCACCTTTCACTTGCTTTATTTAAATTGATCCAAAATGTTTTATTCCTTTTAGCTCAAATTGATAATAAAAACTATAAAAGCTCAAAAGAATTTATTCTTTCTACCCAATATTCCTGTCCCCTGAGTTTCTTTCTCTACCTCCACCTGGCTCCTCACCACTTTCCTATCCAGCCTATGAATCATCCCTAACATACACTTCATTTTCTAAAATACAAGATCATTGAAGAGCTTAATAGAAATTCTAACAGTTTTCTTTTGTTTGTTTATTTCAATCTCTTTTTTTGTGACTATCACTACTATGTTTGGTTTTTAAGGATTCTCCCTGGTGACTATTTTCTATCAATTTATGTTTTGCCAACAGTTAAAATAATGTGTGCTGGGATAATAGTTGAAATAAGCTGAAAGATTCTGGATCAGTTACCATAAGGCTGTGTTAAAAAGACTTGCTTTATTTACCTTAAAACAAGACCCTTTACTAGTGTTTAAGGTAAAGCTGTGTCTTCATTTTCTTCTTTGGGTTCAGAGTAACTAATTCTGACCAAAACTCCAAAAAGGATTGGAAATGATCAGTTAATTAAAGCAATGCAGTCCATAGTCAGGGGGACTGAGTTCCTTTCTAAGCTGATGAAATATTTCAAAATGCATACTAATACGGGACTTTTCCAAAGTAAAGATACAAAATTCAAAACTACAACATAACTAGTCTTCTGCTGTTGCTTAAGTGGAATTTAGCTGCTGAGCAATTTATGACTCAGATTATCTTCTTAAACAATATTATACAAATAACCCTTCCTTGAAATCAGCGGTACTGGTATTCAAACATTTTCCTTTATATGGAACTAACTGTGTCCTCTATCATCTGACTGAACCAACTAAAGTCATTTCTCTTAAAGACATCAACAGCTCAAGGGAAAAAAAAAGTTCTCTCTCCAGGGCTGGGGGAGGACTTTTGCTTTGCACTTTAAAATGTTTGTTCTGTTCCAAGAAGATATTAGGATCAGTTGACTGACAACAGGAAAAATTTTCCTGGCAGAGAAGGAAGCCAGAGGAGATTCATATGCAGACAAAATTTTAACTATCAGGCTGTTTGTATCCCCGTGTCTATTCTAATATGCCAAGCTGGGATAAATCAAATGGGCTCTAAAAATGGTAGATAAAAATGTGATTTCACAGTAATTCTGGAGTTTTGCAGGAATATCCATCTTAAGCATCTCGTTTTTTTCCCCCAAAGAGTTATTTATTACTGGGCGAAGCTATATAGCTATTCCAATATATATACTGTTCTTAAAAAAAAAAAAAAAACCTTGAAAACTCTACATTTTAAGTGTTCTAAAGATACAACAGTTCTGCTGAAGTGCTAGTGTGAGTTAAAAGAGACTGAGACCCAGACAGAGATGCCTGAAATCTGAAACAAGGAGGGAAACCAGGTCAGATGTAGTGTAGTACTTGGTGATGTGTCCACTTCCCAGCTGGCCGTCCCCCTACAGAGGAGGCTGGGACTGCAGGGACCTTCCTCAGGGTGTGGGGCACGTGTATACACAGCTTTCTGTGATGAGACCCTCAGGTTGGTCATCTGTAAGCAAAGTGGGCATTGTACTCATGGCATAAATGAAAAGAGCACTAAGGACACGTGAAAGCAGTGTTGGGGTAAATTCACAAAGTAAATGCTTCAGAGACCTTAGGACAGGCTTTTCTAGTCAACATTTCATAGCAATTTCATAATCATTCAGTTTTACTTGGTTTCTCAAAGAAAATGTGATCCTTGGGAGGATTAGCAGAACAACAGTTTAATCCAGGCCATAATTTATAATCTAAAAATCCCTCAAAAAATGGAGGAAATTCTGCTTTCTGAGAAGAGTAAGGGGTGGGGGCGGACATTGGACAGACCCTTCTCTCCTACTACTAGACCCGCTTGACCCCTTACCATCTCCTTTATTGCCTTTGGGGACTGCACCCGGCCCACCCCAGCAACCCCCCCGGTCTAAGACGGCCAAACTGGATCTTCTAACCTCACCATCCTCCCTTTGTTGGTATGAGCCTTGGGCTTTTTTCCTACTATGATATTTCACAGGCAAAATGAAAGGTGTAAATAAAAATTCAAAATGAAGGCACACAGGGTTGAATCATGGCCTGCTAAATCTATGTACATTCGACTTTAGATAAACTCAGACTTAAAATATACCTGGTCTAAATATAAATCTTATCACAGCAATATGAGGAGAATGTGATTAGGTCTTACCCTCATTCTTCCTTGAAGAAAGCTCATTTTGAGAGCCACTGAAGAACTAATTTAACTTACATTTGATATAAACTGGGCCAGAAAACAAAAGACAACAGCCACAGCAGCAACAAAACAGTATTTTAAAAGAAGCTCCCAAATGCTTACAACATGTAGTTGGAAATTACGTAGAGTCTGGGAGATTCTATTGTAAAAAGTGTAAACTATTCAGAAAGACTGGAATCTGTTTTGTCAATGATAACTTTATGAAGCTGTTAACCTCCTAATGATTTTTCAGGTTAGAAATTGCCATAGGGTACTTTAATTTTTAATTTTAATTTTAATTTAAAATATTAATTTAATTATTTTCTTATTTGGGGGCCATTCCTCCAGAAGTCTTACCTTCTATCACCTCCAGTAAGTGCACAGTATTTTATGGGAAAGCTGTCTTTTGCTGAATATCTTTCTCATCTACCTTGGGAATTAGACTTTTCTTCTGTCTCCTTTCTCTCAAAAATCCAACTCAATTCATGTCAAATCAGTGCCAATAAATAGGAAATTTTCACAATTGTTAATCTTGGCTGTTGGTCATATTTTATTACTAAGTACTTTAGGAACAGAGTTGTTGGCCTAGTTAGAACCTGACTAAAATTGTTAATAAATTTAAAAGGCACTGAAGAAAGGTTTTTCTATTAAAAAGGTATATGGTTTTTAGTGAATTTTGCTTTATCTTTTTCCTTTTTCTTTTCTTGGTAAGAACTTTGAATTTTAAGGATTCTGAGGCAAAGACTTTTGTTGAGATCTAAATATAGGGAAATGATCCTAACTTTATGGTTAATTACAGCTTAATCTCCTTTATTCTCTAGGTTATTCATTAAAGTAATTATTCACTTTTTATAATATGTTCTTTCTACAATATACAGACATGTATAAAGAAGAAAACCAAAATTATCTTAATTCCACCTTTGTACAGAAATAACCTCTTAACATTTGGTGAATTTCCCTTCAGCCATTTATGTACTTACCTGCATTACCATGCGACTCATCGGAATATGGTATTCTTGTAACATGGGTATTCTATGTTTTATATGTTTTACACTCACAGTGAGTTTTGGTTTTTGCTTTCTTTAGTATCTCTTAACTAAACCTCCTCTATATGTAAAACACACTGGCCTGCATTCAAGAAGACCAACAATTGCCATTACTCTCCATCAGAGGACTCAGAAGGTGGACATGCTGCCTGGGCGCCTGTCAGCTGGCACAGACAACGTGACTGTTCTGGGGACCCGCCCTTGCTGTGTTCTTTAAGCTGGCAGCCTCCTTTAGAAAGCTCAGAACATGCTTGCTCAGAAGCACGTGTTCCCCCTTCCTGTCTGCTTGTGACAAATCCCTTTAGTTTGTAAAATTCTTCTGCCGTTTCTCCCTTTGCTGCAATACAGTCCCAAACACTTAATAAACAATTACTGTCTTCACTGGGACACACAGAGATGAAAATAGCTTCAAGTTCTAAAGCGACCTTAACCAGCAAGTGAAGAACAACTTTATTTATGGCCAATGAAAAGGGCGGCCAGAGATATTTCTGTTTATATATCCAGCTATCTCCCGATGCACTTTTTTTGAGGCACAAAACACTTCTAAATAGCTTCATTTCTAAAAGTAAGGAATGATTTAAAAACAAATAGCCTAATGAAGCATTTAAACCCTCTTTGCAATAGTATTTGTATAATATTTCATAGATATGAACCCAAATAAAAACAAACAAAAACCCAAAACACTTTAAGGCAAACACCAAAATGCATATAAAGTTTAGATGAATGTAATGGCTTATAGTTTTGTGTATGTGTTCATGTGTTCATGTGTGCACATGTGCCTGCTTTTTTTTTTTTAACCGTTCTTTGCCCTTCTGTATTCTTTCCCTTCTCTTCCTTTCCCTTTTCCCCTCTCTTTCCTAGATAATCATGTTGATCTGCCCTCTCCCAGAAGTCCCAACTAATTGTGCTACCAGAGATGAATTTGAAAGACTATCATGTTTGTCAGCGTAGTGTCTCGGCACTGCTTTGGTCTGCACATTAGTGATACATTGAGCCTCTACATTGGTTAGGGTCCTTTGTTTAAAATGGTATTCACCTGGCGAATGTCCACCCCTGCTTTATCATCCAGCATGTCACCAAGCAGCTAATCAGACTCTCCTGCCAATCTAGCTTCATGTTAGTCTGTTCCTAGAGGTCTTGGGGGCAGTTGTAGCTAATTCTAGAAAAATTAAGGTGAGGATGATGCTCCTGATTATTTTTTTGTTGAAAGAAACACTGCTTAATGTATATTACATATAGTGATATCACATTATTGACTAAATCAAGGTCTAAATTTAAATAGAGCAAAAGAGAGATTATTATCCCTGTCAAGCAAACATTTATATGCTACTTTGTATATGGTAAGAATCTGATCTAGATGTTTGACATATAAACCTGTTTCCTTTTCTAATACTCCTGTGGATAGGTACAGTATAGTCTCATCTGTGTAACAGGTGAGAAATCTGAGGAGCAGGAATGTTAGAGGGCTTATCCAGAGTCATGGAGCTCCGAGGAAGCAGAGCTGGCGTTTCACGCCAGGCAGCTTACTTCCAGAGGCGCTTCTCTTAATCCCAGTGCTATCTTACCTTATTATATCATCAGCAAAGATTTGATCATTTTTTTTAAAACATGCAGAGTATTATGCTATGCACAAGGGATATAAAAATAAGTATTGGTTGTTTCCGTCTTTAGAGGCTTTCAATCTAGTTAGAAAGATAGGGTAACCGTTTCAAACTGCAAACAATAGCAGGCAGCAGAAGCTGTGATGAAGGAATCATTCATATGAATTCTCTAGGATTTTGAAGGTGGCCAGGTCGCTAAAGGCAGGGGGAATTTGGAAAAACTTCATATATCTAGACTGTTGAGAGGTTTGGACCAAAGATCAAGATGCTTTTTATGCTCTTTAAAGAAATTCAAAATATGAATAGCTTAAAAATGCATCTGAAACTAAGACAGATGGTCTGAAATAATTTGAATCATCTGTGGGCAGAATGAGTACTTGATTAAACCCCAGCAGGTGAGTGAGAACTATTAACATAAAACAAAGGACTTTAAAACACCATTATTGTGCCATTAACATAGAAGAATTAGAGTGATCAGATAATTCAGAAGATGCTTGTCTCGATGCCTTTAAAAGTAGGACATGCCATGCCTTGGGCTAGAAACAATTAGTCCTGCGTGTCACAGAAGCTTGGGAGTGACAAGACCCTTTGGCAGCTCTGAAGGATGAACTAGTGCCCAGGAGAACAGCAATCTAGAAACTGACTTGATTTGATACTTTTTGTTTAAAGCAACCAACATTTCAGTGATCTACAGTACTCCAGGGTTACATTTATCTACTCTTACTGTGATGCAATTGTTCCAGAACAAATAATGAGTAAGTTAGATAAGAAGACCAATGGCACCTCAGGATAAGTAAGAATATAGAAAATTTAAAATTGTTACAAATCCTCTATCTATTCCTGACATTTCTTTTAAGTTAACAATAAGATTATTTTATTTTTCTTCCACTTACCTCACATGGTATAAGACTGTACTATCGTTTGACTTCCCATTTTTAGTTAATTACAATTTATTCCATACATTCCATATTTTCAGTGAACATTATGTATCATTTTCTTAATGTTAATGTCTTTTGTAGAATTTGTTTAATTTACATGTAAATTAAATATGTACATTATCTCAATTGATCCTAATAATCTGGCATTATTATTTTCTCTCCAGTAATTCCACCATCCATCCAGTTACTCAAAATTAGAAGCTGGATGTCACTCTTGATTCTTTCTGCTCCCTTCCCACTTCATATCTAATCAACTTGTGCACTCAATTGTATCTCTTAAATATCTTGTAAGTGTGTACAATTCATAAAGGCTAATTATTTCTATGGACCCAGAGGCAGATGTGGTCCTGCTGAGTCTAGAACCTGGGTCTTCTGATTTCTGGTTCAGCCCTCTCTCTGATCTGCTATGATGCTTTTGGAGAAGTGACTTTGTTTTTATTCTCATCTGTCTCAATATGTAACTGTGTAATTAACATATTATAAACACAAACTCCTTGCGCAAGCTCACGACTTTTTTTTTTGTAGGACCAGACCCAGTGATCCTACAAGGGGGAGTGTGAGGATCTGGCTGCTCAGGCCTACAAGGCAAGTTGTGCAGGATGAATCTGGAAACCTTGACACACAAGAAAGCAGGGACACCAAAGACTCTGAAAGCACGCTGAAGACTTCCAGCAGCCAAAAACGGGACAATTTGAGTTTTGATAATAATGGCAATGGTTAAAACATCAAAAACATAAAAAATTCATGAATTCATAGACAGACTGAAGGAAATCCACAAAAACCTCATTGGTTCTTGGAGAATACGGGGAAACAAACTCATTATTCTAAAAAATGATACATGGAACATTTATTCTGCCTTTTCAGTATAAACTAGACCTCAGTGTAACCATGTAGTTGATGAAGGAAAGTTTCTCCTTATAGAAGTATTTATTCTATCTAATAATAAATAGAATTCTTGACTGATAAATAAATTATAGAATTATAGTATCATTGTTTTGCTCACTCTTTATGAAATAATGAATCTAGGCAAATATTGCACAAAACATCTTCAGAAAAAGGTCACTTATAAATATTACAACAAAAAATAAAACATTAGCAAATAGAAGCCAACTGTTAATTGCAGAATCATTTCTGTCTTTACGAGATTTATGCCAGACATGCAAGAATGGTTCTGTATCAGGAGAGAGGTTAATATTATTCATCATATTATAAATCCAAGGAGAAAATCATGATCATCTCCATAAGGCTCTCAAAAGGCATTTGACAAAATTAAACAGCTATTTTTTTTTAAAGCACTCAATACAAAAGTAATCAAGACACTTCATTAACTTAATAAAACACATATATCTCAGCCCAAAGCCAACATCTAACTTAATGAGGAAATACTGGAGATATTTCCTAAAGTCAGATCCAAGACAAGCATGTTCACCATCATACTACTATTCAGCAGTGATCTGGGGTATTAGGCAGCACAACTGTATAAGAGAATGTGATTATATGAAATTATAATGATATTATACCAAACTATATTATATTATTGTGTAAGAGAAAGATAGAAAATTATATAAGAGACAGGTATAAAAATTGTAAAGGAGGATGCAGAGCTCTACTGTTTGTAGATGATATGATTATGGACCTGGAGACCCCAAGAAACTTGGCTGAAAACCCACTATATACAGTAAGATTGTTTAGGAAGATGATTGACATTAAATTAATATACTGAAAAAAAAGGCTTCATGATACAAATATCCATTTACAAGATAAAACTGAAGAAAAGGAATGACATTAAAATAGAAACAAAAAAAGGTAAAATATTTAGGAATAAATGCTACAAAAAAAATGTGAGAGGCCCATATGAGGAAACAGTCCTGATGAACAAAAGTACACTTGGAACAAATATAAAGACAAATCACGTACTTAGGGAAGTGCAACAACACATACATGTTGGTTTGTAAATTTAACAAGATCCTTACTCCCTAACAAATACCACCGGGTTCAGTTGTTCTTCCCCCTTCTCCCAAACTAAACATGCTAATTCTAGTCATTTGGGAGCTTACTGCAAGGGTCGCCAGAGGGAGATGTGTGACGGGGAGACCACACCTATCAGATCTGGAGACAAACTATAAATAAACTTTAAGAGCTGTGTCGTTCTGGCATATGAAGGAGACTCAAGTTACCTGCAGGAATTTAGCGTATGATGCAGGTGGCTTCTCCGATCAGTGGGGGAGAAATGGAAGACTTAATTAATGTTAGTGAGCTGATTTAGTAGCAGGGTTAAGAAATATAAAGTGGTATACTTCACCCTGTTCATTAGAATAAAGGACCAAATGAATCAAATATTTAAATGTAAAAAAAATCATAAACATTCTAGGAGAAGAGGCAGGTAAATTCCTTTACAAATTTGAAGTGTAAAGGGATTTCTAAATATTACAATTAATGCTGATGTTAGCAGCTAATATTTCCACAGCATGTACTATGTGCAAGACACTGTTCTAAGAGTTGTACACACACTTACTTACTTAATCCTTTTAACACCTATTTGAAGTAGATACTCTTATTACTCTTTCATGTGAACATAAACGGGACAAAGCAGAACAGCACTGTATGTTCCCTGAGAGAGATATAACATACTTGGGAGATTCAAGAGGAAGAGCTACCAGATTGGGGAAAAAATAATTTAATAGAAACAGCAGAATCTGAGGTAGGTACAGAAAGATGTATGGTGATCAGCAAAAGGGTGAAAATAACATACAAATCTTGATTCAGTCAACATGAGGTATCCCAGGAGGAACTACTACTTCAAGATGGAGACATGGGAAGATCTTGAACTCACCTTGTCCCATGGACACACTGTCTACAGCTACAGACAGAACAATTTCTTAAAAAAAAACCTAAATGCTGACTGAGTGATGATTACTCATTGGGCAAATGGGAAGAAAAGCACATCAAAGTGGGTAGGAGGGGCTGGGACACAGTCTTGCCATAAACCCTCACCTAGTGTGATGCCCCATAACCAGGAGGGAACTCAAAACTCAGAGCCTCTCCTTGGAGAGTGAAGATTCAAACCCTTCATCAAGCATCTCGGCTTCTAAGACATATACTTGATGGATGAGCCCCACAAACGTCTAACTTAGAAAACCAACTGGGCTTGATTGCGTCCCCAGACCAAGACTGTAGTGATCTGAGAAATGCCTCTTAAAGGGCTCACACACTCGGACTCACCCACCCCAGGGCTCAGCGCAGAGGCAGCCAATCGCACCAGACTGAAAGGAGGCCCCTCTGGCTGATATTAAGGCGTCAGCCTGAGGGGCAGGCATCTTGTTTAACACACACACCTAGGAGCCTACTTGAACACCTCTGGGGACTGAGACTGATGGGTGCCATCTTGGTACTCTCCCTTTTCCCTTCTCCAGAGCACTAATATCTCCTGGAAGGGAGCTTTTAACATGTGGCTGGTGCCCTGATTTTTGTGGCTAACACCCAGGGGACACCTCTTGATTGCTTGGCTCTGGAGGCCAGGGGAGCTGGTGGTACTGGTCCCATGTGACTGAAATAATCAGTCACCCAGAAAGGGGCTCATACCCCTGTCTGGTGCCCCAATTTTTGCGAGTGCTGCCAGGGGACGATGCTATATCACCTAGCTCTGGTGTCCAATGGGGCTTTCACTGCAGAACTCACAGGACTGTGACCAGGGAAAAAGAGTTCTTAAACAGCTAGCACCCACAGGGCACAGCAAGAGGCAACAGACCCAAGAGCTCAGTCTTTCTGGGAAGGAGCGCTACTAGCACATCGTGATTGTGACCTGAGGGGCAGGCTTCTAATTAAACTTGCATCTTGAGGCCGACTGCAATCCTTTACACAGACCTCAGAGGGCAGGTGCTATCTTCAAGGTCACCAGCTGCTGTGGTCTTAAGCACCGGTGTCTCTTGAAAGGGAGCTTTTCATATGTCTGGTGCCCCAGTTTTACACAGCTGCTACCCAGGGTACACACCTTGGTTGCCTGGCTCTGGTGGCTGAAGAGGCCTACATTCCTGGGTGCCTTGGTACTATGGCAATCCAGTTCTTGGCTGGCTCTCACACCCAGGGCACTGCAGAATAGCAGACTGAGTCTTCCTGTGAAGGAGGACTCTTTGCTTGTCTTGGAGATTCATCCTGACGGGTGGGCTTCAGATTTGGCACATAATTAGTGGCTTACAGAGCTGCTTTCATGGAACCAGGGCTGTGGTCATCTTGGTACCCAAGAGCACCACCATCTTGGCTCCCCCTCTGCTTTGCTCCAGCTCATTGGTATCACCTAGAAATGAGCTTCTGCATTTGTTTGGAGACCTGATTACTGTGACTACTGCCCAAGGTACACCTTCAGATTGCCTGACCCTGGTGGCCAGTGGGACTTACAAAACTGGTGGTCCCACAGGACTGTGTATATTTGCATGCTATTGAAGGCTGATGTCTAAGAGTCTGGCTTCCAGCCAGCCTGAATCTAGGCTCCTCCCCTTTGGGGCACTAACAGATCTTGGCACATCCTCAACTACTGAGAGCTATTAATGTAGTAAGCTGCATGGACAAACCCAAAGGTTTTAGAGACAACCAAGACCTGAGGGAGGGTTGAATGTCAAGCTTCATTTCCTACACAAGACCATTAGTTCAAGACTGGGAGAGGTGGCTGTTTCATCTACTGTACAGAAACCAACACAGAGAGTCAAGCAAAATGAAGGAACAGAGGAATGTGTTCCAGATAAAACAATATAAAACTTAATTTAAAAAACCTTAATGAAATGGAGATAATCAATTTACCTCATGAAGAATTCAAAGAAATGATCATAAAGATGCTCACTCAACTGGGGAAAAAAAATGGATGGACACAGTGAGAACTTCAACAAAGAAAACATAAGAAAATATCAAATAGAAGTCACAGGGATAAGACATACAAAAACTAAACTGAAAAATACACAACATGGGTTCAACAGCAGACTAGATGAAGCAGAGGAAGGATCAGTTACCTCAAAGCAAGGCAGTGGAACTCACTCAATCGGAGCAGCAAAAAGAAAAAAAAAGAATGAAAAAAGTAAAGATAGTTTAAGGGACTTATGGGACAATGTCAGATGGTTTAACATTCACATCATAGGGCTCCCAGAAGGAGAAGATAGAAAGGGGCAGAAATCTTATTTGAAGAAATAATGGCTGAAAAACCTCCCTAACCTGGGGAAGGAAGCTGATACCCAGATTCAGGAAGTCCAGAGGGTGCAAATAAGAGGAACCCAAAGAGATCCACACCAAGGTACATTATAATTAAGATGTCAAAATTTAAAGACTAGGTGAGAATCTTAAAAGCAGCAAAGGAAAAACAACTTGTTACCTACAAGGGAACTCCTGTAAGTCTATCAGCAGATTTTTCAGTGGAAACTTTGCAGGCCAGAAGTGAGAAGCATGATATATTCAAAGCGCTTAAAGGAAAAAAAAAAAAAAAAAAACCCTCCAACCAAAAATATCCTACCTGGCAAAGTTATAATTAGAAGTGAAGGGGAGAGAAAGTTTTCAAGACAAGCACGTTAACTGAGTTCATCGCCATTAAACTAGCATTATGAGAAACGTTAAAGGGGCATCAGTAAGCTGAAAAGAAAAGGCACTAATAACAAGAACACAATAATAAATCTCACTGGAAAGGTAAATATATAGTAAAGGTAGTGGCTTAGTCACTTACAAAGCTAGTATAAAGGTTAAAAGACAAAAGTAATTGAATAGTTAAAATAACTCTGGTTACAGCAATTAGTTAAGGGATACACAAGGAAAAAATGTACAGTGTGACCTCAAAAACAAAGGGTTGCAGGGCAGAGTAATAATGTTGAGCTTTTCAATGGGATGAAACTTAAGTTGTTATCAACTTAAAATAGACTGTTATAGATAAAAGATGTTATATGCAAGCCTCATTGTAACCACAAAGAAAAAACCTATAGCAGATACACACACAGAGAGAAAGGAATGAAAGTACACCACTAGAGAAAGTCATAAAACCACAAAGAGAAGAAAGAAACAGAGGAACTATACAAACAGCCACAAAACAATTTACAAAATGGCAATAAGCACATACCTATCAATAATTATTTAAATGTAATGGAGTAAATTCTCCCATCAAAACACATTGTGACTAAATGGATAAATAATAAGACCCATCTATATGCTGCCTATAGCATATACAGACTCTCTTTAGATGTAAGGACACACACACAGAAAGTGAAGGGATGGAAAAGGATATTCCATGCAAATGGAAACCAAAAAAAGCTGATACTTACATCAAACATAATAGACTTAAAACAGAGACTGTAATAAAAGACAAATAAAGGAATTACATAATGATAAAGAGGTCAATCCAGGAAGAACTTTTAACATTTACAAATAGTTATGTACCCAACACAGGTGCACCTGAATATACAGAACAAATAACAGACCTAAAGGGAGAAATAGTAACACAATAATAGTAGGGGACTTTAATACCCTGCTTACATCAATGGATACGTCATCCAGACAGAAAATCAGTAAGGAAGCATCAGCCTTAAGCTACACATTAGACCAAATAAACTTAACAGGTATTTACTGAATATTCCATCCAAAAGCAACAGAATACATATTCTTCTCAAGTGCACATGAAAAATTTTCCAAGATAGATCATATGTTGGGCCACAAAGCAAATCTTAATACATTTAAGAGTACTGAAATTGTATTAAGCATCTTTTCTGACCACAATAGTATGAAATTAGAAATAATTACATGAAGAAAACTGGAAATTTACAAACATGTGGAAGTTAAATAACATACAACTGAATACCAATGTGTCAAAGAAGGTAAAAGAAAAAATTTAAAAACCTTGAGACAAATAAATATGGAAATGTAGCATACCAAAATATACGGGATGTAGCAAAAGTAGTTCTAAGAGGGAAGTTCATAGCAATAAATGCCAACCTCATGAAACAAGAAAAGTCTTATATAAACAACTTAACTTTATACCTCAAGGAACTAGAAAAAGAAAACCAAAGGCCAAAGTTAGGTGAAGAAGTAAAATAACAAAGATTAGAGCAGAAATAAATGAAACAGAGACTAAAAAGACAGGAGAAAAGGACAATGAAACTAAGAGCTAGTTCTTTGAAACAATAAACAAATTTACAAACCTGTAGCTAGAATCAAGAAAAGGAGAGGACTCAAATAAAATCAGAAATGAAAGAGGAAATATTACAACTGATACTATTGAAATACAAAGGATCATAAGAGACTATTATGAACAATTATATATTAACAAATTAGACAACCTAGAAGAAATGGATACTTTGCTAGAAACATACAACCTACCAAGACTGAATCATGATGCAACAGAAAATTTGATCAGACCAATTACTAGTGAGGAAATTGTATCAGTAATCAAAAACTTCCCACAAACAAAAGTCTAGAACCAGATGGCTTTACTGGTGAATTCTACCAAATATTCAAAAAGACTTCTCAAACTCTTCCAAGAAACAGAAAATGAGGGTATTCTTCCAAACTTATTTTACAAAGCCAGCATTACCCTGATTACCAAAACCAGACAAGGATGCCACAAGGAAAGAAAATTTTACATCAGTATCTCCAATGAACATAGATGCAAAAAGCCTCAACAAAATATTAGCAAACTGAATTTAATGATAAGAATTAAGAGGATCATAAACCATGATCAAGTGGGATTTAACACTTGGTTCAACATACGCAAGTCAGTCAATGTTATACACCACACTGATAAAATGAAAGATCAAAATTATGCAATCACTTCAATAGATGCACACAAAGCATTTGAAAAACTCAACATCAACTTACAATAAAAAAATCCCAACAAATAAAGTACAGAGGGAATGTACCTCAACATAATAAGGGCCATATACGACAAGACACAGCTAACATTAAACTCCATGGTGAAAAGCTGAGAGATTTTTCTCTAAGATCAGGAACGAGAGATCGGTACATACTCTTACCATTCCTCTTCAGTGTGGTACTGGAGGTCCTAGCCAGAGCAACCAGGCAAGAAAAAGAAATAAAAGGCATCCGAATTGGAAAGGGAAGAAAAACGGTCACTTTTTGCAGATGACGTGATATTATACACAGAAAACCCTAAAGACTCCATCAAAAAACTCTTAGAATAAATGAATTCAGTGAAGTTGCAAGATACAAAAATCAATACACAAAAGTCTGTTGTGTTTCTGCACACTAATAATGAACTATCAGAAAGAGAACTTAAGGGGAAAATCCCATTTACAATTACATCAAAAAGAATAAAATACCTAGGGATAAATACCTATATACTGAAAACTACAAGATTAATGAAAGGTATTGAAGACACAAATAAATGAGAAGATACTCCTTGCTCATGGTTGGAATAATTCATATTGTTTAAATGGCCATACTACCCAAAACAACCTACATTCAATGCAATCCCTATCAAAATTCCAAACAGCATTTTTCACGTAAATAGAACACAATCCTAAAATTTGTATGAAACCATTAAAACTCTAACTTGAAAAGAAATATGCACCCCCATGTTCACTGCAGCATAATTTACAATAGCTAAGATATGGAAGCAACTTAAGTGTCCAAAGATGGATGAATGAATAAAGAAATTGTTATATATATATTTTTATACACACACACACACACACACACACACACACACACACACACACAATGGAATATTACTCAGCCGTACAAAGAATGCAATCTTGCCATTTGTGACAACATGTATACACCCCCAAGGCATTGTGCTAAGAGAAGTAAGTCAGAGAAAGTCAAATGCTGTATGATCTCCCTTATATGTGGAATCTTACACACACATACACATATATACATCTCTCAAGGTCATAGGTAAGAGAAAGATCGGTGGTTGCCAGAGGCGGGGGATGGAGGGTGAGAGAAATGGGTAAACTGTTTTTGTTTTGGTTTAAATAAATTGAATTAAAAAATCAACATGGGTCACATGTTATCGCTTTAAGAACTTGAGGTCTCATGATGGTTACTTTATACTTAAGATGCCTGAATAGCTAGTTATTGACTATTTTGGAATCGTCAAATGTAATCCAAAGGTTTCAGTTTTATAGGACTCTTAGGCTGACATACTGAAGCAGATGAGTTTTACAACTGAAAGCCTTAAACGTCAGGGCGTGTATACAGGAACAAGCATCACTGTAGTATTCTGCAACAGACCACAGCTAGAATCAACTGTTAACAGGCTATCATTGCACTAGAATTGTGTAAAACAATTATTGCTGGAGTCAGCGTCTTTTCAGTGCCACTACTGCACGGTGAGTGCAGAAATATTTTTATTAACTTATATCCATCCATGTGGCCCAGATGCGTGTTCTGCTCCATGACCCACATATCTCTTTAATGAAGAATACTCTCAGTGGCTTTCTCTGAGGAGAATGAGGATCCGGTCCACCGGGAGTCTTACGACTTTTTAATCTTACATGCCAGACTATTTTACAAAAGGGATCAACTAATTGGAAATCAGAAAGATTTGTGCAAATACAGACAATGTCAATGTTATTTTCAACTGTGTCTCATGTCCACCTTTTAAAATCAGATTATACTTTCAAAGGTGTCAGAGAGAGAGAGAGAATGACAGATCCAGAGCTGGAACTGGAGAATAAAATCAAGAACATATTTCTTATCATATGGTGCAGTTTAATGACAGTAACAAGAAAAGGTGGATTTAAGAATAGCTATAGAGAAGTTCCTTAGCTATTTGAACTAATGGTACACAATGAAAATTTATATGAACTCATTTAAGAATTGCATTTGGTTTCCAAACAGGTATCTGCCAATAGTGAAGTACAGAACAACTTCACAGCTGTTATTCATAATAAACACTTAACACATATAAGAAAACTATTTGCCCAAGGATCATGGGGGTTTTAAACAGGTATATGTCTGGAAGGCAGAGCTTGTGTTGTAAATTTTATACAAGGCCCTTAGAAATCTACTTGCTGTAAACATCAGTCAAATTTAGCTGTAACTCCTACCTACATACGCAAGCTTGTGGTGAAGAACGTGTGTTAGGACTTTTACCTGGAAAATCATTGCATTCACTCAGTTTAATAGCAGGAATAAAGGTTCAGAGGCTTCTTGAGAGAATTGTGGATATATTAAAAGATGACGATGATGATTAGCATGTCTACAGAGAATCAGAAAAAAAAAAATACAGGCTTCTTTCTAGTCTGCATTTCTAGCTCCAACACATTTTTGTTTAAGGCTTTGAAGATATTCAGAACATGGAGTCAATTACTATACTTTTTGTTAAGTTGTATTTATCAGTTGCCTTGTCTCTCTCCTGTTCTCCTAACCCAATAACAAAAGAGAAATAAAAGCAAACATTGGAATGTGATGAGAAAGAAAGAGGCAGAAAAATGTAAGTAATGAGTTGGAGGTACTCAACTTTAACCCTTCGTAATGGATTTTATGTTCATAGTAGTAAAAATTTCTAGTAATTCATGTTGTGATTTATTTTAGCTTCTGGATCCATGCTGTTCTTTTAGCTTAAAGTATTATTTACAAAATTACGGTCTATAGCAGTGTTTTAAAAATTTAATATTTCATTCAAAACACCTGGGTGTCATATTAAAATAAAAGATTCTGATTCGGTAGTTTTCAGATGTGGCCTGGGAGTATTTTTAACAAGTTCCTGATATAACCAGTGCTGCTGGTCCATGGATCACATTGTGAGTAGCAGACATCTAGACCTGAGAATATTAGCTCCTTGAAATGCTTCGAGAAAGAAGAGTTCTACGGCTAGTAGACAGGAGCCCTGCACAGTACATCATCTTCTTGATGAGTCATAATTGGCAACAGTCACAACTGACGTTGATATTAAAAGCTCTGAATTACCTAAGGGTCTATAAAAAGAGAACATGTTTAGCTTTACTCCTGTGAGCATTTACCTAATTTAAATGGTAGTCTCCCTGTCTATTTTTTTTGGGGGGGGGGGTGTTATACTTTAAAACCCAGGGGAGTTGGAGTTCTGTGGTATAGACTTTAGGAGATACTAGCCCAAAGAAGAGTACACCTTTCTTAACCCATTACTCTAAAATCCATCTCTCGAGAAAAATCACTGCATTGCATTTTGGAGATGAGAGGAAGATGTAAGAAATGATGGGCTATTGTACTTAGAAGAGTACCTTTTTTCCCCCTAGAACGTATAGTAACTCTTCTGAGATTTAGGTAGCGCAGGGCAGAAAAAAAATGTAACAACAGTTAGTATGTTTCTTTCACAACTATGAAAGATAATCCTGACCTAGGGGTTGGCAAACTACAGCCCTCATGGCCATTTTTTTTTTTTTTTTTTTGGTATCAAGCAAAGGATGGCTTTTTATTTAAATTTTACATTTAAATATACATTTAAATGAATTTTATATTTTTTATTTCAAATGGTTAGAAAAAATCAAAAGAATACTGAATGGCATGCAAATATTATGTGACATTCAAATTTTAGTATTCATAAGTAAAATTGTATTGAAACACAGCCCTGTCCATTTGTTAATGTGTTGTCTATGACCACTGCCATTGTAGGAAGATGGGTAAGACATTATGCCTGAGACTATTGCCTGAAAGTTAAAAAAAAAAAATTACTATTTGTCCTCTTACAGAAAAAAATTGCCAACTACTGCCATAATGGACCTAAAGAATATACACTTAGAAAGAGGAAAAGGTAGAGGGCATGTGAGTTTTTGATATACTCTTTTTCCCCTTCCTCCTATTGTTTAAATTTAAAAACAGGTTTTTTTTTGTCTGAGAATATGTAGAATTAGGCCCTGTCCTTTGTTTAGTGATTCTGTTGAACTAAAAAAAAAAAAGCATAACCAGTATTTGTATATAACTATTTCTCATGGTTTAACACCCAACAGGAATTTGTATCAGGAATCCACACTGTTTATGTAATTACAACATCTTTCTGAAGAAGTACTGAGCTTCTGAAATGGAAGACCTCTCTCTAGTTCTGCAGAGCATCATAGTGCGTTTAGAATCTAAGTTTGACCCAGGAACTCTGGAGAATGAAAGAGGTCTAAATGAAAGGAAGAAAAATTCAGGCAGCCCTGGAAAAAGAAAAGAGAGAGGAGAGAATGTGAATGAATGGAAGATTATGAGTAATGTAAGCCCTTCAGAAGACCCCTCAAAATCTACCAAAAATCAGCAAATGACATGAATGCTTGATGCAGGGGATTTTGTTGTGAAAACCTGGAAAGGCTGGAGTTCCATATTTGGGCTGAGGCATAGCTGGAACCCGAGACAAAGGCAGACAGGGGAATTAGCAGGAAAGTTTGGGAAGGCATTGGGATTCAAAAGCTGCATAATTGAGTGGTTCAAGACAATCTTACCTATATCTCCAGAGGAAGGAAGGTGCAACTGATAATCTGACTTGCACAATCAGAAAGTATCTGTTGAATGGTGAGCCTGCATAAGTTACAGATCTTTGTGAAGTCTCATTTCTTCAACTGGTCAATGGCAAGAATTTTTACTAGTGAGGGCTAAATGAGATCATTCATATAAAGCTTGTAGCCCAGTATCTGGCACATAGTAGGGTCTCAACCAATGGTTAATACTGTTACCATTACTCTTATTTAATCATTCTCAGCATACTGTCAAGCGCATAGTAGGTGTTTAAACAGTATTTGTTGCACATACAATAGAAGACTTTTGTCTCTGTGACAAATGTTAACCCAGTGTGAAACAATGTATACCTTTTAAAAAGTGCTGCCCTTTTAAATTTTGATTATGACTGAAAGGAATACCAATAAGACAAATTGCCTGAACTGTTACGAAATCGGGATTATTATAGTAGTAAGTTCCTTTCACTTACAGTAGCCTTAACATTATCAAATCTACGAGGCCCCGGAGACACATTGGCCCTACACTGTTGTAAGATACCACGCAGAAATATCACAGACCATTGATGATTATAATCAGACGCTCACAAGTTTGACTGAGACAAAGAGGCAAAGAAGATAGCAGAAAAAAATCTATTCATTTAAGAAAAATGTGAATAAAGGAGCCACATGAGGAAAATATTCTTTTTTCCCCTCAGAGTATTTCATAAAACTGAAGATTCTGCAACTGGCTACTTCTCCCCTTTACAATTGAAGCTATGACAGGATCAAAAAGGAAAACGGACCTTTAGGTCTGTGACCTTCAGCAGAGGTTAATTGAGATGGAAAAGAAAAAGTACCAGATCTTCCCTGGCATAATTACAGCACACATTCCCAACCCTTTTTGCATCATTATAAAGTATTAGAGCTAACCATAAAAAAGGACTGGATTTATGAAACTCCTCATAACTCAAATAAGAGCCAGAGAACCATAAAAGTCTGAATCCAGATTTTCCTTTACCCTGTGTGTGTGCAGTGTGGTTTTTGAAGTGTGTTCACTTCCATTATCTCGTTTGATTCTCATAACAACTCTATGAGGCAGGCAGGCGTAACTGCCCTCCATTTTATAGAGAAGCACATCGAAGCTCTGAGATTTAGGGTTTCATCTGCTTTCACATGGTTAGAAAGTGCTGAGGTGGGACGAAGTCTTTCCACTCTTGGTCCACTGCTCTTTCTAGCACATTTCCCTGTCTTGGTCCGTGAATCCCCAGGATAAAGGGCAAAGGGAGATTACACATCTCCAGGCCTGCATTGTGTTAGCCATGGGCTTGGCCGTCCTTATGTGAAACACATGCCGAGATGACATTTATCATGTTTGGATGTGCACGTAAAAGTGACACTCAGCTCGAGGGAGACTGGGTCACATTTATGGGAAAGGTAACCCTAGATGAAGTTCAGTCTTGCTTGGATCATCTGTTCTTCCATAAGAAAGGCACTATTCTATGAGACGCTATTATTACTACTTTGAATCATATAGACGTTTCACTGAAATAAATTAAACCTATACCAATTTTTAAGTGTTTATATTTTCTGGGCATGGTTTGAAATGTTTTAAATAAAGTTTATCTTGAAAGTTGTATTACAGAATCACCTATCTTGTCTAAAGATATGGTGCAAACTTGGTGTCTGACCAAGGTCCCTTCCACAGATCACACTTAAATGACTTTATCTTCTTTCATGGCTATTGAGATTCACATTTGAGAAGTTAAGGGAATCCTGAATGTTTCATGACTCTTGGATTCTCTCTTATAGAAACCCAGCTCAGGTTTAAGGAAACCGTAACTTTTTCTGACATTAAATATGAAATACGTGGCCGACATCAAGATTGTTTTTACAATTCAAAAACATAAAAATTGATTCAGAAAGTATAAACTAAATGCTTCCTTTTTTAAATGTCTGGAATGTTCACATTCAAATCCTCTTATCTGAAGTATGTGAGAAAAGAGTTGTAGCAATACCTTCTTTTGAGTGTAAGGTTAAAACAGCACTACTTGAACTTTCTACCTGTGTGTGTGAGGCTGTGGGGGAAGGGGCACGGGGTGGAATGGGGCTCACTCATTTGAGGGGGGTCCAAAGGTAGACAAAGACTAGGGAATGCAGATTCATTCAAGCTATGTGAGAAGGGCTGTTCTGAATCTCCGTTTTGATTTGGAGACATGGATTATCTGCCTTGATCTGATTACTCTTGTTTCCCTTTGCCCCAACAATCCTATTGCTATTTGAAATCTGATGCGCAGAAAAGCCCCACTGGGCCGTGAATAGAGGAACAGTTTACAGGTGCTCTGTGTTGAAAATAGGTATTAACCTCAACATCTACAAGGGAGGTGTCTGTCACAGAGCTGGAATTTCCTGAGCATCACAGCTTAGAAATTATATCCAGTTTATACAACCTGAATAGGAACATTTCACTGGAGAAAAGATGTAACTATATTTTGGAGATTTAAAAACACTATCTTCTGAAGCACTTGACAGACACGGTTGCAATTTTGATTTTGTAGACTGGATCTAGATTATGCAGGATTATTACACAATCTGTTTCAGAAAAGCAGTTTCTATAGCTTGAGACGGGACTGAGGCTGAGAAGGGTGAATACTGATTGTTAGGCCTGAAAAATATCTGGGAATGTTTCTGACGGCATTCTTTTAACTAGGCTGTAAACTTTTCAGTTAGTGGCTGTTCTGATTTTTCTGTTTCAGCATATAAACCTTTCAATTAATGAAGAAAATACAAATGAGTCACAAAAACACATGCACCTAAGACATCATTACACTCCCACATCAAATTCGGAACTTCACATCGTAAATCACTTATTGGCTGCTTGCCTTTTTAAGATCATACAATGCAGGTATTCCTACCCGTGGGTTCATGCACTTTTGCCACTGCGTTCTAAGTTTTATGTATCTGTACAAAATTGGGGGGTTTGCATGTGTGTATGGACCAAAGCCTTTATTAGATTCTTGGAGGAATCCGTGACCACCCCTACCTCCCAGAAGTTAAGAACCACTGGTAATAAATAAGCAGACAAGTTTACCTGAGATTATTTAAACAGAAGTTCTTACAGAGTATTTTAATACTCTCTTCCCTGATTTCCTGACTCTTCTTTTGATGCTTTCCTAAGCCTCATGCTGACATTCATCCTTGGCCCTTATGCTCCTATGCAAGCATCATCCAGTTAATCAGGAGAGATGTACAGAATGGCTGCTTCTGTTGGATGCTTCCTTTTAAATTCTGGATAAGGTATCCACCTGCATCATAACTGTCATTCCTGCTTTTGATAAATTAGTTGGACAATGAAGAAAGGAAGGGAAGTTTTCTTCTTCACTCTCCTTTAGCTAAGAGCCTAGAGCAAGCCAGTTTTCCAAATTTTAGGCCTGGATGTGGAGCTATAGCCATCAAAGGTCAAAGGTACTTAGAGGACCCAAAATCTATCCAACAAAAAAGTCTTCTAGATTCATAATCTCTTTGCTTTTCCTATTTAAAAAACTTTCACTTTAAGTCTTAGGATTCCTAGGTAATACTTAAATACCACCACATTCCAACCAGGCAGGAAGGGAAGGGGATGGCTGCCATTGCCTGGGGTCCACCTGCGACAACTTCGAGGCTTCTGCTGTATCCAATTCTCTGTATGTGCCCAGTTTGTATCCTGGCCCCTCTCTAGCAGGGATAGGAGGGCAGAAATGAGGGAAAAAAGAAGATGAGACCAAAAGGCTATTTTGCATATGGACTAAGGTCTCTGCTTTTCATACCGTGATCAGGCTATACAGCCATCCCCAGCCCAAATCCGCTTGATCAGGTTTGAATCGCTGCCTTCATCATGGTGCCCAATAAAACCAAATTCATTTATGGTTTTCATGGGATTATAGAGTTAGGTGCATTCACTAAATATAATCTGAATAAATTTAAATAAACCTCCCTGTATGAATAGCATATTTTTCTGAACATTCTTCTAACAAGTTGTTTTGGACCTTAGAACTACCAATGTTAATAACATCCGTGATTATGCCTCTACAGCTTATGCTGTTATGTATTATGTAAGAAAAATCGGTTAAAAAAAAGATTTAAAAAATAGAGTCCTCAACTTGAATTAAATAAGTGAGAGATGGAAAAAAATTATAGTACTTATGTTGGGAAAGCTATTTTTCAGCTTTTGAGTTTTTTAGTTATGGCATGACTAAGAAAAAAATTGAACGCCTACATACCAGCATACACAATGGGTTTTCGTTAGGGAAACTGATTTTAGAAAAAGACAACTAGAAATAATTTTTAAAAGTCCTTTCTCTTTACTTCTATCTGACTCACCTAGCAAAACCTTAATTCTCTTAAAACTCAACTTTCCACCTACTCCCTGCCTGCATCAAACAGCAAAGGTGGTTAATTAAACAACACAGACAGCCTCATTTCAAAGAAATCCTCATTGGTCTCATCTTAGATTTACATTCACTGGTTTTAAATCGCCCTTCAACAATCCTACTGCATTTATCTAGTCAATGTATTCTTCTATTTTCTAACAGGTTCACATCCACACTCTTTCCTTTTTCCTCCAACTTCTAATACTTGCCCCTCCTCCTCACTTTCAGCTAATGATCTTAACAGCTTATTTCAATTCAGAATTGAGGAACAAGAGAATTCCTTCATCTTCTCACTATCAAACCTGCCTCTATGTGCCCTGTCTTTTCTTCCTTTACACTGGGGAACCACGTTCCTAGGTAAGCTGACCCCTCCATTGGGACCAGGCTTACATGCCCTCTGGACCTCCCAGGACATCACGCCTACATTTATCCTACCTTTCTCTTATATCATAAATTTCTACTTTTCTACTGGATCATGCCCGACCAGAAGACAGGCTGTAATACCTCCCACTGAAAAAAGTACTTTTCCCCAGGCCCCACATCACCTCTAACTATTGTCCTATTTCTTTGCTTTCCCTGGCAGTAAAACCTTCAAAAGGCTTCTGTGTCTATACTGTCCATATCCACCTCTTCACTTCCTTTTCCCCTCGACCCACTCCATTCAGGCTTTTTTCTCCACTGCTCCACGGAAACCATCCTTTTCAGGACCCCCAGCCTCCTCCTCCTAGCTAGATCAGTTCTTAGTTCTCATCTCCCTTGACTTATCAACAGAATTTAACAGTTAAGCTGTGTCTCTTGAAACGCGTTCTTCTTTCTGTGGTTTCTGAGACACCGTGCATTGTGAGCATTCCTGTTGCCTCGCAGAGGCCTCTCCTCCTTAGTCTCCTTTGCTGAATCCTACAGCTCTTTTTACTTCTGACAGGAGCCCCAGTTCTTAACCTTCTTCCTTTGCCTTCGTCTCCCTAGATGTTTCATCCCTTTTGTGGTTTAAAATCTAAATGCTGATGCCTTCCATGTTTATATTTCTAGCCTCAAACTCTCCCTGAGTTTCATACTCATGTATCTGCCTACTCACTTTTACTTAAATGGTTGATACATTTGTCAGCAACTGCAGTAAAGAAAAGCAGAAAATCGCCAAAACCACATCACCCTGTTAAGGACTGAATTTTCACGTCCCCCTCAAGATGAATGTCAAAGCCCTAACCCTCAAGGTAATGGTATTTCGAGATGGGCTTTTTGGAGGTAACTAGGGTTCAATGAGGTCACAAGGGTGGAGCCAACTCTGATGGGATTAGTGCCCTTTTAAGAAGAGACACGAGAGAGCTTGCACTTTCTCTACCAGGTGAGAACACAGTGAGAAGGTGGCCATCCACTAGCCAGGAAGACCGCTCTTCCCAGAACCCAAAGTGGCTGGCTACTTGATCTCTGATTTCCCAGCTTCTAGAACTGTTAGAAGTAAGTTTGTGTTGTTTAAGCTCAGTATACAGTCTGTTGTTATGGCAGTCGGTGCTGATTAATACACTTCCCTTTGCCTTCCAACCCACTCCTCCCCAGGCTACCACATTTTGATAAGCAGCACCAGTGTATATCCACTTGCTTAGGCTGGAGAGCCAGGAGGCATCCTTGACTCTTCCCTCCTCCCCTCCCCCACATTCCTCATCCAAATTCACCAACAAATCCTATCAGATCTTCCTTCACAATACATCTTGAATATTGACCATTTCTTACCACCTCAACTCCTACCAACCTAGAACAAGATACTTACATCTTTAGCATAAACGATTGGAAAGTCTCCTAATGGGTCTTCCTGCTTCCACTCTTTTATATCTCCATCCCCAATGCCTACCCTATATTCTTCACATAGCACGCAGAGAGTTTTTTAGAACGGTTAAATCAGAAAATGTTACTTCTGCCTGAAAGCTTTTGTGGTAACTTGGGATGTTCAGGATGAAATACAACCTACTTGTTGGATTTTAAAATCATTCCTAAGTGTGACCTCGAAAGTCCTCCATAATCTGATACAAACAACTGTTTGTATCTCCATTCTTACTTCCTTCTCATTTTTTGTTTGCTTGCTTAGCTCTTGCTATATTTGCTGCTTCTATGAATGCCTATCTTGTTCTTGCCTTGGGACCTTAGTGGGAGCTCTTTATTCCTTCTGACAGGCTCTTCTCCCAGAGCTTTGCAGCATCCATGCCCTTACTTCTTGTAGTCTCTGTTTAAATGGCACCTCTTCACAAAGGCTTCTCTTGAGCACTGTATCTAAAATAGCCACTACCCTGTCTTTCTCTCTCCCTTGCTCTGCTCTACTTACCTCTGCTGCACTTCTAATAATTTATTTCTTGCAAATCAAAACTACAATAAGGTATCACCTCACACTGGTCAGAATGGCCATCATTAAAAAGTCTACAAATAATAAATGCTCGAGAGGGTGTAGAGAAAAGGGTACCTGCCTACACTGTTGGTGGGAACGTAATTTGGTGCAGCCACTATGGAGAAGCGTATGGAGATTCCTTAAAAAACTAAAAATAGAGTTACCCTATGATTCAGCAACCCCAATCCTGGGCATATATTCAGGGGAAACTCTAATTCAAAAAGATCATGCACCCCAGTGTCCATAGCAGCACTATTTACAATAGGCAAGACATGGAAGCAACCTAAATGTCCACTGACAGATGACTAGATAAGGAAGATGTGGTATATGTGTGTGTGTGTATATATACACAATGGAATACTACTCAGCCATAAAAAAGAATGAAAGAATGCCATTTGCAGCAACATGGATGGACCTAGAGATCATAATACTAAGTGAAGTAAGTCAGAGAAAGACAAATACCATGTGGTATCACTTATATGTGGGATCTAAAAAAAGATACAAGTGAACTTATTTACAGAATGGATAGAGACTCACAGATAATTATGTTCAATATTATTCAATTATTATAATATATATTATAATAATATCACAATTATATATTATTATACTCAAAAGCTTATAACAACCTATAATGAAAAATAATATGAAAAAGAATATATATATATATATATATATATATATATATATATATATATATATATATATATATATATATAACTGAATCACTATGCTGTACACCAGGAACTAACAACACTGTAAATCAACTAAACTTCAATAAAAATAATAATTTCTTTCTTTACCAACTTTCTCTTCCACCAAAATGTAAGCTTCATGAGCCCAACATCTTTGTCTTGTTTATCTCTGAATCCTCAGCGCCTAGAAGAGCTCCTGCTAAAGAGTAGATATTCAACAGATGGCTGAATGAATGAATGAAGTTTCCAAAAATACTGAAATTGCTAATTATGAATTTTAAGGTTTGAAATCTATTTTCGAAACTGTGTTCTCCTTTGAATAAGGAGAAGAAAAAAAGAAGTACCAATGGTGCAGTGGTCAGGATCAGTTCCTTTTAAGGCAAGAAGATTCAAGGTGGCAAAGGCAGAGGTGTCAGCAGAGCTCAAAACCAGGCTTACAACAGACAGCAGAAAGTAAGTGTAGAAAAGACAATCACATGTGTTTCTGGGCCCGTGAGCGAGCGGCAGAGTGAAGGAGGTTGGTGCTACCGTGCAGCCACAGCCTCCCACCCCCACGCCTTCTGAGCTCGAGTTGTCCCTCTCGTTTGAGCCTCACTGCAGACGGCGCTGAGGCTGCCGAGGACCCCAGCAGAGACCAGTTTGCTTTCTTCTCCGTTGCCTTTTAGCTTTCACAGAGCCCCAGCTTCTCTGCCGTTTATCTTCCTCCGTCTGAAACCCCAATACTGATTCCACCTCCCAGTAAGATCATGCACCATCTCCAAAATGTAACACCTTATTTCTTACTAGGCTTTTTATTCTAAAATGAATACAGTGCCATCCATGAAATAAAACAGTAAGATAAGCTTAAAATGCTAATTTGAAAGACAACCAGGACTTTTCACTCAGGTGTGAAAATGTACTAATGCAAACAGAATAAACTAAAACAATTGATTTAATAAGCAGTGGTTCTAAACGTTAGCCTAGGTAGTTTAATCCAATCACAGTCTTCAATACATCTCTGCGCACTGACTGGACATAATTGAGAATAAGAATAAAGAGCAAGTACCAAAATATTAAATCTAAATTAGTCAGCCGTTCAAATGAGCAAACCTTCTGAGGGCTGTACTGACCCTGAAACTGCACATCACCACCTCCCAATGACATCCTAGGACGAGTGCTCAGAGCAACTAATTCTTTCCATGGTTGCTCGGTTGGCCTTGAGCAGCAAAAGGCAACTGGATTTATTTTGTCCTGGCGGCAGCTCAGTGGGAACATAAACCAGCGGTGCTAGGGAACAGAAGGTCTACGCAGAAAAGGAAGCTCCACTCATATACTATACTAAACCCTCCGATGCCAACTGTGCTTAAACCAGAAGCAATGGAAGTGGTAAACACTAACATTTTCAAAGAACTGTCTAATATTCATGGCAGAATCTATAAAAGGTGACTTTGAATAATCCCTTCCCAGCAAACCTGTAAAAGTTTTATAAAATATGCTGCAAAAATGACTCACAGTAGATGTAATTACTGTGCAACCTTGGAAACTGATGTAAAAAATTCAGCTGCCAGCATGTTAACAGCCACCTAATATATGGGTTGTTTGATTGGACTCTTTGGGCAAAACTGCAAAATTCCTAACCCATTGCTGCTATATATTTTATCAGGGCCAAATTTAGCTACTTTCATTTTTTAAAATGCCATTTTAGACATCACAGTGAATCAAGTCTGTGTTGCTTAATTGCTTGCATACATTACAATCTAATCCATTTCCCCAAACACTAATTTAACTAGGTATTATTTATTTTTATTTTTTGGAACAGCAGCAGAGTTCTGATGCCTGAACTATGAAACTTGGCAAAATCATTGCTTTCTTCACAAAAAAACCCCTAAGAATCAGCAGTGAAATTTCCTACGCTAGACAATCAGAAACTGTTTCCTAGTTTTTTATTTTAAAGGCATTCATCTTAAATTAACAGTTTGGTATAAAAATGCTTCATTGTCCATATTCTGTTTTCAATCATAATGTAGTATTTTTTGTGGGTATAGAGAAAAGCCAAATATTAGAAGGGTCACATGCCACATTTTCACCCCATGCCTCATAGCCATCCTTTGGCTCTGGCTGAGGTGATCAGGTATATTGTCAGTTTAAGAGTCTAATTATGCGAACCAAATATGTCAACTTTTGAAAAATGTCCTCTTATTACAGAATGTTCACTCTATAACCATCAGTGTCCTAGGGTTTGGTCTCATGGGTTGTCACCTTTGGAAAATTGAATGAAGTTCAATTTTTGCAAAATTGATTCTATGCTAATGTCACCTCAGGCGTTTGCTACTTAAATAACCTTAACAATAAATTTTTTGGAAAAGTGCTTGGCCCCCCCCCCTATTTTATAATGGAATAAGTCTACCCCTTACCCCAAACCTACCTGTTTGGTAAGTTTACACACACATTTTCTCCGAAGTGAGGCCTACCGCAGTTTTGAGGGTCGATGAAAAATTAATAGTCAATCTAAGAAAAAACTGTATTCGAGCAAACCTTTGGATTATAACCCAGGAGACAGTCTTTCAGAAAGCTCTGAGGGCTGTTCTGAAGAGATGAGGAGGGAGGCCAGTACATGTGAGATTTTGGCAAAGGGTGTGTGTAGTCAAGCACACATTTTGGTAGGAGGTTACTGCTATTCATGAGAAACAGGTTTCTTAGTTAATGGTTTCTGTGCTTTCCTGCTTTTATATGTACGGGAAGATTCAAGAAACTGGGTTCATAAAATTTTCTCCTGAAAATAACTACCTGAGCGCCGGTTCTGCCAGTTTTCCAGAGCGCCGAGTGCCTCATCCTGCTCTTTGCCCTGATCTCCCTTCGGGGTGTATTGCAGGTCAGCGGCTGCAGAGGTCAGTGACTTCATCCTTGTAGAACTAGATGGTGTGCAACATTATTTTACAATCCCCTCTCCTTTGGTCTTAATTTTTACCAAGATCTGGGAGGCGTTTCATGACCAATTTGTCCCTGGCTCTGGCAATGCTCATTCCCAGGTCAGGCGAGGATTTTGTTAATGGGCCACTCAATGTACTATTACTGGACTAGGGCCTGTTAACTGTAGCCAAAAGCATCTGGATTGCCTGTCTTCCTAGTCTGTTATGGTCCAGGAAATGGTTCCCTCTTGTTGCTTCTTCCCACATCTAGAGTTACACTATTACAGTCACTGATCTTAAAGAACTATATATTTGGTCCATTGTTTCAAGTTGCCTAGTCTATTTTTATCAGAGGCTCAGTCACACATTTGGTAATGCAAGAAATAATAATCTTGTAGAATAGGCAGAATACAAGTAATTAGCTAGTAACATTAATAAAGTCATAAGTAAGTATTTAAGCTAAGAACATCCAGTAGGTGCAGCCCATATTTCTCCAGGTTATTTGACCCAGTCTGTTTCATACCAATTACTGTCCTAACAGGAAAAGATATATTGGCATTATACATAAAGTTCTGCACACACAGAGGTGAGTGGTAGGTCATCGTGACCCTTACAGGATTGAAAAAGGAATGTTATCTTCTAAGGAGGTACCAGAAAAGGAAATTCACCTTTATAGTTGAGCAGGTACTTCTGCCATTGGCAAGGTCTGGTTAATGCAGAGTGCAGATGCACAAATGCTGGGCTGCAGCTAGAGGCCTGCAAGCCTTGTAGCTGCCCAGCCCCAAGATCAAACAAAGAGCTCAGAGACAATGACCGAGACATTTGTGGCTTATTGTAAGATTTCCTATCCATGTCAGAGGCAAAGGTCCTGGAGCAACACACCACCAGGTACTGCAGACGGTAGACAGGACACGACAATCTTCACTACCTGGGGCAGGAGGCGAACATTTATAGGGGGAATTGACCTCAGGTTGGCTCATTAGTTACCAGGGAAACAGTGGCTGGGGCAGGAGGCAAGCACATAGGCAGTTACTAATTGAACTCCATGATTAAAAGAATGGATAGTCATGTGAGTGGAGCAGGGACTGGTCGAGCAAGGGATGCATAGAAAGCAAAAAAACACCATCTTGAATGGCCTGACCATACACTTCACCCCTACCTGCTCTGCACAACCCTTATAATCTCAGTCTGCTCCTCTTCCATGGTGTCCCTGGGGTCAGGTACGTCCAGGTGTACTACAACCAGATACCGCAAATGCAATACAGGCGTCAGCAGCTGAAGACAACCAGCAGTAACTCAGACGCTTATTGGGTCAGTTTCTCATGGGGTCCCCGAGGACCACAACAGCAATCAGACTCACTTCTCCGTGAGGCCCCCACTGTCACCCAGTCTGTGAACAGAGTTCCTTCACTTAGACTAGGGATGATATGTAAGATGTTTAACAGGCAAAATAGAGGAAGATCATGATCATTAGGCAAAATGCAAGCAGTAACAGCATTCTGAGCCAATACCACGCCTGCCTGTGGTTTTCGTCCTGGCCTGCAGCACCGGACCACCTGTCCACCCGCAGTCCCCACAGCCAGTGCCAAACACTAGCGAGGTGGCATAACAACAGACAACAGGGTTAATACAATGGTGCCCTTCTCCAGGAAGGGGCCTGGATGAATTACCGTAGGCATCTTAGGTGGGGGCGGGCAGAAGACAGGTGAGGCCTCTAAGTCCCTTTTTAATCCTATTCCTCACGGGACGACAAACCCAAATCACCAGGGACTTACCTGCCAGTCCCAGGGCCTTTTCCTAGTGTGCTCCCCCGGCGGTAGATGCTGTGGCAAGGGCAAAAGAGAGTTATTGTCCTGACTGATAGCTGGTACCAGTCCTTTGGTGGTCAACAGCTGAACTCAGGTGGTGTTGATTAGCTGCCTCCGGGTTAACACAGCGCGGGCACTGGGACAACTGCACCTGGGACGTTTAGTTATAGTTCGGAGGCCCGAGTCAGCCTCTAGTCCACATGTTGAGAGAGCGGGTTTCCATCTGAACTGTTGCGGAAGCCGTCCGTTAGCCCGGCAGCAGAGGGGCTGTCAGGCAGGTGGAGACGCCTGCGTATGGCACTTTCATCAGCCCATCCTCAACTGCAAGGCCGGCAAAGTGGGCTCCTTGGCTGCTGTCGCTGTCCACGGGGGTTCTGCATGTTGCACACGTTTTCTGCGTTGCTTGATGACGCGGGTGGGCCTTTTGTAATGTCTTTCACCTGCGGGAACACATTGGCGCTGGCATATAGCTGTTGCTCCATCACACTGTATCGTTGCTCTGCCCCCTTCCATAGCTGGGACCAGAAGTCAAAGGGGACTCATTTTGCTGTTGCCACAGGCCCCAACCAAACTCTTCTAGGTAACTGTCATGTTCAATTCACAAGCCCGTTCCAGAGTTAATATTTCTAAAGCCTGTGTCTGTAATTGTTTAGGGATGATCAATTGGAGATATGCTTGTCTTACCCAACCAGATAACACTCAAGTATCTGATAGATAATCCAGGCCCGTGTGTTTTGTCTGTATTCGCCAGCCATCCCCATGCAGTCAGATGAGACATGAGTGCGGGGCTGCTATTTTTAAAGAGAAAAAGATTCTGAGACTAACAGGATATCAACAATGTAATGGAAGAGAAAGACATCTCTCACAGTCGTCAGCTCCCACAGGGCCCCACATGCTAGTGGATGCCCCCTCGGAACTACCCCTCAACTTTCTGTTTCCCATCCTTAGTTCCCGACATCTTGGAGCTCACAGGAGGTTCCTCAGCCTCCTAGCTGGCTTGCCAGTCGTTGGGCTGCACCCCGCAGGCCTGTAGGCCTTGTAGTTGCCCAGCCTCAAGACTGAAGAAAGATCCCAGAGACAGCGACAGAGACGTCAACAGT
This sequence comes from Camelus bactrianus, assembly GCF_048773025.1. Classification (NCBI taxonomy): domain Eukaryota; kingdom Metazoa; phylum Chordata; class Mammalia; order Artiodactyla; family Camelidae; genus Camelus; species Camelus bactrianus. The sequence goes on from NC_133544.1 coordinate 67,881,717, forward strand.
TTACTGGACAGGGGACCTTACCCGTCAGAGGCAAAGGTCAGGGAGCGACGTCCCACTGTGTACGGCAGACGACAGTCAGGATATGGCAACAATCCTCCCCCACTCCGGGCAGAAGGAGGATACTGTTTATAGGGGGGAAATGACGTCAGGTTGGCTCATCAGTTACCAGGGAAACCAGCAGCTGGGGCAGGGGGCAAGCACATAGGTAGTTACTAATTAAGCCCTATAATTAAGAGGATTGGATAAGCATGTGAGTGAAGCAGGGCCTCTTCGAGCAGGGGACGTACAGATAGCAAAAGAACAGCAATCCTGAGTGGCCTGACCATACAACAACGCACACTAGAGGAGAGTGGGGAGGCCCAATGGGCAGAGAAAAAAAAATGTATTTAAATTTTTCTTGTCTGGCCTTAAAATATGAATTTTATTCATCCCGAGTAACAGAGTGGGTGATAAAGAAATGCTTTATAAGTCTTCTTCCAGATGAGAACTGAGGAAGGATTACTAGGATTAGCCACATATAGTGGCCACACAAACTGAGCCCTCAGTCTGCATGTACACCCCTCATTACATACCCCTTCTCTATTCTAAGACTGAAATTTGCAAGTGGACAGGGGTTATTAATCTTTGTACCCCGATAAACATTTGTCAGGTTGAATTCTGAGTTTTGTGCAGTTGAAAGAATACCTCATTTTCTTATACGGTGCACTGTGGCAGAAAACATCCTTTGATATACTTACAGGAAACTAAAATTAATTTTGAAGAAAAGAATTTTTTTTAAACTTTGTAAAAATTTGCCAAGGACAGTAGGATCAGTGGGAAATCCTTTAAGTGTATCAGTAACAATAAATGCTCTCTGGTTTTTACAATTTCAAATTTCATAACTACAGCTATTGAAACTCAAATTGTTCTACAAATTAATTTCAGTTCTATATATAAATATACTTGCTGATTCTGTATTTAACTGAATTTGCCAGCACTCACCTTAATCTATTTTGAGGATTATTTTACCATGCTGAGCTCAGAACTTATTTTAACTGCAAACATAGCTTAAACCTTTAATTAACTTAAACATGTCTAGTTGTCATTGTGATCGATCAATGATTAGAAGACCCAAGTCTACCTAGCCAGCTAGTCTTAGTCTAAAATTCTGAACAACCTAAACTGCAGAACTTCAACTTTACTTCAGAAGCCTGTAGAGTACACAAGGATCAGAAAGCTTTGAATTGTTCAGAACTCACAGAGTTCAGTAAAATTCTGTACGTCTACAAAGTTTAACTATTCTACATCCCATCTCAAATAACTCTGGGTCTTATAGTAACAGAAACAGTCTAATTACTGTCAACACATCATTAAGAGGACTTCTATAGACTGGATTCTTAACATACATGCTAAAACTGATGACAACACAGAGCATTACTTCACTTTTGAAACCAATAATTAAGGATAATTTTTCCAGTTCAAAACCATTAATCACAGCAACACAACATTCACTTAGGCCTCCATTAATATTTTATAGATTTAAAAATAATGGTCATCCTTGGTTTCAGCACCAAAAAAACCAATCACGCAAACAAAAAAAACACACACACGAAGATGATAATAATGTGCCAGTGTAACAAGGAAAAATGCAAAAAGAAGCCTCACCTACACTTTGTTCAAAGTTCTTTTTGAAAAATGAAGAATGCTTGGATTCTGATGTTAAGGATCACAAGAAAAAGAGTGTTGCGAAAAAACTCTTTTTTTCAAAGGGGACCCCATCATAAGTCTGCTACCTGGGACAAGGCAGCGGCCCATCTGCTCTGGTAAGGACAGCTGGGCATACTGGGGGTTGAAAATCCTAACACTGTCAAGCAGTGAGAAAGGAGCTAAAGGGAAATAAGCACTTTGCAAAAGGCAATAGAATGGAAGGTTTTGATCAAGGAAGGAAATATTTTCCGTTTTTTAGAAGTACTATGGAGTCAGAAGAATTAGGAGAGTGAATGGAAGTGAATTCCCTTTGAGGACCTCTATTTCTCTATACGACTGGATTAGGGGAATTTATCAAGGTAAACAATAAAACTAAATGCATTTTTAAACTAAGTTTTTAAATTTGGGGGCGAACAAAAGCATGTTTATTAAAGAATGTGATACAGAGTGAAACCCCATGAGACCCTTTTAAAAGCCACTAGGAATCTCAGAAGAATAGCAGCAAACACAGCAGCAACAACTTGCATTGGTACAATCTTGACAATGAACAAGAACACTTTTACATTCATTGTCTCAACTGTTGACCTTAGTTAGCATCCTGAATGTGGACAAGGCTAGTTAGCATTTCCATTCTACAGAAAAGAGTATTGACACTTTGAAGAAATTGCCAGTTGTTTCCAAAGAGATATGTCACTCTTGATTTAAAAAGGAAGTTTGACCAAATTAAAAAAGAACCACATTTGACACAAATGAACTTACTTACAAAACAGAAACAGACTCACAAACATACAGAACAAACTTACGGTTACCAGCGGGGGAAGGGAGTGGGAAGAGGTAAATTGGAGGTTTGAAATTTGCAGATATATATTTAACTACTATATATAAAATAGATAAACAAGAAGTTTATACCGTATAGCACAGGGAACTATATCCACTATCTTGTAGTAACCTATAATGAAAAAGAATATGAAAACGAATATATGTATGTGTATGTATGACTGAAACACTATGCTGTACACCAGAAATTGACACATCATTGTAAATTGACTGTACTTCAATAAAAAGAATGCAAAAAAAAAGAGCCATATTCATAGAGATGGAAAATTTATCAACAATAGCCTGTACTGAAAGTTACATTTTACATTATATGGTACTTCCTTGTTTCATAACGGGATTTTGTATCTGTTTTTTTCTTTTTAACATGTGTTGTTTTATAAAGCAGAAAGTTCAAATACCTGACCATCTGCTTCAAAATCAGAAATCTGGCACCCTCTAAGCTTAGATAGGGAGTTTAAGGGACTGGACCACTTATAGCAGAGAATGATCTCTAACAGCCGTGCTGCAAATTCCAAACACCTTGCACTCACCTACAACGTTTCCACAAAGGAATGAAGCCATCTTCTCTGGTCTGCTCTCTCCATGACAACTTTCTAAACTGCATCAACCGCCCAAATTGTGATCCTAAGGTACTAACTTTCCCTGTTTTCAGATAACACACTAAGTTCACCCCCAAATGAGTGGAATTTGACCCTTTGAATCTAGTTCTAATTCTTTTGCTGGAGACTACACAGGGAAGTAAAGCCTCTATTATGTTTGCTGAATAGCAACGGAATATTTAAAATACCTCTGAGAAAGAAAGGACTTAACAAGGTTTGGTTCAAAACACTTCTCACGGATTTTTTCACTCACTGGACAGTGTTTATTTAATACATGCAAGGAATTATACTGGGTAGGGGAAATGCCTGAAATAAGGTTTTGATACTGATAATTAAAAATTTTTTTAAAATAATTAATGAACTTCTTTGACTAATACATTTGACTCCAATGCTTTAACACTGGAGCATAGGAACTGGCCTATATCTTATTTTCTCCTGAGATAAAATGCTATTGCCTTATAAAGGAGAAGAAAATGTCTTAATTTCAAACTTTATAAAGAAGAGCGCCTGACTGGTGCTGTATGAACTCTCAGTATCTTGTGTCCTGGAATCTGCGTGTCGTACTATTTCAAGTCCTCTTTACTGATAATTTAATGCTGCCTCTAAATTTAATGCCTATTGCCTTTTCACCAGAAAGCAGTTTTTACTGATGATAATGATGATGGTCATTAGGGCCTTGGAGACTTTTAAAAGGATCTAAGGATGAATGAATAAATAAAAACCATGATGACTCATTCTGCACCCACTGCCATTAGTATAACGCATAGCTCAGCACAGTTCCTCTCCCCACAAAACTGCACTATTGAAATATATGTTACATTTCTTTTTCAAACAAAATAAGTATCATTTTATTCAAAAAATATTATGAGATTGTGGATTGTCAGCAATCAAGTAGGCATGCTGCAAAAAGGAAATACATTTTACCAGGTTGATTTTTTTTTCTCTAAAACTAGTCCCCACAGAACAATCACCAGATTCTGTTAGGCTTTATGTTTACTCCTTCCTTCCTGAATGAGAAGAGCTTGTTCTTTGCTACGTTTTCATTGCTTTTTCTTATGTTTTAAATGTATTGAAGAATGTCAAGTTGAATTTCCTTCTAATATTGCTTCAGGTTAAGTAAGGAAAAATAGGTAGGACACTGGGACCTTAGAGCACCACCTTTTACATTATTAAATTAACACTGATCAATATTTCATATCACATTCATATTCATAAAAATGTGAATGTATAGACCCTGCCCTTAAATGCTAGCATACTGGTACAGAGTGCTATGTCCAGAACTATTCTTATGAAGATATATGTAATAAGTATTTCTCCAAAATTAAAGTTGTCCTGGGGTGGTATGTTATGACTATTATGGTGCATTTTATTTCACAAAGGATTAAACTATGGAAAATCCCAAGAGGAATTAGTTATGCTCATTAGGCACTGAGTTTATTAGTCTAGTCTCTGTTTTTCCCTTTATGAGCCAATTTCAAAGCCATTGATAGGTTTTCCTATGACATGTGGAAGCAGCCACTTCTTTATTTTCCATTCACCCATTTCCTCCTTCTTCTTGTAGCAGACCCTGGAGCAGTGAAAAGGACACTGAATCAGAACTGAGATAATGAGGATTCTATCCCTTACCATCCACTAAGGAGCCAGGTGACCGATCTTGGGAAGGTGATCAGAACCACCTGTGGCTTGCTCTCTTCCCCATATTATAAAGATAACAATACCACAGGATTGGTGTGAGATAATCGTTATTATTCCGCTTAGTCTGCAAAGAAATAATCACCAAAAGACTAAAGAGAAGAAGTTAGCTACAGAAAGGTTCTTGCTAAAGACAGATTCTATATATTAAAATCTGTATTTAAACCAAAGGTAAATGAGCAGAGAGTTATTCACCTTACTTAAGAAGTATCTGATATAAGAAATAATGCATTTTAAAAGCTAGCTTCCATAAAATGTTCAAAACACAATTCAATTTGCAAATATCGAATTCAAATTTGCCTATAGCAAGGCCTGAGGTACAAGTGCATTTTAAAATCCACTGAGGGACTCTGCACACAATTTAGGCTAATACAATAAAGGCATAGTATATCAAATTGGGATTGATCATTCTGAATCAAATTCAGGCAGTCCTAGTTACAAGAGGCTGGTCCAAGGGAAACCAAAACTTCCATGGGCCTGGGACTAGCGAAAACTTTCCCACTGCTATTCGAATTGGAAATTAACTAGTTGGTAGGTTACAAGTTCTGACTCTCAACCATAACTTGCTTGATGAGAACGAAGTGTGCTTTTTCGTTCAGACCTCTTGTTTTGATAGCCAATCACACAGTGAAATATGCCAAGTGCATATCGGTTGTTTCTGTCTCTTAGAAGGATGAATTAAAGCCATATTAGTAAAATGCTTTTGGAACATGAATAGTGGGGCCCCCCTTTGAGTCAGAGCTGGTTTGGGGGATGAGATTTTTGGCTGTCATTTATGTGTGTGTATCATGGAGTCAGATTTACATGGAGGTGGTCTAAATCCCATAAGTCATCTCTAAAGTGTAGTATTTACAGTACTATGTACACAAACCTGTTCACTAATATGTATGTATAAATGGTTAATGTGTACCGTATGGTTTGGAATATAATAAAGAGGGTTATAGAGTAGGAAAAAATATCTTTAAACACTAGAATCATTCACAGGGTAGTGAGAGGTTCACACAAAAGGCATAAGAGAGCCGAGATCAACAGAGGAAACAGTGGATTCACATCTCCCATCTCACACTCACTCTTACTAACTGGACTGGAGGCAAATGCCTCCCATGCTACTTACGTTATTCTTTCTCTCTGACAAGCCTCTATGATGTGATTCCACAGTCTGTACTTGCCTCTCATCTCTCAAATAGTTCTCTTACCTGCTTGCAGTACATTGACATTAACGTTGTCTTTTTCACAGAACATTCTAAAACACAATGGTGCAGCTTGGTTGTCTTCAGAGAGTCTTCTTGCTTGTACAAACGCAGTCATCAAGTCTTCTAGAGTCCTGCTTAAATCAGGTGAGGAAAGAGAAGGTGAAACACGTCTTAAAGAAATGGAGACAGAGGCACAGGAAGTGGAACTGGATGCCACAGCTTCACATTCAATTCAAAAACCCTCAGAGATCTTCTTCCTTCTAACTGGCTATGCCACCCCAGCAGCATCTCTGGAGAGATGGGGAACCACCACCAGGATGTGACCTGTGTCACTGGCATGGCCATGACACTTATGTTCTTCCTAGAAATAGAAGAAAATGATCAGGATGTTGATGTCAGACTGGATTTGCTATAATTCAGAAACAGTATTAGGTTTACATATACACACTTGTGTAAGAATTTAGTAAGTTAATAATTACTCAATAAATGGCAACAGGTTGAAATGCTGGTGACATATAAACTATTTCAGTTTACTAGCTCTTAATTAATTAATAAATTAATAATTTTTGCCCATAATTACCAACATGAAGTAGGAGTCCTGTATATATGTCTGCATTTTGAATAGTTTTTGTATCTTTACTTTAATGTCTTTGGTAGAACCAAGAGAGAGAAAAGATTAACAATTATATTATATTCAAAAACATATGTGCGCATATACATTCAACATATCTTGCAACTTTAGTACCTGCATATCACACAACTATAAAGGCAAAAATATTGAAGTGTATTTATCCATACAGATACATGCATAATTAACTCCTTAAGGCACAGCACATCATTTGTGGTGACTCTGGTGTCATGTTTTTCAGCAACTAGTCACAATTCAGGAGAGTTACAATAATTAACTCTTAGAAAGGTTTACTCTTTGTATACCTTTGTATGTAAAAAAACACTTTTATGCGGAAAGAAGAATATTTTTTTTTTGAAAGAAGAACATTTCTATATTGAAAAATGCAGTCTGTGTTGTATGTAAGAGAAGTATGCTCATCATCACTGTGATAGGTGCTTAGGTTTGTTTTATCCATTTGCAACGGATTTGTGCAAATCTAGCCTGAGAGTGTAGGAAAAAGGGAACCCGGATAGAAACCCGGGATATAACAATTTGCTTTAAACAACTCAGCATATCCAAAAATAAACTTGCCACCTTCCCTACCAAACACATTTTCCTCACGTTGCGAAGTGTCATCCATCCATTTCATTGTCCAAGGCTGGAGAACGGAGCCTCGTCCTTGACTCTTCTGTCTTCCTTAGCAACTTCTCCTGACTTCATTCTAAGCAGCCACCAAGTCTTGTCATTTTTAACTCCTTAAATCACTTAAAATATGCCTAGTTACTTTTACGATGATCTTAGGCAGGACAAAATTTTAAGGTGACATAGAGTTGGGGTGCTTAACACTCAGTATTCAGGTCCCACAATTCCTTTGTAAAACAAGTATGATTAATATGTGATTTAAAGAAATGGCCACTGCCTTCTAAATAAACATAAGCACCTTTATTTAAACAGGTTTATATTTTCTGCCCCTTTATACTTGCATACTTTTCCAAAGCCCTGTTGGTTGTTTTGTTTTTGTAGCGATCACGAGTCCACTTGATATTAGTGACTTATACTCTCCTCTGCTTTGTGAGTGTGGGTAATGGCCTTTTTGTATACCAATTTGCTTACACTGCAGTCTATGCTGGTAATACTGTACATTGCCTGACCTCTGAATGGAAAAATAATAACAAGTTAAAACAGTCATTTTACCTGAAGTCGATAAGGCCATAACACTCACCCTGCTTTCAATTCACATGCTCAATTTTCATCCACTCACTCTCGACTTTGAGAGGAAGGAATAATGACAGGTTACAGGCACTTTATTTCAAAATTCACTCACAAAGTTATTGACAAGCATTTTTCAGAGAAACAGCTCTTCTCTCTGACCCTCGTGAGCTGTTTACATGAAAAATGCTCTTCCTTGTAGATTAATGAGAGTGGAACCTAATTCCATACCAAACATGTAGCAATTGCGTTAGCATCTCTGGTTTTGATATGGGAACAAAAATAGGGATAATTTGCCTCAAATTGCAGTCACTTCAGTCATAATAAAATCTCAGAGAGTACTGTTTGCTTTCAACTTTCATTAGGTAAGCTGGGGCTGTTATTAAGGTACCAACACATAAATGTTATATTAGCACTTAACAGAAGCATAGCATTCTCCTCTAGGAGATAAATTCTACCCTTGTCAATATAATTCCTCACTGAGTGCAGTAAAAGAGTTTGAAAAGATGAAATAGTGAAGCTCTGCACTAGAGGAAAACAAACACGTTGTTCATTCAAGCTTAAAGGCCACTTTGCTGGCCCAAGGTGCTGGGTACTGTTTATAAAGTAAGTCGCGGAGAGACTCTCCTAGGTCAAGTCAAACACTGAGACAAACTTTCAGACATGTTCTCTTTGTCCAAGGTTGTTAAATCAGTCACTTTAAATTTCTGAGTGCCTTCAATTGGCATTTGAACTCTGTGAAGAAATACAAGAATTTCAGGCCAAGATGGAGTTCATTTCCATAGAGCAGATGATAATCATTCTGTGTAAGCCACTGTATATACAACACCCGCATATTTCCTTTCTTTTCTTTTTTTTGAGTATGGTAAGTCCTTTTAAAATGTAAGGTATTGTGTGCATCACTGTAGTAGAGCTGTTAAAATTAAATCTGCCTTTATCCTTACTCTTACTACTATGTTCTTTAAGATATTCTTAAAATAATTATCTCCAATTTAGGCCCAAGAAAAGTGCTGTCACAGAGAAATGAGGACTCTTTAGTCATGTAAAATGGGGAAAAGGGAAAAAGCGGGGCATCTAAGAGCATGGCTGCTGCTAGGCCTACCTTTGCCATCATTCATTTTCTTTCCTAGCCTATCAGAGTTCCTTATCGTACCTTCATTCAATAATTGTAAAGTCTCTTAAAGAGTCTATTGTCACTTAGATTATTTAACAGCCTTAATTGCACAAAACAGTCTATTTTAACTACCAAATTCAGACCAGAATGTTTTTCAGGTGACATGTGAAATGTACATGTGACTACTGACCCTCTGCATTTGTAAGACACACAATTAGAGACAACACAGAATACATGAGTCTGTCTAGAAACGTCGGTGATTGGCTTAAATGTTGGGCTGTTTGGCTTAAAGTTCTGTTCACAGGGTTAAAGATACTTGTATTTGCCAATTTACATTACCATTCTCCTAATCTGGGAAGTCTGTTATTCAGCCTTTCCCAAAAGTTTAATGCATTTCTGTCCACCCCTCCTCATATCCCTTGCATCCTGGTAATCCTGAAAATGGCCTGTAAATGTTTACTGTGTCCAGATGAAGGAAAAAACAAGTGTGAAGTACATTTCTGCTGAAACTTCAAAGTCAAGGGTTTAGCAAATGTCCATTCATTTGTAACCAAGTTTTAAAGTGGTAGTTTGTATATATAGTATTTATATGAAACAATGGTTTCCTCTTCAAGACCAAAGTAAAATAATTTTCAATCCATAAATTAAAAATAATAATAACCTTTTTAAAAAAACATGATTTGGGGGGTAAAATGAGAATGATTTTATATGTCCACATTTTTATGCACTAGTAAGTATGTATACGAAAGTTTATTTGGCTTTAAGAATTAGAGTGGGGTTTTTTTTGTGTGATATATATATATGTAGTTAAGCAATACATTTAGGATCAGAGCCAGCAGCCTCTCAACCATATCACTGAGTGCAAATTCAAATCGACTTTTTAGAGAAAGCTGGAGCCTACTATCTAATTAAAGCAAATACTCAACTACAAGCTCTTCAATAACCTAGAATACATTTTACACATGTATTTTTTTAATAGAGGTTCTGGGGATTGAACCCAGGACCTCATGCATGCTAAGCACATGCTCTACCACTGAGCTATACCCTTCTACCCCCTTTTAATGTATTTGTAAACCTCAGTAGGTCTTGGGGTGCCTGGTACCCAATAAGTACTCAATGAATGTTTCATGCTAAAACTTTTCTGGAGGGCAGTTTACATGAAATTTCCAAATGCTCATTCAATTTGACCCTTAAATTCCAAGTTTAAAAAGTTAATCTAATAAAATAATTAGAGATGTTCACAAAGAAAATACTTGGAGATATACAGGATATTTATCACAGTGTTATATATAATGGCAAAAACTGTTAACAACCAAGATGTCCAACAGTAGAATACTTAGTCAAATAACATTATAGTGTATCAGACAGCACCAATTCATTTTTACACTGTGTGTAATCGACCTGCCAAAGAAACTCAGGGCAACTGCTCACCTGAGCCTGCCTGCTCCCCCATTGAGAGTGCACTATCTATCCTTTAATAAATACCCACTTTATCTGAACCTCTGTGTCTCATCTCTGAATTCTTTCTGGGACAAGACAAGAATCTAATTATTGGCAACACTAAGATGGGTCCTTATTTCCTGAGATCTATGTGAAGATGCAAAGAGAAGAGAGGCTGGGGCTGAGGACAGGCTGGCTCTGTGCCACAGGACTGAAGATGGGCAGGGACTGTGGCAGCTGACAGTTAATAGGAATTAGGGGCCTGGCAAAGAACCCGGAGGTCTAATGGAGATTCTCCACTAAGTTCTTCTGTGCAGAGTGTATTGTGTCTTTTGCCTTTGCCTCCTCCTGAAAACTTCAGCAAAATCTTTATTTTTCTCTTATACTTTGTAAAGGTAGATTTTCTTTGAGGGGCGTTGACCAAGTGCTGACTCCTGTCAGGAGCAAGAAGCAAGGCTGCTGAAGGGGCCCAACCACATCGAGGACACTTTTATGAAGGAAAAGGCACAAAATATTAAACAGTCATTAGCTTTGGGTGCAGAAAGAAGGGGATTTTCAGTTCTTTCTTTGTACTTTAATGGAGTTTCCAGATCTCTGTAACAGAATATGCATGATTATTATAATCAGAAAAAATGTTATTTTTAAAAATGTCAAATGAATGAGGAAGTGAAAAAAATCAATCAATGAATGACTTTTAAAAGTGGAGGTTTTGAGAAAGACTTTGAACTATATTCTCAAATAGCAATTGCTCTATTTACAACAAATAGAAGAATCCCCCAAAGCCTTTTTTCAGTTTCTGGTTGCCTTTTGAAATAAGACACTTGGTTTTAGAATATACATGCACACATGTATTTTTGCCCAATGAGTTCTATGATGCCTGTTAGTCAAATAATACATTTGCCTGTTTTATTTTCTAGGAAAAAAAGGGAAAAGATGTATCTTGACCTGTGAAGTCTTTATTTTAGTAAAAAAAAAATTAATATATATATTAGTTGTGCCCACAATCAAGTAGGCATTGAAAGTAATTTTAATAATTTTATTTCTATATATTTTCTATTAAAAAGGGGAACATAGCAAAATAAGCATATGCATTTAAGCCAACCAACGAACGCAGTTGTGCTGACATTACTGTTATTCCGATCGTCACCTCCAGTGACTAAGGATGTTGATGCTCGCCAGAAAACCGGGGCTTGAATCCTGGCCCCACCACTTCCTGGCTGTGTGATCTCAAGACAGTCATTAACATTCTCATTTTCCTCATTTGTAAAATGAGGATAACACTAATTCCCATCTCAGCACCATTATGAGAATAATATAAGCATTTTTAGATTTGTCTAGACGATCACCTTATATTTGGATACTGCCACGTACATTATAACCATATTTACCTTTGTGTGGATGCCAGTGAACACTGAAAACATCAATGGGCCAAAGTGCTCACCTGGCACTAACTATACAAACATGAACACTGAATATTACCATCATTCTTCTTCACTATCATTGCTCTCAGAGTCTTTTGTCAATTATAAGGACAAAACTCTGCTTTGAAGTAAACATTCCCCACTAAAGAGATTTTAATAGAATACAACTTTAGCTTCCTAACATTTAATAAACTGAGATTATGACTTGACATCAAGAAATTATATTGCGGTAGAGTAATGTACTACTCTGTCTTATACTAACAGGAACTCAGGTGGACTTAACACTATGAAGTAGAGGCCAAATAACATCAAGACATTTTGCTAAAAAAAAAAAAAAGGTTTTACAATGGTTCACATAGAGAGAAATAGGGGAGAAATGAGTCCTTATAGGTCATATTGCAGTACAGCTACACCAGCCAGAAAAGAAGTCAAACCACAGGAGTCAGCACTTCGGTTAGGAGCTATATCATGAGTCCTATAGCTCCTAACCAAAGAAGTATTAATTTGCAGTAGTTCATCAGCAGTGTGTAGAAATAAATATATAAGATACCTTTGTTTAATGATAGTTCTTTCTTATCAGTGTTAGGATTATTAAAATGATTGTCCTAAATAAAGGTGTATATATTTGTGGTTAAAAATTAGTTATAGCAGGTGTAACAATAAAGTGATGCTTTAATTATAGTTGTATTGGTTTTGTAGGTTTATTTTTATTTTATCCTTTATGGGTTTCTTTGGTTGTACAGTTGATAAAAAGCTACAGGTAAAGGAGTTCATAGCTAGCTTTATAGTTCTACGTGTATAAGTAACATTATAATAAAAAGAATGCAGGCCACAACTGGACATCTGCAAGAATTTTTTCTTACTTGTAAGACTGAAAAGTTTGAGAAATGCTGTAGTAGAGCATTTTTTTTTTGCAGAATGTTTTAAATCACATCATTACCAAAAATAACGTGCAATTTTGGCTGAAATGCTAATACGTTTGGCTTCTATTCAAGAAATAGGGTAGCTTGGCGGATGATTATTGACAAAGACATTGATGAGAGTGGTGAGGATGATTCTGCAAATCTATAGATGATCATTCTACTTCTCATTGATAGGATGTGCATGGATTTATACTGACCCATTAAGAATTCTCATCCAGTTATGATACATAATGTGCATTTGCAAGTTTCCAGTTCTACACCTATAAAACGAACAATACCTATATGATTGTCTTAGAAAATTAACGTGAGGAACAAAGGAATGTATGAAAGTTAGTTAAACAGCAAGAGTCTATAGCTATAAAATGACATTATTGTTTCATTAAGAATAATCTCAGTGCTGTTTACCCTTTGAGTTCTTGTTGTTTCTGTTTGAGTGATCAGGTATAGGTTATGAGAGTTGGGCATAGGTAGGCACTTCCTCAGTTCTTGGCTATAATAAAATACTGTTGCTGAAACCTGATTGTTTTTCAGAGGCTACACATCACGAAAACCCTGGCACTTTTTAGAGAAGCAACGCAGCCTTCAAAGCAAAAAATACTGTTAACGTGTCTTTGATCAACATAAGGCATATTTGTGTAGATTCACAAGGCAAAACAAAGACCAGAGCTCCTGAAGCCGAAGCCCACATTACAGAGAGAACTGAAACCGAGAAGCAATTCCAGCCTTCCCACCTGAGCCTCTGCCCTTGAGTTGATACTAAGTAACCATATCATTCATTATAGCCTTTCATCTCCCTTGCTGATACTTTTAATTTTTAAACAGTCCTACTTTACAAATCATACCCTCTTTCATGTGTTCTCTCAGCTAAAGAATTAATTTTGCAAGCAAAATAGCTAAACAGTAAGCATAATAAGAATGAAACAGGTTAAAGCTCATTAGCAGCAGGGAGCAGATGCAGTAAAACTCCGCCAGCGCCCCTCCATTTCCTTCTCAGCAGGGACTGGGCACCCAGCTGGGAGTTAGTTCTACAGCACAGTGCTTGGCTGCTGTTTCAGCAATTGCACCTTTTTGCTTCAAGGATAATACTAAGAATTCACTTTGATTTTTGATTCTTCTTTGCAATAATAATGTCTAAAAGGACCCAGCCGAGCTCAAATGTAAAGTTAAGCACCAAGTGCCAGCTAATCAGGAGACTATCAAATTGTAATTGATAAGAAAATAATTATAGATTATTAAGTCATTTTGTCTTTAAAGAAACATTAACTCCTTGACAAACAGAGGCTCTAGAATCTGGATGAAATCCCTAATTGCTCAAGTTAGATTTCCTTGAAATATTGTGCAATATTTAACACTCAGTATTAACGATTGTTACACAACTGATAAAAGGTAACTGTAAGGACTAAAACAATACACTGATTACGATAGAAACTAAAAGCAAATGCATTCTGGTAGGAAATCTCAAATTATTCCACTAGGATTTCTTCCTTCATGTGCAATGTTAAAGTAGAACCATCTTTTCGGAAACGGCAATATCAACCAAATTACAGTGCGTATATAGGTGAATATTAGCAAGGCTTTATTTAAAAATCTTCCCTAGAGATTAGAATCCTCTCCCAGGCCTAAAAGTAGTACTTAGATGTGCACAAACACTGTTGGAGAGATGAGTCATCAGCATAAATTCACCTGCCAGGTTCTGGTTGTCCAGGATAGATTGCTGGGACACAGTCTGTCCAGCAAAATAAACGCATGCTGTAGAATCCAATTCACGTGATGAATCAAACTACAACAGGTGTAAACATAACAATCAATACATTTATCTGCATATTCTTACAACTCTACATTACTCTCAAAGCTAATGTTTGCTATGTTTGTGTAGATTTAGTTTTTGTAATGAATTCGTTCAGCCAAGTCTGATAGACAAGATACTTGAAAAAGAATGACATTATGGTGTTCTGGGAAAGCGCATCTAAGCCTTTCAAAGAAAGAAAAAGAAACTTAGAAGTGCAGCACCTATGAGAGTGGAAATGCATATTCTGAGTTTCTTTGGCTACTGGCTACTAAAATAAACTCATAATCCTTCCTCTGCAAAGTAATAGAACTGGTATCAAAGCCTGGAGCACATCTAAACCTACAAGCAGAATTAATTAAACTTCCCCCATTTCATGGAAATTCAAATGACAAGGTCACAAGGATCATTATAATGTGAAAAAGTTGACCTAAAAAATGTCACTTATGTACTAAATTTGATTGATTGCTCTGAATTACTTGACCCAGCTTCCACTGGAAAAAGGAGGGAAATTGGGTTTCCTGACAGGTTCCCTTTAACACAAACATTATTGTATATCTTCAGATACAACTGGGTCCCATGAGTTTATGGCAATGAGATCACGCCTTTGGAACCTGGACTATTCTTCATACTCAATAGGTTACGGGTAACATTTGAAGTCATGGTAATTGTCATCTGTGACTTGTGTGTCCTTAAAAGGTACCCAGACAGTAGGTAACTTTGTGGTTTCAGCATTTTGGTATGCAGTTTCAATAGCTCTAAACACAGCTGAGCTCTTTTACCTATCTCCAGCATAGACTGTTGGCAGTTTAAGGTTCTCCATTGGAAGCAGGGAAATGAAAACTTCCTGGGAATTCTGCTTTAAGGTTTCATTAGATATTGACTAAGAATAATAGAATCGAATTGAAAGAGGAGATGCATATGTAGTAGAAGTGACAGAAAATACAGCTCTAATGTAGCAGAAAAACACAATCCACAACAAATGACTAAAAAAACCAGTTCTGTCTAATATTCAACATGCTCAACTGCTGACATTACAGCTACCTTTTGAAATAATTTCATCCTACCTGAAAATTAAGTTACAAGAAAAGAGTAATAACTCCTTAGTCTTATGGAAGCAGAAAATAGAGCAATCTGGAATCGACTGTGGATGACTATGACGCTAGGTGACAGAGCAGCCTGGTACATAGCTATAAGGAATGGAGCTGTTGATCTTCAATAAAAAAAACCAACCAAACAAACAAACAAACAAACAAAAAACCCATCAGGCTTATTACTACCTAGAAGGGAGAGTTGCAAATTGTGATAAACCTTTCAGGTGGTAGCTGCTACCAAATACATGACACATGAAAATTTTTGAGTCAGAAAGTATTAAAAATCAGAGAATTATTAAAATGTAGGCTTGGACAAAGCCATTGTTATCATCTCTTCAATCTTCTCATTTTGTAAAAGGGAAACAGAGATGCAGAAAAGTCCACCTTGCTCACCAGTCAGGAGCAGAGTTAGCACTTGAAGCCACATCTCTGGGTGCCTGGTGTAGCCATAAATCTTATGCACAGTTCATTTTAGATGCATTGGCTTTCAAACAGAGGTGTGCCCTCTTAAACTAGAAGAAGCCTGTACAATTCCTTTACATTTTAAAAGAAAATCTGGGGAGGGGGTCAGTGTGCAAGGTGTGAAATCTGTATACTCAATTAAAACCTTCAAGGGATTATTAAACATATGACCCTGATGATGGCTTTGAATTTCTAATCCAGTCTATGACTTTCAGTCCACCACAAAGGCTTATTTTGATCTTAAAGGGAATTCCAAGGTCATCTTGTCTAATCCTTTCATTTCAAGGAATAGGCTCTCTCTTAACTCATCTCTGAGTGAGGAGTCCTCTCCACTCTCTTTATAGACACATTCACTGATACTAAGGAAAGGATGAATTATTTAGGTTGCTAGCTTTTCTCCAGAATTCCCTCCACTCTGTTCCTATCAGTTGACCAGTGCATTTACAAATGATCGGTTGTCTTTACTGCAAACTTGAATATGCTAGTTGCAATTGTTATTTGAAATTTTGTACTTTCACTGAAGTATTACATACTCCTTTGGAATATGAATGTGAAACAAAAGTAGAGTTGTTTCTATAAAAATTAAGTTGAACATTTTGGATAGGCTTTACAAAAGTGAGCTGTTATTAATAACATGTTGTCAGTGCTGGTGAGGCTACAGTGCAATTAGAACTCCTTTTCACTGTTGGTGGGAATGTAAAATGGTGCAGCTGCTATGGAGAACTGCATGGAGGCTCCTCAAAGAGTTAAAAAGATAAATACCATATGATCTAGAAATCTCATTTTTGGGTGCTTATCCAAAAGAATTCAAATCAGAATTTCAAAGAGATATCTGCATTTTCATGTTCATTGTAACACTTTCACAATAGCCAAGAGGTGGGAACAATCTGTGTCCATCAAGGGATTAATGGATAAAGAAAAGGTGGTCTATACATACAGTGAAATATTATTCAGCAGTAGAGAAGAAGAACATTCCATCATATGCTACCATATGGATAAACCTTGAGGACATCATATGAAGTGAAAAAAGTCAGTCGCAGAAGGACAAATACTGCTTGATTTCACTTATATGACGTATCTAAAGTATCAAACTAATAGAAGCAGAAAGTAGCATGGTGGTTGCCAGAGGCTGGGGGAAGAAAAAGGGGGTTTTGTTGTTCAATGGGTATAAAGTTTTAGTCATGCAAAATGAAAAAAATCCTAGACATCTTTTGTACAATATTGTATATGACAGGCATCTTACTACACGGTGTGGAAGGCATATGAAATTTGAACTAAGACTTGGGTTCAAAGCTTGGCTCTGTAATATCTGCCTCATTAAGTTGCCTAGAAGATGAACTAGTAGGCTACCTGACTCATGGGAGGTACTCAATAAATAATCAGTTTCCTCAAATATATCACTGCACTGATTTACCATGGCAACCGACAAGTAGGTACTATCATCCTTATTTTATAATTACACAGCTAATAATTTAGAAAGCCTGTATACAAACCCAGGTCTGTCTAACACCTGAGCCTTTCCATTACAGAACACTGTTTAATTATGGTCTAATTTTGAGTGGGATTCCAGGCTGAATGGTTTAGTCAGGTTAAGTTGTAAATGCACGGCCAATAGTTGAATGCATTGATACTACTACTGAAAATGACCCGGACAGAATTGCTTAGTGGTGTCCATTTGTAAGTTGGGGAGTATCTGCCAGATGCAATGGTTTAAATTTTGCTAGTCCAGCATTTGTGCTGAGCTGCTTTTTTTGGGGGGTGGGGGTGGGTGGGCAATAATTACTTATGTCCTGCTGCTTCTTGCGTCTGCTGCTTTTATTATTATTTTTGATTTATTATATTTTACGATTTAAAAAGCAGTCACACAAAGAATTTAATTAGAAGTTTAAAAGAAAGGAGTGTCAAAGGCACAGTCCTACCTTTCACCAGTTAGAACTAGGATTTGTACTTTCTGTCTATACTGATTTCAGAACTGTTGCTCTGGGATTTGAAGAAGCATTAAAAGCCTGACGTCAGTAACAAAGTACTATTGTTACTAGTGTTCTTGCTGTTCTCCTTTCCAATTAGAAGATCATCCCGGCTGGAGATGACAGAAACAGAATAGGAAGTGAGTGATGATGACCTTTTCCTTCAACTTTTGACTTTGCAGTATGCTTCCCAGCAGTGAGATGATCACTTCTTTGTTCTAATTCTTACTCTAAAGGTTGCATTCAAATGACTTGTCATGATTAAATGTCTGAGAGCTGTCATCAGCTTTAAGTTCATGCTACGCTTTAGTTTTTCTGTCACTATTTTTGCGTTTGTACCACAAAGGTAATTGTCTTGGTATCCCTTTGTCTATTTTTTTCATATTCCTTAGCTTCTGAGAGTCCATTCCAACTGAAGATCCACAAAACCCCAAATCTAGATTATCTTCTAAACATGCAATTATCTCTCCCTGTTTTGACTTCTCCATTGCATTTATAATGAAATTTGATTATAATTTACCATATATCATATTTGACAAACTCCTTGAAGGTAACTTTGTAATCTTTTTCCCAAAATAGTTTGTTGAAATTTTGATGAATTTCAAGATGTATTATCAATCACTTTTTAAGGAAGCAAATGACAAGCAAAAATATAAATTCATATAATAGGCCATATTTCATTGTGTGTCAAAGGCATTTTACATCAAACTGACCCATATCGTGAGGTACATCCCTTTGTCATAAAACCAACTAAGCCCTCCCTGGAGACAAACCTTTTCTTTTTCTGTGCTGCTCTAATGGCCAAGTCTTTCCTTAAGGAGCATACCCAGAAAGAAGAATGAAGCACCATTCTATCTAAATACTCAGTCAAGCAATCACCATTTTTGAAGGGCTTCTCTGGTTCAAGCATTAAACTTACTTGGAAATTCTATGAATGTCTTCATTTTTCAATGCTATAATTGAAGATTAGCATGGGTAAGTAACTTGTAGAAGATGAGTAAGAGTAAGAACAGGGATATAGATCAAAGTTCATTTCAAGTCAAAATCTGTGTTCCTCCACTATGAAGACCCTCCCTGACATGCACTCGCCCCACTGCTAAGTTGGATATGGTGTCTGATAAAGCTGGTGGCAATAATTTATATAACTGATTTATGCTCTACCTTATTCTAGAAGGAATTTAAGATAGGGCTGAAACACAATCATATACTCTGCTTTGGTGAAAAAAATGGCTTTTAGACAGTACAGGCCCAGTTTCAATCCCAGGACTCCTATTTGATAGCCGTGAGAAATCCATTTTCTTATTTAAAAAAAGGGAATAACACTACCTAACTCCCAGAGCCGTTGTGAAAAATACAGGAAGTAACATGTAAAGCTCCTGGCGCAGTGGCTGGTACAACGTAGAACATACATGTTTGTTCCCTCTTCATTCTACCTTATCCTGTGACCATGACTTGCCTCCCTCTAGGTGATGGGCCCATCTGAAAGCAAACTAGCTCTGTTTTTCCCCATTCACAATTACTGTCAAATTTGACCATTATTTCCCCACATGTGGGAACAACTGTAAGTCTCACTCCAAGCTTTTGGAAGGGTCTTCAGTGACTACATTCTTCTTGCTACATAGGCTGGAGCCATATAACCTGCTTGAGATTAAGCTTGATTTTTGGTCTTTATAGGGTTCTTTGCTCCTTCTTTATGAATACTAAGAAACAGATAAGTAATTGATACTATTTTATAAGACTATTGAATTTGAAAATTTATAGCAACCCTACATAATCTGTATGCCTCTAGAACATCAATATCATTCAATTCTTTAATGTCAGAGCATTTATTGAGCACCCACTGTTTGCCAGGCACTATGCCAAGAACCTATGTGATGATAAAGAATGAACATAAGGCAGGCAAGGTGTTGCTTTCCAGAAACCACCAATCTTGAGGAGGGAGGACACAGAGCTCTAATTTAATGCTGTAACTCAAAATGATAGGCGCTATATTGAATTATGTTAAAAGTTCTAATAGATTAAAGAGAGTGTTTCACACTTTTATAACATTAAATGCTTATCTTCCATCTCAATACTAATGACAAGGGCAAATATAATGTAGGTGTTGAGAAAGTAAATATAATATCTATGATTAATACACAAATAGTAAAGTATTTACATAAATCAGTATCATTAAAACAAAAAATGGGGAGGGGGAAGTTCAGACCTCTCTTCTTTCTAAGAATAATGCAAAGACAGAGAAATTGGGATATTGACTAACTCTGACTTTGCTAAACGATCTTAACTTTACAAAGAAGACAGGGACTTTTCATTTAACAAAGAAAATCGTAACAACAGACATGCAAACCAAAGATGAATTAACAATATTTGGACAGTCTAACTCCTGCAATTATCGTTTAATAATTTTGCACGTATAAGTCCAGGTTTATATTTCTCTCTTCCTTTTATTTTTGACTTTCACTTATTAATCTAGATGGTCATGGCAGTTGTTTCATTGGCAGTAGTGAAGATAGTTATATGGAAAAACAGGAGGAAAGTGGTTTAAATAAGACCGCTTCAAAGAAAAAAACACTGTCATATTCATATTTTTTGGACTAAGAAATTTTTGCGTTAGAATAATGCGAACAGATTTGGTTTAGAAATCACTGATAATTAGCTGGGGGTTTTAAAAATGCATCTGAGGAATATTTTTCCACCTCATGGATGATGAAGAAAACATCAAGAGAAGTTAAGTAATTAGTCAATGCTAAACTAATATGTGACTGGGACAATGACACTCATTTGTGAAGGAGAATTTCGAGAAGGGCAGTCAGAAAACAAAAAACGCATATTGTGAATATGATAAAACACCAAGAGCAAAGAGGAAGCAAATGGACACAGTTCAAAGAAGCTCTTGGCAAGTGGTGTGCCAAGTGCTTCCTTCAAACCCTTATTTTGATGTTTAGTCTTCATAAGGTCTCTCGAATATAATTGACTTTTGCTCAGAGCACCTAATATGACATGGTTCAAATGAAGACTTAATGCCAGTCTAAGAGGATGACAAGAAAACCTTGTTAAAAATCCTCATTTACTTGTTAATAGAGTTTTTCTATACATTTTTTTATATTGCCCTCTAGGATTCATTTTTATTTATTTCCTCCTAAGGTTCCATATCTTTTATGACAGTCTTCTCATTCATGTTGCCCAGAAACAAAAGAGCCTGGGGTTTCCTGACATTGGTGCTTTTAAGATATGCTCTATTCCCCAGTTTTGAGCAGAAGTCAAAGGAAAAGATAATATATGAGTACAGGGAGACCTGAAGCTTGACAAAGGGTCTCCCTCATTCTAGAGAGAGAGAGAGAATATCTCTTCCTCATTAGGGATAAAAGCCCAGAAGCCGCAAACTGACATCAGTCCCTGCAACCCTAGGCTTCTTCAAGTCATCAGAGTACACAATAGCCTATAACATCTGAAAGCATGAAAACATCTCATACCCAATAATAATATATTTTTTATGGTCATCCTTTTGTTCTAATACAATGCACAGCACATGTTCATGTAACCAGATATACTAATTTGCTATATACCTGCATACAGGATTACAAAATTCATTAATTGAAGATCCCGTGAAAAGTGGAAAATAGCTAGCACTAACTGTACTGCAGGTATTGTACTAAGAACTTCCCTTGCATTGTTTCATTTAAACCTCATGGTAACAGTACACTGAAATACTATGGTAGTAGGGAAGAACAAATCTGACTCCATATTGGATCTGTTTCTTTTACTTGAACCTTTGTATTCCATCGCTTTTGCTACAAGTTTTAGCTACATCACTAAAGGGATGTTGCCTGTAAGCTTAAATTATACATAATGGCCCATCTCTGGGAACCCTGCCTCCCAGGTAATGAGCATTAAGCTAAAATATCTTTGTTTAGTTCACAGGAAACATTCTCACCAGGCCCACCTGGGAATGACTGCAGGAAGGAAGAAATTAACACATGCCCTCTGGAGGCTGACAGGAACCAGGAAATGTTTGACTTTACTCCCACCCCTTTTAGTACAAAAGAAGCCTGAATTCTAACTCAAGCAAGATGGTTCTATGGGACACTAGTCTACCATCTCCTCGGTCTGCTGGCTTTCCGAATAAAGTCACTATTCCTTGCCCCACCAATTCATCTCTCTATTTATTGGCCTGTCATGCAGTGAGCAGTATGAGCTTGGACTCAGTAACACTAGTACAGAAAATGAAACCATTTTACAGAAAAAGAAACTGAGGCTTAAAAGCAAAAAGTCAAAAGTTTGAGTAAAGAGATATCAAAAATTTTACAGGCATTGAACCCACATTCAAAGCAGAAGGTCTGACTCAAGTATGGAAGACAAGGGAAAATTCAGATAGCAGGCTAAAATGCTTGCTTCTCCTCAATGCATTAAGTCTGTAGATTCAGATTCTTATGATGGGCTGTGAATAGGTCAATATTTAAAAGTAAGGCTGCACAGACTATACAGACTATTAAAATATTTTAAAAGTCCCCTACAGGTTGGAAAAAGTGCCCTGGCCAGACTGGCATCTCACCCCGGATACTCTTGATATAACAGCTGAAGAGTTAATGCCTAGTTAACCAGGTTCCAGACACTTGCTCTACTTGACTAATTGATGCTTGAGCCAGTCTCTCAAAGCCTTGCTTCCTGGTCACTGCCAGTGGCTCCCACAGGGATCTGCACAGGCTGGCTGATTTTTGTCCTTGTCTTAGTAGCTTCAGTTTCCAGAGGAATTTGATACTGAGGGAGCCAGGGAGAGACAGAATAACCTGGAAGTTAGAGCCAACGTGAGTGCTATAGTAAATGTAAATATTTTAAATATCATCTCTGATTGGGAGACCAGGAGAAAATGTAAGTATTTATAAAATTAACCATTCTTCATTTAATAGAATAGGATTCTCAATCACATTTAAATGGGACCTACAGGAAAAAGAAAAACTGGTCTCCAAACGTAAACATGAAATTTAAGGTACCACTCTTGGCTGTCTATCCAAAAACCCAAAACCACTAATTTGAAAAGATACATGCACCTCAATTTTCACAGCAGCATTATTTACAATTGCCAAGATATGGAAGCAACCTATGTGTCCATCAACAGATGAATGGATAAAGAAGATGTGGTGTATATATCTAATGGAATACTACTTAGCCATAAAAAGAATGAAACTCTGCCATTTGTAGGAACATGGATGGATTTGGAGGACATTATGCTAAGTGAAATAAGTCAGATAGAGAAAGACAAATACTGTATGATATCACTTATATGTGGAATCTAAAAAATACAACAAACTAGTGAATATAGCATAAAAGAAACAGACTCACATATATAGAGACAAAATTAGTGGTTACCAGTGGGGCAAAATAGGGCAAGGGATTAAGAGGTACAAACTATTAGGTACAAAATCAGCTACAAGGATGTATTGTACAACATGGGAAATATAGCCAATATTTTATAATAACTATAAATGGATTAAAACTTTTAAAATTTGTGAATCACTGTATTGTACACCTGTAACTTATATAATATTATAATCAACTATACTACAATTAAAAAAAAGAAATTTAAGCCAAAACAGTATAAACAATTCTCAAAATACTAACAAGCATATTGTGCCATGCTAAATAGATCATACAATAAAATAATCACAAGCAAAACCAGATTATGCTTCAGAAACTCTGCCACTTGTAGTGAAGAGATAAAAATCCCTAAAGCTTTGCCAATTTGTCAGTTTTTGGACCAATATGAATCATTTCCTTAATTGAAAGAGGACTCCTTGGTAGAGATTCAAAGGCTAATAAAAAGGGTAAAGTTCTGAAATCCAGGAAAGTTCTAATTATCATATCAGCTGGAACATTAGCTGGAACAGCTTTATGCCTGCCCCATCTGTTTTGGGAGAGTAAGTGGGCAGTCAGTTACCTTTGCTGGCAGAAGAGGAAATGACAAGCGGACGAGAGGAAGGTATTAATTAGCACAAACCTCCCAAATTCTGTGCAGTTGATCTATAGAATAAGCTTGGAACAATTTATGCCTTCTTCGACTCTGAAATTCGGTGGTGGCTTTCTGCCATGTTTGAGCTTGCTTTATAAGGCACTTGACAACATGTTGAAAAGAGGTTTGCCGAGTTATTTGTGTCCTTGCCTTTTTCTTTTCCACACCCGCCACAAGCAAGTTCTTGAGGGTGGAGACGGCCCTGGCACTGAAGTATCCATTCAGGACGGACATGAATTCATAGCATTGTTTCTAAGAAAACTGCATTTTGAGCTCAAGCAGTTAAGTTATAAGCAAAGTCCTGAGAAACTCTGTTTAGGTGAATTGGTTATTACTAGAAAGTATTACCATCTTCAACTGGGTACCTCCTTTAAATCAAACATTTCTTTGGGATTCTTGAATGAATTACCCATTGTTTATGTACTTTTAAATTTTTTGTAATTGTATAATAAAGTCGTAACTTAGTTGCTACTAAAGATTAAATTGCATTGGACTTTTCAAAGGCCCAAACAAAGAATTCCTGGACCCAGTCAAAATAATTCTTGTGAGCATAGCCCTCTAAAATGTAGGGAATGTTAATACTGCAATTCACAGTAGAGCTCTGCAATCTTTAACGTAATAAAATGCAACCAAAAACTCATATGACTGGAAGAATACTGCTGTCTAGTGTTGAAATGGATCATTTAAAAAATTGGAACTAAGTGCTGAACAGGGAAATCCACAATAAAAATGGCAGCAGTAAAGGGAAAAAGCAGCTTTCATAAAGAATGTCAACATTTCCTTTCATATGGATGCTTCTGCTAAAATATGTTAATCTGATCATTCTGATTTACTGGTTTTGCTTAATATTTACAAAAGGCCAATAATGTAGAATTTTACATCTTGTGGTAGACATTCCATGGATTTTTAGTATAATCTCCACCACTCCCAAAAGAGAAAAAAAAACCAAAAACAAAACCTGATTAACGGTTGTGGCCAGGGATATGAATGCTATAAAAATAAGACAAGATGGTAACACACTCCTTTTGTAAAATGCAGCTAGAGCTTCAAAAGGTGGCAATGAATTTTACTTTACACATGGAAAATATATCCATGCCTGAAGTGAATGCAACTGATCTACCTCTGCTTCAGGATTTCTAGGTCTTTCAGAATATTGTTTGAATTAAGGCCTATTATCAGGCTGTGGCTGTGTTTCACCTCCATCAACGCAATTTTCCTGAAGAACTCTTAGGCACTGAGTTGGAAAATAGCCATGTGAAGTTCTCTGTCATTTGCTGTAAAGAGGGTGAAGAGCCAAGTGACCTCCAGAAAATGCAAATGGGAGAAATTTTTCTCAGATGTCAGCATCATTCGTTCATTCTGTAAATAGTTATTAAACTTCTAGAAAGAGCTGGGCTTCCCCTGAGCAGCCAGTTTGTTTTTATCTCATTGACATCACAGATTCCTTCACTGATTGCATTTCCCTTTTTGCACTGACTGCTAGAGAGCTCAGAGCCAAATCTGACAAGGACATAAGACCTCATGGCATGTATTTTATTTTTTAAAAAAAACCCCAAAACCTCTAATCTCAACCCCTGCTGGTTTTACTTCATTGTAAGTTAACAAACATGTAGTGAGCATGCGACATGAATCAGGTACGCTACTTAAGTTTTGTTTTTCTTTTTCCAATTTCTATATTTTATAAAGACAAACCTTTATATTTTATGTGCTTTTTTAAGCTATTGAATATAGATTTCTAGGCTCCTAATTTTTAAGGGTACAGATTGCAGCCATAAGACCACACTTCTCCAAACTAGAGAATTAACTCGCCTCAATTCCTGGCAAGAAAGATGGTTTTCTATAAATTCCAGTCACATCATATGGTTTGGTGCAAAATGAACTATCTATATGCATGAAGCTAATTGCTTAATAGCCCCACTAACATATGCTTTCTGAAAAAGATGTACACACACATACACATACAACAAATGTAATTGGTGGAATCCTTTGCTTAAAGGTCTCTGGAGTCTTAGCAGAAAGTTGTAAGCAAACCAAGAAACTTGCATACAAAATTATTCATTTATTCTACCCTTTGAGTCAAGTGAAAACCAGAACACTCTTCATCTTGGAAAGCTATCTGGATATTTTCTTTTAAAAGCAATTTCCTCAGGTGAACAAAAATGAAATGTGTTAAGTTTTTCTTGAGGGATACCAAAGGTGTATCTTCCTATATTTTGAAAGTAATAACAAGCGTTAACAGGATCAGAAGTCTTCATCTGAAAAGTTGTCATGAAGAGAGCTGCCTGCTCAATACTTGTTTAAAAGTTGAATTATGGGTAGTACCCTACTGTTACAGTGGTTATAAAAATATAAATGTATTCTTATAAAACAACATTCCAAATACTTTTAAATACAGAAATAATTTAAAAAATATAATGTCCTGTTCTCTTGATAGAATAATATCACAAAATTTAAAGCTTTAATTGCAGAAGTCCTTGCCTAGGAAGCTTAATCAGAAACCAAGATTCAATATCTCAGTTATAGAAGAATCATCTCCCTCACTGTCGCATAAAGAAAGCAGTGCAACCATATCATGGAGGTAAGAATGATCTCTTCATCACTTCTACAGCCCAAATAAATACCTGGCACAGTGCTGAGAAATTAGTAGGAATTCAATAAATGGTGTTAGTTGAATAAATGAATGAAATGTTCAAAGACCGTTAGAGATAGAAGGTAATATTAAGATTTTGCAACAGTTGATTTAACTGCCATTTCTTTTAACTCGTGGCACAGAGAAAAACAGTAAAGACTAGAACCCAAATTTCTTGATTTC
The DNA here is from genome assembly GCF_048773025.1 of Camelus bactrianus. Lineage (NCBI taxonomy): Eukaryota > Metazoa > Chordata > Mammalia > Artiodactyla > Camelidae > Camelus > Camelus bactrianus. Next base: position 67,908,569 of record NC_133544.1, read on the forward strand.
TAGATCAATTCTTTTTCATGTCATTAGTTCTTTTTTATTTTTTTAATGTAAAGCAAGGATGACAGATTATCAAAGTTTTATCTGAAGAGTCCTTGTGTCATAAAAAAGAATGAGGTAATTCACTTACACAAAATAGCTGAATGCAAATGACTCTGCTTAGTGGAAAGCAAAAGGAGAGTGGGTATATAACAGAAGAAAGAAAAAAAAAATCCTAAAATGAGAGCACCAGGACTGGGAGAAAGGTAAGGATTCAACATTGTGCCATTTTAATGTAGATTCCAGGGAGTCGTTTTAATGCAAAATGGTTCTCTAAGAACTGAAAATTGAGCTCTTCAAGGGAGAGGTGCAGTAGAGTGGTTTCTCCTTTCCCATGGGAGAAGCCTTGGCCTCCCCAAAAGAAATAAGTTCAATCTCCAGGAAGATGACAGAATTCCAGGGGTAGTATGAAAGAATAAAAGGTGGTCAGATGTTTCTTTGGTCTTCTCAGTTCTTGCCTTGTGTACTATACCACATCTAAGAAGGTTTCAATAAAAACAGGAAAATTTTTATGGTCCAAATCGGACACTTAGCTAATCAAAGGATTGGTATTTCTTGATTGGACTTCCCCCTCTTCCCCCAAAAAATGACAATACAGAAAAGATTATTTGAAAGAGTTAATTCATTAATACTTGTTGGGAAATAGATGAGTTTTATATTGATTAATTACTTCTTTAGTCAAATACTTACTGCATGCTGATATGTGTCAGCCATGGGTGTTGGAAATACAATGGTAAGCATTTCTGTATGCTCCCTGCTTATACTCTAACTGTACATCATTGAAAAGGTAAAAAAAAAAAAAAAAAAAAGCCTGCTGATTTTAGAGACTAAAAACAACAAAAAAACTGTATCTTCTAGAAGAAAGTCTGTATTTTATGCTAGAAAATATATACTACTTGTTATGTACAGTTGGCCCTCCATATCTGTGGATTCACCATTCATGGATTCAACCAACCACAGATCAAAAATATTTGAAACAAATAATTCCAGAAAGTTCCAAAAGGCAAAACTTGAATTTGCCTCAACAGCAGCTATTTACATAGCATTTACATTTTATTTACAACTATTTACATAGCATTTACATTATATTAGGTATTCTAAGTAATCTAGAGATTATTTAAAGTATAGTGGTCCTTCGATATCCACCAGAAATTAATTCCAGGACCTTCTGCAGATAAAAAAATCCACAGATGCTCAAGTCCCTTATATAAAATGGTGTAGTACAATGAGTACTGCCAGCCCTCCATATCTTCGGGTTTCACATCCACATATTCAACCAACCGTGGGAATGGAAATTTTGAACTGCTGTTAGTTGAATCTGCAGATGCAAAGAGCTGACTGTATATTTATTGAAAAAATTCACCCATGCAATTCATACCCAATTTGTTCAAGGATCAACTGTATACAGGAGGATGTGCTTAGGTTATATGCAAATACTACATATGACATTTTATATAAGGGACTTGAGCATCCTTGGATTTTGTCATCTGCAAAAGATCTTGGAACCAATACCCCAGGGATATTAAGGGATAGCTGTACTTGGAAAACACGAAGGCTGCTTTAAAAACCAAAGACAAAAATTTTTATCTTTCTGATTATGTAATATACCATAATTTAAAAGTTGGAAATTACAAAAAGGTATAAAGTAGAAAACTAAAATCACCTGCAGTCATATCAACAACCCCCGTCCTTTTTTTTCCATATATATTGTTTTGGTATAATTTCTATCAATTTATTCTCTGTGTTCTGTATACATATATGTGTATATGTGTATGTATTTTACCAGACTAGGCTCATATTGTATAAATATTTTCATATTTTTCCTATTTTATGAATATTTCTATATAATTAAAATTCTTAAAAACATATTTAATGTCTGAATTCCATTCTATCATTCTTTTTTTCTCCTCAAATTCTGGCCAAATCTCTTACAACCCTTCACTGAATAATCTATTCCATCTACATTATTAGGAGCTTCTGTCATATTTGGTTCGTAGAAATGCTAGGGTTAATTTTATGCTTATCTGTTCCGTTTTACTGATCTAAGTATAGATTCTGGCTGTAGTTGTACCACGCCATTCATTCAAAATACAGTGTTAGAAAACATTTTCATATTTTATATACATTTCTCCTTATTAATACCTCTGCTAGTCTGAATCCTAAATGTTTAGAATAATTTCTTTGTGTTCCTAAAATAATCCCACTAGAATTTTGACTGATGTGCTAAGATTACACCTGTACATTAATTGTCATCTTTACAATCTTCCCATTCAGAAGCATAATTCTTGACATTTATTTGTTGTTTTTTTTTTGTGTGTATGTTGCTTAAGAAAGTTTTGTAATTTCTTCCAGACAGGGGTCTTGTACAATCTGTATTAAGGATATTACCAGATATTTTATAATTGTGATTATTACCACAAATTTATTTTCCCTCTTCCTCACCCCCAAATCAAGATATTATCGATGGATGGAAAATTCTAAAAGTGTATTATTTATTTTATATCCTGCCATCTTAATTCTTTTTTAAGTTCAAGTAGATTTCCAGTTGATATACTGGAGTTTCTCCACGTTATAATGTGCTCAACATAAATATACATTTTCTTAAGACAGGACTCTGAAATATATTAGAAAAGTCATATTATGTCAGCCCATCCTCACCATCCCAATTTACCATCTTCTTCTGAAACAGGATGAAAAAGCCCTGGGCAATTTTAGGTATGTTTGATGTAAATTATCTTGTATGGGATTATACACTTCATAAAAATGAAAATTTGCTCTCCTTTTTTTCTAATGAATCTTGTATCAGTTCACTGCCTTATTGAATGGTCTAGAACTTCCAGAATAATCTTAAATGATAGTGCTATTGCTAGGCATCTTCGCCATGTTCCAGATATTGACGTGGACTGTCTCTACTATGGACAATATAGCAGCTGTTTTCTAGGCACATTTGAAAGGGCTGCATCAAGCACAGACAATGAATAGTCACTGTATTCATCTATTTACTCCCAGTGATATTGGGAAGACCAAGGATGGCAGTCACACAGCAGAATGTCCACGTTACCACAGGGAGTTTACCAAATGGAGCACTTTCCCTTTAACAATTCTTGGGTAAGCAATACTTCTTTGTTTCCTGAAGTAATGATTGGATTTATTGGAACATTCAAACAAGCTTCCATCCTAGAATGCGCTCAACATAAATACATTTCCACTCAGGGCAAAAGCCTGTAACTCTCTAACAAAGTGGTGTATCATTTTAGCCTGTTACATTGACCTAACTTATTTTCTTCTGAGACAGTGTGATCTAGCCCTAAGCGATCACTGGGTATGTTTTAGTGCTGAAACAGTTTCTGAAAAGCCTGTTATAGCTTAATGAATTCTACCGACATTTGCATTCTTTTGTAAAGAAACTTTCTCTAAGATCTGTGATACCATCTAATGTAATCTAATTTTTACATAGCTTTCAGTAGCTGGTCATTCAGTGACAGGTCCGTTTTTACTCACAGCTGATCCAGTTTAGCACTCACAAACAACCAGCACAAAGAAATAATTTATTTCCTCTCAGCTTTAACAAAGTCAATGTCCTGAGAGGGAGAGTGGTGCTAATATACCTGAGCCCTTCAGTGAGAAAGATGGAAAATCACTTAAGGTGCACAAATAAAAAGAATGCTTCAGGGGAAAAAGGAGTCTGGAAAAATCTGTTATGGGTACATAGCTCTGCTGGGTAATTCTTTCCCATGTCTGTGGGCAAATAAAATACAATTTCCCCCTCCTTTCCATTATGGGAATAAAAAGGAAACATTAAGAGTTTAAAAATATATATACACATCTCTGATTTTCTGTAGGTAAAGATTGTTAATAGTGTCTCATGTACTTCAAATGTGTAATTATTTGATTCAGATGCCTTCCTATTTTCAGAAATTCATTTGAGCAATTTGTGTTCTTTTCTGCCAAAGATTTCATTAGATTCACAAATAGAACAATATAACATTGTTAAACAAGGTGTGGTAATCTTTTTCAATCCCACTGTGGAACAATGTATAAAAAAAGCAAATTATTTCTAAGCACTTCCAGGGTGCCACTATTCTCCGTTTGACCCATGTTAAATATTCTCATTACAATTATACTTCAAATGAATACAAAATCTCAATTTAATCCCAACCCTAGGGAAATGAAATGTACTGCTCTGAGATGAAAGGCCTAATGTTACCTAGTTATTTGAATGCACTGCATGTTCTTAACATGGATCATAAGTGAACTGTATTTCAATAACTCAAATCACTGCACATTCAAAACAATATCTAGCTACCAAATAAATGTCGTAAACCTCATAACGCAGGAGAAATAAACAGAAACCTGCATATTTTAACTATTGAGTTCATGATGGTGTCCCACATGGTTTATGTCGATATTTTTCAAAACACCTAGCTTTCTTTTAAACCATAACTGATTATATTAATTAATCAGTAGGAGATCGTTGACAATGAAATTGAGGGCACAGCTTTTTGATAATCTAACAGCACAATTTTTGTTAATATCAGCCGTCACTTTGTACCTTTCAAAATTCTGCTTTTGCATTGATTGTCAGACTCTTGAGTAGTCTTTTGGTGAAGTTTCTACGTTTATGTTTTTCAAAAAGGAGGCCTGATTTCAATTAACATTTCCTTGACAAGGTATAACAATATTGTACATCTAAATTTTTATTTATTTTCCCTTTTATTGTTGGCAGTCTACTAAGCTTGAAAACATTTTTCTTCTCTCTGATTTGACATTTGGCAAACATCAATCTTTACTGTACTTAAACGCACCATAATTGACAGGCTGCTTTTGTTCAAGAACTTCAGCGTATATGCTGCCTCAGTATGCCAAAATTTATTTCTTTATTCACTGGCATGATCAGTTACTATCATCCTGTCTTCAGAAATTAAGTGGGCTGCCTGGAAAAAATGTTCTTCTGATAAATTTGATTCAATCAAAGTGCAAATGACTCAGGACTACATGTAGAAATTTATTATTGAGCACCTTTATTTTATTTCCTCTGTAAGAGCATTTCATCTTTAAAGAATAGTTGGATAAATATTCTGGTGCTCTTAAAATATTATTTTAAAAATTTACTTCCACACAGGCCTTGCTTATTTAAAACATAATTGTAATGTCTTTTGTCTCTAAATAACTTGGGGTCATATGAAATGACTGGAATCCAAATTAAATTTTGAGGTTTAGTCTTCATGTCTTACTTTTAAGAAGGCATAATCTTTTTTGGTGGGGAGGAGATGGGTCATACCCAAAACTCTGGATAAGAACTTTCATGAGAAATACCTCTAGCAAAATTAGTGAAGAGAGTTATTCAAAGATACAAAATTTAAAATAAGAGAGAAATAAAATCTTCTTAAATAACAGTAACCATATAATAATATAACTACACTGAAGTATTGCCTGAGAGGAACTTTTCCTGTTTGGTGACTCAAAGTAATAGGTGATCTGTCTGTCTGTCTTTAATTCTTTGTCTCTCAGGGCCTGAAAGAGTGTTAAAGGAGAGAGGGGAGCAGGAGAGAGACAAAAACTGATAATGAGCAAATTGAGAAAAAAAATCAAGTAAGGTTAAAGGGTGGAAATATGATACAAAGTTCAGATTAAAAATTATTCCCAAATTTTACTGGGAAGCACTCATATATATTTATTTCACAAATAAAGGAAATAGAAGGCTTTAGTGACAACAAAATATTCATATCTTTTACTTTACTTAGACTTTGATTTTTTTAAAAAAAAGGAATAGTAAATATATGCAGACTATTTCAAATGCCATATCACTTGGTTTAGTGCTAGTCTTTTTCTTGGATTATTATTGGTCCTGAGATTTCTATCAGAATATTATCTCCGCCATTTAAATCAGTGCTTCAGAAGTTGTCCTACAGTGTTAGAGAAATCTGGAGTCAGCAGGGTGTGTTTAGTCCATTCGTACTTGCCAGGGCAGTAGGAATGCAAGTATTTTGCCCTAAATCATACAGAGTCTGTTTGAACGGGATATCTCTGGATAGGCCTACATTATCTTGTCCTCTTGGCCCACTGAACACTATTAGGTATTTTGACTAAATAAAGCTTGGTCAACTTAGTATTCCAATATAATTACATAGTCAATTTCTCTAAGAAATTTTTTTTAAAGTTTGATCCTATCAAAATTTAGTATAAAGTTTCTATTTCATTAGTAGGATCACACTATCATTTTGAAAGCATATAACCAGACTCTATATTTCCAGTTGTCTTTGTGGATGGCATCACCCTACCTTGTTTATCAGTATCTCAATCAACAAACAAATTTGACCTGTGCCAGGCAGTTAGGTAGGTACTGGGAATTTAGTGCTGTCAGTCAGTAATGAAGGTAACTTGATAAATTTATAATTTAAATGCAAAAGCCTTTAGATTTTAATACCTCTGTAATTTTTGTACAGCAATAAATTAACAAATTAAAAAAAAACACTGTTGGGCAATGTGTCCTAAGTTTTAGTTTGGGAAAAAAGGTCACTATTCAAGGAATTTACACTACTTCCTAAGTAAAATAGTAAGTAACCTGGAGGTTAATATCAGGGAGCTTCCAGCAGTGCTTAAATACATAGTAGGCCTTCAATAATAGGGATTGAAAGTATTTTAAAAATGAAACAATGGCAACAGAACTTTTAGAATGACTCAATCTATCACGTTTAACTTAGTGATTGCAAAAGTAAGGCATTCAGTATGCATTAAAGCAATACAAAAATATAAAATAAAAAAGTAGTGAAGACCTCTTTCTCACTGGATTTCACTTATTTCTCGCAGCACAAATGTGATTCTGGAATGATGTCAAACATTTAGGAGGATGGTCCATTAATGATACTATACCAGCTGTAATCCTTCCTAGAATGACCCAATTTCAAATTGAGGAAATAAAATATAACCAGAACCTGAATTACATCATTATGTCCTTATGTACACAGTTATATTAGAATATAATTTAAGGCAGTCTCTCAGGGGTAAAAACTTACACAAGATGCAAATGTAAAGGAAAGATTCTTTAAGACTCCCTCTTCTCTCTGACCTCCCACGGGACAAAGGTGATATTGGGAGAGAACCATTATGGAATCTTCACTTTGTTCACTTCTGGCATCCTCTCTTTATATACTGTCTGCTCCAAAGATTGTTTTTAAGCTTTAAAATCCTCAAGCCCAAACTGATAGCTTGGTCAGAAATCAGGTAAGTAAACACAAAAGCTTAGAAAAAGAAATGCCCATCATATAAAATAAAGTATTGACTGAAAGGTAATTAATGCTACAATTCACACATTGATATGATTAAATGGATATGTGGTAACTGAATAACTTAATTTGCCAGCTACTGTAGAAATTAAAGTATTAAAATTCAGAAGTCAGAGTCCCTGTGATATCATTATACAATAAATATTTGGAATATTTCCATCTATCAATAATGCCATCTGTCCCCTCCAATACAAATGGACTACAACCCATATGGCTCCTTTCCCCATTGATTACTCTGATGAATGAGATAGCAAAACCACTAATAAAACCATCATATTATATGACACTGTCATTAAAAAGATATGGAGAAAGGAAAAACACAAGATGATACTTAATTTGAAACTGTCAAGTCAATTTAGTAAAGTTTTAACAACCAACATTATGATCCTAAGAAGTATCAGCATGTTGAATAATATTATGTCAGTCTGTACCCTCCTCACGCCTTCAAAGAAAACCAAAGAACCAAAAAATTTCTGGAAAGAGTATAATAGCTCATTATATTATGTTCAAATTGCTAATTCTTCCAATAAGAATATACTCAAATATCCTTTCAGACATGGGTAATTAAATTAAAAACACTTTTCTTTCATTTTATAGAAAATTATAAAAACGATCACTTAACTTCTAATAGCAAGTCATTTTAAAAGCAAAACTATAGATACATTCTTTATACCTTACAACACTGGACATAAATTTCAGCTCAGCAAAATGATCTTTCCCAAACTCACTTTCTTCTTAGCTAAAAATGCACTGTCTTAAAGTACCAAAATAATCAGATACAATGATTCTGTAACAAATTACTATAAGCAGTACCTAAATAGACGTTACCTAAGCAGGAAACTAAATACTGCTAACTGGAACTCTCAAATTTTCTGTGATATGGTAATTTTCATTACATGTAGTTGTAAAGTGGGTATGGTTGGCATGCCTACAAATTACCTTATTTTTCAAAATCTATAAAGATTGACCAGTATTTATTTTGTCCCTAACTTCACTGAAAATAAGCTACAAATTTTCCTTAGTGAAATTCTTTCCAAATTGGGACCCACATCTGTGGATAAGTGAGAAGAAATAACATTATGAAGAAATATATTTACTCTATATTACAATTTAAGTTTAGCTTAAATAATTAAAAATTTTATATTATCTTACTTTTAGCTTGCACTGAATACCAAACAAAGCCACTGGGACAGGGCTGGGGGAGGGTATCTGTGAAATAGCTCAAATTCAAATATGTCAGTCATGGCAAAAATAAATTAAAATAAAGCACAAATCCAGTAAATATTTTCCCTTTCAACTGAAGAAAGCAACTTTCATAAGAATTCCTCAGACACCAGGAGTCATGGGGAGAGGAAAGGCTCTCAGATACGCAAGCCTTAGACCCTACTGGATTCAGACAAACTCCACGTGTCATACCCGAAGTAAGAAGCGGCTCCTGGGGACTGCTGGCAGACTCCTCTTCAGCAGAAGCAGCAATGCGCAGGCTCAGCTCCAAAACAAGCTTTGCCAAATCAGCAACAGGCAGCACGACCTCTGTGTACCTGCTGGACCTGAGAAATACTCCCACCTCTACAAATGTAAAAGCAATTTTACAAGAAATTTCAAGTTTGAGCGACTGATGATTATCTGTTACTGTACCAATGCTACACAATTTTAATTGAATCTTTATGTTATATTTTAATATCTGGCCATGTGAGACTTTCTTGTTCTTTCTCTTCCTCTATACTCCCCTCTCTCCTTCAGTTTCATCTTTTGGTAAAAATTTCCAGGCTATTTTTGCCTGCTTTATTCTTCTATATCTATTTCAGAATCATTGTGTTAAGCACATTCCCTGTGAGATTTCATTCTAATGAAATTAGATTTATTTTTTAAATAAAAATAAAAAACCAGGTATCTTTAAATCATTTCCATTGAGAAATATGGTATAACTTTCCAATTTTTAAAGCTTCACCTTGCCATAAAGATTTATGGTTTTCTTTATAGAAGTCCTGAAATTTCTTAAGAGTTTTTGATGCTACTGTACATGTCTTCCCCTCCACCCCATTATATTTAGACAGTAAAAGGTTTCCCCAACTTTTCTTCATACCTGCAATCTCACTAAACTCTGAATCTTACTAAACTCTAAACTTACTGAAACTCCTATTAGTTTTACTGGTTCACATGTCTCATGGGTTTACTAAGTAGATAATATCATCTGTAAATGATTGTATTTATTGCCAGCATAACTTCTAACACTAAGAAGGAACAGATTCTTGTGGGTTCTTCCTAGAATCAACTCCAGTCATCAGTTTACTCTATTTTTCAGTTAAAAAAATCCATTACTTTCTGATGACACAATTGTACAAATAATGTTATGTTCTAAATTCAATATATTTCAGAAATGGCTGTTGATGTCTGTTGGATAACTAGGAGGTACAACCCCTAACCAGGGTGCAGATCTAATGCTGAAAAACATAATTTCTGTTAAATATTTATAGATAAAGCCCTTTTAAAATGTCCTTGGAGAAATAAGATAAAACTTACCCTAAGTGACGAAATATCAGAAAGATAAATGCCCATCCCCAGAAAGTACAGTGTGACATATGGACAGAAATGTTTCTAAATAGAGTATTTTTCAACATTTTCTAAGAGCGCTAAGCTGCTCTTAAAGAACTCTTAACTTATTGCTTTGGAGAATTAAGATAAAGTTAGTGATGATCATAACTTTCTATTAAGCAATTTTCTTTCTCAATTGTGCACAGCCACTTACGAGGCAGAACATCACAGCTCAATCAAAACTTATAATGCTGGATTTAGTTCAAACCCTTATGAAATGCACTGAGAAAGACTTGATATTGTCTGGAGAAAACCTCTTCATAAATTGCTCTTTTGTAGACTAGAAATAAAACAGATACTGTAGGTACCTTTTTGATGTGTCCTTAAGTTCTTCAGCCAGGTATCCAGAGTGTTGCAATGAACTTGCTGCTCGTTACGTAACAGCAAGCCGTGAGAATGTGGAGAAGTCCAGCGCCTCTGGGCGGATCTTCCAGAATTTTCAGGGTGTGGCTTAAGGACATGGAAACTTCTGTTTGTATTCCATCATTAACAAGTTTCATTGTGCAAGGTACTAGTGCATTTTGCCCAGCCAGGTACATGACTTCTCCAACCTAAAACAAGAAAAGAAAATTAAAGTCTGACATAAGAAAATATACTTCTCTCCTCATTCAACTTACTCAACTGGGAAGAAGGAGATGAAATACCTACCTTGGTGTGTTATTCTGAGGATTGGAAGTAATGTATGTAAGATATTGATTTACAGAGTTTAGGCACAAAGCAACAATCAATATATGGTAGCCATTTTTAATATTTCTGAACTAAGACTTCAAACCAAATAAAGGTGCAGCTCTGAATATTTAACCACTGTATTCATTTTACAGGGTGAAATTAATACAAGTATGTGTGATTATCACTTTTATAATATCATATGTCTTCATTCATTGGATGCAGATATCACTAGGACATTGTTTATTCTTGAGAAACATTTGAAATTAGATAAGGAGGAAGACTCTGTGTTTTAAGGCTGTGTGTCTCTCAAGGGCGGCACTGTGGTTCAGGGGGATGAGGGACTGGGGTGTTTGTGTCCTGAAAGAAGGTTTTCAATATGTGTATATAAAGTTGCAATGGATTTATTTGCACCTTACCATTTCAGAGACTAGAGACAGGATTTTTGGCTCCTAACAGTTGATAGATCATATTTTTCTGCAAATCATACTCTATAACTGGACATGAATTATCTGAGACCTTTTTACAAAGCATCTGCTTTCTTTTCTGTCATCTACTAGATCTTGCTCCAAAAGAGCAAGGAGGATAATAAAGTCTCTTCACTCTCTGATTTTCTTAAAAATTCAGTGAATTTTTTTCACTACTGGAAAAAAAGTAAACATATGAAGTGTTCAGTATATATAGATGCCAAATACAGAGTGGTGGTGAGTAAAAACTTTCTTTTCTTCTCCATTCCTGAGGTGTGTAAATTCTTTAATAGAGACTTTGCTGAACTTTTATCATAACTAAAAATTCCTCAGTATTAAAGCTCAGTGAAAAGAAATCTCAGTGCCTGGAAGACAAGGCAATCAAACCATGTGACAGTCCCATATGCAACTCCAAATCTGTCCTCATAACTGTCTGTAGAGCTCACAAAAGAGTCACACATGTAGCTATTGGAAGAATATCTTACACAATTTGGCACACAAGTTCTAAGATTAGCAGCTGAAGAGGGGGAGGAGGAAGAGATGAACATAATAGATTAACTGACACCCATCCACTATCTTTCTAAATTGTTTGGAATGTTAAAAATATTGTTTTGATCAATCTATATATACACCCTCAGATTTGAAAGAGAAATGCAAAGCATGTTGTGGTTGAAAGAACAAATGGTTTTTAAAAAAAAAAAAACACTATGAAATATATGTCACTGAACAAGGGAGTCCAGCCAGCTCCCAAGTGGCATGTTAACATGATGAAAAGCAAATCCAGGATGCTGTGAATCAAAGAGGCATGGGTCTATTTTTAAAGAGGACTGTGTCTCCCCACCCTGTTTGCCAAGTATAGTTTTTCCAGAAAAGTCCAGCCTCCAAAATAGGTAAGCTTCTAAATGCTCTAGGAGTTATCTATGCAACATTTGACTGCCTCCTCCTTTAAAAGGTCTTTGGCTCCACATACATCACCCATGTTAATCACTAGACAAACAGAAGAGCTGTTCAACTAGTTCACTTCCCCTATTTGTGAACAGATTGTTTGAGACATAATATGAATACTAATTAATGATAAAATATCTGTGAGTGTTTTGAAATATGGACGAAGATAGCACTTTTAGAAAGGCGCCCAGACAGATCTTATGCAACAAGCCCCACTGGTCATGAGGGGTCAGGGCATAACTAAGAGATATGAAGGCAAAATTGGCAGAGTTTCTGGCTCCAATTCAGTGGGAAACTGCGGACACTTTGTGCGGCATCGGGGTGGAGGTTGACTTTCTTTTTAACCTTTTTCCTCTGTTACACTGGAAGAATTTAAAATGAAAACTCTCTTCACAGACGTTATGGACAGAAAAACAGAATTTTGTGAGAGGTCCACTTGAGTAGATGCAGGAATGAGACTCCTACATGTTGGATCAGGATTGTGGGTCTCTGCTCTGTGGCAGAGGAAGTGCAAGCAGGTAGGGTCTGACCCAGGGCTGAGTGCCCTAGGCTGACTCATCCTCTCTGCGGGAAGGGCTGAGGAAAGTCATTTAAAAGAATATGATCCCTCTTCATTTCAATCCCTGTTCTACAAACAGTTTGCTTAATCTCAGAGAAGCGTACCCATAGAGATATGGGAAATATAATTTTATGTGAAAGGGCAAAGTATATTATTATATTCAATTACAAAGATAATGAAAATAATAGCCTTTGTAGCAAGAGCCTAAGCTACTGCCAAAATATGTTACCATCCTCCCTTTCCTTCTAAAATTGAATATTGTATTTTCTCCTTAAAACCTTTCTAAACTTGCCCCATCTGGTCTCAGAAATGTTATCCTCTAACACCAGTCTTTGCATTCTCCTCTAATCTTGATACCTGATATCAATGCTTAGATGCTGTTTTATAATCTTTGGAGTTCAGTAATTGCAATTTGTTCTAATGCCAAAGAAAAGAGAAGAGGATAATCCAAAGTTAAACATAACAAAATAATTCATATTTGACCACAGACTTATTTTCTAATTGAATTTTAACAATGGCGTATAAAGTATTAGAAAAATTCATTTGTCTCACTCAAAGAAATAAAAATGTTTCATGAAAATCTGATTTGGGAAAGAATTAAAGTTGGCCACAGTAAGCATTTCACGTTCAGCTAGTCCTTATCCATCTGAGGATTAGACCTGGGATTCCTACACTTTCCTGGAATTAGATGATTCTTTCTAAGACTGGTTCAAGGTTTGCCATGTCCCAGACATTCTTGGGGACTTGAGAAATGATCAGTTATTTGCATTTTGAAGGTCGTGTTTGCTTTCAACTAAATCGAGAAAAAAGGTATCAACAAATTTGAAATTATCAACTGAGATGCTGTTAATAGTAGTTGCCTAAAATGACAGTAAAGTAAGTCCATAAAATAAAAAAGGAAGAAGCATAATAAAGATATGAATTTTGCAATACTGTACCATTTTATGCTTATTTACATCTATTCGTATTTCTCATTATATGTATTCATCTTTCCCCCACCTCCCCAATAAACTTGTTGTTAGTGTTTGAAGGCTACAGCAAGGTTTTTCCTAAATATTTAGAAAGAAAGAAGTAGAATGCCTTCTGAGTTAACTGGACAAGTACACACAATGCCCTTGAGCAGTTTTTTTCTTCCCGATTGGTTGTTAGGGTTGGCCTGACCCCTTGAATTGATGCATAATATTTTACAGTGGTTCTCACTTCCCTAAAGCAATCTCATCTGGACCTTCTCACCTGGCCCACCCTTTACATCACACAAAGCATCTACCCCTACATCCAGACCCTGTGCCTAAGATCCAAACCCAGGGAGAGACCTAGATGGTGAGACAGACAATAAAGAAGACAGAGGCCATGTCATCTAATTATTCTGTGTGGTCCAAGCATCCTCATGTTGAGGTTCTGTTGTCCAGCACATACTAGAGGTGGTGGTGGTGTCCTCAGAAATGACAGCTAGTATACTGATTTATAGAGAGCGTCTCTGGATCTACCAAGAGCATTTAAAGTGCTGTTAGAACTTTTGAGTTGGTTGAGTTTCTACTTTCTAAATATCAGAGTGTAATAGAAGTTAAAAGATTTTTCTAAATAAACTTGACATACAGAATCATTAGGAGCACAGTGTGTACGATTTTTATCCTTCTTACGTTCTTCTGTTGCTCAGGCCCAAAACCTTGGAATCTTCCTTGATTCCTTTCTTTTTTTTGACTCCTCCACTTGTTTTTCTACTTTATTTTATTTTATTGTTAGTTGCACTTATTAACATGCACAAGTGAAAGTTATTTTTAAAATTTTATTTATTAAAATATATATTTTTGTATGTGTGGGGGAGGTAACTGTGTTTATTTATTTTTTAATGGAGGTACTGGGGATTGAACCCAGGACCTTGTGCATGCTGAGCACCCCTCCTCTCACTTTCTGTCTGCTATGGTTTTTGAGAGGAAAATAGATGATGTAGATAATGTATAGTAACTGTTAATTTAACCACACGATACCACAGACAAAGCATGTGTTTTGACAGTATATGGATTTGTTTTCTGTATATACTTGGTAGCTTAATTACTGAAGAATTACCCTAATTACTACCACAGCAATTTTTTCCTTTAACTTAGGCCTTCATTCTGTCCTCATAGTCAGTGCTGTTGGTTTAGCCATATGGATGAATTATAATTTATTCTTACAATAGTCTGAGAAAGTATTAATAATTTAATACTAGTGAAAAGTTTGATTTAATGAGTTCTTAAGTCATAGCAATTTACTGTTCTATCAAGGTTTACATTTACATGTGGCATAAAGCTAATTATGGTCATTCATTTATTTATCCAGTAAATTTTTACTGAATGCTATTATGTGCCAAGCACTGCTTGTTGGGGATAAAATACACATATATCATCCTACTCTGAAGGAGTCATAGTCTAGGGGGAAGATGGTCCTGCCATCAGAGGGCCATTGAGTCATTTGGAAGACCCATAAAAATGTGTTACAGCAGTTTAATCAAGACACAAGTTTCTGAACTGAGGCAGTGGCAGTGCATTGCAGTGGAGAGTGCTTATTATCTATGGATGATATTCAGGAACTAGAACTGATAGGATGTGATGCTTGATGGGACCCGAATTTGAAGAGGGCAGAGAATAAAGGGAAGAATTAGGCTGACTCATGGGTTTCTAGTTTGGTCTGGAGGAGTAAGTTGTAAAAGTGTTGCCATAGACAAAATTAAAATCTAACTCACGGAATCATCAGTGATATCTGAATCAGTAGTAGAAGAATCTGAGGATAACGATGGTACGTTTAGGTAGAAAAAAGATAAATAGAAAAAATAAAATAAAATGCTAACAAATGCAACCAGTTATATCACCACTATATAGTGATTTATGATGATAAAAATGACTGGAACTATATAGGCATAAATTTTAGATTACCCATTCATGAATAACCTTGAATTTTCATTTCTCTTTGTTCTGTAGCAAATATCCAATATCCATGACAGCAGCAGTGTATTTAAAAAGCATACCAACGTCCTCATAAAGGTGAGACCCAAATGTGGTTCTAACCTTCAACTCTGAGACTGTGCCCCAGGGGCATTTCAGCACCTATGTGTCCAACTTGCTCCAACTTGCTGCAATCACTTAGCGGGAGAGAAGTCTGCATCACAAAGGGTTACAGTCATTGGATTGGTCTGCTCTTTAAAAAGCTATTTAGAGTTTCAAGTGCAAGCTGCTTGCTGAACAAAAACCTTCAGACACAATCAACCACAGGATTTGAACCGGATCTCAAGTATTTCACAAAGAAATGATATATCATTTGTCCAAAGAGAAAGAAATACCTGTTTCTAAGAGTGATTTAAGTCAATAAGTAATAAACTAAATCTTTGTTATGAATGCTTTCTGGTGTCTAAATGACTGTTGCCCTTTTGGAAGGCAAAGTGTACAAAAGATTCAGTGACCTTCTGACTTGACAGTCAAATAACTACCATTATGTTCAGTCAATGTAAATAAGCATGGTTGACAATGTGCTAATTGGCCATCTCTGGTCAGCCAAGTGTACTTTTGACCTTAATGAGAACCTAATCAATTAATACTTGAGACAATAAAGACCTCTTGCTGATTAAATTGGACACAAATCATCTTTTTTCCAACAAGATTAGAGCTCCAACGTGACAAACTTTAAATTTAATACATGATAATCCTCTCTTTTCATACCCTCTTTTTTAGCTAACATGGTGAAATTGAACTATGAAATGTGCAATCTTTGATTCAACTATTTATGTTTAAAAGCCTTTTAAAAAATCTGTAATTCAGATACTAAAATGAGAACTTCTCATGTGCATCTGAATTATATATCAACTAGACGTTGTCAGAGTTGAAAGAATATACATGTTTTCTTAAAACCAAGAGTTCATAATAAAATTATAGGGAAAATAAGGAAATTTGATAGAATTGTTTTTCAATTTGGGTCTCTTTTCTGGAAACTATAGGCCGATAGTAGCTAGCATTTCAGGGGCATAGTTTCCTTTTTAATTGAAAAGAAAAGTGCTACTATTGGCTTTTATAAAGATATGGAGATGCTATTAAAAGAAAAAGTTCTTTACATTACAACAGAATTTGCCACTTTTAGGTCACAAAGTGGAGACTTCTCTTCTGTAACTCGATCAATATAAAGCAGCATCTCTTTATGTGCTCTGTAGCTAGGTGAACAGCCTCTATGCTGAAATAAGGCCATAATTTGTAGAAGCATCCAGAATTACTTTCTGTTTACAATGTATAATACTTGAATTGGCAAAGGAACAAGTTTATCATTTTCAGTTAAAAATTTATCATTTGGACACAATGACTAAAAATTTACAATTCCTCTCCTTTAACATTCTTCTCTGCTGAGAATACGTTTTCCTGTTTAAAGCTTTAAAATTCCTTTGGCTCAGATGGTATATTTGAAAATGTATGTAATTTATATAAGAAAGGAGACGTGGTTACTTTACAAAATACTTAAAAAGCAACAGCTGTGTATCTGCAATAACTGTTTCACGAAGCTTTTAATACAGATAAATATGCAAATATGTCAGACTATTTTTAATATACCCTTTTACACAGTGTAGTGACTGAAAACAGAGCAAACATTCTGTGTATTTAGATTCATAATGAGAAATATGTACCATTCAAAAGTTGTTTTTGTCTTATGGTAGTGAGTAATAAAAATGCATGTTTTTGGATGGTAAATAAAACAGTGCTAAATCATAACAAGGGCACTGACAAAGCCCAGCGCAA
Organism: Camelus bactrianus; assembly: GCF_048773025.1. Lineage (NCBI taxonomy): Eukaryota > Metazoa > Chordata > Mammalia > Artiodactyla > Camelidae > Camelus > Camelus bactrianus. The sequence continues at coordinate 67,925,877 of NC_133544.1, forward strand.
TAGTTGTGTGGATTACACTACCCTGTCATCAGCATTGTTTAAAAAACTACAAAGCACTGCTCATATTGCTGTACTGATGAGATGACATGCAGTTAGTATCTACTTGTATTTCTCAAGCTACATTAACTAGTTGTATTTCTCAGACAATATTAACTAGCTGTACTTCTCAAACAATATTAATTAGTTAATACCTAGTTGTATTTCTCAATAGGGCAATTTAATTTAGACTCTGTTTTTTGAAGACAGGACCAACTGGGTTTCAAAATTTAGATTAGTTATTCAGGTTATTAAATCAAGTAATGTATTTTGTACAGAATCCCATGAGAAATCCAAAATGGAGTTAAATTAAATCCCACAAGCTTATTTTGACCTTACTATGCTAAGGCTTCTTCTAATATTACCCACAATGAATTGTCCCCCATACTTATATGAAAAATGTCAAACATATTTCTAGAAAATAGAGTTAAATAGTGAACATCCATATACATCACCACTATTAATGTTTTACTACACTGCTGTATCATATATCTTTCCATCTGTCACCAATTTTTTTTCTTTTAGATTTTGACTGCTTATATTTTTTTAAAAGTAGACTTTATTTTGGGGAGGCAGTTTTAGGTTCACAGAAAAATTGTGCAGAAGGTGCAGAGAGCTCCCACGTCCCCCACCCCCCGCCCCCTAAGCCTTCCTCTTTAGTTTCCTTTATTAACATTTTGGATTAGTGTGGCACACTTGTTATAATTGATGAACAAATACTGATATATTATTATTAACCAACAGCTATAGGTTACTTTAGCGTTCACTCTTGGTGGTGTACATTCTGTAGATTTTGGCGAATGTATAATGACATGTACCCACAACTACAGTATCTTACAGAGCAGTTTCACTGTCCTAAAGATCTCCTGTGCTCTAACCATTCACTCCCTTTTCTCCTGCCCCAGGAACTCCTGGCAACTACTTATCTTTTTACTGTCTTTATAGTTTTGCCTTTTCCAGAACGTCATACAGTTGGAACCATACAGTATGTATCCTTTTCAGATTGGCTTTTTTTTTCATATAGTAATATGCACTTAAGGTGGATCAATCTCTTTCTGCGGCTTGATAGCTCATTTCTTTTCAGTGCTGAAAATACTCACCTGAGGACATCTTGGTGGCTTCTAATTTTTAGCAATGACGAATAAAGTGGCTATAAACATCCCTGTGCAGGTTTTTGTATGGATGTATATTTTCATCTCATTTGGGCAAATACTAAGGAGCATGATTGCTAGATTATATGGTAAGAGGATGTTTAGTTTTTTAAGGAACTGCTGAACTATCTTCCAAAGTGTGTACCATTTTGCATTCCTACTAATAATAAATGAGAGCTCCTGTTGTTCCACATCTTCGCCAGCATTTGGTGTTGTCAGTGTTTTGGATTCAGTTATGCTAATTTTTGGGAAGTGGATTTTTATTATTTTTAAAGTAATTTAAAATTTTGGAATAATTTTAGATTTAAAGAAAATTTGCAAAGATAATACAGAGATTTCCTGTACATACCTCACCCAGTCTCTCCTAATGTTAACACCTTGAATTACCAGGTACTTGTCAAAATGAAGATACCAGTATTGATACATTGCTAGTAAGCGAATTCTAGACTTTATTCAGATTTTATCAGTCATTCCATTAAAGTCACAATTTTGTTCCAGGATCCCATACAGGATACCACATTGCATTCCGTCATCTTATCTCCTTAATCTCCACTAGTCTGTGACAGTTTCTCAGTCTTTTCCAGTTTTCTATAACCTTGACAGCTTTGAGGAGCACTGGTCAGACATTTTGTACAATTTGTCTCAATTTGGGTTCATCTGATGTTTACTTGGGACTAGACTGAGGCTGTGGGTTTTGGAGAAGAATATCACAGAGGTGAAGTGTCCTTCTCATTTTATCGTACAATGGGGCACATGCAATGAACATACCAGTAGTGATGTTCCTCGATCTTTTGATTAAGGTAATGATTGCCCGATTTTTCCTCTGTAAAGTTCCTAAGCCTCCCTTTCCACACTCCGTTCTTTGGAAGGGAGTCACAAAGACCACTGCATACTTGAGGGTAGGAAATGGACTCAGGTATATTTATCTTTGAACTTTGAACTTTGTTGATAAAATTTTTCCAGCTTTGGCCACTGGAGCTTTGCTCGGGATGGCCTCCCTGTATCCTTGATATGTCTCCATCCTGTTGTTTTTTGAGCACTTCCTTATTTTTGATACTGTGGGACTCTCCAGGCTCAACTTGTATCCTCCCTGTTTCAGCTATACAGTCAGCATTTCTTCAAGGAGTCCTGGTTCTTTTTATGGGGAAATGGTATTTAGAAAGCAAGATCCAGGTGCCAGTGTGCTCACTGCCACTGGGGTGTTACCACAGTGAATTTTTTTAAAACGAATAATATAACATGAAAAAGCACTATTTGCAAATTCAACTTTTCTTAAATTTAAATACTTGAATAAAGAGAGAAAACTGCCATTAATTGTTCTATTTTTATCTAATATCTTAGAAAAAAACCATACTACCCTCAAAAATATTTTTCTTTGTGATTTTACTCAGCCTTATTTGGACCTTTATAAAAAAATAATTTGTTAAAAAATGACAGAAACATCAGGAATAGTTGTAAATGCTCATGTATCCATTCAGTTTTATGCAGTTTTATTAGTGTAGTATGGTAGTAATTGTTTTGGTTTTTAGCTAAAATACTATGGTCTTTTGGTATAATACTCTGCACTTCTCTTCTTATTAAACTTCTGAATACCTTTCTTCCATCATTACATACATAGATAAGCAAAATGAACTCTTTCTTTAATTACCTGACATTTGGGAGTGGTAATGGAGGACAGTTCCTATATACATTGAAAACATACAGAAAAGTGTGGCACAATTTTAGTTGCATGGATAGCTCTATCAATACCAGTCAAAATGGTAAATCATCAAAATGGTTTTGTGTTTTGTGTAAAGAAAACTGTCTTGGGAATCAAGAAATGCAGATATCACCTATGTATTTGTGTGTGTTTAACATGCTTATTAAAAAAATAAATAAAACACTGAAGAAATATATAGGAAGGAAAAAAAATCCCTGAAATCTCATACTCAGAGATAACCACTTTCAATCTTTTAGACCATTTCAATGTCCACTTAGAACTCTTATTATTTATACCCACATTGGGTAATATACTAAGACAGCTTAAATATAAACATACATGTACATGTAATTTTACATAAATGAGACCACATGATATTTGCTATTCTGCTATCTGCTTTATTTTTTTTAATGAAGATCAATTTTAGTATAAAATTGGGAGAATATCAGTGAGGATTTTAAAAACAATTTTATTTGCATTTTATACCCTCATTACCCTACTCTAGAAGAGGAATTCTGTGTAGATTTCTACCATCTTATTCCAATTTGACTTAAAGTGTTCTGTATTTGGATAGTGTATTTTTATCCTTCTCTAGTTAGAACATTGGTCATACTTTGTTTTGTTTTGTTTTGTTTTTGCTTCTTTTGTTAATTTTTGGTAGGTTCTACAGAAACAAATTTTGTGATACTACCCTTATGTTGCTTGTCATCTTTCCTATAATGGCCCATTAAAAAAAACTATATCCTTGGGAATAGTCAATTTACTTCTTTAGGTCTCAAATTGTAAAATGAAGGGATAGCCAACTGATTTATGGGATCCTGTCCATTTCCACAGTGACATGAATCGTTAGAGTATGTACACTGTGATGCCAACATATAAAAAGAGCTGAGCAAGAAATCTAGGACTCTCTACCTTAACTATTCCATATAGCAAAGATTAACCTACTCCATAGCCAGTATTCCTACTTATGACTTCAAGTTCCCTTGCCTCAAAATTGGTTTTAGATAGGTACACAGACAGTTAACCTGCAGTAACAGGAGGAAGGCAGATGTAAATAAAATATTAAGTGTGAAGGAGAAGGGTGTGAAAATTTTCCTCCAATTGCTTTCATTATCTCTGTGAATTAAGGTCATCATCAGAGTCAAAAGGAAGGAGAAATTGTTGGTGGTCTGGGATGAGAGGAAAAATTGTAAACTAGTTGTCAAGGAGTTGCCAGAGAGTGCATGGATTAGAGAATATAGTAAGATTGCTGGATCAGCACAAGATGCTCAGTTAGGGCAAATGCTCATAGTTTCAAAGTATACCTATCAGTATGACTGTGGTTTTGCTTTAGCTATGTTCAGGTTCCCAGGTATGGTAAAGAATTGGCAGTGAATTGGATTTAACCAAGGTTGGGGTTTTGTAAGGCGAGTGTAATGGAGGGATGGGGAAAGGAAAACAAATAAAAGACACCAGGGAGCTATGAAGGGAATTCAAGGAAGGACTAAGAAGAATTAAGAGTGTAGGATTAATGATTATAGGTCCCAGTGGATCAGAGTGAAATGAAAGAGAGGAGGTGGCCATCAGAGAGACAGATGCTTGAAATGAGACTATGGAGGGTTTGCTGTTATTGGTAAAATGATAGGGCTCAGTGTATAACCATGAGATTCAGTGTCTGTGGATGAAGAAGGGTTGGTAGGTATTGGAAGGACTATTTTGTCTACCTTGGAAGAATATTTTAATTGCCAAGACTTAACAGAGAACCTGGAGTTAAAATATGTAAGGAATGAGGGGAAATAATCTGAGGGTCGGTAGATGACTGAAATAAGAACTACTGTATAGATCAATGGAACAGAATAGAAAGCTCAGAAATCAACCCACATGCCTATGATCAATTAATCTACAACAAAGAAACAACAACATATAACAGAGAAAAGACAGTCTCTTCAATAAGCTGTGTTGGGAAAGTTGGAAAGCTATATGTAAATCAATAAAATTAGAACAACCCCTCTCACACCATATTCAAGAATAAATGCAAAATGGTTTAAATGTAAGACACGACACCATAAAACTCCTAGAAGAGAACATAGGTGAAACATTCATGACAGAAGTCATAGCAATATTTTCTTGGATTGGTCTCCCAAGGCAAAAGAAATAAAAAGCAAAAATAAACAAATGAGACTTAAACTTGAAAGCTTTTGCAGAGCAAAAGAAATAATCAACAAAATGAAAAGATAACTTACAGAATGGGAGAAAATATTTGCAAATGGTGTGACAAATAAGGGGTTAATATACAAAATAAATAAGTAAATGATAAAACTCAATATTGAAAGAACAAACAACCCAATCAAAAAACGGGCAGAAGACCTAAATAGACATCTTTCCAAAGAATACATACAAATGGCCAACAGGCACATGAAAGGACGCTCAACATCACTAATTATTAGGGAAATGCAAATCAAAACCACAATGAGATATCACTTCTCCCTGGTCAGAATGGCTACATCTAAAAGTCTATAAATAGTAACTGCTGGAGAAAAAGGAACCCTTGTACACTGTTGGTGGGAATGTAAATTGGTGCAGGCCCTATGGAAAACAGTATAGAGTTTCCTTAAAAAACTAAAAATAGAGATACTGTATGATCCAGCAATCCCAATCCTGTGTATACATCCGGAAAAAATGAAAACTCAATTTGGAAAAGATACATGCACCCCAATGTTCATAGCAGCACTCTTTATAATAGCCAAGGAATGGAAACAACCAAAATGCCCATCAACAGAGGATTGGCTTAAGGAGATGTGAAAGATATGTGTGTGTGTGTGTACACACACACACACTAGAATATTACTCAGCCATAAAAAGAATGAAACATTGCCATTTGCAGCAACCTGGATGGATCTAGAGAATGTTATATACATAGTACAATAAGTCAGATAGAGAAGAACAAATACTGTATGGTATCACTTATATGTGGACTCTATAAAATGATACAAATGAATCCATATACATAATAGAAACAGACTTAAAGACATAGAAAACAAACTTATGGTTACCAAAGGGAAGGGGTGCAGGGGAGGGACAAATTAGGAGTATGAGATCAACAGATACAAACTACTATACATAAAAATAGATAAGCAACAAAGATTTACTATATTACACAGGGAATCATACCTAGCATCTTGTAGTAACCTCTAATGGAATATATTCTTCAAAAAAATCTCCCCCAAACCCTGAAATACTATGCTGTACACCTGTAACTAATGCGATACTGTAAGTCAGCTATACTTCAATAGGAAAAATTAAAATAAATAAAACAAGAACTTCTGCAACATTTTCCTTCTATCAGATTTGCAAAGATGAAATATACTGATAGGTTCCAGTACTGGCCAAGTGTGAGAGGAGTATGGTACAACATTTTCATAGACAGTCTGGTAATATTTATCTTGATTCTTATACTCTCATGCAGCAATTTCATTATGGGGACTTTATCTTACTTAAATAGTTGTACAAGAATATTAAGACACTTGTTCAAGAATGTTTAACTGCAGAAATGTTTACAATAGCAAAGAACTGTAAATCAACAGACAACTGGTGAAATAAATTATCATACACTCATCAATGAAATATGCAACCATGAAAAAGAATGAAGGGGTGGTATATGTACAGATACGAAACAATGTCCATTGTATTTCATTAAGTGTGGGGTGTAGGTAAGGTATAAAATGGTATGCATAGGATATGCTCTTTTTATTGCTAAAAAACAATTTAAAAATGATTGGATTTTATAAGCTTGTACAGGTTCTAAAACAAAAAGGTGAAGATATTCTAATACAAAATCAATAAAAGGTGAACATACTGGCTAGAATGAATCATTAAGATTTCATTAGGGTTTTGTGGAATACTCCACTGACTTGGGAACAGAGTTAAAGGATGAAGACCATAAGAATCTGAAGTTCCTCTCTGGCTGAACACCAACTGCCTATAGAGGCCATAGATCCACTCTGACTGCATCCATCTCTCCTCTCATCACTTACCCCCTCCAGCCACTGTTTTTTCCCCTATTTTCTAACATGCCAAATTTATTTCTACCTCTTGCCTTTGTGCTATTGTCACTGCCTTTAATGCTCTTAGAGATCTCTGCATGGCTGGCTCTGCCCAGAAACTGTTTTACTGTTTCTGTTTCTGTGCACTCACCTACCTCTGGGGTAATAGCTAAATCTTCTTGGGCTGTTGGAGCCACTTGGCCCACAGGCAGCGGAGAGTCTTAGAGTTTCCCATGACTGCAGTCTGGAGGTAGGGAAGGCCAGTTCCCTCGCCGTGGCTGGGACAACTATGCGGCACAGTATGAGCTCCAGAGCTCCACTGAAGCTGCACCTTGCTGGGCTTCCTTCCGTTTCCTGCCCTGCACCTCCCTCATAAATCACTTGTGTACAAACTTTCATCCCAGGGTCTGATTCTAAGACATCGCAATGTGTGTGCAAGGGCCAATAATTCGCAGAAAGGGTCCAATAATAATGTTAGAACCATAATAAGAGAAGTTTTTCTTTTGACTAATTTGAATTGGTTCAAGAGAGAACAGAGAGAGCCTGACTGCAATGCAGTTTCACAGATTCTTATCAAAACTTCAATTCTGAGTGTGCATATCCCCCAGAATACACAAAGTTTTAAAACTTTAAATACATAAAAATGTATAATATTCTATATTTTAGCTTTTTAAAATACAGAATTATTTCTTAAATGCTTGAATTCCTATGTACCACGGTCAGTGCTTACACCCTTACTCTTTCCACAGTGTGCTATATTCGTCGTGAGAGATTCGTTATCTGAGTTGTAGGGAAATATACTGCTGCTGCAGGATATTCAACTTAGAAATTACTGATTGGGACTTCAAAGTTTAATTTGTGGTATGAATATTTTCTTAGTTAAAACAGAAACAACCAAAAAAACCCTGTGACTAATAGTGTACTGAAATAACACCACCACATATGCTGATTTCAATGTGTGATTAGATGGAATTAAAAACCTAAGTGCTTTCTAATCTACTATTTATATGGAAGCAGGAAGTTTTTTCGGTTTAAGTTTCACGTTCTTAGTTTCATTATATGTATGTAGAAGTATGAGATGCCACATAGGTGACATATTAAGTCAGCCTTATACTGTTTATGGAAAACTAATCATTTCATTTTTATAAATTTGACTTATAGGTCAATATAAATAGTCAAAAAGTACGAAGTTTCAAGTTGGATTTTGGCGAAATTTTTTCAAATAGGAATAATTTTGAATAGTTGAAAAAGTAATAATTATGGGCCATGGAATCTCTTAAAGGAATCTGCCTTATTGTAATTACATGTCAGAAAACGAAGTGTTGTTCTGGTATTTACTGTTTATATGAATTACATACGTATTGTAATGGTAGTCTACCCAGGATTTTGATGTCCTTTCTGTAGACCATCACTAGCTATAAGCTGGTGTAATTTGATGAGTTTAGATAAATAATCAGTAGTAGGAATTAATAATTAAATAATATCATCTGGAAGTCATTTAGTTATTCAATATCTTCAAGACCTGGATTCTTACATAGTTCTTTCTATGACAGAATGTATTCTGTTAATAAACACTATTTGAAGTTCATAGTGGACAAAATTGATAGATAAATAACAAATGGTTCACTCAAATTATATCATCTGGTGAGTTGTGGACGGCAGTGGACCTGAGAATTCTCAAATTAATAGTTAAGTGGTTAAGAAAGTCTTAGGGAGATTTTAATAAAATGTTACTTGTAAGCCATATAAAACTTATACTTACCTGTGAATTTCACTAGTGGATATTATACTTTCAATAAAATACAATTAGGAAAGCTTTCAATCTAAGACTCATAATGTTGCTAATATAATACAAATATAAGAGAAAACATTGGTCTTTAGGGTTAGACTTGACTTAAAATCCATTTTCTTTAGCTATTGTCATGTTGTGTGACCTTGGACCACCTAGGTAACATCCTTCTAAGTCTTATTTTGATATTAAAGAGGAGATTAAAGCATCTTCTTTGGAGGGTGATTGTGAGGACTATCTAAGCTAATATAAGGAAGATGCTGGTTTATCACTGGCTCTCAATAAATGACAGCTATTATTGTTATTGTTGTTAGTGGTAGAAAACTCTTGAGATTAGAGCATTACTTACAGGTTGAATGCTACTTTCGATCCATAGTGATACTAATCAAGCTAGACTGTTGGTAAAGATTCATGGATTTCACATGGCCTTAGATGCAGTTGGCTTCGTTGTCATCATCTATAAAATTTAAACCAATAGTCATTTTTCAGTTCCTCTTATATGTATAGTACCACTTAGGCACCAACAGAATTCAAGAAATTCTTACCTTTAAATAGTTTACAAACAAGCGGGACAACAGATGAGCCTACAGCAACCTACAATATAAGACAAAGTATGATAAAATCTCATATTTTTAAATAAATGGTTGTTCTCTGTTTTAAGAGTGATTAACAGAGGAAAGTGATGGAAGGCAGTAACCACTACCATCTTTTACTATGATGTTAATACAGATGAGAAAGGGAAAGATCTGTCCATGCAGCTAACAAATGGAAGAGGCAGAATTCAGACCCTGTCTGTCCAGTCCACAAGCTGATGCTCTCAATTTCTGTACTAAACACTGTACACTGTCTAGGTGCTGTAGTTTTCATAGCATATATCATGGTTACTACTGGTTTCCTTGTGTTGGAATGGATACACTTCATCACTGTTTGGCTGCTTTGGTTTTCCTCTACAATTATACTTTGATGGTGACCCTTGTGTTGAATTTTTACCAGATACCAACTTGAAAAGCCAGCAAAGAAGGAGTGACTACAAGCAGTAAATGACGTCATGCTCTCAGGATTGCTTCCTGCCTACAAAATCACTTTATTGGCAGTGGCTGCCTTTCCCCACTACTGGGCAACATTTTATTAAGATATTTCAATATGTTTCCTGCTTTAACTAGCTATGCAAATGGTACACCACCTTAAGGAGCAAATACTAATAAGAACTGAGCCCCTTGGGAAGCAAATTCCCAGATCTGCAATTCAGCAATGAGATTATCTTGGACAAACTTTTTCATATTTCTATGGTTCCCTTTATTTCCTTGGAAATTTGGGAATAGACAATGTTGCTCATACAGTTCTGTCATTTAACTTCTTTCTATTTTGCATCATAGTTATTTACATACTAATTTTATTTGCCTTACCAATGTAAACTACTTCAAGGCAGCACCTAAAGTAGTGTTTTGCACATGACTGATAATTATGGGATGAATGACCCATAAAACTGAAATATTTCCAATGAATGTTTGTATCTTTAATGCTCAAGAAAAGCAGAAATATTGGATTATAATTCAGTACAGTGATGAAAGCTTTGAGGAGAAAACACTTTTTAGCCTTTAAGCTCCTTGAAGGCAGAAGCTATTCACAAATGTCAACTTTTGAATGTTCAGATAAGAGTGGAACATACCAAATGATGTTTAGTTAATGCTTTTGAGTCAATATGAAATGAGAATGATTCATACTACAGTGGTTTTTTTTTTTTTTCTTCTTTAAATTCCAAATGGTAGGCTTTTCTATGGCAATTTGCTCCCTACTCTCTTTTTCTTCCCCTCTGGGAACTTGAAGAGCCCCTGGAATGACCTCTTTAGAGGCTAAGCTTTCTCTATAGCACTTTAGTGTGAAATCTTTTCTCCTTCTGAAAAGCTGTAGGGAGCTTCCAGAATGATTGATTGGTGAGGCGTCCCCTGGACATAGTGGTGCAAACACCATGCAACCACTGATTGATGTGCTCGCTCTTTCACGAACACATTCATTTTCTCTTCTCTAACTCACACAATTTATTCATCCCATGATGCATTTATGCATCCATTATCACTGTCTTTCAATTTCTAAGCAGGTGAAAAGATGAAAAGTTAAAGCTTATAAGGTTATATGGCTTATAAGGCAGGTCTATCTTATGTAAAATATCTGATCTTTATATATATCCAGAAGAATATTTTCTCGAGGGTTTCTTTTACTCTCAAATTTATCTCAGATTTATCTCAAATTTAAAACAACTTTGGAATTGTGAAAGGAGATAGTGTGAGGTGGGGAAGTGAAACTACAGACTTCTACTACTTACTTGGGTTGAGTCAGCTGTTAATACCAGGGCTAAAATGGGGGTCAGGAGACCAAAATTCTAATTAGGGGCCTATCATTGCCCATGAGCTTGGGAAAGTACACTTTTTGGAGTTCAGCTTCCTTTTGTGCAAAATGTGAGGACTGAACTAGATAACTCTGAAGGCTCCATCTGGATACAATGTTCTGTCATTCCTTAACTGCCACCGACAGGTATTAACATCATGAAGAAATCTGACACTCATGAGAAATTTACACCAAAGTCAGTACACTTCTGTGGGGAGGCTAATCATGGTCCACATCACTGATGTGATTTAAATATGAACAGCACGCCCACACAGCAAAAATATAGACAATTTACAAAATAATCCATCATATAACTCAAGATTCTATAAAACCAGAAAAAAGTCTCCAATCCATACATAGTTTAGGGGCAAACATTAATCCTTTGAATATTTCTGGGTCATTGTTTACATTGAGGTCAGGAAGAGAAATGAAGGAAAGTAGAAATTTAGTTTTAAAATTGGTTAATTTGGGGGTTTACTAAGGAGAGAAAGCCTTATCTGATGCAAGGGAAGGTTGTTTTTATTTTCAAGAAGACATTTCCATTTGGCTTACCACTTCAGTGAACTGCAGAACAGCCCTTTCAATTCAACCAAATCAACACATTTTAACTTTTCATGAAATTAAGCATTTTGAAATGCCTTAACTCCAAAGCCTCCCGCAAAAAAATAACTTACAGTGTTATCTATAGGAAATTCCAATCACATAAGAAGGCTTAAGGAATATGATCCAGGATGCGCTGAAGCAAATGCTAACAGAGTCTGAGAGATAAGGTTCATTAGCAGGTTAAAACCTACTAGTGAACATTCATTTCTTCAATCATTAATTCAGATAATATTTGTTGAGCCCCACTTAGTTGTCTGGCACAGTCTGTTGTTAATTTTGTTCATCCATATATCCTTACTCGAGATGACACAGACTCAGATGATAATTTGTTTATTGTGATATCAGTTACCATGCTCTACCCGTTTCCCTGTCAGAATCTCCTTTTTGAATAGTATTTTCCTTCAAAGCTCTGCCTGTCTTTTACTGAGCAATGGGATTAGCCCCAGACTGTGGTAAGCAATTTACTCATCCTTGGAGAGCACATTTGCACTACCCCATGATACAGGCATTTAAACGATTTTATTCACTCACCTGTGTTGAACATTAAGGGGGTAAATTTTCAGCCTAGGGATTTCACTTTAAAACTCCAATTGATGTTAATGAGAATTGGTAATGAGCCCCTTCTTCTTAATTAGTGGCACCATACCTGTGACTGTAGGAGGCATGGCTCAGACGTGGGGAGCTTAACGAGGTGATAACAAGGAGAAAATGTTTAAGCCTGGATTTTGGCCTGGTCCATACTTTACTATGCAAACATACTTTAGCAGCTGATGCTTTAAAGTAAATTTATTACCTGACTTTTATGGCTGTGTAGACCTTCCCTAAGAACAATCTGTCTTTTCTATAAAAATACTCTTGTTCCATAGAAAAAGAGTGACATAGAAGAAGCTAAATCAAAGGAGCAAGAACATGATCAGATTTTCTCTCCTTGTTCATGTAGAGCAAATGTGATGTTGAAACAAACTATCTCTTGCCGTTTGTTCTGTTTGCCTCAATTAAGGAACATCACAGCTTATAAATCTCATTCCACACTGAGGGACAAAATTCTTTTCTTTAGGTAAATTGAATCTCTAAATACCATTCAGGATATTACATGGATAATTTAAGAAAGTAAGAGTCTGCCTTTTATAGAATCTTTCCTTGAATATTATATGATCATTATGGTATGTGGGTAAAAACACAAGTTTTGATCTTGCATATTCTATCTACCTGAGATACTTCTTACTGCTACAGCACATGACCTAATCCAGGAAGAATAAAATGATCACAGAATAATAAAATATTCACTGTACCCAGCAAAGGACATAAAATTTGGATTATTGATTTTGTTTGAATGATATGCTGTAATTTTATACATCAACAGAGTGGAGCACAAATCCTGGCCTGCCAGCTGTCATTACTGAGACTCCAAGTAACTTCTACCAAGTCACAGAATAAATACGGATTTCTTACTTTACAGAAAATGAATCTCTTTAGCCCCAGGTAATTAATAGGAATTTCAGGACTATAGTAGATCTGCTTCAATTGGGAAAGGAGGAGAAATACCCAAATATAGATCTGTTACTATTTCTCTAGTCTGCAATTATTCCCATGCCAAAGACAAATATTGTGCATGTGATTTCTAAATCTTGACTGGATCTCTTTGCCCCCTTGATATATCTGTTTCTGGTTCTTTGAACTGGTTTCACTGTGCTGGTTTAAAAAATAGTAATATTAAAGTAAAAAAACTATGCATCAAAACAAGATATAAAAAGCAGGCAGAAGTCAAAGTGGACAGGTCTGATCACTGCATTTACTGTTTTGCTTTAGCTGTCATACATTCATAGACCCAGATCTGAAACCTGGATTAATGGTCTAACAGTTATATTCTACTGAATTTTAAGTGGAAACGTGTGGATGACAGTATAAATTCAATGGTAAGCACTGCAAAGGGCATAACATATTAGTTTGTCCGTGATGCAATCCTATGTACAAAAAAATACTTTAGAAATCCACGTGTAACTAAAAGCATGTGCTGTGCAAGTGACCAACTATCTCAAACTTATTTAACCGCAAGAGGTTTGTGATACAAATGATACGTACCAACTAAATTAGAATTTTACACCACCAGGAGGAGCTGTTTCTATAATAACCAGTGATGGTTATATAATTAAAGGGCAAGTAATTCTTAAAGTTTTACGCATTATAATTTTTCTTCCTTGCTCTAGTAATCGTGTCAAAAGTATCAGAATTAACCATGAATAAAGATGGCGAGCTTGCAGGACTACAGGAAACTGTAGAATTATATTACAAAATTCCAGATTCTTGGAATACTTTATCATCACTTGAAGAAGTGGTGAGTCAGGATGAAGGTTAATATAGTGGCTACACAAATGAGAGCTGTGTTCCTTTTACTGAACAACAGATGGCCTATGTACTTTCAGGGACTACAGTCTCTAACCTTGTCCCTCAAGAAAGCAGTCTCTTATGAACCATATTCATTGTTGTGAATGAAATTACTCTACTACTTGGAGAAAACCTGGCACATTACAGGGAATTAGAAAAGACCTGTGATTAAAAAAAATATGTAAGGGGGAGGGTATAGCTCAAGTGGTAGAGCATATGCTTAGCATGTACAAGGTCCTGGGTTCAATCCCCAGTACCTCCTCTAAAAATAAATAAACCTAATTACCCCACCCCCCACCAAAGTAAAAAATAATTAAATAATAAATAAATTAAATAATTTTTAAAATCTAGATTGAAAAAGTTGAGTATTTAGGTTAAAAGAGGTTTGGGAATGAGAGAAGTTTTCATGGTCACATTCCCTTTTCAAAGCATAAATTCTTTTCCTAAAAATAAAAAGAAAGTAGAAATACAGAGATACATGGTATAAATCTACATTCCTTGTGGTAACAAAGGCATGGATAAATTATTTAAATTATTTTATGAAAAATTCTTTATGGTGGAATGAATAATTATTAAAACTTTTAAGACCTTCCACAGTCTTTATATTGGTTATTTTTTATTTCTTGTCTCTGTGGGACAGATTTATAACCTTGATACTGCTTAAGTAGACTGGAGAGCAGAAAGTAATATGCTGCTCCAATTTGGAAGTTAAGAACAACTTTAAAAATAGCAAATTAGTTCTGAATTCGGAGCCGATAATGTCTTTTCCGCTATCATTTAAGTTCGTGTGACGTGTTAGGGAATGAGGAAAACTGGCACAACATAAAATTAGATGAAAGATACTTATAAGCACAGCATGAGGTAATAGGAAGAGCAGTCAACCAACTTCCGATAAGACTGTGTAACATATAACCTGACGGCCTAACGTCTCCAGAAGACTAGAGCTTCCTGTGTCTTCAGACAGAAGGCAATGCCAACAGAGTCCCACAACCGAGAAGAGAGGCTGATTGTTAAAATAGATGACTTAAAATGCCAGCTTCTTTGATATTTAATAAACACCAAACTAAGAGTTTGGGCTTATTTTTCCACTAATATTCATATAACATGTCAGCTGAAATGTATGCTGCATGGCAATATAACCGTAAGGTTTTGAAGGTATAAGAAACACATTATACAAAAGTTCTTATGTGATATTTTATAACTAATACTGCTGAACACTTTTTTACATTTCTCTTTTTAGAATGAAATTAGACTAACAGTGTTTCAAATATTAGGTACCTAAACCTTTCATGAAGCACTTCCTATGTATCATTTGTGGATGGATCTGGAAATACAAAGACAAATAAGATTCAAGAAACTCAGAATGAGATAGAAAAGAGGAGAGTAGAGGGAAGCACTGGAATAATAAATATAATAAAACTATTAGAAGTGCTTTAGCTGAGCCATGTGTAAAATTTTGTGAGCATGAGATAAGGAAGCAATTTTTCACTATGATTTTTAACTTTGCATATGGCATCTCACATTTAATTTTTAAATGTGTATTCACATATACTTCCAGTAAGTTATTTGGTGAGTTAGTCACTTTTGATTTGTATTACGAGTAGTTTTCATGAGTCGTATCAAGTAATCCACACATATATTCAATTAGTCCCTCTTGACAAGGTCATTGTTATAAAACTGATGGCGGGCTGTGGACAACTGGATGTTTCTTTTTTGAAAAAAGACTTTGAAAAATAGTGTCTCTATTTATAAAACTCAATTGAATCACCATCTACATAATCTTTCAAACTAGACATACCAGCCTTATCTTTGGTTTCTCCATTTTTTAAATACCTCTTCCCCCAATGGATTCTTGTCAATTCTACCTCAGAAATGTCTCTTTAATCTGCAGTGTCCTCTCAATTCCCACTGCCTCAGTCTAGACTCCCACCCTGTTTTCCTGCCTCCCTTCTCTCATGTCACCTCAGCCCCAGCTGTCAAGTTTTCTTTCTAAAAAACAAGGCTGATCGTGTCACTCTTATACATAAAAATTCTCTATTCACTTTGTCGTCTGAAGGATAAAACTCGAACTTCTGAGTGTGGATACAAGGACCTTCACTCTTGGACTCCAATCTGCCCCGTTAGTGTGCCACACGCCCTTGCCACATCCACGATCCTATTCTTATCCTCATTCCCCAGATATACTAGTCTCTTTCACACAAAGCAACATAGTTCTCTCTTTGGAATTTCCCTATTTCTTCTTCTGGAAGTTTCTGAGACAACCAGTAGCTTGTCAGCTACTAAGTGAAATCTTCAGTGTCTCCTCGAGTTGGCAATAGACTCTTTGTTGTCAGCTTTCCCACAGAGCTTCCGTTCTTGTTTTTGTAATGCCCTGACCATCGTGCTCAGCAATTTAACAGCTTACTTGTCTGCTTTCCCTTATTTCTACCTTATCTTATTGACTCAAAATCTCTAGCGCCAACCTAACGCCTTGTACACAGCTTAACACATATGTACAGTCAGTAAACCAAAGCAAATGAAACCATGGCATTGGTCTCAACAGTAACACTAACAAACTAACAATATTACTAAACAGTACCAATAGCAAATAGTTATATAACACAATGTGACAGACACTGTTTTAACTGCTCTACATATATTAGCTCATTTAGTCCTCATGTCAGTGGGTTCTATTATTACCTCCACGTATAGAATAAGAAATTGAACCATAGAGAAATTAAAGTATTTGCCCAAGGACATTCAAGCATCCTCAAATTTCCATGAATAATGTCCACTGATTTTAAAGGAAGTAAACATACAAACAAACGAAGGTTTTGTGTTCAAATTATTTTTGGAAATCTTGCGTTAAATAGAGATAAACAAGTTTCTGTTTTTACAGAGTCTTTATTCGGCCAACAAGTATTGTGATAATGTGAAACTTCATTAAGGAGATCTATATACCCAGATTCTTTAAACAGAAACTTTTGGTGGCCAAGCATCTTGTGGAACTAGTGATCCATGAAACACACTTTGAAAAGCACTGCTGGAGGGTGATTTAAGGTGACACAGTAAAATCTGTTATCAATTAATACTTGCATGCCTCTTTCTTTTCCTCTCCTCCCTCAATCCTGAGCTAGGTCACAAGTTCTGTGGTCCTGCCTAAGGGCAGAGGTAAACAAATAAACTGTCAAAGACAGTAGTTAATTTCCTTTCCTCCCTTTTTCCTTCAGATTTATAAATACTTTAATTACATATTAAGAAATACATAATCTTCATAATTTTTTCATAATTTTTTTTTACTGATGTCAAGTATAGTTCTTAATCTTAAACTGTAGTACAAATTTTTTTATGTTATAGCTAGAAAATTTCAGCAACTTTCTGTGTCCAGCTGAGAAATGTATCTATCTTCTATTTAGCTTCTACGTGTTTCTGAAGGCTGCAAGCAGGATGCGTACAGGGTTAGGAACAAAGAGACCTGGGAAGGCACCAACTAGCTGTGAGGTCTTACCATATGCCTCAGTTTCTTTACCTGTATATGAAGGATTTTTAAGTAGCAATCTCTTAATCTACCATCTAATTCTAAAATTCAAATACATGCAAATTGTTCCTCCAAATTCACTGAAGCATAGAACAGAAAAATATTAACTAAATACCTAAACTACATTGGTGGGAGTTCTTTCTCCATATTATAAAGAAACTTCTACCGATGAAATTAAATATAAATAGCAGGTCTGGAAAGCATCATCTGAGTGAAGAACAGGAGGTAAAAGGAATAAAATTTTTACTGCTTCCTTGGTAAAGACAATTTTTCTAGGCTAGAAAAATGGCAGATTCTTATATTCTGGTGTACAGGAACTGTATGAATAAAACATGGCTGTGCAAATGAACTCACAACCTTATTCCAAAGCACCATTCGGGAATAATACGTTTAATGTCTCATCAACTTCCTCAGAAAAGTGAGAGTAAACCTGTGCACACAGACAAAACAACCATAACAAAAACCAAGGTAGAAATAAATCTGCTATGGGGAACAGATTTGATCGACATTTGAAGGTTTTCAAAACTCTAAGTAATATGCTAGTCACTTAAAAATACTCCCACATTTCTGCTCTCTCCCATCATTCTATGCCTTAAGATTCATCTGTCAACTTTGATGCACCGTTTTAAGTACCCCTCCAAGCCTAAAAATCCAGACCACAGAAGAGCCCTCTTTGCTTTGAAACTATCTGATCAATCCATAGATCATTTACCTGCAAGGATTATTTGGTGAAGCTAAAGCAGCACATCAACCAGCAGCATCTGAGGGCTGAGGCGGCAGAACGTCAACAACAAATTGTCATTGGCATTCCATTTATGAACCTTCAAACGGCATCAGATCTTTTCCATGGGAAACCAGATCAGGTCAGACTAGAGCTGAATATTTCTTAACAAGCTAACCATCAAAAGAATTTACGTTTTGAATAAAAAGGCTATCATTTGTTGATTTGAATATCAAAGGGATCCACTGCAAACTCCCAGTCTAGAAAAACCTCCCTAAGCTACACTAGACAGGTGTTTAATAATCTATTATTAAGGCACTATTTTAGGTTACTCAGAATTATAAAAAATAGCTGTAACTGTGAAGCTGCAAATGGGACTGCACAAAGAAATGAATGCTATTAACATACTATTAACAATTCAAAAGAATGAGTTGACATACCAATCAAACTTGTTAATTGACTGTCAATGGCCTGTCCCTGAATATACAACATGACTGCATTATAGATTTCAAATGCTGACAGGAAGACAGTTCCATTTGCATTAACTTCATAAACTGATCAACAACCAAACTGCCACATACATTTATAATGGGAAGCTGAATCATTTCAATATTCATGGAGCTCTGTAATTGTAAATTAGGTACTGGCAAACAATACAATACTGTACATATTCTAAAATATCCTAAATTTCATTGACCTACTTTCATTCTGATTTTAAAAGACAGAAAAAAGTTTCATCTCGAAGTGATCATTACTCTAATTTATGGTTTGTGCCTTAGGCAAAATTTGTTTGCAACCCAATTTGCAACTATGGTTTACAGTTGCAGTCTAGAATCATCGATGGTCTAGAAAATAGGAGGTATAAAAGGTGACGCAAAAGCATTCCTGCCTTACTTGGGTTTTTCAAAACAGAAATATGAAGCAAGACAGTATCATACTTCCGAGGTGACAGCCAAATGATCCATTATGACAAGATACTTAGCACATAAACATTAACATAATAAAAAGGAGGTTACATGTTAGTCCTGCACTGGGGGCTTCTACTTAAATAGACCGGCTGCTCTGAAACCATACTTCAAAATCTTCAATCATCCATCAGTTTGAGAATCAATAGAGTAAAAGCAAAGATAAATGAGGGCTAAAGATTATGCCTAACAGAAGGCTTCGTGAGAAATGATCTGAAATGCAATAGTTACCAGCATGGAAATATTCCTTTCAAATGCCTCCATGACCTCTTCAAGAATTAACAGTGATTTTTTTTTAAAGTTCTTTCCCCCAGAGGTAGATGTTACTTTTGTCTCAGATACTTTTCTCTGATCATTATCCAGGCGTCACTTCTCCAGCCACTAGAAGTTGCTCAGATTTTGTTAAATAATCCTGGAGAATTTGAATGTCTCTTCATGATTTTGGATGTGCCAATTTATTCTCATTGGCTTCAGGAGAACCTGTATGAAACTTTTTTTGTTGACTTTTCAAATTTTTGCCTGTTGCTAAATAATTAACCAAATGAGTTTATTAGTTGACTGAGGGTACTGCTAAATAATTTGAATGTTATACTTAGGTGATTATTCATCCTACAAAATAGGATGAATTTTGCGCACCTAAGTACTCCATGAAAGCAACTAATATACACACACACATATATAATTTACTTTTACTTTTACTTTTATAGTTTGGTAGTGTTGTGGGAGAATGCTGGTAACTTGGGAAAAGAATGGGTACCATTAGCATAAAATTTCATGCCCTCATTTAGTGTCAGTGATGATATGAGCTAGTATCTAACATCAGTATAGAAAACCAGGAAAGGAGGAGAAAAATCACAGAAGCTCCATAAATAGCCATGGGTGCTAGTTTTTTTGTGTTTATGTAAACTATTTCTTAGGGACATGTAACATCTTTGGGAAAAAAATGATAGGGTGGGATTTTTCTCAGAGAGGGCAAAGGATCTAGTCCAATATATACCAGACTAGATAGCTGCTTACCTATAGGCCTGAAAAACCTAGGCTAGAGCCAAAAGGCCCTGGAAGATCACTTACATTCTCTGAGTTTCCATGACCATGATGTGGGATCCAACGTACCTCAAAAAGTTGTTGTGAGACTGTGTACATGAAGGAATGATCTGGAAAGTATAACAACATCTTAAGCAGGTTCCTTGGGCTATATGCAACTCAGGTTTAAGAAATGAAGATTTATGTAGGGATCAAGGACAATGCCTCATGAATACTGGAACTAAAGCCTTGTCCTGGTTTGAAGGAGGGTATAAAAACCTCAGCAGCAGCTGTTCAGGAATCTCCTATTCGTTCAAACAAAAATACAGTTGTTTTCTTGTCTCAGTGTTGTTGTTTGTGTGTGTGTATGTATATGTGTGTGTTTTCTCACTTCTCCTATAATTACAATACTTCTATTGATTGACAGGCGGTACTCCTAAATAATTTAAATGTGTTATCCTTAGAATATAAGTGCAAGCATTAAAGGGAGCTCCACCAAATGGCTATTTACTCTGCCATTCCATGGACTTCCCTACCTGTCAGGTTCTGGTTTCTCATGGATTACAACTTTAGCCTCCTCTGGAACACTGTGCTGCCCCCTAGCTTATGACACCTGTCTATGCATTCTACCTTAGCAGCCTGGTATGAGCCCAACTCTTACCTTCTGGGGGCAGGATGGTATTCTCATTGCTGTTTAGCTTGTGCCAAACCACTTGATAAGATCATTGGATGACTGATGGAACGACTGTCCTTGAGCCATGGACAAAAAGTCACCAAGAGTGTGAGCAGTGGGGGTAGGGGTCATACTGTGCACAAAGAGCAGTCTGGAACTGTTTTCCTCTATAAGGGAGATGGACAGAACAGTTTCTCTTTGAAGGGAACCACAGACTGGCAGTCTCCAGGATAGTCAAGACTTAGTGTAAGACATGAAAAAAGATTCTTTGATGGTGATATCAGTTGGCTATACAAATTCTAAGCCAACACCCTAAAATCTGCTCCTTAGAAAAATCAAAGAATTTTGGAAAGGACATTTGTTGGAAAGGATATTAGAAATCATCTGGTCTAAATCTTTCATAATTTTTCATTATAGAAACAAATAATGAAGCATATAATTATATAATATGTATTTTTCCATTATATAAACTTTTCATTTTGTAATTTTTAGTGAGAAAGCTAGTCTTGAGTTAAGTGCCAGAAGGTTCTTTAGGACAGAGCTAGGCTTACAGCTTAATAGCCTTTCTTCTACCTCAAGTTGTCTTAGGAAGTTTAGAAAAATGCTAATGTAGCAATAAACTTACATCAAAATAGAAATTCAATTTTCTATGAAACATGCTCACTCTTTTCTTTTACCAATACGTGGCCATTTATCTTTTTCATGATTTCATAAAGATTTTATTTTCACTAGTTGGTGATACACATACCTACATTTTCTTTAGCTCCCAAATCCTTTCACCATCCCTTACATATTTACTGCCCTAGCACTCCATATTCTTCTTCTCCTTAAGATTCCTCCTATATGATTAGCCCTCTGTCCCTTTCCCTTCTTGAAATCTATTCTGTGTTCTAATTTTTATTGTTATCTTTGTAGAGGAAAGTTTAAGCCAACACTTTCTGCCCGCTTCTCTCAAAACCTATGGGGCAACTGACAGAAGAGAATTATTGGCTTAACTGTGAATTATTCAAAGTGGAGATTTTGCTACAAATGTAACTGTGATTATGCATGTATACTACACTTCCCACAAGGAAATGCTGTCTTTGACACATAACCTATCATATAAAGAAATATACGTTCCTATAGTTAATGATAGTATTTATTCACAAGTAATATAAAGTAGATAATAAGATTTCAATTATGAAACACAGCTTCACAGGCTCCCCTTCTAAAATATTATCTACAGTCCCCTTTTATATTTGCAGTAGTGAATATACCAACAATTTCAAACAAGTTAGCTGATACACAGCAATAAGCAATGTCATGATGTTTACTATGTAGAATGCAGTTGACCTGGCAGCAAGGTCCATTAAGTGTTGGCTTAAACTTTCCTCTCCAAAATAAAGTCACTGAGCAGCCAATCTCGGTCCTAAAAGAGCCCCATGCTTAAGTTTACACAGTCTTAGTACAGTTTCTCAGATGTCTCCTCAAAACTCACTCTATTAGTCATGGTTACACCAAGCTTCTTGTCTGTTTTTTTCTGCCTGCAAAGTTAGATGCAACAAATTGTAAAGAAACAGGGAGGAAATCATTAGACTCAAGCTCATGGATGATACCAAGAAATGACGGTAGGTAACTAGCAGCCAGGGAGGAGATGTAAGGACTTCAGAAAGCAAGTACAAATGCTTAGAAATCGAGCAGGACTAACTAGTTCTATTAACTTCAGTCACCTTTGGGAGAATGACTGCTCTCGAGTAAAATAATTAATATTCATCATGTGACTGCAAATCATTAAGAACAAATAAAATCTTCAGTTTATTCTTTTTATCATGCAGGTAAAGTGAAATATATTTTTAAAAGATTTTTTTATTCAAAATATTTACTTAACATAAGTAATCTAAATTCTTCACTAACGTAGGATATTTTATTCTCTGAATTTAGGATAAATGAAGGAGTTTTACACAATGGTTCCTCAACTCACTTTTGCTCTGATGATACTAATTTTCATCTATTTTACCTAGTTTCTTTTTTTCTCCTTCCCTATGTCAAGAGGAGAGCTCCTTTACAACAACTGTATTATCTTCTGGTTTTTACTTTTTAGCCTCTGACTTCAGGCAATTCATTTGAGAAAGCCTCTCAATTGCTTCAGAGTTATCAGAGTATCCTTTTTTTGTTGTTTCTGGATGCAATGGGCC
This sequence comes from Camelus bactrianus, assembly GCF_048773025.1. Classification (NCBI taxonomy): domain Eukaryota; kingdom Metazoa; phylum Chordata; class Mammalia; order Artiodactyla; family Camelidae; genus Camelus; species Camelus bactrianus. The sequence continues at coordinate 67,949,020 of NC_133544.1, forward strand.
TAAGGACATCAATGTGATCTGTAGAGGATTCCAGCAAAATTGTTACCTGGCGATGTTCATTATTTTGTCTGGAAGAACACTAAGTCATTCTTCTCACTTTATATATTTTCCATACAACATGTTAACACCTACCCATTCTTATAGTTATTCATAGCTTACCTATTGATTTATGAAAAGAAACTTCAAGAAATCAAAGCCCACATTCTAGTAAATCACTTCCTCTTGGAAGTCATTTCTGCATACTTCTTGCCCCATCTCCCACCAGGATGACTTAGTGTTCTTCCTTAATGGGATGCCCCCAGTACATTCTTTATGCAGTTTCACTAGGCTTTTATAGAGAGATTTTATCCTTCCTGATGCAGCTTGGCGATAAAGCGTGCCTCCGAGCATGGTGCCCGTTATTATACCACTCTATTTGCTGTCATGCAGAACTAGAAACATTCGGCTAATCTGAAATCCGATGTTACTGAGAAGCCTTTTTGGCTTTAAGCATTTTCTTTCCTTCTCCTCTCGAAGATCTTTCTTGTCTTGTCTTTTAGTTTAAGTTGAACTTAATTCTCTTCATGGTAATTCTCACGTTGACTACCTTTTGCAGATGCCGCTACATAATTTCTCTGTTTTTAATAGTTCCACCCTGATCGTTAATATAGTCACAGCTATAGATTTAATTATTCCAAATTACTGGATGTAAACTTTACACATATAATGGAAGGGCTTAGGTAAACTGATGTCTCAGGATAAAGTAGAAACGTAGATCTAGAAAGTCAGTGGAAAATAAAACTCCTCCTTTGAATTATAGAAAAGAATAAAGATGTTCAGTTAAACTGACCTAAAACGTGGATTAAAAAAGTTTTAAAAGAATTTACTGCAGTGAAAAAGGAGTGAATATTATGTATATATAAATAAGGTGGTACGCGGTGGAGTCATACAGAAAAGGTCCTCCTGAGATCTGCTGTGTATGGCCCTTGCACTCTTCTCTGTGTTCGTTATCCTGGGAGTTTGGGTGTAATGCAACTAACACATGTATTAGAAAGCCTACTTATAACTCCAGATTCTGTAACAGTCAATACATTTATATAAATTTGTACCATTTTTTATTTCGTTAAATATTTAAATTAGATTTATTAGTAGAGCCCCTTGCCAACTAAAGAATGTCACTTGCCACCCAGTTTTACAAAAATTAGGTCATTAGCCACTGCAGTTGCTGATCTCCAACACACCCTCCAATTCAGGCTGGAGATCAGGAATGAGGCACTCTGTGCTTTGGGAAAAACTAGTAGAACATGGATGGCTTCAGGAAGTTAGATAACTTCAAAAAGAAGTTTTATGAGCCGAGTTCCTTGCATCTTCTCATACCTAGGAAAGCACTACAATCATTAATGGAGACATGCTCCTCATGACTCGCAGCAACCTTCTACTGAGATGTGCGCTTGATTGTATATAACCCCTTTGCCAAATCACATACATACAGACCTCCACCCCATCACTTCTTTGAATCAGTTCCTCTCTGAGAGGCTGTCTCCAAGCTATAGTTTTCAGTAAGTCCTCAAACAAAACTGAACTCACAGCTTTCAGGTTGTGTTTTTTTCTAGTCAACATCTTTAAAATTTCCTATTTGAAATGTAATACCAAATTTTTTCATGTAATCTTCAAAATGCTTCAAAAATTAGATGAACAAATTTCATAAATATCTCTAATTCTAATAATGACTCAGAATACATTTAATCCACATTAACTTACCCTAGTAATTTGGGAAAAATTGGAAAAATATTTCCATATTTTCCCCTAATTCTTAAAAAATTTTCTTCTTAGTGATATTTTAGAAATCTTGATGAATAGCCATTTATCCAAGATTTTCTTTACTTCCTAATTGTATAAATATCTCTTTGTTTTCTTGACATCCTCTATTGAGAGATCTTTATCAAGATACTTTCTAGAAGTCTGCCACTAGATTACTCTCATGCTTACAAGGGGAAAGCTAAAATAGGAGAACCATGCAAAATTTTGTCCTTACAAATAATTAGAAATTAAAATTTTACCCCCAAATAAAGAATACCCCTGTAAAATATCTGAGTTTTGCTGATGACTAGATAAAGATGTTATGGTGTGTGTGTGCATATGTATATGTGTGTGTGTGTGTGTGTGTATGTATATATTCATACATGGAACACTACTCAGCCATAAAAAAGGATAAAATAATGCCATTTGTTGCAACATGGATGGACCTGGAGATCGTTATTCTAAGTGAAGTAAGCCATAGAGAGAAAGAAAAAATACCGTATGATACCACTTATTTGTGGAATCTTAAAAAAGACACAAATGAACTTCTCTACAAAACAGAAACAGACTCACAGAGAAAAAACTTAAGGTTACCAGTAGGGGAGGAGGGTGGGGACGGATAAATTGGGAGTTTGGGATTTGTACACACTAACTATTATATATAAAATAAACAACAACTTTATCCTGTATAGCACAGGGAACTATATTCAACATCTTTTAGCAACCTATAATGAAAAAGTACATGAAAATGAATATATGTATGTATAGTATGACTGAAACATTATGCTGTATACCAGAAATCAACACACATTGTAAACTGACTATATTTCAATAAAAAAAAAAAACCTGAATATTGTGGAATTTCAGCTCAGGGTGTATAATTAAGTGCCAATAGTAAGATCTCTATTTGACATGATAAGGAAAAAAGATATGAAAAGTTTCTAGTGAAGAGAAACATCTCAATGGATTTGAACTCATTACTTTTGAAACTAAAGAAATTATTTTATTCATTAGTTTATCACACCAACTAATAATAATACTCTATATATCACATTTCATCCAGAGATGTCAGACATTTTATAAACATCTCATTAATCTTCACAAACCTCCAGTGAGACTATGGTATTTGGGAATACTACAGGTATACATTAATTCTAGAGAGATTCATTCATGTTTTATCTAAATTCATAATAGGATAATATCAAGAAAGTATTTTAAATGGAACATAACAATTTATAACTTTTAATGACCTTTTTTCTAGCCCATTATGCATTTTCACTCACATGGATCAAGCCACATTTTAAAATTAAGTTGACAAGGAAGGCTATAAGTACTAAAATAAGTATTTCCTAAATGCTATAGTTTCTTTTTCAACTTTAGAGTAAGGAGAAAAATCTATTTCAAGAACTTATGCAGTGTGTTTCTCGAATGTTTTATAAAAATAAAGAATAAGATTTTGTTTGTTTTTTTTTAGGACTACCTGTTCATTACAAATTAGATTTCACTCGATATTCATTCTACCTAAATTTTTCACTTTTCTACTATAGGTAATGTCACATTTCCCTTTCAATATTTTCAAAGCTGTGCTCAAAATAGCATTTAAAGTTTTTACTCTGACCTTACTTAATACTTTACTATCTCTTTTCTATTACCCTGTGGCCATGCATAAACCATAATGGACTCTATTTTATTCTCCAGAAATACATGTATACAAGTGTTGTTTGAAAAATAAAAAGGTTCACTATTTTTAATTTTAATTGTAGTTAATAAAGAAATCCCTTAAGTAGTTCCTGCATTTCCCAATTAGGTTGGTGAACTTACCCTCAGATTCAGTGAGTGCGAACAGGGCAATAGTCATGTGGAGTGACCTTTAAATGAGGTTATCAGTTTAACAAGACATGGAAACAACCTAAATGTCCATGGACAGATGACTACATAGAGAAGTTGTGGTATATTTATACAATGGAACACTATTCAGCCTTAGAAACAATAAAATAATGCCATTTGCAGCAACATGGATGGACCTGGAGGTTGTCATTCCAAGTGATGTAAGCCAGAAAGAGAAAGAAAAATATCATATGATAACACTCATATGTGGAATCTTAAAAAAGAAAAATGAAATTATCTACAAAACAGAAACAGACTCACAGACCTAGTAAACAACCTTATGGTTACTGGTGGGGGAAGGGTGAGGGAAGGGATAAATTGGGAGTTCGAGATTTGCAAGTATTAATTAGTATATACAAAATAGATAAATAATAAGTTTCTTCTGTATAGCACAGGGAACTACATTCAATATCTTGTAGTAACCTATAATGAAAAAGAATATGAAAATGAATATATGTATGCGTATGTATGACTGAACTATTATGCTGTACACCAGAAATGGATACAGCATTTTAAACTGACTCTACTTCAACAAAAAAATTAAATTAAAAACAAAACAAAGCACAACACACAGATTCATTTGTGCATGCATTCATTCAACAAACATTTGCTAAGCTAGGTACTGAGAACTCAGAGATGAATACAACATAATGAGGACCATAATGGAATCCCACTTCAATGCCAATACTGTGGGTAAATTGTTATGAGAGCAGACAGGCAGAGTATCTAACTCTGTTGGTGGTAAGGGAAGACTTCCTTGATGAGACATTTGACCTCCACCATCTGATTATGAGCATAACATGAAAAGAAGGGTTTGGAGTACCCTCCTGGACATTCAGAAATAATGGAATGAAAGTATATTATACACCAACGTTCATAATTTTTATGGAGAGAAATAATTATGCCCGTCTAGACTGGGCCATGTTGTCTGTAGCCCACACAGTGAAAAGTCATCCATCATGGCTACTAGAAAAATAACCAAACATAAGCTACAGGCTCCAGTGTCAGCAAACACAAAACAACAGCACTGCCTTTGGCAACAAACATGATAACTTTAAACAAAATGCTGGATATAATGAGAATTCAATAAGATACTTAATTCTAAAGTGCTTTAAAAAGGAAAAAGCACAATACAATTGTAAGAAACCATTATTATAAAAAAGGAATAAACTTTCAATCCAGTCACAAAAAGCCAAAAAACTTCCTTTTGGTAATCCTTAAATTAAATTACATCTTTCAGAATGTGTCTCTTTTCTTGAAGGCATCCACAATCTTCCACATGATGCCTAAGTGTAGCCAGACTGAAGTGACATTCTTTAGGCACTTCTTCAAAGAAAGGAATAAGATCTGACAGATTCCTTTGCACAGGGGGAAAAGGCATAGAAGGACAAGGTCTGGTGGGAATCTTAACATTACTCTCTCCATCTGCAAGAGAGTCCTTCTCTGCTGCACTGTGATAATAGCTTCTGAAGGAGTTAGCACCCAGAAAGACATCTCTCTGTCTTAAAAAAAAATTACATAGCTTTTACTTTTGGATTGAGACTAATCTATTGTCTTTAAAAACATACACACGTATCCCTACGCTATGTTAGAGATCATTTTAGAAATACTAACTTTCACCCTTTGACAGGTAAAATATGGAACCCATACAAAAAACAAACCAAAAAAGGTAAATTGACAAGTTAATAGTACATTATATTAATATAAATTTGATACTCTACCAGTCAAAATCCATTCTGATTGGTCGGTGCCTGTTCAATAATGATTGCTATATTTTGAATATTATTCCTTGCTGGTGTTAAATATCTAAAACAGGCAGACCAGGCTACATACTTTTAGTATAACTTTATTTCACAGTACCATATACACACAATTTAAGAATCAAAAAGATAATATTTAATCAACCAATAATCTTTTATAATTGTTCTCTATTGCCCTCTATAGCTCTGTATTTCCACAGTGTAATAGGTACGATTCCAGGACCGTTGCTTAAAAGAAAAGAAAGACCTGGTTTGTTGGGGCCCCTAAACATGTTAAAGTGGCACACTGATTTTGAATTAAAGTTATTTAAGAAACAGCCAGTGACCCACCTTTGCCTCCAGAAAGCAGGAAATAAACCTCCCATATGAGAGGTACCCTCCCTGCACCAAAAAGTAGAGAGACATCCTTATCATCAGAGTTAGGGAATTCAGGGCAGAGAAGGCTGCAGAAACAAACCTTGTTAATTTTTTACTAATTTACTGCCCTAAGCCCTAACTTCTTTGTCTTACCAGTCTTCACAAATTTGTTGTTTCTTTGTCTAAAAACTGCCTGCTTTGTTTCTTTAGGCCTTATTTCTATGAGACTTCCATAAGAATGAATTAAGTTTATCTTTTTCTCCCATGAATCTATCTGTTTAATTATTTGTCTAGCCAAGAAAACTCAAGAAAAGTAGGGAGGGAATTTTCCCCTCTCTGGCAGGTTCATGCACTTAAGGAGTTTGCGTTGCTATACAAAATGTTCAGACAGTTAAGTGCCAAACTGGGTAGAAATAATTTTGAAAATCACAGATACTCAGAGGAATTTATTAATCACTATGAGCAGAGGTAGTAGAAAATTTTAATAAAGAGCCCACTCACAAACTGCTTTTGAAAGACTATAAGGATCTGGATAAATGAACGATGAAATGTTAACAATCCAGGAAGTGGAAGTGTTTGTGGAATGCATGAAGTGCGGTGAAAATCAAAACAAAACTGAGAGCAGTGAAAAAGAAGGCTGCCAGGGGCTTGATTCCAAAGAGCTTTGTGAACTGTGGCGAGTGGGCAGGGAGGAGATGCTGATTCGACTGGGTGAGATGCCCTGACCTGGACTGGGCCACTTTGACTTAGGTGTGCCAAAAGGTCCCACAAGGGTAAATGCTCTTTGCTGCTTTTCTTCTACCCTTGAAACTAGATCTGTAAAAGAATGAGGGTTTTTCTCTTGGGTCAGCTAGCACTCTCTCACCTATCAGGCTGAAGTGATAAGCCCTTCTCAAGGCAGGTACTAATTCCTGTCTCATAGTCTGTCTCTGTTTTACCCAGTCCTTCCAGGACTCAGTGTGCCAGGAGTTCTTATTATCTCAGGCTTGGTGATTTGTTTATGGCGATATCTGGTCTTTGCAGGACAGAGATGCTGTGTTTAGGCCTAAGCCTCTAATTGCTCATCAGTTTTCTAGAATAATCTAAAGGTTTTAGACACCTTGCTAATTAATACTATATATGACTCATATTCTCATTTGCTACTGCTCTTTGTGTATTTATCTCCCTTGAGAACCTCATGAGGACAAGGTGTGAATGGTACGACAGGACATGGGGACTCCTGGGTCTCATAGGCCAATGCTTTAACATGATCCTAATGCCACCACTATAATCTACCAGAAGCCAGGCAAAATGATTTAAACTTGATATAGTATATTAGAGGAAACTGAAAGGATTCTGAATAGTAGAGTAACAATAATAAAATAGTTTTGTAGTTGTATTTGCAGGAAGAATTAGGAAAAAAGGAGATGGAGAGAGGTAGACCAGAAGAAGGTAACTGCAGTAGTCTAGATATAAAGTGGCAAGGATGGCAACAGAAGGAATACAGATGAAATACAGATCTGAGACACATTACTAAGGAAAAAAATGGCAGAACTTGGAGACAAACTGATACAGATGTGATGATGAAATATTCAGGGGTGACTCGAGGGCTCCTATTTTGGAAGCCTGGAAGATTAGTGATTTTATAGCACTAAAGAGAACACTGGGGAAAGAGAGTCTTTTTTTTTTCTTTATTTCTCTCTTTTTTTTTTAAGGGAGACATATTAAAAAAAAAACTTAGTGAAGGTGAGGTGACCATAATAATACCGTATTTCTTCTGAAATAAAAGATTAGAAGGCATAAAGTCACACAAGAAGTCACACTACAGAACCATAAGGACAGATAGGCTAATTAATAGAAGGTATAAGAAATAAATAGAAGGGGTTGGGTATAGATCAGTAGTGGAGCACATGTAAGTATGCATGCGGTCTTGGGTTCAATCCTCAGTACTTCCGTTAAAAAGAAAATGAATAGAAGGTCTGAAAAAGAACAAAGGAATTGAACTTTGTGGGAGTAACAACAGGTAGGGCACATGAGGAGACAAAGACAGAAAAAGTGAGGTTAGTAAGGTAGGAGGAAAGACAGGAAAGGCCATTAGTTAGGTAAAGGAGAATGATACAGAATTAAAATAAGGAATATTAAATACGAAATTAAATGACATAAAAACAATATCAAGATGGGTGTTATCAACATGAAAACTACCTATTAATTTATACAAATCTCTTAGCAAATAATTATATTGATGAATCATTTAACTCCCCCAGATAAATCCCCAAGTCCTTTGCTGCTATTCAGACTCACGCGCTGTATCCTATAAAAATAGAAAGCACACCGTAACGACCACCTAAATGAAACCCCTTCACATGTTTAAAGACTATTATTGTTCTTGAAGTCATTCCTTTCTAAGTTAAATGACTTCAATTCCTTAAGACCTATACTCTTTATTTCCTTTCATTGCTGTGCTATGAACTCTCTTAAATTTATTAGCTATTGATTGTTCCTAGGATAAAACATCTGATTATAGGGTCTGTCTAAATCTATCAAAGTAGGGAGAACTTATGCAATCCCTGAAATCTTTCAATACACTGAGATGTTTACTTATTAGTCAGTGAGAATAAACTTATTTCAATGAGTTTCAGGACCTAATTTTCTGTATTTTTTTTCACATTTTCAAGGGTATGTTTTTAAACTCTTAAGAATGTTAACTGAAATACAAGATGTAATAATCGAGAGAGCTGTTAGCAATCAAAAGAATAGTATTCACTGGTACCAACTAGAAAAATAATACATATGAAATAGAAAGAAATGATGGAAATAAAAGCTTGCTATAATCTTTAGTTGGTGCTATGACATGGAAAGTCATTTTCAGAGAAACAATATTGTGGACAGAGTGCATCCAGTGCTGCTAGTCTTGTTAGCTGTCTTGTTATTTGCATTGTAAGGTAAAAGTAAGATGATTTCAGTGGTGAAAAGAAACATCTGGTCTTTTGTTTCCAAATCTTGGACGGAAGTATGAAGAGCAGAATGTTAAAATTTTTTTCCAGCCTTCAAAAATTGTACTTCAAGTAGCAATATGCTGATAAGACAGTTCTGGATATTTTTAAATAGTTATTTCTATACAGTTTTTGCACTTGGTCCACAATATAATAGTGGAAATTTTGTCTATTTGATTTCTTTAAGGCCATCAAGGAAAAGTCTAAATTATTTCTCCAATACCCTTCGATATGCTGAAGTACTAAACGTTCCTTCAGAATGCTCTTGTATGTGGAGAGAATGGCAACACCTAGAAGGATTCAGTTCACCACATATTTTTATTATTATGGTCATATTTTCTAAATAGAGAAACTGGGAAACAAAGCCACTATTGTTGAAGTTCTAACACACACAAGATACTTAGATTTTCATTTAATTCTCATAGCAGTTTTATGATATAAGCATCATTTCCATGTTACAGACTCAGAGAAGTCCAGAAACTTGCCAAAGGTCACATCACTTGTAAAATGGCAGAAGTGGGAGTTGAAGCCAAGACTGTCTACCTACAAGTTCCTTGTTCTTTAGTATTTATCTAACCAGAGAGAGAGAAAGAGTGAAAGTTAAGGTAGGGTATGAACATGCCTATGAAACTACTTTCAGCCAAACATAAGGTCTTCATGAAAAGGACTAGTTCGGCCAAACTTCTTTCACCTCATGAAGCTAACCCTTATCCCCACAAAGCTGCCAAAACCACAGACAGTTCCTTTTGAGCAGAGGGATTGAAACAGAGGTCCACAAAGTCAAACAAACAAATAAGCATTACCCATAATTCCTGGTTTTTCTTTTTCCAGTTGGATACCTTTTCACAATTTGAAGAAAAGCAGGGGGAAAAAACGTATCTTTTACAAATAGTTCCTTAGGCAAGGAGATAAAATAAACAGCCAATGAAAACACCCTCTCAACAATTAAACTTGCTTCAAAGAAAAGCATCTGAATCAAGGTGCCATTTCAGGGAGAACAGCAGTAAAACAAGATGAGTGAACCCAGCAGAGCATGAGTCATCCGTTTTGGCCATGAGTGTAACACATGTTGAGTATAAGCAGTGAGAGTAACACAGAGTAATTATTTTTCCACTTCTTTAATCAATATTGTTAGGTACTAAGCAGGGTGAGTCGGATCCACATTGATAGTAGAATTCTCTTGCTCACACATAAGGGATGCGGCTTGAAAGAATTGTAAAATGGAAACTCTGGGGCTGAGGGTTGGTATGTTTCTCTATGCGGACTGAAGAAGCAAAGGAAGCTATGCTGCAAGGTAGAACAAACACAGACAGAAGCAAAGATGACAGAGGTGGTCCTGCTGGCTTCCAGAGGGGCAGTTTAGCTCAGTGTTCAAAGGCACAGACTTTATAGCCAGACAGCTGTGTTTAAACTTGGCTTCATCATTTACAAGCTATACGGTCTTGGGCAAGTTACTTAACCTTTTTCTACTTTCTTCTCCTCATCTATAAAAGGGTGATAAAATAGTACCTATTTTATAGGATCCTTGTGATCATTAAAGAAACTAATATATGTAAAGTGCTTATAATAAGGCCTGGTATCTAGGAAGTACGATGCTATGGACTGACTTGTGTTCTCCCAAAATCATGTGTTGAAGCCTTAACCCTTGATGTGACTGTATTTAGAGTTAAGGGTTTTAGCAGATATTTAAGGTTAAATGAGGCCATAAAGATGGAGTCCTAGTCTGATAGGATTGGTGGCCTTACAAGAAGAAGATCTCTCTCTCTTTCTCTCTCTCTTTTCATGTACATACACTGAGGAAAGGCCATGTGAGGGCACAGAGAGAAAGCAGCTATCTGCAAGCCAGGAAGGGATACCTCACAAGAAACCAATTTGGCTGGCATTAAGATCTTGGACTTCCCAGGGTCCCAAACTGCAAGAAATTTCTATTGTTTAAGCCACCCAGTCTACAGTATTTTGTTCTGGCAGCCTGAGCAGACAAATATACATGACATAAACCTTTGCTATCATTTTTTTCCTCTGATTTTAGTTCCTGGTTCTAGTCTAGTCCCTAGTGACTTTCTGAGGGCTAGCCAATTTCTTCCTTGAGGTTCTAGGAGATAGGGAAGCATCATCATAATGAATTGTCTACTGTTTGCTTAAACAGCTTAAGTAGGCTTCTGTAATTGATAACCAAAGAGTCTTATCAAAAAATGATATTGGGGGTTAAGGCAGACAAAAGATTAGGGTAGGTTAGGGTAGACTTGCAGTTCATAGCTGGGATGAAATTATCATGGAACAGATGGAATTTTAAAATTGCTAAATTTTAAAAGGTAGAAACTGAAAAAGGAAAAAAATTGCATGTACACAAATATCTGGCAATGATAAGCATTCAATAAATGTTAATTATTATTAAAAAAAATTTTTTAAAGGGAGAGAGAGAGAGAAAATGCACTGATAACGGAGACCATAGCATAAAGTTGTATGTGTTGTGCCCACCACAACAGTACACATCAGGCTCAATGGTAATAATCTAAATTTCATATCTTTCATAGCTATAGAGAACTATTTTCATAGCTATGGAGAACTACTTTCTAATGTATCTCAAAAATATTAAATAAAGGCACAAATCTCAAATTTAAACATCTAGATGCTCTAATTAAACCTAAAGCATTGTTAAGTAGGTAAGTTAAAAATTATTTTCTCTTTTGTGTTATGTTCAGTGAGGATGCAAATCCTATGAATTCTATTTTATTCATAATTCTCATTGCAAAGAATCAGTTTTTAAAAGTTCAAGTTCTCTCAGATATTATAGCATATTTGCTAGCTCTTCTTTCTTGGACAGATAATTCTATGCCTTCTACAGATGAATGCTTCTTCAAATGTAATGTTCAGATAGATAAATAATTGCCTATCTGTACCACTTCATTTACAAATTCTGAGTGAAATACCTAGTAAAAATCAAAAGGGCATCTAAAGTCTTTTTCCCTTCAGCAAATTCTTGTTGATAGATTTCAAGGGTGAATTTCATCACTATTTCTTTTTAAAACTTAAAAGATAATTAACTCATTCTAAAACAAAATTATCAGGTATATTCCCCCAAATAGCTCATAAGACCCAAAAAGACGTTGCCTGAAAATTACTATTTATATATTGCCATTTATATATGCATTAACATATTTTGACCTCCAAGTACCTTTTTTAAATTCAGAAAACATGTGCTAATAATACATTTTTTAGTGTCACTTAAAATGTCCTAGAGGAGACATGCCTTTTGACCTGAGTAGGCAGCTGGCAGGCAGGGAACTCATTTTCTTTTCTATGGCTTTTAGCAAAGTCATGACCTCTCAATTTCCATTCTTCTTTCCAAAAAATCGGCCCACCGTTCAGGTGTCATCTGTTTAGCATTCATGAATTCCCAGGCTGGGTAGGAAAAGTTCTCATTCATTCGGCCATTTGGTCATTCTTAAAATATTTATTAAATATCCTGTATGTGTCAGGCAAGGATTCTAAGCAAAGAATCTCATAGAGCCAACACAGCTTAGGAAGGAATGCTCAGTAGAGACATGTACTGTATATATTTTGGGTAGCCTATGTCAGCCTTTCCATACCTTTTGGTCAAGATATTCTTATAAAAACTTTTTTTTTATCATTTGTTTGTTTTCACTTAAATTCATTTCTTTGTATACTGGCTTTAATAAAAGAACAACTTCAGCATTATTCTCGTGAAAATACTTCATGATTTAGACAACATAACAATATTCAAGAGTATAATCATATCCAACTCATCTTACCAGTCCTTGCTTTTCCAAGACAATCCCCAATTCTTCTGTTCTCTCCTCATAAAAATTTAATATTCCAGATCTCTACTTGCTTTTGTTATTCTTAAGGCATGATGCAGTTTCTGCACGTAGATTTTAAAGGAGCTTAGTCTTTACTTTATTGGTTCCCTTCTTCCCAAACTTGAAAAATAACGTATGATAACAACATAGATTTGAAGTCAGGTAAAATTGAGGTTCACATCCTTATTCCACAAGTTTCTAGCTGTGTACTTCTGGACAAGTTACACAACCTCTCTGAAACTCAGTTTCCATACCTGAAAATGGTAACAATAATATTCACCTGAAAGAGCGACTGTGAAGGTTCAATAATAAATATTCCATTTAGCATGAGGAATATACTGAGTCTTTATGGTTTGGTCCCTGGCTCCTGACCAGTTTCTTTACTAGGTCTGAACTAACGTGCAGTTAAGAATAGTCCAGCTAGTCAGCGGAGCCAGGCTTCTTCACTCATTGTTTTTATTTACATTCTGGATGTTCTCTCCTAGTAGTCACATAGCCTTGAAGGGGAATGTCATCTTTTTCCTGGCCTCTGACACTATCACATCTGGTCCCTTTCCCGGCCAGAAGCAAGCATTATGTGTCTTCCTCTTACCAGCTAAGCTCTCCCCATTTCTCTTGGTGCTCCTAAAGGACTCATTACTCATACGGTCCTCCCATCCTCTCCAACTCCAGGGAAAGATCCTATAGAAACCCGCCACTAACACCAAGACACTTTCAACCTAAAGTAAAACCAATGACCACCATTTCTGGCAAGAAAGAAGGCCTACCTATATTCATTGGGCAGATAGCATGTGTGCATGCATGCACGGCAGTCTTAGATGGTCTTAGAAAACTTCTGAATGCCTTGGAAAGCTAGTTTTGACATCCTGTATGTATGATATATTCCACAGCAGTATAAATTGATGGCGGGGAGAACTAGTTCTCCAAGAGTTACATTAGTGATTCTTTTGGCTCTATCTTTGCTGTAGTAACTTCAAATATTTTATTCTTTCATCAAGCATAAATTTTAGAATCCATTAGTTTTAATCCAGTTCCAAGGGGCCAACAGGACATAGGAACACTATTTCCTTTCTGGACATAGTTCTGTTCTGTCAACAGGGAAGCTTTCCACTTAAGTGTGATCTGATCACCTTACACAGTAAGACTAGTGTTTTTTTTTCTTTTGTCATCTATTCTCACTCATCAACTGCCATGCAGTTTCAGGAGCTTTGAGAGCTTGATGACATCCTGCCCCCCGTAAGTACAAAGTATGATCTTACTACATAATTGTAAGTAATATATTTCCCATATAGCTTATGCAAGAAGAAATCCTCACTTGTGAGGAACAAAATGACCACATGTGTGAAGGAAATTAAGTGATGCTTTTTTTCCCTCTAAAGTAAAATGACTATCATTTTGCTAAATTCTTACCTGGAATTCTCTAAGAAGCCTTGTGTACATCATGGACTAACAGACCACAAAAATTGTCTGGGCACTAAAAATCATGGTTTAAAAATTAATGAAAAAAAAGTGAGATAATGCATTGCTTTATTTATTTTATAACTTCAGAAACATTTTATAATGTAAATTATACATATATTATATAAATTATTTTATAATAGGCAATAGACCCCTACTTTTTTTGGGTGGGGTTCGAAAAGTAAGAATTAGTGAGGAAAGGAACATTTTCTTTCCCCCTTAGTTTTAGTAAAAGGACTAACAGGACTTTAGGGCTTATCTGGCAAGTCTGAGCCAGAAACATGTACAATGACTTTTGTATTAAAACCTATGACAGATGTAAAAGGAAAATTCATGGGTGAGCCTCCAAAAGTTAAGTACACTGAAGTGTATTAGAGATATTTACCCTGGTGGGAGAAAATAAAGCTGTATTTAAGTATATTTTATTCCTTGTCTCAATTTCTTTTTGATTTTTTCCCATAATTAATAGCTTTTCAAAGAATTTATAGTAACCAAATATTTTTCTTTAAAACATAACTTTTAAATAAACATTCCAATAAGTATTAATTACTTAACCTGTTCCCTTTATACTTAGAAATAAATACTTAGCCTTATAGTCTGTGGATGGTGGCTTAGCTAACATTTTCATTTACTCAAGGAAGTTACCTGTCTACTTTGAAATATCTGCCACAGATATCTCTATGGTGCATTATTCTTTAAGCTACATTGGTTCAATGACATCCTTGGCTGACTCAATTATCATTTTATTTTTTATTTTCTTGCTTGAGACATCTTGCCCACCATAGAGAATCCTAAAGAACAACCCTAAAATGATAGCGTTAATAGAGACCGCTACTGAATTTGGGGCAAAATGGAAAAAGCATCCAAACACCATTACACTTCGAGGCATTAAGTGTATTAGAGATGACAGGTCAATGAAACTATAATGGAAAACAAGTGTAGTTTTCTTCCTTAGTACTGGGCAAAAAAATCACTGTATTCTCAAATAAACTGGTGATTTGGGTTGCATCACAGACTAGGTGGACAAAGAACCACAGATCAGATATCCTGCTGCTAACATGAAGATTAGCATGTACTTTGATAAGATGATGAATTTTTCAGGCAAGCACCAAGAACTGGATCCCGACCAGATATGATGATAGCATGTTAATAAACTAATTCCTTTAGTGACTTCTTCATTTTCTGAGGCTCGTTCACAGAGAGCAATGCCATTAACTCTGGATGAAGTGCTTTGCCCAATAAATACTTCTTGATTAAATTCATGATTGGGCCTTCTCTGCTCACTCTATCTCTATGGGATATAAACACTAGCACCGTGTCCTTCATAGGACACAGAAGAGGCACCATATGTGGTAGAAGCGAATACAGACTGAGCGAGCAAACGACTGAACAAACAGTTCATAAGACGTCAAGAGTTAAACTAGCATTGGTAGGTTAGTGGTCACTTGTTTGAGTAACAGAATAATAAAGCTTAAAGACACCGCAAAATTTAATCTATCTACTGCATTCCCCTGGTTAGTCAATTTAGAAAACTTTTTATGAAAAATACATTTAACCTCTTATTTTATTAAAAATTTTAGGAGGTGGGTGGTGAAACATATACATATTTGAAAAAGTTTTTCATCATTTGTCATAATTTTCTACAAAAAAAGCTAAAAGTTTTTTTGTTTTTTTGTTTGTTGGTTTCTCCCCTGAAGATTTTGTAAGAGTATGGCTTTGACGTTTAGAGGAAAATTCTAAAAAAGTTCTAATCCAGGCAAACTATCTGGTACTGCAAGCACATTTCCTGCAAGGGAAGAAAGTTCACAGAAGCAACAGGTGCCTTTTTTTTTTTTTTTTTTTTTTGCTCAGGAGTCTCCATCAAAAAGAAGACAATGGAAAAAAATGTGTTAAAATGTAGCACAGACAGTAAAAATGGTGTCTACAATTCCAACCCTTAATGCAACAGGTATGTACAGGACATCTACTTATGGCCACAATGCTGAAATTGGGCTGAAATGTTACAACCCAGCAAACAGGGTTCATTAAAAAAATCTTTTTATGAGTCAAGAGATGATATATTAGAGAAATAATGTTCATAAAAAACCTAGTTTTGGACAATTGGCACCATAAAGCAGTTATTATCTGTGATTAGTAAAACAGTTTGTTTGAAAGCAATCAGTTTTGAAGAATACAGACAGGAGGGCAAGTTTTAAAACATACGAAGTTTATATAGAGGGCTATTATTTTACAAAAAACAAGTGATTTAAAGTGGCCTGAACTAACAAGTGTTCCGAGTCACTTTCGTGTTCTTGAACTCAATAAATAATACTTTTATAAAACTTCACACAGTTCTTCTTGATCTACTTGTAATTGTAGGACATTATTAGTTTCATGTGTATCATGTTTCCAGATACTGGGTGTTGAAAGATTTATTCATGTTGAGCTGTGCCCTAAGGTAATTTTAGTTTTCATAAAACCTAATTCTACAATTATAACCATCTGAGAAAATGAGTATTCTTCCTATCTAACACTGTAGTAAGAAGAAACATTTTTATTGTAAGCCTGGTCCTCTCAAGTGACTTTTTTTTCGTTTTCCTTAAACTCCTTACTTAAAAAAAATTTTTTCTTATTAGACCCTCAACCCACAAATGTTCAACTGTCATAAAAGATCAGTGTTACTGAACTGCCAGCATTAATCTTTTGTTTGAAATGTATAAAGAAAGACAAATAAAGGAGACATTGCAAAATGTCTCTGTGAAGTAGAAGCAGATACTGAAATGATAAATAACATAACCTGCGAACACTAGTTATAATATTCTTGGGTAGAAGAAACTCCTAAATATCAAAGACAGTGGCATCACTGTCAGGTGCTCCATAAATAAACCATGGACAATTCCTGACACTGGACCTTTCCTTCTTGCAATGCTATGCTAAATAAGCATGCTCTCCTTGCCTGTCTGAATTCTACATGCCCATTTCCAGAAATGCTGCTGCAGATAAGTAACACTGTCATGTTCGTTTTGTCAACTACATGCCAATTATCCCTTCCTATCTGCAGTTTGGGAACATTATCAAGGTCAGAAGCAATCTCTCAGAAAACCTTTCCTAATGTGGCTGCATTTGGTGATTTCTGTAAGGGGCTTCTATCAATAAACTTTGCAGAAACAAACATGTATTTTCCAAGGTCTGACTCTTAGATGAGGAAAAAGGAAAGATTTACCAGTAAGGTTTTGGGAATTTAAAACCAAATAAAGAATGAAGTCTTTCATTCTGTGTATTTTCATTTATTCACTGAAAATGCCATCCCGGAGGATGGCATATTCAATTTCTTTAAGATGCTTTTGCGATGACCTTACTTTCTCTACCTTCCTAACCTCTTCCTATTTATTTATTTTTATTTTGACAAATCATTTATGAAGCATTTGCAACTGATGCACGTATCACAAAATTATTTCTGCCAAGCTTCCTCTGTGACCTGCCCGTGGGACATGACATGCTCCAAGATGCGTCGCTCTATCAACCCGCATTTTTCCAGGACAATGCAAATTATGACAAATTCCATCATCCTGCATTATGTGCTTCATGCTAATCTCACTAATTCTAAAGAATCAGGAGGGCTTGCTGTTCTGCTGAAGGGCATACTGTCTGATTGAAGGATAGGAAAACAACATTTGCCATCCCCGTCTCACAACCCCAGCTGTGGCCACCACTGCCCCACTTCTGCCAGGCAACTGCTGTTGCTGAGCAACTCTCATACCAGAATGATTAACTTTACATCAACAGAACAGTCTTACAGGAAGACCACATACCACCAATCAAGATAGTTTTCAAGTCCAGAAAATAAGAGGCGTTCGGTGGCAAAATGAGAAGAGAAAATAATATTTTTACTGACTGTTGGATCATCGTATTCATTTTTAGGTATTTAAAATGAAGAGTTGAGATCGAACTTATCTTTTATCTGATAAAAACCAGTTTCTAGACTTGAATGCTCTTGATTGGAAGTTTTTTGCAAATGGCCACCTGAGAAGTCTCGAGTCAGACTGCTAACCTTGAGGACAATCCCTCTGAGCTTCAGAAGGTGGCAGTATTACTACATGAAAGAAGGCTAACGTCTACGTGATATTCCATGGCTACATTGCTGAAATAAACATGTTTAATTCCCAAAGAAACATATATTTTATCCGGTGGCATAATTTACTTATAACATTAAAACTCAAACATGGAGCAATTTGTAGCAATAACCATGATTATGCTGTTAGTGGCCCAAATGTCACTGTCTAGATTAGGCTAAATGATACCTAGCACGGAAGAGCTTCAATGATTTATTTTTTATGATCACGGGTAGAACTTGCATGCTTAAAAGGCTCACCAGAAAACTGCCTTCAACAAATAAAGGATGAGAAGAAGGAAAGAATCTCATATTATTGTTTGGAGATGTGGTTGTAAAAAACTGTCACAGGAATGAGATAAATTTTAAATCCGAGACACTCCCCCACCCCCTGCCAAAAAAAATAGGTAAATATCTTGAGCATTTCTAATGTTATGTTTCAGATTTTAAAATATTTTGCTGTGAGCAAATAATTCACCTCATAGAACAGTAAATTAAAACATATCTAAGCAGTTTTGTCATTAACGAGTCTTCTGAAAATGTCAGAACAAAATAAAGACTTTTAAATACATGTAATGCACTAAAATTAATGATTTTAACTATTTCTAAAAATGCAGTAAATAAAAATATGTTGATAAGTGTTAAGAGTAAAATATCTTATTCAAACCTTCAGTAATTCACATTTGGGGAATTTGGGCTTAATGTGTTAACTCTACCTGGAAACTACATAATATTATAGATCTTTTTGGCCATTACCATATATCAAATTGAAATTGTTACACATAATCAAGGAAAAAAGAATGTAAACCATACTATCTAAAGTTGAAAATGGATTTTACAATAAATACGTATTTTGCTAGTTACTAAAATAAGGTCAAACTTAAGTCAGCATTTACATCTATGCTTTAATAGAATGTTGCATTACTGCTTTAATGTTTTAGGGATTCCTTACAGAAGTTTCACAGCACACAGCACAAAACAACATTAAAGTATTACTAAGAAGAGACGGGAGGATCTTTAGCTTTCTACTTTACTTCCAGTCAGATCCAGGCCCCTCAGAGGAACAGACAATGTGAGCATAGCTTCAGCAAAGGCACTGGGCACACCCTGTGCATGCTGTGGCTTGTTGACATGAACCAGGGCAGGCAGACACCAATAATACATGAAGTGCGGTTCAGAGGCAATTAGGATCAGTTGTCAAGGCCAGGCCATTAATGAAAGAACATGTCAGAGGAGCTGGAGACTTCAATGGTTGAGGGCAAGAAGGCGATTTAGTGTGACAGATCGAGTCCTTCCAATGTCCTCAGTGGTACATGCTAATACCAGCCTTAACAACCTTTTGTGGCAGTGTATAATGCGACTAACATGGACTTTGATTCAGCAAAATGACTGCTGCCACTGTTAGTCTGTCTCATTCGAACAGCAGTAAAAGCATTGCTACAAATAATTATCCACTTCCGTCCCTCCCTCCGCCACCTAATGCATCCGCCCTTTGTGCATCCCATAGTATTTGTTACTAGAAGGTTAGTGTTTTTCACTTTGGGTTTATGTGATACATGTGGATTTTTCTGGCAGCAGGTATAATCCCAACTAATTAATTACAATGGGTTTTAGAAGGCAAAAGAAATAATTAAACTCATCCCATTCTCATGTAGTTAACATGAAAAGTTCCCAACGCAAGAAGCCAAATTTGTCAAAAAGAAACAAGGTCTGCTACGTAAGTTACAGGCAATAGGTGAAGTTGCTTACCTAGGCTCCCAAAGCATTAGCAGAATATTAACCTTTTCCTCAAAGAACTGAAAGCAGGAGCATTACAAAAAATCACCTCTGAGATTTTTTCTTTTTTTTTTTTTTCTTTTCTGTCTTTACAATTTGATACTGATTTAAAATAAAAACCTACATGCCTATGACCTGTCAATCCACAATGAATAAGAAAATTATGTTAACCACTGGTTAGCAATCCAGGTAAACAATAACAAGAGAAGCATAGTATTCTAACATGGTTCAGCCTGTAGATTTTTATGTTATGATAAAACTCCACAATATCACACTCTAAAATTGTTTTTACGTATAAATCCTGTAATTTGCTAATTTTTGGCATTTCTTTTATATTTTCTGCTGATTTGGGTAAGATATTCTTATGACTTAATAGAGGGTAAGTGGCATAGGTTTTACAAACTCTTAATGTTCGCATTCCCTCCTAGTTTTTCAGGATTTACTTCCAGCATCTCAGATACAAAAGATGCTGCTGTAATACCTTAGGGCTTAAGGCAGATAGCACAGCCTTGTCTGATTATGAATGACCAGAGAGATATGAAGAAAGGTGTTTGGGTGGAGATTAATGGGAATCATGTTGTCAGCGTGGTAACTTCTTGTGATATGTACATTTTTTTCCAGGTCTTATTTTGCCTTTTCTTCTGAGATATTTTCACTTCTTTATTTCTGATCTCATATACCACTACTGGCTTTTCAGTAATTTTGTTCAATTCTCTTTGCTTGCTCTTTTTTTCTGACCTTAGCCATTGCTCCTTTCCCCTAATACTTGATGCATTACCAGCTTACTTGCTTCCTTGTATAAGCACTTTTTTCCTTTCTCGGAAGCTTTCAGAACCAAGCCCTAAAAGGAGTACTAGTGTTAAAAGTACAAACACTTAAATGCTTATGCAATCCCCAAACACATTTTCATAAGTACATAATTTTTTTGATAAAAATACATTTAGGTAAAAAGATACTATGTTAAAAAAATATTGCTTATAGCTGGATCCCAAGTAAACACACATTCCAAATATCTGGCAGAGTTATTAAGCTATTATTACATTAAAAATAAACCATAAATGTAAATTGTCTACCTGATCCTAAGTAATAATGAATATATCCTTTTTTAGAGAAGTCCAGTAGACCAGTGATCAACTCTTGGTCAGTCGGTAAGACATCTGGCTTAAGCCCAGTCCTCCAAGTTCGGGTCTCTGTCGTGAGACATATTTCTGCTGCCTGATATGAGAGTATTTGATACCTGTTTTTCCCCCCGGACTGTTAGGACTAATATAATAATAGAACCGGTTCAGCTGGTGACAGGAACTAGTTTTCATTATTTTTTTCAGGCTTCTAGCCTTCATGACACAAAAATAGACCTACTGGGCTAAAAGTTAATAGCACAAAAGCTAGGGATGAAACCACCCATTGGTAGGACTTCAGATTTTGCTGAGATAACAATGACTTTATTCATATATATGATAAAAAATTTTCAAATCTACCAAAAGGAAATTCTGGGAAATCTCCTATTTAAAAAAGCAGTTTTTTGAAGTGAGCAACTTTTCGAGATGGCCTTTGATAGTGTTTAGTCTCTCTCCCTCTTTGAAAACCTGGCGTTTGTCATCTTGTTACCCCAAAAGGTAAAGACCCCAGTTCTTGTCATACGCGAAAGATAAGTTTATAGCTGGGAGACAGTGCGTTGTGTAGCAAAAGATTTTAAAGATTTATTTAGAAAAGAAAAAGTACACTTCCAAGAATAGGAGGCAGGCTGATCCAAGGGAGGAAAAGTGGAGGGTTTTGTCTTCCCTTTTATATCCTCGCTTAGAAGTGGACTTTTGATTGATTGACAGCTCTTGTCCCTGGGATGCTGAGTCATGTCTGGCCCCTTCTGCGCATGTCCTTCCTTACCCATGGTATATACAGAAAAACCCACGGTGGGGCGGGGGCGGCGGCACCTAAATGGAATGTTAATTATAATACAAGGAACATTGGGTCGTGTCTGGTTAAGTCCTTTTTGCTACCGTGCTGTCGGGTTTTAACCAGTTTCTTGCTGGCACTCATTTAGAAGAAATAAATTCCCTTTATGCTGGAGGCGGCATAATGCCATCTTCCGGACCATCCTCCCTCTCCTCCACTTACCTGCCCAGTTCCCCCACTTATCTAACTACATAACAATTTGTCATAATGTGTTTACTTTGAGTATAACATTTTGAGGGTATTCTTTTGTCTTCTAAAAACTCCTAGAAGTTTTATTTTCCTTTACACATAATTATATTTAGTTTCTTCAACCAGTGCTTCACATTTTAATAATGTATTGCCATTTGGGTATAGCTATAACCATAATAATGAACATGGGGTTCAAAGATCACTAGATATATAGATGGCATGAACCATTAGAAAGAAATATTCTATACCGTAGAGATTACACATTAAAAAAAATCTGAAATTCACTATAGAATTTGCTATTCTGACTAAGGCATCTTTCTGTATAATTAACATAAATCTTTTTACAAAACATGCTAGTTCTAATAACAAATAGGGACATTTTTCAGGAAAAATAAAAAACAGACTACAAATAAAATTATAATATGAATAATTTAGTTATCTCTTTCTCATATCTCATAATGATACTGTGTAGCTATAATGCACTTAAACTGGAACTATTTCCCCTAAAAAATAGGCTTTTTTCCTACATGCCATTGAAATTCAGATCATCACTTCCACACAAAAACACATAATTAATCCTAATTGTTTCCAACATTCTGAAGGGAAGAAATGAAATCTGTGGTTTCTCTCTTTCATGTTTGTTAAGCCTTTCTGGCCACAAGGGCACCATTTAGTAAATTACTTCCTCCAAAATGCTGGCCAGTGGCCTCTTGGCCTGAAGGAGTTAATGCAGTTGCAAGAGGTGAGACACTGAATTCCTTTGTGACAGAAAGATGAAACTCAGTGATTGCTCAAAGGTGTCCTATTCTGCTATTGAATGATGATCCAGTAAGGAAAAAAACATCACTTTTCACACGCAGGTCTTAACAAGAAAAATGAAGAGTATGCAGTATAAATGCAGAGTGAGTGGGTGTGAAAGGAATGCAATGGCGTTCCTGACCGGTACAAAATTAAAATGGAAACAGGATGAATTTTCCCTAGAGGTGATTTTTCAACATTGTTATGACTTTTGTCAAAGATGACCTAACTCTGTATTACTGTTTATGATATTTTTCTTGGGTGACACTTGGTAGCATCAGGGAAGAGTATATTTCCCATAAGACCTTTGGCATTTCAATCTCTATATTTCAAGTCCTTCTCAGCTGGAAGAGAGCTCCACATCCCAGGTAGTTAAGTCATTTGCTCCAAGTTTGCTCGTATTGTTTGTTTTCTGAAGGGAAGGTAATTATGTTTTTTTATTGATTTCCACTTGGAGGAGGTACCAGGTATTGAACCTGGGACCTCATGCTTGCTGAGCATGCACTCTACCACTTGAGCTATACCATTCCCCCTCATTTGCTCCAACTTTGACTAACTCTGTCTTTCCCAAATAAATGTCTCTGGCATGGCCATACTCCTTAAAGTGTCCCAGTTCCTAAATCTACTCCAAATATGGCCCATTGCTTCCCTGCTCCAAATGTTGCAATGCTATTTTCTATCCTATTTTCTCATTCTCTTTACCCTGCCCAACCCCACCCCAAAAGCATCTCTTCTTTCCTGAGTCCATCCTGCTCCATCAGATACTAACAGAACTGTAACAGTTATTATTTCCTGAGACAGGACTAGTTTCTTGCAGGAGTTTTGAAGTTGTCTCCAGATTTTTGTTGTTCCCCCAAATTTCCAACTAACAACCCCTCTGGTGATTACCGGTAATTAACACAGCCTTTAAATAGTTCTTTGCTTTCAGACACTAGGTTCCAGTATTGTCCTGTCAAGATCAGCTAGGTCATGGCCATGAGGATTGAGCTGTAGACCTTCAAAAGGAGCCCCAATAACTGCAGCAAGATGTCCTCCTTGCAAATTCAACAGTATTTCCTGTTGGTCCTCTTTAGCTTCCTTTGTGCAAGCTTTACAAAACATGCTAGTTTTAATAACAAATAGGGGCATTTTACAGGAAAAATAAAGACTAGAATGCAAATAAAATTATGATGTGGATAATTTAGTTATCTCCTTCTCACATCTCTTTTGGTCATCAACATCTAGCCCTGATGTCATTAATTCATTCAATTTATCATTGCTGAGCACCTACTATATGCCATACACTGTGTTTGAGATACAACAGTGGGAGGCGAGAACTCTCCCAGTGAACCACCAGTGCTCTTTGAGATACAACAGTGAACAAAAGCAGGTACAGTCCCTTCGGTATGGGGCTTAGTCTGGTAAAGGAGTCAAGTTTGATAAAGCAATCCCACAGAGAGACATAAAACTGTAATTGTGACATATGGGTAAATAGATTTAAAGGTGAAGTGCAAGGTGCTGTGAGAGCCTGGTCAGGGAGGTCAGGGAGGGTTTTCCTGTGGAAGTGAGGCTTGTGCAGAGATCTGAGAGAAGATGGACAGTTAGCTACTTTCCAGGCACAGGGTGAGGTGCGTGCAAAGGTCCTGTTGTAGGAAGAAGCATGGTGAGGTCAGGGGGCTCTCTTCACACAGCAAACCCCTTCCTGTTGCTAAGTTGGCTACCTCAGGATTGAAGAGAAGTCCTTGGAACTGCCTTGCTCCTAGTGAGGTGGCTCTTTCTCAACTGATACGCCACCACCTCACCTCTATAAACTAGCTAAGGAATCTACCCTGTGAAGAAGGCTGCTATGGACCGAACACCTCCCACCTTCTACATTACCATCCAGACTAATCAGATCCATGTTCATTTCAGGCCAAGCCTCCAAGTCATTTTCATTTGACTCCATCTCCCATCCATCTCTGACCTCCCAAAGCCTCTCCCTGGGCCCTACTGAAGGCCCAAACCTAATAAAACAGTCTCACAGCAGTAAAATTCCCCATAGCCACAATCCATTCTCTCAAATCTCTCTTCACCTTATTGCTCACAGTGAAACCAGGCTATATTCCAAGTTCACGTCTTCCCCTGAGGCCCTCAAAATGAAGTTCTTTTTTTCTTTCCCACCCCACATTCTAGGACCTGGGGCTGGTGTGTTCTCCCTAGTCCCTTAAAACCTTTGTCCTCTCAGAAGCACAAACCACCACCAGACTGTACTACCACCTCTCCTACTTGACGTCATCAAGCACCCATCACCTGGGCATTGAACTCATTCACTGACTAAGTTAGCATCTATTTCACTGCCTTCCACTATGCCTTTACTCCTGCCATCTTTGGTGGCTTCCACGTTGAGACAGACAGTCCATCAGATCCTGTGGACTCTAAGGTGTCTGAATTCTACATTTAATCTACATCTAATCTAAAGGTGATACCTCTCCTAATTATTCTCTATCTCTGTGTCCTATTTCCCTCATAGTACTTAGCAGAATCTGAAATCACTTGTATTTATTTATGTATTTAATGTCTGCTTCTCCACTAAAATATAAATCTGTTAAGTCTAGGGCTGTATATTCAGGTCCTAGAATGTAGCTGAATGAGTGAATGGGAGCTGAAAGTGTGGTCGAGTGGATAAGAGTAGTGATGGAGAAGGAATAATGAGGTCAACACTATCAAATATGCACTTTTAAGAAAATATCACTCTGGCTGGAGAGCCAGGGTTTAAATCAAGACCACTGAGGAAGCTGCTTGCACAATGGATGAGTGATGATGTGAGCTGGTACTAAGACTGAGGGGAGACATGGCAAGAAGTGAATAGATTCCAGAGTTATTTAGGAAGAAGTTCACTTGATGTCCTATCACACTTGGATATGAAAAATGAGGGTAAGGGAAAGGGAGATTTGAAGTATGTCACCTGGACATCGGGAGAGGCCAAGGTTTAAGGGATAAATCATGAATTGTGGTTTGGGCATGCTAAGTCTGATTTCTCTTGACACATTTGTGAAGAGATGACAAAATGGCAGTTAGATATAAAAATCTGGAGCTCTGAGGAATGATCTAGATGAAGGAGATAAATTTGTAAGGCATTTGTACATACATAGGTGGTGACTGAAGTCATATGTATGGATGAAATTACCTAGGAAGGAAACACAGCATGAAGAGGGCCCAGAGCTGAACTCAAGAGTAGGTGAAGAGGACAAGCCTACAAAGGAGATGGAGAAGAAACAGCCAGTGAGATGAAGGAACACAAACAAGCAAGAGCTCAGCACGCTCAGCAGCCTGAATGCCTGCCTCTGATTTCATTCTCCCCCTGCACTTCCTTGACCATTACCACTTGACCCAGCTTTGCATTGTCGCTGATGCCAGGCTCTGCTCTGTCTATACTTCGTAGTGGTACTTAGTAGTGGTGATTCACCTATGCTATTTCTGGTCTTGGTCCTTAAGTGCTGCCCTGGTTTTATCTTCTCTGTACTCATGTTAGTCTTCAAACCCCCCAAAGACTCTCCTGACTACATGGCATGGTTCCCCCTGCTCCAAAGAAAGCAGCACAGTGTAGTGGTAAAGAGTCAGAAAATCTGCGTTCAACAAGATTACACTGTATACAGAGAAAAAAAATGTGACAATGAGTGTGTATATGTCCATGAATGACTGAAAAATTGTGCTGAACACTGGAATTTGACACATTGTAAAATGATTTTAAATCAATAAAAAATGTTAAAAAAAAGAAAAAAATCCATAATAGTTTAAAAATAAAGCATGAAAATATTTTAGTCATTAAAAAAAAAAATCTGCGTTCAAGTTTCAGTTTTGCACTTCCTAGTGAGTTATTTACCCTTTCTTTGCTTTGCTATAAAGAGAGAATAATAATAGTATCTATATCATAGGATTATTGTGGGAAGTGGAATACACATAAAACCCTTAGAATAGTTTTGGCACATACACAGTAAGTGCTCCATGAATGTTAGTTGCTATGAGAATATTTGCTGAGTGCACTGACAGAGCTAGCTGCAAATCATCATCACTGGTCTAGAACTAGACGGGGGTAATATAGGGGCTAGAGTGAGGGGTAAGTTGAAACAGTACTCAGTAAATAGTCAGGAAAGGCCTCACAAAAGGTAGTCTGATGACAAAAGGAAGCCAGACATGCAGAGGCAACATCAAGCATGAATAAGCTTGAGGGTGAAGGTATAGCTCAGTGGTAGAGTGCATACCTAGCACTCTACCACTGACCTATATTTCCAATCCCCAGTACCTTCATTAAAATAAATAAATAAAAATCTAATTACCTCCCCTGCCAAAAAGAATAAAAAATAAATAAAAAGAATAAGCTTGGAGTCCACAAATGATAAATGCTGGAGAGGGTGTGGAGAAAAGGGAACCCTCCTACACTGCTGGTGGGAATATAGTTTCGTTCAGCCATTATGGAAAACAGTATGGAGAGTCTTTAAAAAACTGAAAATAGACTTACCCTATGATCCAGCAATTCCATTGCTGGGCATATATCTGAAAGAAACTCTAATTTGAAAAGACATATTTACCCCAATGTTGATAGCAGCACTATTTACAATACCCAAGACATGGAAGCAACCTAAATGTCTATTGACAGATGAATGGATAAAGAAGTTGCGGGGTGTGTGTGTGTGTGTGTGTATGTGTATATATATAAATGTGCACGTGTGTGTATATATATATATATGTATATATATATATATATATGTGTGTGTGTGTGTGTGTATATATATATATATATATACAGAATACTACTCAGCCATAAAAAAGATTAAAATTTTGCCACCTGCAGCAACATAGATGGAACTGGAGATTGTCATTCTAAGCGAAGTCAGCCAGAATGAGAAAGAAAAATACCATATATCGCTTATATGTGGAATCTAAAAAAAATGACTCAAGTGAACTTATTTACAAAACAGAATCAGACTCACGGAAATAGAAAACAAACTTATGGTTACCAGGAGGGTAAGAGGGGATGGAGAGATAAACTGGGAGTTTGGGATTTGCAGATACTAATTACTATACATAAAATACATAAACAGCAAGGTCCTACTGTATAGCACAGGGAGCTATATTCAATATTTTATAATAACCTATATTGAAAAATAATATGAAAATGAATATATGTATATATATAAAGAATAAGTTTGGCATGCTGGATGGACATAAATAAAAGATAGTATGGCTGGAGGATGGGGAAAAGGAAGAGAATGGTAGGAGATGGGGTCTATCATGTAGCGCTCATGGGCCACAGTGAAGAGCTTGGATCTTATCCTCAACTTAATGTAAAGTACTAAATTATGTAATTAGATTTAAATTAAAATTTTTTCATAGTATTATGGTAAGACTACTTAACATGAGATTTACCTTTTCCACATATTTCTAAGTGTACTGCACAGTATTGTTATTTATAGCGACAACATTGTACAGCACATCCATAGAAGTTATTCATCTTGCATAACAAACTTTGTATCTGTTGATTAGCAACACCTCATTTTTCCCTCCCTCCAGCCCTGGCAACCAACATTCTCTCTGCTTCTTGAGTTAGACTACTTCAGATACCTCATATAACTGGAATAATGAATATTTGTCCTTCTGAGACTGACTTATATCACTTAGCAAAATGTCCTCAAGGTTCATCCTTGTTGTTGCATATTGCAGGATTTCCTACTTTTTAAAAGGCTGAATAATATTCTATTGTATGTATATAGCATATGTTTGTTACCCATTCATCTGTCGACGGACATTTAGGTTGATTCAACACATTGGCTATTGTGAATAGTGCTGCAACGAACATGGGAGTGCTAATATTTCATCAAGATCCTGATTTCCATTCTTATGGATAAATATCCAGGAGTGGGATTGCTGGACCATATGGGAGCACTATTTTTAGTTTTTTGAGGAAAACTGAATTAAATTTTGTTTTCCATACCAGCTACACCATTTTGCATTCTAACAGAGTACAAGGATTCCAACTTCTCCACATTCTCCTTAATATTTGTTGCCTTTTTTTAAATGGCCATCTTAATAGTTGTGAGGTGATATCTCATTGCAGTTTTGATTTGCATTTCAGTAATGACTAGTGATGTTAAACATTTTTCCATATACCTGTTGGCCATTTGTGTATCTTCTTTGAAGAACTGTCTATTTAAATCTTTATAGACATTTTAAATTTCAGGTTGCTAGTTTCTTTGCTCTTGAGTTGTAGGAATTCCTTATATATTTTGGACATTTACCCATTATTAGATATATGGTTTGCAAATATTTTCTCCCATTCCATTGTTTGCCTTTTCACTCTGTTGATTGTTTCCTGTGTTGTGTAGTAGCTTTTTAGTTTGATAACATCTCACTTGTCTATTTTTGCAGATTTACATTTTTAAAAAGTTACTTTGGGTACTATATGGAGAATGAATTTTAGGGGAAAAGGCAAGATAAGAAGTGGGGGAATCGGATAACACTGTATTGTAAACCTTGGAGAAGGATGAAGGTATCTTGGACTAGGATTGTAAGGGTGGGGAAGAAAAATAGCAGATAGATTCTGACTGGGTTCTAGGAGGAGAAGTGGCAGAATTTGTTGATGCATACAGTGGTTAAAAGAGGAAATGTGGAAAAACCTTAGGTTTTTGGCTTGAGCAACTGGATGAATATTTATGAAGTTTCCTGTGATGGGGAAGACTGAAAAAGAAATGAGTTTGGGAAGATGGGTGGAAATTAGGTCAGGTTAATAAACTGCTATGTTGCTTATTGTCTTATACCCTACACGGTAAGTCTGGATATTACATAATTCTGGTCACTATTTCCCTACGTTAGTACTGAGGACTGGGAATCTCAAATACTTCTTGCAACATCTGAGGAATAAAGAATCTCCTTGATCATAATCTTCTGTGCCCCTGTAAGGTCACAGCCACATGCACTATCATTATGCTGCATCCTGTACGTTAGTCAACTGCATGGCCTGCTTCACAGAGTACCACTAGTAAAATTCACCAACCTATTCTTTCACTCTCTCTGTGAGTGAGAAGAATCATCCACTTTCCCAGTGTTAGAACTGATAATCATGATGGAGTGAGTGAGTCAAGACTATTCCTTTAAGTGCCTAGTGGTCAGAAAGAGAAATAAAATACTTAGATAAATCATAATTGGAAGGGCAATTCCTATGGAGATGAGAGCAAAATACATATGCCCACAATACATATGACGAGAGCAACAACAAAATGGTCTTGTTTCCAAGTTAAAAAAAGAAGAATATGAATCAAGAAGCAAGGACTTTTCTGAATTTTACGTTAAATCATACCAATTCTATCAGATAGAACTTTAAGGTTTTGAGAAATTTATAATTAACTGTATTACTAAAATATCCCTTCCAATATTCATTTGACTACATAGTTCAGTAGGTGATCATGTACTTTGTCATCCAAGACAGCACATTTTTGAGAGTGAAAGGAGTTATCAATAATTATAGGTAAACAATGAGACTGTACAGGTATACTGGGACCTATATTCACTTATTTTATAAAGCATGATATTTAAGAATGGAAGTCCAGACTAGTATAAATTTTTGTTTAGCTAAATCAGGTAGTAAAATATAAAGAATAAAATGAAGGAAAAATCAGTGTATCAACTTAATCTTCTTGCCTTCTTTTTTTTTTTCTTTCTCATTTGATTGATTTAAAATATATAGTAACTGAGTAAGTTTTGAAAAGTCAGTTTGATCACGTACCTGTGAATTAAGTTTGTGGTACAAATCCAGATAAGATACTCATTTCATTATAGCAACCCAGGTCATATATTATTAGTGTTTTAAGAATAAAGATGGTGCTACAGACATACCATCTATACATTCAAAAGAAAAATTAACCTCATTCAAAAACCAAAATAATAAAATCATAAAGATTAAAAAGACTAATCCCAACATTTATTGTAGTTATTGGATAAAATACATATATTAATAGGTTTGTTAAAAATATGCATACAAAGGAAATGCTGCTTACAAATAGAAAAAGGACCTTATGTCTAAGCTAAATCAAGCTGAATACCAAATCTTTAGTAACAAAAGGGAAAAGGTTCCCCATAATGTAAATATATACTTGAGGATGTTTATTTTCTCATTTCAGTTTCATTTTCAAAATATGCTGTATTTTCTGTGTAACCCATTTTTCATCTGCCCAATTACTAGCAATCTTTTTTCTACTATCAAAAATGATCATTTGTTTCTTTATTGTAGTAGATAAAACATCCTTTCATTGTTTCAGCTCACAAGCTGTGCAGATCCTACCCACTGTTCTTGCCTCCAGCACTTCACATTATTGGTGTATTATTTCATGCATGCCCTACTCTTTTATCAATTGCTTTTGAAGTAATGTTAATAGACTAGAAAATTGAGACATTTATGAAGTATAGGCAGTGTTTATGAAAAAATCCATAAAATATGACACAGGCAAGACAAGATAAAAGCAGCATTTTAATAGATTATGGCAAAGAGATCCTGTCAGAGTTGACAACTGACTCCTTCGAGATCACTAATTTTTACGGGATTAATTCTGTGGTATAAAAAATGAAGTTAAATGTCCTAATTAATCTGTAAATAGCACACCCACAATTAAACCTTGTGGCCCCTTATTGGATTAGGGCTGCGATGGTTTTTGAAAAGTAATTATCTCATATTCATAATGAAGAAGGTTTTGCTTTTTTCATTTTTTTCCCTCATGGCATTTCTACTAAAAAATCTACCTGGACTCCACCTTGAATAGCGATCTTCTGATAAGCAAATCAGTTCACAGTCTGCTGTGCAGCCACATCCATTAGACTTGTAGGCTATATACTTATGAATAGTTTACATATTAAGAAAATAAAATTTGGAAAAATGGTACAGGAGTGAGGTGGTAGATGAAAACCTCGTTTCTCCATATTCAAGCAACTGTTCTTTATTTCACAATTGATAGCATCCAGAAAGGTATTTAGTTCTCTTCTCTTATGGTGAGGCCCTATCTCTAATGCAGGAGTTATAAAAAACATTATGTGGGAGTTAGAAAATAAAGCAACCGTCTAGCTTTTCATGATGCTGTGGCAGGGTGCTCAAGAAATGTCGGTTCCATTCCCCTTCCTTTCTTTCACCTTTAATATTTGAGTTTCAGTAATACTATCTGTAAATGTATGATGTTATCTGTATGTAGTCAGATGGAAATAACATAATTTATAAACTATTAATTATTTTTGAATATTTTTGGAAGAGTTAATGTTAACAATACATACTAGCCTTTATCATTCACATTATTTCATTTTATCCAGACAACAGCTCCAAAGACAAGTGTCACTGCTACCATCTTGTTAAAAAAGAAAGCCGAGGCTCACAGATGTTAAAGGAATTACCCATATCATGTTTTTGATAGGAGAGAGAACAGATTCTTGCAGCTAGATCTTCTGACCTGAAACCCGTTGCTTTTTTCATTATAAGAATACTGTGAGGCTATGTCTTTGCAATCAGAAATAATCTGTTGACATAGTAAAACAGTCTATCAGTTTTGGTGAAGAGAAAATTATTCAGATCAGTGAGCTACCAAGTTAAAAAAAAAGGATTTAATGCCTACTTAATTTTCATTTGCGTATTCTGCTTTTTGGAGGAATAGGAATACATGCAGTAGTCTTTTCTTAAGGAGGACAGTTATTTTCTTTCTTGAATCCCATGAGAAAGAAGGGTTGTAAAAGGTAATTTTTTTTTTCACTTATAGTCTATGACCCTGGCAATAGGTAAGCAGTGGTTATAGTCTGGAAGACAACACTGCAGCCAATCGGTATACTACTATTAAATTTGAGAGAAAGATCTTGTACATTGCTATTACTTGGCAAAGTAGTACTAACATTAGGATAAATAAAGCAGATACCATCATTCTCAAGATATAACAGTGCAGTTTTCTGATTGTTTGTGGTCTTACTATACACGGTTTAAATATTTTGGCTGAACTGATCAGTTGATGTGGTTAACATCACATCAATTAGGAATCTTGCACTCTAGCCCAAACCTCTTGCATTTCATATGAGGAAACAGGAAACCAGGAGATACCAAGGGATGTGCTCAACATCACATACAAAATATGTTGCAGATTCCTGACTAGAACTCACTTATTCCAAGTCCAAGTTCTCTTCCAATAAATTACCTTATCTGATTTTATCAGACTATTATTCAGTCAAAACCTTGGGTACACACTGACTGGAACATTCTTTAACAGGTAAAACATTTAAGAACAGATAGGCCCAGTATTATAAACATGATTGCAAGGAGAAGTCCTAAGCTGACAGAAAGAGAAAATAATAAATGGCACCTTTTTCATCTCTAAACTCTCTAATACCAAGAAAACACCTTAAAGCCTTTGCCTTGGGTAAAAAATATCTGAAATGCCAAATCCGGTTATCAATTCATCGCGATGTGTGTCGGGAAGGATTACTATAGTTAAGTATATTCTAAGCCTGTTTATATCCAGCATTACTCCTAAAGATCCAATAAGAGTGCCTATTTTTATTTTTATTTTTGAAGTGACACTAACCTGAAAAGAAAGAAAAAAAAAAACAGTATATTTAAGCCATTCTTCAAAGCTCATCTCCATGAAGCTATTTTGATTTTTTTTTTTTTTTTAAAGGAAGCAAGCTGCAGCTAAATTGGATAGTCTCACTCGGGCATTCTCTGAATACAAATAGCAAATGAACGTGATGTACTTACAGAGTTTGATAATCAAATTTGAAATTCTGCTTATTTATACAGTTACTATGTCCTAGAATTGAAAATAGAGACAACTAGTCACAGAGGAGCACTTTTAATAGTATTGTTTTCACAGCTTCACGTGAGAGCAAATGGGGAAGTCTCCCTATATGGCACAGTGCACGCAATGAGGAATTTTCACTTGGACAACCCACGTACTCAGTAATGCCACAGAGTTAGGCATAAAGGTTTTTTTCCTTTTATTATTAAGTACTTAGCAATACTTGTTAAATAAAGAAATAAAGTTGGGTACCTCTGAGTCAAATAGTTGATTCTACCATATATAGTGGGTAAATCATTTTAAATATTTTTAAAAGGTACACAGTGACTCTTTTCTAGGGCATGTAATGCCTCTAAATAATTACCACTAACAATCCTTACATTCACAAAGTATTTAATAGCATTGATAGAAGACAATGATCACAGTCATAAAGAATGTAGAAATATTTTTCATGACTTTAACTACAACATATTCTGCATCAGTACAATGAACATTTTCCAAACCATTTTTGTTTTCAGATCCTGATTACTCCCATGACTCAAACCACTTAGATTTTGAATTTTAGGTTACTCCCTTTTCGATTGTCACATCAGAAGGTTCGTAACTGATTTGAGATCTACCATCTCTCTACTTGCCACAAACCACCTCTGCTAAGAGTCTGAGGAATTTTGATGCAAACATAGATAAAATTACACAGCCTTGGTTATTTTGCTTAGTTCATTTAAAAAACCTACTAAAGATCTCACATGAATGGGATTCTATATATATTTCTAAGAAAGAGCTTACATTTTATTTTTCAACTTTTATAAGAAATTCTGGTCTTTTTTCTTATAGTCATCAATCAGAAGATGCAAAAAAAAATAACATTAAAGTAGAAATAGAAAGTTAGTATGGTGGAACAGACACACACATATAGTCAGATCTCAAGGGTCAACATGGTAAATCAGGTTTTGTAATTTTTTAAATGGGGATTCTGTTATTTTTGTGTTAGGTAATGGTATTGTTGGAACAGTAAGCCTTTAACATCTGTGTACTTTGGATCACCTTAAGCCAGCTGGTTCCTCTCAAAATTGCTCATCTTTTGTTCTTATTAAGTTCTGACCTGGGCCCCCAGCCTTAAGACAGCTATGTGCTTTCTGCAGCCAGGATATCCTCTTCAAGGCTGTCAGACAATTTCAAATGATTGATGTGCTAGTCTGGTGCTCTGGTATTTTTCCCTTTTGTAAGTCTCCAGTAAATCTGCAGCTCATTCCGTAAGAATGCTAATTAGGTCTACTCTTACTTAACTTCATGCACATTTTTCTTCTTTTCCTGTATCTTTGAAGGCAAGCTTGAAATTTATACACAGTTTGTTTCTTAAAAAAATATTTTTTTATAATGTTACATATAAACAAAACACATTTCCCACCAAGGGAAACAATTCAAGCAGTGAACTTAGTTGACTCCCTTCCCTCAAGAACTGTACTGTGCATCCATTCTACAAACCTGAAGCATGTTTCCTAGGTACACTCTGAACATTAGAACTCTTTTACCCTTGCCTTTTACTCCTTCCCTCTGCTCCTCTTACTATGATTACTGTTATTTGGATGGCACTCTACCCCTTCCCTCATGATCAGGGGCAACCAGTACAGGAGATCCTGCACTCCTCTATCTCTGAAGGCCATTTCAGGTTCTGCTCCAGGGGGTCACCCAGGGGAATCTCATCTCACATAAGTCATGCCTCTGAGTCAAAGCCCAATCAAGGCAGAGTCTGGCTCTTTTAGGCTGTCAAGCTTGCTTCCTTACTATAGAGATGTTTTCACATAAAGACAGACCTCCATCAATCTCGGGACATTAATTCTAAATCTCTTACATTAACACATATCGTACCATGTTTCCCATCCAATCTCATGATTGATGGTCCTTTTTGGGCCTTGCATGGCCTCTCATTCTGAGGCTTTGAACTGAATTCCTGGCTTCAACATCTGGCTTTCATTCTTGACCATATTTGGACTTTTCCTCTAAATAACTTACCTCCTTCAGTAAACTGCTGGTCCATTATGGTTCCCAGAACCCTGTAACTCCCTGAGCACAGCACCCTACAGGGAACAAAACCAACATCTGACTCCAAAAGTAAGAAGTGGATATCTGATGATGGACATCTTTGGGTCAGCTAACAATTTGGAATATAGATGGAAGATTAGAAAGACATATCATTTTTGAATTTACTTGTGAGGCAATATTCCTATTCTTGGAAAAAGTACACACTGAAGTATATGAGTAAAAGGCAATGCTGCCAACTTTCAAAAAGTTCAGAAAAAGAGCATGTGCACATGTATACACACATACATAAAATACACATAATATATACATGTTTCATATATACACACACATACACATATGCAAAGGCAGAGGGAGAGAGAGCGAATGAGCAGACTCATTCGATAAAGGAAATGGGGCAAAATGTCCACAACAGGTGAATCTGGCTAGAAGATATTTGTGTGTTCTATGTTCTGTTTTCATTATCAAAATTCTTCAGTGAGTTTGAAATAACTGCAAAATAAAACCAGAAGGAAATAAAAATTGTGCCTTAGGATGCCAATAGCTTTTACTCATCAAGCTACAGTCAGCTATGGTGAGGAGGTAGGAAGACCTGAGGAAGACAGGAGAATTTGTGCAGTGCACACAAATCTCTTAATTTAAGTGCCTAGTGGTCAGAAAGAGAAATAAAATACTTAGATAAATCATAATTGGAAGGGCAATTCCTATGGAGATGAGAGCACAATACATATGCCCAGAGAAGACTTTATTCTTTATATACCATAAACATTTAGGAGTTGAAATATTTGTATTTTATGGAGACGTGTAAAAAATGACTTTGTGTATGAATGTCTATGCTGTTTGTACTTCTGCACACTAAATGTAATAAATGTAACTTGAAAGTAACAACAGGAGGATCAACATTATGGATAGAGTTAATATGTGCTTATCTGAAACTTAGTGCATAAAAGAGAGACTGCCAAGATAAACAAGCCCAAAAGTGAGAAGGGACATTCAAAGTACATTATTGTGTTACTGGAACATCTGGTACTAACACTGTCAAGTTTACATATGTTCTCAAATACTTATTTATGTAACAATCAAATGCTAAGCATTCCAGCTGCACTTGTAAACTTTTTATGAACTGGAGTCATATGCACAAGCTCAGTTAAATATACTTGACAGAGGGAGGAGCGTGAGGAAACTATTAACTCTCAGAACTGAAGTCTGACTGCAGTACGACCTTCTGGCAGTGTTACGGACCAGTGTTTGGTATGAGAGCTGAGCTGCTGGTTCACGTGAGATTCATTTCATTCTAGTGAGCAGAATCAGAAATATCTAATCAAAGGGTCAAAATCATAATTTAGCAGCTACCTTTTTTGGAACATAATTTAGTCAGGAAAGAAAATCGTTTACAGATTTAAAAAAAAATAGAGCAAAGGACATGATGACATAAAGTCAGTTAAGAAAAAAAGTATTTGATACTAAAGTGAAAAAATATTTCCCTCAACACATCCTACAGCTAGCATGGGTAGTCTGGCTGACTGTGGCAATGCATAAATCAGAAAAGTAGCACAAAAGGAGGAAGCACTTTTGTATGATGATCTGATATTGCTCCTAATGAAAATTAATTGTGAGAAACTTGTCTCCTTAGAGACAGGATAAATAGTAACTATCTTAAACCCATTTTAAAGAGTAAAAAGGCAAGAACAGAGAGGAACAAGTATTTCCATTCTATTTTTCTCTCCTACTAACACAAGGGAATGGATAGACATTATTTTCCCCAAAGTTTACCTAATCATCACTTTGATCCAATTTCTAGAGTACGCAATATTGTAAAAAGGAACAAACTCACAATGTTATTTTATGAACAGAAGATCTTAAAGTGATTTATGCTAGGGTAAGGTTAAAAGAATATACTTTTGGGGAAAAATAAGAATCTCCACCACCCTTGATCAGATCAGCAAGATTCTGAAAGTTTCCTTTAGAATTAACCAGACATTTCAGAGTGATTCATTGATCTTGAAGTGTGAAAATCTGTAATCTATATGATCATCCTGCATGGACTTTACTTATGGCAGAACTTGCAATCACAAATCTTGGGTCGAGGAAAAATCTCTTTTTTTGCCCCCTGTATAGTTTTAGCATAACGGCTCTCAACCTTAGATATATATAAAAATTCCAAACCCAGGCCCCACCCCAGACCAGTTATGTCAGCATGAAACTCAGGAAACAGTCCCATGTGATGGAGCAGCCAAGACTGAGAACCCTGCTTAGAATGAAGATGGGCATTTGCTAGGGATCATGGGATTACTTTTGCAAAAACAGCTTTTTGCAAATAATTTGGAAGCACTAGGTGCTCCTCATGCTTTGACTTTTAATTAGGTCTGGACATTTGGGATTATGAACACAACAGCTCTGATTCTTCAAACTTTACCTCTTCTCACATCTTGAGAACACCTTAAGGGACGAAACAGTACTGTCCAAGGATAGGTAGTCTAGATTTCCAAGCCTACACTTTCCTCCATTTTAGCTGAAGAAGAGTGGAACAAGAACAATGGATTTATTTCACTTTTGACAAATTATGAAAAAAACCCAGCAAATTTTGCCTACAAAACTACATTGTACAATCATGAATGTGATGGAGAGAGTGGTATTTAAGTGAGATGTTAAATTGTAAGAAGGACAGGACATAATAATGTGTAATACTTTTTATTTAAAGTACCTTTTAGAGCTTTTTAAAACAATGTGGGATATATATGCAAAATTTCTCGGTGAATAGTATCGGCTAATGGGATAACTGGAATTCAACTTTAAGAAGAGTGACTCCAAGTCCTGCTCTGCCTGGACAGTTCCAGGTTGTACCTATTATCTCAGAGTAATTACGAGTAGTACCTACTCTGACTCTCAAAGCATCCTGTTTGAATCATAAATTGCATTATAAGGGATTAGAGAGTTCTTACTGAGCAGAGAACTCAGTCTAAAAGTACAGACAAGATACTTGAATTACATATAGTAAATCCTCAACAAATATTAGCTGCTGTAAGATTACTGTCATCATTATTAATTCACAAGCAACACATTTTAAAGACGGTCTATGTATGGAAAGGAAACAAAAATGCACACCCCCAGATTTCAGTCACATCTCTACAACTGAATATTGTTTGTCTCTACATTCCTACAAGTGGTCATGTAGTGTCATCTTTGAAAACAGATGACAATCTTTTTACTCTTTTTTTTCTTGTATACAAAAATGTAATTCAAGATAATTACAAAAGGATTTTTGTCTTCAAAATGTTAGAGGGATTTGTATAATGTAAAGATAGCTTTTAAATTATTAGCAGGTAGATGGTCTTCCTTATGATTATCATCCCAGTTTAGCAAATCATGTTCAATGCTTTGGGACAAGAAAGCAAAAAAAAAAATAAATAAATAAAAATAAATAAATAAATAAATAAATAAATAAATAAATAAATAAATAAAAATGAAAAAGATAGGAATGGCATTTAGATCTGCTTTAAATATAGTTATCTGAAATGTTCTCTTGTTTTGACTCATTCCAGAAGGAAAATTTAAAACAATGAGTAAATGAGTTTAAGTTACAAAGAGGCATATTTTAGCTCAACATAAGGATTTTTAAAATAGAGTTGTCCGACAGAATGGTTTGTTTCAGGAAATGATGAGCTCCTTTGCTGAAGATATCCAAATTGAGACTGGATAAGCATATGCCAAGGATGCTGCAGGAAACATTTCTGCAGTGCGTGGGAGAATAGCCAACAGAAGATGATGTCTTAGGTTCCTTCAACACTAAATTTTATAATCTTATGACTATT
Organism: Camelus bactrianus; assembly: GCF_048773025.1. NCBI lineage: Eukaryota > Metazoa > Chordata > Mammalia > Artiodactyla > Camelidae > Camelus > Camelus bactrianus. The sequence goes on from NC_133544.1 coordinate 67,988,484, forward strand.
CCAAACATGAATAACTACTTTAATGATATAAACTCTGAGGGTTCAGTTAAGAAAATGAAAAAGAAGAAAAACAAACAAATAAACTTTACTTGGGTTCCAGGGAAAGTAAACTATATGAGGAAGGGTTTATTTTTTAATGCTATGGTAAGAAAAGTTAGTACATTCTAAAAGCATATGCTTTATGATGCAAGCAATTATTTTATAAGATTTAGTACAAACAATGAAGCATACATTTCCAAAAGATAAATGAACTCGAGAATAAGAAATCATTTGCTGAATTATTAAATTACATAAAACAGAAGAATAAGAAGCTAGGCAGAAAGCCAATGAAGGACTGGCTGAGCAAGGCTTTCTACAGTCTCACAGTTCTGTGGGGACAAAAACTATAGTTCACAAACTTCCAAAGGGGAGAGATCTTGATTAAAAACCCCAACATCTCAAGAAACCCAGGTGTCCATATACTAGAAAAGCAGAGATAAAAGGTAGACGGAGCATCACAAATCTGCAAATGAGTTCCAGAATTAGAATCAGGTAATCTGCCAACCAGATCCATAGAGAAAGATAACATTATCCAGAGTTACTACAGTTTAGCAAACATAATATTGGGCATCAATAAAAAATAAGAAAACAGACATGACCCAAAAGAGGACAGGAGGAAAAAAAACAGATCAATAGGTGACCCATCTATTGGAAATATCAGGTTGGATATAAAGAGCTATGATTAGTAGGTTAAAAAAAAAATAACATGAAGAATTTATAGATTCTAAAAAAATCAAATAGACATTCTAAGACCAAAAATGTAATAATTGAAATAAAAACCCAATATGTGGGTTAAATGGAATACTGGAAGCTGAAGCGAGGATAAGTAATCTGGAAGAAATACCAGAAAGTATTTGGGCTGAAGTTTGGTGACTAAAAGAGATGAAATGATAAGAAGTTTATAGCTTTAATACAAGATAAATTTAAAAAGTACACAAATTGGCATCCCAGAGGAAAATCAGGACGGGAAGAAAATAAAGAAATAAAGGCAAAGAATTTCCAAAGCAAAAGATACCAAGTCAACAAAAGCCACACCAAGTCACATCATAGTAAAATGTTGAAAACTAAAGACAAAGGAAAAAATCTTGAAAATAGCTGAAGGGTAAAATATACCTCACCTTCAAAAGTACAGAAATAAGAATGATAGTTGACTTTTCAATGATAATAATGAAAGACAAATATGGAATGGCATTTCAAGCTGCTGAAAGAAAACTGTCATCTTGAGATTTTATATCCACCAAAAATACCCTCTAAAAGTGAAATAAAGACAGTAGTAAACAAACAAAAAGCAAGTGAAATTGTTGCCAACGTATGCTCATTTAAATACAAAAGTGAGTTTTTCTGGTAAAAGAAAAATGATTCCAAGAAAACACAGAATTCAACAGGAAGAGAAAAATGCAGGTAAAGAAAAATGAATACTGATTGTACAAAATAGTAATTATGATGTGTTCTGAAGAATAAAACATATATAGGACTAAAATGATTGATAACAATATCATAAAGAATGGTGATATATGGACTTAAAGTATTCTAAGGTTCTAGCATTGTCCAAGAAGTTTTAAATGTATGATATTATATTAGGTTGTAATAAGTACAAGCTGTATGATGTATTCTTTGGGGTATTACTAAAACATATAAAAGAATGTATAACTAACATGAAGAAAGTCTGATTAACCTTAAATAATGTAAAGAAGGAAAAAAAGAAACACAAAACCAATGAGAAAAGGAGAAAATAGAGGATAAGTATAAACAAAATAGCGTGAATAATTAATTAAAAGTAATTAAATGGCAAATAGCTTCAAACTGGATTAAAATACAGCTAGATGTTCCTCATAATGAATATTCTTTAAGTATAAGTATAGAGAAAACTTGTATGTAAAAGGATGCAAAAAATATCCTATAGAAACACTAACCAAAGAAGCTGGTGCAGTGCAGTTTTTCTACTTTGAAAGTGTATGTATGACAAAAAGAGTATCCATCAGAAAGATAAAATAATTCTAAACTTGCTTTCATATACCTGCAACTATCTACAGCGAAAATTGACAAAACTTAAAGGAAAAGACAAATCCACACAATCACCTCTCTCAATTATTGGTAAAGAAAGGAAAGAAAATAAAATCAGCAAAGCTACAGAATACCTAAAGAATACTTAAAAATAATTGAAGTATAGTTGATTTACAATAATGTGTTAGTTTCAAGTATACAGCATGGTGATTCAGTTTTCTTGCAGGTTGTATTTCATTATAGGTTATTACAAGATATTGGCTATAATTCCCTGGGCTATACAGTAAATGCTTGTTGCTTATCTATTTTATGCGTATTAGTTTATATCTGTTTATCCCATACTCTTCATTTGTCCCTCCCTCTCCCTTTTGGTAACCATAAGTTTGTTTTCTATGTCTCTGAGTCTGTTTCTGTTTTGTATATGGATTCCTTTGTATTATTTTTTAGATTCCACATATAAGTGGTATCATATAGTGTTTGTCTTTCTCTGACTTATTTCACTAAGCATAATGTTCTCTAGGTCCATCCACATTGCTGCAACTGGTGGTATTTTATTCCTTTTTTATGACCAAATAATGTTTCACTATATCTATATACTTATACATAGATGTGTAACATCTTCTTACGTCAATCATCTGTTCACAGGCACTTGCATTGTATCCACGTCTTGTCTATTGTAAATAAACTTATTGTTTAATAAACTTCCTTAATTGGCATATATACAACTCTGCACCAAACAATAAAATAACACATATGTATATGAGTCATTTACCAACACTGATCATGTGCTGGGCCATAAAGCAAGCCTCAACAAATTGGAGGAGACTAAAATTATCTAGAGTACATTCTTTGACCACCATTTAATTAAGCTAGAAATCAATAACCCAAAATTAACAGATATCTTTGTTTCATATTCTAAACTAACACTATAACAAATAAGAATAAATTTATATTTATTCTCAGCTAATTACCAACAATTCTAAATAGTGTTTTAAATTTTCATAAATAAAATATATAGAATAGTTTTTCTTAATTATTTTTGCCTGTAAATCAAATTTCCCCTTTTAAAGATGTCACTATCATGCCTAGGATCACTAATATGATAAAGATGATAACTGAATTGAAAATTTTGTTATTAAAAGAGCCAACTTGTCAATTTATTTCACATATTTAGTTGATTGCTACAAAAACAAGAAAGCCTTAAGCATGTCTACTAACTTTGTCTACTAACTTTGTCTACTAACTTTGATAGACTGACTGTACAATCCAAGGTAGCAGGTACCCAATGAGAAATACTCTGAATATGCAGAATCTCTTTGGGATGAGAGAGACCACCACCAATCTTTATGTTACTCTGATGGACAGGGCAATCTACTAAGAAAAGTGCTTCTTCTGGCAACATAGTTCCTACACACAGTCTGAAAGATAAATCAAATTTAAAGGAACAAGGTAAAACAAACAAACAAACAAAAACAAAACCAAAAGCAAAATAATCAATGTCAAAATGGTCTTCTCTTGTAGTTCAAGGTAACTGATGGAACCGAAATCTTTATTTCTTGTCCCTTTCCAAATTCTACTGAAGTAACAACAGAAATATAAATCTAAAAATATATCTGTAGCAATGCTGCAAAGTTAGAGAGATGTTACTAGCATACAAGTACAGGAAGGAATTTCTAGAAGGTATAAAACAAAATTGGGAAAGAAAGATTAAGAAAGAAGTGCAAGAAAGTTGAGAATCTGCAAATCCAAAAAGGGAACAGAAAGGACATTATGTGCAATAAATTCTCATACTTTTCACCTCTTTACCATTTTACATGGGGTTCTATGAAAATTAATCAATCTATTCAACTTTCCAGTTTACTAAACTGATCTTTGGCTGTTATGTCTACTATTTAGCCTGAGTGATTTTTTTAAAAAAAATCTCTAATCATTTCATAGCAGCCTTTTTAAAAACAGCTCTTATCCACTGGCATGTCACTAAAGATATTAAACAAAAATAATTTTGAAGTTTTCTTTATTTCCCAAATTAATTTTGTTTCCACAAAGGTTACATGGTTTTATTGTTGAGTTTGATGTCTCTTTGTGCTTGGGTTGTTTATTCTTGAATGTTTTGTTCTTGGTTATCTATTTATATTTATAAGCAAGGATCTTGATTACTGAGCACTGTTACCTGGATGAATTTCAAGTGACAATGCTCACCTGGCTCTGATGAGAGTGATGATAATTACATGGTGCCAGCCACACTGTCAGGCTGGCTTGTATACACCCACATATCTTTTGGGTGGGGGCTCTTCCTTGTCTTTTGGGGTCCATTAATCAGGGGAGACCCTATCTCATCAAAAGCTCTTTTGGGACATTCCTACATCGTATTTGGATTTCCAGATTTGTGGCTTCATCCTGTACATAGTAGAATCAGCTGCACTGAAGGCAGGATACTAGGGCAATTGTTCTACCATTCTATAATTAACTGGCCAAATAGACATAATCTATTCTTCTCAGTTCCCTGCAGCCTTTAATCTTGGGCTTATTTACAGGTTCCTTTTGTTTTGGGGGATATTTTTCATCTCTTTAGAGTTGCAGGTTCCCCTTTGTTGGGATATGCCATCAGTCTTATCCTATTTGAAAAGGATGAAAAACAATGCTGAGGCTTTCACAAATTAAACCTATGTTCTTTTCTTGGTCTTCATCTGTAGTAATGAATACCACTGAACCCTGACTTTCTCTGAAGTTTCTTCCCTAGGATTCCATGGCCCTACTTGAACTCAGTCTTATTCCTACCTTTTGGATAATTCCTTCTGAGTCTGAAGGGTGTCATATAGTGGGGGAGGTTTCTACAATACGGAGTGTAATCTGTAGGATTGTTTAATTTTTTTTTAATTCCTTAAAATTTATCAAAACTTCGAGGGAATAGATGGAAAACAGGGTTGAAAGCAATACGAGCTGAAAGGTGGATCTAAACAGTTAGTTGGGAAACAAAGCAGAAATAGCACTTGGTTTCAGAGTCCATGAGATCTGTATGGGAAGTTGTACTTTTAGTGTTGCCTACGTAGTGGAATGCCTGGCAGATGTCAGGCGCTGGAGTCCTTCAATGTAGAGCATCAGAATAGCGTTTCTAATCCCATCTACCTAATGGGGAATGAGCTTCTCATATCTTGGGCCACTGTCCTCCACTGGTTCTGGGGGCAGATGGGGTAGCCTGCTCATGGCTGGATGCTGCTCACTGTGGCTACCTGAAATGGGCCTAGAGCAAGGCAGAGACCCTGGAAGTACCAATTTCCCTGGTTAATGCTACAATACTCTATTCCTTTATGCCATGTTTACTAGGTATTAAAGCATCCTCTCATCAGTAAATTGTTTTCTGCTTATTTACTTATGATGGGACTTAGGTTGTTTTATAGAAAAATCATTTTTCTCTTTAAGTTTGTCATGGAAAAAGCCTTTTTACTTTCTTTCTTTTTGAAATATATGTCCCTAATATGGTGGTCTGTATCAAAATTAAATGAAAATCTACTTCAGAAATCTTCCTATAAAAATTGACTTTTCTGTCAAACTACTGGAATTTTCTTTAAGCATTTTCTCTTGTACAAGCAAAACTATTTTTATTTCTTCATTCACTTTTTAATTTCAAGATTATGTATTTTAAAACAGTTGGAAAAATAATTAAATATTACTAAATTTTTTTGGTTAGTCCTACGTAGGCAAAATAACAACAAAATATCTGGTGTTCAGTTGCTTAAGATTATATCTGAGACTATTTATTTTAAGAATAAGGAAAACAAGGCCAAATTAGACCATTTGAAAATGACCATAGACTGGAGATATAGAGATGAGCTGAGGGACTAAAAGGAAGAGAGTACTATTTCCATGAAGATTCATTCTTTACTGCCAATGCCACTTTCCAATATTAATATGTCCTCTCCATATATCCCAGAATCCCTTTATCTCTCAAGCCGTACCATAAACGTGTATCTCCATTTGTGAATTACTGACAATTGTTGTTAAGAAATGGGAAGAGGAGATAAATAAGAGAGGGAAATAAAAGACACCTGTTATAATAATCCATGCTAGAAAACACAAAAACCACATAAATTGGAAAAAATACACAACCACTATACCAATGGGAGAGAGCATGATAAATAACAGGTTTCAGAGCCAGGGATATCAGAGAATGAACCCTGAATAAGGATTAAAGGAGATAACCAGAGAAGTGCCTGGTATTAGGCATTCAGGCAAATTTCCCTTCACAGAACAGTAACAGTTACATACCTTGCAGGCAGGCAGTTTGGATGTGGTCACATATGCTGAGTTAATAGCTGAGACATCTTTCATGTTCTTCAGATAGAGATGGGCGAAAATAATATCTTTCAATTCCAATCTCTTAGATTTAATAGAGCTAGAAAAGATATATCCATCAGATAGGAAAATTATAATTCTGCTAAGAAAATAATTAGTGCTATCTTGAGTAGACATTATACAAAATATATCCCACTTATAATATTTATATTCTTGATAATGGATTAGTGTGATTGCATGATTTGGAGATGGAATAATGCAGAGGTTGGCAAACTTTTTCTGTAAAGTACCAGATAGTAAGTATTTCAAGCTTTGCAGGCCAAGAGGAAAAATTGAAGATATCATATGGAACATAACAAATTATAGAAAACCTAACAAAATGTAGAAAACAAATTGCTTATTAACAAAATTCAAAATACAACAATAATTGAGAACATTAGAAAAATACATGTCTACTACTGAGGAGAATGAGGTTCTCTTTTTTTCCTTTTGGGATAACACTTCACTTAAGGGTTGGAAGTTAGTATTATTCCCTGGCATCAATATGGTTGCAAATATTCATTTGTAAAAATCCTTCTTCGTTTGTAGGTGGTATCAAAATGGCAGGAAGCTGGCTTTGGTCTGAGAGCCTTAAGTTTATTGACTTCTATAGTAATGAGCTTTAAAGCTTTCATAATTTGACATTTTATAAAAGGTGAAGTGTGACTTTAGTTTTTATGAAATAAAGAAACTGCAACTCATCAAGGTTTTTTTTTGTGTATAAGCGGCATGTTAATAAGATTAGATCAGTGAATACACTTTAAAATGTTACCTTAGGCAGAAAACAATCTATTGGTTTTTTTTATTTCAAAATGAATACTTCCAATGAGTAATCTCAATGATTTTAGTATCTTATTCCTTAGCAAACAACAGCCAGAGTAAGGAAATAAACTATTACCCAAATTTCAATTAAAACAAAGTGATCCAATTTCTGACTTCTGAAATTGCTTGTAAAATAATCTACACAAGGTCTGAGATTTGGACACTTCCCAATTAGATCTACTGTAGATGACAGATTGTAAATACTAAGAAATTAATGCCATTTTCTTAAAGGTTGTTGATTGTTTTTATATACTGTTATCCTTTACTTTCTCCAAAGCTCTAGAAATGAGAAAAATCTTCACTGGACCCAAGAAACAGAAGATTTAACCTGACAGAAGTTAAGAAGTCAGAATGACATCTAATGAGAACGAAGTTTACTAATAAAACAGAAAAGGGCAGTGAAGTTCTAGAGATGAACTGAATCCTGGGGATGATCACTGACTTTATGGGACTTAATTATTAAGGAACTTGAGGGAAAGCATCTCTCTTTAAGGGTGCTCCAGTTAGAACTGAGAATTTCAGGCAAAGAATGCTTAAAAATTGAGCAGCTAATCATCAATAAAGCACATAAAAGAAGTAGGATTTAATATATGTTATATATTCTGAATAGAAGAAAATAGATAGGAAACAGAATAACTTACAAAGAGTTCCATTTGAAGATCTTATGCTGTTTTTAAAATTAATATTATTTCATTCTTACACATTGAAAAATTAATTTAAATATAATAACCAATTTTCCTCTTGTGTCAGCAGATGGCCATTTTTTTTTTTGTGTGGGCCACTAAATTCACTTATTCAATTTATTCAAGAACATTGGCTATGTTCTTTCTTGAAGTACTAAAAAACTGAATTTAAATTATGCTGAAGGGTTATAGCTTGACATGCAAGTTAACACTTAAAAGTGATAAGATAAAAAAGGTAAAGGAAAATCCCTAAGCAAATATTAAAGATTTAGTATTAAAATCTAAAAGAAAATTCCATTTATAAGGAACTTCTTGCTTCAAGAATTATATGAAACACTGGAAAGACTTTTGAGTTTCATTCTTTGTACATTTCAAAGAAAAACAGACTGCTATTTTTATGAGATCAAGTAAGTTTAATTAGAAACTTTCCTAACTCACATCTGTGGTTTAAAGTGTCTGATAGCTGAAGAGAGACCTTGAATTGGAACTCAAGGTATACAAAATATGTCAATGAATGGGACTCAGGGCTCCCAACCCAAAGCTATTCCTTGAGGAAAATGTGCAGGTTATAATGCTTTCCTGCTCCATTTGCAGGCAACAACTGGCTGGTTTGCTTGCCTACTAAGAACCCTTGGGATGGAGCTGCTTCCACTTGTGATTTTTGGAGACACAGATGTCTTTGCACTATCATGCTGGGAAAACTAGGTGTCCTGCTTATGTGCAGCTACTGCCAAACAGTAGTAGATAAGAGATGGTCCAAAAGGTCCACTATTATACATATCTTCCCAGAAGATGACGGTCATCTGTTACTGTGGTCAATCTCTTTCTTTTCTGAACAAATCTATACTGGGTGAGTGTGTCAGGGAATGCTACTTTGGGACCATCAAGATACTCTATTGCTTTTTAATCCTTTGGATTAAATTGGACTTCACATTATTCTATTGGACTATCTAGGTTCATGACATTTTTAATGCCAAGAGTTTTAAACTGAGGGATTTCTACATAGACACATAATTTTTATCCTAGAAATTAATTCATAAGAGAACATTTATTCATGCACATGTAAACCTCTCATTCTTAAAATGATCTGAGACAGCACTTGTGAAAATTTACCTTGCCAATAACTTTGTTAGAATCTATTATCATACTAATGTTATAAACAAGATAATTGACCATGACTCTCAAAGTGCTTGGTCTCTGTGTTTAGAAGACTCTATTTCAAATAGCCAATATTACAAAGAAATCTGGGTTATGGATACTTGAGTGTGTATTTTGAATATAATATTTCTGGTCATTTTTGCATATCTTGAATATCTCACAAATTTCACTAATAAAAAGCTACACCTTACTTGCCATATTGGTAAAAAGAAAAGTCATTAATAATAGCTAGTTTGGGCAAGTTTTGGCAAGTGTGTGAGAAGCTGGAATGCTCATGAACATTTCAGTAGACATTTAAATGGATTCAAACTTTTTGAATAGCAATTTAACTAAATGTTCATAGTCCATATTTGCAATGTGAAAGTTAAAACAGTACAGCTTTTGGAAGACAACATGGTCTTCATGACCTTGAGATAGGGAAAGAATTTTCTTAAATGAGACACAGAAAGAACTAACCTTAAAAGACAAGAAAAAGAATCAACTGTTGTTCAAAAGACACCATTAAGAGAGTAAAACAGGAAGCCACGGTATAGAAGATGATATTGCAATACACGTATCTGACAAAGAACTCACATCTAAAATAGAAAAAGAATTCTTACCAATTAATTTAAAACTATGTCAGATAATCCTGCAGGAGAATGTACAAGAGACTTAAACAGGTACTTTACAAAAGAAGATATCCAAATGGCTAGAAAACATAATCAGAAAACTACAGATTAGAAATACAATGAGATACCACTAACTACTCATTGGAATGGCAAGTATTAAAAAGACTGACAATACAAAGTGTTGATGAGGTTACGGAGCAAATAGAACTCTAATACACTGCTGGTGGGAGTGCAAATTGCTTTAACCATTTCAGAAAACCCAGCAATTCTACTCAATAAAAATGCATACAAAATCTGTATAAGAATATTCATAGCACTGTTATTTGTAAACCCATAAAATATCCAAATGTCCATCATAGAATGGATACGTGAATTATAGTACATCTGCACAATGGAATACTTCTCAGGAAAAAAAGTAAAAAGGAAAGTAAAATCCTAACCATTCATACAGCAATATGGATGAATTTTATATCCATGTTGTTGAGTGAAATAAAGTGGAAGAAGCCAGGCACAACAGAATATGTAAGAATAAATACTAAATATTTTAATTTATATAGAGTTCAAAAACAAGCAAAACTAATTATCTGTGGTATTAATTGTGAGAATGGTGTTTATCATCAAAGAAGGGAGAAGGAACAGTGACTGAGAAGGGCACAAAGCTGTGGGGAGGACTCCTGCAGGCTTCATACTGTTTTATTTTTTGACCTGGGCAGCAGTTACAAAGGTGTGATCACTTTGCAAAAATTAATCTATATATTTGAACTGTGCTCTTTTTGTGTCTTGATATTTCAATAATACGCCAAAACACACAATACTTTTTTGTGTTAATACTTCAATGTAAGAAAAAAAGCAGACGTATGGCTTTCCTAATAGAGATCCTCTCAATATCATTTCATTCATCCTAAGGTGACTCTTAACAGTCACATTTCTTCCTGCTTCTCAATTTGCACTGCCACCATCTTCTAACAAGTTTTGGTTATATTATTCCTGTATTAGTTAGCATTTTCTTTCATTGCCCTTTCTGTGTTATTGTACTTCTCTTTTTCCTTAGAGTGACAAAATGTAACCCTGATAGCATCCAAGAGCCATTTTTGGGGGGGCAGTTTCAATATGAATAATTTTGTCTTTATTAACTAAAGACAATTTCCTTCTATTTTCAAAAATTATCTCTCCTCTACCACCTATTTCTGTCTTGTTTATTTGCAAGTGGGACCTCCCAGATTTTTCTTCCATATCTCTCAATTTTTCTCCCCTATTTTCCAAACTTTCTGTCATATATTCTGGGACATATTCTTGACTGGTAGGAAATCATGGTATTATTAACTTGTTCTTGTGTTTAGAACTATATTATATGCCTCTTAACATCATGTTAATCTCAGGCTAAACATACTTGCTTGTAGGAATAATTTTTTGAATGAATTTATCAATATCTTGGAAACATCTTAATTTTTACTGAATTTTTAAAGTTTTCACTCAAATATTATGTTATTTAAACATAGTTAAAGAATAAAGGAAAAATAATGAAGACACTGCTTATGGATGAGTTTGAGAAAGATTTTAAACTCTCCCTCCTCAATCTTATATAGTGCAGACATAAGTAATTAAGTTGGACTTAAAAAGTAAGGTCAATTTCTGAACATGACATTTAAAAAACATTTTGTTTAAGAATGACATTAAGGTGTAACATACTTTAGACATGTCATTGTCCAATGAATGCCACTGAAACAGCTTTCCCATAGAGAATTTTGGCTTTACGTCTGGATTGAAACACTTTTGGGTTGCGTTTCAATGAACATATTTGTGGGACAAAAACCAAGAAAATGAGTCATTTGGGGAAAGAAGGGAAAACATTTTGTTTTCTTTTTCTCTTGGGATATTTTTATTTACAGAGTGAACATAAGTTACCATCAAACTTCCAAAGCTAAACAGTAGAGGTGACTCTGTCAGCATCACTTTGTTCCCAAAGTCAGTAGCTTTCCAAAACAGTGCAGTTGCCAGCACACCTCTTTAGTTATTGCTACATTTCGACACTAACAAAAGCCCATTGTTCACCTTAAGTGGTATCATTTCATTTTTATGTATCGTTTGTCCAAGGTGAATTTATTTATAAGTAAAAATTAATGTTGTAAAATGATTCCACTATTGAATTGCTTTAACAACAGTGAGAAATTATTTTCACAGTCACTTATTAAAAACTAAATGCAGCACCAGAATCCATCCAGTAAACATTTGTTTTGCTTCAGCACTGAGAAACCATTGCTATTAGAATTCCATTGGAAGTAATTTATCTTATAACCTATGACAAATGTCTACACTTAAATTTCTCACTTAAAATTTTATAGCTAAGCAGCTTGAGAAAAGTACCTATAAGTTTACATAATCTTCAATAACAGACTTAAAGGCATATCCCTGACCTAGGGAGAGGCCATACAGAACAGAAGCTAAAAGCAAAAGCATAAGAGCCCAGCTGCTTCTGTGTATCCCACCAATTACTTCTGTAAACTTGGTCTAGACAACTTCTAAGTACTCCAGTTTCATCATCTGTGAGATGGGAATAGTTGTACCTAACTCACAGGGTTGCTGTGAGGATAAATGAGTTAATACAGTATCAGGCATATAGTGAATATTAAATAAAATTTAGCTAATTATTCACCCTTTATAGTGAAGAGATAACAGAGAATGTTAGAAGATGCTAAATCAGTAGAGATATAAGTGTATTGTATAAAGTCATATCATTTTCCAAAAGATCTGTAAACAGAAATTTATAGGAGCAGGGGTAATGGGAGGAAAAGATAGACCCCCCCCCTTTTCCTTAAACCCAATAAAAATAGAATGAAGAATAAAGAAAGGTTCATAAGCTAATTAAATACAAAACCACTCCTTCTCACTGTGCCTTCTGTTATTCTAAAAGCTTTCCAACACTTCCCTTTATGACTTCAAACATTTCTTATGTCTTATCTCCCCAAAACAAAACATGTACACACAATCACATTAAGCTGAGGAATCTGAAAACCTCCAAGAGAGAAATAAAGGGCACCAAATATAACAAACTCCTATACTTTTTCATCTCTGTGATTTTGCACTGGGTTATGTAAAAATTCCTCAGGTTAAGCTTCCAGTTCCCTAAGCTAATGTTTAGACCAACCAGTTCTTTTTACTATTCATCCCATTCTAATAACCTTTATTTTTAAATTTTTTATTGAAATATATTTGAGTTACATTATTTTATTAGTTTCAAGTGTACAACATAGTGAGTCAATATTTTTATAGGTTATATACCATATAAAGTTATTATAAAGTATTGGCTACATTCCCTGTGATGTACATTACATCTTGGTAGCTTATTTATTTTATACCTAGTAGTTTCTACCTCTTAATCTCCTTTACCTATCTTGCCCCAACCCCATCCCTCTCCCTACTGGTAATGACTAGCTTGTTTTCTGTATCTGTGAGTCTATTTCATTTTTTTTTAATATTCATTCACTTGCTTTAGTTTTTAGATTCCACATATAAGTGAAAACATACAGTTTTGTCCTTCTCTGTTTTGACTTATTTTGCTAAACATAATACCTTCCAAGTCCAACCATGTTGTTGCAAATGGCAAAATTTTATTGTTTTTTATGGCTGAGTAATATTCTATTACATAAAGATGTCATATCTTCTTTATCCATTCACCTGTTGATGAATACTTGAGTTGCTCCCATACCTTGGCTATTGTAAATGATGCTACTGTGAACACTGTGGTGCATGTATCTTATCAAATTTTTTTTTTTTTGTTCTCCTCAGATATATACCTAGTGGTGGATATTGCTGGATCATGTGGTAGTTATATTTTTAATTTTTTGAGGAACCTCCATACTGATTTTCATAGTGGCAGCACCAATTTTCTTCCCACCAACAGTGCACAAGCGTTCCCTTTTCTCCACATACTATCATTTCACAACTGTCAGAATGGCTATCATCAATAAGACAAGTGAGAGGTGATGCCTCCCTGTGTTTTTGACTTGCATTTCCTTGATGATCAGTGACGAGGGGCATATTTTCATGTGCCTATCTTCTTTGAAAAATGACTATTCAGATTCTCTACTCATTTTTAAATCAAGTTATTTTCGATACTGAGTTTTATGAGTATTTTATATATTTTAGATATTATCACTTACCAGACATATCATTTGCAAGTATCTTCTCCCATGCAGTAGACTGCCCTTTCATTTTAATGATTTCCTTCATTGTGCAAAAGCCTTTACGTTTGATTAGATCCCATTTGTTTATTTTTGTTTTCATTTACCTTGTCAGAGGAAAGAGATACAAAAAAAAAAAGAAAAAGAAAAAGAAAAAAAAGTTGCTAAGATTTATGTTGAAGAGTGTAGTGCCTATGCTTTTTCCTAGGAGTTTTATGGTTTTAGGTCTTACATTAAGGTATTTAATACTTTTTGAGCTTATTTTTGTATATAGTATATGAAAATGTCCTTATTTCACACTTTTACATGTAGATGTCCAGTTTTCCCAATACCACTTACTGAAGAGACTTTCTCCATTGACTATTCTTGCCTCCTTTGTCATAGATTAACCATATGTTCATGGGTTTATTTCTGAGGTCTCTACTCTATTCTATTGATCTATGTCTGTTTTTGTCCCAGCACCAAAGTGTTGATTACTTTACCTTTGTAATATATTCTGAAGTCAGGGAATGATACCTCCAGTATTGTTTTTTTACTCAATATTGCACTGGCTTATGTGGGGTTTCTGTAATCCCATACAAATTTTAGAATTATTTTTCTAATTCTATGAAAAATGTCATGGATATTTTGATAGGAATTACATTAAATCTGTAGGTTGTTTTGGGTACTATGGACATGTTAACAATATAATTCTTCCAATCTATAAATATGTGATAACATACCATTTATTTGTATCATCTTTCTGATAATTCATTATTAGTATAAAAAAAGAGATTTCTGATATTAAACCTGTATTTTATAATATTACTGAATTCATTTATTACTTCTAATAGTTTTTTGAGTTTTCTATATTTAATATTCTGTCATGTGCAAACAATGAGTTTTACTTCTTCCCTTCCTATTTGGATGCCTTTTATTTTTCTTGTCTGCTTGCTGTGGCTAAGACTTCCAATACTATGTTAAATAGAGATGGAAAGAGTGGGCATCTTTGCTCCTGATTTTAGAGGAAAAGCATTTAGCTTTTCAACACTGAGTATGTTAGCTGCGGGTCTGTCATAAATGATCTTCATTATATTGAAATGTGTTCCTTTTATACCAGCTTCATTGCGAGTTTTTTCATGAATGGATGCTGAATTTTGTCAAATATTTTTGTGCATCTATTATAATAATCATGTGATTTTTATCCTTTGTTTAGTTAATGTGGTGTATCACATTGATTGATTTGTGGATATTGAACCACCCCTTGCATTCCTACTTGATCACGGTGTATGATCCTTTTTATGTATTGCTGAATTAGGTTTGCTAATATTTAGTTGAGAGTTTTTGTACTATGTTCATCAGAGCTATTGACCTGTAATTTTTTTCCTGTAGTGTC
The DNA here is from genome assembly GCF_048773025.1 of Camelus bactrianus. NCBI lineage: Eukaryota > Metazoa > Chordata > Mammalia > Artiodactyla > Camelidae > Camelus > Camelus bactrianus. The sequence goes on from NC_133544.1 coordinate 68,003,686, forward strand.
TTTAGTGTTGGTATCAGGGTAATGCTGGCTTCATGAGTTAGTTTGGGGACGTTCCTTCCTCTTCAATTTTTTCTGGAATAGTTTGAGAAAGATAAGTATTAATTCTTCTTTAAATATTTGGTAGAATTCTCCTGTGCAGTCATTCAGTCCTGAACTTTTGTTTGTTGAGAGTTTTTGTTTTTGTTTTTGTTTTACTGATTCAATTTCAAACTAGTATAGTCTGTTCAAACTATCTGTTTCTTCCTGATTCAGTATTTTTAATGATTGTATGTTCATAGGAATTTATCCATTTCTTCCAGGTTGTCCAATTTGTTGGTGTATAACTTTTTGTAGTATTCTCTTATGATTGTATTTCTATGATACCAGTTGTAACTTGTCTCCTTTCATTTCTAACTTTGTTTACTTGGGCTCTCTCTTTTTTCTTAATAAGTCTGGCTAAAGGTTTATCAATTTTTTTATCTTTTAAAAAAATCAGTCTTTGGTTTCATTGATATTTTCTACAGTTTTTATTTGTTTGTTCTTCTTTTTCTAATATTTTTACATAGTATTTTAGGTTATATACTTGATATTTTTCTTGTTTCCTGAGATATGTCTGTATTGCTATAAACTTCACTCTTAGCATTGCTTTTGCTGCATCTCATAGAATTTGGAAAGCTGTGTTTTTATTTTCATTTGTCTCAAGATATTTTCTGGGTACCTCTTTGATTTCTTTGTTGACTCATTGGCTTTTTTAAAAAATAGAAAGTAGTTAGTCTCCACATGTTTGTGTTTTTTCCTGTAATTGACTTCAATTTTTATATTGTAGTGGTTAGCAAAGATTCTTGATATAATTTCAATCTTTTAAAATTTACTGATACTTGTTTTGTGGCCTAGAAGGTGGTCTACACTGGACAATGTTCCATTTGCACTTGAAAAAAATGTGTGTTCTGCTGTTTGGAGATGGAATATCTTACAGATATCTATTAAGTCCATCTGACATAATGTGTCATTTAAGCCATTGTTTTCTTATTGATTTTCTGTCTGGATGATCTATCTATACACTGACATAAGTGCTGGTTAAAATCCCCTACTATTATTCTATCATTGTAAGTTTCTCCCTTTATGCCAGTTAATATGCAGTTTATGTATTTTACTGCTCCTATATTAGGTGCACACGTTTATGAATATTATACCCTCTCATTATCATTATACAGTGCCCTTCTCTGTCTTTCTTTGTAGACTTTGTTTTAAATTCTGCTTTGTCTGATACAAGAATTTCTACCCCAGCTTTCATTTCCATTTACCTGAAATATCTTTTCCCTTTCCCTCACTTTCAGTCTGTGTATTTTAACTCTGAAGTGAATCTCTTGTAGGCAGAATATAGATGGGTTTTGTGTTTTAATCCAATCAGCCACCTTATTAATAAGTCTTTTAATTGGAGCATTTAGTCTATTGACATTTAAAGTGATTATTGGTATGTCTGTACTCAATGCCATTTTGTTACTTGTTTTCTGGTTGTTTTTGTAGTTCTTCTCTGTTCTTTACTTCTTTTAGTCTCTTCCCTTGTGGTATGATGATTTTCTTTAGTGTTATGTTTGGGTTCCTTTCTTTTTAATTTTTGTCTACTCATTATAGTTTTTTCATTTGTGGTTACCATGGATTTCATATAAATTGACCTATATCTATGTGTTTTAAACTTATAGTCATTTAAATTCAAACATGTTTGAAAAGATTTTGCACCCTCCCCATCACATTTTGGATTTTTGATGTTATATTTTACATCCTCATGCTTATCTTTTAATTGTCTATTATAGTAATAGTTGATTTTACAACTTTTGTCTTATAACCTTTGTACTAGCTTATTTAAGTGGCTGATCCACTGTCTTTACTATTTATTTGCCTTTGTCAGTGGAATTTTTCCCTTTCTATAGTTTATTTCTTGTTATAGCCTTTATTTTTCACTTAAAGAAGATCCTTAACATTTCATGTAAGGTTGGTTTAATGGTCATAAACACTTTCAGTTTTTGCTTGTCTGAGAAATTCTTTCTCTCTCATTCAATTTTGCTGGGTAGAATATCCTTGACTGTAGGTTTTTTCCTTTCTGCACTTTAAATGTATCATGCTACCCTCTTCTGGCCTGCAACATTCCTGATGAAAAATCAGATGAGAGCCTTATGGGGGATCCCTTGTAAGTGACTCTGTTTTTCTTTTTCTGCCTTTAAAGTCTCTATTTATCTTTAACTTTTGCTATTTCAATTATGGTACATTTTGGTGTGGATCTCTTTCAGTTCACCTTGTTTTGGGACTCTTGGTGCTTTCTGTACCTGTATATATCTGTCTCCTTCTTCAGGTAAGGGAAATTTCTAGTCATGATTTTATCATATTCATTTCTGCCCGTTTCTGTCTCCTTCTCAGACCCTATAATGCAAATGTTAGTATGACTGATGTTGTCCCAGAGGTCCTTTAAACTATCCACAATTTAAAAAATTATTTTCATTTTGCTGTTCTGATTGAGTGATTTCCACTATTCTATCTTCCAGATTTCTTATATGTTCTGTATCACCTAATCTGCTGTCAATTCCTTCTAGTGTATTTTTCATTTCACTTATTTTATTCTTCATCTCTGACTGGTTCTTTTTTAATATTTGCTAGTACTTTGTTGAAGGTCTCACTGTATTTGTCTATTCTTTTCCTGAGTTCAGTTAGCATTTTTAAAAAATTTGCATTGACATCTTTATCAGGTAAATTAATTATTTCTGTTTCGTTAGGGATTTTTTTTCCTGGAGTTTTATCTTGTTCTTTCATTTGAAATACATTTCTCTGTCTTCATATTTTGTTTAACTTTCTCTGTCTATCTCTATGAAATTAGTTAAAACAGTTACCTGTCCTAGTATTGAAGGCATGTCTTTGTGTGGAGGGTCCCTATGTGCCCAGGGGCTTTGGCTGGAGAGCTGCATCTAAAGTAAGCATAGGCCCCATCTTCTCCTGGGGTGTGCTGCCAGCTAGTGCCTTGGTGGGAGGTAGGGCTAGAGTTGGAGGGGCTACAGTCAGGGTCAGGTGCGAGCTGGGGTTTCTCCTAGGCTCAGTGGCAGCTGTCACCCCTTCAGGGGTAGGGCCAGGACCCAAGAGACTGGAGCAGGAGCCCTGAGGGAGTTGGGCTTGTCCCCATTGTGATGCCAGTCTCTGCCTTGGTTGGGGTCATGGCCAGGACCTGAGGGCTTGGCGCTGCATTTCTGAGTTGGGTCTACTTCTTCCCCAGTGTGAGTGCCTTGATTAGAAGCAGGGTTGGGGTCCAAGGGGTTGGGAGCCTCACTTCTGAGATGGCTCTGCTATTTCTCTGATGTGCACAAGTGCTGGCAATGGTGATCTTCACTCTGGCTAGAGGCAGGCCCATGTCTGATCTGGCTCTGCTCCTTCCCCAGGGTGCATGCACATGCATTGACATTGGCCGCCTCCACCTTAGCAGAAAGCAGTGCTGGAGCAGGAGGTGCTGGAGCAGGAGCCTGGTGGAGGCTTGGGGGCAGTGCAGGCTGGTCAGAGAACCAGGAAGTTTTCAGCCTGCTGCCTTGGTGCTGCAGTCTGTGTGCAGTTCTTCATGAGAAGAGTCTCAATTCTTTATCAGCCCTCTGGTAGCCCCACTGGTTTTCAAACCAGCCAAGGAGGCTCATCTTCCTGGTGCTGGACCTCAAGGGTAGAGTGCCTAATTTGTGGCTCAAACCCTTTGCTCTACAGGGAGGATCTGTTCTTGTCAGTTCTTTCATCTTCACTGTAACACAAACCATCAAAACTTCAACGCAAAGGAATAAAAATAGGAAAATATATATGTGAAAAGTAATAATAAGCTCCTAATTTCCTCATTATGAAAAAGTAGCAGCTGTCATACTGGGGCAAAAACACACCCAGGACAGTTAGCAAGCACCTGCCTTTTACGCAACTAATGCAGATAAGATGGCCAGGAGAGACTTCATAGAATAAAAGCACAATTCCTTGAGAAACAAAAACAAAAAACTCCCCCTAAAACCCACAATACTTCATCTTAAGTCCTTAATACAAATTTAATGCTGCCAGTAGATTGCACACAAGCCCTTTTGAGGGCAGGACCTATTCCTTAGCTGTCTTGGTATCTCAATGGCATAGCACAGTACCACACACAATACACATTCAATTCATGCTTGTAGATCAACTTACAGTAATTTCTGCCTCCCTTTTCTGTCACTATCTTCAAGCCTTCTCTGGCATCATACTGTCTTGCTTCTAGGCCTCAAAATGCTATGCATTGCTTCTGACAGGGAGCATTTTCCCCCTCCTTTCTCCTATCTTCACCTGGTGACTCCCTAGACACCTGAAATCCAAAAAAAAAATCTAGGTTACATGTATTCTTCTTTCTCCTCCTTATCTTTTTTGAATTATGGATATTATTTCCACTAGACTCTAAATCCTGTGAGTGCAGAAATAAGTCTATTTCATGCTCTGTAGTAAAGCTAGCATCTAGTACTTGGCACAGAACAGGCACTAAAGAGTATTTCCTGAATACATGTTATGGAAAAGAGGAATGCTAGCATGGGGCTGGCTAAAAGAAGAAAAGGTGATAGAGGAAATAAAGACTTAAAATTATGTTTCAAGAAAGATAAATCATATAAAAAATTCATATGAAACTAGTATTACAAAATGATTGCCAAAAAATTAAACTGAAGAATCTTCATAAGATCAGTCTTTCATGAGATTATTTTTTGTTCCAAAAGGATAGGAACAAAATGCGTTTAGTCCAATCCCTACGTAAATCAATGAAGTTAGAACACTCCCTCAAAAATATACTCAAAATGGCTTAAAGACTTAAATATAAGACAAGACACTATAAACCTCCTAGAAGAAAACATAGGCAAAACATAAATCTTAGCAATGTTCTCCTAGGGTAGTCTACCCAGGCAATAGAAATAAAAGCAAAAATAAACAAATGGGACCTAGTTAAACTTACAAGCTTTTGCACAGCAAAGGAAACCATAAGCAAAACAAACCAACAACCTACAGAATGGGAGAAAATATTTGCAAATGATGTGACTCACAAAGATTTAATTTTCAGAATATATAAACAGCTCATACAACTTAATAAGAAAAAAACAAACAACCCAATCCAAAAATGTGCAGAAGACCTAAACAAGCAATTTGTCAATAAAGACATACAAACGGCCAAAACGCACATTAAACAATGCTCAATATCCCTTATTATCAGAGAAATGGAAATCAAAGCTACAATGAGGTATCATATCATACCAGTCAGAATGGCCATGATTCAAAAGTCCACAAACGATAAATGCTGGAGAGGATGTGGAGAAAAGGGAATCTTCCTACACTGCTGATGGGAATGTAGTTTGGTGCAGCCATTATGGAAGACAGTTTGGAGATTCCTCAGAAAACTAAAAACAGATTTACTCTATGATCCAGCAATCCTATTCCTGGGCAAATATCTGGAGGGAACTCTAATTTGAAAAGATACATGCACTCCAATGTTCACAGCAGCACTAAACACAATAGCCAAGACATGGAAGCAAAGTAAATGTCCATTGACAGATGACTGGATAAAGAAGATGTGGTATATTTATATAATGGAATACTATTCAGTGATAAAAGGGAATGAATTAAAAAAAAAAAGAGAGAGAAAAAAGAGGACACTAATGAACTCATCTACAAAACAGAAACAGACTTGCAGACACAGTAAAAAATCTATGGTTACTGGAGGAAAGGGGATGGGAAGGGATAAATTTGAGAGTTTGAGATTTGCAAAAGATAACCACTACATATAAAAATAGATAAAGAACACATTTCTTATATAGCACAGGGAACTATATTCAATATATTATAATAACCTTTTATGAAAACAAATATATGTATGTATACGTGTGACTGGGACATTGTGCTATACACCAGAAATTGGCACATTGTAACTGACTATACTTCAATTAAAAAAGAATAAAGACAAGTTGTTAGATTGCAAAAAAAAAGAACGACAACAACAACAACAACAACAACAACAACAAAAATGTCATTAGTCCAAGCAAGGATACTTCCTTAAGGGGTCACTGAAATATATTAGTACATCTCAAGTAATGGTTACTGAGCAACACGTAAGCATGGCAGACTATAGTTATACAGTATCGGATAATTATAATATACGTTAGCTACAGTCACATTCAGAAGGTATTGATTTCAAAGATTATAACACACAAGTGTTATCTGGTGATATCTGCTATTCTACATCTAGGAAAATAAATTTGTGAAGGCTGGAAAGAGTAATAAACAAAATTAATACAAGACAAATGTCTCCTCCATAAGCTATTTACATTAAGAAGCAACTCAGTCTTCGTTTTAACATTTCTTAAGTTCAGTTGTAAAATTTTAAGTTCCTAAATTTTGATGTCTAAATTTCTCTGGCAAAATTCAACTTCTTTGGGGGTTATTAAGTCAATTAACCTTGCAAAGGGAAGGTTAAAAGGACTCCTGTAGGCTACATTGTCACAGCACGAAAAGAGAACAGGCAGCAGCCTGAGTGAACTGCTGGGAGGGCCAAGGAAAGGCTTATACTAGCAGATGATCAGCTCTGTTCTTGCCAAAATTTGGCAAAGAAATACACTGTGGTTTCTTCAGATGACAGCATCATAATTCATTTAGCTCTCCCTTACCTTTTCACAAAAAGGCCAAAACCCCACAGGAAATGTGAGCACTGACATTTTCTACCCGGGATCAAAAACTGACTATTTTGCCAGAAATTGAAAACAATATAGCTAAAACAGTAAATACACAGCAATGTGTTGAAAGAAATAGGCTGCTGGACTAGCCAGTGACACAATCCATCATTTCTATTTTAACTTCTGATGGATAGAAAGGTAAAAAATAAATAAAAATAAATATACATTTAGGTTGGCAGATTTCCATGCACATATAATGAAAACCAAATAAATTTTAAAGAATCCCTTTGCATTATTTCACAGATCATGATCTAAAAATTTACACTAAACACTATGCCTTTAATGGCAAGTTTGATTATACATTTCTAGCTGATTTCCAGGCAGTTAAAAGCTAGCTTAAGGGCCATCTAGAAGGCATGATTTCTTTTCTTTCCACAAAATGCTAAAGCTTCTTTATCATTCTGTATTCAGTCATGAACTCAGCTGCACAAGCCAAACGTAAAGATTTTATGGGGTGATCTATCATGTGAATTCGTGAACAAGAATACAAGCCTACTCATGCAGTCACTGAGAGTGATTTCCATTTTTATGAATGAAAAAGAACCTTGCATAAACATTCTTTATTTAAAGTTTTAAATGAAGAAAGATGCAAAACAAAATGGGAATATTTTGTTTTATATGTCAATATCTTACAAGAGGGGCAAAGTAAGGAATCTGGCTCACATGATTCCCAAGACAGCAGTATCTCCTTTGCATTAAGTACATAAATGAGATTTATGGTCACTGACCTAATCTTAGATGCCAAAATGTACAGCAGGAACAGCTTTCTGAAAAACTTAATTTAAAATGATGGTGTTAACAAAAGCACTTTAGGAAGCAGGCAACACACCCGGCATGCATACACACATGCATTGAAGAGACTTGACTATAGAAAGGAGCCACGGATATTTGCATAAAGCTTTACAATACATTTCACAGATAATTCAAATTCACAGGTTTTACTTTTCTCCCTATCACCTTGATGTTTATGAATTTCCAAATAAATACATATCACCAGACAGCTAACTTTCATCACTAAAGGTCATTTAATACCAAGATATTCATAGATTTAGGTTTGCAGAAGGATTAGAATTAAAAAAAAATGAACCTGTTAATTCTTTTTCTGAATTTTAAAAGCAGTGGCCTTACTCACTAAGTACTAACTAAATTAGCACCTTGGAGTGAAGAAAAGGCTTGAGCAGCTGCACTTATAACACTTTCTTCACTGAGTGAGAGAAAGGCGGCTGTGATGCAGCTAATCCCCTGGTAACCACTTGGAGATTTTCCTAAACACACTGATTTTGACCTGAAAAAGGATAAGAAAGAAAGAAAACAGTAAATGAAACCTGTAATGACAGATGTCAAATCAACACTTTCTTAATGTAGTTCCATAAAACAAAATTCCTGGAAAAAAATAACATCCTGCAGAATAAAATGTCAGGTTAAAGAAACACACTCTTTCCCTTATCACTGGGTTTTAACAAGTGAATTATGCAGAGTCAGAGGAAGTAAATATAGAGTAACAAATCTTTTTCAAATGATTTCAGAAGTTTTTACTTTTAAATATAGATTTGAAGCTCTGAAATGTACATTTCAGGTATACATAAATATATCATCCCTGAAACAGATAAATCGTGCTATTATGTAATTCGTGCATATGGTAAAAAGATTTTTAAAGAGTACCTTTAAAAATTGAAATTAAAGTGCAAGATTAAAAAGAACACTGGGTTTTATAAGTTATCTATACATTCAATTCTAAATTCCTTTCATAGATAAGACTGTTTCAAAAGAGGGTTTAAAATAAGAACTTGTTGGAGGTACCTTATTTGGGAGATAACTCCCAAAAAGCTGAGAGAGGAGGCGTGGGGAGTGAGACAGGAAAGGAAAAGCTTTTGAGTTGGTTAATGATCTGAGCAACCAAGTATCAATTCTACTGGGAATTCTCTGAGGAACTCTGTCGAATGTAGCTCAGAATTGCTCATCCAAAGGATCTCAGGCTGGTGTATTTATTCACAATATCCTGTCTCCCATTAGTTGAGTGTTGCTACAAGTGGCAATATCTCCCTCACTCTTCTTGGCTTCCCTGGCACAAGGACTGAGTAAGCTCCCTTGGCTTCAGAGAAAGTCCTGAGGCAGAAGAATGGAGAAATGCACAGCCCAAGTTTTGGTAGAACATTGCTGTGTGCCCAAAACTATTTGGCAGTGCTCAATAGCAGGTGACAAGGGCACCAGAAACCTGTGCCTCAGATACCAGGTCACCTACAAAAGTTATCACTCCATTACTTTAAATCAGCTCACAGGATAGAGATTAGTAAGACTCTTCATAAATCTAAAGCTTTTGCATTCTAAAATATATTTTTATTTGTAATTTTAAAAATCTGAAAACAATCTAATTTATAAAAATAAATTATATGTTCATATAACCAATCCAATTCCCATTCCAATTAACATTTTTTGGGGGGGTGTGTGTGTGTACTTTCAGAAGAAATTCATGTTTAAACTAGGCAAAAGGATAAATTTGAAGTTTAAAGAAAAAGAAGCCAATGATGCTAAAAGGGAGAAAAAGTATCACCTAAATATGACAACTAATTTTCACATCGTTTCTATACTACAAAACTGTTTAAATGGAAAATAATGTAATTTGATCAGTTTTATTCTTTTTTTAAATCTCAATAAAAAACAATCTGGTTTGGATTAATTTCCCATTTTTCACCTAGCTGTTTCAGCATCATGAAGAAACACATCGTCTTAATTGCACTTTTTTTCAAAAGGCCATATATCATAGTAGTTAAAATTATTCAGACCTTGAGGTCAGATGCCTATGTTTGAATTCTCACTCCACAACTTACCAGCTGTGCAGAATGGTGACAATGACAGTACTTAGTTATATATTCAGTAATTGGTACTTTAGGATTAAATTATATAACACATACGAAGCCTTCAGAAAAGTCTCCATCTCATAATAACTGCTCAGTAATATTACTGATGATGATTATTATGTATTGTTAATAATCTGCAAAAATTAGGAGGTAAAAAGCTATAACAGCAAGTTTATAATTAAGTGTGCATTCATATACAGTTATACTACAAAGCAATAAAGGAGAAAAAGAGCCTCTGAGTAAAACATAAACTCATTGTTTTGTAGAAGGGGAGTCAATGATTTCCAGATGAAAGGTGGAGTTTCATTTTGGTCTTCCTCTGTGAGAGCAAGGAAGTTATTCTCATTACAGTCCACCTCACATGAGCAGTTACCCATAAACAGCTTGTTTGAGGATGTCAAATGCTAAGAATAAAGATCAGTGAGCAGAATAAGAAATGATGAAGCAGGAAGCTAAAACAATTTGAAACTGGATAGATAAATGCAATTTACATTTACTCAAGAAAAAACTGAAAGGAAAAGTAAGAAGTTTATCCACTAACAGGAAAATGTAATATCTAAGAATGGCAAACAGTTAATATTGGTGACCTAAGTGGTCAATGACTAATGTGGAATAATGGATTACAGTCACACAAATGACTGGTGTAGGGCAATCGCATTAAAGAGCAAAAGCATTATATACTACAATAAGATACAGTTAGGTCGTGAATTTCTCAAAGAAAAGGGAAAAATACCACAAAGCTGTTGAAGGCAAAAGAGACAAAGTAAAAAAGCATTAATTAAAATAAAAAAAATTTTAATTCCAGTAGGAAAAAAGGCTGACCATGCAGTGGCAAGCCAGCATTAGAAAGTTATATGTTAGTACCATTAATATATAAGTTCAATAAAATAAATTAATTAATATATAAATAAATAACATAGTCTAAAGTAGGACAAAGTAATATAAATGAACAAACTTAAAGCACTGGCATACCTTAGGAAACTAAATTTATGTTCAATCTGGGATAAATTTGTTATTACACTTGGCACAATGGATCTTATTACTATTGATATATAATGGGCACCAAGTAGGCATCTTCAAAGTTTCCTGATTTTGAATTTAAAAGCGGACTAGAGAAGGATACTTATTTGAGATACTGTAATTGCCGCTCTAAAAGAAACATCATTTTTTAAAAAATGAGAACTGTCTAAGGTCACCTGAAAGAACAACTTTCATCAATCCCAGAAGGCTATGTATTGAATTTCTAACTAGGTCTGATTCAATATAGGTAGACATACATAAAATATATCTTGAAGTTAAATTTGTATATGACAATAGAAAATTTTCAGCTTTTCAAAGTAGTTTCTAAGTAGTTTTTTAAACTGCGTTTTCATATCAAAACATAGTGTTCTTCTTACGGGTTTTCATAATATGAACCCGAGAAAAAATGTTGGATGTTTTCCTGTAAAATTAACCAATAAATTTTAGAAAAGCCAAAGATAATTTATGCTCATCAGATCTGTTTTTTTCCCCCCAATAATGTTAAAAGAAATTTCAGTAATTCCATGGGTTGGCTGATTTCCTTCCTTTGGATTCAGCTAAATGAGCAGACAACTCAGTCTAGTGTTCCAGCCAGTCAGGTCTAACACTTACCTACTCAAGGTTAATATTCATCTATACTTCACCCACTTTTTATTGTCACTGTGATTATGTTGAAGATCCCAGATATTGTAACATTTCATCTGTATGTATTTCAGTAAGTGAAGATAAAGAACTCCTTTTTTTCTTTTTAAATATAACCGCCACAGAATTATTACACCTAAAAAAAATAATTCCTTAATGCCATCAACTATCTTGTCAAAGTTCCCAACAAAATTTGATGAAATACTACAAAACATAAGATATCTTAACAAGCAGTAAAATAAATGGCTAGAGCAAAATCCTCACCTAATCTGTATCTGTGTCTTAATTTTTAAAACACATTTGGTAAGTAATTGAACATTGTTTTCATATGAATTATTATCAGGTAAAGTTCTTAAGTATTCATTATTATTTAATTTGAAATTTCCACTAAGCAATACAGAAAGATTTTTAACTTTAAGATTCAGTGCTCACCAGTGAGTTATCTCCAATGTGTTCACTTTTTTCTGTGAATAATCACCCTAAGTTATATCTACACATGCACAAAAACTGAGAAGGTATAATGCTACTTCTACGCCTACCACACAAAAGTACACGATGTCTTTCTAGTTATACTGCTGCCTCATTTTCTATTATATACTGCCTCATGTTCCAACAACTACTTTATCTATGGTAGCAATGGATAGGTAAGGCCCTAGACTACTTTAAATCAATCATTCATCCTTTGACAAATTAAAAAAGTTGGCCAATTGACTTCAACTTAATAAATATTTATTGAGTGCCTAATAAATGCTAGGCTCCATGATGTTATATGCACTGTTATGTTAGCAGTCAATAGGCGAGAAATGATCTCCCCTCTCATCAAGTTTACAATCTAGTAGAGTAGGGACTGTAAAAATATGCCAAAGCAATACCCATGTGATCTATTTCCAAAATTAGGAAATGTGATATTTAAAAAAATTTTTTTCTAACAACATTTGTTTCTCATGTGGAAGATACGATTTTACTAAGGAAAAAAAACGAGGGAAGGCAGAAAGATTTGCACGTAGGAGGCCATTCAATTAGTAGTGATGGAACTAAACTGAGTAACCTAGGGTTTCTTCTGAATAAGGCATCATTACTTTCCACTTTAGTAACAGTTAGCTCTGTTCAAGGCAGGTTAAACAACCTGTAATCAAATCTGAAGTAATCAATTAAGATAAGTTTCAAACATCAAGTCTATGTTTTATTGTTTGATAGCTTTCTTTTTTAGATGTTTATGATTACCACTGATGATAAAGAGAAGCCACTAGAAGGAAAAAGGATTGGAAGAACATGCACTAAGTTCAAAGAGGACATATAAATTGACAACTCTAATCCCCCAAAAATGTTCTCTATCTTTAGGGAAATATTTGTTCCAAGCTGAAAGCCCCATTATATGCACTGGAACTGAACTTTAGCTTATAATTAGGGTTGGGTCAAAAGTCTAAACCAGAAATTCAAAATACACATAAATACTTGACCTGAATAAGGAAAGAAAGTCTCTGTTAAGTGAAAGTTGCATGTTTGAAAGTTCTCAGGAGACTCACTTACTACTCCCCATTCTTTTAGGAAACATAAATCAGGAGAGGCTTAAAAGGAAATTAAAAAGACGCTAGATTCCCAAAGGATTTTATATACTCTCATTAGATTGTCACTTGATTAGGCAAATAAATGACCAAGTTATAGAAACTGAATCAACAAAAAGAAGCAATTAAATAGTACATGCTATAATACATTGTATAATATTTTCTTACCTGTGGACCACTGTCTAAATTATAAACAAAATAAGTAGGTTACTGGAGTATATAATTTTGTTCTGAACTTTATTTTGTTACAAAGAAGATGGGCAATTCTTTATGTATTATGTCACAGTTAAAGAATGTGCAAAAATATAAGCAGGTATCAGTTTCTGTTTTATTTCAAACAGAACTTGAACTACCTCAGGACCTAGTCCAGGGATATTACTATGAAAACAGTAATGAATCTTATTTTTAAAATGACTTTAATCCTTTGTCTTTAGTAAACTAGTAGAAAAAGGATCCATTTCTGAGAAGGAAATGCTTTTTATACAGTTGATATGGATCAATAACTTATGACCTCACACTCACATATGAAAGGATCAACAGAGACTGTCAAATATGTAGCTGCAAATATCATTGTAGACAGTATTTGCTCAATAAGGATAGATTTCTTGGCACCCAACACATTGCTAACATTCATTGTGAAAATACTATCACTCAAATAACATAACAATTTAAACATTTCCTATGATTATACTAGCTATTTTCTAATTAATAGATATCATTAAATATTACTGTAATTGCTTAATAATATCATTATTAAATAGTAGCTAATTTCTAATATTTGAGACTTCCTTACTTTATGGGGATATTGCATTATACATTATTATTCTTGAGACCTTTTTTTCCTATACTGTCCACAACTACTTTATTGCTTCCAAGGACTGACTTTAACTTCTCATCCCATTTTTAATGTATTGAAAATGCCAAATATAAAAATAAAAGCATCATACTGAAAAAATAATATTCTGCTTGCTCACAAAAATTCTCTATTTGCAACAGATTGAGAAGTTTCCCTCTACCTTTAACATGGAAGTAAAAATTGTATCTTTAGATTATAAACCATTAACATATTTTTAAAGATTATTACCTAATCTTAGCACGAATAAGAAAAATTTAGAAGCAAAAATCTAGAATTCCTTCCTAACAAATCATTTTCCATGTTCCTTCTTGTCCTTTTTTTAGATGCATAAGTTTTACACATCTACAACCATACTATAGCCACAATTGTGCCTTTATCATTTAAAGGTATGTGATATGCAGTTATCAATGTTGTACAATAAATACTTTCAATGGTTGTATACTAGTTCAATGAGTTAATGTGCTATAATGTAATTGTTTGTTATTACAAAGAAAAAGGCAAGGGTGTCCATATTTGAAATGCTTAAAAGAGTACCTGGTTTACAGTAAGTTCTACTTAGTGTTGACTTTCATTATTACCATTATTATTGTTATCATGCTATTATTACTGTAATTATAATTGTTCTCAGAGTACTGGAAAAAATGAAACTTGAAAAGAATAAAATGAGACAAAAATATTCAAATGAAATTTATATATATATATATAAAATATATATTCTTGTGAAATCCAATGGAAACAACTAAAAAAGATATTAGAAATAATAAAACTTTTACAAGCTAGTTCTATAAAAAGAAACTCTAAAGAAGCAGAAGCTTTCTTTATATAAATAATAACTTGTTAGAAAAAGTAATGTAAGAAAATCATAATTAAATCTAACATTTATTGAACATTTGTTAAGTGCCAGGCATTGTTGTAAATACCTTAAATTTACTGTATTGACCCAGGAATCCTGCTCCTGGGCATATATCCAGAAGGAACCCTACTTCAAAATGACACCTGCACCCCAATGTTCATAGCAGCACTATTTACAATAGCCAAGACATAGAAACAGGCTAAATGTCTATCAACAAATGACTGGATAAAGAAGATGTGGTATATTTATACAATGGAATACTATTCAGCCATAAAAACTGACAACATAACGCCATTTGCAGCAACATGGATGTTCCTGGAGAATGTCATTCTAAGTGAAGTAAGCCAGAAGGAGGAAGAAAAATACCATATGAGATTGCTCATATGCGGAATCTAAAATAAAAGAAAAAACCATAAATACAAAACAGAAAAAGACTCATAGACATAGAATACAAACTTGTTGCCAGGGGGTCAGGGGTGGGAAGGCACAGACTGGGATTTCAAAATGTAGAACAGATAAACAAGATTGTACTGTGTAGCACAGGGAAATATATACAGGATCTTGTGGTGGCTCACAGCGAAAGAGAATGTGACAATGAATGTATGTATATTCATGTATAACTGAAAAATTGTGCTCTACACTGGAATTTGACACAACACTGTAAAATGACTATAACTCAATAAAAAAAAGTTAAAAAAAAGAAAAAAAATCAGAAACCCTAAAAAAAATCTACGGTATTTACTAATTTAATCTTCAAAACCACATTATGAGGCATATGACACCATATTTCATAAAATCTAAGACAACATTACTGTTAAGACACATCACAATTTCAAAAATATTAAAATATGGAAAAAATGTGTGTCTTAGTATCACTAAGATACAGTTTTATCATTCCTATTTTACAGAAGAAACCGAGAGACAAGAGGTTAGAATATTTGGTTACTCAGTATGAAAGTGGAAGGCTGCCTGGTTGACTTAACTATTTCTTGTTGTCCATAAATAAAACCATTTTTCTAAATTAACCTCATATCCAGAAACCTTACAAAACTCAGTATTAATTCTAAGGATGTGTCTGTAGATCTGTTTCACATTTTCTATTTATACAATCATAATCTGCAAATAGTGATAGCTTTATTTCTTCCTTTTCCTAACTTAATACATTTATTTATTTTTCTTGCCTTCCCACTGACTGAATAGAAGTGGTGATTTCAGGCACCCTTAACCTGTCCTTAAATGAAAAGTTTTTATCATTTCACACTTAGGTATGATATTTGCGCTATTTATTGCAGATGATCATACGTTTCTGACTTTGTTATTTTGTTAATATGTGAATTCTTTGATTTATTTTAGCTATTAAATTAGTCTCACATCCCTAGAATAACCCAACTTTGTCACGCTATATTATTCATTTGATAAATCACAAGTTTAATTTGATAATATTTTGTGAAGGATTTAAAAATCTATGTTCATGAGTAAGACTGGTTTATAATTTTTCTATTTCTTAATACCATCAGATATTCATTTCCAAGTAAACATTTTTAAAAAATTAGAATTATGAGTCTAAGAGAAACAGATTAAACATGTGTCAGATACCAAAAATGGTTATGTCCTAATGGGCAATAATACTGTAACTTTTCAGCCTATCTTTCCTACTTCACAGAAATAATTCACATCCCTATTGGACAAAAATCTATATATTAATTAGCAACTTCATAGAGTCTAGGCTTTAATCTAAATAGTAAGTGAAATTAAAGTTCATTTCCTAAAGAAATAAATATTCCCTGAGTCAGCTTTTTAACAGTACTCCAGAATAACATTGAAAGCACATGCAGTCATATTTTCCAAATATTTTTCAAAAAAAATCAATTATATGTAACAGAATATAGATTATACTAAACTCATAAAATGAGTCCCCTCTTCTGTTTTCTTGAAGTTTCTATAAAATTGGCAATTTTCCCCTTAAATGCTTGGTAAAATTACCCACGAAGCCATTTAGATCTGGAAGTAATATAGATAGGGCCATTCAGATTTGCCATATTTTTCTGAAGTCCTGGTTTTTAAGGAATTATTCCATTTTGTCTAGGTTTTCAAGTTTACTAGCATTGAGTAGTTGGCAGTTTTATCTTTCTAGCATATGAAGGAACCATAATGATGTCTTCTTTTTAAGATTTCTGGGACTGATTATTTGTGCCTTCATTCTTTTTAGCTCAATCAGTGTCGCCAGGGATTGATCAAGTTGAGTCATTTTCGAGAACCACTACTGGCTTTGGTGACCTCTGTTTTATGTTTATATTCTATCTAATTAATTTCTTTTTGAACTTTGTTATTTGTTTCCTTGGGTTCTATCCTTTACCTAACTTATGATTATTGCTTAGCTCACTGATTTTCAGCCATTATTCTTCTGATATGTGTGTGTGTGTGTGTGTATTTGAGACTATATATTTCCTTGGAAATACTGCTTTAATGTTATTTCACAATTTTAATATATCAAATCTGCAACTAGCAATTTGTTAAAAAAATTACTAGTTTCCCTTGGCGTTTATTCTTTGTGCCATGGGTTATTTAGAAATTTGTTTAATTTCCACATATTTGAAGATTTTCTAGCTATCTTTTTTATTGTTGTTAAAGACATGTAACATAAAATTTACCATTTTAACCATTTTTAAATGTGTGGTACAGTAGTGTGAAATATATGCACCTTGTTGTGCAACTAATCTCTAGAACTTTTCACTGTGCAAAACTGAAACTCTATACCCATTGAGCAGGTTCTCTTTTCCCCTTCCCTCCGACTCTCACAACCAACATTCTACTTTCTGTTTCTATGCGTTTGCATACTTTAGGTAGCACATATAAGTGGAATCACAGAGCATTTTCCTTTTGTGGCTAGCTTATTTCATGTAGTATAGTGTCCTCAAGGTTCATCCATGTAGTTGCATATGAATTTCCTCTTTTTTATGGCTGAATAATATTCTGTTGTATGTATACACCACTTTTCATTATTTGTTCATCTGTCAATGAACATTTAGGTTGTTCTCACATCTCAACTATTGTGAATAATGCTGCAATGAATGTAGAGTGCAAATGTCCCTTTAACATCTTGATTTCAATTATTTTGGATAAATTCCCAGGTGTAGGACTGCTGGGTCATATGGAAGCTTTATTTTTAATTTTTTGAGGAAACTCCATACTTTCTTCCATAGCTGCTGTACTATTTACGTTCCCAGCAAGAGTGCACAAAGGTTACAATTTCTTTGCATCCTCACCAACACTTGGTATTTTTTTCTGTTTTTTTTTTTTTGATAGTGGGCATCCTAATGGATGTGAATTGACATCTCATTGTAGGTTTTATTAGCACATCCCTGATAATTAGTGATGATGAACATTTTTTCATATACCTAGTGGCCATCTGTACATCTTTTTTGGAGAGATGTCTATTCCTTTGCCCATTTTAAAATTGGATTATTCTTGCTGTTATTGTTGAATTGTAGCTGTTCTTTACATATATATTCTGAATACCACAAGGTTTACAAATATTTTCCCCCATTCTGTAAGTTGTATTCTTTTAAAAAATTTATTACCTATTTTTAATTGAAGTGTAGTTGACTTACAATATTATACTACTTTCAGGGATACAACATAGTGAGTCTATATTTTTAGATTATGCTCCATATACATTTAATATAAAATATTAGCTATATTCCCTGGGCTATGCATTATATCATTGTATCTTATTTATTTTATACCTAGTAGTTGGTACCTCTTAATCCTCTTCCTCTATCTTGTCCCTCCTCCCATACCTCTCCCCAATGGTAACACTAATTTGTTCTCTGTATTGGTGAGTCTGTTTCTGTTTTGTTATATTTGTCAGTTTTATTTTTTAGATTCCACGTATAAGTGAAAACATATAGTACTTGCCATTCTCTATCTGACTTATTTCATTAAGCATAGGTCCATCCATGTTGTTGCAAATATTAAGATTTATTCTTTATTATGGCTGAAAAATATTCCATTTTATGTGTATACCACATCATCTTTATCTGTTCATCTATTGAAAAACAGTTTGTTTACATATCTTGGCTATTGTAAATAATACTGGTATGAACATTTTAGCGCACGTATCTTTTTGAATTAGTGCTTTGGTTTTTCTTCAGATGTATACCCAGGATTGGTATTGCTAGGTCATATAGTAGTTCTTTTTTTTTTTTTTTTTTTTTGAGAAATCTCCATACCGTTTTCCACAGTGGCTGCACCAATTTACATTCACACCAGCAACACACAGGGGTTCCCTTTTCTCCAAATCCTCACCAACACTTAATTAATACCTAATTTATTGTCATTTTCTCCCTTTATATTTATTAATAATTGCTGTATATGTTTAGGTCCACCTATATTAGGTGCATATATATTTACAAATGTTATGTCCTCTTCTTGTCTTTACCCCATTATCATCATACAATGCCCTTCTTCATCTTTTATTATTAACTTTAAAGTCTGTTCTGTCTGATAAAAGCATTGCTACTTCAGCTTTCTTTTTGTTTCCATTTGCATGGAATGTCTTCTTCCATCCTCTCACTTTCAGGCTGTGTGCATCTTTCACTATGAAGTAAGTCTCTTTTAGGCAACATACAGATAGGATTCATTGTTTTTGTTTTTGCTTTTGTTTTTAATCCAGTCAACCATCCTACATCCTTTGACTGGAACATTTAGTCCATTGACATTTAAAGCGATTATTGAGAATATGTACTTATTGCCATTTTGTTACTTGTTTTCTGGTTATTTTTGTAGTTCTTCTGTGTTCTTTTACTCTCTTCTTTTTTGGTTTGATTTTCTTTAGTGTTATGTTCCTTTCTCTCTAATTTTTGTATATCAAGTGTAGGTTTTTGATTTGTGGCTACCATGGAGTTTATAGGTTGTATTCTGTTGATTTAGTCCTTTGCTGTGCAGAAGTCTTTAAGTTTGATGTTAGCCTATTTTTCCATATACATGTTTTTGTTGTCTGTGCTTTTGGTGTCATATTCAGGAAATCACTGCCAAAGGCAATGTCATGAAGCTTTTCCCCTGTGTTTTCTTCTATGAGTTTTACAGTTTCAGATCTTATGTTTAGGTATTTAATCCATTTTGAGTTAATTTTTATATATGGTGTAAGGTAAGGGTCTAAATTCATTCTTTTGCATGTGTGGATATCCAGTTTTCCCACAATCATTTGCTGAAAATACCATGCTTTCCCCATTGAAGAGACTTAGCATTCTTGCTGAAGATCAATTGACCATGTACTTGAAGTTTTATTTCTGGGTTCTCTACTCTGTTTTATTGGTTTACATGTCTATCTTTATGTTAGTACCATACTGTCTTATTTACTATAGCTTTGTAGTATGTTTTGAAATCAGGACGTGTGAAGCCTCCAGCAGTGTTTCACATTCTCCAGATTGCTTTGGCTACTGGAATTCTTTGAGATTCCATATGACTGGTATTCTCTATTTCTGCAAAACAAATGCTGCTGGGATTTTAACAGGGACTGCACTGAAGCTGTGGATTGTTCTGGGTAGTATGGGGAATTTAATAGTATTAAGTATTCCAATCTATGAAGGTGGGATGTCTTTCCATTCATTTGTATTTTTAATTTTTTTCCACAATGTTTTGTAGTTCTCAGTGTATAAGGCTCCCGTCTCCTTGTTAAGCTTATTCCTATGTATTTTATTCTTTTTGAGGCTACTGTAAATGGTGGTAGTTTTCTTAATTTTATTTTTTGATTGTTTGCTGTTGGTGTATAAAAATGTAACTGGTTTTGTGAGTTAATTTTGTATCTTGCAACTTTGCTGAATTTGTTGCTTAGGTTCTAACAATTTGTGTGTGTGTGTGTGTAATCCTTAAGGTTTTCTGCATATTAGATTGTGTCATCTGCCAACAGAGAAAATTTTACATCTTCCTTTCTGATTTAGATGCCTTTTAGTTCTTCTTCTTGCCTAACTGCTCTGATTAGGACTTCTAGTACCACGTTGAATAGAAGTGGTGAGCGATGGCATCCTTGCCTTGGTTCTAATCTTAGGGGCGAAGATTTCAGTTTTTTATCATTGAGTACAAAGATAGCTGTGGGCTTTCAACTACGAGTTTTATTAAGTTGAGTAATTTCCTTCTATTCTTAGTTTGTTGAGTGCCTTCATCATGAAAATGTGTTGAATTCTGTCAAATGCTTTTTCTGCATCAATCAAGATAATCATGTGGTTTTTGTCCTTCATTCTGTTTATGTAGTATTTATATTGATTGATTTTAATAAACTGGATCATCTTAGCATTCCATGAATAAATCTCATTTGGTCATGGTCTATAATTCTTTTAATGTATTGTTGAGTTTAGTTTGCCTGTAGTTTATTGAGGATTTTTGCATCAACATTCATCAGGTATATTGGACTGCAGTTTCCTTTTCTTCTACTATCTTTGCCTGATTTTCTTTTCTTGTAGTATCTTTGTCAGGGTATTGCTGGCATCATAAAATGAGCTTAGAAGTGTTCCCTTCTTTTCCCTTTTTTGGTTTTGGAAGAGTTTGAGAAAAATTGGTGTTAATTCTTTAAATGTTTGTTATAATTCTTCAGTGAAGCCACCTGGTCTTGTGCTTTTCTTTGGGAAAAAGAAAATAAATTTTTGATTACTTATTCAATCTCCTTACTAGTTATAGGTGTGCTCAGATTTTAAATTTCTTCATGATTCAGTCTTGATAGGCTGTTATTGTTCTAGAAATCCATCCATTACCTGTAAGTGATCTATTTTTTGGCATACAATTGTTCATAATAATCTCTTGTGCTTCTTATTTTTTCTGTGATACCAGTTGCAACATCTCCATTATTTTTGATTTTTCTTATTTGATTCTTCTATTTTTCTTAGTGTAGCAAAAGATTTGATAATTTTGTTGATCTTTTCAAAAAATCAACTTAGTTTTGCTACTTTTTTCCTATCATTCTTCTGTTCTTTACTTCATTTATTTCTACTTTAACCTTTATTATTTCCTTCCTTCTGTTAAGTTTGGGTTTAGTGTGTTCTTTTTCTAGTTTCTTGAGGTTAAAGTTAGGTTGTTGATTTGAGATCATTTTTATTTCTTTACCCCAATCATTTAAAAAATTTTGAGGTAACATTGGTTTATAACATTATGTAAGTTTCACATGTACAACATTATATTTCTACTTTTGTATACATTACAGTGTGCTCACCACCAAAAATTTAGTTTCCATCCATCACCATACAGTTGACCTCCTTTACATATTTCACCCTCTCCTTTCACTAATTCCCCTCTGGTAACCACCTCTCTTCTCCGTATACAGGTGTTTGTTTTTGTTTAGTTTACTTTGCTCATTTATTTTATTTTACTACTTTAAATTTAAATACTTCAATATATTCCACATATGAATGAAATCATATGGTATTTGTCTTTTTACATGTGACTTAATTCACTTAGCATGACACTCTCAAGGTCGATCCATGTTGTAAATGGCAGGATTTCATCTTTTTATAACTGAGTGGTATTCCATTTTGTGTGTGTGTGTGTGTGTACATCTATATATCTATATAAAATTATAAAATTCACATCTTCTTTATTCATACATTGATGAGCACTTAGGCTGTTTCCATATCCTGGCTATTGTAAATAATGTTGCTGTGAACACAGAGGTGCATATATCATTTTGAATTAGTGTTTTCATATTCCTTGGATAAATTCCAAAATAGAATAGCTGGATCAAACGATAGGTCTTTTCTTAATTTTTGAGAATCTTCATATTGTTTTCCATGGTGGTTTCACCAGTGTGTATTTCTACCAACAGTGGAAATTTCTTCATATTATTGCCAACAGTTACTATTTCTTGCCTTTATAATAATAGACATTCTAACAAGTGTGAGGTGATACCTCACTGTGGATTTGACCTGCATTTCTTTAATAATGAGAAAGGCTGAAAGTCTTTTCATGTGCCTATTGGCCATTTTTATCTCTTCTTTGGAAAAATATTCAGTTCCTCTGTCCATTTTTTGATTTGTTTTTGGTTTTGTTATTGAATTGTATGAGTTCTTTATATATTTTGGATATTAAGCACTTAACAGATAAATGATTTGCAAATATCTTCTCTCATTTAGTAGGCTGTCCCTTTGTTTTGTTGATGGTTTCCTTTGCTGTAGATAAGGTTTTTACTGTGCTGTCTCATTTGTTTATTTTTGCTTCTGCTTCCCTTGCCTGAGGAGACATATCCAGAAAAATATTGTTCAGACTGGTATAAAAAAGGATACTGCTTATGTTTTCTTCTAGAAGTTTCAGGGTTTCAGGGCTTACACTCTAGTTTTTAACCCATTTTAAGTTGATTTTTGCATATAGCGTAGAATAATAGTCTATTTTCATTTTTTTGTATATGCCTGTCCAATTTTCCAATAGCATTTATTAAAGAGAGTACACTTTCTCCATTGTTCTTTGCTTTCTCATAAATTAATTATCCAAATATGTCTATGTTTATTTCTATGTTCTCATTTCTGTTCCATTGATCTATGTATCTGTTTTTCTGCTAATCCCTCTTGACTTTGTCTTGATCTTAGAGGGACAGCTTTCAGGTTTTCACAATTAAGTATGATGTTAGCTGTGGGTTTGTCATATATGCCCTTATTAAGTTGAGGCATGGTCCTTTTATACCCATTTTACTGACAGTTTTTATATAAATGGATGTTGCATATTGTCAAATAATTATTTTGCATCTATTGAGGTTATCATATGGTTTTTACCCCTGATTTTGTTAATGTGATGACTCACACTGATTGATTTGCAGATGCTGAACCATCCTTTGCATCCTTGGAATAAATTGTACTTGATCATAGTTCATGATCTTTTTAACACAATGTTGTATTCAGTTTGCTAATGTTTAGCTGAGGATTTTTGCATCTATGTTCATCAAAGATATTGGTCTATAACTTTGTGTGTGTGTGTGTCACCTTTGTCTGGTTTTGGTATCAGGGCAATGTTGCTCTTATAAGTAGTGTTAGGAAGCATTACCTCCTCTTCAACTTTTTGGAAGAGTTTGAGAAGAACAGGTGTTACATCTTCTTTGAATGATTGGTTGAATTCATCTGTAAACCTGCCTGGCCCTGGACTTATGTTTTTTAAGAGGTTTTTAATTACTATTTCAATCTCTTTATTAGTGATTGGACTATTCAGATTTTCTACCTCTTTATGATTCAGTCTCAGAAGTTTTTATGATTTGAAGAATTTGTCCATTCTTTTGGGTTGTTCAATTTATCAGCATATAGCTGAGCATTATTTTCTTTTGGCTGCCATTTGCTTGGAGTATCATCTTCAATCCCTTCACTTTGAGCCTAAGTTTGTCTTTAGAGCTGAAGTGAGCCTTCTGGAGGCAGCATATAGTCATTATTGCTGTTTTAAATCCATCCAATCACTCTGTGTCTTTTGATTTGGTGTATTCAATTCATTTACATTTAGGGTGATTACTGATAAATGAAGGCTTAGTAATACCGTTTTGTCTTTCATTTTCTGGTTGGTCTATATCTCCATTGTTCCTTTTCCCTTGTATTCCTGTATTCTTTGACTTGATGGCTTTTTATGATGTTTTTCTCAGAAGTTTTCTTTTTTTTTTATGTTTTGTGTCTCTGCTCTAGATTTATATATTATGGTTACCATGAAGCTTGTACAAAACAGCTCATAGATAAAATAGTCACTTTTCTGCTTTGATAGCTTCATATCTTCATTTGCCAATATGGGTTCTGTCTTTTTCCTCTGCCCTTTTTATGCTTTTGTTGTCTCAAATTATCCCTTTTTATGTCATAAACTTGTTACCAAATGGAAGTAGCTATAGTTATTTTTACTGCTTGTTTCTCCTTTAAATTTTATGCTATACCAATGTGTTTCAATACCTATTCTGATATAGAGTTGAAATTTTCTGATTATTTATCTATTATTTATTACCTATTTATTATTTATTATCTATTATTATTATTTATCTATTATTTATTATTTATTACCTTACTCAAAGTTTTATGTATTTTTGCCTTTTTGTTTCTGGTAGAAGAGCTCTTTTTTTACATTTCTTATAAGGCTGGTCTAGTGTTGTTGAACTCCCTCAGATTTTATGTGTCTGGGAAAGCCTTTATTTCCCTTTCATATCTGAATTTTAACTGCAGGATAGAGTATTCCTGGTTGACAGTTTTTATTTTTCTGTATTTTGAGAATTTCATTCCACTCCTTCCTGGCTTGCAGGATTTCAGCTGATATATCTGCTGATAACCTTATTGGAGGTGGGTGTCCTTTGTAGGTTACCATCCATTTTCCCTGGCCATCTTTAAAATTCTTTCTCATTGACTTTTGAGTTTTAATATAATGTATCTTGGAGAAGGTCTTTTTGTGTTGAAGTAATCAGGTGTTCTTTTAGCTTCATGGACTTGAATATCCAGTTCCTTCCCCAGGTCTGAGAATTTCTTAGTTATTTAAAAAAACAAACAAACAACTATTCTCCTTCTGGGATACCCATTACCTAATTGTGCCATTCCTAAAAGAGTCAGATAACTCTTACAGAAATTCCTTTCTTTTTTAGACTTTAATTATCTTTCCTTTTCAACTTGTATCTTTTCTAGATTTCTCTCTTTGAGTTCACTAATTCTCTCTTCCATGGCCTGCTCTACTCCCAATGCATTCTTCATCTCGTTTACTGATTTCTTCAGCTCCAAACTTTGATTCTTCCTTAAAGTTTTAATCTCTTTGGTGAAGTGTTCCTTCTGTTCATTAATTTTATTTCTGAGCTCACTGAACTGCCTTTTTGAGTTTTCTCTTAGCTTGTTGACTTTATTCATGACAGCTATTTTGGATTTTTTATTAGTTAGACTGCATTATTCCATGACTTTACATTTTGTTTCTGGAGAATTATCATTTTCTATGAGCTGTTTTTACAAATGTCATGGTAACCATAATATATAAATCTAGAGCACTGCAGTCTTCTTAAATTTATCAAGAAGTGTTTTGTGGCCTAACAAGTGATCTGTCCTGAAAAACATTCCCTGTATGCTTGAGAAGAATGTGTACTTTGTTGTTGTTGAGTGGAGTGTTATTTTAATGTCTGTTGGGTACAATTAGTCTACAATACTGTTCAAGTCCTCTGTACACTTTATTGACCTTTGATTTGGTTGATTTCTACATTATTGAAAGTGAGATATTGAAATCTCTACCATTATTGTGTTAATTTCTATTTCTCATCTCAATTCTGTCAATGTTGGCTTTATATATTTGGATGCTCTGTTGTTAGGTGTATATATACTTATAGTTGCTATACTTTCCCGGGGGTACTGACTCATTTATGATTATTTAATGACCTTCTTTGTCTCTTGTTATGGTTTTTGACTTAAAATTTATTTATCTGATATAAATATGGTGTGTCCTGCTCTCTTTTGGTTACCATTTTCATGGAATATTGTTTCCCATCCTTTCACATTCAGCCTATATATAACCTTATATCTAACATGTGTCTTTTGTAAATGACATATTGTGTATTTTTTTAATCCATTCACACTCTGTATCTTTGGTTTTCTGTGAGAATTGTTCCACATGCAGATGTCATTTTTGATGTGTTTGCTGGAGGGAGGTAAGTTCCACGTCCTCCTACTTCACCATCTTGTACTTTACCCTAACTCTCTCTCCTCTGATTGGGAGTTTAATCTATTTCTATTTAAAGCAATTACTGGTAGAGAAGAATTCACTATTGTCATTTTGTTAATTGTTTATGTCTTCTAGTCTTCTAGTTATTTTGTCACTCTTTCCTCTCTTGCAGCTGTCCTTTGTGTATTGTTAATATTTTTTATAGTGATATACTTTGATTCCTTTCTCATTTTCTTTTCTGCATCCTCTATAGGTATTTTCTTTGTGGTTACCATGGGGATTGCATCAGACATCTGTAACAATCTATTTTAAACTGATAAAAACTTAACATCAATTACATATAAAACTCTACTCCTTTATACTTCCTCCCTCCTACTTTGTGTTATCAATGTCAAGTAGTCTTTGTGTATTTTGTATCGGTTAACATAGTTTTATAGTTATAGTTACTTTTCATGATTTTATTTGTAAAATTCTATAACAGAATGAGAAGTAATTTACACACTATCATTACAATATTATAAAACTCTATATGTTTATATATTTACCTTTATCAGAGAGCTTTACATTTTCATATGCTTTAGTGTTGCTGTCTAGTCTCCTTTGTTTTTCAACTTGAAGAACTCCCTTTAGCAATATTCATAAGAAAGGTGAGTCTAGAGCTCTGTGGTTTGTTTTTGTTTTTGTTTTTGTTTTTCAAATCAGGGAAGGTCTTTCTTTCTTTTTAGACTTTTCTGTATGTTTAAAATTTTCCTTAGTAAAATGTTGGTGTAAAAAAATAGTTAAATATTCAAACAAAAACTTGGAAAAATTACTAGCAGACACAACAAAGCTTAATAAAAGATGCTAAGGTCTTAACATAAATGCTGTTAACTAGAGTTAAATATTTGTTTATTTCTTCAGGATAAAAATTAGAGTGAAACACACAAGCCAGAAGTGCACTATCAATGAGTTTTGACAAATGCATTACTGTCATCCTGAAAGTACCTTCACTTTAATTTTTGAAGTATATTTTACCTGGCTACTGATTCTAGGATGATAGTTATTTTCATTTAACACTACAAAGGATATGATTCCATTGTTTTGGCTTCTTTTCTTTCTGTTGAAAAGTTAGGTTTCATTTTAACAGCTGCTTTATTGAATGCAGCCTTTTAAAAAATGCATCTTGATAATTTTCAAATTATTTTGCTTTTTGTTTCCAACAGTTTTCTTGCCATATACCTAAATATGGATCTCTTTTTATTTCATTTGTGGCTCATAAGACTTCTTGAATCTGTGTGTTTCATTAATTTTGCTAAGTTCTGAACCATTATCTTTTCAATTATTGCACTTTTCCCTTTATACCTCTCCTCTCTTATACTTCAATTATGTGTTTTAGACCTTTTCACGGTTTTTATTTCTCAGCTTCTAATGTGTACTTTTATCTTTGTTTCTCTCCATGCTTCATCCTGAATATTTTCTTAACTTCTCTTCCAATTCACTGAATCACTCTTTAACTGTATACAAGACTCTTAAAAGGCTTTTACAAGACTCTTAGCCCTTCCCTACCGAAATCCAACTACTCACAGCTCACTACCACTATCTGCTATCGGACCAAAAGAACTACTTTTATTACCCTCAGTTTGGGCTTAAACCTGATACCACCACAGCCTAGCATTCTCAGATCATGTTTATTCCATAAATTCCAATCTCCATTTCTATGGGCAGTGAGGCAATTTCCCCCCCATCTTCTCTATTTTACATATTTGATTATTTATCTGTCTCATTCCATAGGATAAAAGCTCCAGGAGCAAATAATTTTTGGTTATCCAGTTCACTGTTGTATCCCCACTGCATGAACAGTGCCAGAAATATTAATGTAAGCACTCAATAAATATGTTAAATGAAAAAGTAGTATGCTACATCTCTTTTATAAGAAATCATTAAAGTGAAACTTTACGAAAACACCAATCAGAAATTTTATTTTTAAAAACACCACCAACAAGAAAAAGCTACATGGGAAAGCGTAACAACTAAGTAAATATCAAAGAAAAATAATAGTCAATTAGAATTTGAAAGAAGAGAAGGAAATAAATTAATTTGTTATTTTTATTATCCTCCCCCAAACTAACTAAGTCTATCACAGATTTGGGTTCAGAAACACTCCTCCACTGCCCAGTTTAATTCATGACGTCCTGACACAGTGGTAAACTGTTGGTACTACTGAAATCTATGCATTAGGGGCACAAAATGAGTTAAGTAGCTCTCCGAATTTGGGTGACTCTGATGCTTGATTCATTAATCTGCTCCAATGATCATTAATGGCAGCATCGACCCACTGGCACCTAAGGCCATAAACTATCTGAATCCCAAGTTGTATCAACATGGCTTACAGAATTAGGTTTCAAAACCTTTTAAATGTCTTGCTTACTCTTACCAGATCAGTTTTCTGCTCTTTAAATTGAAGGCAAAGATGAGGAGAGGGTGGAGTGGGCTAGGAAAGTTGTGATGAACCAAACGATGAATAAAAGTCATCCTTTATATTTCTCCTTTGTCTCTCTGTAAGGAAATATTTTTGAGGTGGTATAAAGACAGTGGTAACATACCTCTATGGAGATCTTTGAATTTATACATGCTGCTATGAGCTGTGACAATAAATTTCTGTGCATAACATACTCAAGAAGCTTGCCATCAAAATAGTTTTAGTCAATTGATATATACATATATACATACATACATATATAGTTGTCGTCGTTGTTGTTGTTGTTGTTGTTGTTGTTTTTGTTGCTATTGCTCTTGTTGTTGTTGTTCCTCCAGGATCTACTGCTTAGACTTTACTATAAGATCAACTAGTCAACCTACATTGTAGGCACTGTTTTCACTTACATTATATGGGAAGTTTTAAAGGGCTCTAGTGTGTCTCCTTCTAATGAGACTACTAAAATGTTGTACAATAACATTAAGAATTTACTTAGCACTAGAACTCATTAGACTGTCCCCCTACCTCATTTTCTTAATCAAATACTTTTAAATTTAAAAATATATGCTCACTGTAAGAAGTCACAATTACAGATATATTAAGCTTTTCTGTATTTCCCACTTCATTCACCCTTTACCCAAAGAAACCATATTATCAGTAATAGTTATTACATGCTCACATCTTACTATCTCATTAAAATATAATAGATAAATAAGCTTATTAAAATATAAAAATATCCTTATTAAAATACAAATCCTTATTAGAATATAAATAAATATACAAGCACCCTGTCTGGCCCACTACATATCAGAAAAACAAGATCATATCATAGACATCAGTTTTCATCTTGTTCAAACTAGTGACATATGTTACTGTATTTATAACATTGGGAATAATGGTTACCCATAATAACTTCAATTTAAAGTTAGAATTAGAATTACACTGTAATTTAGCCATATTTATAGTGAATTCCATGTAGGCCTAACAGTTTTAAACAGAGTATATTTGTTGGATTGAAGAGAAAAATAAAAGCACAGAGATGATTTAATGTTACTAACTTTTTCAAGATATTTGATGAGATTTCTGAAATAAAGTAAAATAAAATGAAAGACTAAAGAATGGACTCTGAGATTATGTTTCTAAAAGTAACAACTTCTCGGACTATGAGCTATTATAATGATATAAACCATATAATTGTCCCATGGATTATTTCAACAAAAAATAAAATTAAGTACTAAGTGATAATAGGGTACATCAGTAAATTGGGGCTAAATTTCTGTGAACCTTGTCTCTTTATAAATGCAGTGGCTTTGCAACAATTAATTTGAAATATTACTTCTCATAAAGCTGTGTGAAAAAATCTAAAACAACTACATAAGGAAAAAGGAGCTTCTGAATTGTTAAAAGTCTTGATTCTTCTGTTAAAGGTTATGCATTTTAATATGATCTTTTGGCTGATTTATGTAAAGCTTTGTATTTTTCATTTTCTCAAGCCTGTCACGGTAGTGATGTATAGTACATTTTAGCATCAAGTTTGCCATAAGCAATAAAGTCAAAGCCCCAAAAGAAATTTTAATATATTTCCCCATTTAACCTGGAGCATTCCATTATTCAGTTACTTTGTTTAGGACCCAATGTTTAGTTGATACACTTTTTACATTCATATAAATAATTTAGGATTTTAACTTAAAGGTAAAATTTAAATAGATTAATTATTCAATGGAAAAGTTTAAGGGTCATTATACATAAAACAAAAATGTTAGTGATAACTTAGATACTACACTAAAAACCTCTCTCAAAGTTGTATGTTACATTCCACTTTGCTTGGAGTATTTTTCTCTAACAAGATAAGAGAAAAATAAACAAGAAATTGACTTTTATTAAATGATATGCAACATGAAATGGAAGCATGTCTATAAATTTCCGTAAGAGGGAAAAATAAAGTATGAAAATAACAAACAGTTAAATTAAAAAATTCTTACTGCAGAACTAATAGTTGTTACAGAGGGTATGAAGATAAAAGAAGAGTCCTTAAGAAATTTACAACCTCGTAGAAATAAGATAAATCCTTTAGCAACTATAACATAAGCTGCTTAAGTTAATTGTCACAAGAAAGGGAGAAACAAAGTGGTAGAGCAGTTCTTCTGGTGTGGCTAAGTGTATGACAGTATGTGAATTCAATCTTGCGTCATGGGCAGGACGTAAAAAGTTAAAGAAAGGGAAGAAGAAAGTAAGACAGATACGATAGAATAAGCAAACGCAAGGGGGGAGAGAAGCAGAAGGCATGGTAAGGGGGCCCTGCGTTAACAGAGCAAAAGAACATGTGTGGGAGTCCTGGGAGCAAGACTGAACAAGCATGTTATGGCAACATGTGAGATGACCCTCAATTCATGGCTAAACATCTTATTTATAGAGAAAACAATGTAGCACCATTATGTATTTTTGTGCAGAGAAACAAAAACTAGAAAGAAAAATCTAATTTGGCAGTGGAGTAGAATATGGGGAGAATAAAAGCAAAAGACCACTTAAAGTCAAAGTTCTATCTTATTCAAGAGTTTGGGCATGAACTTTAACTAGAAAGATGGGCATGAATATGGAATAGTGTAAGAGACACTAAAACTAGCCTACAAGGATCAGATAACCAACTGAATGCTCATGGTAAAGGAGAGACAGCTATAAGAGATGATTCATTTTTTCTGTGTGTACATTACTGGGGGAAAACAGCTGTGTTAAATAACAAAAACAAGGAAAAAGTACACTTGGAGGGGAAAATGAGTTCAAGGTTTGTACATAATGAGTTTGATACATGTTGGTAGTTATGTACAATAGCCAGTCAGAAATAAGGATATAGAGTTAAGGAAAGAGAATAGGTATTACTAGAAAGATCAGAAAGAGAGTGACTTGAGAATTATCTGAACAGAGGTAAAAAGTAAACTTGTGGGAAAAGACAAAATCTCAGAAAAAGAAAATATTGAAAAAGAATAAAATGGACCATAAAAAGAACTTGAGGCATACATACACGTGGAAGGTAAGAAGCAAAGAAGCTATTGAAGGAGAAGGAATCTTGAGAGAGTAGAAGTAAAGTCAGAATAGTACAATAACACATATACATTATAAAAATATTTTTCAAGGAGATGATGGCCAATATTATCAGGGAAAATGATTAAGAATTATGAAGACTGAGAATAGACCAACAGCAATTGGTCAAAGTAATTGAGGTCAAACTAGATTGCAAATGTGTTATAAAGTAAATGGAAACTAAAGAAATCTAGGGAACAGATACACATTTCAGAGTGGTATTTGAAGTATACATTCAAGGTCTCACTATTATTTGGTGTAGAGTGTTGATTAATTTGTTAATATGAATTTGAAATGACAATGTGATTTTGATAAAACATGTAAAAGACTATCTGTCATTTTTGCCCTCTAGCATTTACTTTTTATTTTGTTAATTATACACTGTTTTCTCGCTATAGAATCCCTTTCTCTATTATCTGGGTGGGGTCAGGATAAAGTTGGTGACTTGGCCAATGCTTGGCCAATCCTTTGTAACAGGATTTCTGGGAAAGGAACTCTTACTGTTTACCTCCAGATTTACACTAAGAATGCCATCTTGAAGACTGTATTTGCAAAAATAAAGAAAATAAAAATAAAAAGCCCTGAAGGAGGCAACATTTAACATATTAAGTTAGAACAATGAAGACAAAAAGGATGTCTAAGCATATATACATAAAACTCTGATGAAAGAAATCAAGGAAGAACTAAATAAATAGATATTACATGATAATGGATAGGAAGACTCAATACTGTTAAGATGTCAGTTCTTTCCAACTGGATCTATAGATTCAATGTGATCCCATTCATAATCTCAGCAAATTACTTCGTGGATATCAAAAAACTAATTCTAATGTTTATATGGAAAAGTGAAAGAAAAGGTCAGCACAATATTGAAGGAGAACAAAGTCAGAATCTGACATTTTCTGACTTTAAGACATACCATAAAGCTACAGTCATCAAGACATTGTAGTATTGGCAAAAAGTACAGAAAAAAAAAACAGATCAATGGAATAGAACAGAGAGCCCAGAAATAGGTCTACACAAATACAATCAACTGATCTTTGACAAAGGAGCAAGGCAATATAATGGACAAAAGATAGCCTTTGCAACAGATGGTGCTAGAATCACTAGATATCCACACACAGAAAAATGATTCCAGACACAGACCTCATACCCCTTTAGAAAAATTATCTCAGTGAATAACAGACCCAAATGTAAAATGCAAAACTATAAAATTCCTAGAAGACAAAATAGGAAATTCAGATGACCTTGGGTTTGGTGATGACTTTTTAGATACAACACCAAGGGCGTGGTCCATGAAAGAAATAATAATCTGGACTTTATTAAAATTAAAAACTTCTGCTCTGTGAAAGACACTGCCAAGAGAATGAATAGACAAGCCATAGACAGGGAGAAAAATATTTGCAAAAAACATAGCTGATAAAGAACTATTTCCAAAATATACAGAAAACTCTTAAAACTCAATAATAAGAAAACAAAGAGTTAAAATAAAGAATGGGCAAAAGATCTGAATAGACATCTCCCCAAATACAATATAGAGATGGCAAACAAACATATGAAAAGATGTTCCACATTATATCATTGGGGAAATGCAAATTAAAACAGCAATGAGATACCCTTAACATACCTATTACAATACCGAAAGTCCAAAACGCTGACAATACCAAAATCTGGCAAGGATGTGGAACAAAAGGAATTCTCATTCATTGCTAGTGGAAATGCAAAATGGCACAGCCACTTTGGAAGACAGTTTGGTAGCTTCTTGCAAAACTAAACATAATCTTACCATATAATCGAGCAATCACATTCCTTGGTATTTACCCAAAAGAGTTGAAAATTTAAGTCCACACAAAAACTCGCACATGGATGTTTTACAGCAGCTTTATTCACAATTGCCAAAATTTGGAAGCAACCACGATGTCCTTCAGTAGGTGAATGGATAAATAAATTGTGGTATATCCAGACAATAGAATATTATTAAGTACTTAAAAACTCATGAAAAAGCATGCAGGAAACTTAATTGCATATTACTAAGTGAAAAAAGCCAATCTAAATGGCAACATACTATATTATTCTAACTATACGGCATTCTGGAAAAGGGAAAATGTGGTTGCCAGGGGTTGGACTAAGCAATGAATGGTGGGGCATGGAGGATTTTTAGGACAGTGAATATATTCCATATGACACCATAATGATGGATACACGTATGTAAACTATGAACTTTGAGTGATGATGATGTGTAATGTAGGTTCATTAATTGTAACAAATGTACCCCTCCCCTCTCTGGTGGGGCAGGCTGATAATGAGGGAGACTCTGTATGTGTAGGGGCAGGGGATATATGGAAAATTTCTATACTTGCCTTCTAATTTTTCTGTGAACCTAAAACTGCTCTAAAAAATTGTCTTAATTTAAAAACAAGAAAGAAATGAGATACCAAGCCATGAAAAGACATGACATGACAGAATCTAAATGTGTATTAGTAAGTGAAAGAAGCCAAACTGAAAAGGCAACATACCAAATGATTCCAACTGCATGACATTCTGGAAAAGGTAAAACTATGAAAATAGTAAAATCATCAGGAGTTACAGGAAAAAGAAAGATGACTAGGCAGAGCACAGAGGATTTTTAGGGTAATGAAATTATTCTGTATTAGACTATGATGGTAGATAAAAGTCATCATGCACTTGCCCAAACTCACAAAACGTTCAACACCAAGAGTGAATCATGTCACTGTGAACTTTGCTGATAATGATGGGTCAGTGTAAATTCATTGACTGTAACAAATGTACTGCCGTGGTGTGGGATGTTGACAGTGGGGGCACTGTGCATGTGTGGGAACTCTGTATTTTCTGCTCAGTTTTGCTGTGAACTCGAAAAGTAGTCTAAGGTCAGCACAGGTAATACTGAAAAACTGCATTTTTTGATCAGTTATAAAATAACCAGTAAGAGTTAATGATATTCTTCCTGATTGTCCAAAAATGTTGAAACAATGAATATATTCAAAACAAAGAAAGTGACACCCAGTAGAATAAACCTGATTGGCTAAATATAGTGTTTGCCTTTTGTCCTCCTTTTTGAATGCCTCTGCATCATATTATTGGCAGAGATGAGAGCAGGAAAGAGAAAGAGGAAAATAAATAAATGAGTGTGATGACAGCAAAGAAATGTTATAGAAATGAGGACTGAAGATGAAGTAAAAGGGGGGAAAGGGTACAGAGCACTAAGATCATGGATAGGATGTGTGAACCAATTGATTAATGGTTCTATTAACTGTTGATGAAGATATATATATGTATGTGTTTTATATATATATCTAAGAATAAAAAAAGTAATGAGAAAAAGTGGGACATAACAACTGAGAAAATTCTATGTAATTTTTTAAAATATAGAAATAGCAGCTTAGTAAACAATGTTCAAAAATGCTTTTCAAGAGTTATGTATATAATTAGATGTTCTGCAGTTGTCAGGTACTGGGGACACCTGGAAAAAAAAACAAGGGAAATGCACCATATTTATTCAGTGTCAGTGAGTACTGCACCTTACAGAAGTAACATTCTTTTCTGCAAGAGGGCAAATGGACAGTGAAGATCAATGAAATACCAAAACAGTGTGAATAATGAGCTATTTAGGTAAAGCTGAACATGTAACAGCCAATGCATCTAATTCAGGATTCAGGTTTTGATTTTTCTGCAAGTGCACACAGCAGAAAAGTAGCAGAGAAGAGGTTCCTTTCAGTGGTTCTGAAAGATGTCTGGATAGTATAACTTTATTCTCTTGAGGGTTACAAGCTTTTTGGTAAAAGGTCACCAATAGTGATTTTCCAGCCCAATTCAATGATCTACTTTCAATCCTGTCTATCCCAATTTTTCTGGAGAAATCAAGTATTATTCTCTACATTTGGAAACCCATTCTAAGATTGCTGGGGTCACCATTTTTTCCTTCCTTTGCTGATCCTCGATTCTCTTGACTCTTCAGATTCTCTATCATACATGTAACTGTGGGTGTGCCTCAGGACTTGGTGATAGAACACGAAAGATGCAGAAGACTTTTTCCAATCCTTCACATCTCGAGAAGCAGGACTTTAATCATATGGTCTAACCCAGATCTTAACTATTCCACAAAACATTTTAAAATTGACATTCTGCTATATCTTGACAATCAATATATTTTAAATAAAACTCTTTTTCACACTTTTGCTTCACTTTCCATCTTTCACTTGTACGTCTGCTCCCTTGTATATTTTTGGAAAAGCTTTTATTTCTCCTTTTCTTTTGCTCTTATACTTTGTATAAGAAGATCCAATTTATCCTCAAGTCTTTCCCCTAATGCTGATGCTCAATAACCTAATCCCTAATTTACCAGGTGATTTAATATTTGGTTATTCATTGCCCTGTCTTCTCCTTGATTAATGTATATATGATTTCCTTTTCAACTGAACTACAAACTCTTCAGAAATGTAGTATCTTCTATATCATATAGAGCTCTTAAAACTATAAACATTTGCAAAACTCTTAGTTATTGACTGAGGATCTGAAAAAAAATCACTTATGATAAAATCATTTGTTTACCTTTTCATCTGTTGTTACAGAATTACATATACAGAGACAATGCATGTATCTCAGTGGACAGTGAAGATCAATGAAATACCAAATTCTCATTAAATCACTGTGAATCTTAGATTTACTTGCCTTGTCCTCCAAGTGCAATTCTAAAAAGCGTAGGTAAGCCACAGGTGCAAATGCATCAGCCGAATGTATGACTACTTCTGATGAATCCCTGAAATACAAAAATGTTATAATACATTAATCTACTATGCAAAATCTGTTTTGTGGCAAATTACTCCTACTAGCGACTAGTAAAGACCCCAAATCCTCATTTTGTGTTTATTTCCACTAGTATACTGTTGCATACATATTTACTACCTAATTAGTGAATAACATCTACTTTTAATAATCCAGTATTTAATTGGGAAAAAGAATGAGGGTACTAAACTTTCAAGAGTATGTGAAGAAGCTTTTCATCTTTATGAGGACACCCAGTTCAACTTTCAGGTTCACTCAAAGCTCTCCGAACAGTTTTACAACTTGAAACTTCTATTCAATTTCATTTTCACAAATTTCGTTGGTATGAGCTAACCATTAAACAATAGTGCTTTATCTTCATTATTCTTTTCATTTTCAAGTGGTAATTCGCTCAGTGTTTCACACAAAATTTCAATTATCCTTCACAAAAGCAGTCCTGGTGATGGTTTTAAGCTCTAGATGAACTCTTCACACTGCAATATCACTGCTATTAAAATTGATTGTCTGACATACTAATTACCACGTTCAGGTAAAATGGTATGAACTGCTTGCTGGCACCATATGGATACATGTAAATTAACTCAACCTTTATCAAAGATACCCTGTAAAGCACATATGAATAACTAAGATTATGTGCTAAGTTCTAATAACTAATTATTTTTATTGTTGTTTATTAAGAAAGCAATAGTATTTCTGCATTTTAACTGAAATTCTAAAAGCAGAAATTCCTCATATTTCTTTAATGTCTCAGGAAATAGTCCCAATGTTTATATTAATAGATTGCTAGCATTTTAACCACTGTAGTAAAGCAAAATAAATTCTTACTTTGACTCTTTGCCACTAATGTAAAATTTTTGACTCCGTTTTTGTAATGCAAAGTTATTTACTTAGTGACAATAGAATAAATCTCAAAATACTTGGATCCGATATATTACATTTTCATGGGCAATGTGTTTACTTTCCTCTTGAAAGATCAGAGAGAGAGAAAAAAGGTTTGATGACAAAAAAATATCAACCACCATTCATGAACCTTTGGCATCAAATATGCATCTTGTCAGTGCTTTAAAAAATTACATTAAAAATAAGGGCTTCTATGACATTAAAAGAAAAGTAACGTATTATAACAAAAACAGAATCATTAAAGAGTCAGGATCATGAAAGAAAGTAATAACCTGCCTTTACAGACTACATCAACCAAAGATGCCTCTGTAGAGTGAGCAAGAGAGGAGAAGAAAGAGAAAGTAGAGGAGACCCTCTTGCTTTCTATTACCTGCCTCTCTGTCTTGCTAGCCCTTGTTGCTGTTCTGATCCTATCTTGGCTCATCGATAGATTTGAATTACAATTCCTGTGTACAATCTCATTCTCACACTAAATTCCAATCTCTCTGCTCCTGATCCCAGCTGTGGAAACTGACCTTGAGCCTTAATTATGCTTAATCTAGACTGCTTGGTCTTGAGAGCCTTGACAGTGGGTACACCCAAACTATAATTAACCAGAACCAATGATATGTCAGTAGAAAGGGTTTCAGGCCCTCCCTTCTCATGCCAGTTATCCCCTCTGGAAACAGAAGGTCGACAGTGAATAGCTCACTTAATTGCTATAATTACTGCATTCTGAAATAAGATTGTTAACCAGAGAAAATATGTAACATTCTGAACATGAAATGAAGAATATGATTTTTATGGATTCCATTAAATCCATAATCTCTAATTGACTAACATCATTTCATTCACTTACACAAAGCCAGAGTCAACTGGGAGACCACGTATCAAAGGAACAGCTTTTAGTTTCAGACAGAATAATGCCACTATTGCTCTTCTTTTCTTTCATATACTACGACCTGACACCTTTCAAGGGTCTGTGGTTTCTGTCCACTTCATGGACTTCTCTGAAATCTAGATCAGGATCTGCTGGAATACCCTCAGAGTAACCCAGAAAATTAAGAACAACTGTGCCATAGCAAAAATGCTTCCCAGTTGGCTACCTTCCTTCTCCTTCCCCATTAATACAAGCAATCAGTGCCATCCCTACCTCTTATACAATTGAGGTTTCCTGTAGCCAAAAGTAGGCTCCAATGTTCCGTTTCTCTGCTGGGTTAGGCTTATCCTGAGTTACAACTTCAAAAGGGCAGCTAATTGAGTCAGGTCTGTCTCTTTCTTCCCTAACCCCAGGCTCTCAAGGTATGAGGTCGGGCCCTATCTTCTCACTTCACTTTCTCTTGAGATGCAGCCTTGGTCTAGGTTCCTACTTCCCCTCTAAAAAGACAACTGCACATAGATAATCTCCATGGACTCATACTTATCCTCACAGACATCTCTGATGTCACTTCTGTGAATCCTTGCCTGACATTCTCAAATGGTGCTAGTTTTCGGCTTTATATGCTTTGGTAATGCATTTACAGCCCTTTCATAACATGTCCACTATATTATAATTATGTTTTTGTGTGCTTGTCTTCCCTCTTAGAGAGGGACCAAGTCTGCCTGTCCCCCCACACTCCACCCCTGGCTCAGTGCAGACTACACTGTCTGGTATTCATTCATTTATTGAATAAACAAATAACTGTATAGTTTAACTTGGTTAAGTATCTTTACATTTACACTCTAACTACTGACACTATCAAAAACCCACAGTGATTTTTCCAATTACCTGTCTTCACATAAATACATACATTTTCATACATGCATACTGTATGTATATGCATACATAACCATATGCACATATACATACCAATAACACGATATAGCATCTCTAGCATTATAAAAATAACGCTTAATAGTTCTATAAATTTAAATACCAGGAAAATAGCTCATAAATTTTAATAAATTTCTGAGTGATACAGAATAGATATGAGAAGGCAGATAAGGAAATTACTTGATTCATTCTCACTGCTAAATGCCGCATTATGATGCTCTAGGCTGAGTTATGTCTTGAATGGCTAGAAAATAAAAGTGGAGGAAATGAGGGCACAATGTTTTAATCACAGAATTTAGTTCTTCCTTTCATCCCTCCTTCTTTCCCATTGTTTGTTTCATCCATCCATCCCATACATAGCAACTCTATAGCAGTAGTATATTAATAGTGATAATTCAAATGAAAATATGGGGTTGTATCAAATACTGACATTAAAAATGTAACAGAGAAGAAAATTATTACTCTCATTAATACAACTTTGGGATTTTAGTTCTTACAATCTTTTCCCCAAAATATTGGTTATATTCCCCATGTTTTAGTTCTTACTTTTGATATGCATCCATATATATTTCAAAGTAAGAAGTAATAAGAAAGTAGCTTTTTTATTTGAGGACCTATAATTGTCTTCTTCTCTTAAACGCTAGGCTGTAATTCTTTATATCAAGTCTCCTCAGGGAAAAAAAATCCTCTTTTTCTGACCTGAAAATCTGTATCTAGAGGTCAGTAGTCACATACTAATTGATGTGAAAAGTGAATTGTAAAATGTTCTAGTCAGAAATTTTAAAAATTACTTCCAGACAAAGACTATTATACCAGTCTTTCCTATAAGATTTTTAAAATGTTAATTGGACTGTGGGGCAAAATGTATTTCATAATAAACTTCTAGAACCACCTAAATTACTTCATTATACAACAGAGATTCAATCTGTGTTTTTGAAAAAAAAATGCTGATTATAATCAAATCATTTGCATGCAGAAGTTTATTTTTTCTCTTGTTAGGGGTACTCTTCTCCTCCTCTATCAAAAAATTTTAAATCAGACATTTAAAACAGGATTCCCAATAATCAAACAGTTGCATGCTAACTGTGAAAGCACTAGTATATCCAACATAACAGGGGAAACTGTCCCCAAAATAAGCTCTAACTTGCAGGATCCAGTATGATTAATAGTCAGTTGTTAAGTAGTTAGAGGAACTAAACTTATCTTTTAATTGTATTACAAGGAAAATTATCTCTAAATCAAA
This sequence comes from Camelus bactrianus, assembly GCF_048773025.1. NCBI lineage: Eukaryota > Metazoa > Chordata > Mammalia > Artiodactyla > Camelidae > Camelus > Camelus bactrianus. The sequence continues at coordinate 68,044,101 of NC_133544.1, forward strand.
TAAATTTAATTTACATAAGTTTAAAAATGTGCAATGCATAGTCATTCACATCATCACATTTAGTGCTTATCAGACAGGTATGCCAAAGACATTTTCTATTTTAAAGAGGAGAAAAGATTTTGAATTCAGTAGATGACATTCTTTTTCCATTAACTAGGATATGTCTCAGCTTATAACTTCTGGTTATAACCTAAAACAGGAATAGATAAAAGTGAAATAGAATGACAATCTCAGTAAACCAGAAACTGACACATTGTAAATGGACTACACTTCAAAAATATATACATATAAAAAACAGGAAAAGGAAATACAGGAAAAAATAAAAACAATAAAAAAGTGAAAGAGGATATGGAAAAAGAAACAACAATAAATGAAAAATTAATTCAGTGATATTTAACACTACATTTATTAGTACCTACTGTGTGTTCTGAGAGTTGAGGTATGAGAACAAGCACTGAAGACAATAACAGCCAGAGCCTTTAAAAATGGAAGGATTTAGCAAAGTGGGGAGAAATGAGAAGGAAATCTAGAGAAAATACGGCAAATCAGAAAGTTATGAAGCTGACGTGGGGTGAAGAAAAAAAGCAAAGAATATGCTTAAGCATCAGAATTAGGTTAGAGATTAGCTGATAAGTGAGTAAGAAAGAAAAGTCAGTGCTTCCTCTTCCATACTCAAGGTACCCACCTATATGTTAGCACTTACAGTGTTGCTGCCTCTCTATTCTTACAGAAGAACTCCTACAGAGCACGGAGGCAGCTCGCAGAGTTCCACACACATAATTCACATAATTCTCCTCAATAAATGATTATCCAGTTCAACTCAACAGCTCATTTGGCACTAGAGGGTTCTAATACACCTCCTTCAACATTCCTCTCTTCCATAGCATGACTAACTCCTGTCATGTCATTGTCTTAGTCAGGCTTAGGTTTCCTTGTCTACAAAACAACAAGGGAAAAAGATTCATTTTTCAGATCTAAAGTGATAAACAAATCTTCTGGGTCTGTAGTGTAAAGCAGTATATGTCTTACAATTCTAGGTTATCCATAAAGACCTCTGGGTGCTCCAGGAACTCAAGTTGTCACATAAATAGGAGGAGTATTATTCTCTGGTATTTTTTCTCTTATTGTGCTATTTTCCCCCTAATTTGGCTAGTTCCATATTAACAAGTAAATATATTGCACGTTTCTCATTAGACTATAATTTCACCTTAGCAATGCAAATGCCTTTCTTAAATAATCAAACAGTATTATTTCACAGAAGCAATACCTAATGCACAGTTCATTTATGAATTGTTCAGTGATCACTGAAGCCAGAAGAAATAACTCCCATTTACGAACTTATTTTTGTGACTCATCTTCTACCATCTTGTATCATAATTATGAACAGATAGGTTTTCCTCCCACCCCTCTGGAGGCAGGAATTATGTTTGAATATCAATGGTACCCTGTAAAATGCTTTAGACCTAACAGGTACTTGATAAATATTTGCCAAATAAATTATTATTATGTTGATGATTATTAATGGGAAGGAAGTTAGAAGAAGTGAAAGAAGCAAGAGTGGATGAATATTGCATATGGTAATGAAAAGGTCTTGGCAATGTTTCCCAAGATAAATATATTATTTTGAAAATTCACATAGAGTTGTCTTAACTTTCTTGGATAGCTCCTTCTCTCATTATTAATATGTACAATGAAGTCACCTCTCAGTGTTGAAAATACTGCAGCTGTCTATTCGATACAAGATTCTAATCTTTCATCATTAGATGAGATTTCTGAAATTAAGCATAATTCTGACAGTTCTTTTCAAGAAATTTAAGAGCTTAGGAAAAGCAGATAAAGTGTTCTCTTAGCGTATGAGGAGAACGACAAAGAGTACAGATAATAATGCAACAAACTGAAGAAAGTTCCTGTTTTTTGCTACCCAATGTTTAATAATTTATGGCAAAGAAATCACACTATTCACCATAAACAGAATTCATTTAAAAACAAAGTTTATATGTAAAAATAACTCCAAATAACTGAAGAGAAATGTTTAGTATTACCACTGTAAGTTGTTAAAGCCAAGAAAAAGGAAAAAGAGGACAGAGTTAATGGAAGCCACAGGCTACTGATATGGCAGTTTATCAAATGTAGCTGTAATGAAAGATAAATAATACAGGCAATTCACACTTCATGAAAGGATAAAAGTGTCAGTGTGTAGGTACCAGTTTTACTGCAGGCCATAATCAGCAAGTAAACGAAAGTGCAATGTCTAAAAAGTTTATAGGCTTCTATGAAGGCCTCGTCTTGTCAGGTATTGATTTAGGTATTCAGACGACTTCACTGGTATTAAACAAATTGAGTGTTTGTGAACTTGGAGGACATGTTCTATTTCTTCCAACAAAAGTCGCCTCCAGCTTAATGTTAAGTTGCTTCCATCACTTAAATTTAAGGAAGGGGAAGAAAATGCTGAAATGATATCTTACACAATTATTTTCTTCTTAAATAGAGGGCAATCCAAAGTGAACGTTTCATACTCTCCACCTTCTCCACAAACATGGACTCCATACTTCCTAGAAAGCTGAAAACAGGGGGGAGAGAAGTAAGAGAGAAACACGAATCTTAAAGTTAGCAAAAATGCTCACTTAAATTTATTTTGTTTTAAAAAATGTCCATGCAAGAAACTTTTAATTCCTAAATAGATTATGAGCTACAGGAAAATAACTATATTTCTGCTTAAAACATGTGCTTAAAACCATCTGAAAAATACTACCATAAAGCATAGCATTTTTAATAATCCCCAAACCCTTACAAAAAGATGCAAGAGAGCAACATTTTTCTGAATAATGAGAAAACTTAAAGATTACTATACAGTTTAGGAATGACACTAGCTCTAGATTCAAAGGGAGGCAGAGGAAAGTTACTAAGTCAGTGTGTAGTAAATGAGAATATACTCAGCCAAACTTGCTTTCCTCTGCCCTTTGACCTATATGTGGGAGGGGGAAAATGTGTTTAGGGCATTTCTCAGAGACAGAGAACGTAATCTAACCTTTCCTTGGACCTGTGAACAAAAAGAGGCTATAAGCATGGTTATTATGCTTGAGGTTAACATTAGTAGTAAAGTTCCAAGGGTAGTGAGAACTAGTGAAGTTCCAAAGCTGCAGATTAGCCTTAGGAAGATCTAACTCTAAGAAAGGTTGGGATAGTTTATAATGTCTAATTAAACAGGAAATTAAAAAGCAAACAAGCAAACAAAGAAATTAAACAAACAAACAAACCTTGTGATGTGCATTAAATAAAAGCTATGTTACTTAAATGATCCTGATACTGAGAGTAAAACCATCTCTTAATTTGGCCGATACGTGGCTGGAGTAAGTGCTACAGAGTGCTCTGATTGGCTGTGTCACAGAATCTTTCTGCTCCTGTGTCGAGGCTTTATCACCATGATCCCATCTCCTTCATTCTGAATTTCATAGCTTTCCCTGCCCAAAGTCCTCACAGTCCAAAGGATGAGTGACTCCACTGACGTGCTCTGTTATTGCCAGTGCTGGGACTGCGGCCTAAGTCTTCAGTTTTACCTACAGAGTTACGCGTTTATTTGCTTATTTTCATGGTTGTGCTACCATTCTGAATCCATTACATTTCAACTACTGACTATGTGCCCTTAGGGATTTACAGCATGGCTCTATGAAAATTCTACCAATTCCTCCAAGAATCAGTAGTAATGTGAATGACTGGTAAGGCAAGAAAAGTGAGGGAAAGCAAATGGGGTGGCATTTTCTATAAGAACTCAAAAGAGCGAAGTAGATAGATTTGCATCACGGTAGCTCATGAAGTAGGGAATCAGCAAGGTAGAATTTGGGCAGCTGGTCCTTATGGGAGCATCTAACAGGAACAGATTACTTTACCATAGCAAACCAAATTAAATTAACACCTGTTTCGCAATAAAAATGTAGAAAAAACAATGGGTTATGGATTTCAGGAGTAATTCCTTGTTCCGCCAGCTAGTGCGCAACCCCTTCTTTGCTCATCTCCCTTTCACTGCTCTTCCTATTCTAGCAACTTTCTACCAAGTGAACCTTCTACTTTCACCTTTACGGTCAGTCTTTTTATGGGGAGTATACTTTATCAAATACTAGCTTCCTTTTACTAAAAACATTATACTGAAGCTTTGCAAAATTTCTATAATCCAACACCAAAGAATAACTGGATTTTTTATTAAAGTTGGCATGGCTGCTATCCTACTGAAATAGTTTTCTTAGTCCCTAGTAAAAATACTGTAAGCTGCTTTGTTAAACAAACACATTATCATTATTTAAAAAACTGCCAGAGCTAAGAAATCTAAAATTTGGATATTTTATCCAGTGATATTTTCAGTTCACATAAAATACTTCCATAATATTCATCCAATCATGCTCTTCAATAAATATTTATTGAACAATGATTATTAGGCAGGCCTTGTGAGATGAGAAAGATCCAAAAGTACACAAGACAATGTCTCTGGTTTCTTGACGCTTACTAAATACACTGCATCCTACATTTCAACACCATGATATGATGAAACAGCGATGCTGCTTCTATAAATAATGTGTGCAATCTCTCCTCCCCTTCTACTACTGATTCACCAGCACAGACACAGATTCCAAGTCTAGAAATTTGGGTAAATAGTCCAGTGGTTTTTGTGGCTGGTGAACCAAGAAGTAGTCTATGAATCCTTAAGATGTCTTTTGCAGCCTCTATAAACTCTAATAGCTTCAAGCTCTAGTAGACACAAGTATTCAGAAAATTCCATCTTTATTGGCTGATGCTGAGCTGGCTCCAAGGCCCTTTGATGTCTTAAGAGAACCTTCTGAAGTAGCAAAGCCTATGCCAGTCACTTTCTTTAAGGAATCTTCAGCTAAGACATAGCACCCTATTAGAAATCAACATCTTGGTAGGACAAAAGCATGATGTTATGTATGTGATAAAAAGAGTCAGTTTAGGTAAGTAGAGAATCCAGATGTGTACATTCCAGAATCATATTTGTGGTGCACAACATTCAATTTACTTTTCTAAATCCTGTAAGTCACTGTTACTCATATTTATAATATCCACAGAAAGTAGCAACTTTTTTCTAACATGTCTCAGGTCTGTGTGTGGGTTTCAACTCAAAATTGGCATTACTGTATGCTAGCACTTAATCGCTTCAAATAGCTTTTGCAGTTTGCTTTGGTAAGTTTCACTGTCAGTATCACTGTAATTGAAAATACTAGATAGGTAATAGTTTTTCTAAGGTTTAGTTTCTCACTGAATTATCGTTATTCCCCCCATAATTTAAGTACATAAAATAGCAATCTATATTGAAAAATAAAAAAAACATTTTTCATATTGCTTTTTTTCCCACTAAGGCCTAAGATCTATTAATGATTAAAACATATTTAATAGTTTCAGTTAGCATTGAAAAAGTGGAAGTAGACAGCTGTTATCACCATAATAGCAAAAATATGCCAGATAGGCTATATAAAACCATGCTTTTGTGTTTTACATACAGAGATCTGAGAATATAGAGAAGTCTGGATGAACTGAATTACAGATCAGGGTGAGCCTTTCCTAGGTGAGTGAAGATCCATGGCCACTTTCCTAGCAAGGGAACAGAGTAGAATCAAACTTCCGTAGATGAGGGATGTCTATCAGCATATGTTGAAAGCAGCCAAACTCTTATGGCCATCTGTGGACTTCTGTGATAGATTATTACTGTCCTCAGGAGACCCAGGGAGTTTGGACTGTCTGCCAATTCTTTTTCACAGAGTCTTAACCAAGTGCACACAGTAGCTACATGCAGAAAGCTAGGGCAAGGGCAGAAGAGGGGAGAGAGATCCCTTTGAGAATATCTGCCCATCAAGTCTTTTGTATTGAACTTTCACTGCACCAAATGCTGGGGACAGGGCAGGAATACTGAGGGATTTCAGCCAACGCTTAGAAAGCCAGAGCGGAGGTAGGGAAAGGCTGAGAGCAGTAAGCTCTTGAAAAGGCACAAAACAGTGCTGGCAACACTTTAAAGCAGGGGACTAGGTGGTGGTGGGGAGGAGAGAGGGATCTCTAGACCCACTGGAGCATAGATCACAAGCCCTGATAAAAGGAGAGCCCTTATTTTGCTCTTAAAACATTTCAAACAAGTAGCAAACTAAAACAAAAAGCAACTCAAACCAGACACAGCTTAATTGGAGATTAAGGAGAACAAACATTCTGGACTAGCTGTCAGACAGAGGAAGGGGTGTGGCTTTTCTGCAGTGAATATTATTTACTTCAGTCCCTACTATTCTTTTTTTTATTTAGTTTCTACCATAAAATATATGAAATAAATTAAGAGATAAAAAGTGAAAAATGTGACCTGTATTCAAGAGAAAAACAAAACAGAAACAGACCCAAGCATTAGCCAAATATTGAACTCAGTAGCAAGGACTTTAAACATTAATTACTATAAATACATTAAAGATTTACTGGAAAAGATAGACAAAATTTATGAACAGAGAGTAATTTAGCAGAGTTGAAAAATTAGGGATAAACAGTTCTAGGTTCATATTCTAGCTCCAACACTCATTGAGCATAGGACCTGGGATGAATTGCCTAAATTCTCTGAATTCCCATTTTCCTAGGTAATACGTACTCTTAGGGGAGTATTGTATTAAAAGAGATAATACAAAGCTCTTAACTCAATGCCTAGTGCACAGCAAGTACTTAACACATGTTATATTTTCTCTATTAGATTAATTTGCCTTTCCCTATGACCCTCTGTCTTTTATCTATATACTGCCTTCTGTAAGGATCATAACCCCTACTGTATCTATTACTTCTACTGCAAATGACTCTCAAAGCAAAAACCCTAGTCATCAACCTCTCTCCCCGATATTAGGCACTCCCAAAATGTTTATGGAGTGTTTTGCTTGGGAGCATTGTTGTTTTAAATTCTACATGAATAAAACACAGCTCTTGATTTTTCCTCAAAACCTTCTCTCCCTTCTCAATTCCTCATTCTGTAACAGTTCAATCAAGCTTGGAATACTGGAGCAGAACTAAACTTCCTTTCTTTCTGCCACTTCACCTACATTTTAAATTTTTCATTGATTCAATTATTGAATCAACAAATATTTACTCAGCACTTAACAAGTGTCAAATCTATTCCATACACTAGAATTCTGTACACTTCCATACTAACTTTCCTTAACAATATATGACATGGCACTCATCTACTCAAAAACTTTTGGTGTCTGACCATTGCCTATCCAAAAAAGATCAAGCTCTGTAAACTGACAATAAAAGACTTCAGACATTTGGTCCCATCCTTTACAAGAATACAAAGACATAAAGCTAATACAATAGGTAAAATAAAGTAAAATAAAGATCCGTAAGAATCTTGACTGGCTGAAAAAAAAATCCCAAAGAGTAAATCTTATGAAGATAAATATAAAATGATAAACATAAACCCCAACATGTAGTTTCCTTCTCTTCAACTAACAGAAATCACCCTTTTAACTGCCTGGTGGGATTATCCTATGCTGCCTTGTGACATATTTCTGTATTGCATCACTATGTAACTCTTGAACTTAAATGTTTCTCATGAGACTATAAGTTTCTAAATTTCTTAGACCTTCTCATAGTTCTTTCCTAGCAGTGTGTAGAACATAGTACTCAATGATCAACTGGCTGTCTTCTCCATGGTCCAGATACCTTGCATGCTCGCAGAAAAGGGTGTCACTGGCAGTTTTAGACAGAAAGAAAGCCACTCCCAACAGAATTATCAAGTAAAAGGGAGGAGAAAGTTACTGATTTCTTTTTTTATACCCTCAGGAAAAGGATAAAAATAGAGGATACAAATTTTCTATTTTCAGAACTGTAAAAGTGAATAAAATTCACACATGATAGTCAATGTTTTTCTTATCTCATTACTTATTAAATCAGTGATGTTACTATTTCTCCCTGTTTTTAACCATTTGGAGAATGTTAAAACAGAAAAAGATTCAGATCAGGTGACCATTCAGTAAGATTAACACACCTGCTATTAACTGGTCCCATTCTTTGTATAAATACAAAGATGTAAAGCTAACACAATAGATAAAATAAAATAAAATTTCAAAAGGACCATGACCAGCTAAAAAGAAATATGTTGATGTTTTCTAACTGGTTAAATGAACTTTAATAAAACAGTAAGATCAAAGATCATTTTTTACTTACTTAACATTGTAATTTTCATTAAAAGTATGTTCCTTCATATATATGTAAATTTTGCTATGTTCTCTTCTGGATAACATTTTTAGGGAAAGTGAACATTTTCCAACTAACTATTGTTAAGATAAGCTTTTAAAAAACATTTTGAACAGATGTGGCTGACTTGGGTCATTTCATGGCTTATAAGAATACCTTGGAGTCTGAGCATTTAAAAAGTGAATTCCTAGTAAATGAAAAGGAAATTACTTATATGATTCTATTTTTTTTCTGGCACACTTATTCATATAGATAAATATTCATACTCATAATAACTCCATCTGAATGCTCCTGATTATTGAACCAAAAAGGTTACAGGCATCATGATTTCCCTGTTTACTTTTTTTATCCCTTTAAAAGATTGTAATAACCATAATTGTGAGAATTCCTTATTAAATCAAGAATTTTCTTCTTTTAAACCTACCTCACTTGCTGTTAGCCATCTTAAAACTGAAAAAAAAAAAGCCACGTGAAATTGCACCTCCCTCACTCCTCCCACCATCTGAAGAAAACCATGAGGTTTATAAAACCCATCACAATTTCATTTTATAAGTGATGTGTTTAACACACAAAACAATCTCATGCTGTATATGCTCATTCATAGCACTTATTAAAGAAGTCTTTATTGCATGTCAACTATAGGTTTGGCATTGTTTCAAGTGCTGAGAATAACAATGGAACAGACATAAATTCTGTACAAAACAGCTGTCTGGAAGTATAGACAGAAAATTAAACAAGCAATTGCAAGAAAGAGTAGTGATTGCTTTGGTGGGTGCATGAGATGCTGTGGGAGTATAAAGCAAACTGGACCAAATTGGAACTGTTTGGACCAAACTGGAAGAAACTCAAAAGCTTTATCAAAGCAAGTAAAACTTAAGCTGAGATCTGAAGGATGAGTTAACCAGGAAAGTCTGGAGGAAGAGAGAAAGAGGGAGAGAGAGAGAAAGGGAGAGAAGGCAGGAGAGAAGGGAAAACTGTTCCAGAAGGAACAGCATGTGTTAAGTCCCAGAATACACAATGGGTATTTGAAATGAGTTTGGCACAGCTGAAGTATAACTAGATGAGTAATAGTGGAGAGATGAGGCTGATAAACTAGGAGGAGGATAGATCTAAGGGGGCTTCATAAGCCATGCTAAGTTATTATCCTGAAATCAGTGAGAACCTATGGGGATGTTTTAAACAGAAAACTGAACCAGTCTCATTTGTCTTTTGGAAACATCATTCTGGCTGCATAATGGAGAATGGTTTGGAGGGCAATAAGTCAAGAAGCAGAAAGAACTGAGGAGTTGCTGGAGGGACTGAGGCAGGAGGTGAAGATTCCTTGAACTGGGGAAGTAGCAGTGAGGATGGAAAGGAGAGGGCAGAATGCTGAGAGAGATTTTAGTACTCTGAGATAAGTTAATTAACTGAATGTAGAGTAAGGAAAGTTAAAAAAAAATAAGAAAAATTCCCAGATTTCTGCATTGGGAAACTAGATAGATGGTAGTTCTGTTTACCGATATTTCAGTATAAGTAGCAACAGAGTCTAATGACCTTATCTTTCTCAAATTTTATGTGGCATGCGATGCCACTGGTGTCTCCAATCTTTGCGATATTTTCCTTAGGCTTCTAACCTATGGTTAAACTTCTCTGACTCCTTTCCCTCTTGCTTCTCCTAAATTCCCTCATGATTCTCTCTGTAATACATTCTTTACCAGTTTATGCCCTCAGGTAGCTTATGCACTCCATGATTTCAACCATCATCTTTATGTTATTCTACTGTTGTGTACACTATCACTACTAATTAAAGACAATTTCCCTATGCCTTAAAATTAAGAAAATGATAAAAATTACCTTATTTCATCTTCAAAATGACCTTTAAGAATAAAAAAAGAGTATAAGCTCTGAAATCAGATGGATTTAAAGCATAAACTCCAGTTCTGCAACTTCCCAGCTGTGTGACTTTGGAAAAGTAAGTCACCCTCTAGGTGATTCCTCATCTTCAAAAGGTAAACATTAACAATAGCAACCTCATAGGCTTGTTAGGTGATTAAATAAAATGCATAAAAAGCACTTCACACACAGTATGGCACTTAGTAAACACTTAATAAATACACAGCTTAACTACGGGGGTAGATAAAGAACACATTGTAGTGAAGCACAGTGAAAGCAGCTTTGCAGAATTGGTTAAAAGCAGTAGCTTTGGAGACAGACAGTCCTTGGTTCAAATCCCAGCTCTGTCACTTTATGGCTGTGTTATCTTAGGTCATGCAAACTCTTGGACCCTCACATTACTGACAGCTACAATGGAGAAAACAGCAGCACCTACCTCATGGGAGAACTGTTTTCAGGAATAAAACCATGTGGGAAAGAAAAGTCTATTTTATTGCCCAGTACATAATATATACTCAATGGAATGGTTGTTAATTTTATTTTTTCTTTTTTCCAGAGGGGAAAACTAGATTAATTTGATAAGTGTTAGCTTAGAACTAAACAAAACCAGAATTTAAAGTCATGTCTGACTCTGATAAATAACACATCCTAGTCTTTAGCCTGAACATCTCAATTGTGCCAACTTCATAGTTTAAAACAAGATGTCTTTGGTGTATATATTATAATTTAAAACTCAGTATGTTTAAGACCAAGCTTATCATGTCCTTTCTCAACCCTGATCATCTCTGCAAAAATATGTGCTTCTAATTTCCTCTGTCATTATGTGTGGATTAATCTTGGATTCTTCCTTTTCCAGATTCTGGCAATTTTGGTGCCAATTTCTTTCTCATTCTTCCATCAGAATCTTTCTCTCAGTTTTGTTCTCTCTCTCCATCCCTACCGTCAGTGGCGTCATGCTTGAAGCCCTCACACGTGTTCCCTTTAATGGCATACTGTACTCTTTTTCATTTCCAATTTTTTCTACTTCCAATCCATGAATACCGCTGTCAGACTAAATTTCCTGAGATACCTTTTAATAATATAAATCCTTGCTGATGAGCCTTCTGTATCTTGTTATTTCTCGCCCGAAATCACTTGGTCCATCTCTCTAGGCCCTTTATGATTGGGTCTTAAATTCCCAACTCACCTGTTTCTTAGTAATCTACCAACACCAGCTCTTGGTTTCATTTAAAGCTCCTCATTGTCCAGGCATGTCTTCTTGCCAACAAATCTTCTTCATATTGATTCACTTTGTTGCCACCACCCATGTAAATTTCACCCACACTTCAAACCAGTTTAAGTGCTAACGCTTCTATGACATTGCTCTCAGCTACTCCAGGTCATGTGGCCACCATCCATCTTTTAGCTCCCAATTACATTTATAGTTAATACCAATTTGGCTTTATATGGTCCAAGTTATTAGGGTCCCCCTTCTCCAACAAGACTCTAAATTCCATGAAAAATACCAACTCTTTGACTTATTTTGTGCCCTTTATAGAAGTTAGCATAGAACTGGGCACATAAGAAGTCCTTACAAATACTTACGTTCAGTTCTATTAGTAGCACATGACACCAGCAATTAAGAGTTCTACAATACACACTCAGAGAAATGTAAGAGACATGTTCAAGATCATATATTGGAACAGCCACTAACTATGGAAAACTTCACCTCTTCTCTTTAACTACAGCAATTAATGGGCACTACTACCAGGTCAAATTCCTCAAAGTATACCTTTAAGAATTTTACTCACTTCTCTAAAACCTTCAATTACTCCTCATTGTTTAGATAATTAAATCCTCATTTCAGTATTCAAAATCTCTCACTATATGGCTTCAATTTTTTTTTTCAGCTTCCTCTCATAGTACTCAACATATACTCCAAACAATCCAGTCAGTCAAAATCCTATCCACTTCTTAAAAGTCCAGTATGGCTGTCAGTTTATCTCTGAATTTACTCAGAATTCTCTCAACAATATAGAATTTTTTTTCTTCAAAATTCTGTTGTACATATTTTAAAGTTTTTTAGAGTACATTTTAATACACCTTGGAATTTATATTTATAATAGTCATTGGACAACTCAACCATAGAGTTCCACATATACTCCCCACTCAGTTATGTTCAAAATTCAAAATCTCCTCTCAAGGATGTTTTGCCTTCTCTTGACTTTCAAGATCGGTTAAAGGTGTTCTTTACCATAAAGTGAGAAGTGCAGGGATCAAGGATTAAACTTCTGTCTCTCTTACTCACAACATCAGATCAACTTCAGTGAAATTCTCTTTCCCTTTTGCTTTTTTAGTGATAGGTAACTGACACTGTAAATTATTCTTTTGTCAAACCCATAAGGGAAGAGAAGTTAACTCATATGAAACAGAGCTTTAAGCTTGAAATCAGCATTACACTCATCCTGCTTTAGCTCTTACAGCAACCAGCTGAGTGGTATACTCCTTTGTCAATACGTACCTGCTTACTTTTGACTCAGGCTAGAAGCCAGATTTCCCAATTCTATGTGAATAGTCCTGGAAAAAGCAACCAGATCTATAGACTCACAATTTTTATATAATATGGTTTCAACTCTTCCACTTAGCAGACAACTTATACTTATCTCTTGATTAAAGAGTAACTGCTGCTGGTAAAGATAGTAGACTGAATCCACGCATCTACTCCCACTCCCTTCTAAAACCTTTGTGGGAGGTAGTTCATAAAAAGGCATAAACTCCAAAAGATAGAGAGCAGAAGAGAGGAAGTGACAAAGTCAAGGAACTTAACAGAACCAAAAACACTGGGTCCTAGGCCAACAGTGGAGAATGTGGAGGACCAACCCAACTTACACAGTAAAATAACTCCTTCCTCTAAACAACTAAGAAACTGGTGGCACCAGGTATTTCTGGAAGTAAAGGGGAAATAAAAAGGACATCGAAATAAGAAGCGTTGATTGGTGGTCTGTTTCACAAGCAGTCAAGTTTCCCAGATCCCTTCCCTCTAGGCTAGCAACTGACTCTCCTCCAACCTGGCAGAACTGTGAAGGTTTATTCTCTGCAGAGGGTAAAACTGAGGAACTAGCCTGGGAGAAATGAGATGCCGCTAACGGCAGAGGTACTGTAATAAAAACAGAAGGATTCAATTAATGTATGCCGGTAAGATTCCATAGCCATTCTCCTTGTTCAACTCCCAGGGGAAAAAAACAAACAGAAACAAAAACAAAAAGCCTGAAGCGTATCTTCATTTCAAGAGGATATTTAAGAATTCTTTTCTTTGGAATCTAACCAGCTCAGATTAAATGATCTAGCTATATTTCTCAATGGTGAAACTCAAGGTCACAAAACCCCATCCACTTAGTGCCTAAAGAAAAATTTTAGGTCTCTACTCTTAAATGTGAGTAGAACACCAAAGATTATCAGAAACATCTCTAAAATGAAAATTAGAGACCAAAGTAAACAATGGAGACAACAGATTATGCAAGAGAGAAGAAAAATTATAATAAAGGTAAAGTATTATAGATTAATTAAAAGAACATTCAGAAAACAAAAATGAGCTTTTATAAATTAAAAATAAGATATGAAGAAATGTAATTGAAAAGTCTGAAGGTAAAATTGAGAAATTTTCCCAGAAAGGGCAAAAAATGATGTAGGTAAAAATTAAAAGAGAAAAGTTAGAAATTAAAGGAACATCTAAATAATAGGAATTCAAAGAAGCAAAAACAAAGGAGAGGTAAACCAGTGAAATAAATCAAGAGAATTTCCTAGAACTGAAATTTTCAAACTAAAGATTCTACCTGTCTTAGCACAATGGATAAAAGCATGCACACCCAAGACACGGCACACTAGAGTTTACAATTCTTGGGGCAAAAGAAGTATCTTTACATAGTCTTACAGAGAGGAGATGGAGAGAGAAATAAATAAGGTTGCATACATATAAAACAGGAATCAGAATGACTTGGGCTTCTAAACAGCATACTAAGACACAAGGGAATGAAGCAACACTATCAAGATCCAGAAGGAAAAACATTCCAAATATAGAATTTATGACTTGCTAAAAAACCAATCAAATGTGAGGAAAGAATGAAGACATTAACAGATACTCACGGTGTCTCAAAACACTTACCTCCTGTGGACATTTTCTTAAAAATCTTATTAAGAATGAGAATAAACTAAAGAAAAAGGAAGACACTGGATTCAGGAAACAAGGGCTCCAAAACAGAAAGAGGGTAAAGGGATCTCCAGGATTATGAGGAGTGATAGAATGACATAGCCTTGTAACAGGCACAGAAGAAAACGGGTCCAGCTTACATACACCAGGTCAGAAGGCCCTAGAAGAGACTTTAGGAGAAGGAAACTGAAGAAATATATGTGAACATCTGGCTGAGAGATTAGCAAACTGGCAATGAGTATAGCATTGAATTAGTGGTTAGTACTCAGAAAGCTAAATAAGTGAACAAGACAATTATTAATTCAAATGAAAAAATTAAAAAAGTTGTACAGGAAAGGTTTATTACCAGAGTTTATTACTTAACTCAGCTGTGTTTTTTATTTTCATAGTTAATGTAAACACTATTGATCCAACTGGAATTGCAAAATAACCATTTGGGAAGTTGGAAGATGAGTACACACATGTGATGGAGACAAAGGGAGTAAAGATAACCACATCTGCACAACACAGAATGAGAAGTCAATATATAATACTAAAATTGGGGGAAATCATAAGTAGTAATATGAAGACAGGGAAGTCCATATCAAATAATCAAGTATGAGAGATGAAAGTAAGATAGTGAAATGAGTGAGAGTCAGGAGAGACTCAGAGGCTTGTTTCTGTAGCGAAGTTTGAAGAATCATTTCAGAGTATTAACTTTGACAAACATTGTAAAATATCACAAAAATAGGAATATTCTTAACAAACATATAAAGAGCAGTCCAAAACTTTTAAAATTTGATGTAACGTTCATATTAAAATTCATCTCCCTTTTTGAACAATGAGAAAATAATCTTATGGAGGAAAAACAAAAAAGATAAAATAATTTTACAATCCATTGTTCACTTATCAGATGATAATTTTAGGATCCTGCAGAAGTTTAAGAAGCAATGGCTAAAATAATCCCACAGTTAATTTACAGTTACATACTTCTAAGACTTCAAGTTGTATTTTTGACCCAGAAATCACATTCTAGGAATTTATCTAAAGAAAATAATAATGAGAAATGTACATGAAAATTTATTAGGAAAGATAATAATCCCAGTATTATTTATAGTAACTTAAAATGAATGAAATTATTTATAATAATTTAGTAACAACAAATACTCCTAACAAAAGAGAACTTGTTAAATTTGTCATGCTATATTCATATGCAGAATATAAATATGATGGAATTTATACAGCCATTAATTAATGTATTTTCAAAGCAGTTATGTAGGAAAATAAATACAGCATATTAGGAGAAAAAAGGAGACAACTTGTATGTATAGTTGACCCCAATTACATAGATAAAATATGTGCAAGTGTCTAACTTCATGAACTTGTGTGTACAACAAACTCTCAGGAAATAAAACATCATGGAATATACTGATATGTTAGCAGTGTATATCATGGGGCAGAAGAACTATGCTTTTTATTTCCTTCCTTATACTTTTTCATACCTCAGATTTTCAGCATTAGTCAGGTATTCTTATGTAGTTTTTCAAAAACTCCCATTTATTTACTAGTGGGAACAGGGAAGGGAAAGGGGCAATACAGGCATGGGGGATTAAGAGGTACACAGTATTATGTATAACATAAGCTACAGGGATCTATTGTACAACACAGGGAATACAGCCAGTATTTTACAGTAAATATAAATGGAGTATAATCTTGAAAAATTGTGACTCACTATATTGTATACCCATAATTTATACAATATTGTACATCAACTATACTTCAATTAAAAAATAAAAATTCCAACTTATCTCTATTTCTTATCCCTATTTTTTTTCTTTATCACAGGGAAACACTTTAAAGAATTCAGTGTCCTTGAAAATGTATTATTATTTTGTGTACCTGTAGTTTTAATTTATTTCAATGTTGCTTTTATTCATTCAGTACTTGGCTGCCATCTGCACACTGAATAGATTTAACTGTAGACTTGCACTTTGTAATGTGTACCCACCACATTTTAACTAAAAGCTCTCCCAGGAATGGATACCCATATTGCCCCCAACAACCCCTAAACCATCAAAAATAACCCTGCAAAGACTATTCTCACTCAGGAGGTCGGAGGGGATACTCACTCTAGGGAAACCATCCATTGTTCAAAATTGATGAAGCAGACTATAACTTCCAAGCTTATTTTCCCATGGATAGACTATGCTGTGTTGAGGAATTTTAATTTTATTTTGAGACAATGGGGAGCAACTCAAAAGTTGATAATAGAAGTGTGATATGATCAGATTTGCATTTCATATATAACATGATGGCAACATTGTACACAGTGGATAGACAAGGGGCAAGACAGTGAGGAGATAGACTTGAGCAAGATGATAGGGAAGACAGATTCTAATGCGGTGACACGAGGATAAAAAGGGACAGATAATATGGTATTAAGAAGGCAGAATCAAGAGAATGTGGGGCCTTATTTATGAATAATGGAACATATGAAATCATTTATTTCAATCCTTTTTTTTTTTTTTTTTTGGCTTGGATACCAGAGGAAACAATGGGGACTTTCACTCAGGAAACATAAACACGGCAGAAATATGTCAGAAGATAAATGTTCAGTCCTGCACAGTTGAGGCTGAGGTGCTTGAAGACATCTAAGAGACAAAGGTGCCCAGCTGGCAGCTGAATACATGTCTCGAGCATCAAAAAATGATGGAGAAACAGGCTTAATTGTCATAAGAATAATATTGGTAGTTGAAGTCATGGAGGTATTTGATATCATCACAGGAGGAAGGTTGTGGATGGAACCACAACATATAAGGGCTGGAAGATAATGGGAAGCCCCAATAGGAAGCTAAGAAAGTACTCAGAAATTCAGGAGTGAGTAGTATCATAGAAACCAAAGGATGACAGTTTCAAGAGGGCACACACTCTTCCAGGGAAATCTAGAAAGACAGGGCCTGAGGTATGTTGCTGGTACTGAGAAACTAGAAGATGATATAGTTGGTCATTACATCAAAATTACCTTGTGCTTGCTAAAAGAACTTGTTTAAAGGTCCTTCAGAACCTAAATTTCACAGTGGTTAAAGAGTATAGGCATTCTTAACAAGGTTCCAGTGAACTGTACCCTCAGGTCTGAAAACAACTGTGGCAGATTGTAAAGAATAAGGATCTTGTTTACTTAATTCATCACATATACTCAGTGCTCATCACAGCATCTGTCATATTCATTACAGGGCCTCAGTAAATGGTAAATAATTAAAGATGAGAGCAAATGAATGGATAGATAGAAGAACAAATGACTGAATGACAGAACTGAAAAACTCACATCCTTGCCAAAATCTTGGTAAGATTATTGGAGCTTATATTCTGGTGGGGTAAGAGAAGGGGCAACAGAAAATATACATGGAGACAGATAAATAAATAAGATAATTCGAGGAGATCTCCTTTAGCTGGGGTAGTCAGGAAGCTTCTCTGAGGAAGTAGCATTTGAGCTGTCACTTAAATTTTGAGAAAGCCTTAACCATGTGATGGTCCCAGGAAAAAAATATTTCAGGCAGAGGAAAGTCCTAAGGAGAAGAAGAGTAAATAAAGTGTGCTTAAGTAATAAAGAGGCATACGTGGCTATGGCTCAGTAAGACAGAGACTGGTAGAAATCGAGCCTGAAAAGATTGATCAATGCTGATCGTACAGGGAGGGTCTCATTGGTTGTGATATCACAGGAGTTTGTATGTTATTATAATTGAAATGAGAAACCATTTAAACTTTAAACAAAGTAGTAATATATTTGATTTACACTTAAAAAAAATCACTCTGTCATCTGTATGACTAATGGACCATAGCAGGACAATGACAGAAGAAAGCAGACCAGTTAGGAGTTGATGTGGTATTCCAGACAAGAGATGATTACAGTCTGGTGGTAGCAGCAGAGACAGTGAGAAGTGCTTGGATTTGGAATATATTCTGGAGATAGAATAGACAAGAGTATGTTAATAGGTTGGATATGGTAGTTGAGGGAGTGTAAAGAATTTGAATTTTAGCCTGTAGGCAATGGGGACTCATTTAAAGTTTTGAAGTAAGTGAGTGACACAATTACACTAGAATATATTAGAACAATGATCTTGAGGCAATAAGCAAGATGAATTCTTTGGGAAATAAAATGAAAGGTAGAGGCAAATTTGGAGGTATCAGTAACATGCTAGGTCTGAAGTGACAGTCATCTGAATTAAGGTGATGACAAAGGGAACGGCAAAAAGTGGTGGATATAAAGGCTGCAATCAAGTTTGTAGAGATTTAATTTGCAGTGCCTTTGGGCACTACAATTTAGCAGAGAAATCTGGGCTAGAAATATTGGGGAGTCAGCGGAATAGAGCTAGTAATTAAAGCCATGTGAGTGATTGAGATCACCCAGGAAAAGTTTGTAGACCAAAAATGGAGCCTAGACTAGGAACTAGCAAAAAAGAGACTAACAGTGACCAGAACCAAAGGAGAAAAACTAGGAAAATGTGACATCATGAATGCCAATATAAGCATTTCAAGAAGAAATGTTTAAAACTGTCAAATAAGGACTGAGAAGTATCTATTGGGTTTGGTAAAACTGGAGACCATGGGTGATCTTGATCAGAGCTCTATCCATTTAGAGGTAGAAAAAAGAAGCCACGTGCTAGGTATATGAGGCATCTGAGACATGAAGAAGTACTGATTATGAATACAGATAATACTTCTGATATTTTTATTTTTGAAGCAAAGAAGAAAGAGAAGTGGAAGAAAGAGAGAAACAACTAGAGTAGAAAGGGAATCTTTAGGATGGGAGAGGGTAGCATGTTTCAACAGTGATGTGGAGGAGACCATAAAGAGAGAGAAGAGGAAGACCCTGGGGTGGGGAGGGGGAGGGTTGAATGCAAGTTCTCTAAGAAGGCAGATGCTAATGGGATCCAGAGCACAGAGTGGGTTCGCCTTATACAGGACAAAGGACACTTGTCCAAGTCATAGCAAGCAAGGATAGGTGTGGGTGCATGGTTAGGAGTGGTGCTCAGAGGTAGAGGGTTTCCCAGGATGCTGATTTCTGTTTTCTCTGTGAAGAAAGAACCAAGTCATCCTCTCAACATGAGGGTGAGATATGAAGGGATTTGAAATTTGAGGAGACTAGAGAAGGAATAAAATGGCCATCATGGAGAATTGGTAGAGAATGTCTCCAGAGAAATGTAAGATTGCCAGGTCACGTGAAGAACTTGCTGAAGTTGAATAAAATAGTTTCTGCATTTCTATGTTTAAACATCCTATGATAATACCCAGGTTAATTCACAATCAACATTATGGCAATCCTAAAACTTTACTTGCCTTTTCTACAAAGAATCCCTATGTGCTTGAAACCTGAACTCACAAATTCAAGTCTTAGAAGCAGCTTACAAAAACTCTTTTGCCAAAGCTCCAGTCTCTCATTTCTGAAGTTCTCTTTCTTTCACTCTCATAAATGTAATTTCATTATTCATCTACACTGTTTTTGCATAAGCAAAATTTAGTCTGATGGTAGTGAATAGATATGAACATATAACTATGTCGGCCATAGAACAAACTGCTGTGAGAAGAGTCCTACCAGAGGGGCATGGAAAGCAACCATGTTCATTAGATAGACTTAAATAAATAACACCAAATTATCTAGAAATTGAATATAATTTACCACGATTATAGAATCATTTTATTTTTATTTTAATTTTCACTATTTTCCTAGCACATATTAGATGCTTAAATAATGCTTAAAAGAAGAAATTAACATTAAGGATTTCTAAGCATTTGATACATACTGATAAACCAGAAAATAATCAGATACAAGTAAGTCTGAAAGAAAATGTGAAACCCAAACAGCTTGCGAAGAGTATAACTGCTAATAGTTCACATCATAGCAATGGGGTTAATAATTCCAAAGACAATTTTGATGAAATAAGAGCATGGGAGGGAAAAATGTTAACATAATAAAGGAGTTCACTTCTTTCACAGAAGGTGATTTTTTTTTCCACCATGATTGTAGAATTTATAAAAAAAAAAAAGCAAAACACCCTAATGATTACATCATTCTACTTAATTTTGCATTTCCATACTAATAATAACATCTGATCCCTCACTCATAAAATACAACACAGTTAATAGAAAAGAGCAAAAATAACAAAATCTTTCTTTAATATTTAGAAACTTGGAGTTGACACTTAGGACTTGACAATGATAAGTATTGAACAGTGGTAATTTAAAGCCTTGGGATAATGTCTTTACTACTCTGCAAGTTAATTTCCTAATTGGTGAAAAAGAAGAGATTAGATTAGATAATCTTGAAATGAACTTTCCACTCACATTTCTGATGGAAACGCATCTGATCGTGGAGACCATCAGGTACTGCGGGAGTACAGTACTTTACAATGTCCATTTGAATTTATTAAAACTTTTGACAGAACAATTTCCTTTTAGACATAGCTTACTTACTCTTTTTGTGAGCTCAACAAGCTGGTCATAACTTTCATAATTAATTTTAAACATAATTTTAAACATTCTCATATCCATTAGAGGTTTAATTTTTTCATAAAACCGTATCATCAATATATCTGATTTTTTCTAAAAATTGATTTTATAATCATCACATCATGGCATTGCTTTTTCTCCTTTCAGATGCCCACATTTTGAAAGCTGGTATAAATTCTTACCTCTAAGAGATAAGGCTCCATTTGATCCAAGGTTTTTCCAAGATGTTTATCTGGATCTAAACCTGCCAAGAAAGATTAAATATTTTTTAGTTAACTATTAAATTGGAGGTTTAAAGACACATTTCCCTTCCCTAGGCTCTTCCTTGCATAGGAAACCAGTGTGTGTGTGTATTTTAAATTACTTTGATCCTAAATCAAAATGTACTTTTGCTAGTATTTTCTTGGGTAACTGGTTTTCTTGCTCCTGAAAAATAAGTTTCATTCCAATTCATCTCAATTGCACTTCATCAAATACCAGATGCATTGTTTCAACCCCTTTTACATTTTTGAGGAATTGTAATTAGGATGGGAAAAAAGGTATCATTTCAAAGATATGAAATTTAAATCCTTGTTACTATTATTACTATTATTATTTTGTTTTACTCATGGACAACAGTGAGAATTTTCTGACTTATACTAATTTATCTCAGCCTTATTTGGAGAGTAAAAGTACAAAATCAAGGAGTAGTAGACTTTATGCCTTTATAATTAACTCATTTAGTGGCATCTAAACACAAATAATCGTATTACCAAATTAAGTAATATTTCATTTCAGTGACCACTTATGTGACAATATGTTTTTCAAGAAAAGACAGAAACATTCTGAAAAATCATTATAGTACCAATAGCATGTGCATAATCTCTGATAAAGATATTCAACTGATGTAATAGTAGAGTTTATGTGGGTGATGGGGTATAGGTGAACTACTGTGGACAAAAGGAATTCTTCCCACACGTCAAAACTAACCTGTCAGAGGGAAAAAAGAATCACACGTCGCAAGTCAGCTATGAAATTAATAAACTAATATTAGATATTTATACCCATAATACATGTATTAGCTTAGGTTTGTTTATTTTTTACTATTTTTATGTTTATTATTAGTTTAAACCATTTAGGTTATTAATTATACAAACTGAATAATAATTTTCTCCTTCTAGTCAGATGTCTTTTTTGGTAATATAACATTTCTTATAATCACATACAAAATAATAAAAGAGAAGTCAGGTAAAGCTTAAGGATTCTTCTGCTACTGAGTATTAAGTTACATCAAGTCCAAAGCAAACAACTCAGACTAGCAGCATTAGTAGATTATTTGAGTCTACTCCCTTCACAACAATCTTATTTTCATGGTTGTATTCACTAAAATTTCACAAAAATTCACTAAAATTCACAAAATTTCAATTGGCTGTGTAAATGCAGAGATGAAATAATTGTTGACTTTGTCCAGTTCCTTTATTCCTGTCAACCAGTTTGCAATTCAATGTTTAAAATGAGTAAGAAAATGAAGTATTTTGAGACAAACACTCATTAATCATCACTCAGATTTAACAAGCATTAATATCTTGCCATATCTTCTCTACAACTTTGAGAAATAAACACCACCAACATAATAGAATTTCAGTAGTATATCAATCCCTAATCAATCTATTTCCTCTAGCTTTTCTACATGGATAACCATTCTTTTGAAGTTGGTATGTTATTTCCTAACTATGCTTTTATAACTACAAAGGTACATATCCAAAACAATATTTGGTATTGTTCATATATATTAAATTTTTACATGAATGATAAGTTTTCACTTGTTCTGTTCAATTTAATTATTAATGAGATTTACTTACATTGATGACTATGGCTCTGGTCCACCCGCTTTTATTGTTTATTGTATCCCATTATATGGATATATCAGAATTTACCCATCCACTTTACAGTAGATGGACAGTTGGGCATTGACTTATTTTTAACATCTGTTTTGCCACTGGTAAGTACTTTCTATGCTGCAGTAAATATGTTTTATGTGAAATTACTATGATCGAGAAGGAAAAAACACATGTATATACAAACATATATATGGTTATATAATCTTCAGGTCTATTAGATATTGCCAAACTCCTCTCCAAAGCAGCACTGCCACTTTGTACTTTTACTATTAAAGAAATAGAATTCTTATTTCCTATAATGTGAAAATAACTGAATGTTGTCAGATTTTTCATCTTTGTCAATCTGAGATATATGGACATATAAAAATGTTTTGGATACTTGTTTTAATTTTCATTTTCTGCTTACTATTAAAAGTAAGCACTTTTTCATGTTTCATTGCCCGTTCATTCAGGTTTTCACTTCTATGAATTGCTTATTAATCACTTGCCCATTTTTAATGCTGAGTTTTCTCTTTTACTTGATGATTCTAGTTCTTGGTATATTCTGAATGCTAATTCTTCATCATTATGGGCATAGTAAACATCTTCCTATTCAGTGGCTTGTAATTACAGTTCTTTTAATTGGGGGAGATCTTTTGATCAACATAAACTTTTTACCTTTTAGTAGTCAAAAGAATTGTTATTTTAAAATGTTTTTCTTTGTATTATAACAAACCCTTTCATGTCCCAAAGTCATAATATTAGTCCCTTATATTTTCTTTTCAAAGTTTCAAAAATTTTCTCCTCACATTTAGATCCTCAATCCATGTACAATTTACTGTCAGTTCTCATAGATGTAGTGTTATAACTGTATCTCTTATTTATGGATAAGCACTGTTTATGGAATCCCTTCCCTACCAATGTATATGCCACCTCTGCCAAACACAAAATTTCCATTCATATGTAAATCTGTGTCATGTTGCCTACAACTTACTTTAAAATATTTCAGCATAACCAATATACAAGTGTCTGTTTTAATCTACACTTAGAGATGGTTACTTGACAACCGAAGGACTCAAATCAGAACCCGTAACTCCAGAGGCTATAACTTTTACTGCTACAGTTATCTTTATAACTTCTGGTATTACAGTTATCTTAGATCAGCAAGAGAAAGTTTGTAACAAGAGAAATAATTAACATGTCTGTTAGAAATGATTTTTCCTTGTGAAATTTATTTATTTAAAAAACAAATTATATAGTACTACTATGTGCAAGGCACTGTGACAAGTACCCTACAAATATTAACTAACTAAATTCTTATAACATCCAATGAATGGTATTATCATTGTCCCCACTTATATAAGAAAAATTGAGGCAAACAGAAGTTTAATGACTCCAAAGTCACCACTTCCAACAGATGAAACTAGGATTCAAACTTAGGAAGTCTGGCTGTGGAGTCCAGGCTTTTGACTACTGGATCATGTTGATTCTCTATGTTGTTAGGCATGCTTCCATCCATACTTCATTTACTAAGATTTCTTTGCTGTTTTCTTGATCATACTTGTTAATTCTGCTGTTTCACAGCATGAACAAACACCAAATTTTAAAAACACTTTGTCCATAACTACTGAAATGTGTTCTCCAACATCTTCACCAATACTAGATTAAATTTAAAGCTTTTGCCATTCTGGAAGAAAAAATGGTATGTTCTTGGTATTTTTATTTGCATATCTTTACTCATGTATGATTGAGGTGTAACAAGTTTTTCAGAAATTTGTGGCCAGATTTATAACTTTTTTTTTTTTTACTGTGAATTGACTATTCATATTCTTTGACTATTTTTCTAACAGACTGTTCATTATTTTTTCTTAATAATACTTAAACATTTCTAAATCAAGGCCATTTGCTTTATGAATTCACACATGGTAGAACATTTTATTGGTGATTGGTCTTTGATTCTTGATGGATCTTGTCACATACTTAGCAACTTGGAGAGTCTCATCAAGGTGCCAGCTTTTCGTTGCTGTTTTTAAAATTTTTTCACGTTTCAACCTCATAAATTTTACTCTTATGTCTATCATTTTCTTATTTCTGCTTTCTTTTTATTTATTCAATAGCTTATTTATTTCTAGCTTATTGATTTGAACACTTAATTCATTTATACTTACACATTTCTTATTTTTCAAACAAAGATTTAAGTACCAATTTAGCTACATCTCAGAGGATTAGAAAAGTGGCATATTTATTGTCATTCAGTTTTCAATATTCTGTCATTTTTATTAAGTTATTTAGAATTACTCTTGTAAGTGTCAAGACATATTTGTTTATTTTTACTACCTTTTGTTGTTTTCTAATTTGATTGCATTATGGTCAAGACTGTAGTCTTTATACGATAATTCTTCAAAATTTGATAAAGTTCCTTTGTGACTTCTGGATAGTTAAGTTTTATAAATGCCCCACTTGTGCATGGAAAATGGGTCTGTTGAGAGCAAAACACAATTCTATACTTACACACACCTCATGATCTTAATTGTTAATTCTGTTGTTCAAATCTTCTGTAACCTTACCACTATCTCCACACATGACTTTTATCATATATTCTATTTATCAATGTTATAAAACCAGCTTTCTTTTGTTAATATTTTCCTGATATACATGCAACCAGATTTTGAAAAATTTTATCTTATAAATACAGGTTCAAAGAATTATAAATGTTTTTTACATTTTACAATTTTTGTCTGGACCTGTTTCTCTCATCTTATTGTGGACATTTTGTTACATTAAACTTTATACATATATAATTTCCTTTGCCATTTTCTGCCTCATAATGGATCAAAAAGGATTTTTCGTGTTTTCTCTGTTGATTATAAAGCTCTAGACTGAATTTCTACTCTTCAGTAATCACAATTTTTAACACACATTCAAAACCACAGTATTGAAGTCTAAAGGTATTAAGTATCTAAAAATGTATGAATCTTATAAATAATAATAATTATTAATCTAATAATGTGTTTAGCATCTTTTTGACCAAGAGAAATTAGCATGTTTTAACTAGACACTAAGTATGTTCCACCATTTAAGTTGTTAACATTGTGTTAAATTTTAGTTTCATCATTTTTGGTAAGAAAATGTAAGCTTACCAACACATTTTACTATGTCTATGCTCACTACTGTCTCTCATTCATTTCTCCTGGAACTCAATTCATTTGTAACTGAAGTCCACTCTCAATTTTTCACTGAAGATCTGTGAGTGGTAAACTCTCCTAGTTTTTACATGTCTGATAATGTCCTATTTCCTCATCACCACCATGTAACAGTTTAGCTGTAATATATTAATTCTTTAGGCATTAGTTGCTCCCAATGAGATTTACACTGTCAGTCTGATAGTGGTTCCCACATAAGGAATTTTTATTTTCTTTGTGCTAGATCATACAATTTTCACTTTACTTATTACGTTCTGTAATTTTAAAACAAGGTGTCTAAGGTTCTGTTAAATTTTATTCATGCTGCACAGCACCCGATATGCATTTTCAATTCCACAACTCCTATCTTTCTTCAAACCTAGAAAATTTTCAGCCATTACATCTGTAAATACTGTTTTTCTGCTTTTCTTTTATTTTTTTTCTGAAACATCTACTACACAAATATTGCAATTTCCCAATCTATCCTCCATATTTTAAAGTTGCTCTTTCAATTCTTTACTTCTCTGTGTTGTCTTTTGGGTGAATTACTTTTTTCTGCTTCACTCATTCTCTCTCTGACTTGGTTCATCTAGAGTTTATTCTGCCCACTGAGTATTTTGTTTTTTAAACGACTATGTTTCACTGCCAAAATTTCTAATTGGTGACTTCATATCATACTGTTGTTGTTTCATTTTGAGTGCTTTATTTTTCTAACTGATTGCTTTCTCTTTAATGGATGCTTTATTTTTTCTTTATCTGAGTTTCTCCCAAACAGGGGGCACTTTCAGGCTGTTGCCCCACAGTTGCTTTTGCCTGTTTCCTGACCCTTTGTATTACAGCCCCACAGCTTCAGTCCTGTACTATTTTGTACACTTTGTCTATTCATTTCTAATTCACAGAGATGTTTACAATGCTTTCCAGCACAAGTATGTCTTTCATACTTTTCCTTCATATATTCATCTATTACTGCCATGGTTTGGGGTGGAAATTTGGAAAACTCAAGGCAAGAATGTACAAGGCCAGAATGGCAGGAAGCCACTTTTTAGTCTCGCTTCCAGCTCCTTGATTCTCGTATATATTGATCACACAACACATACATATCACCTCAGCACTTAGCACTAGGCTACACATCATTAAAATCATTTAAAAGGTCTCTCATAATTGAATCTAATAATTTATGTTTTGTGTTCTCTCCAAGGATCTGGGAGTAAATAAATACCTATCTAAAAGGCATGAGAGGGAATTTAAGACCATATGGTTTTATGTAGAGCACTGAAAGATCAAACTGACAATCTTCCCATTTTTCTTGCAATCTTTTAATTCACTGCAGAATCATCAGGCCCCAGTTCCGAACCGTTAACGTAGAGAAATAACTGTTGTATCTCATTTCAAAGACAACTGCAGTCCATGATGGGTAAAGTGATTTGGCTCAGCTTTAGAGAAGAGAGTCAGTAAAATAAGTAAACAAAAGCCACACTGGGCAGAATTTTTCCACATGAGTCTGTATTTATCACAGAGGTATACCCTGGTAAAAATTAGCTGATTATTTCAAGACTTCTGTGTATTCATAGAAATATTTTCCATTTATTTATTCCTGGGATAAACACTGAAAATTCTATGGATCTAAAACAAGTAGAATAAATTGAACTTTAAAACTTTAAGGAAGATTTTAAAACATTTTTCTTAAAGACATTATAGATCATTTCACTGAGAGATTATTGTAAAATTCTAAAATAGCTATAAGACAGCTACATTTCTTTTTCCTCAGAGTTAATAATAAAATAAGCTGCAGGGATGAATCTTTATAGTTTGGTGATGGGGTCTGCACCATGTTTAGTGACGGGGTAGATGCCATTATGATTCATGGTCTGATGCTTTAGATATTTCACGCAGGGCAGACAATCAGTAACCACACTTCACTTACACATAATGATAGATAATTTCAATGGACATGTAAAACCAAGGAGATGGCAGAATCTAAGAAATAAGCAATTTTGACACATTATAAATTTATCAGAGGTTATGTTTGGTGGTTTTGGCAGGCTTCTTTGGCATAAACAATGATTTAGGAGTTGTTACCTCATAAGATTGTAC
Source organism: Camelus bactrianus (assembly GCF_048773025.1). Lineage (NCBI taxonomy): Eukaryota > Metazoa > Chordata > Mammalia > Artiodactyla > Camelidae > Camelus > Camelus bactrianus. The sequence continues at coordinate 68,072,000 of NC_133544.1, forward strand.
TATTTAAATAGATTAATTCTCTTCCAAAAACTGTCTAAGTTTTAATAATGAAACTGGTTGTCTAGATTCAATAGAATAGTCTATGTACCCTTCTGAATGAATCATTCTACTTTAAATCAACACTGTGTATAATACATACTTGTGTCAGGCTAACTTGTTCCACCGTACTTGGTAATGACTACTCAAGTCCTTTTCTCCTGACACCTTGCTGGTTACTCCATCTGAGTGCAGTCTGTCTTTGCTTCCATTTTTCTTTTCATTAGAAAGTGACAAGTCATTGGGGACCTCATGGTAACTGCCTATATGATGTGCACTTCAAATTGTTTTTAAAAAATATTTTCTCAGATAAGATCCAGGGATCTCTATCAATTCAAGCTTTTGTCCTTGAGAAATCAATGGCCTGAAGCCATCCTGATTTCTGAGATCTCTTCTAAACTAGTTGAGACCATTACACGAGATGGTATTTGTCAGGGATGTGGCAGGAAGATTATTCATCCTACCCCAGAATACATTCAGATATGGAACTTTTCTCAAGAAATTTTTTACTGCCTAAAACACTGATGATTCCATAAATATTAAACTATATGCAAATGAAAACTCTTTGTGAGATATTTTTATAAATATAATGAATGATTGAATATTTAATTTTCTTACACTTGCACATTTTTTCACAACTTTCTTCATTTAGAAACATCTTAGTATTATATGTACAATCTTTATGATATTTGCTTTAATTTCTCTAAATGGAACAAGACAATTATAAAGATAATTTTAAAACAAGGATCTGGAGAAACAGATCACTTAAACTTAAGAAAAAAAAAAAAAACTGTTAGCTTATCTATAATTGTGAAGCCCAAAGATGTTAATCTTTATCTCATGTATTTTGGTTTTGGCATTTTCTAACTAGATGATATGCACAGAGAGTTCTAACATTGAAGATCCTTCATAATTGAGAATGGAAGGTCAGGGTCAGATTAGCATCAGTAAATAATACATTTATCATCGGATTTATGCTTTAAGTCGTTTAGAGAGAAATATTTTAAATAATAAAGTCAATGTTTGATTAAAATTTAACACAAAGCTAAGACAACATAAATAACTTCTCAGTTTAATTTACTTGTTTTATCAACAGGAATCCACTTATATTTCTAAGCACAACTAAAGAAAGATGCTAATATATCACTATACTTGCTCTCAAATGATTCTAGTATATAGACTCATTTTAGAGTATATGAATATATAACAATACCTCAGTAATTTAATTGTATATATTCATTCTATTTTCAATTTTTAAGCATTAGCCATTCTACTTGTAAATGCAGCCAGTCCAAAGGCATAACCTTCTCTTTCTTTAAATAAATCCTAGTATCTAGACCCAATACAATTTCAGTATAATTTGAAAATCTCTCTCCTAATCTTTGTAATGTCATCATTCCCATTTTATTTTATATAAAACTGCATTATGTTAAAAACCTTTGAGGGACTGTGAAAAGCCTATGAAAAAGCCTTACTCGTTCATGAGCTGGGTCATGAATGGACATAAACTGTGCTTCACCAAAACCCTAGCTGTCTGTTCAATTTACCTCCTGAGTCAGTCAGTTGTGGAATATGAGTCCCAGTGCATCTAACTCTCTTTTGAAAACCTTTACAATCATTGAGATGGTTACATTTATTAATATTGATATAAATATCAGTATCAAAAATATCAATATTAATAAAGATTATTACAATCCATAGGACCCAAGATGATATTATATTTAAAGTACATTTTAACTCAAATACATAAATAAGTTACTTTAAATTACTAACAAAATTTTCTCCAAAGCAGAGAAAAAATTTATTATAAATTCTGACACCTAACCATTTAATCATGTCTTATACACATTCCTTGATGGAAGCTGGGTGGATGAATAAACCCACAACAAGACCTAGGCACTGGATAACTCCATGCAGAATTAAGAAATTAATTAGGAGGAAGAACCATAATTTGCAGAGCTGACATCTATTTTACTTTCCTTGCATGTATCAATGGGAAGCAATTACAATTCAATTAAAATATTCAATTTTATTACTTTACTGACTGACCTTGAAGTTAATGCCTATTTTATTTAATTGCATCATCTATGAATAAATGTTAACCCTACAATGATATGCCCCATTATTTTCAATGCATTTTTCAACTTCTCAACTGAATTATATCAGTCAATTTATTGTCTACTGTCATGAAAGCAAGTGGAGGTTTATTTCTTCGCGACAGCCCAATATATGATATGAGAGAAACATCACAAAATGTTTGATAATGCTATTTTTAACAGAGTCAAGTAAAATGAATTGTGTTCTCATCTCAACTTTTGTAGCCTAGACTTTTACTGTAAAATCAGTAGGCAATATTAGAAAAGGTATAATCACTCTGAGAAGCAATTTCTAGTCTGCCTATAATTCTTGATAAATTTCAATGCAGACAAGAATGGAGCATCCTGTGTATCTTCAAAAGTTGAACACACACACACACACACACACACACACACAGCCCTAATAACTTCTTCCTATTTTCACCAAGCTCACTGGCCATCAGAATAAGCAAATTCCATTTTAAAAGCTCTAATGGTTTTGTTGGTAAATGTAACCCTTTTTTTATTGTTGTTCCCAGACTCCAACTGAGCACACCATTACTGTACAATTGAGCACTTTGTAAATAAAATGACCATATTTATGTCAAAAAGAATAGCTATGAAAGACTGACTATGTGATATTTAAGGTAAAAATTAGCTCACATATTTTCACAGTTGACCATTTGGGGAAGTATCTTATTTCAATTTCCAGATTTTCCATTTCTAAAATTAGATCACCAAAAGTTTACCTATCTTAGAGGTTGTGCTAGGACTCATCTCAAAATGCAGTTTCTTTCTGAAATCTATGAACTGGTATTTTATGCCCAAGTAAGTAACATAAAAGAGACCCAGACACTTTATGGACTCACTTTTAAGATTCATGGCATCCAAGAAACTAATAAATCATATTAAGTATAATTATGCAGTTAATGATAATCAATACTTGCTGATGATAGCCGAAATGATCCTTTCTTCTACATTTAAAAATACCACACAGTTTTAATATGCAAAAATTAATAAAAAGCAAGACATGATTCAAACAAATTCTCTTAAAGGGGGATTTGAAATATTTTATTTTATATCTAAAATAAAATACTTTTATATTTATTTAGAATAAAATATAATATTTTACTTTAGAAATATCTTCCCAATCTTTCACATTAGTTTTCAACATGATGAGTACTGGAAACGGAAAGATGCTCGATATGAGCAGGGAGGGTTTGAAGGGGTGAAAGTTGAGGTTAAAAAAGTAGACAAAGCCAAATTCTATAGGATCTCATGTTTCATTTCCAAGAGTTTATACTTGAATGTAAGGTTACAGAGAAGAGAGAAATTCTAAGCAGAGGAATAATATGATCCAATTTAACCTTCAGAGAGATCACTCCAGCTTCAGCCTAATCGCTTACCAGGAAACAAAACTGAAGGGAAGAAGGGAAATAAAGGGACTGCTGAGATAATTAGTGAGACAGGACACAACAGACAAAAGCAATCGGTATGGAAGGAAAAGAACAGATTTGACAGCAACGTAGGTAGGGTATATAGTACTTGCTGATGAACTGGGTATGGTGAATACAGGAAAAAGAAAAGACAAGGATGATTTGCAGGTTTCTTATTTGGTCACATTGTAAGATGGTGGCACCGAACACCATTTATTTCAGACATAGAACACAAGAGAATTTGGGAAGGAAAATAAAGGGCAAATTTAACTTTAGACATCTGAGGTTTCAGGGAGTCGCTCAAGAAGAGATATTTAATTGAGAAATAGGTATATAGGGTTAGAGCTCAGCATGGTAGTCTGAGCTAGAGATACTAATGTAGAAACAGAAACTATGAGACGAAATCACTCAAGGAGAATTTGTAGAGTGAGAAGATAAAATACAGATAAGAACTTAGGGAATATCAAATTTTAATGGACACTACAGTCAGAGAGCTGTCCAAAATGCAAATCTGATCTGGTTATCTTCATTTTAAAACCATTCATACTTCCGGGCAAGATGGTTATATGAGCACTGGCATCCAATTTTTTCCTTTTCTTACTGTGATGGTTAATTTTATGTGTTAACCTGAGTGGGCTTGGGATGCCCAGATAAAACACTGTTTCTGGGTATACCTGTGAGAATGTTTGCGGATTAGATTGGCATTTGAATCAGTGGTCTCAGTAAAGTAAATTGCCCTTTCCAATGTGGGCGGGCTTCATTCAATCTGTTAGGGGCCTGAATAGTACAAGGGGCAGAGGAAAGAGGAAGTCACCTTTCCTCCTGCTTCACTATATGAACTGGGACATCTCATCTCATCTTCTCCTGCTTTCAGACTAGGATGTACATCATTGGCTCGCATGGTTCTGAGGTGAACTTGGATTGAATTATACTACTGGCTTTGCTGGGTCTCCAGTTTACAGACGGCAGACTGTGGGACTTCTCAGCCTCCATAATCATGTGAGCCAGTTCCTCATAATACACCTCCTTTTATATCATGTTGGTTCTGTTTCTCTGAAGAATCCTGACTAACACATGCCCCCTCTCTTTTACAAACTCCACAGAAAAGATCGCTGAATAAGGGAAGAAGAAAACATCAGGATTGAAAATACCCCAAACTAGAACTGAATTTTGCTTGCTTGAATGAGGTTGGAATCAAATTCAGAAGAAAATCTGTCCTAAGACTTTTCCAGTGAAAGAGTAACTTGCTAGAAAAAGAAGTACAGGAGACTCCAGAGAACCCTGATTATCATCCATACCTTAGATCTTGCACTGTGAGATGCAATACCTCACCTGGTTCTCAGGTAAACTTACACTGACTGTGACCTATAAACATTTATACATACTTACCTACATAGGTCTGAGATGTCAACCAATACAATAGTTCCTGTCTGATAGAGACTTTGCCAGAGCACAAGCCCTACAAACTATAACATATTCTTGCTCCAAGCAGTTTTAATACATAAATGTTAGGCCCTCAGCTAAGACAGGAAAGTCTCACTTTCCAATCATGGCAGATATAGAATGACATTGTAATTTTCTACACACAAATATTTATTTGGCACTATAGTTATTAAAAAGTCTTACTACTAAATAGATAAATGGGAAAAGACTCAAAAGACTTATCTTTCCAGAAGGAGTTTTCAGTTACTTGTTACATATTATCATGCAAGTTGTTTTAGTGTAAGCTGCCTGACACAGCCATAAAGGTTACTACAGAGGGATAACTTTGATAATAACATGTGTTAAAATAAGATTTTATCTTATTTATTTGTGAATATTACAGTTTGCATATTTTAAACAATAAAGGGAATTAGAGCTGTTGGTAGAGACTAAACTAGAAAGACAGGTTTTAGAATTGTATTATGGTACATATTTCTTAGTATATATACATATATATATGTATACACACACACACACACACACACACACACACACACACACACACACACACACACACAATGGCTTGGGATGGATAGAACCTTAATCTATTCAAAAATTCAAAGAAAATATCCATCTCAGTACCAAATAGTTATATGCCTAACTTATTTTTAGAACAGTCTGCCCTACCTAGTGAAGGAAAAGATGTGCTAGCAATAAAATGAACAAAATCAGCATTTATTTCCTCTGCTGTTATAATCTGTTACTTCCCTTTACAAACTGAGCAAAAAGCACTCTATTCAGAGATGGGTGGTGGTGGGACTGGTGGTATTTGTGTTTGAATCTTAAGGAAAGATTATCCTGCATATACTCAGAATTTGATATTTAAACTTTGATTGTTTTCCCTCAATTCTAAATGGTAGGTATTTACAAGACATTTGAGAGACGTTAAGTTTCAACTTTTAATGTTTTAAAATACTTGAGTTATAAGTTTAAAAATTCTGTGCTAAAGTACTCTGTGTAGAGGTAAAAATATATTTCTAATAGCAATTAACTACACTTGAATGCACATTAAGTAACCTTTTTTAAACAAAACAATTATTTGAACAAAGTTCAGGTTTAAAAAATGTTATGTTAACCACAGACTATGAAAGAATAATGCAAATTGCTTTTAACCTTTACTGTTCAGCATTCTTTTCTAGGAAGGCTATTGCAATGAATGATTTTAATTATGGCCATTATTATCCAAAAGAATGACAGAAGAGTACAATGAGTAGAAGCAATAATTAATATGCCTTATCATGGCTTATTTGGACAGTGATAAAAGAGGAAACAGATTAATGTATCGCATAGGAATTACTACAGGTGAGTATGTGTAGGAGTGGAACTCAGCAACTGGGAAGTCTGCACAATTAAAGCTTGTTTTCTAATTAGTATGGGCATCTCTTAATATTAACCCAAAGGGTGAAACTTTAAAAAGTATATGTTAAAAATTTGAAGGAAAAAAATGATTAGCAGCCCTCCAAGAGGCAAGTAAGGGAGTTTAAAAACTACTCAGGCTGCTTGGAAGACAGGAAAGGACAATGTCAATGATAGATACATATAATATATCCATTATTTGAAAGGTCAAAAGAGAAATCTGTGGATGGCTTAGGGAAAAAAACCCTGGTAGTAATTCCATAGAATCACTTATGAATACACTGAACATATCTAGACTATCTTTAACACTTGCCTTTTTCCCCCCTAAATTAAATACTGAAAACTTATTATCAGGGAGAAAAAGAATTTGAAAATTAAAAGAACAAAAGGTAACATGAGGACCAAACAGCCAATATGAGCAGCTGGACTAACTGCTGAGTTTCTCCCTATCAGTGAGGATTGTGATAAGGACAAGTAGGAGGATAAGGAGAAGTTTAATTCAGTTTTATTTGGCATTGACCTTTCCTGTAGGGATCCCGGGGAAACGACTACTCCAAGGGCACTTTCTGAGAAAATCAGTGGGGCAGGAGCAGAGAGCAATCTCCTAGGAGGAAATAATAGAGCAACTTGAGAAATTCCACAGTAGTAAATCACCATGACCAGATGGTATTCAACTGAGAGTTTCTGAAGGAAATAAAGTGTGAAATGGCTGAGTTACAGATGAGGATATGCAATGTATTCAGAAAACCAGCAACTGTTTCTAAATATTGCAATTTTGCTAATATGGTAGCTTTTCTGTAAGAAAGAAAAACAATCAAATTAAGATTTACAGAATTACAGACCACTGGCTCTCTTGGTGATAATGGAGAAACTGATAGAGTCTAATTAAGAATAGCTTCCTTCAACATCAGGATAAGGTTAACCTGCTAAGGTCAAATCACCCACTGAGTCTATAAAGAGAACACTGTTTCTCTCCATCCTATTAAACTTATCTGGAAATGTCAATAAAATACTAGATAGAAGTAAACCAGTAAATGTAATTTATTTGGGAATTACATGAAGCTTTTAACAAGGTCACATGAGACTACTGGGGAAAATAAATAAGCACAGTCTTTGGGAGGAGAGGCCACAGGAGAAACTTCTGTCATTAATTGTAAAACTTGCTAAGTAATGAAAACAAAGTTTCAGGGACAATTTCTCTTTTCTTCCCTAACACTGGGTTACTCTTCCAGACACATATAGATCACCTTCAATTTTAAAAAAAGAATTTCACTATAGACAAAACACAGAGAAAAAGTAGGGAAGGAAGATGTGTTTCCAAATCAAGAAAAAACAGTAAGAGACTAACAGGCAATGGTGAAATAAGCATGAAACAAAATTTCCACCTAGCAAATGGAATCTGAAAACCATAACTGAATTTAAATTTCTCATCATTGTGCTCTGTGTAAGCATCAGATTTTAATGAAAACTAACAAGTAATAAAGCAATGAGACTAATTTTTATGTATTCAAATGAGGGCTCTCATCTTCAAAGTGGTCACCTTTGCATACTATATATGCTTATTCCAGTAGTATATATTTGCCCTTAATCAATCCATTTCCAAAATCCCCTCTAAAGAACTGTTTTCAGAGCCAGTGGCATCTTGTTCTGAAGTTATCCAATGGTGGCAAAACTTCACCCTTCAAGAGCAGAGCCAGAAGCCATTACGGAAGGATGGAATTCCTTCCCAAAAGCAACCTTCACTAGTCCAATTCTAAGCTCAGGTTACTTCTGTTTTGGCATGAAAGAGCAGCAGCATGTAGGAAAGAGCAAAGGCATGCAGTAGAAGCTTGAAGAAACCCACACAAGGGCCTGTGGCAACCTCCTATGCCACTATTTGAAAGCTCCAAATATTAGAAAGTTCTGATGCCAAACCAAGACTTGTTTCACTATATAACCTACACTTTCTCTTAGAATTGTTCTCTGAAGCCACAGAAAGTACCAGCAGCCTTTCAAATACCGTGGATTGCTATAAAAATCCCCATTCTCCTTGGTCCAGTAACTTCCTGCCTTCACTTTAGGCTAAATACACAGCTCCTTTAGATAGTCCTCCTATGGCACCATTTCTGGTCCTTTCAGTGTTCTGGTCACTCTCCACTCACTGAATTATGGTTGTTTGTATGTCCCATTTGAATGCAATCTTTCCCCCTGTTTAAAAAAGTAATTTCTGTTCCTTAAGGGGAATATAGGAAACATAAAAAGAAAATTTAAATTTTTCTTATTAACACTTTCTGGAGACATCTGCTGCAAATCCAGTATCTTTTATATTTTCAGGGTTTTTCTTAGAATACCTTTTGCATAGACTGGAGATCCGTTTATTTATCCTGCCTTTTTCTTACTTTACTATCGCTGTGACCTTCTTAAATGAAGGTGCTACAACAAAGACAATATTCCACACTGACTCTGTCCTCAGATCTCCTTAGCTACTTCAGCAGCCTCAGTGTACCACCGACCCACACAAGTGTAATGCCACAAAACCTCATTTTTTCTCTCAAGTCCCAGTGTTAAGCAATATCTTACCCGTTCTATCTTTTGAAACTGATTTTAGGGATTAACATTCAAAACACTTTATATTTACCTCTATTACATTTTCCCTGGTCAGATTTAATCTCTAGTCCCAGCCAGTTAATATAAGTCAGTGTTCTGATTCTATCGTTCAAAATATAAAACTTGTGTATTATTTGCAAGTTTAGTCAGCCTACCTTTCGAGTGTTTTTCAAATAATTGTTTTAAAGAGTAAAAAGGAAGGATAAAGAAAGAATGATGTGAAAAATCAACACGGGTATGTTGACACTGGCCTATTATCAATTTCATATTTGGTTTATTTGTTTAACTGAATATGAATTTAATTATTAAGTCATTTGTTTTATTACTTACAGACACATTCTTACACACACACAAAACCTGGTGTCTTTACACAAGAGCTGTGTCTTTGGAAAACTATAAGTAAGTTAAATCATATTTTAAATATCAACAGAATTCAATACTGAAAAGATCTCTGTAATGGAAAAAAAATTCATCCCCAATATGAGTAATATTTTGGTGATGCTATTTTTTCTTAACTGAATATTGGTGTGTAGTTTTTATGAGTTAAGAGTGGCAAAATCAAAACAGTGATTAAATGGGAGCTACATCCCAGGAGATTATGGACAGAAAAGCTAAATCTAGACTTCAGTGAAAAAAGAGAGGAAAGGATTACTTTGTTATGTGGATCTGGGTCTTGAGACAATGTTAAACCTTTTCAATTTGTAAAGATTGAATTGGAAAAGAAATTATCAAAATATAATATTTACTTGTTCAAATACATGTTGTTTAAGTGAAATTTGAACTTTTACAGTAAAAGTATATGGAATAAAGGAGAACAAAGGATGGGAGTAGTCTAAAGTCATGCTAATGATAGTGAATTAGGGACACAGTATAATTGCATATCATCAGCCACTTTCTCCTCACTAGGGTCTATTATTGTTAATGCATTCCTTGCTACTTGGTTTATAAAGTATATATGGTTATTTACCTAAAAGACAAATAAACAACCTGTACTTTAACTAATCTTTGCTGCTTGATATGTTAAACCACCTTCATACTTAAAAAAATACAATTATTGAAGCACAGCTGAATGGCCTCAGAGCACACAGGCTCCATTAAATCTGCTTATATCTAATTACTCCTGCCTAAGGCAGGTGAGAAATTTATAAGATCTTTCTTTATCTGGTAGCCAAAAAATAAAATGAAATAAAATCAGTGATTTTCAATCTAATTACTATCTAAAACTATTTGTAGTATTTGGTCTTTAAGACCCTATAAAGATAGGTTTTTGCAACATAATTATAATTATGTTTCTAGCTGCTTAATACAAACATTTCCTCCTAGAAAAATTGTGTAAGTCATCATCAATGTCAATTATGAATTTGTATCTTTTATCTTTCAAATTAAACATTTGGGTCACTTAAAAACATTGTTATTTTGAAACCGTGATACAGTGTCCCAAAGCATATAATTATATCTGATCTGAAATATCCTTAACAAAGCAAATGAAAATGTGAGATTAACAAGTACAGCATAGGAAACGAAAAAGCCCCAAGATTTAACTGCTCTTTAGACAACTGACTTTTCTGAACTTGTCAAAAAAAAAAAAAAAAAAAAGAGAAAGAGAAAAATACATCTCCTAGCTGAAAACCAGAGGCTTTAATTGTCTTGCCTATATTCCATCTGCTGCACGGAAAACTTCCAGTGATTTTTAGAGACAGAAATAAGAAAGAGAGATCTACTGGATTTATGCTGCAGGACAGCCATCCAACACCTAAGTTTCTCTTTTGTATAACAGGAGGTTGAAATGGCAAATGAAATATGTGAGAAAACCAAACAATCAAGCTAGTTACTTACAAATGGAGAAAACTCAGATAATCCATAAACATGTGCTGGCTTTCATACATTAAGGCAAAAGAAAGACAATCTGAGCTCAAGGAAAAAGAATTTTTTTTTGAAATACATACAATTCCTGAGACAAGTATTAAAGACATATTCCACCTGAATAAATTAAGAAAAAAAAAAGCAGTCAAGAATAGAGAGGTTGTAACATAAAATAATTGGTGTCAAGAACCAAAGCCAATCAGATATATAATTGTGTCAAAGAAGTTTTGTAAATCAGATTGTTAGATGCAAATGTCAAGTTCATTTTTGAAAGAGAAGCAACACATATATAACATTATATATATTATATATATATATATATATAAAGCAATAATTAGTAATAGTAACAACAATAATATGGATTCAAACCTCAGGAACTAGAAAATGAGGAAGAAATGGATTAGAAAAAATAAAGGATGATAGTAACTGACATATACACTAAAAGATACAGGAAAAGGATTCGAATTCCTTTAAATTAGAATAAATAAGAACTATATAAAGACAGCTTTTCAACTCAGGGAATCAGTGGCACTCCCCCATGCAGAAAGGCAAGATTCTAGATCTTAAATCCCCTCAAAGTCACCAAGCTACCAATGAAACTGTTGGACTAGCGTGAAGCCCACCAGGTCTCTCTAGACTAGAACTGGCAAGCACTTTCCATAGGAAACCGGACAGTAAATATTTTAGGTTTTTGGAGGCCATATAGCCTCTTTTGCAATTACTCACCTCTTCCATTGTAACCAGAAAGCAGCCACAGACAACATGTAAACAATGAGCTAGCTTCTAATAACACTGTATTTAAATATTAAGGTGGAGCCAGATTTGGCCTATAAGTAACAATCTGACAATCTTTTTACTAGACCAATAGCTCCCCACCTTGGCTTCATATTGGAATTATCTGGGGAGCTCTAAAAACATATGTGTACCTTGGTTCCATCTCTTGATATTCTGATTTAATTACTCTGGGGTGAAGCTTGGGCACAGGGATTTCTAAAAGCTCAACAGGTGACTCTGATGTGCAGTTGAGGTTGAAAACCGTTGTTCCAGAAACTTGACCTGGGTCCCTGATATATGTGTCTATAGAGGGGAAAAAAGAAGAGGAGTAGCAATGTCTTTCCCTGTCTGTGACATTTCCAAGTGTATTGCATCAGGCTGTCCTGTATAATACAGAAATTAACTGTCCGGATACCAGAGCATCTTGCACTGAAAATGTTTCTATTAGTCTTTATTACCAGCTTATAAACAAGTACATATGAGGCCCAACATGTTAAACATGTTTCTATAAAAATACAGCAATCCAGTTTGAATCAAAGGTCAATCTTTCATATTACTGGGATATAAGGATCCTGAACAGGACTGTTTCTGACCTGTCTATGGGCCTGGCCCCTTAAATTTCTATATTGATAGGAAAGACTGAAAAGACGTTATTGCATTTTTTATATTGATATTTTAAAAATTATAAGTTGAAGAATACTTTTGAAAAGATTAAAACTAATTACCAATAGGATGCATAACAACAGAGAACATTAAAATATTCCACACAGCAAAAGGGAGCAAATAAAGAAAAAAAATCATGAAAAAATAGATAACGTCAAATGGATAAAAGAAGAAGAAAAATTTAAAAATAACATTGATTACACCATATACCAGGTTATAAAGCATTCCCTCAAATTTTCAAAAAAAAGAATATAATCCTGAGTGTATTATCTGAGCAAAATGTGATTGAGCCAGAAATTAATAATACAAAGATAAATAAAAAACCATCATGTTTGAGAATTAAGCAATGCTTGAAACTAAGCAACACATTTCTAAATAACCACGACTTAGAGAAGAACTTTAAAAAGAAAGCATTTTGAACTAACTGGTAATGAAAATACAACTACAGCAGCAATTTAGGAAAAATCATAGCATAAAAATATGTATTAGAAAACAAGGGTGAAACAGTGTATACGTATGTATTAAGAAATTGGAAAACACAATGTTCGCAAATATTGAATCATTATATTGTACACCTGAAACTAACATGACATTATATGTTAATCACATCTCAATTAAAAAAATAAAAATGATGAACAGCAAATTAAACCCAAAGAAAGTATAATGGAAGGATTAATAAAGATAGCAACAGAAATTAATAGAAACAGAAGACCAACATATAATTTAGAAAATCAACAAAATGAAAAGACTAATAAAATCAATAAACCCCTACAAGACTGATAAAGATCAAGAGAACAACAAATAACCAATTGGAATTTAAAAAAAAATCACTACTAATCCTATAGATGATAAAAAGACAGTAAGAAGACATTAGGAACTACTTTACACCTATAATTTTCAAAACCTTGGGTAAATTCAGAGAAAAACACACATTTATCAAACTGAAATAAGAAATAGAAAATCCAAATAGTCTTAATCTAACAAAGCAATGGAATCACTAATTGAAAATCCTCCCCAGAAGAAATCTCCATGTCCAGATGGCTTAAGCAATAATAATAATTCCTTCTTCAAAACACTGAAGAAGGAATTAATACCAACCTTACAGAAAATCTTTCAGACAACAGAAAAAGAAGAAACACTTCTAAGCTTTATGAGGCCAGGGTAAACTTATTACCCACATCTGTTATAACTAGGAAAGGAAATTATGGGTCAATCCCTTTTATGAACATATACGTAAAGTTCCTAAACAGAGTACCAGCAAACTGAATCAAGCAATTTAAAAAAGGACAATTCATTGTGGAATGTTATATGGTAATAAAAAGAAACCAAATACTGATCCAGGCTATCATATAGATAAACCTTGAAAACACTATTCCAAGTGAAAGAAGCCAGTCACAGGACCACATATTGTAGGATTCCACTCATATGAAATATCCAGAATAGTGAGTATATAAAGATATAAAGATGCAAAGTAGTTTTGTGGGGCTTAGGTTAAGGGGAGATGGGGAATGTCTGCTATGGGTATAGGTACGGGGATACAAAAATGTCCTAAAATTTGATTATGATGATGGTTGCAAAACTCTGCTAATATACTAAAAAACATTGAATGGTACATTTTAAATGGGTGAATTGCATAGCATGTTAATTATACCTCCATAAAACTGTTAAAAAATAGCATACAGTAAATAATAGTTATATGCTCAGACAAAACATATAGAACTCTTAAAAATGGGAAGTGAAATTCAGAAAGAACATGTAAAAATTATTTTTAATGGTTCACAACAATCACATTGGTGTGGTATTAGCATTGTTATTCTGAGACTGTTTCATACACAGCTAAATTTTTAACATCTATATTTATTAATATGCTGAATGCCAATCTTAACCAATGTACCATGGAAAGATTAAGAGTTTCCTGGAGCAGAACGGATTATCATTACTACTTACGTACAGTAAGTAGATGTTACTTTTTTGGTTCTTTTCTGCCCCAGCTCTTATCCTAGATCATATCTCATTGCTCCTGGGATAAGATGAGAATGAGATATAATCTCTCCAGTAACTGTATCCACTGTAGGTAAGGAGTCTCCCCAAAATAAAATGGCATATTTACTCAGGAAAAAAAGAAACAGTTGTTTCCCTTCCCTTTCTGAGAGTTTCTTTGTAAAAGTAAAGGCAAAGACTTGTGTCTTCACATTTTGGAATGTTAAAAAAAAAAAAATCTCTCTAGGGAGGAATAAAACTAGTGTCTCCAGCTTTACAACCCAGGAGATGTCTCCAAGGTCCTGGTCTCATCCCCCACCCTTGAAACATAAACACAGACCTCCATAGAAGTAAATCTCTCTGGAGTCCTCTCTGTCTATTCCATCATACATTAAAGTCTAATGCTTGTCTTTCAGCCTAGGTCCCAAGTTTCTGTAAAATTTGCTCAGAAAGCCCTAATTGTGCAGAAACATAAGCATATTTTCTTTACAATCTTATGTACGTAATGTCATACAAAATAAATGAGAAACTGAGTTAAATCAAAAGACTGGATTGTCAAATCAGATTCAAACATATCCGAGACTTTATTCAGTATCAATCTTTGCTAATAATTTAAATAGAAATGAACAGCACAGCAAATCAGGGAAAGGTCCAGCACCATCAGAACAGCTTTCCAGGTCCCTCCTTGTCACATTGGTTATGCCCTGGCCCAGGCTGGCATAAAGGGTCAATTAGAATTACAGCACCATTCTCCATTTCTTCTCAACAAAAACAGCTTTTCTCACCTACATTCACATTCACAGTGACTGGGGTAGTGACCAGCGATCACTGCTCAGTCAGGTTGTGGATTCCATCTCATCTGAAGATTTAATTATATCCCAGATATCATAGTATAGGTTTTAACACTCATTGGCTTCCAGATGTCACTATGCAACATGCTCTCTTCAGGTCAACACAGTTGTTATTCCTATATCTGTTCAATCTCAACCAATGTACCATGGAAAGATTAATCCCCTATATATCTGTGGTACCTGGGCCATTAGAAAACAAATATAAAGGTCACACTGTCCAGTAATGTCCTACCATAATCTAGGCAATGGTAGTATTCCCATAAATTGACAACCTTAGCTTGGTTTCTGACACTCCTGGTCATTGATCTCTAAAAACAGGAACTTCCACAATGATTAGAATATTAAATAGCCTTTCCTGGGTAAGTATTCAGGCCTTCCTCCTACACTGTTGACTGATAACGATGTTCCAAGAAAGTATATATTCTATTAGGGTAGCCATTTAAAGCTTTGTTATCCCTCCAGAGCCATTTCTAGATGTAGCCAGTCTCCTGGAAAAGATCTCCCTCTAGTGTCTATATTTGGACTAGCAAGTCCTTTTCATCATGATGAGCTTTCAGGAACATTACGTATTTTGGTATGATGTAGTACCCCAAGACAAGGACTAAAATGCCCTATAGAATACTGGCATAGCAGAGACAATAGGACTCAAGCCACAGTATGTGTTACTACCATGGTACATTAGTGACATCTGTGCAATTTAGGAAAATGGTTTGCATACAAAAGTAAGTCCCTTGAGATTATCAGTTGGTATATCATAATAAATACAGATCTGCCTGAGTGTCATAGGTTTTTCATAAGTGCACTGTGCATAACTCCAGAGAAGAGTCATCAGTAGTATCAGTTCATTATATCTACTAAATCCATCTCTCTCAAGGATGGTGTTCCAATTTCTTTCAATGAAGTCCATTATATTCACATATTCTATACTGAAGGACTGACTGATCAAGCTATGACAGGCGGTAAAAATCTGCTTTCCATTATACCTAGGTAGATGTCTTAGTAACATATTGTTTTGCTTTATGCCACAAAGAGTGAAAAAGCCCTACTGTTCAGAATCCTTCACCTACATAATTCATTACTAATAGCCAAGTCATCAGGAAAATGATCAGAACAGTAACTACAGACAATAAACCAATAACTGAGTGGTAAGTGTAGTAAACTGCTCCCACACTGGATCATCAGTTGGTAGGTACTCTGTCATTTTGTTGCTTCAACTCATCCAGGTAAAATTTTCAGATAGAGCTCATATATCAGCAACTTCCCTTCTCTGCAGAAAAGAGGTCCAGAGTTTTCTCTCACCATCAGTTAAGTGGTCAACATCAGATTTGAGAATGATGCCTAAGAGTATTATTCTCTAACCCAGAGGCTCTGGCACGGACACATGATCACACCCCTCCATAGAACTGTAATCTACTTATAAGTACTTTTCCATCTCCTCTGATTCCCTCCATTTCCATTTATTACCTCTTTTGACCCATCCCCTTTCCCCTATGATTGGCCTTTCTGGCTCAGCAGACGTACTATAAACCCACGAGGGCAGTAAAAACAGCAGCCTTGTTAACACTTCTTGGACTCACTCCCAGGCTGATATTCCAGGATTTGACAAATAAAGAATCACAGGACACATGGCCCTGTGTTTACAGTAGGCCTTAATTTATCTGCATGGGTGAAGCTATAACATATCCCTAGGAGTTTAAGAAAATTCACTGTCAAATGTAGTGGTACTGCTATTGTGTTTTGTGCACTGATACCACTTTCTTTTGGTACATGTAACTTTAAACTCAGGCCTGGGACCAACAGATCAGGCAAAACAAAAGAAAAATTTTGTGAAATAGGAAAAATACATAGTTGTGTATTTGCATCGTTCCCACATCAACTCATTCCAACCTCCTGGTCCTAGAAGCCTTTCTAGTAGTGTCTTGGCATTACTTCCTTTCATAGCCAATATTAGCACAAAATAATTTAATTAAGCTAACCATTACATCTTTTTTTCTTACCTGCCATCTTAATTAACTAGTGCATCAATTCCCCATCCCAATTTTCAATGACTCTCTGCTCTAAGCATGTTAACAAATGTAGTAGGTCCATGAGATTTTTCTTGTCCATTTCTGTGTATTTATAGCAGTGAACTTTACACAATGGTCAGAAAATACTGAAGGGACAAAAGGATGGGGAATTGGCTGCTCCAGCCTTTAACTGTACTTCCCAGTGTTGCTTCCTTAACAAGTTAAATAAAGCTTAGCATAGAATAGGCACCATCCTAGTTAATCCTCGTTTGTAGTCTCTTGGGGCTTCTGGTAAAGGTCCAATATAATCCATTGGCCAGCTAACATGCTACTACTTGTCTTGGAAATTTTATTCACTGCCATGCTTATTTGCATTTTTAAAATTAGTTTTACAATAAAATTCACCAATTTTAAGTTTCAGTGAATACATACAGACATATAACCACTATCAGAATGATACAGAACATTTCTACCACTCAAAAGTTCATGAGAGAAGTTGCAGGCTATTCTTTTCCTGCTTTGCAGTCAATCCTTCCCCCAACTCCCAGCATCTGGCAACCAGTTATTTACCGTGTGTCTGTATATTACTTTATTTTTAAAATGTCATATAAATTGAATTCTATAATATGGAGCTTTACTTGTATCCCATAGTTGTGAAGTGTTACAGTCTTAGTTTCATTCAATTCAAATACCTTCTTCTTTGACTGGTGGGTTATTTCGAAGTATACTGGTTGGGAATTCGAGATTTGCAGATACTAACTACTATATATAAAATAGATAAACAACAAGTTTATACTGCACAGCACAGGGAACAAAATTCAGTATCTTGCAGTAACTTATGGTTAAAAAGAATATGAAAACTAATGTACGTATGTACATTATGTATGACTTAAATATTGTGCTGTACACCAGAAACTGACACAACATTGTAAACTGACAATATTTCAATAAAAATATATTAAAAATAAAAAATAAAATAAAAGTATATTGGTTAATGTCAAAATGCAGGAAAATTTCCAGATGTATCTGTTAATTTTTGTATAGTCAAAAAACACACTTTGCCTGATCTCAGTATGATTACATATTCTGAGATTTCTTTTATTATATACAATATGGCTTATCTTGATAAGTGGTCCATGTGCACTTGAATGTGCAGTTTGCTGTTAATGGATAAAGTGTTTTGTAAGACGCAAGAAGATTAAATTGTTTGGTAGTGTTGTTCAAACATTCTATATCCTTAATAATTTTCTGTCTACTTGGTTTATCTATTACTGAAAAAAAATGTTGAAAGCTCCATGTATAATTATAGATTTATCCATTTCTCCTTATGTCAGTTTCATGTTGTGCTATGCTCTCTTGATAAATTGACCCCTTTATCATTAGGAAATGTCCTTCTTCATTCCCAATAATATTCTTTGTTCTAAAGACTACTTTGTCTGACAGTAATATAACCATCTCAGCTTTCTTTGAGTTCGTGTTACCATGGGATATCTTTTTCCATCCTTTCACTTTTACAATATCTGTCTTTATAATTAAGGCAAGTTTCTTATAGACAGCATATAGTTGGGCCTTCATTTTTGTTATTTGAATTCCATCTGCAAACCCCTCCTTTTTAATTGGAGGTGTTAAGATAATTTACATTTAATGTAATCATTGGAATGATTAGGTTTAAATCTACCAACTTACTTTTTATTTTCTATTTGTCTCATCTGTTCTGTTTGTTTTTTCCCTTTCTTGCCTTCTTTTGGATTATTTTACAATATTCAATTTACTCTCCACTATTGGCCTATTACCTACACACCTGTTTTATTTTTTAGTAGTTTTTTATGGTTTACATTTTACATCTATAAGTTATCAGTCTACCAACAAATAGTATTATATCATCATGTAAAATTTAAGAATCTTACACATTGAGCAACTTTCATTTCATTGTACTTTCCCTTTTATGCTATTTGCGATACTATAATTATATATTTACTTCCCATATAAACCCCACAACTCACTGTCTCTTTTTGCTTTAAATAACCTAGTTTATCTCTTAAAGGGATTCAAAAAGTTAGAATAGATCTAAAGTTTATCTACTCTATTATTTCATTGCTCTTTATCCCCTTCAAATTTCATTAATTTCCTTCTGTCCAAAAGGTGTCCTTTAATATTACTTGAAATGCAGATCTGCAAGTGATGAATCCCTCAACTTTTGTACAGCTGAAAATGTCTTTGTATGATCTTCATTTTGAAATTTACTTCTACTGGGTATAAAATTCTTGGGGACTTTCACTGATTTTCAGTACTTTAAAGACAAATTCATCAAATTCCATTTTGGACAGCCTCTGAAGCAAAGGCTGTTGATTCTTTTATCTTTGCTTTCTGTGTAGAATTAATTTTTCACATTGGCCACTTTTAAGATTTTCTCTTTGCCCCTGGTTTTCAGAAATTTGATTATAATGTGCCTTGTGATTTTCCTCATGATTCTTCTGCTTGGGGTTCATTGAAATTTTGGATCTGTACATTGATAGTTTTCATCAAATTAGAAAAATCTTTTGCCCATTATTTCTTCAACTGTTCTCCCCATCCCCTTTCCTGGGACTCTGCACCTAGGTTAGTCTGCTTGTTATGGTCCCATAGCTGACTGATTCCATGATAATTATTTTCAGTCCCTTTTTTTCCTCTGTGCTTCATTTTTGACAGTTACTATTTGTCTTCAAATTCACTCGTCTTTTCTGCAATGTCTAATTGCTGTGTATTGTTCCTTTCAGATAAAGTATTTTTGAAGTTCTGTTTGGGCCTTTTCATATTTCTTCTTTCTTTCCTTATCATAATCATGTTTTCTTCTAGTTTCTTGGGCATAATGATCATATTATAAGAGCTGTTTCAACTTCCTTGCCTGCTAATTACAAATCTGGGTCTACTTTGATTCATTTTCTTGGGATTAATCAAATTTTCTTGCTTCTTTGCATGCCTGGTAACTTAGACGTAAGGCATTATGAATTTTATATTATTATGTGTTGGATTTTATTGTATTCCTTTAAATCGTTTTGGATTTTGTTCTGGTATGGGTTAATTTATTTGAAATCAGTTTGATTCTTTTGAGGCTTGCTTTTAAATTTTGCTAGATCAGATTCATAGCAGCTTTTAATCTAACGCTCATTACTACTAAGGTGATATATGTTTGAGGATTCTACCTGGTATCATATACATGATGAGGTCTTTCCACTGGTGGCAAGATGGATATTCCCCTTATATGAACTGCTTTTGACGATTCCTTCTTCAACCAGAGGCAGTTCCTTTTCACACGTTCACAGGTTCATACTCAGCCAAGGACCGGAGGGGATCTTTCTGTAGGTCCACAGAGCTTTCTCTCCAGGAAGATCCCTTCTGTCTGGTATTGTCTTACAAAATCTCAGCCCTTAGCCTCTCTGAATTCTGAGCTCTGTCTCCTAAATTCAGTGAAACTACCTGAGCTCTCTTTGGGTTCTTTTCCACTGCGCTGCAGTGTAGAAATTACCTCCAGGCAGCTAGCTGAGGAGAAGGGTCTGAGGGACTAGTATGCCATTATAGCCCTGACCAACACCTACTTTACAATTTCAATTTCAGAGTCCATTCATGTATGATGTTCCATTCTCAGGGACTGGAACCCAATACACATTTGCTATAATGCCACTATAATATTTGAATTAGCCATCATAATCCAACAAGATAAAAGCAACATACACTGTTCACACATAATAACCAGACTAACTATGCATTCAGGTAAAGGTGAAATGACCATAAAAGAAGGTCAACAGTTATATTTCCCAAATCTTAACATTAGTCTAATTTGGTTTTCTCTTCTACAGCATCCTTATATACCACAAATTTCACTCTCTGAGACTTTCAGTGTACAATTCCTACCTTTCATAGGGATTACCTAGGATACTGAGCCCAGTATCTAACAATCCTAAGAAGATCTGTATTCCACCCCATCCATATACATGGCGTAAGATTCCCTGTTGGGGATTTGGGCAAACAAATCTGATTTCTCAGTATTTTTCAGATCTATGGCTTAACTGAGAGAATAAATTCAGCCCCCCCCCCTGGTTTATTTCCATAGTAAATCATGATCTTCATAATTGGGTGAATTCCTCCAGGTTGAAATAGATAGAATGAATTAGTGGAAGCAAGTTAAAAGGTGGTGCCAAAATGTTTCTCCCATCTCCTGAAACTTAATAGTGCTTTATTAAATCCTTAGTGGAGATTCTACCAATTTCCTATTTTGTCATCCCAATTTTCAGAAGTCATCTAAACTATTCCACCTGGTTGAGCCAGTTATTTGCTCTCTTTATCTTTTCATTTCTCTCTTTTCTTGCCGCCTTTCTTTTGGATAGCTTGTAAGTTTTCTCACTATGCAGCCCTATGCATGGTAACTGAGCCAGCAGATTTGTCACTCCCCACTGAATAGTCTCTTGGCTTCCCAAGAGCAAGGTTTTCATGACCTATTCCTGTAACATCATCATTTGCGCCAATGACATCAAATTATATGTCTCCCTCTGGTCATAATAAAGCCAGTCTAGGGTTGACTGTAAGTTGAACCATTTCCATATTGCATTGGAAGGAGTATTCCATTTGTGATTCAGGGAAGGAGTGAGACACTTAGTCCTCTCAGAGTAAATTGCCAAATCCCAAATAATGCACTATAGCAGGTTAGTTGTCACACCATTCAGAAGCATACAGAATAGACTGTTACACCATCCATTTGCTCAACCTAAATAATCCTTCACATTCAACAATGTCTAGAAGAATGATATGGCCTCCTGACTGTTAATTCTAACAATCCCTGTCAATAATTACTATTCAGGCTTCTAGTATTTTCTATAAGCCCTAACACGTAAACAGAATACTCTTAGCATTGAGTAGTCACCTGACTTTGGTCTTCAAATATCTGTACGGTATTCCTACTGATCAATTTAGTTACTTTTCAAGCAAATGTATCTTTCAAGAAGTAGAAGATTTTCCAGTGATGGGTAAATATGGTCTCAAGCTTTTTATTCAACTACCATTTCTTTTTGTTGTTGTTTTTAAACTTTTCTGTTTTACCAGGGCTGCTAATAATAGTTAAGTCTTCTGCCATTATTTTCTATCCTCTTTTTTCTTGCCAAAAGGTGTCTTATGTATCTGTGGGTTTGAAAAACAAAATCCCACTGACTAGGCCAATTTGTAATAACAAAAGACTGGACTGTCAAATCAAATTCATACAAAGCATAGGTCTCACCTAGCATCAGGCTTTACTAATAATTTCAAGTATACAAGCAATCAAATGGCCAGGTGAAGCAGGGACAGAGCCAGGACTATTGGTATAGACCTCCAGATTTTTTCTGGTCAACATTGAACATGCTGTGAACCAGGTTAACATGTAAGGTCTCTAAGCAATACATGTAGTTTACATCACTTACACAGAAAACAGCTGCCTCAGTCATAAAACATTTCAATTTCATATTCAGATAGTTACATACCTTACATGACAAGTTCCAGGGAACCATGTTCTCAAACCCAAAGATTCCAGGTTTCTTTACCAAAATCCATCATAGCAACCAGAAACATCCTGCTAATGGCAGTTCGAAGATAAGGACTCCTCCCTACTATTAAGTATCATTAGTGATTTTTGTTTTGTTTGTTTATTTTTGCCATGAAGCCTATAATTAATATTTATAAGGAGATTATATGGGTTCTTCCTTCTTTTTTCCCAGGGGACTTATCCCAGTTACTAGAAAGAATGGATTACAGATCTGCTACTTGGTCTTTTTGTTCCCAGTAATTATGGGATTTTCTAATCAATAACATCTATGACCTTGAGAATCAAGAAACATTTTTCACTGTGGAAGACAGAAAGATTTTTCACAGATGGGAGGCAGAATTATTATAGTCCTTAAATAGTCCTGAATGTAATTTCAAAATACCATGAACTTATGAGGTTTTATATATATACATACACACATACACATATATCATTTCCATCAAAAGAAACCAAGGCTTCTTGAAGAAATGGATGTTCTAGGTCTGGGGCAGAAAATGTACAAGATGACACTATAGTTCATAACAGTACTATTTATAATGATTCCAAACTAGAAACTACCTACATGCCATCATTGATAAATAACAATTAAATTGTGGTTTATTCCTACACTGGAACTATACTATAATGAGAAATGAACAAACTATTGCTTTATTTAATAAGGTGGATGAATCTTACAAGCATAATGTTGAGCCAAAGAAGCCAGACACAACAGAGCACACATTGTATGACACAATGATATAAAACTCAAAAACAGGTAAAAGAATCTACAGTATTAAGTGTCAGAAGAGCTGTTACCTTCAGGAGGGCAAGTATTGACTCAGGAGATATTAGCATTGCTCTATACATTCATATAGAAACTCATATGACAAATATATCTATAGTGACAAATTCAATCTTAGGAACTGCTGAGCAACCTTTCTCAAAAATGAGAACACACCACCACCTCAATCTTTTTCTTTTTAACAGCTAAGGAGATCAACTGCATGTTCTCTAAATCAGGCTTTCCACTAAAGACACCACCTCGACTTCCACAAGAAGAGAATAAGCTTGGTGTTTACCAAGAAGAAATACGGAATCTTCCTTTTAATGCTGTTTGCAAAGTGAGTTTATCTGTAAAACCTTCCACAGCATGAGACCTTGTTATTTCAGAGATCAGCAAGGCAAACACTCTCAAATGAGGTACATGAATTAGGCTTTGAGAACCCCGAGGCTCCCGGGCATTTACTGTAATAGGTTCATGAAATAAATGAATTGGGCTCAAACCCCACAGTTTCTCGAAAAAATTCAACACAACAAATTAAACGTGTTCGAATGTAATATCCATATTTGAATCAGATTACCACTTGCCTGTTATCTCTATGCTAACTGATCAAATGATATTTCTTCAAATATGATTTTCTTGCCATCCTCAACAAAACCCACTACCCTGCTCATTTCTGATACCACAAAGCCAATCATTCCATTTTTGCTTTATTCAAAATACATTAAAAAATACAAGGAAAATATCACGTGTTTTAAAAAGCTTAAAATAGAGGTTTTAAAAGCTTAAAAAAACCCAAACTATATTTCTGTTTTCTATGAACCTAAGTTTCATAACTCAGAAAAGGAACTCAAATTGAAGGACCATAATATAATACCAGTTTTAGAGGTAGTTATATATTAAAAAAAAAAAAAAATGAAGAAGCTCACTACTTATCACTTTGGTAAATGGTCAAATGCCCATTTTAAAATTTCCCCTTACTCAGTTTCTTCAACTTGTGACTCCACAATTTTATACTCTAACCCATTCTTCTTTTTTTGTTGAAATTGCTTATTAGTGAACTCAGATTAGCTGTGTGGTAACAGACGGCTCCCTTAAAAGTCTGGCTACATACCCAGAGCTGCTACTTTGATGATGATTGCTTGAATATTAGATGATATCATCTCTCGGAGCAAATCTTCCTGGTTTCTCTGCCAAAGGTAAGCTAAAGTCTGGAGATTAAGCCTTTTACACCTATTAAAAAAAAAATGATATTTTAATGTTCTGTACTTGGATCCATAGCAATTACTTTGATTTTAAACATACTGCTTCTCTCAAGGATTTTAGCATATAAAATGCTTCAAAAAACATGTTTTGCATAATGAAGTTTATATATACAACATAAACATATTTAATTTCCATGGGCTATGCATAAACAGATAAAAATGAAATTTCTAGGCAGATTAAAAATATTAATTTTAGTACGACTCTAAGTTTAGAAATCTATGCAAAAAAAGCTTCCAAATGCTAATAGATGATTATTCTTGTTTTTAGAACTTCCCTGGGTATCAAAATTGTGCAGCATATGCAAAACAGGCAAATGAATTTATCTTAATAAAATAACCATATATTGATTAAATTTATAATACCTATGGTTACATTAATTATTCTTAACTACTAACTTTGAAATTTTTTTAAAGAATTTGACCCTGAGATGGGGAGAGGTAAGTTAGGAGTATGGGATTAACAGATAAACTATTATCATAAAATAGATAAGGAACAAGGATTTACTGTATAGCATAGGGAACTATATTCAGTGTCTTCAAATAACCTATAATGGAAAATAATATGAAACAATATATAGCTGAATCACTTTGCTGGACACCTGAAACTAATACCATATTGTAAATCAACTATACTTCAGTTAAAAAAGAGGAAAAGATGTGAGATAAAGACATTTTAATACAAATAAGCAAAAACAACTAAGAATAAACATAATTATGACAGCAAAAAAAAAAAAAAGAATTTGACTCTGAAAAGAAAATAATAATAATGAAAAGTACAATATATTGAGCACCTAATGCACTGCAGGCATTGTGCTACACATTCTACACCATGATGCTGTAGAAAGATGGCCAATTTTGGAGCCCAGACAAACCTGGATTTGAAACATCCTTCTACACTCAATAGCTGCATGACTTTGGCAAATCAGAACTACGCTCTAGGTCTTTAATTTCCTAGTTCATACATAGGGACAAAAATATTTCTTTTCAAAGTTCTTGAGAAGATTAAAAGATTAGAAAGTAAAATCATCCTTTATCCCCCTTTTCTTCACATTCCACATCCAAATCTACCACAATGCAGATAATTATGATCAGTCCTCACAAGTACCACTGCTAACCTGCTGGTGTGAGTCACCACTATCTTTCCTAACTTCTTTCCCTGTTTCCATTCTTGCCCTTTTAAAATCAGTTTTCAGTACAGTAGCCAGTGTGATCCTTTTAAAACATAAAACAGGTGATGGGATTCCTGTTCTCTGAACCCTCCCCATTACTCCTGGTAAAATAGCTCTACAGGGATCCTGCCCTGGTTGGCTCTCCTACCTCATCTCCTTCTACTCTCTCCTCACTCCAACCCACCACTCCAGCCTGCTGGCTCCTGCCTAGCATACCAGCCACATTCCCTGCCTTCTTCACTTGCTTCCTGCCCTCACTTTTAAATGTCACTTTCTCAGGGAGGACCATAACTGATTGATTTAAAGTAATGTAGATTAATTGATTGATCAATTAAAAATAACATAGGTAAAGAATGTAGTTAAATGCCTGGATAAAATAGGTATTCAATAAATGGTAGTCAGAGTCAAGTCACACAGTAAGCGGCTGAGATCAGAGTTCACATAAAAGATATTTGCAGATACTATCTACTATATATAAAATAGGCAAACAACAAGTTTCTACTGCACAGCACAGGAAACTATATCAATATCTTGTAGTAATGTATAATGAAAAAAATATGAAAACGAGTATGTTGTATATGTATGACTGAAACATTATGCTGTACACCAGAAATTGACACAACATTGCAAACTGACTATACTTTAATTAAAAAAAATACATATATATATATATATTTAGCTCTAAACCTCATCATCCCTAATGTCAGGAAGGTTTTCTGCTTGACTACTCCAGTCCACACTGAACTCTCTTTCTCTCAAGAAATCCCAATATTTACTAAATGTACCACATGTTTGGTCATTTACTCACAAATGGTCTTAGAAATATCATTCTTTTTTTCATCCACATATACCCTGCCTTTCAAAGAAATCAAAATCTTCATTAACATAGAGACTGTTTTATCTTTTTTCTTTGTAAAATGTCCCGAGCATAGAAAGCAATGTTGAGGAAATTAACAAATACAAAAATAATAAAACTGTAACTACCCACGTAACACAAGCATTACAATTTTTGCTGTCCCATCACCAATGTTTAATACCTACTAAACAAACTTGTCTCTCTACCTTTTTTAGCTAAGTTTTTTTTTTTTTTGGGGGGGGGAAAAATTTTTTATTCTTTCCTGGTCATACGGCAAGTTCTTTGCTGCTGCTTTGGTATCCAAGATCTTTTGACCATTTGTAGACTTAAGTCACACTTCTTTACCTATTTAAATTCTTTAACAATTCAAAATATCATGGCTAAAATAAGCCTCCTCTGTAAACCACTGTTGTATTTGAGCCTGTGACATCTATCAAAAGTTTTATATCTTGAAAATATAATGGCGCAACACAAACTACAAACTGAAGATCAGTTAATTCAAAACTGAGTTTGTAGACCAATGGACTTCTAGCAACACTGCTTTAAATCTTCAAGGATAAAAGTAGTGCAGATATGCTCTATGGTACATAATCTGGGCATCTTAAATTATGTGCTGAAGTGTACCTCAGACTGCATGAGAAACAGCTTGCCTCTGTCTATGAGTATGCTGTGGATGCTTCTTCCACATAGATAAAAAGCCGTTCCTAATCAGGAGCACATTTTCATTTGGTTCTGTAAAACTTTCATAAATAGATGTCAGCCCTACCTATAGTTTAGCTACCCATTAAACTATGTAGGTTTGAAATTATTCAAAAACATAGATTTTTAAGCAAAATAATTTGCAGAAGATATGACTTACAACTTGATGAAAATAATATTTTTAACATATGGCTTAAGGGATATGAAGGGATATGTAATCTATCTCCATCTGCAGATGAGCTGTTTGTTCTCAAATGTAGGCAGACAGAATGTAAGAAAAACTTTTTCAAAATATACATGTTCGCCCCCTCCCCCACACCCACCTCCTCTCTCCATTCTGCAGAGTTTCTGCTGGTTCCCTAAATATTAGATCATAATATTTCCTTCCCTTTAGTTATGCTTTGCCTTGCTTTACTTTCATTTACTTTTAAAATTCTGTATGTTTAACTGCCATAAATTCACTGTAGAGTTAGAGAGAAAATATATAAACAAACAAAATAAAATAACTTTTCAAGTCCATTAATATGCAAGTTTTTAATGAAACAGTCAATACGAATGTTTCTGTGTCAGTGAGATAGTTAATATAAATGAATATTATATAAATACAGCCCTTATCTTATTTCCATTTATCCTTTTGAATGGCAAAATCATTTATTTCTAGGTCAAGTTGTGCTTAAGATTAATAATGGGGACCTTATTTTCTTTTTTGCTAATATAATTACATGTAAAGTCTCTATACAGTATGTTATTTATCCAAATAAATTAAAAATAAAAATTAAATTCATTCAGGTGGTGTTTTGGTAAGCCAACATTAAATAATCATTATTATCATTTGACCTGATGCTTTTTGAATAGATCAAAGGAATTGACTGTTTTGTTACTTGCAGATACATCAATATTTTATTAGTGCTACCATTGCTTGGGAGGTAAGGGAGAATGGAGTAGCAACAGTCTAAACATTTCTTGAAAGTTGAATGGCTTTTTATAGGAATATTTCAGTTGTATGAATATTTTTAGCCAATAATTGAATTTTAAGAACCAAAGAGGAGGAGGTTTCTTAATATGCCTTTTTAAATTTAAAATATGACTGTATTCTTCCATTTGCTCCTGATTTTTATCAAAAATGATGATGAGTTAAAAGAGATTAAAAGGGTGTATTGATTCAAATAAGGAAAAATTGAAAATAATACTTTGACTTTTAAAATCTTTGTTTCAATTTTTTATTATAAATAATTTTTCCTTGAGGTAACTAAATTTTCTTATATAAGGATATAAGGATAGGAAAAAAGTAAAAGTGCTACTTTAATTACTTAGGGAAATACATTTAATTTCATGGGGCATGTAGAATACCATATCTACTTATTATTTGGATACAATTATTAATTTTTTATTTATTCACATTCTTAAAATACATATATTTTTAAAATATAGAACAAATTGATGTTCTCTTACACATTTTCGACTCGAACACGCTGATAATCAGAGAGTATAGCACCGACTGATATTCCCTCTACTTTTTCTTTTTCCTGAAAATGAAGGAAAAAAATATAACTTTAAAAAATAAACATGTGACCCTGCCACATGTTCTGAAAAGTACAGATTAACTAGGTTTCACCTAGAAAATCACCATAAAGGAGAATAATTCACTAAAAATACTGAGAATAAAAATCTACATTTCAGGAGGGAAAAAAAAGCATACTAGAAAATATATACTGAAGTCATCCTCTCAGCTATGGGGCAAATAATTATTCTTTTTACCTAAAATCCAAATAATTAGAGATCATTTTTCATGGAGAAGGTAAAGGAAGCACTTCCAAAATATTTTCTTATTTGACATATTTTTAAAGACTCACTGATGTTCAATGGAAATTTCTTAGAAATTTCTACTAAGGACAAAGTTTTCCTAGATAAAGTAACTTAAAAAAAAAAAAAGCTATGGCAAAGAAGGTAAAGAAACATAATGATTTTAATCTCTATCTTAGAAAAGAGTGATTGACATAGGAGCATCCAGAAAGCAGAGATGATAGAGGCATTACCCGTGTAACAGCATAGCATAGTGAATAAAGAAATCTAGGATAAGAAGAAAGCAATGAATTATTATCAACTGAGTTACAACTGAGGACATCCAGCAGTATATGTAGCAGAGTGCCCCAGGGAGGAGGACTAGTCTATCCAGCATACCCATTAATGATGTGGAGGAGAATGAAAATGCAAATATTATCAAGTTTATAGATGACACAAAGCTAGGATAGATTAAAAAGAAAAGAAAATTAATCAAGTACATGGATGGATATGGACAACTTGGGGATTTGGAAGGACAGGTGTAAGATGAGATTTAAGGTAAAGAAGTATAAGATAATACACTTAGGGAAGAATCACACACAAAAGGTATAAACTAGGGAACTGTTATCTAGAAAACAGATATGAAGAAAGTGACTGGGGGGTAATTACTAATAATAAACTGAATAGAAATTCTCTGACTAGGCATAAAAAAAAAATACACCCTAGCAAATGGAACACAGAAGAAACTACTTCAGAGAAATGACTCCATTATTAACACTCTGGTCTTTACAAACTTGGAACAAAAGAACAACTGTGTTTCACATTAAAACAGATGTAATACTTTGAGACATGATGAAATAACCTTGTATGTTCTAACATGATGCCATAATAAAGAAACAAAAATGCACAGCAGGAATCCCTCATGTCTTTGAAAATAAATCCAATTTAATATTTCCCCTCTAAAATGATAGAGAAATACCTGCCCAAACCCCCCAAATAAAATGACTCTTTCTAGTAGATAAGGATTCCAAGAAAAGAGCTATTTCCTTTGCTTTCCTATTTCAGCAACTTTGTGAGAACATTTGCTTGTAACCTTTGCCTAACCTTCCTAGCCATTTTCTTTTCATAAAAGTCATTGTATTCATTAGAAAAAGTCAAGGCACAGCCCTCCTCATTAAATGAAAATGTGGCATAGATCATCGAGTAGTGAATGATGTTATCAAAAGACCAAAATTTTAGTTATATTCTTATACCATATAGTTGTTTATCTGAAGTTCCGCCAAAAGAAAATATAAGGTACTGAATTGTGTGTGTGTATGTTTCTCTATAGATCATGAAAACTAAGACAAGAGTTTCTAAAATAAGTGAAGCCACTGTTAAACTAATAATTGGCATTTATTATCCATTTAAAATGTGTTAAAGTTCTATAATTCTCATTTAATGTTCATCACAATTCTAAAATAATTATTTTTAGTTTTTCCTAGTCTACGTGTGGTCTCTGGAATTCTCTTCTACTTCTATCTCTTATTTTCTATTTGATAATACTCAACAAATCAGCTCTAGAATTATATACCCTACTGAATTTGACTGTTCTTCAACACTTGGCCTAAATGTAGATTATTAGTTGCGTTTTTTCAACAATCATGATCACTACTACCTGTTAGAAATCCAGATCTACCATCTCTTAGCTCTGTGATTCTGAACAAGTTGTAAAATTTCTGTGTCTCAGTTTCCTTATCTATATAGTGAGGATAATAAGAGTTCTATTTTCTAGGGTTATTATGAAAATGGAGTAAAATAATACAGATTAATAACAATGACCACATCTAGTAAGCACTCAGTAAATATTATCTTCTGTCATTATCATAGTCTTCTTTAGTATTTCTACTATTATTAGTAGAAATTACTGACTACCACCAGTAACTAACACCACCACCACCACCACCACCACTACTACAACTAGATAAAGCTCTACCTTGACAGACAAAGCCCTTCATTCCTGAGCTTTAACCTCTTGCTCACTATTCCTTTTTAACACTAACTTACTGACCTGTGATAATTAATTTTATGTATCAACTTGTCTAGGTTAGGGGATTCCTGGATGGCTGGTAAGACATTACTTCTGGAAAAGATTAGGATTTGAATTGGTACTCAGTAAAAATGATAGTCCTGGTTTAACCAATGTAGGGGGGAATCATCTAATCTGTTGAGGGCCTGAAAAGAACAAAAACATAGAGGAAGAACGTATTTACTCTCTGCTTGAGCTGGGACATCCATCTTCTCTTGTCCTCAGATATCAGTTTTCCTGGTTCTTGGGCCTTTGGACTCAGACTGGGATTTACAACACAGGGCCCCCCTGTTATTGGGCTTTTTGGTTTGGACTAAAACAATACCACCAGCTCTCTCTGGCCTCCATTTAACAAAAAGGGTCTACATTATAAATTAACAAATTAGCATTTTGGCTTATACATTAGTTTTAAATGGCATTGGTCTGTATTAGTCTATATACACAACTAAAAACGTTTTCTATGTCCATACTATGTCCTATTTTCATAAATAAGATTACCCCTACTGCTGGGAGATTCAGGCACCAAAACTAAGTAATAAAGAAGCAAAAAGCTGGGGAAAGTTTCACAAAGAGTTGACTTTAGGGCCTAGTCATGAAGGATACACATGATGTTGCTGAGAAAGAAAAGAAAGGTAGTAGGTAACAATTCACACAGAGTGAAGAATATGAACCAAAGCAACAAAATTAAGTGGTTGGCATATCAGAGGATGGTCAGCAGTGTGCGGTAACTGCAAGTGGAAGCACACATCAAGAAGTGGAAGGAAAAAAAGCTGGAAAAAAACTGGGATTAGATTGTTCAGAAATGTGGCCTGCCTCCTGAAGGTAATATACAGCCCGCCCCTGTAGAAATTTTTTTCTAATCACCTCTATTGTGGTCCAATTTACGTACAATAAACTGCATCCATTTAAAGTGCACAATTCAGTTAGTTCTGACAAATGCACACACCAGTGAAACTGCCACCACAATCAAGATACAAATCATTCTGATTACTCCCAAAAGACACCTTGTGCCTCTTTGCAGCTCAACCCTCCCGGCTTCACTCCTGGATTCAGGTAACTACTGACCTATTTTATGTCATTACATATTAGTTTATATTTTCTGGAACATTATATAAATAGCATCCTATAATATGTATTCTTTGTTTCTAGCTTCTTTCACTCAGTATAATGATTCTGAGGTTCACCCATGTTGTATGTGTATCCACAGTTCATTCTTTTTATTCCATTTTAATCCATTGCATGGATTTGCCACATTTGTTTATCCATTCACTTGCTGATGGATATTTGTGTTGATTCCAGTTTGGTGTTCTTATGAATAAAGTTATGAATTTTCCTTTATGTCTTTGTGTGAATATAATGTTTTCATTTTTCTTGAATTACTACAGAATTTGAGAAGTGAGATAATGATCATATTTGCAAGTAGAGAGATAAACCAGGCAACAGTGTGAAAGATAGATGGAATACAGAAATAGAAGGAGACAAATTTGAAAGAACTGAAGAATAGGGGATATGAGGGCAAGTTCCAAAAATAGTTTAAAGACAAAACTAGTAGGACTTGGGAACCAAGTGAACAGGAACAAGACGTACACATAAAGGGTGGGACAAATGACTGAATTTAAGTGATTATTAACTGAGAAAGCAAATACATGTCTTAAAAGAAAATACTGAATTTATTTAGCACTGTATAGTTGTGTTCGATGTGTCTGCTACATAACCAAAGCAGATAAGACTAGTAGGTATACTGAATACAATTAGCCCTCCACATCTGTGGGTTTTGCATCAACAGTGGATCAAAAATATATATTTTTT
Source organism: Camelus bactrianus (assembly GCF_048773025.1). Taxonomy (NCBI): domain Eukaryota; kingdom Metazoa; phylum Chordata; class Mammalia; order Artiodactyla; family Camelidae; genus Camelus; species Camelus bactrianus. The sequence goes on from NC_133544.1 coordinate 68,105,067, forward strand.
AATTTTCCATGAAGTTCCAAAAAGTGAAATTTGAATTTGCCACACACTGGTAATTATTCACATAGCATTTACATTGTAGTAGGTATTACAAGTAATCCAGAGAGGACTAAAAGTACGGGAGAATGTGTGTAGGTTACATGCAAATACCACACCATTTTATATAAGAGACTTGAGCATCCTCAGATTTTGGTATCCACGGTGGAATCCTGCTGACTGACCAGTTTCCTGTGGATACCGAGCGATGACTACACCGGTAGTCAAGGGAGAAAAGAGAAAGATGGAGGTGCTGTCAGCATATGGGAGAACTTGCAGCCACAGGAGCAAACAAGAACCTCAAGAAGCAAGACACAGAGTGAGAAGACGGCTCAGCGTATGAACCTGAGGATGAAGTGACTTATAAGAAGAAGGAGGAGATGGAAAATTCAGTGAATACATTGAGAAAGCCCAGTATGAAAACAACAGACACAACCAGGATAGAACAGTGCACAGAATTTTGTTAAAATTTCTTAGCATCCCTTTGTTTACAAAACAAGATAATGATAATATACTTGGGGGCATTGTTGAGAGCAGTAACTAATATAAAGAATGACATTATGTACTGATGTTTCTGGTACTCAGTAAAGCTATTGTTGATTTTACTATTTTCTGAGTTGAACTTACATCCACCGTCAATAGTGACAATGGCTTAAACTATATAGTTTACACTTGTGTTTGAGAGTCCCTGTGGCTTAAAATGTGCTAGACTATTTAGGTTCCAGTCCTTTGTCGCTAACTCCTCTATAACTGACGTTATTTTTATTTTTATTTTTGTCACCTTTGGTCTTAACTATTTCATGACAGGAATGTAATTTGTGTTCAGTTCTTCAAGTTTTCTGAATTGTGTTGAATTTAACAATAGATATTCATTAATGGATTAATTATGTTTATTTTACTAAGGATCTGAAATTTAATCTTTGAAGAATTTGGCAATAATGTGCATCAAATGTTTCGTTCTTGCTTTCATTAAACATGATAACTTTCCCCTCAGTGGCCATAACTAATCTCCTAGTTGTAAAATATTGTAAAATACAGTGGTTCTGTTGAACTTTCTACAGCATATGGTGCTATGTATGTAAGAAGGAACACAGGTATGGTTGGCAAACAGGCCTTAAAACAGGTCTTAAAGGCTGGTTATTCTACTTAACAGCTATGTCAGCCTGAATGGGTTAATCTCCTTGTATTTTTATATATAAAATCTGGTTAGTAATATTTTGGACTATTATAAGGAATTACTGAGATAAGATATACAAAGCACCTAGCACAAATCTTGGTACATAACAGGAACTTGGTAATATTGTTACTTTATCCTTCCTTTTCAACAAAATTCAGTCTGTGCACACACCATTACTCCATCCTGGCTGTGTCTCTTATTATCATGACCGGTCTTTCTCAATGTCTTCACTTACTTTTCCTTTTCCTCCCTCTTCTTACAAGCCACTGCATTCTCAGGATTAAACACTGAGCCCTCTTCTCACTCTGTGTCCTGCTACTTGAGGTTCTTGTTTGCTCCTGTGGCTTCAAGTTCTCCTATATGCTGACAGCACCTCCATCTTTCTCTATACTCTTTTAAGCACTAGGGTACAGCTGTCCCTTGGTATCCAAGGAGGGCTAGTTCCAGGACTCTGTTGTGGACACCAAAATCTGAGGATGTTCATCTCTTATATAAAGTGGGGTGTATTTGCATATAACCTACATACATTCTCCCATATACTTTAAATCTTCTCTAGATTACATGAAATATCTGATACAATGTAATTGCTATGTAATAGTTGTAAATACAATAACCAAATTAGCCAAGGAGACATCACAAGCTTATCTGTTGCTTAGACCACTCTTTTCCCCAATTTCTTCAATGTGAAACACACCTGCAAGACTGCTGGAGAGCTAGTCCAGGCAGCTATCTGACCTACATCGCCATTCATAACAGTAGAAAAGTCACTTGCAAAAATGGACATATAAACTGGTACAAACAGGTTCATTATTACTGTTTCCACACCTACCTGTATGCAAAAAGGACAGAGATACAAAGGATTTATTCAGAAAACGCAAATACATCAATATATCAACACTATCTTTAAGAATCCAAAGTCTGAATACAGATGGTCAATCATGCTTCTCAGAATGCTTTCTCATTATAGGCCATTACAAGGTATTGAATATAGTTTCCTGTGTTATACAGTAGGACCTTGCAGTTTATATATTTTAAATATAGTAAATGGTATCTACCCCACCCGCTTTTCCCCCTAGTAGAATATAAAAAAGAATATATATATATATATATATATATATATATATATATGCATCTCTATGCTGTACACTAGAAATTAACACATTGTAAATTGACTATATTTCAATTAAGAAAAAAAGAATACATTTTCAATTTCTGGAGACCAGAAATAGGCCAGATTGTAATAATGCCTATTTCTGTACAGTGATTTATTTTTGCTATTTTATTTCCAACCTTATACTTTCCCAAATATTTTTAACAACATGTGTATCACTTTTTCAATTAAGGGAAAAGTTATTAAAATCCATTTGTGCACATATGTACTCATCTCTTACCCTATGTGCTGATAAGCTGGCAGGAGAAATTATTCATGTATTTATTATCCAGTAATTTATAAAGGCCTATTGTGTGACAGGTCCTCTACTAAGAAGAGTGAAACATTTGAAAATAGCACAGTTGCCTTAAGAAGTTAAAATCTAGTGGTAAGGGATATGGGAGAATGGACATACAGAGAAATTAAATAAAATAAGTAATGTAAGTCTATACAGATTATAATGGACCACAAAGGAAAGAATTCTTGCCTGGGGTGATGGCACTAGAAAATACTAAAAAAAAATTATACTCCAAATACCAAACAGCCAGAAATGTTGATTCTTTGCCCTTCTTGACTATAAGAAAAGAGAAAACAGCTCCTACTACTGTCTTCCTACACCCTCCTTCATATAGCATTTATGTACAAAATCCACCAAATATTTTTTTCAAAGAAACAAATCTGGTTCTAAGAAAAGAAATATATATAATTTATCAGCTAAGAAATCTGTGTAATTCTAATTGTTTATCTCCATTTGGTGTCTGATTGTGTGGTTGAATCTTCCATATTAAACAGTAATCAATATGCTATTAGACCTATTCTAATCACCAAAATAAGTATGAACATGGACCTGTCCATATGAGTTTATAACCTAGTTCTAAAGCCTTAATAACTACTAAGCCTTATTGACTACTCTTAAAATCAATAATACCCTTAGTACATAGACACATAAGGATAGAAATGGACTTCTACTATGAAATGTACCTAATGTGTCTTCATTTATATGCAAAGTTCTACCATATAATAGTTAAAAGGCACCCAGTATAGAAAGTGGGATGATGAAGGCATTCAGCCATATGGCAACAGTGATGATTACAAGTTTAGAAGAAAGGTTTAAAAGTAGAAATCTAGACCCAAATTATTTATTCACTCAATATGCACTTGTCTTCATACTGAGATGCTGATTCACAAAGCCAATAAGATTAACTTCTTAAACAACTTTTAAAATGCAATTTATATAAATGAGGATTATTTTTTATGTTTTTCTAAACAATTCCAGCTTTTTTGAGGTATAATTGGCCAATAAAATTGTAAGATGTTTAAAATGGCAACGTGATGAAAACAAGCTGTCCTTTTTTTACAAATGAAAACTAGACCTATTTATTCCAAAGATGAGAAGATATACAACTTGCATTTATCGGGGATATTACTTTCTTTGAAAAATGCCTCAGTTACCAGTATTATTCTGTTAATGAGTTCCTGCCTGTTGAGAAAAAAATGATCTGCTGAATTTAAAGTGTTTTTCATCCGAAATGCATTCTAACATTTTTAATATGAACCATTCATTATAGAAGCACACTTGCATTATAACTCTGAGTGGTAATATTTGGACTTCTGGCAACATGACATTATTAAATAAAAAAACATTTGGAATGCCAATGATATTCCGGGTACTGGATAACTAAACAAGAAATTTATGTGGCCAGTAAAGCACTAGGTACTTTTTTCCTTAAAATTCCAATTCTTCACTTTAATAGAATTACTCAAGCCCAGGTTAATAAAAGATAACCACAGAAATGAATACTATTTTATATGAAATAATTCTGAAAGTGACACACAGAATTTCCAAGTGATATATTCACACATTTGACTAAAATTTTTGTTTGACTTGTTACTGTGTTTCTTAGCATCATCAATATAAAACATTTCCAAAATGGAAAATGATCACCATCTGGAGTTCTACCATTAAACAGTGAGCTCATGACAGAGTATTAGGTCACTAATTTGTAACATTACTGTCTCCCTTTGTGAGCTTTCTCAATTAAATAGGAAAAAAGTTGTTAAGACTGAAAACTAAATGACAATGAAACTGCAGAAAATCATAATCATTTGTCATTTATTTCCATCTTAAAACTAATGTGTATTCTTTTACTTTTGAGTCTCCATCTTAGTTACAACACTATGACGCTCCTAGTTCTGAATAAATCAGTTGTTTGTTACATAAAGTGTGTTCCAGCCTCAATGGAGAAACTTAGAGATTGTTGGTCATCCTAGACCAAATTCAACACAAAATGAAACCAAATGGAAGTCTAGAGCTACATTTTATTTTTCCTTAAGTTTCCCAAGAATACTCATCTTGCTAACAAGACAAGGTGAAATTTTGAGGACTTCAGTGAAACTCTTTAACAACAAAATAAACAAAGGATTAAGTTGTTAATCTTTGATGAGAGAATAAAGAAACAATCAAGAAGTATTCATTTCCAAGAAAACCAGTTTGGTAGCAGGTGTTTGGATATTAATCCTTTATCATGTATGTTGTTTGCATATATTTTCTTACATTTAATAGGATGCCTTTTTATTTTGTGGAGGGTTTCTGAGGCTGTAGAGAAGCTTTCTTAGTTTTATGCAGTCCCACTTATTTATTTTCGATTTCATTGCCTTTGCTTTCAGTATCAAGTCCAAAAAATCATTGCCAAGACCAATGTCTAAGAGTTTACCCTCTATGTTTTTCTCTAGGAAATGAAAAGTTTCAGATCTTACATTCAACTCTTCAACCCATATTGAAAAAGTGACACACAGAATTTCCAAGTAATACATTCACCCATTTTGAGTTGATTTTTATGTATGGTGTAAGATAGGGGTTTGGTGTTACTCTTTCGCATGTGGCTAATTAGTTTTCCCATCAGTGTTTATTGAAGAAACTATCATTTCCCCATTGTATATTCTTGCTTTTTGTCAAAAATTAATTGACCATAAATGCAAAGGTTTATTTCTGGGCTCTCTTTTCTGTTCCATTGATCTATGTGTCTGCTTTTACAGCAGTATCATACTGTTTTGATTACTATAGATTTGTAATATAGCCTGCCTCTATTTTTGTTCTTCTTTCTCAAGACTGCTTTGGCTATTCGGGAGTTTTTGTGGTTCCTTACAAAGTTTAGGATTTTTTTCTATTTCTATGAAAAAAGAGTCACTACAATATTGATAGGACTGCAATGCATCTATAAATTGCTTTGGGCAGTATGGACATTTTAACAATATGAACCCTTCCAATTGATGAGCACAGAATATTGAGCACATTAACACTGTTGTGCAATTGGTTTTACATTTTTAAATGATTATGTAGGAATACTGATCAGAAAAGTATAGAGAAGCAGAATAACTACTTAGGAAAACCTAAAGGAATCTAAGTAATAAATGATGAAGATCTAAAGTAAAGAGGTGGTTATGATGATGACAAGGAGGAGGCAGATATGTGATATAAGAAAAGATCGATGGATTTTGGTGGCATGTGGCTGAAAAAGAAATCCAGAATCCTCTGAAGTTTTTTGGCTTGGTCACTTGATGGAGAGCAACAGCATTAATTTTTATAAGAAACACACAAATTTGGGGAGAAATATGATGACTACTATTTTGGACATTAAGCCTTACAAATGAGAGCTGTCCAGCAGACAGCTGGATGTGGAACGCAAAAGACAGAATATAAGTGGGTGATAAAAACATGAACATCAGTAGTAACTGAAGCCATAAGAAGAGATGAAATCAAACAGCAAGGAAGTGTAGAGTGAAACAGGGTGAAAAATGATGCCATGATGAATCATAAATGGTAGAAAAAGGAGGGTCTTGAAAGAAAACTAAGGACAGAGAAACAGATGGAAAACTAGAGGGAAGGATTCCACAGAAGCCAAGGTCATAGAAGAAAAGCTTACAAAATCCCACAGATCAAAGAAAGGAAAGATTGGGAGTGAAAAAGAATAAAACATGTCCACTGGATTTAGCTGTTACTGACCTTAACGACAGAAGTTTAAATGCACTAGTGTTGATGGGAACTAAACTGAAGCAGGGTAAGAGAATGGACAATGAGAAAGAAAATAAATATAAATAAATATTCTAAAAAGATCTGTTGTAGAGAGATGGTACAATTGCTAGAAGGGGAAGGAGGATGAAGAGGGAATACATCATGTTTAGTATTTCAAGTTCACAAAACATATTGGTGGCACCAGCATGAAAAGAATTGGACATACCATTTCCCAGTTCAGTCTTACTTCTACTAACATACAGAAACATTATCCAGGTCAAGAATGACACAACCATAAGAAAATATATGTATCTCCATAATCTCTAAAAGCACAGGTGTCTTCCAAAAAGTAAAGCAAAAACAAGAGAAAACTCCATACTTTTACCTCAATAATTGTAGTGTCAGCAGAAAAACTTTTTAAACAATTTATAACTTTCCTTTAAAAATATGTCCAAAATTAAACTTACTATAATTACTATGGAAGCTGTGATTCACAGTCAAAAGAAAATATGGAATGTGATCAAGGAAGCTAATAAACAGGGAAAGAGAAGAACTGAGTTAAAATGTTCAGGTTTACAACATACCCAATAGCAAAATTTTGTACAAATCTCAACTCTCATAAGCAGAGTTTCTTCATAAAATATACACGGCATTAACTAGTTCATAGGGTTGTGTGAGGCACTAGTATAACATATAGAAAAGTGCTCAAATAATCATAAAGGGCAGAACAAAATGCTACTTATTTGCTCATTAACCTCTTTTATGTTCTCATTTCTCTATATTTGTCACTAACATCAACTCAGGTTCAAACGTACAAGCAACCTTAAACTCTCCACTCTCTGTGAGTGCTTACCTGGAGCCAGACAGACACTGAGACTAGAAAGACTCCCCATATCCAGTCACTACTAGTTAATAGTAGTTCAGATGTTCTCAGCTCACCCTAGAATAGTATCAATGGAGCCATCACTGCTCTCTCCACCTTTAATTTCTTCTCCCTCCAGTTGGTCCAACTAACAGATTCATCTTCCTAAAGCAATCCCTTCACACTTCCCCATCTGCCAATACATTTCTTTCTCTAATCTGCATCTATTTACATAAATTTTTACATAAGTATCTACTATTTAGAGTGAATGTACTAATTTCCTATCTCCATGCCTTTGTTCTTACTCTTCTTTCCATTTGCAATTTTCTACCAGTCCACTGGCCCCAACCTCCACCAGGTGCAATCCTACTCATTCTTCACAACCCATGAAGCCTTTACCTGATCCCTCTGATCAAAGGTGATTTCTTCTGCCTTTAAACCCTTTATGCCTCTTACTCTGTACACTTCTTGAGGCACTTTAAATATTATTTCATGTATATACACATATATATAAGTTCTATTTGATTCTGTTAGCATCCACAGGCAGCCAGTATAGTGTCTTACATTCAATCATCAACGAAGTGCATGAGAAGAATTCAGTCATTTCTATAGATCCAACAAAGATAAAAGTAAAGGGATGACTAATTTATTTAGCATATTAAAGTTATACATTGTAAGATTTGCACTTCAATGACTGTATCAGTCAAAGTACAAGTAGAAAAAAAATGAAACTACTCTAAGAATTTAAAGAAAAGTACAGGGAATTGATTATACAGATTACAGGTCACAGAACTAAGAAGCCAAACAGAGCACAGTAAGGGAACCCAGGGATCAGCAAGAGCAGAAAGCAGTTACTATCCCTGGGCGGAAGGGACAAAGGACGATTTTCCAGAGCCCAAGAATCAACTACTCTGGTAGACACTGGAACCTCAGAGGGCCCGTCCAACAGGAGCTGAAGCAAGTGGTGAGCCACTCACAGAAAAAAAGAGAAGAATCAGGGTTTCTCACTACCTTTTGACCTTCAATATCCCCAGTTGCTCCCACTGGCCAAATCTAAGGGACAGCCAGCTAATGAGAGTGTCAGAAACAAAGCCCACTAAGTCCCCTTGGGATTCCAGGCAGTGCCTGGAAGGGGCAACAAGCAGATATGAAGGCAGAGGCCCAGGACCTGTACAATGATCTTAACAGCATGTAATCACTTAAGAAAAAAAAAAGTTTAAAGAAAAGAAAAAACTACTTATGAAAGTAAAATGTGTAAAAATCAGCAGAAGACAAATCCCAACAGACTATTTTTTTTTCACTCCGTAAGTTATTTCAAAGACAGCTGAGTTCCTATATGCTTGGCATCACTGATAGAGCAATATACAGGCAGACATCATCCTTATCTTAATGACCTTACTGTCTAGCGAAGGCTTTCTAGAATAATCAATGTTAATAAATAAGATGTAGTAATACATCATAAAATTTGGTGGTTTCCAGCATCACCACATAAATGGTTAAGAATTGTGAGCCATCAGCTCTATTTGAAATGTTATTTTCTTCTGATTGTCTTAGGTATTATTTCTGAAACTGAGAGAAGCAACTTCAACCAACTATACCCATAATGGAAACTGAGGAGGAACAGTCTTTAAGATGCTTGGTTTCAACTATAGCATACTTTGCTTACAGACATAGTAAACAATCTTATGGCTACCCGAGGGGAAGGGGGGTGGGAAGGGATAAATTTGGGAGTTCGAAATTTGCAAATATTAACTACTATATATAAAGATAGATAAAAAACACATTTCTTCTGTACAGCATAGGGAACTATATTCAGTATCTTGTTGTAACCTTTAATAAAAATATGAAAATGAATATATGTATGTATATGTATTACTGGACATTATGCTGTACACCAGAGATTGATATGCTATAACTGACTATACTTCAATTTTAAAAAAAGGGAAAAAAATACTTTGCTAGAAGTCAGGGATAGCAAGAGAATCCATGTTTACATATGCTAATAATAAATTTCATGTAGATCACTCAACAAACAGGAGTTGTCTCATTTTTACATGAAGTCTGGTAACAATCCTGGGAAAGAAAAGTCATGGTGCCAGTTTTAAAAATGAAGCAAGTGCTATAATTTTTATAAGTTCACCAAGTAAATCAGAGGCATCATTATCAGGAAAGGACTCAGGTCTCCCAACATCAGTTATAAGTTATTTTTATTAAGGAAATGAAAATAAAAGCTTACATCAGTCATAACATAATCACTGTGATAGAAAAAAGCCCAATTCCTCCTGTGTTTCTCCTTTATTCTCACACTACTACCACACTTATAACACTTCTGACACCAAATGTATGGGGAAGATTGTCCCACATCAAACAATTCTGCAACAACTGCTGAGTGTCCTACAATTTAACTCAACTCTGACACTATCTGCCTGGAAATAACATTAGATTTCACAGGTTAGGGGAGCCTGTCCCACAAGACTGCCCCCATCCCACCATCTCTTCAGATGCCAAGAGCAAGTAAGTGGGTCCCCAGGTTACTCACAACTTCTGTCCAATTTGGATACAAACCAGAGGTCCCCATAAACATTTTGAATTTTGAACCAGGTGAATGCACTGTCTATTCAATAAATAAAGAAAATGAATCGCAACTTTCACAGCAAAATCCTCTGAATCTTTTTGCCCTTAGCAAATTTGGCAGGAAACTAATTTTTAAACCAAGTTAATTTTTTTCCCCTCTCTTTAAGAGAGAGAAAAATTCAAGGGAAAATTTCCAATTAGCCCTGATCTACATATTATTGCCTGAAGTGCTGTTACAACTATAAAGTCACTAGGTTTAAAACTCTAGCAGAATGTTGCCATATCAACATATGGAATTATACAAAGGAGAAGCAAAGACTGAGGACCAGTCACATTCTTAACTCTTCTTTGCCCTTGATAAACTCAAATTTAAAAAAAAAAATCACCAACAGATAGATATAACATCAAAGTTTCAAGGCAGGGATTGTACTTTTCAGAATTCTTTTAAGGTTAACCTGCCAATGATCTGCACATGGTTAGGCTAATTAAGTCAAAACACAAATCTATTTGCCAGTTTTTCTTGGTAGATCATCTTTTAGTTATTCACGTCAGCACCACTGAGGAAAAAGAATGCTAACCATGAGTCAAACTGTGATTCTCTCAACACACTGGGATGCTATATAAATGCAAAGGGTTAAAATAAGGAAGTTTTTAATGTTTAATATTAGTCATCAATAAGCCAGCATTATCTAATTAACGAATATTAGCTCCATAACTGAACAGGAAAGTAGTAAATGCATGAAAGGTCTTCATTCAGATCTTTGATATCAAGAGTTGGGACACAAAGGCGCATCCTATGAAGGGGGTGGTTAGAAAACTGCCCCTCATGCTACCTGCTCACACTGGGAGAACTGAAAAAGGCTTAAATAAACAGCTACCACCATTCTTGATTTTCTGTCTCCTTCCAGCTTCACTCCTGTGCCTGGAAAATGAAGCACTGCAACAGCAGACTTGGTAAAGTGTACTATCCTGGTTCCAACTGCCAAAGAGTAAATATTGCATAGAATAAGAACAGAGTGGAAAGTGACAATTAAACAAAACGTGGAGGTGTCTTTTATAAGTCTTCTTCCCATACATACATACATAACATCCCAGAGAACGCTGGTGCGATTTTCTACTTTCAGAAAGGTCACTATCAGCTATAGGGCAGATTTGGAAATAACCCAAAGATCAGTAATAGTTTCAGAAGCTATAGACACCAATGTTTCTTTAGTTTCTCTAAACTCTCTGCAATTGAAGGCCCTCAGAAACCATAAAACTGGAGAACCTAGCCAAAACCAGTATTCCAAACTTGTCAGGGTCCTTCCAGACTGAGTATTGACTAAAATGACATCCAGTTGCAACGAAAGAGACTGTAGCACTATTGGGGACATGTTAAGTTGAAGTTTGTATTTCTTAGGTCAAGTCTTTGATCTTCCGTGGTTAAAGAAAAGCAAACTTTTTTTGATGCATTTGATGAAAAACATGGAATTTTAATGTTGCTTTGAAGCATTCTGTATTTTGCCAGAGTTGTATACATAACAACATTTTAATAGTGTTAATTTCTGGACATAAACTATCAGAGTAACCTGAAGTCAATGTAGAAAAGACTGGTTAAAAAGATAGTCAAGAAGGGCAGTAAGAGTGGCAGAGCAAAACTACTACTAAATAATACATCATCATTAGACCTCCCCTACAAGATATACTACAGTAATTATCCTTTTAGACAAAAGGAAAATGGTGATGGATGGAAGTCAAGATAGAATAGAGAATAAAAAATGGTAAAAAAAAAAATAATAAATTATAACATGAGCCAAAAAGAAACAGGGAAGAATATTAAAAAGCAATATAAGCCACGGTCTCTGCCCTCAAGAAGCTTACATGTAGCTGGAAAAAAATATGTGAATAGACTAATACAAAACAGTAAATAAAAAGCACTTAATAAAACGTTTTATAAAAGAAAACAGCAAAAATCACTGTAAATGGCTACAAAGGGTGCAGAACACATGAAAAGAAAAACTGAGATAAGAGAAAGCTAATTTTTAATAAAAAGCTTTAAAATATATAGCCATTTTTAATCATAAAAATCATTAGATGATTTATAAAAGTAAGAAATATTCATTTATGGTGAAAAAGAATATGAAAATAAATATATGTATGTTCAGGTATGACTGAAGCATTATGCTGCACACCAGACATTGACACACTATAAACTGACTACATTTGAATAAAAAATATATATATATACACACACACACAAAGAAATATTCCTAGCTGAGTTCCTATGATAGAAATAGTATCTTACCTGGTATATGTTTTTGATAATCACTAACCATGGGGTTTTACCCAAGATTCCTAATCTGTGGATCTCAGTTCCCTCATTGGTAAATAAGAAGTTTAGACTTCTTCGTGTGTCTATTATCCTGGTTGTGAGCAGTGAAACTAATAAATATGGTTGTGCCTAAAGTTAGGATGATGGAATAAAAGATGACCTGAGAATGCAGAACCTGACTTGGTCCTCCTGTGTTAAATCAAATAAATGAAACACAGCCTCACTTTTTCTAAAGCAGGTTATCAGAGAAATTAGTACAAATAAATACTAGGAATGATCTTCAATTCCAAAATACCACAAAATTAGAATATTATCAATTTAAACACAATCTAAAAATCTTAGTTTTTTGGAAATCCACACAGAAGCACAAAGATTTAGCGCTAATGGGCTTTTTCTACTTGATGATTTTAGTCTATTGCTACTACAGTGCATTCAATGCATAGAAGAAAAATTAAATTACATTAAAACTTTGTGATTACAAAGTCTTTAAGATCTATCCTGTGGTATTACTTAGAGGTGAAACATCTTTAAAATGAGGTCCTATGATTAATTAGGTACAACAGATTGATTTTAGATGGAGTTTCACTTACTAGTAATAATGTGTATTATAAAGAAATCCCAACGCATTTAGCTTTAGAGCATTCACTATAGAACAGTTATAGAACAGTAAGTGTTACGACAAATAATCTAGGATATATAGGTAGCAAGAGACTATTCAGATTTCAAGTTAACAAAGCTTTTCACTTTTTATAACATTTTCTTTCCATGGAAGCTACTAAACTTTTCTTTCTAAAAATGAACACAACATGAGACTTTTAAAAACCAAACCAAACAAAACAAAAAGAAGTACATTTGTGAAATGTGACAAAAGACATTTAGAGGGAGCACAATACTTTATTATATCTACAAAGATAAGACTTCTTAATTATAGGTTTTATTTTCATACAAGCTGAAATGATTATATTATTTTCATTTTTATTATACCCTATGCATATCATTAATGAAAGTGGGGAAAAACCCTGGAGGCTTACTGCTAGATTAAAATGTACAATTATACAGTAACTATATATCAAAGTATAACATTTATTGTCTGAATTACATAAATTTCGAATAAATCTTTAAAAACAATGATTGTTTTTGTTGTTTTGTTAAGGGATCTTTAGTGGGGAGATAGTTTTCCCTTAAACGTTAACATGGAGTTACTTTGTTATACAACAGGATATATTTTTCTAGGCAAAAAATGAATCATATGTGTTAATAGCTATGTAACAAACAAAGGCACTGCAAAGGCCCCATAGCATCAGTGTACTCCATCAATCCAGCACATTCATTCGTTAGAGGAGTGCCATCACACACACGGACAGTAGTGATGCACTGGTTCTTGGTAATGTATTACTTTTACAAGTTAGACCAGTGTAATATTTTATAAACTTACAGGACACAGTGATTTCATTCATTTAGAAATTTCATTTCCTTATCACAGCCTAAAATGAGTTTTCAGAACATTCACAGTAGTTTCATTTTCTATCTCTAAAATGTTTTAACTGGCCAACTAATCAATTGTTTTAATTGGTGTGACTATATGTGTTTTCTTCAATTTCCATTCTCACTTCTTATCCAACCATCTTAGGGTTCAGCAAAAAGAAAATTAGTGATAATGCTTTCAATTTAATTAGTATATTACATGCACTGTAATTATTAGCGGGAAATGTTATATTAATGAATGTAAAAGTTAGCAGTAAATTACCTTGTAGCTATTATCAATTTCCCAAGCCACTGCTCCTTAGGATAACCCTTTCCCTATGGTCCTTCCGGTAATTTTTCCTTGTCTGATAAACATGATGATTAAATAGCACACAGAGCAAACCTTTGATACTTTTTAAATTAAATCCATGCCCAGCCTAAGGGCTGTGTCTGATTTCAACTAAATGTGTCAGTTAATCAGATAAAAAATTATCAGTAACTCAAAGAAACAGCAGCCTTAGGCTTCATCAGTGCCAAGGAAAGCTGAACAAAATAAGACATTCAGACAATATCACATTAAGTGTAAAGGTTACTGATAAGCCTATAACTAAACAGAACTGCTTACCACTGTAACAATGTCTGTCTGGAAAGATACCCTATAGTCAACATTTAAATTACTCTAAAAATTTAGAGAAAAGACTTGTGACATTTTATCCATACACACATAAAAACAAATGTGCACACACTCATATATAAACAAACCCACACATAGATAGTAAAAATATGCAGTGGCTTAGGGAAATGGAATTCTTAAAAGATTATCAGTGAGATTTTATTGAAGAAGTGCTTATTATCTCCAACACTACTTCTTGGACACTTCAAAAATTATACTAAGTAAATCAAATATTTAATGGTTAAGGAAAGGCGTATATGAATTCAAGATTATTCATCTGCACAGTTCTACCTAGTGCCTAAAATTATGCAATTTCATCATTTTTTAAAAATCTGGGGTAGACTGAACTATAGCAAGACTCTAAATTAATTAAGAAAGCAGATCATTTTTTAACCTGTAACAATGAGCACCAACAGTCATTTGCAATATTACCAATTAAAATAAAACATATCATCAGGGGCCTGATTACTTTAATAAGAGGATTTAAAAGCTCCCACAATTATTATTAGATAGAGAGGCTGGCAAACCTTTAAAGTTTCAGAGCATATTATTATTTTCAAAGCATTCTCAGATTCCTAATTAAGATTGCTTTAGCTATAGAAAGAGGGCTATCTTATAAACTGATATATCAGTAACCACTGCAAAAAAGAAACCAAATATGAAAAGAATGGAAAATTATCTTTGAAAGACATAGTAGGCAGTAGTTATGAAAAATTCATTTATAGAGCAGAGCAGGAGTCCCCAGCCCTCTGACAAAGAAATTTTCAAATTAATACCCCATCATTATATTCTTCTCTTCTACTGTGATCAGATAATATGTTCAACTTAGACAAGATTCTCAAACTCTTTATCAAATGCAACTTCTCAATATCTACGTAGACTATTGACAGGAGGAGAAGTGGGCCAATTCTACACAAATAAAAGCTGCTAAATATCAGAGGCCCATACAAATTAAAGTTATTCAACAGCATTTCAAACTTACTACCTCCATCTGGATATAGGATCACTCTATCTTAAAGTTCTGCTTCTCAATACATTAAAAAGTTTAATACTGGCCCTATTAAATTCTCTGTTTTTGTCAAGAATTATCTGAAGTGCAGAGGAAGTGGTTTTGCTTTCCTAACTGCTACAAACAGCAATGTATACCTTTCAGGAAACACTCTGATGATGGGAGTCCATCAAGGACTAACGCTGCTCAAAACCAGGTTAAAGCTTCTCCAACATGTCTACACATTTCAGAGTTCACCAAAGAGCAGCTGAAAAATTATCTTAGGGTTACAAGATGAAATTCAAACCGGTCACCATGAGGTGACTTAATTTAGCTGCTTCTAGCAATCCCTGGGGCTCTTTGGTCTCCTCTCATACCACAGGGTTTGTTAATGAATGCTCCTTCTGACCTCTGCATGGCTCACATTAATGGTCACAACACTGTTCCTCTGAATGCTCCACTTCAAATCTATGCAAGAGTGTTAACAGCTTGTTTAAATAAAAAGGGTAATGATTCATAAATATTAAAAATTCCAATTGAAAAGAAATTATCCAAAGCTTGAGACTTTAGTTTAGTTTAGTTGAGACTAAAATTACAATACTAGATCCATCCTCTAAGGAAAATAAGAATAAAGTCTTTTATTAAAATAAAATATTTATTATTGGATTCTAAACACAATTTACTATATTTTCAAATGCAGTTTCCTAATAGTTAAAATGTTACTCTTTTAAAAAATTACTCTAATAACAAAATTTATTTTGGTATGTGATTACTGATACAAAACTGATGTAAATAAGTATGATATAAATATGATGGCATACTAAACTTTAAAGAAAACAAAATAAAAATTAATCTTGAATTTTTTAAGTTTTATAGTAATAATCCAATTTTGCTTCTAGAATGAGCTCAAGTCAACCAAAGGACTTCATGACAAATTAGTTTTAAAAAGTTAATAATAGGTAGATGATTATTTGCAGTGAAATATATATGAATTTTGTGGTTTATTACTTCAAAAGCTCAAATATTTACAGAGCATTTACCTACAGATAATTCCTTCAGAAAATCCTATATACAAGAAGGACCTCCACTAGAGACCTGATAATAACATATTTAAAACTAAATTTGGCATAAACAAGTTTCCCAAGATTTAATACACTAAAATTTTTCTACAGTGATACGGTGCCAGTGGTATCATCTGAAGACTCAACTGGGGCAAAATGTGCTTCCAAACTCACACTGTTGTTGGCAAAATTCAGTTCCTTGTGGACTGTTGGACTGAGAATGTCAGGTTCTCACTGGCTGTTAGCCAAAGGCCTCTCTTAGTTTCTTGCCCTGTGAGCTTCATGAGGCAGCTCAAACGTGGCAGCTAACTTCCCTCAGACTGACTGTGAGAGAGAGGAAAGGAAGCACACAAGATAAAAAATACAGTCTTTTTGTAATCTCATCTTGGAGTGACATCACATCACTTTTGTTGTATTCTGTTGGTTAAAAGTAAGTCATTAGGTCTAGCACACAAGAAAAGGGAGAAGATTACAAAAGAGCATAAACACTAGAAAGCAGAGATCATTGGGAACCATCTTAGAGGCTGCCAAACGCAATAGGTGATGGGTAATCAGGTTATACTATTCTTTCTACTTTTGTAAATGTTTGAAATTTTTCCTAATAAAACGTTCAAGAAGAGAAAATAGTATTTGCAGAAACCAAATGTAAGTAAACATTCCTTATGTTAAGCAAAATTTCAGAGGTTTCTACAAAGTAGCAAAAGAATAAAAATTTCATTAAATAAAAAACATTAAAATGATTATTTTAACATTTATTGACAACTTACCACATACACTGTTCTAAATACCTAACATGTATTAGTGTAATTTAATTTTCACAACAATCCTCTATAGTAGGTATTACTAATATCCCAATTTCAAAGATTAAAAAAGTGAGACACAAAGAGTTTAATAACTTGGCTAAGGTCACATAGCTAGTAATCAATAGAGCCAAAACGTTCCATGGATGGTGGGGGGGTCGGGTAGGGGTGGGGATTGAATGATACATGGAAAACAAATCAAAAGTTAATAATAAGGAATTCTTAGAGAAGGGGATTAAGACTTTTTTGTGTTGCCATGTGCTGTCTTATTAATGTTTAAATCATTACTACACAATTCATGTGTCAGGGTATGTTATTATGTCAAAATAACTAAATGAGCTTACTCTCCCTTGTCAATCCATTACAAGATCAGGTTATTACAAAGACAAGTTTAGTCTATGGTTCACCCTCTGCTCAAAATATCAGCATGGATTATTTTCAGACGTAAGCAATCTTTAATAGTTAATGTAATTTCACATTTATACATATTATAAATGTGGCCAGCTGTCCTTTTCAACCCTCTTTGTTCTTCTACCAAATCACATGCCTCCATCAGTCTCTGACAGTTGGCAAAACAAGACTTTCTCTTCCTAGGCTTCACTCTCACTCTGTCAAAGTCAAATGTCTAATAACTGTTTGGGTAGAATACTTCTGAAGTTATGAAGTAAATTCATATATATTATCTTATATGATCCTTCACACAACTAGCCTTGAGTTGAACTTGAGTGTATGAACTTGAGTGTACAGTACTGCCCTATTTAGACTATAGTGATACCATGAGCAGATGGTGAATTGAAAACTCATAGCCAGACTCCTGCTTCTGAGTTCAGGGGCCTTCCTAGTACCCACTAGCCTTCCCCAAATAGTTCTGGAGTTTAGGAGTCCATAAATCACTAGTTAGTTTAAGTAATTAAATATTGGTTTGAAAAGAACAAAAAAGGAATTGTACATTGTATAAAATAAAGTTCAATGGGGCTATAAAAGAGATAAAAATGATGAGGAAAGGAAATTATAATCAGGAAAGTGGAATAAAAAAAAATCTGGTTGAGGGCCATAGACATTTTAATGCAGAAATAATGAGACTTGAATTTTACTAAATTCTCGAAAAATAAAAAATCAATACTGCAACTTTGTGCACAGTAAAACATAAAATCACCTAGTGCCTTGTAATTTCAGTCAATAAATATAGTAAACACACGTTTAGTTGTCTGTCCAGCATCTCTTTTGTGCAAAACGTCACCCATCATCTATGTGGTAACCATAACAATTTTTTACAAGATGATTTGGCCCCTGTGGCAATAACTAATTGATTAAAAAGTAGTCACTCCATGCTGGGCAATAGTTTGCTTCTTAGAAATTTAAAATGGAAACTAACAGATTTCAATCTCAGGCTAAGAAGGACTCTTAAAAAAACTTATAACCTTGGTAACTATGAGCACTATGTTTTCTACCACATTATCTGGAGATCTGAGAAAACCAGTCTATTCAGAGAAAATAGAATGGATGTACAACAAGCAGCAGAAATGAGAGATACGAGTTTTGAAAGTGCTCCAATCCCTTGTTGTAGTTTCATGAGGTTCCATTTTGTCCTGAAAACATTTTTTTCTAGCTAAAACTAGATTCATTTGGTTTCTGTCATCTGTAACCAGAGACCCAACTAATATATTACATAAAAGGAATATGATGCATGCTAATAAATATTAACTAGAATTACAAACAAAACTTATTCACTAAATAAACATTTCACTTTTACAGGAAAGGGCCTATATCTTTCTCCTGTTTCTATTACAGTGTACATAGAATAAGATCTTTTTTGTCAACATAATAAAATATTAAATATAAAAACCACTTTATTGGTGTAACATGTAAAAACTATTAAATGTTTTGCTTTGGGGGGATGGAAAACAATTTCTATACCTTCATGTGCAATTCTACTTGTTTAATAATATACTTTTTTTAAGAATGTCAACGAATGTTATCTGGGTTATGAGATTACAAGATATTTTAAAATATTTTCTTGAATTAAAAACCTAATAATGATTACTTTTAAAAGTAGCAAAAAGCAACAAACTATTTTTGAAAAACAATTAGACAAAACTACTGAAAATGCACAGCCCTGAAGCAATACTGAAGGAGCACCCAAACTTAAAATCCAAGGCTAAAAGAAGATTGAGCATTTATCTCCATACTGGGATTAAATCTACTCTAGGATCACGGGCCCTTTTTCAACTGCACCTCAATTCTTGGGTTAATTTGCACTTCACTAAGTAAAGTCTGAGGTTTTTGTGGCTCCTGCTTAGTCCTTTAAGAAAAACACATCCACAAAAAAAAAAAAAAAAAAAAAGAAGACAGCCTGAATTGTCAGTCATAAAGAGAGATTTGTAGTAGATCAAATGAATCTGGAATATAGCTAATGAACTATGTTCCATCACTATAAAACAAAATACCTTCAGTTTATTTGGCCAGAAAAGGAAAAAAAATTATAAATTACTATTTGTATGTGACCACAAAGAGTCATATAATGGCAGTAATCTGTTGTGTCAACGTTTCATTTTCTTTAGGTCCAGGACTATACAAAAGAATATTTTCTTGTAATAAATTCTTGTGTGCCTCTTCATTCATGCTATTTTATTTAGAATTTTTCTTTTCTAAGATAGCCTCCTGGGACATGCATCTCATTTTCATGAGGGTCCCTGAGAGACTTGAGCATACAGTATTTACTTCAGTACAATGTCAACAACATATTGCAGAACATTTCATCTAAAATAATAATAGAAAATGTTGAGCCATCTTTCCATTTGGAAAAATATATCTGGAAGAATGTGATGTCTGACGAAATCCACATTGCTTAAACACACTATGCCATCTCAGCTTGCTTTGGGAATTTAAAGATACATATATATATCTTTAAATATATATATAACTTTTTTAAAGAATGGAAGAATGAAGACAGATAAAAGGCTATCCAACATTAGGGAAGAAAAAAATTAATGGATATTGACATACAGTGCCTGGCACAGAGTAAACAAGAACGCCATAAGGTTTGCTGAACACCTGGCTTGGTCAAAAGTAAAAAGACTGGATTTATAGATAAAGAAAATTTTTCTACAAAATAAACTATTACTGAAATTAATATCATAAACCAAGTTATTTCAAGTTCTTCCTATAATCACCTTCTCAGTGGCATTTTCAATTAATCATCGAACTGCTATGGTCAACATCAAATATGAGGCCAATGAAAGAAGATAATTAATTCAACTATTATGTTATTCAAGTTTTTCACTCTGATATGAGAATATTTGCCAGGTAACAAATGAAAATTATACATCAAATGGGTCCTAGAAGGTAATCCATAAAATTCCCCTCCCTTTTTACCAGTGATAATAATCTATAGGAATAAGATTTCCTAAAATTCAGAAACATTTTCCTCTCACTAAGGATCATTTCCACTGGTCTCCACTGAATGAAATTTCAAGTTTGAGAGTACTATTAAAATCACTGAGGTGTTAAATAGGTGCATGCTCTCTGCTAATGGTTTTACATGTATTATCTCATTTAATCTTCATTTATTTTTGATTTTACTAGTAAGAAAACTGAAGCACAGTGGGATTAAGTAATTTGTTCAAGAACATACAACTACTAGTGCAGGTTGGCTCCAGAGTCTGGGCTTGTAACCGCTACACTGAAACATCAGAGCAAACAAAGGTATAGAAAGAAGTGAATAATGAATTTCACTCTTCTGGTTTACTAGACACAAGACAGAGCTTTACAAGTATAAATCCAAATGTGTGAACTACTTTTATCTGATTTTTAGTACTATCTGTAACATTTTTTAAAAAATGGTTCTATTTCCTACCTCAGGAAGGCCAATAACTTTTAAGCTCTTTATTCAAGAGTAGTGGATTTATGCTGGTCTACCAACATTCTCTCATCTGCATTCTAAATAAAATATATGAAGTAGTTTGGTGTAGGAAGTGGAGTATTAGGGTGAGGTTTAGACAAACAGCCTAAGAAGAAAAGGAGGGAGAACTATGTACCCCAAGTACATGTCCAGGGGCAAATAATGAAGTCATAATGTAAAGAACTCTACATTTCAGGTAGGAGTATTTTAATAACATTTTTATTGCTTCTGCTGTATTTTTTGAGTCTGAGATTAAAATGTACTATTATCCATCTATTTTAAGATTCTACTTTAAAATTTAAGATTTCTATCCCAGCATAACCTAACATAGCCTTCTAGAGCTAACTGCCTGGGTTCAAATTACAATTCCATCATTTATTAGCTGTGTGGCCTGGTGAATGTTACTTATCTTTCTGTGCCTCAGTCTCCCTATCTGTGAAAAGGAAAGATAAAGTAGTATGAGAGTTATTATAAAGACTATATTAATACATATAAATCACTTAGAACAGTGTCTACTCAAAGCAGGCAATTTTTAATGGCTCAAAAATTATTATCTTTAGTTATTATTACTATTACCATTATTATTAGGACTACCATTATGACTACTCCTTGTCATCCATCTATTTCTGAATGACATACTTTTTAATGATTTCCAGATATATTCAAATGATAGCAATATGTACAATGCACAGTTTAACCTTTTACACATACTCATTATTTTGGAGCACCAAACTCCAAAATACCAAAGCAAAGAAACCAGAGTAGTTATTTCCAGCATTAACTGAAAATAAACTGGATAACAACATTAGTTGGCAAAAACTGAAAAAATTAAATTAAATTAAAATCATTTAAAAATACTCAAGTGTTGATGATTATAAATACTTGAATCTTTAGAAATATTAGATGGCTGAATTCTTAACTTTTTCAATGAAACTTCACACTTCAAACAAGAAAGTTCTCTTTCCACCTTTTCCCATTCTCCATATCAAAATTATCCATCAATAAATTCTACCAAATTTTCTCCATTATAGCAGTAGTTATCATTTATGTAGTCTAAGAACTTCAAAGTCAGTTTGTAGTTAAAAAAAAAATAACTAAGCAATACCTAGAAAGCTACCATAATTTGATTAAAAGTGTCTATAAGAAGCCCTACATAGGGTACACTAAAGGCTTTCACTCTGAGATCAGGAATAAAACTGCCATTATTCAAAGTGATGTGATTATGTACAAATCCAAAACAGTTATCAGAAACGCTATTAGATTAGTAAGTGAATTTAGCAAGATCATCATATACAAAGTCAATTTTAAAAATAAAAAATTTTTATATGTCAGCAACAAATAATTTGATACCATTGTGTTATGGACTGAATTGTGTCCCCACAGAATTCATATGTTGAAGTCCCAAACCCCAGTACATCAGAATGTGATTTGGAGATGGGGTCTTTAAAGAAGTAATTATGGTAAAATGAGGTCTTATGGGTGGGTCCTACTCCAATATGAGTGTGTCTTTGTAAGAAGAGTCACAGATACACTAAAAGACACAGAGGAAAGACCATATGAATACATACAGAGATGAAGGTCATTTATAAACCAATGAAAGAGGCCTCAGAATGAAACCAACCCTATTGGCACCTTGATCTTAGACTTTTAGCCTCCAGAACTGTGAGGGAATAAATTTCTGCAGTTTAAGCCATTCACTCTTTGGTACTTTGCTATGGCAGTCCTAACAAACAGATACACATTAGCACTAGCGTCAAAACACTCAGACATAAATCTAAAAAAAAATGTGAATGACTTCTACACAGATAACTTCAAAACATTGAGAGGAAGTAAAGAAGACCCAAATAAATTCACGGATTAAAGACTCAATGTTGTAATGATGCCAGAGCTCTTCAAATTAATTTAGAGATTCAGTATAATTCCAATAAAAGTTCCAACAGATTATTTTTGTAGAAACTGGCAACCTAATTCTAAAACAGCTGAAAACAGCCATAGCACTCTTAAAAAAGAACAAAGTTGGAGAAATTATACTGCCAGATAGTACACTTAGTATAAAGCTACAATAATTTAAAAAGTGCTCTAATGGCATAAGAAGAAACAAATGAGCCAACAGAAGAAAACAGAAAATTCAGAAACAGATCCACTTGATTGACAATTACTTGATTTATGTCAAAGATAACAATGCGGTATAGTGAGGTCTTTTCAGTATATAATATTGGGACAAATGGATGTATGGGAACATAAATTGGTACAACCATTTTGGAAAACTATATGGAGTATCTACCAAAGCTGATCACATGCATCCCCTATAACCTAGCAATGTGACTCCTATACACATTTCTGACAAAAATGGGTCCACAAGCACACTAAAAGATATATACAAAATATTCATAGCAGCACTTTCTCTAACAGCCTCAAACTGGAAACAGCACAAATGATCATCCATAGTAGAATGAATAAACAAAATATGGTATATTTATACATTGAGGTACTATGCTGCAATAAAAGTGCACAAGTTACTGCTCTGTGCAACAAAGTATCCCACAGACACAAAATGGATCAAAAGAAGCCAGACATAAACTCATAAATATTATGATTCCAATTATTTGATGTTTAACAATAGACAAAAAAACTCATGGTGATGACAGCCAGGATAGTGGCTGCCTTTAGTGAAGGGACAGTAGTAATGGGGAACGGATATAAGAGAATTACTTAAGTGCTCTTTTGTATAAAATTTTGGAGCTTTAAAATATTCACTGAAGTGAACCCAAACAAATTTTAAGCAAATTTTTTAACTGAAGTAAAACGCACATACAGAAAATGTATCAAAAGTCGACAGCTTGATGAATACTTCTGAATAAAATAACCCAAATCTACCTACTTCTCCAGCCTTTTCACATTCCACTCTCAACTTTCACTTTGGGCACTGCAGCTGAATCAGCTTTCTCTCAGCCTAATACTATTCACCAGGCTGCTCTCCTGCCTGCTAGGAGACTTTGCTCACATCCAACTGTGGGACGGAAACACTCTTCCTTCTCAGCACTTAATCAGATAATGTCCAATCAGAGAAACTTCTTACATTTCAACCGCACTTCAAGAAAGCCTTTCCTAATCTTTGACCAGTTTAAATTCCTTCTCATGGCCTTTTGCACGTCTCCTTTGTAGCACTGGTCATATCTGCAATTTTATGTTTTAGATGGTTTATCTGATTAATGTCTGCAGATACTAATAACTAATTATGTAGTGAATTACTAATTAACATAGACATTAATTACTAGACTAGAAGCAGATGCTCACCATTATACTCCTAACAGTGCTCATAGTGCCTGTCACACAACAAGTACTCAATGATTACTTGTTAAATAGATGAATGAAAAGAAGTTTGATGAAATCAAACAATAAAATATTATGGAATCAACAAACAGATATTAGCTTTCCCCTACACAGCAATCTATATTTTTTTCTGTTGTTCAAGAGTAACATTACAAATATTTACACTTTTCGGAAACCGTCATTGACACCCAGATACAAAGTTTTCTGGTAGAGCTGGAATCAACTCTATTCTCTAAAATGTGTTCCTTTTCCATAGCGCACGTTCCCTTGCCCTAGGGAGGGTGCCCCCAAGTTTTCTGTAACCGTATCCATAGTCAGAAGTTGAGAAAGCAGAGCTCCATAACATGGTTAACTATTGATAGCAAAAACAAAATCAAAACCAAAACAAACCAAAACCCTCAAAAGACCTCTTTTTTAATCAGTCTCTATATTTTGGGGTGGAAAGGAGGAGAAAAGGAATACCAACCCTGCCAATATAACAAAATTTTAATCAATTCTCAATATAATTGGGAGAAAAAGATGAATCAAAATCACAGTTAAAAGTAATAAAACCAAGACACCAAATGGATCTATTCAAACTTACTTAGTTAACATTATCCAATGTCATTCCAAAGCCATTTACTGAAAGTAACAGGTATTTAAGAACAATTACTATTCTACAAACATTACCCAATAGTGTAAAAATGATAGGAGTATGACAGTTTAGAAACACTAAATATCACCAGAATGGATGACAGATCAAAAGACTGCCATCTGTTAAAATGGCCTATTATTGTTGACTGGTACAGAGCTTTATTCTTCTTTCAGAACTAAAAAGAAGCCTATGCAACATTAGTTCACTCTGCAAACCATCCTCTTCACTTGCTATACGTTGAGCAGACACAAAACTATTAAGCCCAGAACCATGCAAGATCATAGTTTAATAGTTAGTACCTTCTCTCTGTTAAGTTTAGAGATGTCCCTTAGTTTAGAAGTTAAAAAACCCATGCCCTTACTACTATCTCAAATGTATTTCTAACCATGCTCTCTTAGATGTTTATAAGCTCACAGAGAGGCTTGTCCTAAATAGATCCAGAATAATAAAATGTTTACAATACAAAAAACAACAATAAGAAAAAACCCTTTCATGCTCAGGTCCCTCATTTTTAACAGCAAAGTCACGAGCTTATGTGAGTACTAGTTTCTCTCTTCCCTAGCCCTCATTTACTCCTTCCTCCCCACTTTCAGATTTTAAAATAAAATCACCTTTTAGGGGAAAATCAGAGGTCCTTTTATTCCTTGCCTACCATAAGAAACAGAGTTTTACACAGGTTGTCATGTGGTTATCAGAGCATAACATTATGGTTATTCAGAAATTTTCTACTCATTTCCCTTACCCCTTTCCACATTTCCCCACTTCCCAGGAAGTACAGTTAAGAAATGGTCACGAGTGGCAATTACATGTTTCATTGTTGACAGGAATGGCCATCCTACTGTGGGAGTAAATACAATCTGATCCTTAATGATTCCTATATAATTCCAAACAACAGACATTTTCTAGTATGTTGTAACTTTTTTTTGACAATGCCAAGTCTAGCATTATAATTTACCACTCCGACTAATGCAGTTGAAATTATTCCATTTTTGTTATATTCCCTATTAGTCTCAACTCATATAGTTGTTTTTACAAAGATGCTGTCAAAGTATATGTGTAATCTTCTATCTTGTTACATCATATTCATTTTATGTGTTAATAAAGAGGCGTTGGCACTTAAAAATCCCATTGGGATATTTAATGGGATATCCCGTTGGGATATTAAATGGGATTCCATTAAATATCCTGCACAAAATATCCCATTAAATGGGATAATTTATTTAATCATTCCCACAATGTTGTAATTCTTAGAGTAGCAAGTTCCAGTAGTTTCTCCCTGAGAAAGCCACTCTATTCTTTTCCATTTTCCTAAATCTGTCTCCTGCCAGTTCTAGCATATTAAATACAGAATGGCCTTGTTCATCCTTCTCATACTCCTTTCCAATTCCCTTTGCTCTTGACATATTTTCTCTTGAGATGCTATGACCAGAACCAAATGAAACAGTCTAAGGGCAGAACTTTCAGAACTTATACCAAGGCAGGATCCCCCCTCCTTTACTCCCCTCTTCCTTTCTCTCCAACCCTCCTTCCCTCCCTCCCTTCCCTTCCTCTCCCCACCCCAAGTTCTTTTCTGATGATTATGAGACTTAACTCACCTTTTCGGTTACAAATACATTTTAGGCTGATGTCTATAATTCCTCTGTTACAACCCACCAAATTTGGGCCTGGTACAAATTTTACTAATGGCCCAGAATATACAAATATCTCTGTCTCCTCTCCTAAGCCTATGGAAATCTAAGAAAAGGTTTAGATGTGAAATAAGAATTTTTCCACCCTGTGTTTTAGGAGGAAAGAGAAGATAAAGAGAGAAGAGTTAAGAGAGATGGTCTTTTGGCTCTTGCTATAGGGATAGAGGCCCCAGGGTCCTAATGTCAACAGCATGATTATCCTAGCCAAAATCACTGTGCCAATAAGTGAACTTGTTAAGTATTAAAGGGAATAACTAGTCACAGCAGCAAAGGGAAATCACAGGTTCATGGGTGTAGCAGATGCTTGCTCCATCACTTTCTATCCACTGTATTTGGCAAGTTTGCCTGGTGGGTACAGGTGCAGAAGTGTCATGCTTGTGAGCTTCCCATTTAACTCAGGAAGTACCTTGCCAATAGCTGCAGTAGCGCTAATAGAAGCAAGAACAAAGTTCCTGCCAATAATATACCCATAACAACAAGCTTGCTAAAGGGAACATTCAGTCTTCTGAGTATCAACAAGGTCACAGACTGTATTCTGTATTCTTCCACAGTGCAAAGAAGTCAAGAAGTTGATAAGAGGTAAAAGTAATGATTTTTAGGAAGCTGTCATATTTTTCACCCCTATCATGAATATGACATACATTTTGGTCCTATCCTTTAAGATAAATCCTCTATTTTCCAGGATAATGGATCTATCAGTGCACACCACGACATAATCAGTATCATAATCACTCTATAACATGCTGATGGATCCTACCCTAGGAAGACAGTGATGGGCTCTCCCTTGATCAGAAGCCTCCTACTCTTAGTCCTGAACCTTATACTTTCCATAAGTCGAATCATATTGTTAGTCAATGAACAGATCATTGATGGCTATACTCTCCACCTTATAAATGTTCTCAGCATACTAACAAGGAACTCAATATGATCCAAGTCAATTTAATTTGATACTTACTATCTTTTCTCAGAACTGCATCTGCTGGCAATGCAATCCAGTGATCAAGGAGAATGAGAGTGCTAGGGCTATTTTATGAGCAAGTCTGTATTGATTTGGGGATCCCTGTCATGATTTAAACAATAATTCAACCTATTATTTCACAAGCAGTGTTGGTTATTTTACTACATGTTCACAAGAAGACTAAACTCCTACTGCTTTGTTCACTGGTATTTATTCATTTAATAACTGGGGTTCCCTAATATGGACAAGGTTACCTCTTATCTTATTTTGCTACTTTTGAGCAGACTGACTCTCATGAATGCCAGAGCAGCTTTCCTGTTAACATGAGTATTTAGCTTAGTCAAAAACTCAATTAGTCCTCTAAAGTGCTAACATGGGTCAATTTCTAACAAGTAACTTTTCCTAGAAATCTTCACCATGTTTCACATAAAAGAAGACATAGAAAAATTAGTTGCACATTACAACTTTTCTTCAACTTTCTGAAAACAAAGGCTTAGTCTCTGTTATACACAAAGAAAAAAATTTTGGAACCATTGAGTT
The DNA here is from genome assembly GCF_048773025.1 of Camelus bactrianus. NCBI lineage: Eukaryota > Metazoa > Chordata > Mammalia > Artiodactyla > Camelidae > Camelus > Camelus bactrianus. The sequence continues at coordinate 68,133,226 of NC_133544.1, forward strand.
GATTTGAGTACTAGAAAGTCAGTCTATTTGTTTCTTTGTGTGTGTGTGTTTTTTTTAATAGAATAAATATGTTCCAGAAATGTTAACCTTAAAATAAAACTCTGATCATATTTTTGTTCTTTCATTAAGAAACTTCAGAAACTCAAGTTATTACATTTATCTTCTGGAGAAAAAGTAGGAGGCCATTCTAATTTTAATTTGTTCATATACTTTTAAGGGTGGCTATATTTTAAAACAGTTCTGAGATTTCCTAATCAAAGTAAAAATAACTATTCTATGGGTCAAAGACATTCTTAAGCCAGACCTTAACTCATCCAATTTAAGTTTATCATGGAACATTCTGAAGGTCAGTTCAATCCTTATCACCTACGTGGCATATATGGCAAATATTGTTAACTTTAATCTCTCATTTTGATAAATAACCTAGAATTATGCTTTAATTTTCCTAACTAGAAAGCAATAAAAACAATGGCTTTAAAATACTCATTTAGAGAATGGGGGGAAAACATACTCCTTCAAAGTCTTTGTATGCAAACTGACAATTTTAAATGCTACTCTGGAGTTTTCTGTATTTATAATTAAGATGTAGCTAACTACATTGGCACCAAGACATCACAGGAATTGGTATATTTTAAATGAAGCATTCCACGAGTCGAAAATTATTGAATTTGGGAGACACATATGTGAGGATACACAATGCTATTCTCTCTACTTTAGACATGTTTGAAATTTTCCTCATTTGAAAGTTAAAAAAGAAAAGGAAAAATTTGCATTAAATAGCCACCAGTGAGAGGAAACAAACAAAATACCACTAGAATGTCTCTACATTACTATTTCCAACCACTGATCCCCTATTGACAAATAACTGCCCATTCAATTTGTTTGTTTTCTATAGGTGAACCCAAACTATAAGCCATACATTACTCAACAGTTAAAGAACAGTAAGTAGTTAACACTGGGATACAGATTCATCCTTTGAAATATAAATTAATAGAAACAATGTGATAACATTTTAAAGATTATCCTCTATTATTAAAAATGGGAAAACTTTTATAAATTAAATATAAGGTAAGCATTTAATAAGGAATATTTGAAAAATAAAAAAGCTGATTGGAATAACTTTTGAAGCAAGTTATACATAATATAGAAAAATTGCAACACTATGTTGTTATGCAGGCATTTATTTAACTTATTTGTGGACATCTCATTTTGTTTTTTAATTCATTTAAGTAGGCAGTCTGGGTGCCTATTTCAACTTAGCATCATTATTAACACTACAGTGGGAGGACTATTTGATTAAGTTTATGAGTTGTTTTCTGGCATGTTGTTCTTTCACCACTGACATAGTTAAGTGAGAATCATAAAGTGACTACATCATCTGTTGTCTGTTGCCCAGAAAATACAGTCTTTGAGCAGTTGTATTTATTTAAATTCATACTAATATTGTATTCTCCCCTCTGAAGTGTGGATGGTTATTTTCATAGAAATTTTACCTAGCAATTGTTGTCTGCTATGGTTTCTGGAATGCTTTATTTATTTGTCCCATAATAAAATATATTTATTACTTACCTTTGATACAAATAAATAACCTGCCTGCTAAAAAGTGATCTTACCCATCCAAAATTCCTACTTCTTTTCAATTTAACTAAAGTTAAATTTTAAAAACTGTCTCCTTTTCAAATTTCTGATTTCCAACCACACATGGGCTCTGGGCAGTGTGGTAAGCCTCGGTCCCCTTTTCCTTTCTTCTCAGGGATCATTCCAAATATTTAAAATTCTCCTCAAATCCCTTAATTACCTTCATCCTCTCCACCCACTTGAGGTAAATGGTCTTGCCTCCAAGATCACAGAGAAAAATTGCAAAGAACAAGTAATCCTTTATCATTCCATTCCTTTCTCAACATACCTGTATTCTGCCCAGAGCTACCCTGCCAACCTGTGCTCTTCACACCATTACCTTGCTATCTTTCTGGATGACTCAGTCACTTGACCTTCAATAACTTCTCTACTGACTGTTTTTTCTTAACTTATAAACACATCCCAATTGCTCTCATCTTACAAAACTCTCTTTCTACTGATTACCATTTCTTTCTTCCTCCTTATCAAAAACACTTCATGGGAAAAAACAAAACAAAAAAACCTACTCTCAACGCTAAATAATAGTTTTAATAATAAACAATAATAATAATATATAACACTACATTAACTCATTAGATCCTTACCATAATTCTATACGGTAGGCATTTAAAATTTTTTTAATTGAGGTATAGTTGATTAACAATGTTGCATTGAAGGTAGGCAGTTTTTATCTTTATTTTAATGGAAAAGTAAACTGAGGCACAAAGAGGTAAGGTGGCTTGCCCAAAGTCACATAGCCAGTAGGTGGTGGCTGGGCAACTAGGTACCAGAGCCAAAGTTCTTTCCCACTATGCAATACTTCATCCCCTAGGTAAGCATGTTTACTCTCAAGACTTTGATTATTAATTATACACTAATAATCACTACCATCAATTTATCCAGTCTTGATTTTTCCAGAGTTAGTTTCACTATCTCCTATTTTGAGATACTTTGATCTCAATATATATTGGAAAGACCTGGCCTCCATCTCTTCTCTCTCTATGCTTCCCCTACACTGCTACAAAATAAAAATCTATCTATTTTGCTTTTTAACTTAGAAACCTCCAATGACTGGCCATTACCTACAGAATAGGGTCTCCAAACTCTTCAGCAAGGCACAAAAGACTCTTCACAACCTGCTCCAGTATTACCTTCTCACTTCAACTCCTGTGGTAACTTATACATATCCTCTAATCAACAAACTCTTAGTAGTATGTGCCATTCTTTGTCACATCCTACGCTGCACATGGAATGGTCTCTCAGTTTGGGAAGTGATTTTTTCATCCTCTCTTGATGAATCATTACTCATCTGTATTTCCCCAACTGCCCATCCTGTGCCTTCTCCAGGTGGAGCTAATCTCTCTCTCTCCTACTTCTATATTCCTAAAACATTTTTTTTTAAAAACAACTCTTATCATCACAGGATAATACTGTCCAGTCATTAGTAATATAGACTATGAGCTCTTAGTGAGCTGGGACATTCTCTTATTGATATTTGTATCCAGTACCCAGAACAGAGCAGTCATTCAGAACACATTTGATGAATGAATAGATGTAGCTCTTCCTCACTATTCAAAATCAATGTGCTCTGGACATGGGGAAGATAAATGAATGCATCATAGGAGACATTATAATCCTAATTAATCATTTGCCTATAAAATGCCTAAAAACATTGCAGAGAATAGTTTTGTTAAATATGCAGAGAATAGTTTTGTTAAATATTAACACAAGTATAGACTCTTGAAGTGCCAGTGAACAAAGAACTCTACCATTCACACAAGCAATCTTTAAGTAAATAATAAAATACAAGGAAACAAAAAGAAGTCAGAAATGTTAGGTCTGTCTTCAAGCCACAAAACTTGATCATGAATAGCCATCAGATCATAAATATTACAAAATATCCACACCAAACAAACACTGAAGTTTTAGTCTCAATAGTTTTTCCTGCTACTCTAATTCCTACTTGTATAAAATATTTAGGCACTGGTGTGACACACCATGGCATTTACTAGATGGTTTATTAAATTACATTTATAAATCACAAAGGCATCAGCTTACATTCCTGACTGAATGTAAGTGTGAGGTGGATTGAAGCTGCCTCACTCAGCCTTAAGTGGGGGAAACTCATCACAGTTTTGCTTCTAAGAGAGGAGGGAAATTGCTTTAAGCAGATCTTTATAGAAAACTCAACAAGAAAGCAATGTGATTTCCACTATGTTTTAAATGGTGGTCTCTGCAGGCATTTCCTCTTAATTCTACTGAGAAAAAAAAAAGCAGAGGTTACAAAATAAGGTGATGAGAGGAATGCAAAGTAGCACAAACAGAGCAATGATGAAATGCTCAGAGCAGTTTAGTTACTTTAGCTACAATGAAGTCAAGTAAATGTGTCTTATTTCTTTAAAAACTGTGGAGTATCTCACTGAGAATTTTTTCCTAATTTATATTAAATTCTAATATCAACATTCTTTGATGGCATTTAATAATATGAGTGGCCTAGAGTGATTCTGATCTTGAAGCTACTGACTTGCTTATACACTAAGGTTCACACATGGGCTGGTCTAAAGTTCAGAGTTCAAAATAATTCAACTTTTAATACATATAATGAAAAATTATACCTAAGTCACTCACCAGAACACAAAAGCAACATTAATATTGCTGTTGTAGACTAAACAAAAGCAGGAGTCGGCAGTCTTTAAAACTTCTACTGTTTTTCTAGCCTCTAACAGGAAAAGCATTTTGGAAATATAGGGCTCATTAAAAAAGCCCTTTAAACTACTGTTGGAACTCAGGATTTTTGCCTTATAGGTGGAACTCAAAGGAGAGATTTAATGATCATTCTTATTTATACTTGTCAGTGTTTTTCAATTTTATACTCTACAGAGAACAGCTGATGTCTGACATCACAAGTTCATTAGTAAAACCATAGTTTGACAAGCGCAAGCCACAAAAAGAGAAATAAAACTTTGATTTGTTAAGGAAAACCTCATCATGTACAGTTTACTTTTCTTCCTGCATCACCGAGTTTATATTTTTGTCTTACTTTACAATTTTTGGCCTAAAAATAAAATAAATTAAAATTAATTAATTAAGAATACTCTAATGTAAATATTAAATCACCAAAATACTAAAACAAAAACAAATCTCTAGGAATGCTTAAACAAAAATTCTGGAGCTTTAAAAAAGCTATTTACAAGCTCTCCTGCATTAACAAAAGGCAGGTAATAATGATGGCTTGTATGACAATATTGTCTTTGTTAGTTTAGCCCCAACAGAACTAAAGATTTCCTGATTACAACTTGGTAATCTAAGTCAACTGAAAAGATTTCTGGGGAAGGGAAACAAAGAGGAGTCTGAGTGCTAGCTTGTAAGTGGAATATATTACCTAAGTTTACTCTTCAGTGTAGGACACTGTAAATAAGACGGGCGCCTACATTGACAGCCCATGCTAGGTCATGACCTGAACTCACTGTACTGGTGTAAAAGAGAAAGTTCTGCTGGAGTTTCCGATTTGCATGCTTCTCTGCTTCACCTTCAGGATCCTGGAATCACATAGGGCCTTACAATGAAGTGTTCACTCTGTACTGTATCTCATTGTCAAGATTTTTAAACAGTTGCTTTTTTATTGTAATGAGCCAATTATGAGCCAGTCACTCAAGCAGTCATTAACAATAGATTTTTTTAATTGCATTTTTAATGAATTTTATTTTGGATAAAAGCCCTTAAAAGTACCTATGGCAAAGGGTAATCATACATTGAATTAACAGCAAAATCTGTTTAATAATGACTTGTCTTTTATTTACTACAACAAAATAAATTCCACTGAGAACGCTAAAAAATTGACAGTGTCAGGGAAAAAAGGTTGCAGGGTGGGAGAGGGAGTTGCATTGTACACTGGTAAAAATTAAAAATGAAAACATGCCTTCTTTGTATTTAGCTATCTCCTTGTTCTTTCCTAATTTTAAGGTACAAATATAACATTATCTTATCAATATAGATCTTCCTCTATATTCAGAAAATAATGAGTTATTAATATTTTATCCATAAGCTATTAATAATGCTTAACATAATTATAAAACAAGCTAAATTAAAAAGAGAAAAAAAGGCAAATTTAAAGTACTCATTTCCAGTTTAATGGACTCATTTCTAAAGATACATGGGTAAGATGGTAAAATTTATTTTAAAAACTGTGCTGCTTAAACAAAACACTATAGTGTAAAAATCTTGATTCATCTCAAAATATTTTCTGTGCATGTAAGAATGGAAATGTCCTTGCTGAAGATAAAAAGTAATCTTCATTAAAACGTGAATGTACATAATTTGTGATCACATACATAAATGTATTTTTTTAGGTTGACTCTGTTGAAACTCCATAAGTCTTAACCATAATTAAGAGCGCTCACTACCCAATGTGATTTAGTAAATCATTAATTAGGAAGTTTTTAAGATGCACAGTGACACTAGAAAAATCCTCTCTTTGGGGACTATACTTGTCATACTCTGGTTGGATTTAAAATTTTTTAATTCATTAAAATCACTCATTGGTACAAAGAAAAAAAATTATATATGTATATATACACATACATGTTATATATATGTTTATATATGTGTAATTAAAATTATTCCCAGAAAAAGTGTCACTACACACTCTGATTTTGTTAAGAAAATAAGAACTTTTTTGAATGTTCAAGGCTTTAAAAACCTTGTATTTTCTGCCTCAAGAATGGGCTGACTGAAAGCATGAGGCTCTGCAGTCTCTGGTTAATTAATCTGCCGGCTGAATGACAGCGCGCCTAGGGGCACGGCGCTGGCATCCCACACAGGGTCCCAACGTGCTTTACGCCTTGGATAGCTACATTCTGCACGCCAAGACTTTACCCAACAAATAGCAGAGAGGCCTTCAGAGCCTTTCTTCCTCTGTCTGAGACATTCCATTTAATTAATGTAATCCCTCTTTTTTTTTAAATTTTAATAAATTTAGGTGAGGCAAAATCAACACATTTATGGCACTGAAGGCAGTAACTCGTTGCTCTAATGCTTTTCTTATTTACCCCAAAAGGCTTTTTCACAAAGCATAAAGAAAATGAAAGCAAAAAAAAATGTTATAACATATTCAGAAATTTTCAAACATGCTACTTGATCTATTAAATATATAGATATATGTACAACCCAATGTTTAAGAATTTGATTAAATGAATCTAGTAATTTCCATTTCACTAGGCTTACAGATTTTATGTTATAAAAATATAAATCATACATCCACCCCAAAACACTTTGAAAATTACTAGTACCTAATCTTGAGCAAGGTAAGGCTATTTTTTTAGCAACAGGATACAAAGGACATTCTCCTAATCCCTTTTACTGCCAGAACAAAACATCTTTCAAATCAAGATAAAATCGCTACATCATGAATGTTAATATCATTCTGAGAAAAATAATACCTTATGACTAGAAAAGACCATCCCTTTAGGGAGAAATGTTGTGTTAAAGTGGATTATTCTTTTAGTAGTGTAATAGAATGGCTTCTACCTAGTCCCAGTTGGAAAATCAAAATCTGCATTTAAATGGAAATATTTTAAAACAGATAGGACAAAAGGCTAAAACCGTAAGGAATACCTCCTTCTTTACATTCTAAAAAACCAAAATGATTCATGAGAACTTTTCTGTACAGTATAGCTTTAAGATTTTGTTCGTATGTTTGTTTCATTTTTTGAAGAGCTTGCAGTGCAACATAATTTCACAGTTTTGTGATTAACACATACTATTTGTGGCTATTATATCAAATTCACAAATTGGATCAAGAAGTTGAGCTGCAAAATTTTTACTATTACAAGAAACAGATTTATGGTTTAGGTTTATGCGGAGTTAAGAATGAGTCCTCTATTTTCTTCCTATTTTTAACCATGCTGTTTTATATGTAATTCTTACAAGGCAATAGCAGTTTGTTGAAATCAAATAAAATCTGAGTTTCTCCAGCATTGACTCAAATCACCACTATGGTTAGAGTAAAAAGAAAGCAAAATGCTAGGCAATATTATAACAACTGCTCTTTGCGACCTGAAAGATTATTTTCAGTTTTTCAATAGTTGGGGCAATTTTCTTAAATCCTGAAGGAGCCTGACAGCACGGCACAATTCTTAATGCTTGCATTTACTTTTACATTATAAAACAATAAAACAGCAGGATAATGCTCATGCAGTTTAGAGACTTGTAACATTACCACAAATAATTCTACTGTATTATGGCAAAACATAAGCTTTTTAAATGTAGGCTGACTAAAGAAAGGGCAATCTATATTCATTGAAAGTACATAGACAAATAAAATTAGAAATATAACTTAAATGTTGTACCTACTTCTAAAATAGTGTTTGAAAAGGGTTGAAAAATCAAAATCCACACTGAATGAATTTTTTTGTTATAAATTAAAATACAATTAATTTCAAGCACAACGTTTATTGGCAAGGGAAAGGCTTCTCAGCTTTCTTCCTTTGAGTTTATAATAGAGTACATGGCTTTGCCACCTCAGGAACCAACCACATTAGGTAATTTGATCATTTCCCTCAACAATGCTGTAAACCAAGATACTCTACAATTACCAGCCTCAAAGATGCAGGTGTTTCAGTGGTAGTCACATTGGACTACTGGACTGCAAATAATGGGCCAATCTGCAAAACTTGGCCATATCATCTCCTTCCTAAAATCAGCCCATCATGTAATCACTCTGCTGCAGGTTCTGATATTTTCTTATTGCTAGAATCTGTTGGCTTTTGTACAGGAAACTTCTGTACAGGAAACTATGTGGATACCTTTATTTAGAAGACATAAAAGACATCTTATTCCAAAGACTAATGAAAACAACAACTCTTGCATATGTTTTGGGTGGTTTCCTCACTTTCAACAGGTAATTCATTTCAACCCAGTTGTCCATGATTCGCCTGGTGATAACCGTAGGGATGAAAAAGAATAAAAACACTTCTCTGCAGTAACCTAATTCTCATTTACACTATAGCCTCGTGCTTCCAATTCCCCACCCCTCACTCTCACTCCCAGCACAAAAACTTTCTATCAGTAGAAGATGCTACACCATAAAATCTAATCACCAAAATAAACCTTGATACATGTCATCATCAGTCTACACTAAGTAGCAAACTAAATTAGAGAAGCTGTATATGGAACCATCACAGAAGATTCAAGACTCATGGATCTTTTAAATCACTGTGCTTTACAATTGCCTAATTTAGAGGACAACTATAGATGGTAAATTTGTTTTAAAAGAAAATGTACCCTCCTATCCTTGCAGATATTAGACTCACAGCTAACGTATAAAGAAATTTGACTTTTAAACTCAAATATTCCTGTTCGAAGTAAATGATACTCTCAGCAGAGAAGCAGATTAAACCTCACTATTCGAAGTGTAGCCTCAGACCAGCAGCAATGGCATCACCCGGCACTTGTTAGAAAAATCTCAGGCTCTACCCAGACCAACTGAATCAGAACGCGAATTTTTAATAAAATGCGCAGATAATTCATCTGCAGTTTGTGAAGCTCTGGTTTAAATTTTTCTAGTTCCACCATTTATTCTATTGAGAGACAAAAAAAAAAAGTGAAGAACAAAACAGCTTATACTCATAAAAACACATAAATATTACAGATAACCAAAATTTAAACAGTGAAATAGAAAAAAGGGAGAAAATATAAGCAAAACGTAAGTAATTAAATTAGATCTTTGTTTTTAACACTTAAAAATTCACTTGTATGTGTGTATGCACAAACACATGTGAGAGGTGAAAAAGGAAGTGAAAAAGGAAAAGTAGAGTGAGAATGAGAGGAAAAAGAATAGGAAGAGAATGGAACCATAAAGTGTACATAGTGTGTTTATGTAGATGTCTTTAGGGCTGAAAGGTAGAAGAAACAAAGTGAGAACCCAGCAGCTTGGAGAAGAGCAGCAATGCAGCCTTCTCAACTGCACTCTCTCATTTTCCCTCTTATATGTGCCCAAGAAGTGTGGTAGGGACAGTTTTTATCTCAGTAACAAGAAACTACCAAAAAATAAGCATTAAAAAACAAACTATGTCACAGAAGCAGTATTCCCTAATTGTATTAAACAATACAGGTAAACATGGAAAGATTTTGTTCTGAGAAAGTAAAGAGACCAATAGCACAAGGTAGTTATAATATTAAAAAGGTGATGGGGGGGGTGGGTATATCTTAGTGGTAGAGCACCTGCTTAGCAAACAGGAGGTCCTGGGTTCAATCCCTGGTACCTTCACCAAAAAAAAAAAAAAAAAAAAAAAAAAGTGATCTAATATTCTTTTTCCAAAATCTAAATAATCATTTAGAAATAGTTACCATAAAATAAGCACCATTAGTTTTGTTCTTACAAATGAATGTACTATTGTTATTGTTATTATTATTATACTAAAATCAATAATTCAAAATAGTAGCACTATAGTTTTGATTGTTATTAATGATATAATAAAACTAGTCAACATTAATAACACAGGTTTTAAAAAAAAGAGAAACAGATACTGATTTAGTGGGCATAAAGTAATGGTTTAAACATGAAATAATAATTTTTAGAGAATGAAGTTTACCTAAAATATTACATTTGATATTATATTAAAATATTATACATATATCCAAAATGATCAATCTACTATGATTAACCTAACATTTTACCATGATTTACTTAATGAGAGAAAATTAGAAATAATTTCTAAACATTGCCAAACTTGATGATACTGATAGAAAATAAATCAGCTGATATCCAGAACACAGTGGCTAGTCAGAAAACAAAACTTACTGGAAAAAATGAATTGTAATTAATGCTACATAGCATACCTATTTAAAAAAAGAATATATATGTGTCTATATCTATATCTGTATTAACCACATGGCACATTATTAGTATACAGGATACTAAAATTCAGCTCACTTTGCAGCTGATCATTTATTGAATGTAACCCCATTAAATCACTGGACACTGACTTCCCACAATAATAGGGGGAAAAAAATCACCCTGTCTTGCATTTCATGACTGAGTTGGCCTAACACAATCTCTTTGGTTTGGTTCCAAGAAGAAAATACAGTCAAAGATGGGCAGAATGCTACTCCCAGCTTGTATTCACCAAATGCCAGGAACTGTAAAAATAGGATTCCAAGTTGAGGTTTCATATACTTATTAAACAAAGACTTTGAATTTCCAAATATAAATAATGCATGCATAAACAGGTATATTATTTACAGAAATCAACTAGGCAATATATATCAATGGCTTTAGAAATAATCATATAGTTTGAACCATTAATTCTATGTCTGAAAACCTATCCTAAGGAATCAAGTTTTTTAAGGCAGACAATAATTGATGTACCCACATCAAAATGCTATTATTTATAGTAAAAATTAGATTCAACCTAATTTACAAAATTAGGGAATCATTAAGGAAATTATTATACAGCCACATGATGGAATATTAAGTAGACATTAGGGTATGTTCATGAAGAGGTTTTACTGACATGAAAAATGCTCCTGATACTTTAAGTTAAAAAAAAGCAGTGTATAAAGTTATATACATAAATAATTATATGTGTGTGTATATCTATGCATGTCTGTTAAACATACATGTGGGGAAAATATGTCAAAATAACTCTAAATAGTTGAATTTTAAGTAAGATCTTTTTTATACTTTTATGTATGTTCCTCAATTTAAAAACCAAATGTTTTAAGTATCAAAGAAAATTAAGTAATAATTTAGATAAAAAACAAGGTTTGAAGAACAAAGGTGAGGACACTGAAAGTTTACAATGAAGCTATTCCACTGAATAAAAAAATTATGTATTGTCTACAAGAGCAGTAAGAAGAACCTCGTCTCAGAAGAAAGAAGCTCTTTCTTCCCACTACCTGAGAGGTAAAAGACAGATGAAACAGATAGTTAAGCATAAAAACAATAAAAAATAAAAGAATACAGAAAAGTTGGGTCTATCAGAATCTCATTACCGGACAAAGAAAGCAAAGGAGGTATCATCAAGGCCAATGTGATTTTTACTGCACAAAAGTGTCAAACAGTTGCAGTAAATAAGTTAAGAAAATAAATTATAACAATGCTTAGTTTTAGAATGCTTATTCCAAGCCAGGTTGAATGCAAGGAAAGAAACTAGTTATTATCAAATCATAACAAAACAAATTTCTAGAACCTCATTTTGTTTTTTAGAAAGTTGAGCTACAAAGGCTGCTTTTTTCATTTCTTTTGAAAGTTAAAACACAACTTTAAACTGTGCAGATAATAAAAACTGTATACTGAAACATGTACAATCCACAAGCTATGTCTTTTATGAAACAATATTTTAACTACTATGTTAATTAGTAACAATAAGTTATAACTTATGCTTTCTCTTAACTTTTTTGGCTGTAAATACTTCAAAATCTTTTTCATTTTAGACTGCTTGGTTGATCAATTGATTCCAATAAAAAAATGGAATAAAGAGTAGTCATACTAAATCCATTATATAAAATAGGGAATTCAGTGAATGCACTGATTTTATATACAGTAGGGAATCAGTAATTATCAATTAACCATAAAGCAGAAAGCATCAACATAAGTTTGGCATCTTATAATCATGTGAAATCTTCACAAACTAAATTAGCTTTACCTATTATGTATCATTGTTTTGTCTAAAATATACACAAGTAACAGTCTGAGAAGAAACTATATATGCACAATCACATGAAGGAGAAAACAAGCTACTCAAAGCAGAAGATAGAATTTCTACATAAGTATAAACGCCCAAGAACTCCATCTGAAAACCATGTCCCTAGACATTAACCTAAAATTAAAGTTTGTATTACCTAGTCTTTGACAGAATCTAGTCTATGATAGCCCTACAGAATATTTGAAATTAATATGATGATGGTTCCATAAATAGTGAGTAGAGGTGGTTTCTGGCTTTCCAAAGCAACTAATTTAAAACAGCAAAATGTGTCCAATTAATGACCTCAGGACACACTGAATTGGAAGTATGACTTAATTCTAGTACTAAATCATACTTCACTTTAACAAACACTAGTACTTTGGTGGAGGCATTGATAAACTATGTTAATACATAATTATTTGCTTTGGGGAGGACCAAGACAGGGAAGAAACCTACAGACTCTAAGACTAAGTTGGTTAAAAATAAACTACTAAATTATTTCAAGGTATTAATCAGAATTATAAGCTAAATCGAGAATGCTACGTATAATTCACAAACAGGCCCAGATAGAGCAATACTGAACCTTGAAGACTATCAGATTCTTAGGAGAAACTCAGTGACAATGGCAAGACAAGGAAGGATGAATGCCAACTCATGAAACAAAGAGGTATGCTACAAGGAATATGGCACATTTTTACAAGAACAAAGAATTCATCACAAATAATAATTTTGATAAATACCTAACAGTCACTCTCTCCCTTAAAACTCAAAGTGCTTAGTCCTTGAGACAGGCACTGGGCCTTAACCATTTATATCTCTAGCAACTAGAAAAGAGCCTGAAGAAAGAAAAGAGAAAAAATAAATGTATGTTAGTATGCGACTTCTCCTCTTTGCACCTCTTGCATTTATCATTTTACTGAAGCCCAAAGAAAAAAAGCGTATAGAACAAAATCATATGAAAAAGTTCCTCCTCATAATGTTTTCTTACATAAACTTTTCAAATTCTAGTGATGCGTCCATCTTCTGTCTGCAAAGCTTTCCCAGTTAAGAAGTTTTTAGTAGGTAGGTATCTGAAAGACTCTTTAGAAGAACTGAACCCTGAAAAATGTTCAATTAATCCCAGTGGTATCAAGCTAAAGTCAAAAACAGACATATTGAAAGGCATAAGCTTTGACATCATATTCACCAATGCCAAAGCAACAGATATCTGAAGGACTAAGAGGAAAGACAAAGACAAAATAAAGAGCAGGAAAATTTCTACCACAGTATAACTGAAGACACAGAAGAGCATGATTAACTTCTCTAAGAACCAGATCAACAGACAAACCACATCAGATAAAAATGATCTTAAGTATGAGTAATGCTCTATTGCTCCAATGCAAAAGAAACACAGGAACATTATACCTAGTGACTAATAATAAAAATAAAATTATTAACATCTATTGAAGTTTCCTCTATGTTCTATTTTACTGTCCCATTAAATGCTCATAATAATCCTGTGATGCAGGTACTATGAAATGTGAAAGCCAAAGTGTAGAGACATTAACTAAACCAAGGTCATACAGCTAGCATATGGAAGAGCCTTGAACACAGGTAAGTCTGACTCCAGAATCCCCACTTATCCTTTGGACACAAACAAAAAAGCCCCAACATTTCCTGTTACACACAAACCTGGTTTTCTGAAATATAGTAATTATTAAGATATCATTGGTCATATCATTAAAGTAAATACAAAAATATGCAGTGTTAAAGGGGCTCTCAACCTCTTTTTGGTCTCCAGACACTGACATGCAATATATTATCTCTGTCACAATGCAGGGATGGAGTTGGGAAGGAAATACCATCCAGCTAAACCTGATAGACCCACCTTGAGAATCCCACAGTATACATACCTATATCTTTACTTGTAAGCAATACTACTTATGGCTCTACCCAAATCTTGCTTGTGGCTCCAAAAGATTTTTAAATAAAATGTATATTCAAAGATTTTGCCATGTTTCTCTCGTGCAAGGCTCACGTAAAGAAAAAAATACGTATTTTATCACATACTTCAATATCAACTTATGATAAAGAAAACAGAATTAATTAAAAAAATAATAAAATGCTGTTTTTTCCTCAGGTTTAATCTGTTTCATTCAGTAGTAGTAATGATCCCGTCTCACGTTCTACCACCTTGAAGAAATTTAAAGAAGGATTTTTTTCAGACGGCTGCTATAAAATTATCATTGACATTTTAATTAAAAAAAGAAATGTATGTAGAATAAACAGGACATTTCCTCTAACAGTCTGCAGTGGCTGCTCCATTGCTTCTTTGTACAGTCTGGGTAAATTATGCAGGCTCTCACTAGACACAGCAGCTGTATTTCACTGTCTTCAGTAATGTAATCTACATTTATCATTATTTTAATTAAACGGATTCTTAATTTGGTACTTTCACTGCAAAGAAAAAATACCTTATTCATTTTTTTTTTTTTTGGTAGACAGCATCTTGTCAGTCTTATAAGCCAGAATTTAATTTTAAACATGTTTCCTACTGCAACTGGCCATTATTATAAAAAGAACTACTATACTTGGTTTATTAAGAGCTTGTTCATTTTCAAAATATTGGTTCGTTCTTTTAAATGATTAAAAAAGATGCTTTTGCAGTTTTCAATTTTAAGCCAAGTGGTATAATAAAAATAATATGTAGTTTATTATATTAAACTCAAACCAATATGAAGCACAAATAAGAACTTTACAGGAAAAACAAAGCTTTACAGAATGTTGAGAAAAATTCAATTCAGTAGTTCTTTGTGAAAGATTATTTTTATCATTAGGTTATTTGAAATGTCTGAATCTTTAGCTAAATCCATTACTGTGGAATACAAGAGCTTTTAATTGTTTTGAAGACAGGCTCTGATTTTTTTTTAATTTATTTCCCATTATTAGTAGTAGTTACAATTTGACTTTAAAGAATAAACTAATGAATTACTCTGGAGGTGTTCTTGTTTTTAAATGGTTCACAGAGAAACAATTACTGTCATATTACATCACCACATTAAATTGTATACTTTAATACATAAGGCATCTCAAATCTTACATGTCAATAAAAAAGGTGATGTTAAAAAGTTTTTGTATTCAGCACACATTAATTGAGCATCTTTTATGTGCCAGGTAAAGAATTAAGTGCTCTGAATTCAAACCAAAGTAGAACAAAGCCTTTGCACAAAAAAGGAGGGTATGAGTGTGTGTGTGTGTGTGTGTGTGTGTGTATGTACATGTGTACACATACATACACATTTATGGTACAGTATCAAGTGCTTTTTAAACTCTGTTTCTATGAAGGGGAGGGACTTTAGTCTTCCATGTTCACTTCAACCAGAAAAATTCTACTTCCATCTATTTTACACAGCTTTTTGTAGCTAGGTGACGAAAGCAAAAGCCACTTACCTAGAAAACAGAATAAGGGCTCTAAACTATCACTAAGAACACAGGTAAATGAAAAGTATTCTAAGTGTTCCCAGATACACTGATGGGAAAAAAAAATTAAAGATTTCTTTTTTTGAGTTTTATTTATTATCAGTTTTCACATGTTGCCAAATACTGGCTTCTGTAAATATCTACTAAAGTAGAGTTTATAAACATGACCTATTAGAGAAGTTTGGGGATGAGATCTGCAGGGAATTGAAAGTTAATGCACATTTCACTTTGTCAGTTCACGTTACCAAGGAATGCCATGCCAGCTTCCAGATTTATATAAATCATCAGAAGTTATGAGGTCAGAATGTAAAAGGAAAAAACTCTATAACGCATTTAATGTGTTTTAGATTTTTATATTAAAATTTCCCCATATAATACAATGCCATTTACCTTCACACTGTGATTTTTGGACTAAAGTTACCATTTGAACATCTATGACTTGGCCAATTAATGGACATTATCTCTCATCCCACACAAAACCCTCAAAAGATAAGCTATGTTTACTCTCATTTGGCAGATGAAAAAGCAGGCTCAGAGTTTAAGAAATGTGTTCAATAATTCACAGTGAATACAGGGAGAAGCTAGGATTTAGGCCCAAGCTCTTTTCATTAAAGCTTTCAGAAGCAAAACAAACTTAGCTCATGGAATTTTTTTCTATTCTCCTCACAGGTAAATATGATACCTGCTTTACTATAATCTAATAGCTTTGCATAAAGTTGTTTTACAATGAAAAATTTGCTATCAACATATATGATCAAAAAGGTAACCAAAAAAGAGAGAAAGGAAAATCTAAAATTTAAATCAATGCTAATGAATGACAAATACTTTAGTCATTGTGTAACTCCTTAGTTTGAATTTAAATAATGTCATGTATAAAGCCTGGGTTACCCAATTCAGGAACAAGTAAAAGTTAAGTTCTAGGCAGCCTACTCAGGCTCTAATTAAATAGAAGAAATGAGCACAAAGGAACTAAACTATTTTTTTAAATACTCCTATTGGAACTCAACTTCAAAAAGATATTTCATGAACAGACAGTTCAGCTTGTAAGATTCCTTCTATCTCAAATTACTCTGATGAATGTCTGATAAAACTTGAGATTTACCACTGGGTAACCACAAGAGGTAGCCAATAATTCTAAATGAAAACTCAGAATGGTCTTTTGTTCCCTTTGTTTAAACTAAAGCCGCTAGTGAAAAACAAGAATGTCTGCTTAGGAAAAAGGAGTCTCTTGTCTGAGCAAAAATTAAATTTAAATATCCTGCTTCTTACCTGAATATTCCAAATTATCTACGTTTATCTACTGTTCACTAAAAGACTATAGAGGGCACTGTTGCATTAGCTTTGAAGCTTTACAATAGATGCCTAGAAAAACGTCTAAAATGTGTAATTTCTTTAAAGGGTCAAATGCAAGGAAATCTACTAAGCCTAATAAAGGGGAAAAACCAAAATGTATGTTTTTCTAAAATAGGCTGGACTTCAATGGGGCAAAAAACTTAACAAAAACAACTGTCAAATTGAAAACACCGCATTGCACACATTTTGCATTTCCCTTTGTAGTGCTTTCATGAGAAAGGTAACTAATCATAGCACCTCCTTATCCAATAGAAACAGCACCCCACTGCAGAATCCTCTTCACAATCAATAGGAAAATGAATGTGGCACCTCATGCAATCCTTCCATAATTCTATCAACAGAAAGAATGCAGTCTGTTTGCATACTTTTGTCTAAAAGGCCAATTCCATTTGTCCCTTCTTTGGGAAAAATGACAGCTACAGATCAATCATGCTCACATGAAAGTAAACACACTGCAAAAAAAAAAAAAAAAAGGATCAAAACTGAAATCTTCACCTTTGTTTAAACAAAATTTTATTATACATAAACACTCTAACTCAAAGCAAAATTTAAAAAAAAAACCAAGTTTTTCCTCAGAGATACAAATTTTGTGCTACTGTGTAGTAGTACTGAGATATAAAATAAATAAGTTACATACAATAATACTCACAAGTTTTATAATTACATATGGATAGCATTTAATTAAGCTTCCATATTTTTTTTGGTTCTTTCACATTATTCCTGTTACAATTTTTTGAAACTAAATTCAATTAAGTACAGTGCCAAAGGTCTTTTTTAATACATATGTTTGCAATGTATGACAATAAGACTAGTATATAAAATATAAAGCTTCTTATTACACTACCACTTAATCTGTTTATACTTGTTTATTCACCAAAAATTAAAGTTTCTGACACAACAAATAACATAAAAGTGAAAGGGAAATAAATTATTTTATTTTGGTAATTTAAAAATAACGTCATGAATTGCTGAACGCTCTGTAGAAACAAAAATATTAGATATAAGAATAAGAACATCATGCCAGGAACTAGAGGTAATATGTAAAATGAGAAAGGAGAATACTCCATTAATGCAAATCAAATCACAACACCACATCACAGATTAGACAAATCAACATTAATACAGGTACCATCATAAAACTAAGGCCTCTAATAAAGAATCCCAAATTCCCTAGAAAAACAGTATACAACTCATTTTGTCACTCTCAAACTTCCAGAGAGATTAGCACCTTCTCTGAAATCAAAGTGCAGAACTGTGAAAGTGTTAAAAATTCTTCAATAATATGTCAACCTACTTATAAATCAAAAAGAGGAGAAGGGGCTTCAGATGGTATGTAGATTTCATTTTATTACAAAAGCCTCAGTTTAACAAGTTATTTTCAGCCAATAAAAGTCAAAAGTAAAGCATTGTTAAAGTGGCCAACACTGACTCTAAGGCTTTAACTTATTAACTTAACCAAAATGCTACTTGAGTATTGCTCCCTTAAATTATTAATTTATGAGTTTTGCTTAGTCTCCTGAGGCAAGGCAGTTTGTAGGTATGTTGAGTGCATGTAAATAAACAGAAAGCTTTTATAATAGTCTAATAAGACACTAAACATAATAAAACAACCCTTTTTAATGAACATTGAATGCACAATTCTATGAACCAAGTTTATATAAATGGGCTATAAAATTTAAAGAAACTGTAAGATCCTCCAGGAAGTAAGTGCACAAAACCAGAAAAATTAAACACAAGTCTATTGCTTTTCATTGATCTGATAAAATGCACACAACACAATCAAAGCCCACTGTGACTATGAAGAGTATGTCACGTGCAATTTCAAAGAAATCTAAGAGAAATGTCATAAACTGTGAAAATTTATTTGCAATATTGTTTTTCATCTACCATAAGGATGATTGCAAAAAAAAAGAAGAAAAATAGGTAATGTCGTTAATATTCAGGATACTTAACTAGATATTTAAGTTTACTATCATAGAAAGAAATGAAGCACATTAAAATCAATTTTGGTTAATTCTAATTTATGCAAAGCTTGATTGTGAGCAATAGCTGCTAAAAGGATGCAGCATTGTTGATTCATATACAAGCATTTTACTTAACTACATTGGATAATAGCAGTGCTCCTAAAGGAGTATAAAAAGCAAAGTGATTAGCAGTCATTACTGTTAATTAGCGCTCACATTACATTCCTTGGGGTGAATCTCCTTTAACTTGAATACATGGAAAGTTTATTTTTGAATGACTGCCAAACCTTGCTTAGGTAAGTATTGGAATAAACCGTCGACTACCAGTAAGCAAAATAAATAACAGGGACAGATCAGCATCCAATGAGTATGTCTAAGTTTTTAAACAGGAAAAGGGTTGAGGGGAATGAGTAAAACTGGAAACTCATACTTCACATTCTGCAATCTCACTGATAAAAGGAGGAAATGTGTGTTTATCAAACTTGCTGTGAGTGCACAGTTCATTTGGAGTCCTGTAAACAATCGCCTGGCTGCCCACTTCCAAATGTATGTGAAAATCTTGGAGATTCAGAGCATCATATTCAGCAAGCAAGGTCACTCTAGTGATGCCCTGGAAATGGGAAATTAGGAAAACGTGGCAATCAGAGGTTTAGGGCTGACCAGAAAAAGCCCTGAGGCGGGCTTACCATCTTTCACCACCAGTCAGGCTGTCTCTGCCTATTCAGTATTAACACAACAGGGCTGCAAGTAAATGAAAAGAACTCCACACACCTAACTGGGACATTGGCTTTCTTGTTTAGAAAATGATAGACATTTGTCACAGAAGGAAAAAAAAAAAACCAAAAAACAAACCTCAAACACAGCTTTCAAGAACCAGTTCTGAAAGAAAAGAAAAACAGGCTCCTGGTGAACCCTCAGAAAAGGACCTGGGGAAAGGCGACATCCTGTTGATTATCAGATTTCCTTTACTCCTAAACCATTCCATGCATTTTAAAATGGAGGCCAAATCTTCAACAAAGAAGCTTCAAAAGCAATGCATGCTCATTACAGGAAAAAAATCAAAAATTCAAATGTGCAAAAATTATACAAACACTCTTAATATGTTCCATATACAGACTTAAAATATAGCCTTCAGATCTTTTTCTACACATACATTTGCACAAACACATCTACGAAAATGTAATTATATCATACAGAGTATTTGGTAATCCATTTCCTTCTCTTAGTAATACATATAGATTTGTTGTCTTTCTGCAACTTCATTTTTAATGCTATACCATATTCCATTGTATGGATACACCATAATTTAGCTTGCCAATCATGTCTAAATCTTTGAGTACAACTTAATTTCCGTAGAATACATCCCCCAAAGTGGAGGGGCTGGATAAAGAGACAGTGTATTTTTTGTTGTTGTCATCTGACGAGTTCTGCCAAATTACCCTCAAGAAGGCTGAACCAACGTATAGGGCTGCTGGCAGCACATAAAAGTACTCACTTCTCCAAAATCAGTATCATTTCTTAATCTTGCCCACATCATGACTGCATTTTTGAGTTAGTGAGGTTGAAAATTCCTTGGCTATTTGAATTTCTTTCTCTGTGAAATGCCTGTTCATATCCTTAGCCCATTTCTCTATTTGGTGGCCAGCTTTTAAACATGCAAAAATATTGCGGTGGATTCCTCATCAAATACTATTTTACGGGATCACCAAAAAGAGATTATTTTAAAAAGGAGATGGTAACTGCATGGACAATGAAAGACCCTATTAGGGTTGGTAACTGAGCATGAAACTATTTTACAACATGTTATATAATAGAAGACTTCCCAACCCACCCAAAAAGAAAAAGAAAAATTAAAAACTGAATGGTGTCGCAAATATTATTTCAGTGAAGCTATCTTTGCTTTCCACAAATAGAAAAATGTATTACACCTAGCTGGCATCATCAGCAATGTTTTATTGTTGTTCTTATCTTTTTTTACTTTTCTGTTATTCTAGGGAACCATTTGAACCCACAAAAAATTCAAAGTACCTTATTAGCTACTTTGGTAGGTCAAGGAAGGAGATAGTAACTATAAATGATAGATAAGTTCTTCAGGCAACTAACCTGGATCAAGGACTTAATTCAGATGTGTCATTCTTCAGAAAAAGTACTAAGTAGAAAAACAAAAATGAAAAATGCCCCATTTCCCTAAGAAGTCCATTCAATTTAGGGCCTTCTCTCACAGAATCAAGAAACTGAAAAAGCAGCCAAATACACTAATTCCAAATTTATTTTCAACACCAGGTTTAGATTAGAACATAATTTCAAGTTACAGATGATGTATTTTCTTTTTCAGACAAACAACAGCCCTAAAATCTTGAAAAACTGTTACCTAGAACAGTCCTTCTAAAATTAAGGACCATTTTTTTTTAATTTCCAAATTAAACTTTTGTAAAGTTTTGTAAAACTGAAACTTTTGTAAAATACAATTAAATGAATTACAAAAAATATTTTTTTAAGATTAAAAAAATGCAGGCCAAATTTTTATTATTATAGTCAACAAATACAAAATTACTCTCAAATGACTATAAAAGTTTCTGAATACTTATTTTTAACTTCCATAAATAGCTGACCTTGGACTAAGAGCAAACACTTCATGGACTAGCACCAGCCTCTGGACATACTTTGAGTAGCAATAATCTAAAACTATTATAAGATCTTCGAAATAAGATGAGATCACAGATAGATCATTTTAACCCATGACTTAATAATCCCCCTTATCAAACCATATGCCTGTTCCTCTGTCTCACTGTCAATTCACACATGCCTTATTGGTCTATATATGCATTACATATGCATTGTTATATGGTAATATCTGCATGAATTAATTACACATTACACATATGTAATGCTGGGAGGCAGCAGAACACAGTGATTAAAAGTACATGTTCTACTACTTTCTAGCTATGTAACCTTGGACAAGTTACTTAACCTGCATATCTCAATGACTTATCTGCAAAATGGATAATAAATCAGGGTTGATGTAAGGATAAATCAGAATATAAGGCACAGAGTTTAGGACAGTGCCTGGCAAGTAGTGCTACATAAACAATACACAAAATTAAATGAAACAGAATCATATGGCTCTGGGCCTTCTAACAGTCAATATAAATAGGAAATATAATGAGTTGAATGATTTAGTATTCACACAGCAAAAACTATGTAATAGTTACAGTAAGGCAAACTATTATAAAGACTAAATTCCAAGACAGTCAACGTAAATCAATGAAGTTAGAACACTCCCTCACACCATACACAAAAATAAACTCAAAATGGCTTAAAGACTTCATCAAAGACAAGACACTATAAATCCCCTGGAAGAAAACATAGGCAAAACATTCTCTGACATAAACCTTAGCAATGTTCTCCTACAGCAGTATACAAGGTAACAGAAATAAAAGTGAAAATAAATAAATGGGACCTAATTAAACTTATAAGCTTTTGCACAGCAAAGGAAACTATGAACAAAACAAAAAGACAACCTATAGAATGGGAAAAAGTATTTGCAAAAGATAAGACTGAAGAGGGCTTAATCTCCAGAATATATATAAACAACTCATAAAACTTAATAACAGAAAAACAAGCAACCCAATCCAAAAATGGACAGAAGACCTAAACAAGCAATTCTCCAATGAAGACATACAAATGGCCAATAGGCATGTGAAAAAAAAATGCTTAACATCCCTAATTATCAGAGAAATGCAAATCAAAACTACAGCGAGGTATCACCTCACACCAATCAGAATGGCCATCATTCAAAAGTCCACAAACAGTAAATTCTGGAGAGGGTGTGAAGAAAAGGGAACCCTCCTACACTGCTGGTGGGAATGTAGTTTAGTGCAGCCATTATGGAAAACAGTACAGAGATTCCTTAAAAAACTAAAAGTAGACTTACCATATGATCCAGCAATCCCACTCCTGGGCATATATCCAGCGGGAATTTTAATTCAAAAGGATACATGCACCCCAACTCTCATAGCAACACTATTTACAATAGCTAAGACATGGAAACAACATAAATGTTCATCGACAGATGACTAGATAAAGAAATTGTCATATATTTATACAATGGAATACTACTCAGCCATAAAAAAGAATGAAATAATACCATTTGCTGCAACATGGATGGACCTGGAGACCGTAACCAGAAAGAGAAAGAAAAATACCATATGATATCACTCAAACGTGGAATCTTAAAAAAAAAAGACACAAATGAACTTAACTACAAAACAGTAACAGACTGACAGCCATGGAAAACAAGCTTATGGTTGCTGGGTGGAAGGGATAAACTGGGAGATACGAGATTTGCAAATACTAACTACTATATATAAAATGGATAAACAATTTTCTTCTGTATAGCACAGGAACTATATTCAGTATCTTGTAGTAACTTATATGAAAAAGAATATGAAGACGAATATATGTATGTATATGTATGACTGAAACATTATGTTGTGTACCAGAAATTGACACAACATTGTAAACTGTATACTTCAATTAAAAAAAAAAATAATGACTAAGCCCTAAGAGAAATTTCACCCTTGGACTGTTATAAAGTTGAATATCTAATAAGGTGAAAATCGTCAACGGCATCCCTAGGGCAAATACACAACAAAAAATTCTGCGCACCTCCTATGGACAAAGCACTATGATGAGCACTGCAGAGTATCCAAAGTTGAAAACCACAGGGTCATGCTTTCAAGAGGTTGTAAACTAACAGAGAAGATACATATGCAAATAATGATGTAAAACAAGGTATAATGTAATAACAACCCAAAAGAATAACTAAACACAACAGAAATTTAAAAAAAAAAAAAGGCTACATTTGAGGAAATTAGGAACACTGCCTTTTGCATCCTTATCCTTCAACATAAAATCCAAAGGCCTATTAAGAACCAGCCAGAACACAAAGAAGGTCGAAGCCTGTTGGCCCTTCTCTGGTCTTCATCATTTCTTATCTGAAATTATAAGATGCCACTTTGCACTCTTCTATCTTGGAGAGCTTAATATCCTTCTTGAGAGATGCATGGCATCCTCATCTGCTCTCAGATGCTACCTCCATGCTACTCTCCTCTTCACTCTTTGGAAGCCACAGAAGCCCCCTGTGACCTCACAAGCACGTAGCACAGCATGTGCTACAGGCTCAGAGGACAATAGAGTTCCAACTTAAGTAGACAGGACTACCCCTGGGCTACAAGGCTTTCTGAAATCAATGGTTAAAACAGTAGTTCTTAAACTTTTGAAAAGAACAGACCGCTGTGTTAAAATAAAAATTTGGACCTCTCCCCAGAAAAATTTACATTCACAAAAAATTTGCACAACATTTCAGAGTTCAAAAACACCTCCCTCCTCTAGCTTAAGAAATCCTGTCTTAAAGTATCACATTTTCTTGCACTGAAGTCTACTAGATTGATTCTTCCTAACTTTCTATGATTAAGCCCAGGTTACATGACCACTCAAAATCAATAGAACCCTGGAGAGGGTTAAGGAAAATGGCAGTGAGACCAATAAAAATTGTTAAAGGAGTGAAATTATGAAAGGCTCAAAAGGGAAGACCATGTGTTACATACCAAGTGATGATGATTCCTCTCCTCTCCTCATCTCCCTGCAAAATGACTGCCTAGAAAAGAATCCATGAGGAAACTGGTCTTAAGACAGACCACGAACCATTTCACTAGCTCTAGAACCAATCTTATAGTAGGTAGCAAAGAATCCTCCACAAAGAAGGGAAATAAATCTCTGATAGTTTCTGCCTCTTCTGATTTGTCTCCATTTTTATAAAAATCTATAAGGATCAATATTAGCTAAATTTTGTCAAGGTTAAATATACTTAACTTTGTTCAGTAAGTTTAATTTAACAATTGCTCATTGAGCATCTACTCTGTGTAAGTACAGAAAGTGACCACAGCACTCAGCACTGTAGATTCTATGAATAAGGGTGGTGTAATTCTCCTGGCAATGAGACACAACTGCTCTTACATACAGGAGTGCACATAATAGTCCCATTTTACTGCCTCTGGACATTCAAAGAGCCATTTTTTAAATCTCTCAATTCTTCATATACTATTTCAAAAGTCTAAATTCTGTAAACTTAGTTCATGTAACTTTCAATGAAAGTCCTTGCTTGAGGCTTTTCACAAATGAGTTAATAGAAAATATACTGCTTCGATTTTAAAGATAAGCATAGCGTTAAATCCCAAACGAATACACCAAATGAATTTTCAATGGAAAAAAGGCATCTATTAATAAGAACCTTTGTCATCTTTGTAGTCACTTCTTTACCTTATTTTGAAAGAATCCATGCCTCAGTTTACTCATATAGGAAAATAGACAGAAAACATTAATTCCTTGGAAGGCTGAATTATCTCCCTGAAAGAGTCTTAATAAAGACTCAGAAGGGCCAAAAATAATTGGCAACAAATGTAGAAGAATAAATTCAATCCAATATATAATGTAAATTTGCCCCCATTAAAACCTCTTTCACAATCTGAACGATTACCATTCTTTTTCCTCTGCATTAATGTACTAATAAAGTCAAGAGGAATTACACTCATCTCAATGCCAACTTGCAGCTACTACTTAGTATTAATATACTAATGGAAATGTGTATGCAATGAGAACAACTGACTATTTAGCTTTACTGGATTATTTTGGAAGACAGGGAATAGAAGAGAAAGTAGGTCTGAGACTGACATGAAGCTGGCAGGCTTTAAAAAACAACTAATTTTTATAGCATCTTCCAGAAACCTAAAGAGGCTCTCATATATTTTCTCATTTATCCTCAAATAGATAAATAAAAGGAAAAAATACTCAAATTTTACAGACGGAAAAACTAAATTCCACAGGGAAATAATTCAACACAATGCCTGTAGAGTTTAAGGGTTATATGGATTCCCACAAGAAATAAAAAAGAATAAAATATAATCCTTGCCCCTTGAAGTAATCATAACCTTTATTCAAAAACCCACAACAAAAACAAAACACTCAATAAAACAAAATCAGTAGCTCTGTATATCAAAATAGATTAAGTACTAGAAGAGAAATACAATGTTATATGAAGGTTCCAGAGAGGGGGTTGTTACATTCAGTGAGAGCATATCAAGGAAGACATCAAGAAGAAGATGCCATGTAAAAGAAGGAATTGGACAGGAAATGTTTTTGACTAACTCATAGCACTGAGCAGGACAGATATGGACTAAGTGGTGAAGAATGAGTTCTGACAATAGTCTAGTGCAGGTGAAACACAGGTTCCATGTGACGAAATACTGGGAAAATATGAAAGATAAGATGAAGTCATATTGCAGAGCACCTAGGGGATCAATGGTAAACAACGAAGATTTTTTATGAAGAGATAAATATAACTGAATCTACCTTCTAGAAAGACTAACCTGGCAGGAGTTTGCAGGATATATTATAGAGTGAGAAAGACTGGAGAAAGACCATAATAATCTGAATCCCATCTACATGCATTACTATTACGTTAAAAGCATTAATATCTTACATTGTCTTCCCACAAGGTGTTTTCATTTAGAGAAATAAGGACAAAATATTTTAGTTGATGTGTACTACATATAACTCTATGAAGAAAATGTAAAAGAACCACTAAGACTAACACTTACTAAGAATTAATCTTGATTAAATGAACCTGGATTGATATGAAGCATCTTCTACGCTATCTTATACTAGATTAAAAAGACGACAAAGATAGGGTGCTGCAAAATTGAGGATCACACTATTTTTAATATATAGCTATCGTAATTCACTTTGATTACCAACACTGTGCAGTGAAAACTGAGTAAATTAGCATGGAACTGTCAATTTACAAGATATCTTATGTAGACTCCTTGTCACTTTTTATTTAAATATTACCATCAGCCCTATCAACCCACCTCTTCAACTTTCTCACTGCTACTCCCCCAGTTCAGATTCTCAGATCCTTTCACCTGGCATAGCATTTCACTTTTCAATCTGAACTCATCTCCAGAATTCCACTTCCCTAATCCATTTCTTGCATTATTAGTGATGCAACCTAATGCCCTTAAAGTTCCATTCAGCCATATAATTCTACGTCACTCTTTTTGCAAAATCCTTCAAGGTAGTAGCTTTCAAATTTGTTTGACCACAACAATTTGTTTAACAGTAGGAAGTATATATATACATATATGTGTGTGTGTGTGTGTGTGTGTGTGTGTGTATATCTCAATATCATGTTAATAGTCTACCACACATATAAAGTATGTATATATGTGTTTCACAAAATAATAACCTTACTATTTATAAGGCATTTTGATATTTTATATTTTATTTTAGTCTCTTTTATTTAAAGAAAAAAAAATGTGCCCACTAAGCCGAGCTTGGAAAGTACCACCTTAGGCACTCTTCACTGCCTGAGCAATCCTTAGTCTAAAATTTAAGACACTTTCTTTTTTTGGGCTCCAATCTACCCTTCCAGACTTATTTCCCACTACTCCTTAAACTCTGAGCTCTAGCCAAACTGAACCGCTACTTCTTTACTACATCTTATGATTTCCTGCTTCAGTGACTTTGGCTAAGCTGGGCCCTTAATTTGCAACATACTCCTAGTCATTCTTCATGCCCGCCACTGTTAAAATTGAAACAATTTTTAAGGATATCAAGTGCAACCTCCCCTATAAGGTCTCCCCTGATCCCCCAACACAGAGGACTTTTTTCTCCTCTGAATTCCCATAGCCCTTTAAATGGAGACTTAATGGCAACTCTACCTTATATTAGCTTCTCTGTATACATGTCTTATCTCAACATGGTCAGTGAAGGCAGAGACTAAATCTTGTATATCTTTTTACTCTACAGTACTGGTATATTATAAGCATCCAATTAATGTTTGCAAAATGAAAGACATAAGAAAAATCTCTAAATGGTAGCAGTATAGGTTAAAGTTACAGGAAAAGTCAAGGTCAAATAACATATCCTTTTGATTCACTCAATTTTTTCTCACATGCCACAGAAAAAGCCTCTATTAAATAACTTCTTACCAGTAAAAAAAAAAAAAAAAAAGAAAGAAAGAAAGAAAAAACCTCTAAATGCTTATTGATATTCTCATTGATTTTATGGCTACTTTATGATTTAGATACTACAAATTTGCTGAATTAAGATGTTCGCAATTTAAAAGTGAAAGTCAACATTAAAAGATCAGTTCAAGATCTATCACATTGCTGTGTAACCACCAATAAAGTCCTGTGCTACAAAAAATATAAGGACAACAATAAAGGAATAAAGTAATGCATACTTATAAATCTTCATAATGTGTTCTCAGTCATTTAATAGAGAATATAACAAAGACAAGGTAAATTACAGGTCTAGAAATGAAGTAAGAGGTTTGGAGAAGATGGCGGAGTAGAAGGACGCTCGCAAGTCACCCTCTCCCACAAATACACCAAGACCCACATCTACAGACCCACTAAGCCAACCAGAGCACCTGTGGAACTCCGACAGAACATCGCCCTCTTCAAAAGATAAAGACGCCAAAAATCTGGTAATCAAGAAAAGGAAAAAAGAAAGAACAAAAGGCAAAGCAGCGCGGGACGGGTCCCGCGGAGAGGGAGCAGCAAAGGAGGACTGGCGCTCGCTCGCTGGGTCTCCCCTCTCCAACTGAGAGGCCAGCGGGACGGAGGGGGAGCCTCCGAGGCTCGGATCTGTACAGAGCAGCCCTTGACTGACAGAACTAAGTTAAACAGGCACAGAGCGTCCCCCCGACACCCAGCCTGAGACGCGGGCCGGCAGCGGCGGGCAGGGCCAGGCTGCACAAGCCGGGCGGAGGACGGAAGTGGCTGCACGGAGGCAGCCCAGGGGGAACGCAAGGGGCTGCGTGCTGTGGCTGTGGGTGCACAGGGCAGAACAACCTGGGCCCTCCATAAAAAAGCAAGGTTCATGTGCTCTCGGGGAAAGGGTGCACACCCCCATCTCTGAAAACCCGCGGAAAGTTTTCGGGGGAAGAGAGGCGGGGCTCAGGCACAGCCGCCATATCCTCCGCGCTGAGCACTCAGGCGGGGGCGGGGGTGAAACCTGCATCCGCACCGAAGGTCTTAGCAGCCTCAAAGGCCAGACTGAGACTGGCCTGCAGCCCGGGGCAGAACCTGGTCCCTCAGAGACTTGCTCCACAAAGACAAACAAGGAGCTGGTTTTGGCTCAGAGCAGGGACAGGGCTGTCCCTCGGTCTTCCCCGAGCCCACCTGCGGAGCGCCGACCAGGGCGGAGCGCGCAGCCGCACAGAGAGCGGAACTACCGGCGGTGCAAGTAGAGGGAGAGCGGCCCCCCCCCCCGCCTTTCGGGCAGGAGCACAGCCCCTGACCGAGGTGCTGGGAGGGGGCACGACCCGCCCTCCTACCCGGCCAGTCTGCAACATCTGACTGCGGCATCCGGAGGCGCAGCGACCCGCCCGCCCACAGCAGAGAGCTGCACCTGACCCAGTGTTAGGAGGAGGCGCGATCAGCTTGCAGACAGGTGCTGGGAGCAGCACAGAAGAGGGCGCCAATGGAGGGCCTCTGAAAACAGCAAGCTGAGCTTCCAAAACAGGACAAAGACAGAAAGACTTCACATTAAAAGCACACAGACTCCAGGAGAACACCGACAACCCCCCCCCTTTTTTTTTTTAAATCTGTTTTTACCTGTTCTATTTTCTATTACTCTCTTAATCTTTACTTCTTAATTCATTTCTATTTCTCTTGGGTTTTGATGTCCTGCTATTGATTAGACACAGGTTTCAAATACATCTATTCATCTCCCACCCCCCTTTTTTTGTAAAGGTTTTAAAAGGACGTCTCAACCCGATTAATACTCTGCTTCAACTCACTCTTCTATTATTCATTATACACTGTTTTCAAACCCTCTTTCTCCCTTCTTTTAAAATTCTTTCTCTCTCTCTCTTATTTTTTTTCTTTTTTTCCTAAGTTTTATTCCTAAATAGGCATCAGATAGATAAAATCCTTAAGGACCAAAATAAACACCTGATACTCCATAAACCACAGTGCCAAAGAGGTATGAGCAAGATGAAGAAGCAGAAAAACCTTTCCCAATTAAAAGAACAAGAGAAATCCCCTGAAAGAAAGATCAACAAAATAGACATCGATAGCCTACTAGATCAAGATTTCAAAAAAGGAGTGATCGAATTGCTGAAGGAATTAAAAGAGATAGTGTTTAGAGATATAAAATATGTCAAAAATGAAATTGAAGCTATAAAGAAGAGCCAAGTAGAATGGGTAAACTCATTGACAGAGATGAGGAATGATCTAATAGCTGTGCAAAGCCGACTAGATAATGCAGAGGAACGAATTAGGGATCTAGAAGACACGGCAATAGAAAGCACCCATTCAGAAGAACTACAAGAGAAGCAAATAAAAAATAATGAAAATAGCATAAGGGACCTATGGGATAATATAAAGCATCCCAATCTTCGCATAATAGGGGTCCCAGAAGGAGAAGAAAGATCAAAGGGGATTGAAAAGGTTTTTGAAGAAAGCATGACTGAAAACTTCCCAAACTTAAAGAAGGAATCAGATATCCAAGTACAGGAAGCTCAGAGGGTCCCAAACAGGAAGAACCCAAATAGACCCACACTAAGACATATCATAATCAAGATGGCCAGAGTCAAGGATAAAGAAATGATTCTAAAGGCAGCAAGAGAAAAGCAAAGAGTAAGTTACAAGGGAACCCCCATAAGGCTCTCAGCTGATTTCTCTACACAAACACTACAGGCCAGAAGGGAGTGGCAAGATATATTCAAAGCCCTGAATGAAAAAAAGATGCAGCCTAGGATCCTTTATCCAGCAAGGCTATCCTTGAGGATAGAAGGAGAAATAAAGAGTTTCACAGACAAAAAAAAGCTGCAGAAGTTTAGCAACACTAAACCCATGCTAAAAGAAATATTGAAAGGGCTATTCTAAATAGAAAAGCAGCAGGATGCTACAGAAATGAGAAACACACAACTGGAAAGGTGATAACTCATGAATTACAAATAAAGTAAACATGAAATTATAAAAGAAGACATACAAATCACTGAGAGTGGGAGAGGGAGGCAGGGAAATATAGAATACTTTTTTCTTTCTTTTTTAAATTTTTTTAACAGTAGGATGGGTTTGAGATCATGTTACTATCAGTTTACTAAAAACAGTTATAGTAATGGGTTGATAGATTTACAAAAAAGGGTAACCACAAGCCAAAAATTTACAAAGGAGTCACAAAAATTAAATAAAATCCATGATAATACAAAGGAAAATTACCAAACCACAAAAGGAAGAAGAAAGGAACAAAGAGGATATACCAATTCAACTGCAAAGATAAGTTCAAAATGGCAATAAACACACATCTATCATTAATTACTGTAAATGTTAATGGACTAAATGCTCCAGTCAAAAGACATAGAGTGGCAGACTGGATAATAAAGCAAGAACCTTCAATATGCTGCATACAAGAGACCCACTTTAGGGAGAAGGACACATATAGATTGAGAGTGAAAGGATGGAAAAGGATATTCCATGCAAATGGAAAAGCCAAAAAAGCAGGTGTTGCAGTACTGATTTCAGACAAAATAGACTTTAAAACAAAGGCCATAAAGAAAGATAAAGAAGGACATTTTATAATGATTAAAGGAGTGATACAAGATGAGGATATTACACTCGTTAATATATATGCACCCAATATAGGAGCACCTAAGTACATACAAGAATTACTAACAGAGATAAAGGGGGATATTGATGGGAATACAATCATAGTTGGAGATTTTAACACTGCATTAACATCACTAGACAGATCTTCCAGACAGAAAATAAACAAGGCAACAGAGAAATTAAATACTACAATAGAAAAACGAGATTTGGTGGATATTTTCAGAGCATTACACCCCCAAAAAATAGGATATACATTCTTTTCAAGTGCACATGGAACATTTTCCAGGATCGATCATGTACTTGGGCACAAAAGAAACCTCAACAATTTTAAGAAGATAGAAATTATCTCAAGCATCTTTACTGACCACAATGCCATGAAACTGGAAATCAACAACAGAGAAACAAAGGAGAAAAAAAGGAAAGCATGGAGATTAAACAATATGTTATTGAAAAAACAATGGATCAGTGAGGAAATCAAAGCTGAAATTAAAAAATACCTTGAGACAAATGATAATGAAAGCACAACCACTCAAAACCTATGGGACACAGCAAAGGCAGTGCTAAGAGGGAAGTGTATAGCGATACAGGCCTTCCTCAAAAAAGAACAATCTCAAATAAACAATTTAACCCACCACCTGAATCAATTAGAAAAAGAAGAACAAAAAGCCCCAAAAAGCAGCAGAAGGAAGGAAATAATAAAGATCAGAGAGGAATTAAATACAATAGAGATTAACAAGACCATAGAAAAAATCAACCAAACCAAAAGCTGGTTTTTTGAAAAAGTAAATAAAATCGACAAACCTCTGGCCAAACTCACAAAGAAGAAAAAAGAGAGAGCACAAATTAGCAAAATAAGAAAGGAAAATGGAGAAATTACAACAAACAAAATAGAAATACAGAATATCATACGAGAATATTATGAAAAACTATATGGAACCAAACTGGATAACCTAGAGGAGATGGACAAGTTTCTGGAAACATACTGTCCACCAAAACTGAATAAAGAAGAATCTGAACACTTGAACAATCCGATCACTAGAAAGGAAATAGAAATAGCAATTAAAAACCTCCCTACAAATAAAAGTCCAGGACCGGATGGCTTCACCGGGGAATTCTACCAAACATACAAAGAAGAACTCATACCAGTCCTTCTCAAACTCTTCCAGACAATTGAAAAGGAGGGATTACTCCCAAACTCATTCTATGAAGCCACCATCACCCTGATACCAAAACCAGGCAAAGACACTACAAAAAAAGAGAATTATAGGCCAATATCACTGATGAACATAGACGCCAAAATCCTCACCAAAATTTTAGCAAATAGAATCCAACAACATGTAAAAAAGATTATACATCATGACCAAGTGGGGTTCATCCCAGGGACACAAGGCTGGTTCAACATACGCAAATCAATCAGTGTAATACATCACATCAACAAGAGAAAGGACAAAAACCACATGATCATCTCAATCGATGCAGAAAAAGCATTTGATAAAATTCAACACCCATTTATGATAAAAACTCTCACCAGAGTGGGTATAGAGGGAACATATCTCAACATAATAAAAGCTATATATGACAAACCTACAGCCAGCATAGTACTCAACGGTGAAAAACTCAAAAGCTTCCCACTAAAATCTGGGACAAGACAAGGATGCCCACTATCACCACAAGTCCTAGCCACAGCAGTCAGGCAAGAGAAAGAAATAAAAGGGATCCAAATTGGAAAAGAGGTAAAAGTGTCATTATATGCTGATGACATGATACTATATATAGAAAACCCTAAAAGGTCCACACAAAAGCTACTAGAGCTGATTGAAGAATTCAGCAAGGTAGCAGGTTACAAAATTAACGTTCAAAAATCAGTTGCATTTCTTTACACTAACGATAAATCAACAGAAGAAGAAAGTAAAGAAACAATCCCCTTTAAAATAGCACCCAAAGTAATAAAATATCTGGGAATAAATCTAACCAAGGAGGTGAAAGAACTATACACAGAAAACTATAAACCATTGATGAAGGAAATTAAAGAAGACTTTACAAAATGGAAAGATATTCCATGCTCTTGGATTGGAAGAATCAATATTGTTAAAATGGTCACACTGCCCAAGGCAATCTACAGATTTAATGCAATCCCTATCAAATTACCCAGGACATATTTCACAGAACTAGAACAAATCATAATAAAATTCATATGGAACCATCAAAGACCTAGAATTGCCAAAGCATTACTGAAGAGAAAGAAAGAGGCTGGAGGAATAACTCTCCCAGACTTCAGACAATACTATAGAGCTACAGTCATCAAGACAGCATGGTATTGGTACCAAAACAGACATACAGACCAATGGAACAGAATAGAGAGCCCAGAAATGAACCCACAAACTTTTGGTCAACTCATCTTTGACAAAGGAGGCAAGAATATACATTGGAATAAAGACAGTCTCTTCAGCAAATGGTGTTGGGAAAACTGGACAGCAGCATGTAAAACAATGAAGCTAGAACACTCCCTTACACCATATACAAAAATCAACTCAAAATGGATTAAAGACTTAAACATAAGACAAGATACAATAAACCTCCTAGAGGAAAACATAGGCAAAACATTATCTGACATACATCTCAAAAATTTTCTCCTAGAAGAAATAAAAGCAAGAATAAACAAATGGGACCTAATGAAACTTACAAGCTTCTGCACAGCAAAGGAAAGCAGAAGTAAAACAAGAAGAAAACCTACGGAATGGGAGAAAATTTTTGCAAGTGAAACCGACAAAGGCTTGATCTCCAGAATATATAAGCAGCTCATACGACTCAATAAGAAAAAAATAAACAACCCAATCCAAAAATGGGCAGAAGACCTAAACAAGCAATTCTCCAAGGAAGACATACAAATGATCAAAAAGCACATGAAAAAATGCTCAATATCACTAACTATCAGAGAAATGCAAATCAAAACTACAATGAGGTATCACCTCACACCAGTCAGAATGGCCGTCATTCAAAAATCCACAAATGACAAATGCTGGAGAGGCTGTGGAGAAAGGGGAATCCTCCTACACTGCTGGTGGGAATGCAGTTTGGTGCAGCCACTATGGAAAACAGTGTGGAGATTCCTCAAAAGACTAGGAATAGACTTACCATATGACCCAGGAATCCCACTCCTGGGCTTGTATCCAGAAGGAAATCTACTTCAGGATGACACCTGCACCCCAATGTTCATAGCAGCACTATTTACAATAGCCAAAACATGGAAACAGCCTAAATGTCCATCAACAGGTGACTGGATAAAGAAGATGTGGTATATTTATACAATGGAATACTACTCAGCCATAAAAACCGACAACATAATGCCATTTGCAGCAACATGGATGTTCCTGGAGAATGTCATTCTAAGTGAAGTAAGCCAGAAAGAGAAAGAAAAATTCCATATGAGATCGCTCATATGTGGAATCTAAAAAACAAACAAACAAACAAACAAACAAAAACAAAGCGTAAATAAAGGACAGAAATAGACTCACAGACAGAGAATACAGACTTGTGGTTACCAGGGGGGTGGAGGGTGGGAAGGGATAGACTGGGATTTCAAAATTTTAGAATAGACTACACTGTATAGCACAGGGAAATATACACAAAATGTTATGATAACTCACAGAGAAAAAAATGTGACAATGAGTGTGTATATGTCCATGAATAACTGAAAAATTGTGCTGAACACTGGAATTTGACACAACATTGTAAAATGATGATAAATCAATAAAAAATGTTAAAAAAAAATAGAAATGAAGTAAGAGAAAGTAGGACAGAAACATATACATCAAATGTCTTAGACAACACAACTCCAAAACTAAACATTGACAAAAGATTTCTTAAGAAATAAATAGTAGCATAGTTAGGAAAAAAAGTAAAAAAGTCAATAGGACACAAATGCCAAGAGGTTGAAGAGCATAAGGAAAGAAATCTGAAAGAAAAGTCAAACATAACCAACATACTTTAAAATATATAGAGTAGATGATAAGATAGAAAGAAATCTATAGCTCAAAGAAGAAAGGAATACAAGGACATAAAAGTAAGTCAACTGATGAATTTATAGAGAGGCAATGAATCAGGCAAAAGACAAAAAAAAAGAGTATATATGTATATATGTATAATATATTGATACCATGTGGAGAAAGTTCAAGGTTGAGGAGACAGAATAGTTTTGCCAGAATGAAGGAATTACATTTTCTAGGCTTAAGGAGAAATCTATAGATGAAGACTCCAGACCTGTGATAAGTGTACACACTGTAATAATTGATAACTATGATCCAACATTTTATTTCCAGACAGATCAGCCATCATGTGCCTTCTCATGCATCTTGACTTTATTATCTGAAAGGGCCAGAGATGGCATAGCCTCAATAAAGCCGCACCTGGGAGTCAAAATGACACTGGTGTATGCTAATTCCAACTCTTCCTGTTCGGAGTCCAGAATCAACATTAGCAAAGCATTTCTTGTGCCAAGGGACTAAGCTTAATGTCCAAAATCTTGGGAACGGACAGGGCTTGAGGCAAGCTGTGCAATGCTAAAGAGCCAGGACCAATCTGTACAGGGCTATGTGCCTGTTTAATTAGCACGATAGGCCTCCCTGCAAATCTTAAGGCCATGTTATATTTTCCTCCCACTCCAAACCCTTTGGATTTGCCTCAAGTGGACCAATGATACAGGGTTTTTTCCCCCTAAGATCCAAAGTGAAAAGAAATCCATAAAGTAATTTTGCACCATAATAAACAGGTTTTCTAAGACACAGATATCAAAAATTACTTGAAAAAGTGGCTACTCAGCATTTTCA
Source organism: Camelus bactrianus (assembly GCF_048773025.1). NCBI lineage: Eukaryota > Metazoa > Chordata > Mammalia > Artiodactyla > Camelidae > Camelus > Camelus bactrianus. The sequence continues at coordinate 68,169,810 of NC_133544.1, forward strand.
TAAAATATTCTGCAGCTGGAGATTATTTTTGGTACACTTAGTGGTGACACTGCCAAATCTGATAGGATACCCTATTTTGAAAAGTTACACTATGAGGCTCATTCCACTTAAGCTTCTAAATGAAAAAAATAAATGAAATGAATTAACTAATGGTTTTATATAGTATTTTGTAACAATGTTGTCGCTCCCCTACATTAGATAAATTATTATCTAAAAATAGGTTCTTAAATTTTGCACTAATTTGTTGAACAAACCTTTAAAAGTCCTCCATATGCTAAGAATACAGCTGCACACTAGAGCTATAAAAATGAAGAGCACCAAGATTCTCTTTGAGGGTCCCACAATCTAGCAAGAGACAACCATATAAACAATCCTAGTAATTCCCAAGAAGCACAGCAGAGGTACAGACAAGCTGCCAAAGAAGAGATAGAAAGGCAAACTAGAGCCGATTCCATAAAAGGGTATGAACTGAGAAGGTTCTTCATGAGAATAAAGATAGAAAAGCACAGAAAAGCACAAGCAAAGACTCAGATATGAAAAAAAAAATCTCTTAAAAACCTAATTCGTTCATTATAATTTGAACCCAGAAGTTTGTGTGAGAATGGCAGGATCAGACAGGTAGGACTGCAAGGGTTTCTCCTTAGTCTTCTGTGCCAGGCTAATGTGTTTGGACTTTATCTTAAGAGTGGGTTATTTAAGTATTTATGCAGATTAGCTGATGACAATATGGTAGAAAGTCTTGATGGTTCACAAGGCAATACTGAAGGCAAGCAGACTAGTTAGGAGACTCTTGCACAGTACAGATGAGAGACCAGTATGGTGGAAATGAAGTCAAAGGGTCCAATTTCAGAAGTCATAGAAGTAGTATCAAAAGGTCTTGAAGATTTAATGGTTGTGGCTGGGGTAGGAAGGAACTGAAAAAAGTGGAAGCCTAATAGAGAGGCCCCAGGTTATAGGTTACACTTAGGTGACGGGGTAAATACTATGTTTTTAACTAAGCAGGAAATATAAGAAAGGGAGAAAGTTTGCACAGAAAGATAGTAAGTTTTGAACTTGTTGAGTTTACCATGCCTGTAGGATATTAAGGTAGAGAAATCATGAGCAACTGAATATAGAGGTCCCAGAGTATAAGCTCACTATTGTGGCACCAATTGTGTACTATTTTTGAAGGAAGCCAAGAAGGAAGGAAAGAGGGGGAGGAAAGAAGAGAAAGGGGTGGGGGGATGGAGGGAGACAGGGAGGAAGATATTTAAAAGAAGAACCATTTAAAATTTCAAGTTTACAAGGAGCTGGAACCTATTTATATAAAATGGTTCTCAAGTTTGTAAGGAGTTGGAAACTTTTTATTTTCAGGAAACTTGTTGCTCTTTACCCTCCTGCCACAGATCACCTTATACCAGCCTGCTTTATATATGAAGATCTGCCTTCCACCAGTGGGTTCTGTTCTTCCCATAGAACCATAGACAATGTGGTTCCAGTAATCATGACTCAGTCTCTCACTCCAGGAATGGCTCACCATCTAGACCTGTCCAATCCAATGAAATCATCTCCCAACAACAACTGGCTTGTGGATGATACAAGTTAGGCCACTGAGTGACAATGAAACATAATATTCCTTTGAGCTATTTAAGATAGGAGCTTTTCCTACTAGATATGAACCAGGAAGAATGTAATGGTGACCCATCCTCTAACTACAAGGGTCCAGACTGAGAATAGAATCAACAGAAAGTAAAGGCAAGAGATAAAAACAAGGGAAAAAATGACGCTGATCACATAATTTGTGTCTTGTATCTAATCTACTTGAAGTCAAACTTATCTTTAGGTTATTGTCAGCAAATTCCCTTTTTATTTAAACCAGCTTGACCATGACTTTCTGTTCCTTGTAATCAAAAGAATTTTAACCAGTAAAAAGAGTAAAGCAGCACCTGATGTTTCCTAAAAATAATTTTTAAAAATCATTCACAAACCTTTCTATCAACAGTAACTATTCTATTTTAAAAAAGAAAAAAGATAATTATTCATTTATTGTTGTATTCAAACAAGTGTCCACTAAGTAATTTAGCATCATCAATACAAAGATAAAATGCCTAATGAGGAAAGGAACATGAGAAAAGAAAAGTACCAAAGATTAAAAGAGGAAGACTGAAACTAAATATTCAACTTAGGAAAGAATATTAAGTGAATTCCATTAGAATAAAGTTAGCATAGATTTATGAATCAAGAAATTTCATTAAAACGAGAACAAAGTTATAAACTTCAAAAAAAAAAAAAACCAAAGAAAACAGGGGAAAGACATCAATGGAAAAGGGATTTCAATTAGTTTCTTGAGTCAGAAAGCAGATGAAGAAGGAACAATGATTAATAAATCAACAGGGGAAGGTGTAACCCACTGTTTGTTGGAAGAGAGGAAAGCAAAGAAAGAAATCAAATCGAACCACATTATCCTGAACTCCAGGTATAACAAGTATAAAATGTTAGGCTGGAAAAACTCTAAAGGCAAAAGTGTTCAGAGTCAGCTTTTCTCTTGCATTATTCTTAGATATGACCAAGCAACTGGAACATTTGAGAAAAGCCTACAACATGAAAGAGAAAAAAAAAAAAGAGAGAGAAAAAAGACCTCAAAGAAAACACTAATATTTCAGGGAACAAAAGACTATGCTTAAAATCTCTAATCTGTATTTTAAGAGGGCTGTAGGGATGTTACACCTATAGAAGGAGAAACAGGTTGTTATAAAAAAAGAAACAATAAACAAGTAAAGTTCCTGGCTATTGAAAATATGATTACTAAAATTAAAAAAAAAAAAAAAAACTCAACAAGAAAGTAAGGCATTTAAAAAAGAAACTTCCCAGAATGTACAACAAAAAGATACAGATATGGAAAATTTGTGAGAAAAGACAAGAGATATGAAAATTCAATCTAGGAGGTCAAATGTCTGACCAGTTAGAGTACCAGCAAAAGGGAATTTAAAAGGCAAGAGGAGTAAATTAACAAACAAATAACGGAAGAGGATTTTGAAGAGCCATCCTCAGGCTGCAATTCTATTGGCTCTACCATTTTTGGTGTGTGCAGATTTGACAGCAACTTCTGCTCCCTCAAAAAAAAAAAATTAGTAGTTCAAGGTCTCACATCCACACATCCCTCTGCTTGGGACAAAGACTTTATCTTCTGTCAATGATCCAACAACTTAGGCTTCATTCTATTTGGTACAACATAGGTTACACGATGGCCAGGAGAATGCCATGTTATGAATGGCTTTCACCTGCATTAATGCCATCCCTCAACCATCATTAAGGGAAAGAGGACAGAAGTGTATTGCTACTAAATAGAAGGGATACAGGGGAAGCACCTTCAATGTTCAATGCATTGTTGTGACATTTCAGCACATAAAACATAAAGTCACAATCACATAAAATAACAGAGAAAAAAAATGAGTCAGCTAAAAAGGAACAAAAATCATATTAGCATCAAACTTCCCATCAGCAAAATGCTCGAAGACCAATGGAGCAATGCCTTCAATGGTTTGAGGAAAAACAACTTTCATTCTAAAATTTTAAATTCAACCAATGTATAAATTAAGTATGATGGCAGAATAAAAACATTTTCAAAATGAAGAATACACATCCTTAATTCTCAGTACACATTCTCAATAGAGATATGGTGTACATATGTATCCTTAAGTAACTATTACATTGCTTATGTGACTTAAAAGGAAAACACCCACAGTATTTAAAGAAATCATACAAGTTATCTATGTACCAAACTAATTCAGATGAGAACCAAAGTGGCATTTTAATATTAAGGAAAGTCTAAAGAATAAAAGAAAGACTAGCTATATGAAAACCAGATATTTTGCAAACAGCTTGACATATATACATATATATAAATACACATATTTATCTACCTGTCATAATCACCAGTCTATGAGACATAAAGGCTTATTCTATTTCTATTAGTTTTCATGACTTCTACAGAATAGTTAGGAAATTTTTAATTCTATAAATTCTTCCAAGTCTTTCCTATTTCTTTCCAGCAACTGGTTTTAACTAAACTCTTTACAAAAATAATTATCTCCTACTCAAAAATTAGCTCCAATATTTGGGAGGGAAAAGAGTTACAAAAACATAAATAGACTGACTTACATATGAAAGTCACAAAACTGCAACCTGTTATAAATAAATGTTTAAAATAAAAATAAATCTAACTGCTTTCAATTCTTCATTAAATTCAAAGGCTTTTAAAAAATGCAGTTCCATCTTTTTCTCAGAATGAGTGAAGACTAACTTGAAGAATTATAGCTCTTCTGGATTCCTTTTTTTTCCCATAATTACTCAACTATTCATTAGAATATGTAAGACTGCTATTGGAATCTTTGCACCAGTGTTTCATAAATGGATTTAACTATAAAAGCCTGGTTATACAATCCCTTCCATTAAAGTAATACATTTCCGATATTTATGTCCTGAGAATATCCTATAGTAAAATTAGTATTTTGCACAGGAAAAGAAGGAATTATTTAGTCCTAGACAACTTGATAACATCTCTCTCAGTTATAGTTATAATTATCATGTACGAACTTCCAAAGCAGAAGTTGTCAAGATTTAACATTAGCATTAATTTATGTCATAACTGACGGTTACTATAAAGATAATGGCAAAGCATCCATTTCTCCCAAGACAGCATGGATTGAAAGAGAAAGTTCTTCTTAATTACTACTAATCAGCCCATTTTTAATTAAATTGATTAGTAATTTATTATCTTTCCCTTTCTCGAAAGGCTGTTATCAAGTAGCTCCTCCAAAGTTATCAGTTATCAGTGATTTTTAAGCAATTCGATTACCTCTATTGTTGATTCCTACCATTGTGTAATGCTGGTTTATGCTAAAAACTTAATACCTAGTTTCTTTGTACCCTGAAAAAGAAAATTTGAAAATGTAGAATTTGTAATATTTCACACCTCGAAGTGAATACTGTCAATGTCTCAGTTGCCCACTTGGAGAGAAGTGAAATTTCTTTTATGCCTTCCCCTTTGATAATCAAAATAGTTGTTATTAGTACACATAATCCCAGAGGGAAGAAACCAGGTCCCTGTGATTTCCTTTGAAAAGTATCTACCTCTTATGCTATTGATACCTAAACAGCAAATTATGGAACTACTGTACGTGTTTTTTCCCTACCAGCTTCTTTTTTAAAGGGTAAATAAAAATAGAAATGTTCTGACATACAAAATAAGAAGTATTTGCAAATTTAAAAGAATTAAAGAGCTTCATTTATTTTTTTAATCAAGTCCTTAATTAATATTAAGCTTTGATCAGCATCAAATTTAAAGTACAACACTGAAGTAGCTATCAGAGAGCAGCAAAATTTTTTCATGACAGGGGTTCATAACATAACTTCTGAAAAGCTGAACTTTTCTAAAGAATCAGAAATAAAATGTAATGTCCCTTGGTAGAAGAAAGGACAGAAATCTTCCTTCCTTTCCTTTGTGAAAAAATGTTGACACATCAAGGAAATACTGGTTAATTCTATTTCATTAGATACACCTTATATGAATTGACTGTAGCTGAATGGATAAAATTCATATTTAAGAAGAATACTGAACTGTATTGAAATAGTTGATTATCAATGAAAATGAAAAGATAATTGCTTAATATAAAAGAATCTCTATTAATTAACATTTACTGAGTATAATACCTCCTAGATATATGAGCCCCATACTTCCTTTCCTAAATTTTCTTTCTAGAGAAATTAAGAATAAATGCACAATGGCTGCCAAACTCTTATATACTGGGACTTAAGTATTTAATTCATTCCTCTTCCACTAACTTAAGTCTCTCACTTTCTTTAGGTTTATTTAAATTTCACCATATCAGAAAGGTCCTGCTTGACCACCCACTGCCATCACCCGCTATTGCTTTATCCTTTTTCACAGTACTCTTCACCACCAAGCATATAATTTGTTTACTGACTGTCTCCTTCCACTGGAAAGTAAGCTCCAACAGAACAGAACTGTTCTGTTCATTGTCCTATTCCTAGTGCCTAGAACTATATATAACAAGCACACAGTAGGCATTCAAAAAGCATTTGCTAAAAACATGATTGAAAGGTCCGAAATCAGCTCCAAAATCCTAAGGGAAAGAAAACCTAGTTAAATATCATTTGACAATCATGGGTGCCATACTGTACTAAAAGATCTATTTTTAAATACTATTTAATATAAAGGCATAGTGACAACTTTCTATCCAAAAAGACAAAATATCCTTTCAAAGGATAGTTGGGCTACTAAGAGTTGTAAATTATTTATTACTAAATAATGCAATAAATGTAATTTGTTAAATTACATGGTAAATTCAGTAATTGTGATTAGTTACTTGGCATACCTTAACAAGTTTCAGAAGCTCATAGAGATCTTCAACCTCATCACCTTCACATTTGGTGTACACTCGTCCTGTATCCATGCTCCTTCCCCTTATGGTGCGGCGATAGAGGGGAAGAGCCATCGCTTCTGCATACAAATCAATGGCGTGATGACCTACCGTCTGATACATGTAGCTATCCAGTTCATCTGACCCCACTGCAATAATTAAAGGGGAAATAATCAGTAAAACAGTGAAAAAGAGAGGGAATTTGAAAGTCCATCTTTGTTTTACTGCTTGAAGAGCAGTCAACACATAACATAAAAGCTTACTATGCTATATCTCTCTCCATTTATGAAGTGAAATAAAATATGTAAGAGTTGCACATTTGTTCAAGCTGGATCCAGTTCACACCAACTTTGGTCATCTCTACTGCTAATTACAAACACAATTATACATAAATTTTTAAAACTACATATTGAACATTTAAGGAAAAGAGTAACGTAGCCAATAAATTTTCATTAGTTTATTCAATTAAAGATTTTATGACATAAATGTTTTTTTTCTAACCATTCAAGGTTATTCACAAAGTCATCCAGAGTTGCAGAAGAAACCCTCCCTTAATTACATATCTACTTAGTTATTAAGTGACAAATATTTGTAAGAAAAAATTTAAATGTGCTTGATATAGTTAATATTCTTACTTCAACAATACACAGTGAAGAAAGAAATTGAAGATGACACAAACAGACGGAAAGGTACACCGAGTTCTTGTACTGGAAGAAACAATATTGTTAAAATGACCATACTACCCAAGGCAATCTACAGATTCAGTGCAATCCCTATCAAATTACCAATGGCATTTGTCACAGAACTAAACAAATAATCCAAAAATTAGTATGGAAACACAAAAGACCCCAAATAGCCAAAACAATCTTGAGAAAGAAGAACAGAACAGGAGGAATCATGTTCCCTGACTTCAGACTATACTGCAAAGCTACAGTAATCAAAACAGCATGGTACCAGTCAGAATGGTCATCATTAAACAGTCCAAAAATGATAAATGCTGGGGAGGCTGTGGAGAAAAGGGAACCCTCCTACATTGCTGGTGGGAATGCAGTTTGGTGCAGCCGTTATGGAAAACAGTATGCAGAGTCCTCAAAAGACTAAAAATAGACTTACCATATGATCCAGAAATCCCACTCCTGGGCATATATCTAGAGGGAACCTTAATTTAGAAGGACACCTGCACCCCAATGTTCACAGCAACAATATTTGCAATAGCCAAGACATGGAAGCAGCCTAAAAGTCCATCAACACATGAATGGATAAAGATGTGGTATACATGTACACAATGGAATACTACTCAGCCATTAAAAATTGAAATAATGCCATCTGCAGCAATATGGATGGCCCTAGAGATTATCATACAAAGTGAAGTCAGAAAGCAGAAGACAAATATCGTATCATTTATATGTGTAATCTAAAAAAATAATACAAATGAACTTATTTACAAAACAGAAATAGGCTCAAAGATACAGAAAACAAACATGGTTACCAAAGTGAGGGGAGAGGGATAAATTAGGAGTTTGGGATTAACATATACACACTATTATATAAAAAACAGATGAACAACAAGGGCCTACTATATAGCACAGGGAACTATATTCAATATCTTGTAATAATCTACAATGGAAAATAATCTAAAAAGCATATATCTCTATATATATATCTTTCTGAATCACTTTGCTGTACACATGAAACTAACACAACATTGTAAATTAACTATACTTCAATTTCAATAGTTGATTTAAAAAAAGGGCCCTATTCACCAAAAAAAAACAAACAAAACATATAAACATATATAAATTCAATATCGTTAGAGCAGTTACAAGTATGTACAGAAACATAAGCTGATAAGTAACACAATCACTGGTTGCCATAAGATTCCACAAATATCAAGTAAACTATTCAAAAGAGATGAGCCACATCAGACTTTGATGATACAAATGAACTTAGAAATATATTAGAATAGGCTTTTTTATTTCTTAACTCTATAGAAAAAAGAATCATGGATATACACAAGAATCATTTGCAAAGATATTCATCACAATATTGTTTATAATAGATTAAAAATTATAATATAGTCACATATTGAAATACTTTGTAGCCATTAATACAATTTTGAAGAAGAGCATTTTCTAAAGTATGTTCTGCAGAATAAAAATCCCATGATAGTAAAAAGTATTGGATTTAAAAAAAGGATTTCAATGGTCAACTAAATTTATAAAAAATGAGGATAAACTATGTTAAACAGGTGTCTGCTGCAATTCTTCCCAGGCTAATGTGCTTTAAGGTGCTCTAATAAGGGGAGAGTGTATGAATTATCACTCAAATTTATTCACAGAACACATATTACATGGAGTATTTGTGTTTCAAAGACAATATCTAGAAAATGCTATGGTAGAATAATACTTAATAATATGAAAAAGGTTCATGATACATTATTAAGCTTAAAAAATGTTATAAAACAACATTTGACATATATGTATGTATATGTGTATGTATGTTTACACGTCAAGCAGGTCTAGGCTTTCCACTGAATGTGAAAGTATCTGATTAAAAGGCATGAGAATGATACTGTAAATTATCAAAGCTGCCACCATATGCCATCAGATTCTGGCTCAACAGGTTTCTGAACCCACACAACAGATCGGCTTCCACGTACTCACATTATTTTTATTAATCTGTCTACTCCTGGTCCCAGTAGGAAAGTAGGAGATAGCCAAAGTTACCTAAAAACCTTTCAGGCTACCTTCATCTCAAATTTAGACTAGCTCTTTAAATGTATTACTTTTAAGGTTATTGATAACAATCAAATTAATATACTTAAAGTACTTCGAGCTTCTCAGCAAGAAACTTCCTGATGTTAGCATAACATTTTACTGACTTCAAAAACCTAGAAGACAATTTTCCTTTAAGGCTCCATTCAGTCCCAACCACAATGTAACTTTTATTAATGGAAGCTACATAGCAAAAATGGTATGAGATCAAATAAAACCAAAAGGCTCCACTGTTGCCTGAAGCACCTCAATTAACATGCCACAAAAGTTCCTACTACAAATTTAAAGAGATGGCTTTGCGAATTTTATGACAAGTTCACATTTATCCCCATTAATAGGGATAAATTCCTTTTCAGACTACCCACTGTAAACTCAGGGCTGTGAATAAATTCCAGCCTTTAAATAACCAACTTTATACTGGAGTCTTCTCTACCAGTCATCCCTCATTAAGGTTCCTGTTTTGGGGGAAAAAAAGCCAGTCAATGAATCATTCAATAATCACCAACTTCCTGCTGACTTTAAATCAAGATTAGCTAAACTCTCACTATTTACCAACCCACAGCCATCTATTCTCTTCCACTACAATTACAGCTTCAGCTGATTTTTTCCAGCTTTTACTTTATAATATTCCAATTCCATTTACTATTAAATTCTTTCTCAGTAACAATATTCTAAATAAATATCTCCATTCCACTATGAGGCATAATTTAAAGATCTCCTTTGCTTGTCATCTTCCCAACCCTGCTAGTGAACTCTGAGCACATGGAAGATTATAATAATTGTTCAATGGAGGATTTTTCTACTTGACGATGGTGCAAAAGCAATACACTGAGTAGAAACTGTACTTCAAATTCTGAATTTTCATCTTTTCCCAGGCTATGATATATAGTTGATGCTCTTTTGTGATGCTGGGCAGTGACAGAGAGCCACAGCTCCCAGTCAGCCACGTGATCATGAGGGTAAACAAACTGATACACTTACAACCATTCTGTACCCACATAGCCACTCTGTTTTTCACTTTCACACACTATAGTATTCAATAAATTACATAAGATAGTCAACACTTTATTATAAAATAGGCTTTGATTAGATGACTTTGCCCAACTGTACGCCAACATAAGTATTTTGAGCACAGTTAAGGTAGGCTAGGCTAAGCCATTATGATCAGTAGGTTAGGTGTATTAAATGAATTTTTGATTTAGGATATTTTCTTTTTTACTTATATATTTCAACATAACCTCACTGTAAGTCAAGGAAGACATGAGCATTAATGATTCTATACAAGGTAACTATAATAATTCATGTAGAAAAGCTAAAAACAAGGTAGAAACTCCAGAGAGGGAAATTATATCATATATGTATTGCACATTATACAAACAATCTGCTTTTCATACCAAGACCTTCTTAAGATAGAAAGCTTAAAAAACCCACTTGCCTAACTGGCCACAAGGGATAAAGGAATTTCTTTCCTGGTAACAAACACAATCCTACAAGGAAATTCTGCCCCTTCTTTTGTAATATAGAAGTTACGGTATATTTTCCATTCATCTTTAGTTGAAGAATTTTCTCTTTATTATTTAAAGTCAGAAATAGTAGGTCATTTTCTAAACACATCATTTCTAAAAAGCTATTATTATTCATCCTTAGAAGCCCCGTACAAAATCCTAAAGCATGTGTTTACCCTTGACCCTCTACAGGACCTCTACAGGACCTGTTCTATTTCTTCTTATAAAATATTTCTAATCTCTATCTTCCAACTTCACTTCCAGTATTATTTGAGTCTTAATCACAGAAGGAATGAAAATTCAAAGATCTGACTGAAACAACTGCTTGCTATTCCAGGGCTAATTCCAGTTAGTTCATTATTCATCTGTCCATCAATAAACTCTGAGTGAACCAGAGGCACAGAGCTGTTCCAAGTGCTGAGGAGCAATTAAATGCACATAGAAGATGTGACTTCTCCTCTCAAGAAGCTTACAATCTATTTGAGGATTTAAAAAAAAAAAACAAAACAATGAAACCTAAATAAATTAAAAACAACTGTAAAATGATATGAAACCAAAAATTCAATAGACTGGAAGCACTGAAAAAGGAAAGAAGAGATTAAAAAGAAGGAAATATTTAGTACTAGATTCAGATTCAACTAAATTTACTGGGTGCCTACTTCATGCCAGGAACTATGATTAGCATTTTCACATATAATATTCATTTAATTTAGCCTAAAATATAGTGGAGCAAAAGAATGGAATCTTAAAAGTAGTTGAGTAAAGGAGATAATAAAAAGATCTTACTAGAATAGTAATAATAAAGTTAGACAAGAGTTCATCTTCCCTATTACACTCTAGCAGTTAATATCTATGGTTGTATGGGTATAATAAGAGTATAAAAAGTAAATCAGTGAATATTTTTCTGTTTTTAAGAGTCTAACTGGGAAAATAATTATAACTATGTGTGGTGATGGATGTTAAGTAACTTATTGTGGTAATCATTTCCATATATATATATAGGAAACCATTTATGTTATACATCTAAAATGAATACAATATTATACAACAATTATATCCTGATTTTTTAAAAAAGATATTGTTGGTTGTATTGTGTTACCCCCAAATTCTTGTGTTGAATTCCTAATACCCAGTACCTCAAAAGATGATCTTACTTGGGAATAGCGTCATTGCAGATACAATTATTTGAGATGAGGTTACTGGGGTGAGCCTTTATCCAATATGATTGGTGTCCTTATTAAAAGAGGAAATCTGAACAATGACACAGACACAGAGAAAAAAAGTTCTAATTGAGGAGGCTTCATTGAGGAGAAAACTGAAAAAAATTGCTAAAATAAGGTCTGTGGATTATTTGTACATGTCCTTATTACCACAAATAAAAAGTGGAAGTGTATTGCTCTATGCCTCTCTCAAGTCTCACATTTTGCTTACAAATTAGATGGCTAAACTGAATGCTTTTAGTAATCAAATTCCTATATTATCATTTATTAATGTGTCTTACTCCCCAAGCTCCAAGGAACTGAATCTTATTACCTGTGAAATGCCAAGAAAATTTGGGAAAGTGTTGTGTTGGAAAAGCAGTGCACTCTGAAGTAAAAGGGTTCAACTCTCAACTCTGCAAGTTTGTTCTAGCTATTATTCCACAAATTTATAAAGTTCTAAGCTTCAGTATCCCTCTCTAATAAAACTCTCTAGGAGTTCTTTGGAGGATTAAAGGATATGCAATTGAAAACACTTAGCATAGAATGTAGCATCTAACAGGTGCTAAAGATACGTGAGTTCCTTTTATGTCTTTGCATACTGCATACAATAGAATGCAATTATGAAGCGGGAGTTTCAGTCATTTAGAGAACTTTCCAATAAACTTACACACTTACCTTGGTTTTCAGCTGGTCTTAGGTTTGCTAAAGCAACAATCTGATGCCCAGCAGCAATGCACTGCATCATGTTATAACAGCTGTCCTTCCCACCACTAAAAAATAAATAAATAAAGAGATAAATAAATATCAGGTTACTGACCATTATTCAAAATAGAATTATTAGACATCAAAATAGAATACATTATTTTTTCAGCTCTTCTGAATACTTGAGGGACTATTTTATATTAGAATGTAAAAACCACGTGTAATTTCCATAGCATACGCAACTGATCAAATGAATCTGAATATCTAAGGTTGCTACTCATAAGGACTTACGAAATTACATGCCATTTCAATGAATATTCTAAACAAAAAATGGTAACTCTTTGGTTTTCAATAGTGGCTTTGCTTATACACAAAGTGCTTTGCAAATAAAAAATGATTTAATTTTACATTCCAGTTAAACACTTATTATATATACTCCTCGGGTGAAATTTTCTATGAAAAAGTAGAAAATACATCTGTTCTACTTTAAGAAGTCTAAAAACTGGTCATCATCACCAATTAAAGAATCAAATTAAAGATTGAGATTCAATCAAATGACAAAATTTCATGTACTTGGTTCAAATTTTGCAGAGGCTGAAAGCAAAATGCTGAATTACACTGATGAAAGCTAAACGTCAGTACTATCAAAATGTCAGCTTTCAGTCATCACTACATACGATGACAGGATAAGGCCTGAGTTATAGATCTAATAAACAGATTGACAGGAACTTCTAAATTCTGGTACCAAACCACTTAGTCAAGACCAGCAGTAGTGTACCTACAAGACTGAATGGCAACTTCTATACTATTTTGGTGTAATACTCTACTGCTTCTCACTATGCATAAAAATCATTGCCCCTCTTCCTCTTTTTTTTTCCCTCCTGTTTCCCTTCGTTCCAATCTTTGCTTCAGCCCTGCAAATGTACCAATGTTTAGACTTATTCATATGGAAAGAAACTAAGAGACTGATTATCCTAGAAGCTGGCCCTTTAGCCTTTTATTTTAGTTCCCAACATTTGTCTGCCTTGGAACAGTAACAACTGTCATTCCAGAATTTCTCAAGGGGAGGGAAATGACAAGGGGAAAAGTGAAGTTACACATCATGCTCTTTCCTCAGATTCTGATATTCCCCTAAGAACATCTTTCACAGCTTCCCTGATTGAACCTCAGTTTCATTTCCACAGGACAAAACGATCTAATTCTTTAGAATATTCAGAATATTAAAGATTAAAGGGTAGAACTTGGCCTTTTATTTTAAAATGTTAAGATTTCAAATATGATTTTAAAATAGTATTTCCCAAATTGTGTTTTGTGGAACACTAGTGTCCAACAAATACTCTTAAGAACAAAAGATTTTCAAGGTTAAGTAAGTTAGGAAAATGCCGAGTACCTTATTCATTTCTTAGAACATCACAAAGTACATAAGCATATGTTAGGTGTAATGTCCTACAGAAGTCAGAATTGTAGTCACCAATTCTGGGATACTAAGTTAAGTTACACGGGTTTACATGCTTCATTATAAAATTAGAGAATGGCCTAACTAATCCTTAAGGTGTCATTCAACCATAAAATTCAATGATTCAACCTTCTGTGTATTAGGAAAATAATGTTCATCATCTATAGATATGTAAGTATCTTGGTTTCACTTATTCCATATAATACACACATATTCCATCTTTTAGTGCACACACACACTATATATTGCAAGCAGGTCACTGTATTAAGTTTAAATCCAAGTACTTTCAAGTGCTTATGTATATAAATGTATATATGTATTATGTATGCATTCACATATAGGTATAGCATGTCTTCCAACATTTATATAGATCTTACATTATCTAGTAAAAATTTTTCCAACTCTGCCCTCTCGTTTAAGAGGGCCCGGCAGATAGACTGAAGGGAACTACAGAGGAGGATGAAGAAAGTGAGGAGAAATGGGAGAGGATAGTTCAGTAAGTGGCGCGAAGCAGCGCCTCTCAAACTTCACAGCCCATTACAGCTTGTGGGAATTCGACCCCGGGCAGGGTCAGAGTAATTAAGCCAGCGCTCTGACGGAGAGACCCAGGCACCGGTAGTTTTTAAAGTTCTCCTCGGTAAATCTAGTGTGAGTCCGAGTTTGGGGGCCAGAAGGCCAAAGACACGCAACGGTCAGAGAGTTGGAGCGCGAGCCCGGGACCGGGGAGCCGGGCAGGGAAAAGCCCGGAGGCTCCGCCTCTTCCTGCGGCCGGGAGGAGCCGCCGACCTCCGGACACACGGCTCCCATAGGGACACCCTCCGTTCGGCGGCGGCGGCGGCAGCTCCCGCCCCTCAGCGGGAAAGGACTAGAGGCTGGCAGGGAGGAGGAAGGCGGCAGCGGCGCCGCGTTACCTGATCAGAGCCGCGACCCTCATGCTGTGCGCAGTGCGCGTGCGTGCGCGGGCGCGGGGGGGGGAGCCGGGAAATCGCCGCGCCCGCCGTGACGCGTCGCGGGGCCTCGCCCGGGTGTTCGCCCCACCGCCTGTTAGGCGACCGGCGCTGAGGTCCCTGCGGCTGCCGGCGGGACACTTGGGCGCGGAGGACGCGCCACGTTGGCGCTTTGTCCCTGTGGCGGGGACGTCCCGGCCCGGAAAAGAAGGATGTTTAGGCGCGGCCTGACCACCTAAGTGAGGGCACTGAAGCTGCCCGGAGAAGGGCAAAGCCCGCGTCGCAGAGCCCAGGCTCGGTGGCCCTGCATTTGTTTTGGTAGGAAAATGTCCAAAGTCACCTATGCTGCCAATTGAAACACTTGTGGACGTGCAAAAGGAGAGGAAGTTTGTATGTGCCTCCTCAGCCGCCCCCAAGAAGCGAACTGCATTCTTTAGTTTTGTTTGGCTTCTGTCTCCTCAGTTCTCCAAACCTACCTCTGGGGCTAGTTCCGTGACAGCTAGGCTCCCTGTGATTTGGGCCCTTTGTGTAAAGAAGCTCAGAAGTCGATTAAGCCTCATCACCAAAGAGCAGTGGCCTTGCAGGAAGAAAATCTAGCTTCTGAATTCATTCATCAAGTATTCATTGAGTGCCGTTCAGGTACCCAGCACTGTTTTAGGCTCTTAAGATACATTCGTGAATAAGGCAAGAATCGCTTACCTCATGGAGTTTATATGGGAGGGTGGAGAGGGCAGACAATATACAGCCAAAAAATTACATAGTATGTTTAAAAAATAAGAAGTGCCATTTAAAAACATAGAGCTTAAAAGGAATCAGGAAGGAGGTGGAAGGGCAAGTTGCCAACTTGAAGGAGAGTCAACTGTGTATGTAACTGTGGGTATGCCCTAGTGACAGTCTGCTTATCAGTTTCAGCATCTAAAATGTAGTTTTAAAGTTTTGTGATCGTGGATATTTACCAAATGAGTCAGATATTTACGGAGCTTGCAGTCTCGTTGGGGAGATTAGACAATGCATGAAACAAATATTCACAATACAAGATGGTATATTTTGAAAGTAACAAGTTATGTAATGTATATGGTAAGAGCCCTATGAGTTGAATCCACAGGGTAAATGCTAAAAAAAAAAACCAAAAAAAAAAAAAAAACAGGACTTGAAAGATGAGCAGAAATGAACAAGAGGAATAGGTGGGCTTTACAAAGACAGATAAAAGTTCAGAGCATGTCACTCCAAAATGTGCCATTTTAGCGAATTGATTATTTTAAGTTAAGGGCACTTGAGAAGCAGCAGATACAAAAGGGCACTCTGACATTCTTTTTATTTCTGACAACAGGAGATAAAACTCCCATGTAAAAGGTGCCCTCCTTGTGCTTGAGCGGGAAAGACATTCTCATTGCCAAGGATAGGAAATGGGGAATTAAGGCCAGAAAATTATCTGTGCAAACAGAACTTGTTAATATGTGCATTCTTAACTTTCTTTTGCCTCTCCACATAGTTTACTTTTCCACAATTGCCTTTCTTGGTTCAACCTACTATAAAGGCATATAGTTTCTGTCATCTTTTGAGCAGGGATGTTCATTCTTATGTGAAGGCTCCTGTGTCCATGTAAGAAATTTTAGTAAAACTTATATGCTTTTTGCCTGTTAACCTGTCGTATGTGAGTTTAATTCTTAGCCAGAGAACCTAAGACGGTAGAGGAGAGTTTTTCTTCCTCTACGCAGGAATGAGTATGTGTGTTCAGCGGCAGTGGGGAAACCAGCCTGATGAGTTGTCAGGGTATATTGGAGAGAAGGGAAAATAAATTGGATGGATAAGATGATGCCAGATTATCCAGTGTCGTGGAAAGTTAAAACGAGGAATTTCAACCAGTATTTTTGCGGAAATGCTTTAACTTACTTTGAAACTAATATACTAATCCTGAACATAGTAACATACTAATACTGAAATTTGACAAAGTGTTTTTAAAAGAACTCATAAGTTAATAAGAGAAGTATACTTTTAACTAGTAATATCCATTTGTTGATTAGCAATTTGCCCAGACTTCAAGAAAAGATGGCTTAGCAAGACCCTTATATGCAGTGTTCTACATGGATAGTGTAAAGGTAACAGCAGCCCAGTCAATGACAACAAGTTAATAGGTTTTATATCAGTATAGTCTAAAATAATTCCTTTTATAATATGTTGAAATAACTTGCCCAAGATTCACCTTTCCAAGGCATTGTGATTTCACTTCATACAATCTCAAACTGTTAAAAATGACTGTGGATTAGTTTGTAGAGCCAACAAAATAGGTGAATGGAAGATCAGCCTCAAAACATTTCAGTCCCTTGCCAGTTTACTTGAGGGATACTCTTCATGGACAAACACTGTTGCTGAATAAAAAGTTGCAAACTTGTTGCTGAATTCTGCCTCCTTGGTAGCACATCTCAATGATGTACTGATTGATAAAGACAAGGGTAATCAGATCAAAAACTCTATAGGTACTTACTCCTTAGAGAGCGTTAAAGTATTTGCATTTCTAACCGATGCATCTCCCTGAAGTCATGACATACGGGGAGTCATCAGAAGGATTCCTGGGGAGGATTTAGGGAAAAAATGAATTAAGTAATTATTTGGACCATAAATTTAAAGGGCAGCGTTATATGAGTGTCTGATGCATTTATATTACTAATGACAACTTATATGGCCCATGCACTCTTCTAAGTGTTTCATGTATAATGACATTTAAATATGGCTGCAAACCTATGAAGCAGGATACATTGTTACTCTCATTTGCAGATGAGAAAACTGAGCACAGAGAAGTTAAATAACCTGCCTGTTTTAGTCAGTTTGGGCTGCTTTAACAAAATACCTGCTCTGGGTGGCTTAAACAACAGATATTTCTTACAGTTCTGGAGGTTGGGAAGTCTGAGATCAGAATGCCAGTATGGTCAGGTTCTAGTGAGAGCTCTCTTCCTGGGTAGATGGATGTGTCCTCACATGGCAGAGAGACTATTTACTTATAACAGCACTAATCCTGTTCATGAGGGTACATGAATACCATTTTAGCGTATTGATTATTTTAGGGAAATAAATGACCTAATTACCTCACCTCCAAATACCATCACACTGGGGGATTAGGGCTCCAACATATGAATTTTGGGGTGATACATTCAGTCCACAGCACTGCCTTAAGTCCTAGAGCTAATAAGTAGCAGAACCAATATTCAAACCTAGGCAGTCTAGCTCTAAAGTCTTTGCTCTTAACCACTAAGCTATATCTGTCACTGAAGGAGCCGGCTGGTTATTTTGGCTGAAATATCCTGTTTCCAAGATATACTTGGAAGAGCATTGCTATCTTTCACCTCCAGAATTTCCTTTTTCTTTGCTTTCAAGCTAACCAACCCCTTTTCTAAAAGACACAAATTGTATTGTATGAATTAATACATTGCATGAAGTCATGGTTAAACATGATAGGCCTGAGAGTCATTCAGGCTCCTTTAGATTATCTCTTTCCCTCTACTTCTACTCCTTAATGGAGAACAGCAAACTCAGAACCTATAGGAGCCAATCAGGTAACATAAATGAATGAAATAGCTTGGTATAAGACCATTTGGAATGGTGGACTATGGCAAACCACCACTTAGTCATCACTTTGCTGTAGCTGCCCTGTGCAAATGTGGAAAATCAGATCCTCTGATTTTCCAAAAGATGATAGAAATCTTCATTTTAATCAACTCCTTTTTTTGATGTTGGAAACTAATTTTTAAAATTGTAATCACTGTGCACAGCAAATAAAACATCTGCTTATTATTAATTTTATAACTTAACTTTAGAGAGCAGTGTTTCCTTAACTAGTAATTATTGATGTTCTATTATATGTTTATATATCAAAAATTTTTAATGTTTACACTCCTATAGAAATATTTTGCAGTCGTATAAGCAAAAATGTTTGGGAATGTCCACTGCAACATTATTTGTAAACGGAAATATCAGGACTGGGACTTTTTTATTACATAATTTTTGTTATATATATATGTTTTCATATAATATTATTTATTATATCTTATTAATTTACAGTATTATTTGTTATTTATTTCTTGAACAGTCCTGGTACATAGTAGGTACTTACTATATATTCATTGGCTATATAAATATGTATTTAATTAACCTAATTTTCATTGACAGAACTAGTTAAATAAGTTATGATGCCTCCATACACTGAAATAATGTGTAACAGCTACAGAAAAATGAAAAATTCTTTAAGACATATTTTCAAGTGTAAAAAGCAAGTTGCAGAAGTTGTTTTCATTTGTATCAAAGGAAAACTAAACATATATATACATAGATGTATAAATAGATACTAAAGGCTATACAAAATAATATACTAAGCTGTTACAGTGATACTTCTGATGAGAAAAATGGGAGATGGGAATTCTACTTTTACTTCACATAAGTCTGTATTGTTTGACTATTTTTGGTGAATATATATGCATTACTTGTATATTTTAAGAGACTAACTGCTTAGCTCCATTAATAAGTAAATGAAATAAAGTAACATGTAATATGATTTCTTAACATTCAGGTTAGAAGAGATTATTAAAAACAAAAACAAAAACAAAAGCTGGTGAGGATAGAGACCAGTGTTGACAAGGATACAGGGAAAGGAACCATCTCATGCTCAGTTGCTGGAGAAGTAAGTACAACTTTTCTGGAGGGCAATTTTGGACTACATATTAAATCTTTAATGTGCATACACTCTGACTAAGGAGTCCCATCACCAGGAATTTATCTTAAGGAATTACGTGGACAATAGTGCAGAGAATGCTCTTTTCAGTGTTGTTTATAATATTGGAAAATAGAAAACAAACTAAATATCAAAAATTAGGGGATTGGTTAAATAAATATGCCATGGTAAATGTATCACAGAACACCGATACAGTAAAAGATTATGCAATTATCCATATTTGTTAGTGCGTAGACATAACCATGAGATGTAATTGGATTACCTTAACATACGAAGAATACATACAGATGCACATATATGGGAGAGAGTGCAGAATCATGGTTAAGCACTTGTACGGTGGAGTCAGACTCCCTGAATTTGAATGTCAGTACTACCACTTACTAAGGTATGTAAGTTGAGACAATTTACTGGAGCTTTCTTTTCTTTAGTTTTGTTACCTGGAAAGTGGGATTAAAATATGGTCTACTACACATAGTTGTTGTAAGAATTAAATTAACCAGTTCATTATAATAAGATAGCCTACTTTTATTTTACATAAAGAGACATCTGGAAAAAAATCATCAAAATGCTGATGGTGGAGTCTTTGGGTGGTAAAACTGAATGAATTGTTTTCTTCCTTTTATATACCTTTCTATATCATTTTAATTTCCCAAAATTAACACATATCTTTGTAAATAGAGTAGATATTTGGAAAAATGGAAGATTAATAGAATGGAAGGAAGGAAGACAGGCAGAATACCCAACTGCTTCAGGCTTGGTCTCACAGGGAGGCAATACTCTGATGAAGTTACAGAAAAGTATAGGATCTAGTCTTCAGCTCCATAGATTCAAAAAGTCTTTACCATACACCCAGTGTGAATAACAATGTAGAGAATTGATGGATGCTACATAGCTTCATGGATGACTCATTAATAAACCAGAGTCAGTTGAGGGTTTTGCCAATAGTAAAGTACAAAGTGAAAATGCAACTTTTTCATTGAAATATTGCTTGGCAAATTAAAACCTCAATAAGATAAAAAATATGTACCTACTAAAATAGCTAATGTTATAAAGACTGACAATATAAGTATTGACAAGACTAGGGGGGCAACTGAAACTCCAGTATATTGTTAGTAGGAATGCAAAAATGGTACAGCCTCTTTGTAAAACAGTTTGACAATGCTTTATAAAATTGAACACACTTTATCCTATGACCCAGCAAATCCACTCCTAGTATTTACTTTAGAGAAATAGACACATAGGTCTACACAAAAATGTAGTATGTGAATGTTCATAGCAGTATTATTTATAATAGCTAAAAATGTAAGGCAACCCAAATTTCCATCACAAATTAAACAAATTATGGTATATTCATACTATGGTATACTGCTCAGCAATGTGGATAAATTTTAAAAGCGTGCTAACATGAAAGAAGTCAAAACACAAAAGGCTGTATTTTGTATGATTGCATTTTTATGATATTCTAGAAAAGGCAAATCTATCAGTGACAAGAGAGGGTATCAGCATTGCATTGGGTCAGAAATGAGAAGTCGTCAATGGTAAAAGGCCTTCAGGAGATTTTTTAGGGTGAAGGAATTTTTCTACATCTTAATAGTAGAAGTGGTTACACAATGGTATTTGCAGTTACCAGAACTCATCAAATTGTCCACTTAAAATTGGTTAAATTTATTGTACGCAATTAATATCTTAATTAACAAAATAGCTATTGGTAAGGATGGAGTCAGTTTTTATTATCTGTTAAATAGTATTTCATGAATTCCCTTTTTCAAAAAATACAAATATGCATGAGTATATGTACCATCGGAATTAAACTTTGAAGGAGACTAGAATATCCACATCCAATGATAGGATATCATTTCCTTTATTTTTTTTCTCAAACAATGAGGGTTCTAGAATTTTTGTATCAAAAATGTTTTGGGAGTGACTATATAGCTAAAAATGTAGACAAGGGGACTTGTTTTAAAACTGTGTTTGTATATTAAGCACACTCGTTATTCAAGTTGTGAGTTTATCTTAGGGGTGTATTAGAGATTATCAGGGGGCTAACCATCTTTAGAGGCAGTTGCATTTTCAAGCACTGTATTGATTTTGATCAGGTACTAGTCAGTTATAAATATCCGAAAGGAAATTTGCATTACACATTAATATTATCAGCAACATATTTTAAAACTTCTCCTTAAGGGTAAGTTTTACTTCTGCAGATAGTTAATTTCTTCATTGTTCTGTTTTCTTACATTTAGTTTCAGAGAGAGAGAGAGAGCAATAACAGTACCATATTCTTGAATTTATTTTCAAATTCTGGCAATCCATTATGTTTAGACCCTATATCTCTTTACAATCTTCACGTATATATTCAGTAATTTAAAATGTAATAATAATTCAGTTTTTAGCCTAGGTCTTCTTTATGGACTTCTGATTGTATCAAGATTTAAAGTCATTACAGACATTTTCCTTCTATTACAATGTCTATTTTGGAGTTAGGTAAACCTGGGTTTGAATTCTGGTTCGGAGACAATAATTTGTAATTTCAGCAAAATGTTTTTCCTTCATCTGTAAAGTAGTGATATCCATATTTACCTTATGAGATAAGGATGAACTATATATAAATATATTATATATATATATATATAAATAAACATATATATATATATATATAAATGCACTGGTCACAGTATCTGTCACATGTAAACCCTGAAGCACACACGAAAAAATTATAAAGCAAAAGATTTACTGCTAAGAAGCCAAAGATGAGTTAAGATGGAATCATAAAAAATGCTCTATTAGTCCAAAAGGAGGCAGAAAAAAAGAGGAAAGGGGGAAAAATGAGACAGAAAACAAATATCAAGATGGTAAATTTAAATCCAACAATATCAATAGTTGCATTAAATGTCAATGTCTAAATGCCTAAAATGCAGGTTGAAAGACTGGACAAGGAAGCAAGACCCAGCTATATCATTTTTATAAGACATTCACTCTAAAGATGAAGACACAGACAGGTTAAAATAAAAGGATGAAAAATATATATTTGTACTATATAAACACTATGCAAAAAAAATTAGCTGGGGTGGCTATATACATATCAGACAATATAGATTTGGGGGCAAAGAATAAAATTAGTTTCTCTTCCTCCTGAGACCCCCAGCCCCTCAGACCCCTTCCTGTGAGGCAACACATTACCCATTGTTCTCTATCTTTTCAGAATGAGTTTATGAATATATAAACATGTATCACTTTATTTTTTACCAACGGGAACATACTATACTCACCGTTGTGTACCTTGTTTTTCCAAATATATCTAGGGCTTTATATCACTACATAGAGATTTAGCTCATTCTTTTTAACTACTGCATAGTAAAGAAAAAAATTTTCTTTAAGTTCTCCATTAAGAACATCAGGGTCTCCAAGCTCTAGCTAATAAAGGTTAGGTGAAGCCCCTCTAGAATAAGACTGTGGGGTAAATAATTTAAAAAACACTGGACAATTGCATCTCCAGGGCATTCAAAACTAAGATCAATATCTTGACATGTCACACTCCAATGCCATTATATCAACACACACTTCTATACTTGAGGACATCATCCTCCACCTATTTAGTCTCCAGGGTAATTCTTAACTTCTCCTTTTCCTTTATCCTTCCCCAAACTGTGACCAAGTCTTAAAGATTCTACTGTCAAGGTGTCTCAGTATGTTAGAGATGCATGATGAAATTCTTTTTGAAGTTTATTGCTGCCTCTTCAGGGTATTGGAAATAAGATTAATATCTGCACCCAATTTCAATCTCCATTGCCAGATGTTTGTCTATAAAATTGCATTATAGAAGAAATTTAGAGTTATTAATAGTGATAAATTGGTATTTTTAATATTTCCTATTCAAAAAGTTTCTTCCCAGATTCCTTCTTTATAACTTTATACATTGTTCTTATTTGAGAAAATGTTTCTGGTCTGGTGGGATATGTAGTGTTGTATAACTATAATGGGGATTTATGGATCATCTTTTGACAAGTGCCAAATACTTTACCAAGTTCTGTTTCATGTATCCTAATAATACCCCTTTGAAATAGAAAGAAAATATTTTCATTTCAACTTATTAATGAAAGAACAGGCATAGATACCTCAGGTAATTAGTACTTGCCTACACAGTGGATTAGTGACAGTGCTTGGACGAGAACCCAGGTTTCCTGACTTACAAGCCTGATTCAAGTTTCAGAATCATTAAACTGTCTTCTCTGCAATTTTGAAAAATTACTAGCATATACTCTCACACATTCTGAATTTCTAGAGCTTAATAATAGTCCATTAAAAAAGAAAAATATCTCTCTTCAAATCATATTGGAAAAGAACATTTCTCAAGAAACGTGGAGAATACGTATTCAACCACTGATTCTCTTCATCAAGAACTTCTCTGTAAAATGACCTTAAAATGTGATGACATCAGGCTCAATGTTATACATATTTTTATTCCTCTAAATTATTGTCCAAACATATAAATGCCCTAGACTTTAAATCAATCATTTGAAACTGGTTGACTACAGCTTTGAAAACATTGGGAGCATCATACACATCAAGCCCGTCTGTCACTTGTCTTTCATCATGGAACATATACAGTCTAAAATCTTCATAGAAATATCTCATGGCTCTGGTAAAAGCTTATGAATAACCTTCTTTGTCCAGCTGTGTATTTCTTAGTAATTAGATGAATTAAAAAAAATCCAACAGACTCAGTTCTAAATAGTGACTCAACGGCAACAGGAATAGTTGAATAAACGAGTTTATTTAAATGGGAAACATATATTTCTCTGAAGTGGAGCAATTTGCAAGAAGAACTGAAAAAAAAAAAACAGCCTATAAAAGAGAATTTAAACTTGGAAAATTTTTATTGCAATTATAGTAATATGTTAGAAGTTGATTGAACATTTTAATTATGGTTATTTTCTCTTTGAGCTTTAATTTCATCAATAAGATTTCTATACATTGGCTTTGCTCTTTGTAGAACTCAATAGATTAAATTTTTGTTCTGTTTAGTAATGTGTATTTTGGATTATGTGTGTACATAATTCTAGTATTGTTTTTTTATTTTACATCTCTGAGCATGTGCACATACATGGAGAATAAGTGATGTTTGAGAACTATTCAGCAATGAGGAAGGAGAACACATAGTTGGTATGATTTAATTTATCTACAGTTAAAAACATGACAGAAATAAAATAGGATTTTTAAGCAAGCAAAATTTACTATGTAAGCAATGATAAAATGAATATGAGGGAGATGTTTGATGATTAAATAATAGACAATGAATACTTAAATTTATCTGTCACACAGTTAGTATTATAATTCCAGAAATTAAACAAAGAAAACCACTTCTGTAACTCTTTACAAAAATTGATTTTAATTTTTCTTCATTTAATTTCTGTTTGTACCTATATATAAACATAATTTTAACATAATTGTTATTTTGAGTGGGTATTGTTTTGTGTTTTGACTTGGGAAAATGAATGCTTTTTATAGGTAAGAAATTATTTAGAAAAATGTGGTGGATATTAATTTCATTTGATATTTCAAAATATTGATAATAAAAATAATGAGGAAGAATCATTCTCTGAAATCTCCTCCAGTATTTCTTTAAATAAGAGATGGAGATATAAATTAATAAAGAACAAATAATTAACCTACCTGATTTGCTTTTAGGATTTTCTTTCTTTTTCTTCATCACTCACTCCTTTTTCCCTCTCGGGCAAAAGGAAATGTATACATCCTTAATTCTACTCTCTTTTGAAATGCATAATAATTGTTGTCAGTCAGTTGAAATATTCTAATGCCATTAGTGCAAAATACTAATGAGTGAATGGATAGCAACATTTTGCCCATATCAACTAAACCTAGTAAAAACTCAACAAAATTAATTTTGTTATCTTGTGGAAAAGATTTTGCTTCCTAAGACTAACGAAGACTTTTCAAGACTACATGATTCCTATTCATTGGCAAGATACCATCTGGTACATATAGTAGCTTTTATTACTGTTCACCAAATGTTCTATGTTTCCCCTATGGAGTCCTTTGCTGAGAGACCACTGATTTCTGCCTGATGATCATGTGATTTGTTTTGGCCAATGAAATGAGGAGAGGTGACAGAAGTCACTTCTGATGAACCTTTAAGAGCAAGCATTTGGTTCACTGGTTCTCTTTTTCATCTGCCAAGACACTGGTTATCAACCAATCATTGCTCTACCAACCTAGGTCCGGAAACAAAGCCCCTAGCTGTCCTGAGATGGATGCTTAGCATGACTGAGAAGTAAACCTTAGTTGTTGCAAACCACTGAGATTTTAGAGGTCACTGAAATTTGGAAGCCACCAAATAATCTCAGGGAGGAAGTAATCCTGTCAGTTTGCATGGGCAGCAACCTGGCAAGCACGTGTAGGATTAGCTTCTTAGGGGTGTTAGGTCAAAGACAATTAAATGTGAAATTGAAGTAGGCAAAATTTACCTTATCCTAATAGATACAAAAACAGCAGATTTTTTTTTCCTTGAAGTCATTTTTCAAGATTCTCAAATAATTTTAGTTCACAGACCTCTTTGATACAAACACAGCAGACTTTATTTGCCAGAACATCAATGCACACATACTTGCCTTCCTACTCTTGGCTTTGTGACATTTAACATGTCACACAACAAACCTTCTTGTATATTGCAGGCTAGATAAGAAACCTTCTGTGTGGTCCTATCCCACCTTGTCCTTTCCAGTCATAATATATTAAATGTCTCTATTCTCTACTACATTTTCAGTTTTATGAGGGCAAAGACTGTCCCGTTCTGTTGTACCAGTCAAGCTAATGACAGGAAGCTTGGGATTTGAAGGAAATTGAATGAAAGGACTTTTTTTAGAGTTGTAGGCAAGATAAAGCTATCACCAAGAGATGTTGAGATGCTCAGGAACTAGCAACGCCAGGAAGATAATACTATCCAAATCTGAAGAGGAAAGGGAAGAAAATGGCATCATTGGACCTTTTTAGATACTGTAGTGATAGTAGAAGGGTCACTCAGTAGGAGCTATAGTGATTGAGGGATACAGTCACTACCATAATAGTGCACCAAGAAAGGGAAATTGTTGATCTCTTTCTCCATCTGCTTTTCTATCTCCTGCTAGTATCTCCCACTGCCTAAATTTCACAGAAAGAGGATAAGGAAGCATGTGAATACAGTTCACAGAAGTCAGCCTTTGGGGCACAGAGAAGGCAGAGAAAGATAAAGAATTGATCTTGGGAGGGCAAACAGAAGAATATACACACCTCTTTATTGCTATATTTCCAGTTCCTGTGTGTTTACCTGGTACATAGGAAGTGCTTAAAGATATTTGATGGATGAAAGAATGGATAACATAGACATCAAATGCAAAGTAATTAATATGGATTCTAAGTTCACAATGCAGTTCTTATTTTTTAGGAAATTAATTTACTTCAACAAGTTGTATTGTCACTGAATTTTGTTGTGAGAGCCTTTTAGCTATTGATATTAGGTACTTTTAGACCACATTTTGAACTCCTATGAAGAATACTAAGAAGTAAAGTAATTGGGGAAGCAATTGTGAAAGAGGTCTTATTGGTATGCAAAACTGAGGTGACTCAGTTTGTAACAAGTTTATTGAGTAGATAATTAAGTGAAGAAGGTGAGTCAGAAAATGTAATTCAAGTCATGCAGTTACAACACATTACTCAAATTATCACTGATATTGATGTTGGGTAGAGTGTCAGGGCAAGGCATTAGGAGATCACGTGATTGTGGCATTTGATCACTGTGGCAATGATGATGATTAAAAGATTGTGGGATGGGCTAGCTATCTCTGTGTTGTAAAGTTTGTGAAAGAGAAAAAGATAAGCTTCGTGCTTGAACTCTTAAGCTGAAGCATGGAGAGAATATCAGAAAGTTTCTATGGAAGTTTTAAGCAAGATTTCCTAACCTAGGGTCGACATGAAGAATTCACATTTCTTATGCTAAAATAGGGGCACTTACTGGGAAGAAGTGAAACACTGTGATTTGAGATGGAGACATTTGGGCAGGCATAGATGAGGCTGAGAACTTAAAACCTCAGATTCCTTTGAACCTGCCTTGAGAGTGGAAGCTGCTCTCTCCTACTGTCTGAGGAAACCAATCTTTTTTTGTAGAGAAACTTTTCAATAACATCTCTTGGGGCAGCTGCCTCTCAAGGGGGTATCTATTCTTCTCAAGACACTTATGCCCCATTCACCATGTCTTATTGTCTCCAGGACCATAATAAAAATTAAATCCCAACGTAACCCTGAGCCCCAGCGTATCCCTGAGAGAAAATTGCAAGGTCTGCTCTGGGAGATCTTTTTGCCAATTTATATAAGCAGAATCTGGCAAACATGAATTAGATTGAATTCTGAAGAGATTAACTAGGTTAAGGTGAATGAACAGTAAGATTTAATAGGCCGGTGGGACCAGCCAGCATCAGCATCACTTGTGAACTTGTGCAAATTTCCTAGACCCCATCCCAGACCCTAAACTCTAGGGCATGGGCCCTGGAAGTCTGTTTTAACAAATCATCCAAGTGATTCTGGTGCATGTTAAAATTTGAGAACCACGGAATATGATAAATGTATATATGCAGCCTCTACAAGAATTTGAGATTTTAGTATTTCAGCTAGGAAAGTTGGGAGTGAGCCTAACAGTTGACTGGTTAATGGAAGCCTGTACTCAACAGTTGCCTGCGGTCAATGAGGCTGAGATTAGAGAATTACCCTGGCATAATGTAGAAAAGGAAACTTGATGGCTTAAAGAAATAAGAATTTTAAAACAGATTTAAAATATGAAGTTTGCTCCACATTCTCTGGCCTTTCTTACCCCAGAACATCCTAGAGGATACCTCCTTCATTCTAAGCATATTAAAATGCAGTGGCAAAAGGAACAGCAGCATCCCTGAAAACCTCTATGATGGCTATCCCTAACAGCTGATGATGGACATGAGAGATGTTGCCATGGAAATGAACTCCCTGATTTGAGTAGGAAAAAAAATAGAGCCCCAGAATAGTAGGGCCAAGTGGCTGCTCTTAACTATTATTATTGTTGTTGTTAATAATAATGTCTTATTAGACACAATTTAAAGAGTGGTAATCAAAGCATGGACATGTGCCAATGACTGATCGTAAGGTCACAGGGAATTAAATCGATGGGCAACCTTCTAAGGTGTTTCTTGACTTATATAAAATAAAAACCAATTTAAGTTGTCATAGTGAGAATTCTTAGCCTCATAGCCAGTTCCCAGACTTAAGCCAATTCACAGATCTGAAGCCCTTTAATTAAGGAGTAGGCCAGGTCCTTCTGAGGAAGAATGTAGCCTGTAGTATGGCCACAAATGGTGTTCATGGCTTTTCCAGATGAACCTATTATCACTTACCAGGGTGATTTTTACTGGGGAGGAAATCTCCAGTCCTTTTGGGTGTTTTTAAATAGTGATTCTGAGGTAATTCTAGTCCTTAGGATACAAAACATTGTCATGGCCCAGTGGTCAGCGTATGGACTTATGAAAGTCGGGTGATAAATAAAGTCTTGACTCCATTTAATCCAACCATGGCTCCATTAGGTCCACAGATCCATCCTGTGGTTATTTCCATAGTTTCTGAATATATTAAAAAAATATGCATTTTTATCAGCTGAGGCATCAACTTAGAAACAACAGCTGGTGAGTTTAGGTTGTTATGCTATAGAATGTAGTGTATGCCTTAAACTAATATTAGATGTACAGTGCCATTTTCCCTATAGCCAGAATTTAGAGATTTAGGAACCAAAGAGTGGAGGTAGGAGTTATTTCTCTCACTATTATATCTCATATCTCCCTTAAGTGTTCAGAAGATGTAGAAATACTAATTCCCAAGGTAAAATAATTTCTGCCAGGAAACATAATTGTTCCATTAAATTAAGAGCTGAGACAAAACTTTGGCAATTTGGGGCTTCTTGTGCTGAGGAACGAACAGGAAGACCTTCCCTTACTGGCTAAAATAGCTTCCATGAGGAAACTGGGTTGCTGTGATAAAACAGAGGCAAGGAGAACATGTGTGGAACTCAGGGCTTTTACTGAGGAACCTCTTACTTTTCCTTAAGAATGATCCATGGGAAAATGTGGAATCTCAATAAAGCCAACATCACTAAGAATTTTAAGTTGTGGAAATAAGAGTTTAGGTCACTCTACCAGGTAAATCAGAAAAACACAGGAAAGAAGTGATGGATATAAGTTTAGGTCTTATGACCAGCTATAGAAGCAGATATTATAGGGCTTTATCGAATGTTAATTTGTTTTCATTTTTCTCCTTCTTCTGCTACTGAATGTCAAAAGTTCTGATGGAAGGTTAATTACAATTCAAGTTTCAGGACAGGGCATGAATGAGCTGAAATCATTTTGTGTTTATAGACTAGCTGATGGGATTTAGTGTCACTTTTGTGTATGAGACCAGAGTTTCTTCATGAGATGGAGGGGTAAAAATGAATGCTGTGGGGCAAAAATGATGAATTGGGCTGGTTATTCTTTGTCCCTCCTCTTCCCATGAACTGGTTACGTATTGTTGCATAAGAAATTACTCCCCAAATCTAGCATCTTAAAACAATAACCTTTTATTATTTCATAATTTCTGTGGGTCTGAAACACAGACGTGGCTTAGCTGGATCCTCTTTTCAGTTTCTCTCAGAGGGCTAAAGCCTCATCCAAAGAATTGTCTTGTGAAGGATCTACTTCCAAGCTCTCTCATGAGGCCATTGGCAGGATTCAGTTCCTCAGAGCTATTGGACTGAGGGCCTTAGTTCCTTGCTAGGCTGGAGACTTTTCTCATTTCCTTGCCCTGTGAGACTCTCCGTAGAGCAGGTCATAAAATGGCAGCTGACTTCCCACAGAATGTGGAAGTGAGAGAGCAAGAGAAAGTGCCCAAAACAGAAGCCTAAGATGGAAGCTAGGATGGAATCACATCATGGAAGTGACATTCCAACAATTTTGTCATATTCTATTCATCAGAAGTATGTGACTTTGTCCAGCCTACCTTCAGGGGGAGAAGACACAAGGGAATGAATACCAGGAGGCAGTGGTCATTGGGAGCCACCTTGGAGGCTGCTTCTCATACCCTCAGTTCATTCTCTGCCCTACTCTTCCCTGATATGGATCCCAGTTGGAATGCATCACTCAGGCTCTTGCCCTCTGGCTTTCTGTTGGGTTTTACCAATGGGAGGGCCAGGCAGAAAAATAAAAAAGAAAAGTAGAAACTTTTTCCCCTGCTTTATTTCTGCCTTTGTTCTGTGTTTCTGGCAGTGGCTGTAATCTTCTGCCTCATAATTTTGGTTGCCTAGTTCCAGACCTCACTAAGTACTGGTAACACCATTTTCTCCTCTTCCCCCTTCAGGCTTAGGAATGATTTAGGCTTCCCACAGTTGCCAGTCCTTGAATACCTCAACATCCCTTGCTGATTCTTCAATTCTGCACACACATCTATAAATGTTCCTTTCATTAAATTCTTTTGTTTCCCTAATAGCACTTTAAATAGTATACATCTCTTAAGGAAGAAATTATGTATTATTATTTCTTTAGTCCTAGTACCTAACATGGTAGGCATTTAATGTGTTGGCTGATTAAATGAATAAGAAGATGGGTAGATGGATAAACCTAGTTTGAGCAATGTGAAAGAAAGGGAAGTTAAAATATTTTAATATATGAAAATTCTTCACTGACACAGAGACATTAGGCTCCTTACGTTTTGTCTGAAACTATAAAAAAGAAAAGAATTAGATGATCTCTAACGAAAAATGGCAATTTTAAAGAAGTAATTTTTGAATCTTTTGATAGAGAAGGAAAAAAAGAAACTAAAACAAGCCAACAAGTCTACAGTGGTGTAAGAGGAGTTTTTTTCCCAGAGGAGTACCAAGTTTATAGAGGCAAAATGCATACTGAATGGGCTTAATATTAAATAACTAAATATTAAGTAACCATAACCAAAGGGTATAGTTATTTTATACCATTCCTAAACAATTTAAGATTATTTCAGCTATATGTTTCAGGAAAAAACTTTTATCAATGAGTTTTAAATTTATGTTGATAATCAAGAGCAATTAAGCTGATGTCTGGAACCATTTAAGAGTTTTAGGCTTAAAGTACTTCACAACAAACCATACTGTAATCTAAATATTAATGTACAATTAGTAGAGAACCCTGACTCATTGGAAAAAAGACAACTAAAATACTTACTATTAGGTTACTTCATTCTGCAAAATGTAGTATTGTGGAAATTTGGCATTTTCACAATTTACTTTGTCAGAGTAAAGTACCACATCCTCTGAAATTTCGTTTGGATCCTTTTGTCACCATAGTAAGAAATACCCTTCATGTTCTGGGTTAGAATTTCCCTGTTAATAGAAGGCAGATTCTAAAGACTATCTGTTTTATTTCTGTAAAGTGTGTTATAGCAGCCTTGGAAATTGTTTTCAAAATTTGACTTGATCATTATTTTTCCCTACTTGCCCTCACCTCAGGAAACATATATTTGAACAGTAAATTCATTGTCTTTATTACTCTTCTGTTACACATGGTTACTTGCAGTGGGAAAGTAAGGGAATATTTGCAAGACTGGGGTAAAGACTGTGAGGAAGAGCAAAATTTATAGGTAGAGTCCAATTGACTCAAAAGCATTTTATCAGTGGGAAATCTATTTTTTAATGCATTTTTATATAACCCTACTGCCTGGCTAATTTATGTTTTAAAAAATCTCTAGGAGTAACTTTTCTTGTTTTAATTGGCAGTTTTATTGGCATTGCGTTGAAAACAGTCCTCATTAATACAACATTCATTGCACTTAAAGAAACCTAAGATGGTGTACTGCAGGGTGTAAAAATATCTCAAACAACTCTGCACCTTCTTCCCAACATTTGCAATCAGTAAAATAAAAAAGCTGAGAGAAATTAATAAAGTGACAGAAACCAGCAATGTTCAAAAAGAAACTCTAACACTAAAAACCTCAACTTCTTAATTATATCCTCTCCTCCATTTCAAACACACACATGCACAGACCTACATATATCTTAATATCAGCATATTCAAAGATATTCTCACTTTTGCATACTTGAACTAACTTACGATCCCCAAAGAGTTACAGGGTCTAGGAAATTGTTCAGTTAATAGAGAACCAAGAATTCTTTAGACTAAAAATATTTGTAATCAAGCTTCCAAGTGGGTAATAGAATATGTGACTGAATGTGAAGCAGGCAAAAGAAAAAAAAATGACAAATCCATTTATTTCTTAAAAATCAAAACATTATATTGGGAAATCTGTTACTCACTCACCTGCCAAGTTCTAAGATTAGAAATCTTTGTTTTCACTGCAACAGTTGATGCTACTGAAAACTGCTAAAGTCACTTGAGGAACCTGTTCCCTGTTCTATTTCTGATGTTTCTTCTTCAATAACTTTTTAATTAAAAAGCTTTTTACAGATAACCCTAGAGTCATAAGAGCAATGCTTTTAGATTCCCCCCTCTCTTATGTGTATATATATGTCTGTGGTTCTTCAAATCTATTAAAATAAGTGCCGTCCTGCAGGCTGAAATAAAGCTACAAGTACATCCGACTCAGTTCTCTAATTATCTCGTATATTTCTACCACTGTGTTAATTAACTTCTAAACTTTATGACTCTGTCAGCCCTACAGTTCTTTCTCTCAGTGTCATCTGTTCTCAGTATTGTTCATAGTTTTAGAAGTTAAATCAAGCTTTTCCTATAGGTTTCATTTGAATATGACTTGACAAATCACCATAGCCATTTAGTCCACCATTTCATTAAGACACTGTTTCTTTACACATAGTATTATCACAGTATATTTACTTCTTTGTTTTCAATAGAGAGAAATGTAATAAACCACTAATAGTATCATGGGTTAAGAAGTGCTGAAGGACCAGAGTCTACTGAAAACCATTCATCTTCCTACATGGTATGGTGTATGGTACTCTCATCAGCAGTGTCACTTTATTTAGTTAAGTTGAATGGCTAGGACAATAAAATAGTCTGATAACGTTACAAGGAAATAATCCAATAATACAACAAATCAAGCATGCTTGGTGTAACTCAAAACCTATCTAAACAAAAAAAACCCATAATCCTTGCCGATAAGTTCGAGACCAAATTTAACTTTATATTGAGTCTTCAAATTCTACAACTTTTCCATTATTTAATATATGCTTTTCAAAACTCCAGAAAGAAATTAAAGAAAAAAAGGATCTTCTTTTCCCCTCCACACACCATTACATAACAGAGGTTTAGAGAAAGCTCCAAAGGTTGAGGTGTGTAAAAGATCTTAAACGACAGAGCTGTTTTTGTTCACTCTCCCCTCCTCTGCTACAAAGAAAAACAAGAACATGGGTGACCTATAAGGATAAGGGAAACAGATTTCCATCTGTAAGCCAATAAGGGGCCACTGAAAACAAGGGTATGAAAAGAAGTTTCAAAAGTTATAAGGAACACATTCAGAGAAGACTTTCAAATGAAAACAAGCAATTAATGAGTTGGGTAACAACAGAAATTGAGCGTATGCCAAGGCCTGATATCTAACTCATGCCTCTTTGGTGAGAGAAATTGCTTTCTTTTACTGTGTAGCTCTGTCATGAACTTTGTGACCTTTGGAGGAAAGAAAGGTGCTCATGAAATAAAATTAGGATTATCGTTACTGAAAGCAAAATGAGAGACTAGTGGGTTTATTATTTATAAATCACTCTAAGTAAGAATACCAAAGCAGGAAAGTTAGTTTGTCTAAAAATAAGCTTGATACAAAGAACACATTGTGGCTGCAAATCTATAAACTGCATAATGTTCTAGAATAGTTACATGGGCAATATGAAATGATATTTTAAGGAATTTGCTTATATATGTAGATAATTAATATGGATAATTTAAAGAAGTAGTTGTGACCTTGGGCAATTTTGATAATCTCACTTTGTGTAGCTCAGTTTCCCTATCCTTAAAATATAAATAACAAAGAACCCATCTCAAAATTTGTTTTGTTGCTACTAATCTATACAATATGTTTAAGGTATTTAGACCTGTGCCTGACACAAAGTAAGCACTCAATAAATATTATTACCATAGCCTTAAAAATACAGACTTTTGTTAAAATATCTGAATAAGTGCTTCAATTCTCCAGTATGCCTTAAAAAGATAGGTTCTGTGTGAATGCCTATAATAAACAGAATAATATGCCCCAAAGATACCCAGGTAAATCCTAACCTCTGGAAACTGTGAATGCTACTTTATATAGCAAAAGCATCTTTGCAGATGTGATTGCATTAAGGATCCTGAGATGATGAGATTTTCCTGAATTACCTGGGTGGGTTTTAAATGTGTCCTTATGCTCTAGAGAGAGGCAGAGGGAGATCTGTGTACAGAAGAAAGCCATGTGATGACTAAAGCAAAATGATTGCTGGCTTTGAAGATAGAGGAAGGAGCCACAAGCCAAGGAATGCAAGGAATGCAGCTCTTGAAGCTGGAAAAGACAAAGAAGCAGATTCCCCCCTAGAATCTCTGGAGGGAGCAAGGCCCTCATCACATCTTGATTTTAGCCTAGTGAAACTGATTTTAGACATCTGTACTCTAGAGCTGTAAAATAATGAATTTCTAGTGTTTCAAGTCGCTAAGTTTGGGGTAATTTGTTACATCAGCAACATGAAACTAATGCAATGTCACACCACCTTTTCTTTAATTAATTAATTATACTTATTAACCACATGCTATGGAGTGAAATGGTTATGGGAAAGTATGATTATCTGGTTTACATAGTCAAAATAGGGATCTGTTTGATTAAATTTTAAGAACTGATACGGTTTCTCCACCTTCCCCTTTCCCATCCCAGTGTCTGAAACTGTTTTATTTTAACCATTCAGACAGAGCTATGGGCATTTAGTGAGAGGCTGTTTTAGCTTTCTTTCTATACTTAATTTACCATTTCAAACAAGCACTCTTTAATTTGATAATCTAAGGCAAGATGGTATTACTGTTTAGGTAGCTATCGTGAATACAGGCATAGAGACTTGCCACATTTAACACAGCAAGAAGTGGTTGGATCAGGCAGGGAAATTCTTGGTGTTTTGGAAGAGTACCAGCTTTGTAGCCAGGGAAATTCAGGTTTGAATCCTGGGTCTACTGTAAGCTTTGAGACCTTTATCATCTTTGGACTACAGTTTCCTCCTGTGTAAAATAAGAATTTTTTAAAACTGGCTATATATGATAAATATGGTCTCATTTTATTTATAGCCAGATTACAATGCTCCAAGTCCACATTGCCTTTAGAAGTAGGAATTTCAGTCCTTTTCCCAGAGGGTCCCCTCATCAAATGTTTCTGAGAATTTAAGTCTCCACTCATTGCCTGAGAATGGAGCAGCAAATTAGATGATGCTTCTAGCTCGACATCAACATACAATGTTGGTATCTACTGGTTGCAGAGGCCCTGGGGCCACGTCGCTTCCTGCGCTACCTCTGAGGCAGGCTGCACTGAGGCAGGCTGCAGCCTGCCCTGGTGCCCTCAGTGTAGCAGATCTGCACTAAGTCCTCAAGAAAAAACGGCAAGAATGGATTCTTGAGGTGAGTGATCAGGCAGAGGGTGAAAGATGCCCTTCCTTCTGTGTTATACTGAGTCAGTGTATGTTCCATGGAAGATAGCCAGTCACAAAGCAGCATCCTGGAGATTTTATGTTTTTCAGCTCTTTTGATTCTCCCACACATGATTGTTCTCCCCTGGGGCATAATTCCTAGTACTGAATTTGATGAATCCAGAAGGATAGTAGCAAGCAAAATTTAGATAAACCCATAATTGACAAATCCAACAAGTATTAATTGGGAGACATCAGCTCTATTTAGGGGAGCTTCTAAATCTCTTGTAAATTGTATCAAGAAAGAACTGTGACCTTCTAGGAACTATCCCACAGTGTCATTGACTAAGATACAGCACTTGGCCCAGATCAGAAATTTAATCTCAGACTCTGCATAAAACAGAATTCACCAAAATTGCTGATGCTTTCCTTAAAATCTACCATTTTCCAAATTCTTAGGAATTTATGTGAGTCTTATAAGCCTGGAAGCTACAAACCAGTAAACTGTCTTAGAAAACTTTTGGCCATCAGAAAAAAATGGTTTATCTGGTCCTCTGACAAATTTTCACATGATCTTCTTCACTGAGTCAAGTTCTCATTGCGAACCAGCCAGATCATTCATTTGATGATAAATGATTGCCCATCTGAACCTATTAATTAAAATATACAGCATTCGATTTTTTTTTCTTCTGTCAGGGAACATCTCTGTTGCCTACTGATTGGTCAAATAGAAATAGTGCCCCAAGATTTAAGTGGTTCTTAACTTTTGGGGATGACACATTTCTTCCCATTGCAATGAATGTATGCAAAGTCTACAAAATGTGGTAGTAAGAAATATCAAGAGGATTTTGTGGCCAATGGACTCCAGGTTAATAACCATTGAGACACAAAGAATTTCAAATATGAAGGAAGATTTTCAGACATCTGTGTGACAACAGAATTTAGGGGATCAGTTTGGATTTTTGTTCTACTATCACATTGAGTTGCTAACAGTCAGTTGGATTCTGTATCTTTAATGCATTTGGGTGGTAGAGTTGGCCAAAGTAAATATTATATTTGGTTTGGTGTTGAAAATAGATTGTTATTAGAAATTTTCTATTTATATAGGATAGTATATTAGTTTGCTAAGGAAGCTATAAGAAAATACTATAGACTGATTGTCTT
This sequence comes from Camelus bactrianus, assembly GCF_048773025.1. Taxonomy (NCBI): domain Eukaryota; kingdom Metazoa; phylum Chordata; class Mammalia; order Artiodactyla; family Camelidae; genus Camelus; species Camelus bactrianus. The sequence goes on from NC_133544.1 coordinate 68,207,320, forward strand.
AAACAATAGAAATTTATTTTCTCACTGTTATGGAGCCTGGAAGTTCAAGATAAAGGTGCTGGCAGGATTGATTTCTTCTGAGGTGTTTTGCAGATGGTTGCCTTCTTCTGACCTCTTCTTATGTTTATCCCTCTGTGGGTTTATAGGGAAAAGACCCCTACTGTCTTTTCATATAACCAAATTTTCCCTTCTTAGAAGGACACTAGTCAGATTGGTTTAGGACTCACCCATATGACCCCATTTAACCTTTATGACTTCTTTAAAAGCCCTATTTCCTATATACTCACATTCTTAGGTACTGGAGGGCTAGGGATTAAACATATGAATTTGGGGGTGGGGCACGATTCAGGCCATATAGCACAGTATCTGAATTTACTTGTCTTTATTTGCTTCTAAAAGTATTACTTCAAATTCCAAATTTTCACAGTTGAATTTTCCCTCAGAAATATTACGTGGTGTAGAAATTGTGCCTCATTTTCTTAGGTTAACCTTATGTCAATAAAACTGGCAATGGTTAATTTGTGGCCCAAAGGAAACACCACAGACAAAAGGCTTTATAAAGTGAAAATAGTAATAATTCAAAGAAAAGCTTCGAAGAGTTTTTCTTCATTTTAAATGTCATCATGGAACAAGTAATGTAAATAATTAATATGTAGTTTTGAAAAGATTTATAAAATTTGTTTAATTGTCATGTTTGCTTTTTATGTAGAAGAACTGGTACACAAGTTGTTCTTGGCAATGTAAGAACTATACAAATTATATTTTAATCCTCACCACACTATGGCTTTTGCTATGTTACAAACATATCAATAATATATTTGCAAATCTGCCAGCTGAGGTTGAAAATTTCAAGGGAGAAAGAACTGGTGGGTTTATATAATACAGTAGGCTGAAAGATCAAAACATTAGACATTAATTTAGAAATAGTATGTTTATTGTTAACTTTCATTGTTAAAATAATCTTCCCAAATAAAATATCTTATATTGGTGTGCATGTAGAACTGACAAAAGGTGAATACAGAAAGGTAAAAATTATACAGCTGAAGCATGGACATAAATCCAAAGCAAATAAAATTAATATTGGATATGAAAATGATAAATATTCAGGCAATAAATCTTAGAATATCAAGGTTATCAGTAGATCAACTTTTACATTTGTGAAAAAGGTATCAAAAAGAGACCAGTCGACTCAGTCCTTTTGCCTTACCAAATATCATCTCTACAAAGAGGAAATCAGAATTTCGTGAGAATTGGATTTTTTCATTTTCCAGTCTGCAACCAATTTTGAGCAATATTAAAGGCATTTAAACCCAGAAAATATGCAAAATATCAACAAATGTTAACCCTATTGCACAGTGCATCGGATGAACGACAGAAATAATTGCTGTCAGTTTGTACTTTTTTGACCAATAATTCTCTGTATTTCCTGCAAGTAACTTGAGTGATGCAAATGACCTTATTTTTACAGCATGCTTTTATTAAATAGTTTATTATTTTGGCAGACTAATAAAGATTTTGGTATTTGCTTTTATTTGCAATAATATTACCACCACATAAAAAAGGATTTTATGTTCTTTTTGAGGAACAAGGAGGATAAAAGTGGTGATGGATAGCGCAACTGAGGCATCAGCAATGAGCTGGAAATGAGACACATAAATATGAAAGCAGAGCTAAGAAAATAGAACTGCACCCTTGGCCTTTCTTAAAAGAACATGCACACTTCACGGTTCATTCACACTGTTACAGAAACTCCTTTTGTTTCCAATGAATCAGGGAATGCACCTAAAGTCTGAAACACTATTCTTACTCATAGCTGACTGACTCCTTCTATTTAATTAGGCTCATTCCAGGGAAATATTTCCAAGCTTTCTAGGATGTTTTGATTTGAGGAAAAAAATAATCAATTGAATGAAAAGTTCATGGCTGGAGGAGCTGAAGGGGAATCAAAAGAGATTTACTATTTTTACCATTATTTAGCACGGAGCACAGAAATGAAAGCATTCCACACTGTAGCATCGTAGAGTTGATTGAGCAATTGTGTAGTATTTAAGGATATTCATTGTAGGTGTCTTGACAATTGAATGTGTCATTAAGGACAAATGATATTCAGCATATACATAGAAACATTGGGCAGACCACATTAGACGGAGGTTTGGGGAGTTATATAGCATTGTATCTTGCCAGCGAAGGTATGTGTTTATTCAAAAATTATAATTTCTTGTTGCATGTTTTCTGATTTAATGTCAGTATGTAAATTTTACATATCAAATATCATACATTTATTGTCACTGGAGTATGTTGAGCATTAATTTTATCTTCTTCCATTAATAACTTGTTTCCTTGTAGCACCATTTAATTGTTAACATGAATGAAAGCAGATTGTGATGAAGAAACCGGAGGGAAGGAAAAGCTCTTATTCAGGGGAAGAACCTGAATTGGCACACAGTAGCTCTTAGCTCCGTAATATTCAAACGTGGAACTCTTTTTCTTTGCACATGAAAGTGCAGCCAATAGATGAAAGTAGGAGGAAGTAATATGTTGTGAGCCGAGAAATCCACTGCTTCATTATCGACATAATTCTTCAGAGCTCACAGAGGGAGAGAGCTCTACCATTTGGACTCTTGTCGCAAAAGCTTACAATAGACATGATTCTGACAAGAGGTTGGTGGTAGCTGAACAGACTTAACAATTAATGGTATGCCAAGCCTGAGTTCAGAGAATTGCTTTACCCAATGCCAATCATTCATTCCTGGCAGTAGCACTTCACATCTTTCCTGGGATGCCATCCAACCACAGTGGCATCTAAAATATATCAAGCAGTGTTGTTACAGTTGGAGGTGAAATTGAAATTTGCGCCAAACAGACGTGACAAATTCACATGGCTGAGTGTTGCCTAGCAATCAGGTCCAGGGGGGATGTGGCAATTCTGCCTTTACCCATGGGGGTGAGTAAGGGGGGAAGGAGACATTATCATTAGAGCTTAGGTGGTCTCACAAGTAGAGCCAGGTGTATGAGAGACTTCAGAGTGTAAGGAGGTAGGTATTAAAGTGGCTTAGGGGAAGGAAGGCAGCAGCTGAAGTTGGTAGGATAAGCAGCTTTCAAGTCTTTGGTTCTCAGCAATTAACCTGGGGGAGGGGGAGAGCAGCAAGATGCCAAGATGCCAGACTTGCTGCAGAAATTCATGGCAATTGGCCATCCTGCTGCCTTTTTACTGCAGGCCTCTGATGCACCTCTGTTCAGCTGACACTTGGCAGCTGGGTGGCCCCAGGGTAAAGCGAGCAAATGGCGGCTTTCTCTTCCTAGAAATTCACCTGGAGCAAAGCTCCCGATGGGCAGCCAGACTCAAGGGATTAGTGGAAGGAATGGAACACTCAAGCTGAAATTCTTGTCTTATGCCCTCATTTACTGTTTCTTTTGAGGGTTTCCCATTCCACCTATTTTCTATTGGTTTTCTTCTTCTTCTTTTTTTTTTTAATCTTGGGAAATGCTGCTTAAACTCCCCCTACCCTATGCTCTAAAGTGTGAAGTAACTATTGACTCAATGATCAACATATGAGACAGCAAGTGGATATACCAAAATACTGACTCTGGGGAAAGAGACACAAGTGCTTGCCTCATCAAAATTTCTCAGGTAACAACCTGAAAAATTTTGTGCAAATGATTTTGTCTTGGGTTTCCCACTTCTTCTTACTTGAAAGAAGCATAAACCTGGAGATTTGTAAAGTAGATTTAACTGTTTACTGGAAGAACTCATGGAGGTATTGCAGCCACCGCAGCATAGATTGTTTTCCTTTTGGCCTAGTTTTTCATTGTTCTCTTTCTCTTGAACTGTTAGAGCCTCATTAACCTGCTGAGTCTAGTCTTCACAGTGCTGTATGAGAGGAAAGCCCAATTTAGACTGAGATGGTGGACACTGTCATTCCCTGGTGTGGTGCTCCCTACTCCATAGGCTTACTCAATGAATCTCAGTACTGAGTGAGTGCCCATTCCCAATGCTGCAAAACTTCAATACTGTGGTTATGGTGTTTGGGTGAATTTGTATGTAATCTCTTGTTTTCTCAAGGAGACTATAACTTCCTAAGGACAGAAACCCTTCTAAGTAGGGTCAGATACAATAAAAAGGTGAAAATGTGAAGTGCTATATAATTGTAATATTTTTGTTATTCCTATTATGTGTAGTATGCTATTCATTTTGTAGTAGCTGTTTAATAAATGCTGGTGGATCCATGGATGGACTAAATTCATCAGTGAGTTTATAATGACGGATGAATGTATAAAACCACATACACAATAGATTCTATAGGGCATAACTGGCTGATAATAATAACAATTGAATTTATGGATTGCTTATTTTGTGTCATCCTAAATTCTTTACATTATTAACTCATTTAATTCTCATAATATGAGAGAGATATTTTTTGTATATTGAAGTATAGTCAGTTTACAATGTTGTGTCAATTTCTGGTATGTAGCATAATGCTTCAGTCATACATGAACATACATACATTCATTTTCCTATTCTTTTTCACTATAAGTTACAAGATATATAATGTAGTTCTCTGTCCTATACAGTACAAACTTGTTGTTTATCTATTTTATATATAGTAGGTAGTATCTGCAAATCTCAAACTCCCAATTTATCCCTTCCCCACTGGTAACCATGTTTGTTTTCTATGTCTGTGAATCTCTTTCTGTTCTGTAAATAAGTTCATTTGTCTTGTTTTTAGATTACACATATAAGTGATATCATGTGGTATTTTTCTTTCTCTTTCTGGCTTACTTCACTTAGAATGACAATCTCCAGTTCTATCCACGTTGCTGTGAATGGCATTATTTTTTCTTTTTTATGGCTGAGTAGTATTCCATTGTATAAATATACAACAACTTCTTTATCCAATCATCTGTTGATGGACATTTAGGTTGTTTCCATGTCTTGGCTATTGTAAATAGTGCTGCTATGAACATTGGAGTGCATGTATCTTTTTAAATTAAGTTTCACTCTGGATATATGCCCAGGAGAGGGATTGCTGGATCATATGGTAATTCCATTTTTTGTCTTTTGAGGAATCTCCAAACTGTTTTCCATAATGACTGCACCAAACTACATTCCTACCAACAGTGTAGGAGGGTTCCCTTTCCTCCACACCCTTTCCAGCATTTATTGTTGTGGACTTTTGAATGATAGCCATTCTGACTGGTGTGAGGTGATACCTCATTGTAGTTTTGATTTGCATTTCTCTGATAATTAGCAATATTGAGCATTTTTTCATGTGCCTGTTGGCCATTTGTGTGTCTTCATTGGAGAATTGCTTGTTTAGGTCTTCGGTCTATCTTTGGATTGAATTGTTTTGTTGTTGTTGTTGTTGTTGTTGTTGTTGTTGTTAAGTTGTATGAGCTGTTTATATATTCTGGAATTTAAGCCCTTGTCAGTCTCATCTTTTACAGATATTTTCTCTCATTCCATAGGTTGTCTTTTTGTTTTGCTTATGGTTTCCTTTGATGTGCAAAAGCTTTTAATTTTAATTAGGTCCCATTTGTTTATTTTTGCTTTTATTTCTATTGCTCTGGTAGATTGCCCTAGGAGAACATTGCTAAGATATATGTCAGATAATGTTTTGCCTGTGTTTTCTCCTAAGAGGTTTATAGAGTCTTGTCTTATGTTTAAGTCTTTAATTCATTTTGAGTTTATTTTTGTTTATGGTTTGAAGGAGTATTCTAACTTCATTGATTTACATGCTACTGTTCAGTTTTCCCAGCACCATTTGCTGAAGAGACTGTCTTTACTCCATTTTATATTTTTGCCTCCTTTGTCAAAGATTAATTGACCAAAAGTTTATGGGTTTATTTCTGGGCTCTCTATTGTGTTCCATTGATCCATGTCTGTTTTTGTATGAATACCATGCTGTTTCGAATACTGTAGCTCTGTAATATTGTCTGAAGTCTGGGAGGTTTATTCCTCCAGCTTTATTCTTTTTCTTTAGCATTGCTTTGGCAATTCTGGCTCTTTTATGATTCCATATAAATTTTAGTATTATTCTAGTTCTGTGAAAAATGTCCTAAGTAATTTGATAGGGATCACATTAAATCTGTAGGTTGCTTTGGGTAGTATGGCCATTTTAACAATATTAATTCTTCCAATCCAAGAACATGGGATATCTTTCCATTTCTTTAAGTCCTCTTTAATTTCCTTAGTCAACATTTTGTAGTTCTCTGCATATAAGTCTTTCACTTCCTTAGTCAGGTTTATTCCCAAGTATTTTATTGTTTTGGATGCAATTTTAAAAGGGATTGTTTCTTTACTTTTCTTTTCTTATATTTCATTGTTAGTGTAAAGAAATGCCACTGATTTCTGTATGTTATTCTTGTATCCTGTTACCTTACCGAATTCTTTTATCAGCTCTAGTAGTTTTGGTGTGGAGCCTTTAGGGTTTTCTATATATAGTATCACGTCATCTACATATAATGACAATTTTACCCCTTCCCAATTTGGATTCCTTTTATTTCTTTTTCTTGTCTAATTGCTATAGTTAGGACTTCCAATAATATAATCAATAGAAATGGTGAGAGTGGGCATCCTTGTCTTGTTCTGAATTTTAGCAGGAAGGCTTTCAACTTTTCGCCTTTGAGTGTTGTGCTGGCTGTAGGTTGTAATAAATAGCTTTTATTGTGTTGAGATATGTTCCCTCTATACCCACTTTGGTAAGAGTTTTTATCATAAATGGGTGTTGAATTTTATCAAATGCTTTTTCTGCATCTATTGAAATGATCATGTGATTTTTGTCTTTTCTTTTGCTGATGTGGTGTATCATGTTGATTGATTTGTGTAGGTGGAACCACCCTTGTGTCCCTGGGATGAACCCAACTTGATCATGGTGTATAATCTTCTTAACACGTTGTTGGATTCTGTTTGCTAATATTTTGTTGAGGATTTTTGCATCTATGTTCATCAATGATATTGGCCTATAGTTTTCTTTTTTGGTAATGTCTTTGTCTCTCCTTGATATCAGGATGATGATGGCTTCATAGAATGAGTTTGGGAGTACTCCCTCCTCTTTAATCTTTTGGAAGAGTTTAAGAAAGATCGGTATGAGTTCTTCTTTGTATGTTTGTTAGAATTCCCCAGTGAAGCCATCTGGTCCTGGACTTTTGTTTGCAGGGAGGTTTTTTATTGCTGATTCTATTTCACTTCTAGTGATTGGTCTTTCCATATGATCTATTTTTTCTTGATTCAGTTTTGTTGGACTATATGTTTCTAGAAACTTGACCATTTCTTCTAAGTTGTCCAATTTATTGCCTTATAGTTGTTCATAGTATTTTCTTATGATTTTTTGTATTTCTATGGTGTTGATTATAATTTCTCCATTTTCATTTCTTATTTTGTTTGTGTCCTCTCTCTTTTCTTCTTGGTGAGCCTGGCCAGAGGCTTGTCAATTATGTTTACTCTTTCAAAACAAGAGCTCTTGGTTTGATTGGGTTTTTTTTTTCTATTTTTTTAAATCTCTATTTTATTTATTTCCTTCCTGACCTTTATTATTTCTTTTCTTCTGCTGACTTTAGGTTTTATTTGTTCTTCTTTTTCTAATTCTTTTAGGTGGTAGGTTAGGTTGTTTATTTGAGATTGTTCTTGTTCTTTGAGGAAGGACTGTATCACTATGAACTTCCCTGTTAGCACTGGTTTTGCTGTATCCCATAGATTTTGTGTGGTTATGTTTTCATTGTCGTTTGTCTCAAGGTATTTTTTCATTTCTTCTTTGATTTCATCATTGACCCATTGATTTTTTAGTAGCATGCTATTTAGTCTCCATGCTGTCTTTTTTCCTCTTTTGTTTTTCAGTGGTTGATTTTAGTTTCATTCCATTGTGGTCAAAGAAGATGCTTGAAATAATTTTTATCCTCTTAAATTTGTTAAGGTTTCTTTTATGCCTGAGTATGTGGCCTGTCCTAGAGAATGTTCCATGAGCACTTGAAAAGAATGTATATTCTCTTTTGGGGGGATGTAATGTCCTAAATATATCAACCAGGTTCAAGTGTTTTATTGTGTCATTTAATATCTCTGTTGCTTTTTTGATTTTCTGTCTGGAAGACCTGTCTAATGATGTTAGTGAGGTGTTAAAGTCTCCTACTATTATTGTATTCCCATCAATTTCTCCCTTTATGTCTGTTAGTATTTGTTTTATATATTTAGGTGCTCCTGTGTTGGGTGCATATATGTTTTTGCTTGTCTGTAAAATTCTTTCTCTCCCCTTCTATTGTAAAGGATAGCCTTGCTGGATAGAGTATCCTAGGTTGCAGCTTTTTGTCATTCAGGACTTTGAATATATCTTGCCACTCCCTTCTGGTCAGCAGTGTTTGTGTAGAGAAATCAGCTGAAAGCCTTATGGGAGTTCCCTTGTAACTAACTCTTTATCTTTATGGTTTCTATTTCCTTTTCACAGTATTCTCTGTATTCATAGTCTCTTACTTTCTTCAGTGTTTTTATCATCCTCTTTTTGAACTCATGATCTAGTAGACTGTTAAGGTCTCTCTCATTGTTTGTTCTTTCAGGCGACTTCTCTTATTATTTTAATTGGGAGTGGTTCCTCTGCTTCTTCATTTTGCTTATATTTCTCTGGCTCTATGGATTTGGGAGTATCAGTTATCTACTGTGGTCTTGAAGGGCTGTTTTATTTTTTGTTTGTTTTTATTTAAATGGGAGCATTCCTGTGTACGCTGTGTGCATCTAATAGTTTTGCTGCGAGGGCTGTTGTTAGCATGGATGGTTGTCTTTCTTCTATGTGTGTTGGCTGCTATCCCTTTGACTGGGGGTATGGTTGGTGTTGTGGTGATCAGAGCCTGCCTTGATTGTTGTTGTTGAGTCAGGCCTCCTTTTTTGTTCTGTGGTTGCCACAGCCTTGACAGGGGCTGGGTCTTCTCCCCTGTTGCTTGAATAGAGGCTTCTAGACTTGTTTCTGAGCTGTGGTGTGTGGTATACTGGGTTGGAGTGCTTCAGCTGGGAAGAAGAGTGGGCAGGAGATGTCCACTGGGAAGTGCCCTCTGTGGTGTTGTCTGTCACTAGTTATGAGCGCTTACAAAGTACTCTTTGTTGACGCTGCCTTTGTCCCCACCTTAGCTGTGGGAATGTTGGCCACCTGCTCTGATGTGTCCCAGGTTCTGGGCCCCAGGAACCACCAGTGCAGATCCACCAATGTCAGGTGCTAGGACCCACGAGAGCAAACATGGAGTCACACACCCTGAATCTGTGGTGCACCATGGAGTCAGCACAGACCCCAGCCCCACCTCCACGTAGCTACAATATGGTATGCTGGCCTGTTGTAAAAACCTGTACTCACCCCTGCCATGTGCCAGAACTCCACTCACTGCCTGTTTGTCCCAGAGGTGCAGGTCCACAAAGGGTCCAGAGAGAGCAAATCCACCCTCTCTGCCTGAGGCTTTAAACAAATCTCAGTCCTGCCTGTGAAGTTGCAGGGCCACTGTGTATGGATTCAGCTTTCAGCCCTGCCTCCATGCAGCAGTGATGGCTATGACCAAGCCCCAGTTCTCTTCTCGTGACAACACACCAAAAATGGAGCCAAGTGGAGAAAGTGGCTATGGTGCAGCTGTGTTGTGGCCCTCCCCGCCATGCACACCAGCAGTGGTGCTTTTTTATGGGGGTCCCAGGCTGTTCTGTTCTGCACACACCCCCAGCCAGAGGTCACACCACCCTCCAGTCCCCTGAGGCTGCCTCTATGCATTGGGCCCCAGCCCACTGCCGGGCTCCTCACAAATCTCAAGCAGCCAGTCCCCTGGTGGCTCATGTCTAGGGCTGGGGATCACAGGGACCCTCCATGCCAGTCTCTCCAGTTCTGTCTGCCAAGTGACTGCCACTTTCTCTTCTGAGCCTCGGAAGCTCTGCTTCTGTCCCTGCTGACCTCCCAGCTGGAGAAGGGGCATCCCAGCATGAGGGTGCCTTTCTCCCTATGCAGCTTCCTCCCTTCAGGACCAGTCCTGTACTGATTTTTTTCTCTCTTTCTCTTACTGGATTTTGGGAGAGTCCTGTATTTTTAAGCAAGAGACATTCTGCTAGAGTTCAGTAGGTGTTCTGTGTGATTCAGTGGGTTTGGAGATATAATTCTTGGTGTATTTGTGGGAGCAGGTAAACTGTGAGTTTGTCTTTCTACTCCGCCATCTTGGCACCTCTGAAACAGACATTATGATTCATTTAAAGTGAGAGGGTTGCACAGAATGGTTCATCAGTTTTCTCAAGTTGTTAGTAAGGGTGGAGAATTGGTTTCTAACTGGACTTCTGAAGTAACCTCTGTTAATGGTATTAATTACCCTTATATATGAAAATGTAAATTTTGGATCTATTCTATTTAATTATGTATGCATGAAAAGCAGAAGGCAGTCAGTAAACTTTTGTGGTAGGCAGAATAAGTCACTTTAAAAATCACCACATCTAAATCCCTAGAACCCCTGAATATGTTAAATTACATGGCAAAGGGGAATTAATTTTGCAGATGGAATTATGGTTGCTTATCAGATGACCTTGATCCAGGGAGAAATTATCCTGTATTAATCCGGTGAGCCCAATGTAATCACAAGGAAATACAGAAATACTGAAGAGAGAGGCAGAAGAGTTAGTATTAGAGGGATGCATTGTGAGAAAGAGTTGACTGGCCAATACTAGCTTTGAAGATGGAAGGGGACAATGATCCAAGAAATGCATACAGTCTCTAGAAGCTGGAAAAGGCAAGAAAGTGGACTTTCCTCTTGGCCCTGATCATACTTTGATTTTATCACAGTGAGACCCATTTCAGACTTCTGACCTCTAAAACCATGGGATAATAAATTCATGTTATTAGGTTTGTGGTAATTTGTTACAGCAGAAGCAGGTGACTAATACAGCTTTCACATTCCAAGGTTACAGAATGAGTTTTGATTCCTTGTGTCAACTGAAATAAACACGCAGCCTAAAAGTTGAGAGTTATGTTTTATTTGGCGTGAGGACTTGAGTCAGGATGACAGCCTCTCAGATGGCTCTGAGGGACTGCTCCGAAGAGGTACGGGAGGAGCTAGGATATATAGGAGCTTTACAACAAAGACCAAGTAGTTGGAAAGATAAAAAATTACTTGTTATCTAAAGAAAACCAGGCATCTCAAGTTAAAAAATTTAGTGCTTTTCTTTGTATGGGAGGAAGCAAACATTTGGGCTCATTGAATTCATTCCTTTGACAAGCATCTAGCTATCTAGGGCCACTATCTTGTCCTTTCTTATTCTGAGTCCCCTCAGAATGCACCATTGTGAGTGGCTGCAGAGGCCGGGCTGCAGGCTTGTCTTCACTGGGGGGTGGAGGCAGCGGCTGATGACTTGATGGCTTCAGCATTCTTTGTTTACTGCTATGGTTTGCAGTATTTTTCGTTCACACTTGCTAATCCATTACTGGAGTTTACTGACAAAAGTCGGAAATTGGAAGTCTTGGCCTGACTTAGCTTCATTGTTAATATCATTTTCATTTAAACTATGTGTAAAGAAAGTCTACATAATATTCTATAATTTCTGAACATTTTCTTTTCTCTAAAACAAGCTATGTCTATTTTTATTCCATTTAAAGCATATTATAATCGTTAAAATTATAGACATAGGCACCCAAAATTACCCAGAAAAGAGAGACATCAAGTCCTATGGTCCATGATTTAAACTTTTCTGCCTGTTGCTTCACCTTCCTTGCTCTCTTTGTTTTTCCTCTTCTTTTCTATCTACCTTCACCTGTCCTTTGTTTAACTCTCAAAACAATGATCTCAAAACTAATACTTCCCTGGCTAAAGATACATTAGAATGCATCCTTTTTTTTTAAAAGTCTCAGTATCCTAATATTTTTATTTCACTTCTTTCCTCTTTTAATAATAATAATAATAATAATAATAATAATAATAATAATAATAATTTATTAAGTACTTACTATGTGCCAATATTATGTTAAATACTTTACATACATTATATCATTTAATCCTCATAAAACTCTAGGAGATAAGTACTCTTATTATTTCTGTTTTTCAGATAAGAAAAGGGAGTCATAAAGAGTGTAGCAACTTGCCCTATGTCCTTCAGCTCAAAAGTGAAAGAGCTGGGATTCAAATCCAGAGAAGTGTCCACTTCAGGTCAGTGATCTTAACCTTACATTCAACTTCACATTCTGCTGCCTTCTTGTTTAGTTTCACCCTGGGAGCAGTTCCTAGACTCACTCCTAAGCAAAATGTACCTGAATTATGCACAGTGCTTAAGACAACAAAAGACAAAAGTGTTAAGTGCTCTGTCCTAAGGAGAACCAAGCTGGTTAAGAAATAAATAGAGCAAAAAATGGAGAAGGTGAGAAATCCAGGCAGATATTGTGCATGCAAAAGTCAAAGTTATCCATATCAGAAGGTAGACCCTGAGAATATTAAGGAAGGGCCCTTGGCTTTTTTAGTTTCATATTTTGAGCACTTAGTGCGAAGTTCAAAGTACAGTGACTGTTCCACTGGTGATTTTAAACCTGGGCTTACTAGACCACCAGGGATGTGATGATAATATTTGGAGAATTCATGTGTTTTGCTGTCAATATTCTAAAAATGTTGAAGCAAATTATCTATCTACAAAGATAAGGCTGTACAGACTGTTTAAAAAGATGAATTTCTTGGCTATTGTCTAGAATTATACCAGTTCTGTAAGGTTATATCCTGGTGCTTCATGATGACCAGAAGCTTTGATTAACAGGTGTGTATGTGTAATAGAATAAGAAACCAAATATTGTTTAAAATAAATTTTGTTTGCCAAACAAAAGATTTCAAAACACAAGACCCAGGGAGTGTCATGAATTATAAAAGCTTTACTTAATGATGAAGAAGTTGAGAACCATAAGGTGTACTCAAATGTTAATTAAACATTGAGTGAATAGGTTCAAATTTTGTCTCCAAATATCCCCGGTTATAACCTAATGCTTCTATTAACAGACGAATGAATTGCTTTTTTTAGTCTTCATACTTTAGTGCTAATTAGCTTCTCAACTCAACTTCTGTGACAGGTGATATGTAGCTGAGATCAGGCCACAGAAGGAATACGAGTTTTAATCAGAAGAAGACTAATTTTCTGGAAAGGGTTACACAAGTTTACCTAGTAGGAAGTATTAATGGGTTAGTTTCTGTTGGACTGGGGGATGTAGGTGTAGAAGAGAGTAACATAAAAGAGAAGGAAAAGTATGGAAAGAAAAGCTAATACAACTAGAAGCAAACATTGTCTATTATAAAATTTACCTATTCCTGGCAATTTCAACCAAAATAAGAGCCATTAATAAATAATTTCTGGGCTTCTACTTTACAGGACTGTGCTATATAAAATATGACTCTTGATCTTTGTCCTCAAGGAGACGTGAGATTTAAGCACAGGGCTGGTGCTAGAATGAAGAGAGTATGGCCCTTCATCTAAGCATATGAAAATGCAAATAATGACATAAAATAAACCATAATTTCATTCAACAATACAGTAGATATCTTGAGGCAGTACCAAAAGAATTAACCAGAAACAAGAAATGATGCAAAATTTGGGGAAGGGAGCCATCATTATGGCCTGGAATCAAGAGGTACAGACAGTGTGCTGGGGTCTGGAGGGGGCATACATCTGACAAGCCCTATATTCCTAGACATGTACCACACTGGATTACTCTTACTAAAATAGACTTTGTTTCATTCCCTCTTCTCCTAATAAATAGAAGAGAGCAGCTGAAGTTCAAGGGACCCCTTGTTCTTCTCATGACAGCTCTAATATTCTCAACCTAGCTGGCAAATGCTGTAGTACTAATCAGAGTCCTGGGCCCATAGATCCACTCAGTAAATACCTGCTAATTGTATGGTAAAGCATAAAAAACATTTAACTTGGAGAAGATCTCACCAAATGGTGATTATACCGCTTCCCAGCAGCATGATCTTGGGTTAGTTACATGTTGATTTTTTTCCCCTTATCTGTATAACAGGACTCCTAACTTCTATAAGAGGTTAACCATAAGCATAACTGAAATAACATATAAACATCTGATGCCTATTAGACACTCAAATGTTGATTATAAATTTGGAAGGTGACCATATTGCTGTAGACAGATGGAGATTGACACCTGTCCTTGAGGGAAGTTGTATGGGATTTAGAAATTGAGCCCTGCTGGTCCTCGATTGTCTTACCTACAAATGAAGGCCTTAAACAAGTGGATGTGGAGGGTCACTGAAATTCTAATGGTCTTTGTTTTGAGAAGCAAGTTGTTGGTGAACCATCTAATCAAATTCTTTCTAGGCCCCAAAGCACTGATACAATGCTGAATACAAAAAAAAAAAAAAAAAAAAGTGAAAAACTCACCACTAACTGAAAAGACAGCATAGCATCTCTCTCCTCATTGGGCATATGCTTCTATCTTGGATATATATCAGTTGGTGCCAGCCAGTAGTGATATTATTAGACTGGGGAAAACAAAAACAAAAAGTAGTGAGCATTTTTTTGAGCCAAATTAATTAAATTTGATAAGAAACTACATATTATTCAGGGATTCTTCCTATTACTTAGATATCAAATTGTCTTTTCATTATACAGAGCTAATAAAGGGTAGTAATTTTTTTATTGAAATTACCTTTCATAGGAAAATGAAAAGTTGGCAACTCTTTGTTAATTTCCCAGTTTTTTCATTGTTGATTAATTTTTAGTTTCATAAAATTTGAAGGTCTAGAAATCACTGACCTATAGCACCAACCAATAAATAGTTTTTATTTATATCATTAGCATTGACATTATCATGAACCATGTTGAGAGGAAATTTTCTGAAAGGAATATCTGATTGTTTACTGAAAAGTACCAAGTTTTTAAAGCCTCATCGACATTTCTCAGCATCAAAGCCTAACCCTTCCCAAGTACCTCCCTCCAACACCCCTACTCCGGGGAGGAAAAGATGAGAGAAGAAGGAGCGAAAGTCAGATTTTGTTCTGCTCCTGTGGGATCCTACTGACTGAAATATTTACAAGTGTGGAAATGATGCAGAGGAAGCCCAGTTATTGCTGGAAAAGAAAGGTCGAAATTGGGCTGGCAGCATCTTCAGTGAGCCAGCTCAGAAGGCTTCGCTGCCCTAACCTAGCTCCAGGCAAGTAGCTATCAGGCCTGTTTGGGGTAAGCGTTACAAAATAGATAAAATAACCAGCAACAGTTTTAATGTCAGAGCTGCTGCATGAGTTGCCACACTCCCCACAGAGTAATATAACCACATTGTAGAGGATTTTCATGAGATAAAATTTTAACAGGTATATTAGAAAAACAGCGAAGTAACTCAGTAAAATTTTAAAGTCCATGCATAGTGGTAGATTTTAAATCCATAGTAAAGGCTTGATTTTGACTACCTTCTGACTAACTTTCAAAGACACTTCTATCATAAATAAATAAACTTTTATAATGACTGGAGATATTTTCTGACTTAGTTATGAAATTATTAATCTATAAATGATTTGCAAGGGTGAAAAAATGCTATTGTTGCTGCTATTTTTCTATTTATCAGCAATATTTTTCATATCCTTATCATTGTCTCTTTATTGAATTTGACTTGAAAAGTAATGTTTATTTGCATATGTCAACTTTGAGTGTTTTGGTGAATTATATCAGACTGGCTATTCAGACATATTGACATTAAGTAAAGAGAAACAAAGAGAACCTAGGAAGTGACTCTGAGAGCTCATCAGATCAATCTGTTATCAGAACCAAGAACATTTATTTAGAAGTTTGGTTTGCTCAAACTGTATCAAGCCCCAACCATAGTCCTAGATAGTTATTAATCTGAACATAGATTCATATATGAGGGAATATGCCAAACAACCTCAGGTCAGTCAGACAGGAGTAGTTGCAATAATACAAACAGACTGAACAATGGCAATGACGATGTATATTTCCTGGAGAAAGAACATGCCCTGCTACATAATGGCATTATCTGATCCTCAGTAAAGGTTTGCTATTTTACTGCTCAGGAGTGCATCCCACCCTTTGACCTCTTCTTCTGAGTTGAGAATTATTAATTGTTCATGTTGTGATTCTATTTATCTGTTAGAGAAGACAGTAAAGAATTTCACCTCTTTCGCCTTTTTATGCATCATATGTGACTGGACAGCCTATATAAAAGTGATTAAAATTCATACCAGAACACCGTTCATGCATACACCTGTCTTCCTCAGGTTTATTCTGACAATGTGTGTGTGTTTGGTAGTGTTGGAAAGGAAGATAATAAGTATAGCCAAGTATATTTTGACAAAACACTTGAATATCGTAAAGAAAAATTTAGTATTTTTTTAAGCCAAAAAAAAAAAAGACCATTCATCAACTAATCTATTAAAGTTGAATTGGTTTGAGATATATGTTTATTTTCTTTAACAGTTTTATTTTGTGTTTTGATTTTGAAAATTAATCTTAAATTCTTCCCCCCATCCTCATATGCCTATAAGTTTTAAAGATACTCTCGCCAGTCAAAGTAGATTTCCAGAGATATGTGTGTGACAGGTGGGGAAGGTGGCACACCCAACCTTAATATCGCCCCTGCCTTTAGACTTACTGCAAAATTCTTTAAACATAGTATTATGTTTTAATCACATCATTGAAAAAAATCAAAAGTATGAATTTTTAAATATTTTTTTCAAAACTAGAGCATAGTCTAAAGAATATTTATGAACTCCTGCTACCTCAAGAACACAGGACAGGCATGGTTATTCAAGTGTGGCTCTGTGACCAAGTCATGCAGGGTAGGGTTTTATTTCTAGACTTTCAGTCAAGAAGTTTTAGAGAATGAACATGTAGATTACATCTAAATTAATTTCCTTTGAAATCAGTATGTTATTCTGGGAAAGCAGAGGAGTATATATACTACATTAATGTGCAGGATTTGAATGGACCACTCTAAGAACAAGCTATATATTTATACATAGGGATGTGTATATGTACATACACAGTTTAATAGTCTAATAAAAAAGAACCCAGAGGCTTATATTCAAACATAAATGCACATATTCATATTTTATGCCCAAGCACAATTCTGACATCATTGACACTTTGCATTGGAATAGGACAAGCTGGTGTCACCAAACAGGAAAATTAATTCTCTGAATCTTTAGTATGCTCATGGAAGCCATATAATTCATTATAAGCATGTGGCCAATAGAAAGACAAACAAACAGCATGTGTATCCTATTAGATCTAAATCATAGCAGGGAGCCGAGCTGGTGGAAATATAGTGCATCCAGCCTTAAGCATTCTGAGTTGTACTCATGAATGACTTACTATGTGCCTGGGTTCTACTACAGTTCCTTATAAATTACACAGGATTTTATACATTGTGCCTCTTCCCAAATCAGCTGTCTTCATAAGAGGCTCATGCATTATGGAGCCAGGGGAATACTCAGGACCAGCCCAAGAATGCTGTGTCCATAGGGGCAGAGGCAAAATAAACATCAGTCCCTACTTAATGCACAAAGAATGCAGGTCCTTAAACATCAGATGCTCCTGAAACGCCACCTAAGAAAAGATTACTGGCTGGCCTCAAGAAGTATGTGACTGGCAGTTTGGAGTAGATAATTTTAAGCTGTCATGAAGTTGGGGAGCCTAACTGGTTAAATCTTTTGCAAGACTATTGGTTCTCCAAACACTCCCCACAGTATCTAACACACAAATACAGTTTATTGAGCATCAGCTAAGGTTATTTTCCACCCACCCCTACTACATTATTCAGACTAATATAAGAATTAAGGTCAATGAAAAGGAAATAAGTAAAACCCTAGGTGTCTAAAAGTTCTTTGTTTAGACAAGTTTTTTTTTTTTTTGATTTGGAAATAGCAGCACACATTAATGAATACCCTGCTTTTAAATTTCCAAATAAATTTAGTAATATTTTACACTTTAAAAACTGTATTCTTGAACCTACATGGAAGGGATGTTTTGAGTTCTGTGATACAAGGCTAACCAGTTGAAAAGTGAAATAGTCAGTTAATACTATTCCAACCAATGAGCATGTTTCTTAGAAAACAAGATTTTTTTTAAAATGGAAACTAGATATATAGGCTCTAAAAACAGACAAATTTTATATATTTTGTTCACTGTTATATTGCTAGTGACTAGACCATAAGGTATTCAATACATATTTGTTAAATGGGGGAAATAAATCAATGCTTTGTGACACATGTCAGAGAGAGAACACAGCTCTGAACAACTGATGTGATTATCACAGTGGAGTTTATTTTTCTATGTGTGTATGCTCAGAAATCCAGAAGATAAGGCTTGAAGCAAGTTTTAATGAATATCTGTTCTGATCTGATATTTATGAATGGTCAGAACAGTTTCAGAGGGGTCTGTTAGGGACGTATTTGGCTACAAATAACAGAAAACTGCCTCAGTGGTCCTAACAGACCAGTCTTTGTCTTCTGCAACAAGAAGTTTGGGTAAGTAGTACAGGCAAGATGTGGCAGCTCAATACTGCTACTAGGAACATTCATTCTTTCCATCTACCTTTTCAGTTCTGCCAGACATAGTTTGTAGGCTCTTGGTCTCAAGCTTGGCATCTTATGATTGCAAGAAAGATGCTTGCTTCTATGTCCTATGCTAATATTTCATCAGGCAAAAAAGGAAAGATAAAGGAGTGAAGAGGAAGTCAGGAATGGATGGTGACTACATCAGAAACCAACAGCTTTCCCATCAGTGCCAGTAGACATCTGCTTACGTATCATAGAGTAGGACTATGCCACGTGATTAGAATGCCATGGAATGTGGGAAAGAAAGTGATTTTAGTTGGGGAGTTTGCTGCATCTCCAAAAAGCCAGAGTCCTACAGACAAAGCAGAAGTGAAAAGAGATATTGTGTAGGCGTCTAGCCATGTCTGACCTTGGACTGAAGTGAAGAAATTAGTTCAATTGTCGTAACATGAAATCTGAGCAGCACTCCTCTGAGTTTTATCCTTCTGAAAAATAAATTCAGACTAGTTCTGTGGGGCAACAGTTTTAGTGGACATTTTTTCATGATTGAATTAATTCAGAGTGTGTGGTTTTCATAAATAGTTTAATGGGTGAAAATTTCTTGATGGATTTTTATCCTGCATTTGTGGCCTAGGGGAAAAAATACTGCCTTTCTACTGCCCTGAACTTAGGGTCTTCTAGTCTCTGGATCAAGTTCTTCCTTATTTCTCCTTTCAAAAGGAGAAAATTGCCATTTTCTCTAAGTAGCTTTCTGAGAAGGAGTATTATAAAGGTATTCATACCAAAATGTGGATGTTTGACAGTGTCTTTCTATGTTGTCCCATTTGGGGCTATTTGAAGTTTAATGAGATAATTGCCTAAAAGTCAATCTCTATGTTCAGAAACCACTGAAAAAGTGGTCAAGAGAAATATTTTTGAATAGAAGAATCTTAACTTTAGCTATATAGTCACCCATATGGGCAGGCATCTTTCTAAGAATAGAACTTTGTTTTTATTTACCAAGAGTGGTATAAAAGTAAAAATAATCTTTCTCTCTTTACTCCTTGACAATGTGCGAGTGGAACAATGATTCCTTTAGATGACCTATGCTAATCTTGTACTTCTACAGCTCTTTGCTTGCAGAAATATAAGCAATTTAATAGTAGTCAGGAGTTGGAGAGGCTCAAATCTTTAATAAGGTTCTGGCCCTTAACTTGGATTCATTACTTTTATATTAGGACAAACCTTTTACTAATCTAATATATGGAGTGTTTGGCAGAAAGTATAATGTAGACCAACCTTTGTGAATTTTAGAAAACTAGAAAGAGGGGAGGGAGTAAGTTGTTCATGACTAAGACAATGGGAGCTGTTGTTGCAGGTGTTCATGAATGTTGTATGTGCACCCAGGAAGTCTTTATAGTCTTCAATTTGTCTTCATGACAAACCACACAGCCTTGTCATGTATGTACTGCTCACCACCCTACTTGCTCCTATAATTTTCCTTTCCTGCCTGAGGGCTTAACATTCTTGGCAAAGAAGAAGCCTAATGGGAAATATTCATTGACTTCTCATTGAAGCAGTGTTGTTTCTGCATGGAAGCCAGGCTCAAGGAGTGTAGCTACAGCTCCCAGAACAACTTCCTTGATTTTACAAGAAGGGCTCCGAGGATCACTTATGCCTCAATAATGTGAGCAGAAACTCTCTTTCTAAGGTTTCACAGAAATGCACACCACCCTCCCTTTACTCACATTGCTCTAGGACCTTGCCTTTAGGGAATCAGAATGTGGGGTCTAGGTCTATCTGGACCAGAGACATCTGAAGGGGCATTTTCTCTACTGTTATTTGCTCTGTGACCCCTCTCATCTCCATCCTGTTATCTCCCATGCAGTCTTCCTTCTGAGGCTATGTGCAATCTTTCTCTCTGTTGGACTAAATAACAGTTCCAAGCTTTCTGCCCTAGGATGGGAGTAAGGGATGAAGTTGTGCAGAATAAATGTAAATGGACCTTCCTCAATAATTGTCAAGGGACAAAGAATGTTAGAGGAGAATTTCTTTGCCCACACATGGAGGACATTATCCCTGACTGTTCAAAATAAGCCTCTCAGTCTCAGAGAATCCTATCCCTCAGGAATGCCACAAGAATATCCCCAATTAGCAGAATGTAATTACTTGAGTGGGAATCATATATTTAATGATGAACCCCTCCTCCCAAATGGCATTAGCACTTGAATAATTTAGAAGGAAAGAACAATTAAATATAAGAAGACCCTCCTTAGAGTTAGGGGAAGTTTGTGCCTGTGCTCATGCACATGCATGCTGTAACGGAGGATTAGTACTAGAGAAGTTTAACCAGCTCTGAGGTGGAACTGAGTTGATATTTTCAATTTATAAACAGCTCATTTAAATACATAGAGTGATGTAAAGATCCCAGATAGACAAATGGACAAAAGTTATTGAGGCAACTTATTCAGGAGAAAATAAAATGAGGAAACAAGAAAAATGCTCACCTTCAGGAGGAATTCAAAACATGCAGATTAAAATGACAATAAAGGCCTATTTTATATCTATTGAAGTAAGAAAAACTTTAAAAAATAATATTATGTAATGCTATTGAGATTGTGGAGAAGTCAGTATCTGAACTTACTGCTGACTATAATGTAAAACTTTTGGAAACAAATCTGATCATTCTATTATATCAAAAGCCCTGAGAAATGTTTATGACTAGTGATCCTAAGAAGTAACTCAATAAAATCTTAAAAACAACATGAACTGAGAGTAATTGCTGTATTTTCTATAATAGCAAAAATTAGAAACAAATATTTTTAAAAGCACAATAGTTACAAATTATGAAGTAACCATTCAATGGAAAGTACTATGTCTTTTACAACAGATGATTAAAATGTGCTAGAATATGATACAGGAAATAAAAAATTTTAAATTTAGATTACACTATCGATATAGCTATGTAAAATAGGTAACTATATATATGTGCAAACACTATGAAGAAATTTATGAAATGGTATTAATGTGTTAGTGTGGTATGATTTTCAGGGATTTATATTTATTCTGTAACTTATTTTAATATGATGAAAAAATCTGTAATGAGTTTATTGAGGAGCTTCAACTTTTTAAGCATAAACATGAATTAGATTTATTTCTCTGATAACTCTGTACTATGCTGACCGCTCCAATTTTTGCTGAGGTACTACCTCCAATTCTATGACTTTACAGTTTTTTCAGTTATCAGAACAGTCTCTCTAGTTTTTAAAACTCAGTCCTGTTGTGTTTTGCAACTTCAGTCTCATATTCAATTCAAAACTTTCCCATTCTCCCCATAGCTTCAGTTGGATTTATGACTTGCTATGGACTGCATGTTCGTGCTTCACCAGAATTCATGTGTTGAAACCCAAATCCCCACTCTAAGGGTATTTGGAGGTGGGGCCTTTGAGAGATAATTAGGTTTAGATGAGGTCATGAGGATAGTCTTCATGATGGGATTAGTGCCCTTAATAAGAAGAGACCTGAGAGCTAGCTCTTTCTTGTCCATGCAAGGATACAGTGAGAAGGCGGTGGTCTGGAAACCAAGAAAGGGGCCCTCACCAGAACCCAACCATGCTTGCACCTTTAAGTTGGGTTTCCCAGCCTTCCGAACTATGAGAAATAAGTTTTGTCATTTAAGCCACTCTGTCTGTAGTATTCTGTTACAGTAGCCTGAAATGACTCAGCCATGGCTCATTTCCCTTCCCTCTTTCCTACACTTCTATTCTGATGGACATAGCTTCTTTTCTTATGTTTCCCTTTAACAGGCTATTCTCCATCTTGTGCTGACTGGCCATCATTCTCCTTTGGCTTCTTGGAGGACTCTGGGAACGTCCCCTGTATAATCCCCTGGAATAGGAAGTCCAGGTTGGCTTTAATCTTTTCCTTCTGGGTCAACCCTTCTTATAAGCCATCCACCTTATTGCTTTGTACTGTTGGGGTCCCGTTAATTAGCACACAGTCTTCTTCGGGATGGGTTGATATCAGCAAGATAGCTTAAGCCAGCCATCATACTCAGGGTCTACACAGGAAGTCATAGATCATAGTCCACACTTAACAATGGAATGCAGGCTATTTCACTGACCTCTCTTACATGCCATCTTCCTCTTGCCATCATCAGACATTCTCCTGGCCTAGCGGCCTGGAAATTTTTAAATAAATTATTAGCAGTTGCCAACCTAGTGGAGAACAGGACTATTCAGACAGTCATTGAGAATAATTCTCCTAGAGCCTTCCTCTCTCTATTTTGGCAAGAAGTATGCCATCTCTATTCTTCCTTGGGAAAGCAACAGCTTTGATTTTCAAATTTACAAACCCTTGCACTCTCCAGAAAAGCCATGTCTCATTTCCCAAATGTCTTACTCTAATATTGGTGGTGGTGGTGGTGGTGGAGGTGATCTTTATGGTTATGTTGAAAGATGCCCCTCTATAGGCTCTATAGAGAAGATGACACCGGCTCCAATTCCAGGCATTTCTTTGAACTTAGAAGGAGTATTATTTAGATTACAGCTCTTGTACTCAGCATTGGCCACTGTTTAGAAACAGGGAATTATCATCAAATGATAGTTTGTAGTTAATTTATAGAATCGGGGATTAAACAAGATGACCTCTTACTAGTAGATTTAGTTAATGCCATTGGTATTTGTTGTCTGAATTATTAAATGCTTTTGGAAAAAGATCAGGACAACAATTTATAATTTTTCAGAAAGGATTCCTAAAGCGTCCTAACACAACTACACAGATGTTTTATTTTCAGAGTCACTTCCATAGGGTCCAATCTTCTGAAAATCTTTTCTCTAAATACTTGTCTTATATACATCTTCTACTTGGGTTAAAGTTGTCACTATTATGGGTAGAGGAACAAGACTGGAGAGAAGAAAACTGGAGTGATAGAGCCAATGGGAGATGAGACTTCTAAAGCAAATTTTATTTGCTTTATATTTTATCAGGGTTAACTCCAGCACTCACATGATAATTGGCAGGAATTTTGTGTTTCCTTCTAAAATTTATTTATGAGTATTTATTAGCTCACAGGCAATTAAAGGGCTGAGGGCACAGATTCTCTATCTTGTCAGTAAAATGCCAAGGTATTGTGTAACACTAAATTGTGTGGATACTACTATCTTCCTTGAATTAGAAGATAATGGTACAACTTCAGATTAATCAATTTTTCAGAGCTAAAAATGGACATACTAGTTAGAGTTGACAAGGGAGAGCTAGAAAGAGAGAGAGAGAGACAGAGACAGAGAGACAGAGAGGGAGAGAGAGGGATTCTTTTATTTTTCCTATTCATGAACTTTTTAAAAGTTAGAAAAATGTTATGGAAACCTAAGTCTTTGGGATGCTTTTGAATTTAGCCCCAAATATTATTCTAGTGGAGTTATTTATCTAGAGTCCAACAAACACTGTCCATTTTTCTTTTCTATGGATTTTGCTTGAGATGTGCATCATAGATACATTTTAAGTTGATCAATTTGACATAGTAGTTTAAAATACAACATGTCCCTTAAGACCTAATATCTTTGAAAATGGGAAGCTTGAGGTTGAAATAGCTTAAGGCAGAGTTCAAAAAATGGCCTATATTAATATCAGTAAGCTTGTTTTGCTTTTGATCACGCACAGACAGAAAATCATGTCTCAGAGGTGAAATTGTTGAGTATTATCAATAGGCTTCCATTGTTCTTTCAGTCTGCAGTGAAAGCTGATAATGATTCTTTATTTAGAATTATGTGTTCAGTTTTACTAGGCTATCTTTAAAATAGCTTGTAATTGGGTATAATAGACTCAGTAAAATGTAAAGAATTACAGGCTAGATGAATCTATAGTAACTGCTATGGTAAATTGACTCTAGAAAGACAAAGATCTGTTGAAAGACAAGGGTCTGTTGACTGTAATTTTGTTCTATGCATGATATCTGCCTTCCAAGGGACAATAGCCAAACAGCATATTTAAACATAAGCTTCACATAAGCCAAGTGAATCAACATTTGACCTTTCTTGAAAATTATATAGGTGCAGTTATCTATGTTATCACTATTGAGCATTTAACTGTAAAATGTTTTGTTTTCTATTTAACTTTATATGTATATACAGGTGTACATACATGCAAAGCTTTTCTTTACTATTATATTTGTTTTCTATTTCTACACTGTGATCATTTTGTATCATTATAGAAAGGTAAAGAATATGGAAGATAAATCTCCCAAACTACAGGATTAATCTCTTCTTGTGTTGTTCTACCTATCTGTGTTGTACCTTTAATTTGGTACAACACTTGGATGCCTAATTTTTCCTTCCTGCATACTTGTTATATCTCATGACAACTTTGCTGAAACTTCTGGTACTCAGACACAGCTTCTCTTCTAGTTTCAGCCTCAGTTGCTTTATATTGCTCTCCCCATGCCTTGGAGTAACACGTAAGAGCTTAGTACTTAATTGATTAGGGAGAAATACTGGTAGTCTCATTCATGCTCCTTTTACTGGGAGTCAGTAGGCAGAAGGCTAGAAGTAGCTCAGTTTTGTCAAAATGACTTGAGTTCATTCATGGTAAATGAAATCTAATACTTTCCTACTTCCTACATGGTTAGGAATTTTGTTTCTCAGAAGGTATTGAATTTAAATAGTAAGAACTAATGGAAGCCACAGCTATTTGTCTGAGAACAAGGACTAATTATACTGGTTCTTGAAAATCCAGTTCCAATCTATGTTACTAAAGAAACCTGCTGAAATTAGATTTTTTTCCTACTTTCAGAAATTAGTCCAGAAACTCCAAATTCTTGTAAGTCATGGTCTTCTTTGAACCACATTTCCGTATGTTTTACATTGTCACTGCATGAATTCTCTGTTCCTTTGATGTACTCAATAATGTATTACTTTTTGCATTTTTCTTGTGACACAGATCAAAGAGCTATAAGAAACTGACCATTCATTTCATATGATTTGGGCTTAAAATATGATAGGAAAAAAGAGTAAAAATAGTCACTGTATCAAATTACTTTACAAAAGGTGTTTGTATAACAAAACTTATTCCATTCAATGAGCTTCTCTATAAAAGAATGATCTTGGTATAACAAATTTTATATAATGAATACTTTTTCTACAATAAAACTTTTCTGCTTATCTCTTTTATAATCACCATCACTGAGCAACAGACTTATTTGCTGCTTATATTAATGAGGTACAGATAAACTCATGTCAATTGCTTCATCCTTCCTTTAAATACCAACTACACATCACCTCTCCTAAAGTTTTTACTCTTTTCTTACCAAAGCCAGTTCAGCCAGAGAAAATGACCCAAATATCTAAAGTTTGATATCACCATCACTAAACTTAAATGATTATGGTAACTAAAGCTCAAAGTGGTGGATATTGCATAGCATCTCCCGCTTTTCCTGTTCACAAAACATTTTTCTTTCCTCACAAGCTAGTTCAGATGAGGAAACCTACCAGATTCATTTCATCTTTGCCACATGCAGATGGCAAATTAAATTTCAAGTAAGATACCATTATGAAGCAATTGGAAAGCCTCATGCAGTTTTTTTTTTGTAATGCTTTTGAGCTACAGCAACCTGGCAACAGAGGTAAAAACCCATTATAATTCTGTGTGTGTGTGTGTGTCTGTGCATGTGTGTGTGTAATTTTGTGGTCCATGGAGAGAAGTGGGCAAAGATATTATGTACCTCTCCCCACCAAAAGTAAGAAATAATAACAATTTTCTGTAATCTCAAAAATATTCATACTTTCTATGAATAGTTAAAATACAGTCACTCACATGTACTGATAGAAAACATTTTAAAAGACTCTAATATTGGAAAACAGATCAGACCCTATTCTCTTTCAACACTTAAAATAAATGGGGTGGAGGGAATATACCAATGCACAAACAATTTATATTTTGTCAAAGATGATCACAGCTACCAACTTGGAGAAGGGTATGAATCTATCACTTCTGAGCCTTTTTCAGTCCTAATTTTCTAATGCTGAAATCACAATTAACAGAAGGTAACAGTGATAAGGGTCTTAGCATTCTTTAATTACCCTTAGACTTTCTCTCCCATTTGTTACGGCATTCAAATTTTTTATTTTTACTTTTTAAACATAAATTACTAGTTATCATTACTTTTCTATGGCCAATAGTTATTTTTATTTACTAAAATTTTATTGGTTTTGTACTTACACATTAGGATTCACTTTCCTTTCTGCTGAAATGCATGCCTTAATAATGTTTATAGTGAAGATCCGTGTGTGGCAAACTCTCAAGTCATTGTAGGTCTGATGATTTTGTGTTTACTTTGTCCTCATTCTGAAATAATAGTTTAAGCAGATATAAAATTTTAAATTGACATCCTTTTCCCTTGACATTTTTAAGGTATTGTTCCATTGTTTTCTGATTTTTGTTGCTTAGATGAAGTATCATTGTCAATCTACTTTCATTCCTTTTGTGTAAAATCTATTCCATAGTAGATTTTAAGATGGCTTTTTTATTTCTGATATTTTACAGTTTAACATGAGTTTTGGTGTGGGCTTATTTTTATTTTCTTGTTATTTGGAATATTCCCTATTTCATGTCTTTCTTCAATTTTAGAAAATTCCCAGTGAATATTTCTTCAAATATTGCTTCTTTTTCATACTGTCTTAGTTTTATTCTTCTGGGACTTTTATTAGATGTTATGTGAGAATTTCTCAATCTGTCTAATATTCTCAAAATTACTCTTCCTATTTAAAGGTTCATTGTCTCTGTCATACTGGTGGCTTCTTCACTCCTTTTCCTACTGTCATTAATTCTCTCTTCAATTATATCTGATTTAGTTTAATCCAACCATCACATTTTTTATTTTAATGGCTATATTTCTAATATTTATAATTGTTCATTTTTATATAAATAATTTTTCCTTTTTCATAATTAATTTATAAATATGATTTTACACACATATCTCTGTGAGCATTCAAAATATACTTATTTCAAAGTCTGTCGATCTTTTCTATGAAATTAACTTTCTGTGAAACAACTTCATGTTCTGATTGTTGTTTTACATTTTTTTCTTATTGGTAGATTTCTTCATATGTTTGGAAACATTGGTTTGCAAGTTTATTTTGAATGAAATGTTTGTTCTCTCTCTCTCAACTTACTTTTTTCTTTTCTGGAAAATGTGAGGGCTCATCCACCTGGATCCTGCTTAGGAAATATTCATATACTCTCCTACATTTTACAACCTTTTTAATATTTACTTTGGGGTTATGTGACTAGTTCTGACAAATATGCTATGAGAAAAAGTAACATAGTCCTAGTCCAAAAAACAATTAAGGGCATATGTTTTCTATCTTATCGATAATTGTAAAGAATACTGAATTGACAGAAATGCTAGATGGAATCATCACAGATTCCCAAGTCACTGCTGGAGAGCAGCTGCCAAAGAGAATCACCTGAACTGCATTGGACTGTGATGTGAATATGGAATAAAACTTTTTCTATGTCATCTAAATCTGGTAATATTGTGGGTTAATTTGTTACTATATCATAACTTAGCCCTAACTGATCTACCACATGCCACCCTACCTTCTGCCCCAGCCTCTAACCCAGAACTAGGTTAAAAAATTCAAAGTTCCTACTTTATTATGATGTTTGAGATGTTGAAGATGAATCCACCAAGCCGGCATGCAGGTTTCAGTTCTTATTAAAAGGCTGGTTTCTGTATTCTCAGTTCCTTAGGCCTGAGGCCTTCTTTAGTCCTAGGCAGCAGTCAGCATAAACTCTCTACCTCTGGCAGCACGATGTGAAGCTGACTCTGATTCTCTATCTAGAGCACCCTTTGCTTCTGAAGCTGAACTACCAGTGTCCTTCTGGACCCGATACCCAGCAAGCCAGGAGCTTCAGCCCCACCTACTACTACAAATTCTGGTTCAGAGAGATGCCTATACATAAATATATATGGCTATTTTTTTTCTTTTTATACTTGCTATATGTTTGTAGTAGAGGAGTGTGTAAAAGTCATGAATTTACTAGTTTGACTAAGAAAATTTTCATAAAGTAGTTCTCCAATCTGGAGTTTAAAGATTGGTATTCATTCAAAGCCTTATTGGTTCATGTAGGCCTTCTCAGAGCCCTTTGGGGGTGGGAGAATGTGCAACTGTTTTCAGCCATGGCTTCTGGAGTCATAATGGGCTTTATGAAGTTCTTGGCTTTCGGTGTGCATTCACTATCAATTGTCCATTTCACACTCTGACAACTTTTATGATGCTTTTTAGAGATGTTTTGGAAGCTGTGCTGGAAGCAATAAGCTAGGCTAGTGACTCTCCAATCTGAATGATGTATGACCTTCTTTTGAAGGAGAAAAAAAATTCAAGGTCCTCCTTAATGCTGACTGACATTACTATTATTATTATTTATTAATTTACTTAAATACATACAAACATAAAACTAGGTATACACTTCTTATGATTAGAGCTTAGACACAGCTATAAACAAAAATAAATTTATAAATTAAATAAAATGAAACTCTAAAACAAATAGAAGTCAGAGTAATATATTTATTTTAATGTGACAGATGATGTTGCTTTGCTGAAACCAAATTGACACTTGTAATACCAACATAGTAATGACCATTGAGATTCATTGTATCAGATGGATCATGGTGGAAAGTGAAAGGCATTTATTTTAGAAGTATTTGAAGAGGGTTTAATAAAAGAAATATATACCAAGGTGTGGACAGGCTTAGAAGAAACTGAAGAAGCTTGAGTATGTTAGTAGTTAAGAGCCACTAATACTGTAGGACTGCAGAGGCAAAGGAAGAAGTAATAATCAGAGCCTGGATAGCGTGGCTGCAGTTATAGGAGAACAGCTTAGAGAAGCTGTGCTCATTGTTAGAGAGATACAGTCAATGTGTAGAAATCCACCAGGGAGAAGCCATCAGAATAGTCTTTGCCCTTACTCTCCTCATTCTTCAGCCTCCTTCTGCTAACTTCTATTCGTTGAACCCAATCAAAAAACCAGAGAACAAGGAAGCCCCTTCATGAAGGTTATGGGCACAGAACAGAATGGAGAAGGGTAGAGAGAGTAGTCAGGAGAGGTGAAGACAAATATTTATTCAAATTCTTTGGAGTTCAATATGTACTATCAGGTACTCTGTGGCAACATAGTTCTCCCATAACATTTTTTAAAACTTTAGATGAGTAGAACAAAAACATTTGCTTTTCCCTTGGCTTGAATACAAATTTACATTTGAAGTACCTTTTTTCATTCGTCCATGACAATTTAAATTGTAATTTGTGCCAACACAATGATAAACGGAAGGCATAAGCACTGAAATTTGTGGCAGCATGTAATTATAACGTGGGCATCTAGCTGAACCTAAATTGTCTTTTAAAATTATCATCAAAATTAATATACAGTATTTTTAAGTGGTAAAAATCAAACAAGCAAATAATAACAACAACAAAAATCCTCAAAAAAACTTCAAATTGTGCCTGTAGATCCACTAAGTTTATGGACTGCATTTGAGAATTATCAAGCTAAGCCATTTCATGCTTCAATTTGGATAATTTCTCCACATTCCTAAGCAACCTGCCATATCTGCTGGAAAAGTCTACCTGAAACTCTGCTCTAATACTGTTATTCTCTTCATTAAAAAACCTTTAATGACTCCTTATTTCCTACAGAATTAAGTATAAGGTCCTCAGTCTGGAATCCAAGGCCTCCACTTTCTTTTAAAGCTGTATGTTCATGACTGTTCCCTTAGATATACCATGTACTCTAGCCAAACTAGGATGTGTATTATGGCCTGAACGTATGCTATACTTGTATGCTTTCTTATCTCTACACCTGCTTTTTCTCTGCTTGGAATGCCAGCTGCTTAATTTCTGCCTTTAAAAGTCCTAAACACCTCTCTAAGCTTATTTCAAGGTCTGCTTCTTTCATGAAGGCTGAGCTTAAGACCCAGGATCAGATTGTCAAATCAGACCCAAACAAGTCAGAGATCTTACCCAGTACCAGAATCAATGGTAAGAAAAATAAGAGCAATAATGGAGCCATGCTTGGAGGTGGGGAAATTGGAAAGCAGTTAGTCATGCATCAAGTGGAAGCATAAGGCAGAAACCTTAATAAGTGAAACACAATGAGGAAGAGAGAGGACAGGGATACGTCCTGGCTGTTGAAGTGAATGGTTCAATATCCGGGTCTGAAAACCTAGAGTGTCTTTGGTGGTGTTGCTTTTATGCAGGTCTTAGCTTTGCTGGGTTAAGGGCCGATACTTAAAAGGATAGAGCTGACTTGACTAACAGGGTTTTATGCTCTTCTTCACTCATAAAATTTCATTCTCAATGTATGAAAATGATTGATAATAATTTAAAATGTCTTCCTTCTGAGGAATAGATACATATGCCTAGAACCCTAAGTCCTAGGCTAAAATGATGAGGGGTGTATTCCTATTATTGGGTTGAGAAAAATTGGGGCCATAGGAACTTTCCTAATGCTACTTAAATTACTTGGCTGAATATCATGACGTGATACTCCTCTTATTTGGCTCCCCAACATTGAGAATTTATAGACATTTCTAAGCCTAACTTCTCTAATTGGTTATAAAATAAGAAGTTTTATGCTGTTTCTTTTTCCCTGCAGAGGGAGTGAAAAAGCCCACAGCTATACTTACTTAATTCATGTTTTTGTTGTTTGCATAACTATGTTTTTCCTTATCTGTTTTAAACAGTGTACTTCTTGGAGGGTTTATTATTTTTCTATTACTGCATAACAAATTACCACAAACTTAATGGTTCAAAGCAGTGCACATTTATTATCTCCCATAGTTTCTGTGGGCTTAGAGTCTGAACATGGCTTAACTGGGTTTAGGTTCTCAGGAGGCTACAATCAAGGTGTTAGATAGGGTTGGGTTCTCACAGAGGCTTGACCAGGGAAGGATCTATTTCCATGCTTCTCAGGTTGTTCATAGATTCATTTCCTAGCAGCTGTGGGATTCATGGCAGCTTGTTTCTTCAAAGTCTGCAACAGAGAGAGAGACTCCATGTAATCACATACATGTAATCACGTGTATTCTATCACTTTTGCCAAATTCCATCGGGTAGAAACGAGTTCACAGGGCCTGTCCATACTCTAGGGGAGGAGATTACACAAAGATGTGAATACTGGGAGGGGAGGATCTTGGAGGGCCACCTTAGGATCTTCCTGCCACTGAGGTATAATGCTGTTTATGTAAATTCAAGGTGCAAATCAATCTATATTCATGTAGATTCTCCATGACCGTATAGTGATAATGACTCTAGTAATTGATGGTGATCATGGAGAGGTAGGGCCAGATGCCAGAGGCTTGTGCAAGGGCTCTAAGGAAGAAAGGGCAGCTTAATGTTAGAGACCTTCTCCAGCAACGTTCCATCTGTGTCATGTATGCTGATAAAATGTTTTATAATCATGAACTAAATTTCCATCCTACGTATCTCATAAGCTTGCAGTTCTTAAATTTTATATTCCCTCTACAAAGTTTTGGTGACTTACAGTGTCTGTGTCCTCTGCTGTGATTTAGATATATGAAGTAGATGGTTAAAATATCCTGGCCTTTTTATATTCTGAAATCATAGAAAGGAAAAGAATCATTTTGGTAACTTGTGGCTGTTTTGAATTTTGTAACTATCAAAGCTCCAACAGGAAGGCTGTTG
Organism: Camelus bactrianus; assembly: GCF_048773025.1. Lineage (NCBI taxonomy): Eukaryota > Metazoa > Chordata > Mammalia > Artiodactyla > Camelidae > Camelus > Camelus bactrianus. The sequence goes on from NC_133544.1 coordinate 68,239,485, forward strand.
CTGCTTGTCAGTGTTTAATAATTTTATACCCAGCAAAGGACCATGTGGGAAGACAGACCGTTGTTTCTTCACTGCATCAAGAACTATTCTTGTTAATTGTCTTGTTTATCCTAAGTCTATTCAAGTTAAAAAAGAAATATGAAGAGGAAGGGCATAGAAAGAACATCCAGTTTAGATATTTGCTATGGGAATCATTTCAAAGGTCTGTGTTTCAGACCTGGTTCAAAAAATGTCCTGTCACAGCTCATTGCCAGGAGTAAATGTATCCTGTAGGAAGAAAGAGCAGTACCTGATTCTCCAAACTACATGGGCCCCAGGCTTTTTTTTTTTTCACTACTACATTTTACCTATCCCATGAGTGCTAAGCAGGGCTGTCAACTGCCCCCTGCACATGCCCTGCACTTTCCTGCCCTCTGTTGCCCCATTGAAAGTGTTCTCTCTACTTCTACTGCTATTCTTCCTCTTGTTGCTCCTTAAGGCCAGCTTAAACACCACCGCCTTTTTAGTGTTCTGATCACTCTAGCCTCCTTTAATTCTCACAGTGCTTGGCAACTTTCTTATGACTCATCACATTGTATTCCGTAGACTTTTTCTTTTAAGTAAGATTAGCATAACATAAAATTGACCATTTAAATAATTTTAAAGTGTACAATTCAGTGACTTTTAGTACATTCATAATATGTAACCATCACCACTTTCAAATTCCAGAATATTTTCATTACTGCTCCCCTGAAAATAACCCTCTATTAAGCTGTCACTCCCCCTTTTCCTATCCACCTAGCCCCTAGCAATCACTAATATGCTTTCTATCTCTATGGATTTTCCTATTTTGGGTATTTCATAAAAATGGCATCATATAACATGTAGCCTTTTGTCTGGATTCTTTAAGTTAGCATAGAGTATTCAAGGTTCATCCATGCTGTCGCATTTATCAGTACTTTTATGCCTGAATAATGTATAAATATACATTGTATGAATATACCAAATTTTGTTTGTCTCTTCATTAGCTGATGGACATTTGGGTTGTTTCCACCTTTTGGCTATGATGCATGATGCTACCATGAACATTCATGTACAAGTTTTTATTTGAACACTCTATTTTCAGTTCTTTTGGATATATACTTAAAAGTGTAATTGTTAGGTCACATGATAACTCTATGTTTAACATTTTGAGAAATTGTCAAACTGTTTTCCACAGCAGCTGCACGATTTTACACTGTCACCAGCAGTGTTTGAGGGCTCCAATTTCTCCTCAGTTTCACCAACACTTGTTATTTTCTGTGTGTGTGTGTGTGTGTGTTTTAATTGTAGCTATTCTAGTGGATGTGATGTAGCACTTCATCGTGGTTTTGATTTACATTTGCCAAATAACTAATGATGAGCATCTTTTCATGTGCTTTTTGGCCATTTGTATCTCTTCTTTGGAGATATTGCATAGAATTTTATATTTCTTATCTCTCTCTGATATTAAATGTTTCTTGAGGACAGGATGTGTTATTAATCCTTTAATCTCTCAGGGGACCTATTAAATTGATTTGGGCATACTAAGTGCTCAACAAATGCTTGTTGACTTGAATTAAGAAGTCATGATGAAACATTGTATTGTCTGAGTCAACCTTGAGGTGAAGTCCTCATATCATGTAAATTTAGCATTAAATTATTCCTACTCAGGACATCAGTAAACTTGTTAGTAAGTCTATTGGGTCTTTCAGTGACATCTGAACTGTTGACCATATACTCGTTGAAATATTTTCTCTCCTTGGCTTCTGGGACACCACACTTCCCTAGCTTTGCTTCCTGATTCTCCATTAGAAGCAGTCTCCTTTGTGAGTTCCTCTCCTCTGATGAAGACTTAAGGATGAACCTTCTCTGGGCTGCTCTCTTTGATGTTCTCTTTTCACCATTAGCAGTATTTCACAAATGCTGGTCTCTAAATAGTGTCGTTTCTTGACAAGGTTATTTTGTAATAAAGGACAATGTAGTAAGCCTTTTATATGCCCTAATTGCTTAATTGGAAAGATTATCCTTCTTTTAAAAACTATGTAATCCATTTTTTAAAAGTTGAAATGTCTTCCACTTCTTCTATGAAGTACTAGTGATAGCACATGGCTAATTATATGTACTTTTAATATCCCTGAAAAAGTAAAAATTTAGCAACCATTTATTGGCTCTCCCCTCCCAACCATTTACAATTGTACTGGAAATTGATATACTATTCTACACTTATTCTCAGTGTTATTTCATTTATGAATATAACTTCAGTCATCACTACATGATGATGAGCTCCAAGTAAAAATGTCTCTATTAAGCTCAAATCTATATATACAAATTCTTACTGAATAAATCTCCTTTGATGTTCACAGATCTTTTGATTTAGCACATCTGATCTTGAGCTCATTGCCCACTTCCTCACCCAATTCCCCCTTCTCTGTGTTTCTTAGCTCATTGAATGGCATCGTCTGGTCAACCAGGAAACCCCTCTAATTTCCCCTTCTTCAACATATTTTCCACACCCAATTAACAACTTTAAAAACATTTATCTTTATGATAATTCTCTAGACCATCCACTTTACTTGATTTTCCCATCTTCTTGCTGCTACCTTATTTAAGACTACCGTCAGCCATCCATCATCCATTCAACATATGTTTGCAGCGTCCATACTATATATCAAGCACTGGGAGTACACCATGAAAACAATGTGAGAGCCTGTTTTGAGGAAACAGTTTTTGGCATTGCAGCTTAGTTTAGGTTATGGTTGGTTTTCACATCATGAGTATTTTGAGATATTTTCCCCCATGCTTGTTATATGTTCTGTATATGTTAGATATTCTTGGAAATCTTTTGGTTTGGGGAAATTTAAAGTGAATTACTTATGTTGAGCAAAGACATTATTCCATGAACCTGAACTATAGCCTAAGGCCTAAGGAAATTCTCTTAATCTCTTTTCCAGTTTCCCATTTGGAAAATGGGATGGTTGTGTAGGACGCTAAAGGAAGGTGGTTGTTTTTTATAATTCAAGAGCTCTATGGATAAACATTTAAAGTATAGATTTCTATGAGTTCCATGTTCTGGGCATAAGGAGTTATAATCAGTAATGCATATTTAAGTGAATTCAAATGTTGCCAATTATTATCTTGCTAATGAAAGGAAAATCAGAGCATGAGACGAGGAGGACTTGGTTAAAGAGATGTGAGCTAAATTGTGTATCAGAACCATAAGAAACTGAGACCAGAATCTACATCTTCTATATTGTGGTTCAAAGCAAGGGCTATTGGAAGATGCTGCTTATTCTAAATAGGGCTTGAAAAAAATTGAGGTTCCAGACCCATCCAGAAGGGGATGGTCAATATCCTTAAGAAAAAGGGAAAGCATCTGGCTGGATTACAAGGAGGCAATCAGAAAAAATTAGAACTGGCTATCTGGAATGGATGACTGTACCATCTGCTTTTGTAGTCTTACCTTGGGCAGTGTCCAGTACTGGATGTTTCAGGAGAAAAATATCCCACCACCTTTTGTGTTTTTCACTTGGTAAATTATTAAAATCTGGAAATTATCCTTTCTACTACCTTTATTTTGGCATTTTTTCCCCATTAAGACTTGATTCTTTTGGACTTCTTAACTGGAATAGAACTTAAAAAATATTCATAATAATACTTCTTCTGCTAAAAGACTGGGATACATGAGTATCGCAAGCTTGCAGGTAATATAGTTGCTTTGCCTCAGTGTTATAGACAGTGCCTAGACGGTCTAGAAATGTTTGCAGAAAGAGCAAGCACTTCACATGTCCTAATGGTCCTGAGATGTGCTACTGAGATTTATGTTTTTAGTAGTGTCTTGATTTCTTTTTAGCTATTTCAGGTATATTCTGGGTAAAAAAGTAGACAGAAGAAATCAAGAACTGAAATGAAAGAAACACGTGGAACAACTTTGTTTATAATCCTTAACTCTCAGAGTGGTCACAAGGGAGACTACCATCATGATAACTGAGATGTTACAGTTTCAGAAAGTCACTCTTAGTTACAGCATTTGTTTAGGGTCCCCAAGCTAATATTTTACTTCTGAATTGAGAGTCTGGGATAGCCTGTTCTTGAACAATGATCTCTAACCAGGAACAAAAGAGCAGATTTCATTGTCAATAATTATTAAAATATTTCTAGGTATTCTCCTCCATGGCTTTTGGACCATTTATAGAATCATAGAATCCTTTATTCTGAAAGAGACTGAGAGATAATAAAAATCAAACCTCTTCAATTTTGAATCCAATCTTTGACCTTGGACATTTCAATTCTATAACGTGTTCGTGGTTACTAAGTTGTTAGTGGTACAACTGTGACTAGAACCAGGTCCCCACTCCCTGTCCAGTGTTTGTTCCTTGTACCTGATACCCAATATTCTCCTTTTTTTTTGTTGGTAGTTTTCTCCAAAACCTCCTTTGAAGAAACTGAACAAAGCCAGTTTAGAATGGCCATTTGCCAAGTATTTTCTCATGTGAACTCCGTTTTTATTCTTTCACAATAGTAAACTCCTCTGATGAAAAGAATCATAGAATATTAAAGTTGGAAGGAATTTTTGTGGATTCTAATCTCCTTATTTTACAAATACAAAAATCAAGGCCTAGGGAGTTAACTTACTTGAGGCCACACAGACATCGGTAACACTGGGATCTGAACTCAGGATTTCTATGAGATGTCGTGACGTTGTAGAGAGCTTCACTACCTTGGAAGAGCCATCTCTTTTTCTGAGCTATGCATATACTGGTTGAACACCTTATGGCTATTACTTTTAAAGACTAGGAAGACTTAGGACTCTGGATTCCATGAGACACAGCTGTTCTAGTATACCACATGCCTTAGAGAATTAGCAAGGAAGGAAAATAGCAAAAATTAAAAAAAACAAAGTTGTAAATTAAAATCAATATTTAAAATAGAGCTTAAAATCAAGCTCCAGAAATAATAATGATTTGTACTTATAACAATTATGGATTGATTAAATAGCAGCTTCCCTGTTGTTAAAAACTAGTGTCCAATATTTTTTCCTCTAGAAAATACAAAGATACCAGCTTGTTCTAAGTCTCCAAGCCATTCCCTGTGGACTGTTCTTGGCCTTTGCTGTCACAGACTATAACTAGAAAAAGAAAATTGACAGACAGAAAGAAAAAACCTTAACAGCTGGAGCTTTAATTTACCTACATAGGAAAAATATTTCAGTTTCTGAGATTTCTCCTGGGTTGCCTGATTTGGTGGTAGAAAGAGAAGCCAAAGGAAAAATCACCAAAAAAGCTTTTAAGAGAAACACTATGAAAAGAGCAAATCCTGAGAATTGTGTTTAATAACAGCAATGATGAATTTCCTGGCAGTCTGTACTGAGCAGTTAAAGACCAACCAGCATGTGAAAAGAGGCTGAATTAGTTAGAATGGTCTAGAGCAGCCTAATAAAGAGTGCCAGAAGATTTATTCTCTCATATGTATAATTTTGAGATATGAATGATTCTATATTTAAGAAATGTGCTACAACCATAACATTAATTTTTATTAAGAACTTCTAGTTTGACTCAGATCAGTGTCTGAAAAATGGAAGAACAGTGCTTTGAACCACCAAGTTAGGGCCCCACAGAATATTTTAAAATTATTTAACACACATCATCTCAGTGTCAACAACTCATCACATATAAACTATCTAATTAACAGAACCCTTCATAGTATTTGATAACTGAGTCTTGGCTCAGTTTTTATACCAGAAGGGCAATCCTTGATAAGCAGAAATTACAAAAGCAGATTTTAAAAGCATTAATTCAGAAATGAAATCAAATTGGTCTCAAATTAACCCCCTATTGGTATTTAAACTTATTTAAAACCACTTGGCTTCCAGATAACACTTGCAGAGATTGCCTTTGACCAGAGTCGAGCTTTGTCTGGACTGTCAGCTTCTATATTTTGATTCCCTTTGTTGTGTACCAGCCCCCCATGCCCAGGGTAATTGATATGGGTCCTGCACTAGGGACAGATGAGTTTATCCTGTCATTGAAGCCCTTCACAAGATGCCTTAATTATTAGAGCTAATTCAAGGATTTGTGCTCTGTGTTCTACTTAGGAAGCTCGATTGTTTTCTCTTTCTAATTCCATGTTGGCAACATTTCCGATGACAAAGCCAATAAAGAATTAGTAATTTGGCTCCCTGTGGTTGTGGAAAAAGGACAGCAAGAATGGGCAACAATAATAGTTTCTGTTTGTATAGTATTTTTTTTTTAATAAGAGGAAGTTACCATTGCTACAGTTTAGGGACAAAGACTCTTGAAAAACTAGCAAGGAACTTGAATTTCTATAAGGATGATACATTTTGGTCCTTTGATCTCTGCTGATAATTAATATCTATTTTGCAACTAAGTGAAAAATTGTAGTTTCCAATGGAGAGAACTGGGGATAAAGAAAAAGTAAGACATTTCCATTGAAAATTGAAGGAAGAAAAGACATTTAAATTGTGGTTTTGCAATCAGGTGAATCAAGGTTACCAAGTTCTCAACATACATATTTGGTGGAAGTGTTGAATAGGAATGTACTCTTATATTTCTCTGGGACCACATGTATAATTAAGGCTTTCTGAATCTCATCCTACATGATAGCTGGAACAGCAGAGGCATCTCTATATTACCAAGAGAATGTACTTCTCAAGGTCCCAAACAGTATGTACTGCTTGCTTCCATTTTGGTCTTATGGATGGGTTAGTGTATAGATGGTTGACACCCAAGAATTAATTGAAGTTATCTCTGGGTGGTGGAACTATGAATAATTCTTACTTTCTTTTTGTGTTTGTATTTAGCTCTATTTTCTTGTATTCATTTTTCCATTCTTTTAATTTTCTGCATCTGTGTCCAAATCACTGCATGGAGATTATTCATGCACTTGCAGTCCAATATTAATCCCTTAATCTTTCCTTCTCTAGGTCTAATTTCCTTACTTCCTTTAGAAAACATGTCTTTTTTAAATTAAAGTATGTTTAATGTATGATATTATATAAGTTAACAGGTGTACAATATAGTGATTCACAATTTTTAAAGATTATACTCCATTTATAGTGATGATAAAACATTGGCTAAATTCCCTGTGTTATACAATATATACCTGTAGCTTATATTATACATAATAGTTTGTACCTCTTAGTCCCCTACTCCTATGTTGCCACCCCCCACCTCCCTCTCCCCACTGGTAATCACTAGTTTTTTCTCTTTATCTGCGAGTCTGAGTTTTTAAAAAAATGTTAACTAGTTTATTGTATTTTTTAGATCTCACATGTAAGTGATATCATGTAGTAGTTCTCTGTCTGACTTATTTCAGTTAGCATAATACCCTCCAAGTTCATACATGTTGTTGCAAATGGCAAAGTTTCATTCTGTTTTATGGCTGAGTAGTATTCCATCTTCTTTATCCATTCATCTGTTGGTGGACACTTAGGTTGCTTCCATATCTTGACAACTATAAATAATGCTGCTATGAATATTGGGGTGCATGTATCTTTTAGAATCAGTGTTTTTGTGTTTTTCAGATATATATCCAGGAGTGGAATTGCTGAGTCATATGGTATTTCTAGTTTAGGGTTTTTTTGAGAAACCTCCATATTGTTTTATACAGTAGCTATACCAATTTACATTCCCAGTAACAGTGTATGAGGGCCTAAGGAAGTAAAAGCCCTGTACTTGGAAAACTGTAAGATGTTGTTGAAAGAAACTGAAGACAACACAAACAGATGGAAAGATATGTGTTTTTGCTCAATATTGCTGATCACTAAGGAAATGCAAATCAAGGCCACAATGAGATATCACCTCATAACTGTTAGAATGGCTATCATCAAAGGAATACAAATAACAATAGTTGGCCTGGATGTGGAGAAAAAGAAATATGTGTCTTTTATTTCTCCACATGGCTTTTCTTTGGCCCATTATAGAGGTTACCAATATGGTATAATGAAATACACAATTTTTTATTTTTGAGAACTTAAAGCAATAATTCTCATTAGTCATGGTTCAAAATGACATGTGGAACCCCATCTTTGGGTATACTGATTTCATAGGTCTGGAGTAAGACAAAAACTTGCCCTTGTATTTTTTTTTAACACTGTCTTTTGAAGAAGACATTTTAAATTTTAACAAAAAATGATTTACCAATCTTTTAAAGCCTGTAAATTTTGAATCATTTAGGAAATCTTGCTTGATCTAAGAAGATTAAGGTTTTCTTCTAAAAGTTTTATAATTTTAGCATTTAAATTTGGGTCTATGATCCATTTGGAATCAATTTTTGTATATAGAGGTAAGTATCCAGAATTGTAGTCCTTTTTTTTTATTTTTTATTTTTTTAGACATGTGAATAGTCAGTTTACGATTGTTCTAGCACATTGGAAAGCAATTTTCTACACTGAATTGCCTTAACACATTATCGAATATCAATAGACCACATATGTATTGGCCTATTTCTGGACTTCTGTTCCATTGTTCTATGTATCAATTTTTGTACTAATATCATGATTATTGTAGCTTAATAGTAAGTCAAAGTCAGGTAATATAAATCTTAAAACATTTTGTTCTCAAAATTGTTTTGGACATTACAGGTCCTTTGCATTTCCACATACATTTTATCAATTTCTGAAAAAGAATTCTGTTGGGCTTTGAATGGGGTGGCATTGACTCTATGCATTAATTTTGGGAAAACTGACATTTTAACAATATTGACTCTTTCAATCCATGAGTATAGTATGTAAGTATTTATTTAAGGCATCTTTAATATCATTTAATAATGTTTTGTAGTTTTCAGTATAAAAGTTTTACATGTATATAAATGTATTTCTTTTGTATTTAATATTTTAAATACCATTTTAAATTGAAGTAAAAATTTTTTCTCTATTAGTTATTTCCACACATTTATTGAGGCATAATTGCTGTACAACAAAATGTACATATGTAATGTATACAATGTGATCAGTTTTGACTTATTTATACACCCATGAAACTGTCATCACAATTAAGACAAAAAACGTTTCCGTCATCTTTCAAAATTTCCTCATGCCCTTTGCAATTGATCCTTACCCCCACCTGTAGCCCCAGACAACCTGCCTTCTTTCATTATTGATTATTTTGTATGCTCTAAAATTTTATGTAAATTGAATCATCCAATATATTCTCTTTTGGCTTCTTTCACAAAACATAATGATTTCAAGATTTATCTTTGCTGTTGCATGTATGAATAATTCATTTCATTTTATTGCCGAGTAGTATTTTGTTGTTTGGATGCACCAGAATTTGTTTCTTTCTTCACCCTTTGGTGGACATTGGGTTGTTTCCAGTTTACAGTGGTTACAAATAAAGCTATGATGAACATGTGTGAACAAGTCTCTGTGTGGACATATGCTTTTGTTTCTCTTGGGTAAATACCTAGAATTGGAATGGCTTGACTGTATGACATGTGAATGTTCAATTTTTAAAGAAATTTCCTAACTTTATTTTTGTGGTTTCATATTCTGATTGTCAATGCTAATGTATAGAAATGCAGTTGATTATTTTTCAGTTTGCTAATATATAGAAATATAACTGATACTGCTTTGTATCCGACGGCTTTGCTGTACTCATTTTTTTATTCCATAGTTTTTTTTTTTTTGTTTTGGTAAATTACTTTGAGTTTTCAATAAAGATAATTGTATTGTCTGCAAATACAGACAGTTGGTACTTCTTTTTCAATTTGTGTACCTTTTCTTTCTTTGTCTTGCCTTATTTCCCTAGTTAGGATCTCCATTAGAATGTTGAAAGTGTTAAGAGAGGACAGTCTTATAATTTCTTTTTCTGGTTTTTGTATCATAGTATGATAGTCTCATTGTTTGCATTGGAAAGAAGTTTCTCCTCTTCTACTTTTGGGAAGAGTTTGTGTAGAATTGATTTTATTTCTTTTTTAAATGTTTATAGAATTCACCAGTGAAGCCATCTGGGCCTGAAGTTTTCTTTTTAGGATGTTTTAAAGTTATAAATTCAATTTCTCTAATAGTTATAGGAACATTCACCTTATCTATTTCTACTTGAGTGAGTTTTGGTTCATGTCATTCAAGGAAATTGCCCATTTTATCTTAGTTATCAAATTATTTAGCATATAATTGTTCATAGAATTACCTTATTAATCTCTTAAAGCCTATATAGAATCAGTAGTGATGTCTTGTTTCTCATTCATGGAATGGTAAATTGTGTTTCTCTTTTATTTCCCTGATCAGTATGACTAAAAGTTTATCAGTTTTCTTGTTCTTTTCAAAGAAGCAGCTTTAGATTTAATTGATTTTCTCTAGTGTTTTCCTGTTTATAATTTATTGCCTTCTGCTCTTATCTTTATATCCTTTTTCTCCTTACTTCAGTTTAATTTTCTCTTCTGTTTCTAATTTCATAAGGTGTAATCTTAGCTCACTGATTGCATGTTTTCCCTTTTCTTCCTATAACCATTAAATGCTATAAACTTTCCTCTAAGTGCTGCTTCACAAATCTTGTTATATTGCATTTTCATACAGTTATATATAAATATTTTCTAATTAATTTTGTGATTTTTTTTTCTGTGACCTAGGAGTTGCTTAGCTGTGTATCATTAACTTAAAATATTTGAGGATATTTCAGATGTTATTTTAAAAATTGATTCCTGATTTAAATCAATGTGATCAGAGAACATACTATGTACGTTTTCAATCCTTTGGTTTTGAGTCTTGTTTGAAGGCACAAAATGGTCTACCTTCCTAAATGATTTATGTGCACTTGAAAAGAATATACATTTAACAATATATGACTTTTACTTGGAATATTTGGAAATTTATTTCAAAGTACTTTATATTTTTGAGGCTATTTTAAACTGCACTGTTTTCTTTCTTTTTCTATCTTCTTTAGTTATCTATTTTACAAATTTATTGAGGTGCAAGAAGCTGTATATATTTAAAGTATACAATTTGCTCATTTTTGACTGATGTATATACACCCATGAAACCATCACAACAGTCAAATAATAAATTTTTCCATCACTGAGCCATTGTATTATGTGAGTATAAACTGTTGTAAGAGTATTGATATGATCAGGCTTAAATCTGCCATCTTGTTATTTAGGCTTTATTTGTCCTAGCTGTTCTTTGTTCCTTTTCTTCTCTGTTACTTTTTCAGTCAGATTAGTTTTTTTTTCAATAATTCTACTTTATTTCTATTATTAGCATGTTGGTTATACTTACTTATTTCATTTTCTATATATATTTTCTAAGTAGTTAATGTAGAGCTTACATTGTATACTTTTATCACAGTCTATCTTCAAATAATGTCATATACTTTCGCATATGATGTAAGAAACTTAAAATTATATATTTCTATTTTGCCCTTGTAAGGCTTTCTGCCAAATTTTTAATAAGTTGTACTTCCAAATCTACAAGCCCCATAATATGTGGTTATTACTTTTGCTTTAAGGAGAGGAAAAAAATGCCTTTTATATTTTGTCACATGCTTACCTTTCCTGTGATCTTCATTTTGTAAGTAGATCTGTATTTCTATCTAGGTTTATTTTCCTTCTGCCAGAAGAACTTCCTTTAGTATTTTCTGTAGTTCTGGTTTGCTGGAAACAAATTCTTTCAGCTTTTGTGAGCTTGAAAATTCTTTATTTCATCCTTATTTTTAAAAGATATTTTTGCTGGATATAGAGTTGTAGGTTGACAGTTCTATTTTCCATTGCTGTTGTACTTTAAAGATGTTGTTCCATTATCTTCTGGTTTGCCTTGCATGGCTTCTTATGAGAAGTCTACTGCATTGCTTCTCTCTTTGTAAATAATGTGTCTTTTTTCCCCTCTGGTTGCTTTTAAGTCCCCCAACCCTAAGTTTACGTTAATTTTATTATATGCCTTTGTGTAGTTTTCTTTTTATTTCTTTTGCTTGAGTTTTGGTGAATTTATTGGATTTGTATATTTATAATTCTTACCAAATTTGGAATATTTTCAGCCATCATTATTTCAAATATTTTTTCTGCCCCTCCAAATTCTTGAAGTTGATTATCCTTACGTTAGTCTTCTTGTAATTTTCTCATGATCTGCTGATGCTCTTTTTTGTTTTTATTTCACTCTTTTTTCTCTATGTGCTTCATTTTGTATATTTTATATTGTTATGTTTATAAGTTCATTGACTTTCTCTTCTTTATAGCTTATTCTGTTCTTAATCCCATTTGGTATAATTTTTATCTCACATATTCTATTTCTCACCCCTAGAAATTAACTTTTTCTCTTTTTTATTGAAGTATGGTCAGTTTACAATGTTAATTTCTGGTGTACAGAATAGTGATTCAGATATATATACATATGTGTGTGGGTGTGTATGTGTATATATATATATATATATATATATACACATACATACATACATATACATACACACCCACACACGTATACTTTTTCATTATAGGCTAATTAGCATTTCTTTTTGCTTTTCCATTTCTCTCTCCAAAATGTTCATGCTATCCTATAGTTTCTTGAACATAAAATATATATATTTTAACTGTTTTAACATTTTATTTTTTAACTATTCTATTATCTGTGTAATTTTTGATATGATTCTAATTGATTTTTCTCTTGGTTTTAGTTTATATTTTCTTGCTTCTTTGCATATTTGGTAACTTTTGAGTGGATGTTAACTAGGATTTTAGATTGTTGCCTGTGGATTTTAGGGGGGAGTGGTAATACTTTGAATATGTGGAAGCTTGGTTCTGGAATAAAGTTAAATTACTTGGATTCAATTTTATCCTTTGGGATTTCCTTTCAAGATTTGTTAGCATGGATCGACTCATTCTTTAGTCTAGGTTAAAATTTGCTATCATTATTAAGGTAGTACATTTCTGAAGACTCTACTCCATGCCCTATGTATTAGGAGATCTTTCTACTCTGGTGAGAATAGAACTTATTTCTGCACCAACTTAACCTTCAAAAATTGATTTGCCTGTTCTTTTCTGGTGGCTCCTTTCCTGGTCTCACACTAATGTGCAGATCAGTGCCTAGCCAATGACTCACGGGAAATTTTTCTGGGGCTCTCCTGCATTCTTTCTCTCAGTGGCAACCTCTTTCTTCTTTGGTTTTTTGCTCTCAAAATTGCAGCCACATTGACTTCCCCATTCTCTGAATTATTTCTCTGAAACTCAGCAAGACTGCAGTCTCTTTTTGGATTTCTCTCCTTGTGCTGTGACCTGGAAAATCTCTTCAAGTAGTGAGCTCAGGCACTTGTTGGGGTCAAATATTTGTTTCTATTTTCTCAGGGATTACTATCTAGTGCTTCCTGTTATCCATTATCTTTTTTTGTTTTCTCTCTTTCATCTGTTTTTTTAATTGTTTAAGGATATACAGTAAATCGAGTATCTAATTTTATGGCTGGGCATAATGTTTTTAATGCAAAAAAAAGAGAGGAATTTATTGTATAGAAGAGCATAGTGCAAAACTCAAGAAAAAGAACACAACCAAGACTTAGGAATAAGGAACTTATAACCTTCAGCAATTCAGGCCATGCTTTCTTTCCCTATCTTTTATCTCTGCATCTCTCTGTCATTCTCTGTGGACTGGCTTTCACTGTTTCTCCATATTGTATGGTTAAATGTGTCCACTCCACAGTTGCCAGATTTACATATTATCATTTCATTCACTTGCAGAAACTTTTTCTTGGGATGTTTTCCTTAAAATATAAATTTATTTGCAAAGCACTGTGAGATTATTAGAAAATATATTATTAAATATTATTTTAACATATTTTACCTATTTTCAATAATATGCTTAATGCTATTAATACTTGATGAACTTAGTCCTTGATAGGTAAGAATACTAATTTGAATTCATTATTTGATGTGGCAATATATTTAATATCAAATATTTTCCACATTTTTAAATTATTGCATAATCTAAATTCCACTCACTTTTAAAAACAGTTGTTATGGTTTTGTTGATCTACTCATAATGATGTCTGTTTGTTCTTGAGTGATTACAACTGATTTAGAACCCATTTGTGTCTAGAAATAACAATTTTCTGCCATTGTGTATTACATTATGTTCATCTATTTTTAATTTCATTCCATTGTCTGATTGGCATTATTAAAGCTTTTCTGGAGGCTATCATATCTTCTCAACTTTGCCTCAACCAAATTGTTTGATGCTGTCAATAATTTTTACATTTGAAAAATTTGTTAGATACATAGCATATTAATTGTCTTTGTAGTAAATTATTCCATCATTTGACACTACTACTGACCTTTTTCCACCACAATACGTATACCACTCCTTTGTCTTTAACAAGAAGTGCTTTGGAACAAAACTGAAAGTTTATAGCTTTATATCTTCTGAGGACTTACAATATAATGTAGAAGAAATACCATTGGTTTAAGAATCAATGTAAAGTTGCATCATTAAGAATTTTTGAATGAAAGTCAGTCACAGGTTATGCCCAGCATGTAGTAATTGTTCAAAATAATGTTTGAACAAATAAATAAATAAATATTGAATGTAATGTACACTAACCCCATCATAAGTTAATGAGTCTCATTGAATTGGGAAGAAATAGATCACATGCAAATACTCTGTAATAAAATACATGATTACATTCATTAATATACAATCTGGCTGTCTTAATTTTTTCTACTTTGTAAAGCTTGCTGCTTTTTTATTTAAAAAATAATTTGTAGATTCTCCTTGAAAACACATACATTGTTGATTTTATACCTTCCTGGACTGTTTGAATTTTATTTTTACCTTGTACATAATTTAGTTCTAAAACATAAAATAAAATTCTTATTAAATACTCAAAATGAAAAAAAAATTCATGATGAAAAATGCTTACTCAGATTTGACACCAAAAGCACATCCATAAGCAGAAAAATTGATAAATTGGACCTTATCAAAATTTAAAACTTTTGCTCTGCCAAAGAATCTGTTAAGGGAAAAAGACAAATTACAGACTAGGAGAAAATATATGCAAACCACATATTTAACAAAGAACTTGTATCTAGAATCTATAAAGAACTTTCCAAATCCAACTGTAATAAAGCAAATAATCCCATTAGAAAATGGGCAAAAGGCATAAGCAGACATTTCACTGATGAGGATAAACAGATGGGCAAACAAGCACATGAAAAGATGTTCACCATTATTAGCTGTTAGAGAAGGGCAAATTAAAACCACAATGAGATATCATGCACCTCTTTCAGAATGGCTACAGTAAAAAATAATGATAACATCAAATCCTGGCAATGATTTAGAGAGACTGGTTCACTCATACATTGCTGGTGCAAATTTAAAATTATACAGCCACTTTGGTAAAGAGTGTGGCAATTTCTTACACGTACTTACAACTACAAGCTAAACATGTACTTACCATATGACCAGGTGAATGCACTCTTAGGCATTTATCAAAATGGTACGAAAATGTGCATCTACACAAAAACCTGTACAGAAATATCCAAAGCAGTTTTATCTTAATAACAAAAAATTAGAAATAACCCAAATGTCCTTTAATGGATGAATAGTTAAACAAACTGTGGTACGTGCTTCCTATGGAACACTACTGAGTTTCAGAAGAGAAGTATTGCTGCATTCCTTGGATGGATTTCAAGGGAATTATACTGAGTGAAAAAAGCCACTCTCAGAAGGTTATATGCTGGATGACTTCATTTTTATAACAGTCTTGAAATGACAAAATTATAGAAATGGAGAACAGATTAGTGGTTTCCAGGAGTTAGGTAGGGGAACTGGGAGAAACACTGCTGTGGTTACAAAAGGTAGCACCAAGAAGTTTTCTGGTGAAACTGTTCTGTGTCTTTACTGTTGGGGTGGTCACATCAATCTATATATGTGATAAATTGTATAGAATTACATACATACACAGACAGAAATGAGTACATAATAAACTAGGGAAATATGAACAAGGTCAATGGATTGTATCAACGTTAATTTACTGATTGTGATATTGTACTCTAGTTATGCAAGATGAAGATGTTACCATTAAGGGAAACTGGCTGTAGGGTACTTGGAACCTCTCTGTAGTATTTCTTAAAAGTGCATGTAAATCTACAATTATCTCAAAATAAAAACTTAGGAAATGATTATTCACTACTATTATGAATCCACTACTGGAGTCTGCATTTATCATTTCTGCCAACATTAGTCTGAAGAATGATGTAAAGTGACTGATTGGATCAGGTCAGAAAGTTTTGGGGACTCTGCTGAGAGGAGTATTTGCTGTGAAAGCTAAAGAGGATGCCGAGATGAGACTAGTCCAGTCAGAAGCTAGCATTCAAGTCATAGGCCCAGGTTGAGCAGAAGGGCACTGACAGAAACTTGCCTGTAGGCTGGGCTTTCTGGAAGCAGGTGGTAAGATGGAATTAGGTTGTTTATTGGGGACTGACCTATATGAAAGAAAGGTGAAAGACTGAGCAGAATAGAGCTCTAGAGGGAGTATTGCTTTTCAGAGTCCATCCTGAGCTGTACCCAGTGGCCTTATTCAGTCACCAAATGTAATGGGCAATGACCCCAATGGGCAAGACCTCAGGTGAAGTGACTCTCTGCAACTGAGGCAGATCCTGAAAAATCTGACAGCTTCAGGCTCTTTGCTGACCACATTTCCCACAGCTGAGCAGCAAGTCCTGCCTGGGAGGGAGATTGAGGCAATGTATCTCTGTGTCTGCCACAGTTGACATACACAGACCCAGGTCAGTGACTGAGTTAATACTGGACTCAAGCAAACAGTCAAAAAATGGAATTTGGAAAATGAGACTGGGAACACCATGCAGTTCTTTTTAACAACATAACTGATTGTAACTTCATTTAAGAACAAGAGTGATGGTGGAGGGCACTGGCTTTTCTGTGAAGGTTGAAGAGGATATAGAAGGGTTTGGTCTTTTAGGTCTTGCCTTTTTTTTTTTTTTTTAATATCCCATTCTAGATAGTGTTTGCAATTGTTGAATTACTAAGCAATACTAGTTGAAATGATATAAGGGCTTTTATTATTAGAATGGATATTTTGGGTTTGCAGAAAAAGTTTCAACCCACCTACTTCCTAATCTAAGGGACAGTCTGCAACCTATCAGTTAGTTGCATAAAATGTTGACAAAGTCTCCTTCACTGAGCTGATTTCACCCTCCATTTGAGCAATGTGATATTTTACAGATATAAGAAGCTGCTGTTTACCCTCCGCTTAGAACTCTTCCAATGCGCTCATAAGGAGATGGTTAGAACTGGCATAAAACACAGGAAAGCTCTTCAAAGGAGCCTCTTAGCATTTCCTTATTCCTGCTGAATGGAACCTGAAAAAAGCTATTGTTACGTTTCTATGGAGTTCCCCAATGCGTCTTATAAATGAGCCATATTTAGTTTTAAACAAATTTCCTGAAGTAAACAGTATATTTCCTTGATTTTCATCTCTTTTGGTGAGCTTCCAGAAAACTTGGAAGTGAATTAGTGTGCAATTTGCATCCAAATCTTAGCCAAGGGGATGTGGTTTATTATAATACATGGTCCTCCTAATTATTGAACAGCTCAAGAAAACTCGGCCCAGTGTGCATCTGTTCTTGCTTGACCACACTGCCAAACATAATTTGGCAAGCACAGAAATGTACATTGAGCAGACCTACAGTCTAATTTGCATTAGAGTTTGTGGTAATTATATGAAAGCTATAACTGAATGAGCTTGTCCTCTCTTTTTAGATTACTTCATTTCTGAAAAATAAACAATAAGCAACCCCCCCAAAGAATCTCTCTTTTTATATGTCTTTGAGGTTTCTCAGTGTGATTTAATCATCATCCAAGTGTTAGTGCTGCTTATACATGAGGAGAAAACCTCTTTCCCACATATTTCACGCAGACTTTCTTCTATTATCTTGATGTCTATCGGTTGACTGTACACGTTTCAATATATATTTGATATCATTGCTCAAGAGTGTGACTTAAGCTACTGCTGACTCGATGTCTGCATTATTTGGGAATTTGAATCCAAGAATCAGTAGATAGATTCATCCTTTAATTGTTTAAGGAGTAATAAAAACTATAGAAAGAGCTGTAAACTAGAAATCACAAAGTTCTTATTGAATTATTATCTTTGTTGGGCAACCTTAACTAAATCACCAAATTTCTCTGAGTCTCAGGTTCCTTAATCTATAAAATGGGGATATTGATGCCTGTTTTATCTACATTACATAGTTGATGTGTGTGCCAAAATAGATTTAAAAGTGTTTTGGTGTGAAACATAAATGACCAAGTTGTTTAAAATGATGTTATTATTAGGTACATACCAGTGCATACATAGAACCTCTAGCCAGTAAAGTGCCATACTGTAAGAACTACCCTCAGAGATCATCAGGGAATCTGAAGCTCCAGCCAGGGTGGGGGTTCTGGGAGTTGAGGGTAATTATGGCCCAAGTGCTCTATAGCTGCATGGTTGCCAAATATGATAGCCAGAGGTAGCCACTGAACAATTGAAGTATAGTTAGTCCAAAATATACACAAGATTTCCATATTGAAAAAAAGTGAAAAACCTTATTAATATTTTTGTGATGATTGTTTTCAGTATAATGGGTTAAATAAAATGTATTACAAAGTTAATTGTTTCTTTTGTACTTGTTAAATGTAGTCACTAGAAATTGGAATTTCATATATGGCTCACATTGTATTTCTCTGACAGTGCTACTCTAGGGCATGGGGCTATGGGATATCTGAATTACATCCAGGGCTAAAGCCAGAGTTAGGAACTAAACAAGCAATTGAAACACAAAGCAGGAACAAAGCAACAGGGCAGTGACTAAGGACACCAAGCCAGAGCTAGTGGATTTGGAAGAATGGGTAGGAAATGGAGCTTTAGGCATATTTTTTGAAACATGTATTGGAATTGTTGTCATAGAAAGCCCTTGGCCTTGTTTTTGGGTGGAGAGGGAGCTAAGGGCACCAACCAGTTCAGATATACCAGTATTATTCTTCAAAAAAAATTATGTTTAATAAAACCACACTAGTCTAGAGTCTTCAGGGAATGTATAATTTTTTGTATTTGAGTATTCTGGTTATTTTAGTGGTTATGCTTTAAATATAAAAGCTGAGACAAAATGTGAAGCATTTTATGTAGAAATATTTCTTTATATATTAGAAACTTTTTGCCTTCTATTACAGAGTATACTGAACATAATTTTTGCAACGTCCTATTTATGCAAGGTAATCATCATGGATGTAGTTTTCTATAATATAATGATCCATACAATACTGTGGGATTTGAATTGCAAGGAGCTGCTTGTTCCAGCATTAAATGGCTCCAGGTGGGAATAAAGTTCAAGTTATGTCTGTTCTTTTATTTCTTTACATTCCCTCTTGTTATCACACTGCTGACTAGCACATCCTTGTACTCTCATTGTATCTGCAAATAGCAATCTTCACTCATTAATTTGTTCTATCTATTTGACTATGGGACTGGAAATTAGAAAAAAAAAACAGGCTCCTTTGAACTGTAGAAAAAGTGAGCGTAAATATGTTTTGTGGGTTATCTATGTGTAAATTATGATGATGGATTTTGTTACATTTTGCTTAATCACAGGTTTGTTTTTTTATTTTTTTGGTGTCAATGTTATAAGCTGTGATCTAAGATTGTTTGCCTGATAACTAAAGTTTCAAATACCTGAGATCTCAATAGGATAAATTTCATTGTGACACAGCATGGGAAATAATGAACTTGTTCTGGCTTGCCAAACAGGAATGCATCTCTGTTTGGGGAAAAGGCATAATGCTTTCAGCTTGTTGAAATCCAACACTAAACTATCTCTTCCAGAGCACCAAACTCATGGGTCAATAGAGAACTCAGGTGTCTCCTATTATTTCACATGCTATTTCTTTCTTTCTTTCTTTTTTTTTTTTTTTTTTTGAAGTTTTTAGATTTTTATTTTACATACAAGGAATTAGCATTGTTTCTGTATAAGGTAGATGTGCTGGGTGATCCATTCAAGGATGTTCACTTAGTCCAACTTAATGAAGCCAATATCCTGCCGTGTACTGGCAGAAACACTGGCTGCACATATTGAGGTCGTATTTCTGGATCAGACCATACTGGGTTGAGCAGACGCGGCAAGAGCGAGAACCCTGGCTGTATTTTCTCGGATGGCTCCAGCACAGCCTGACCCATCTTGCTTTCTCGGATGCAGTGAGGCAAAAGGTCACATGCTATTTCTTAACGTGGCAGTCTGTGCAAAGTAAGGAGATAGCAGCAGAAATAACGGCAAAATCACTTTGCTGAATGCTTAGTAATATTAGTTATTAACTTATTTAGACTATAGCAAGTCATAATCACGTGAACTACACAAAATACCCATATTAAACAAGAATTAATAAATTTAAAAGTAGGAAGTCAGATTTTTGATTAGGTCAGTGGTCTTGGATTGATACTTTTACCTATTTTATATTTTTTATGATTAATCATATGTTTATTGAGCATAAAGGCATTTCATCTAAGCTTCATGATAACCAAAAATATAGATTCAACTCCTGAAGATTAACTTGCAGCACTTACAAAAAAAATGTTCCAATGCCCTGCTAGTGTCTGTAAAACATGAACTTGTGGGGCTGCACGTGCTACAAATTGCAGTCCCTAATCCTTGAGACTGAAAGAGCAGGCAGTTTGTTCTGTCTAGATGTCCCTTCATTGTTTGGCCATTGAGGGCTCTGATCCCTGTGAGGTGACAGTTCAGATATAGTCCCAGGAGGCAGTGTAACTGAGGTTAAGAGCACTGAGAGATTGGAGCTAATCTTGTTTGGCTGTGTAACAGCTGTATGATGCTTTCTTTCTGTTCTGCACTTCTCCCTACTCATCTGTGACGTAGAGATGACATTAATACCTACTCCCTGGCACCCAGTTAGAGTAGCTATTATTATTGTTGTATTTTGGCCCAGTAACAGTTTTTGAACAAAATTGAGAAAAGAAACGTGAATTTTTACCAACAGTTTTAACTTCTGAAACAGAGCTGCATATATGTTTGTTTGATACTGGATTTTAAAGTAGTTCAACCAAGGATAAGGTGGTCAACTTTACAGAAAGACATCCATGGCCTATGAGGAAAAGCAGTGATGGCATACATAATAGGAAACTCCACAAAACCTGATAAAATTTCACACCAAAAAAACAGACTACTAACTTGGTGACTATGAAGAGCTATATATTCATGTACCAACAAAGACATAGGTAGGCAGGCAAATATAAGTACAAGCAACCAGCACTTTTAAAAGGAATATTATTGGATTAGTAGAAATGATCAATCAGTAAACTTTCTGCCATCATTCATTACATTCCCTAACTGATTTAATATTGCCATCAACATTAAAGAAATAAAGGTTCCAAAATTGAAAAAGAAGTATTTCACCACAAATCTAATAAAACAATTATTGAATTATTTTAGGTATGTTGTTGGAATATTCCTTAGATTAAAACTTATTATCATAGTTAGCAGTGTTAGTTTAATATGTTGAGTATTTTCTGAAGTGTTTTTTTCTTGTTTAATCTATATAGTACCTTCTTTAGTATGCCCACTTTACAGATGAAGAAATTGAGGTACAAAGGGCTTATTAGATTGTGTTAGGTTACCGAGCTAATAAGAAGCAGAGGTGATATTTGAACATAGGCAGATTGCTCTTTATCAGTTATCAAGTGAGGGCAGAATAATTTTGACAGCTATTTTAGTTTAAACAATCAGAGGGATCATTTATATGACAAAGCCTAAAAAGTGATCATTGGATTAATTATTCTGCTTTACAGAACATAGACTTATTTGACCCAAATTATTCCTAAAGTGTTTCTCAAAGTCATTGGATACCTACACATAGAATTCAAATCACTTTTGTTTTGTTATTGATATTCATAGAAATTATACCCCCAAATCTAAATAGGAGCAAATCCTGTCTAAAGCCAGGAAATATCCTGAAGATCTTCATCTTTCTAATGAGCTCTCTGTGGGACCTACACTAGTCATGCCAGATCTTTTAGGCTGATTTCTTAATCTAGTCAGGCTGCTATAATAAACTACCATAGATTGAGTGGCTTACAAACAACAAAAATTTATTTCTCATAGTTCTGGAGGCTGGAAGTCTGAGATCAGGGTGCCAGCATGGTTGGGTTCTGGTGAGGACCCTCTTCCATGCTGCAAACTACCAACTTCTCATTGTGTCCTCACACGGCAGAGAGCAGAGAGGGAAACAAGCTCTCTGGTGACTCTTTAAGGGCACTAATCCCATTCATGATGGCTCCACCCTCATGACCTCACCTAATCCTAATTACCTCCCAAAGGCACTGCATCCTAATACCATCAGTTTGGGGTGGCAGAGAGGTTTCAACATATGATTCTGAGGAGGGGCCAAAAACATTTGGCCCCTAACAATTGTATAACTATAATTTGTCCATCAGATCCTAATTCTAACTCTCCCATTAAATGACCAAATTCTTTGACATTATCTCAGTAAATCATCCATGTGAAAGAGTTTTGAAAATAACCACTATATAATTAGTTATAATTTTATTTTGAACACCTATTTTCCTTGGCCACATAATCTGCAGAAAGATAGCTGAGTTTTAATGTAAGGCTTCCATAAATTCTTTCATTATAGGCTATTACATGATACTGAATATAGTTCCCTGTGCTATGCGTTAGGTCCTTGTTGTATGGTAAACTTCTTGAGAGTAAAGACTAGGATCCTATTTAATTATGCATTCCCAGGATTAAACCATAGTAGGCACAATAAATGTTTGTAGGCTTGAATTCCTTGTGGTGACTTCATTGATGTGGTGGTGGCAGGGAGGAAGAGAAGCTGTGTTTTAAACATGGTGTCCCAGCCAGGCCACTGCCCTAGCTTTCATTCTTGTATCTTGCACAGGGTACAGGCTAAGGGATTCTATTTTGATTCAGAATGAGATGTTTATGTCCCATAATGGTACTATAAAAGGCCTATATCCCACTATCTGAATGCAGGTAACTGGGGGCAATGGCCTTCATAAACAATTCCAGTTGTTTTTTACTTGTAATTCCTCAGAACCCTCACCCCTGACCTTCAGCAGCTGGGGCAAAGAACCATCAAGTCCTATTAAGTCCCAAAGCATATCAAGTAAGGATTTCATACCTGTGTGAGATAAATGTGAATAACAAAATTCTAATCTGTGCTGTTATTATTTCTATCAATAATTCTTTCCATTTCTTTTTTTGAATTTATATTAAAGATGTATATGTTTAAATTAGCAGGAGTTCTAAATTTATTCAGGGTATATTAATATACTCCCTGTAACACTATTTTGATATTTACTCTTTGTCTCATACACAGTATTTTATGTGCTGTAATGTCTATACCAGAGAGACACAGTGAAGTCTATATTAGTTAAGGTCAAATTCTATTCTTAGCCCTATAAGTGGTTAGAAAATTGAGACGAAGGAGGCTGAAATTTTGTATTTGCTGTCACTCAGCAATACCCTGCAATGAAATCAACTTTCCTTTCTGAAGTCCAAAAGTAAACACTAATATCTGAATCTTATACCAAATCTAAT
The DNA here is from genome assembly GCF_048773025.1 of Camelus bactrianus. NCBI lineage: Eukaryota > Metazoa > Chordata > Mammalia > Artiodactyla > Camelidae > Camelus > Camelus bactrianus. The sequence continues at coordinate 68,263,044 of NC_133544.1, forward strand.
ATCAAAATAATACTTAGACTGGGCTTGAGGCTGGAGAGGAGGGAAAAGAGGAACTCTTCTTTATACACAGACCATAACACTCTAGCATTTCACACATTTCTAGAAGGAGTTACTTAATCCTCCTTGTCATGTGCTGACATTTAATAAACACCTCATTCCTTTCCAGGTATTCTTAACAGTGAGCTGCAGAACAGTAAATCCCTAGCTGGTTAACAGTACTGAAATGACAATACAGCTTCTCTCTTGAAAAATAGGTTAATGGAAAGAATTTCTATTTTAGTATGATTTTCTTCATTCTGTCAACTGCATACATGTGCACACCTACAATGTTCATTGCTTGCTATAAGGGAACCAGACTTTTTTGTGATGATAATGATGCGTCTGTATTATGCATATGGTTCCATTTGAATGACATGTAATTCATTGCTCTCTTTCATTGGTTAATATTTGCACGACATTTTTTCCCCCAGACCAATGCAAAATGTGCCTCTCTGGGCATAGCACACATTCTCAAAGAATACTGATACTTTACAAATGTGTTGGCTAATGTATAAACTGCAGAGAATACCTGCCTCATATGACAAACACCATCTCAGCTCAGGAAGCCATGTTCAATCCGTCTCCCAGATCTGACATTGGTGGTATCCATGCAGCCCTTCCCAGTACACACCCTGCCTTTAAAGGCCTTCCCCTCCCTGTTATTGGTCTCACAGATGATAGAGTATGACACTCCATAAACAATGAGCTAGGCCTTTTGTAGGCTGCTTTGCTTTTCTTGGCTTCAAACTGCCACTGAATGTCAAATCAATTTGGCTCTCATTAGAACAGCTTTATATGTGCAAATGTATTTGGGTCTGGTTGCCACTTTTTTTCCCCTATTTTTCCCCTCCTTTCCATTTCTCCTCTTCTCTTCAAGATGATGTAATTTTTTTCTAATCCGTGCCAACACCTGTTTCTTTAAAGGAGAGAGGAGAGAAAAAAAAAAAAAAAAAAAAGGAGAGAAGAGAAAGAAGAGTGAGAGAAAAAGCTGTGTGCTGCTCTTTATCACAATCAGCATGAACACCAGGCTGGCACATTATGGCTCAAGTTTCCCCAGAACAAAGAGAAAAGGCCTTGTTGCCACGATATTGTACATCACAGGGCTCAGATAAAGTCAGGGGTCTACGTAAACCTTGGTTCCTGATGTCTGGAGAGACGGCTGTCGAGATAGAGCAAGGTGTGTAAGCCGGTTTTATTGATAAGTGATGAAGCCCGCAATAAATCTGATGCAGTGCTTAAGGCAGTCTGAGCCCAAGCACCATGTTTGATGGAAGACTGTTTTCCTCCTGAGCTGGGAGAATGAGAGGGCTATACCTTAGAAAAGTGCATGGACTTAAAGAGGCAGCAGGAAGCTGAACAAGGAGCAGACAGCTGGAGAGAGACAGATGAAAACACAAACTAGAGCCTGACCAGTCTTTTTATGTTGACTTGTGTATATACTTTTCAGTTTATGTGAGAGTATTTCCCTCCCCATATGGGGACTATAAGGTCTCTGATTCAAATAAGTCATTTTTTTTCTAAGAAGATGTACAATATATCTGATACCTTTTAAAGAAACGTTTGCAGCTGGATCTGTGACTTCATTGCTACGTACTCTTGTTGAATTTATTGATGCAAAAGAACTGTGAAGTAGGGTGGGTTGAATCTAAATTCATAAATCAGGTAATTATTATGATTCTTAATATTGTGTGATACTCCTGAGAGTATCAAGTGTTTGGGAGTTCACAAATGTAATGTGTTTACATGCATACTTACTCATTTATTAAGTTTCTGCCATTTACACTGTTTCTAGGTGCTTGAGATATATCCATGCACAAAATTTAAAATAATCCCTGTCCTCATGGAAATTACATTTATTCTGGTGGCAGCTACAGACAATAAATAATGAGTGTAAGAAATAGTTGAAATATAGTCTGTTGGAAAGTGATGAATGTTACCCCAAAAGGCTAGGTAGGGTAAAGAAGATTGAAAATTCTTGCTCATTTGGTTATAACTTTTAATAGAGGGTGGATATTATTGAGAGGGTGACTTTTGAACAAAAACTTGAAGAACGTAAGGGAGTGAGTTGTCTGCAAATCTGGGGAAGAAGGCACCAGGCAGGGGGAACATCCCCGTGCAACAACTCTGATGTGGGTGCAAAACTGGAATGCATGAAGGGCAGTGTGGCCAGAGAACACGAGTCAGGGAGAAAACAGTAGAAGGGACCACCAGAGAGGCAACGGAGGTGGCCTAGGTAATGTAATGCCCTATAGGACATTGAAAAGCCAAATGTTTTGTACTTTGAGCAAAACGGAGATTTATTGGAGTTTTGAGCAGAGGAATTATGAGATATATATGCCATGCATTTGTTTCTACAAAAACTTGTTTGCTCAGATTGTAACCAGTTTAGAGTTTGTAGAATTTCTCAGGAAGTCTGGTATACAAAGAAGAGTAAGATCTGCACATTTTAGACTGTTTGCGGATTTCTAGGAAGGACTGCTAATGAGGGTGAAAAACAAACCCATATCAGAACTCTCTTAAGATGTCAGAACTAAAATCTTGCTGGGGAAGTTGCTGAAGAACTAACTGAGAAATCAGAAGTAATGACATATTTATGATCCTAGAAGTAGATGCACAGAATTTGTGTAGACTCAAGGAAATTAAAGTAAAATTAATATTCCTGTGCAACAGACATTGCAACTAAGCAGACTTAAGTTTATATTCCAGCTATGTTACAATCTATGTGGTGTAAAGCTACTTAATTAATATCTTTGAACTTTTGTTTCCTTGTTGTAAAATGAGAATAACAGTAACAGTTACCTCACACAGTTGTTTGAGGGTTAAATTTTATATCTTATGTGTGCTTGGCATGAAGTATATGCACAATACATTTTAGTTTTCTTCCTTTGTCTTCCATGGGATTCATACTCAACAAATATTTTCAAATTATTTGAGAGATGTTAGTGACCAGTTTAAGCAGTAGGGGAGAAAAGCACAAGGAAATAGAACATAGCTGATCAAGTCAAGGTCCCACAGTTGCCTAGGAGGGTGATGCATAGATTCATTCACCTGCAACTTCCTTACATATCCCAAATCCTAAAAGTCACAGTGCAAATCAAATATGCTACAGATACATGAACAAAGGGAGCTTTCTTTTGGTGGACATCTGTCTGGTCAATTCATAGACTGCTGCAGATTCACCTCAGCAAATGTTTGTTAGATACGTGGCTCTGCGGACTCTGAGGTAGAATAAAGCATTGTCCTTGCTCTTTAGAAGTTTCTGGTCTAGGGGAGGAGCTCCTGGTGAGACACAATATACAACTCATTCTCAAACATAGAGTTTCAACTCACTAATTATTTTGTATTATGAATATTATTACTACCTACCCCTCCTAGAAATATTCCTTTCATTGTCCTGTTTGACAAGCAGTCACTGTTATGTAAATGAACAGGTATGAAGGGATGGGGAGAAACATTTCAGTCGTTATGTCAGTGCACAATTATGGAACTCATCTTTCTCCAGAAGATTAATTTTTCAAGGTTAGGGTTGCTGTGCTCAAAGGTGGTGTTTTGATGGTAGCGGGCAAGAGTTAAGACACTATTCTGTCACTGATGGTAAAGAGCAAAATACTTTAATTCATTAGTTTCTGGTAGCTACAAGCCAAAACCCTTCTAGAATTGATTGAATAAAATCAAAGAGGAAAAATGAAGTAAAACTTTTCAGCCCTGAAGATACTTAAAAATAGTGTTTAAAGGATAGAAAAAAAATTCCTTTAAATTCCTGGGTCCTTCAAATGAGATTTTAGTAGTGGCAAGTAAAACATATTGATTGGCACCAAAGTATAAGATCTTTGTCACCATCTGTTTCCTGATTGTGTCAGCAAGTATTTTTTCCCCATGAGAGTGTGAGAATACACCATAGCCTAAAAGTATCAAAGTGTCAATTATGCACCACATTTAAAAGTTGGAAGCCCAGTTCATGAAAGTCAGTGACAAAAGTCCTGATTCCTGTTTCTTCCTGAAGTGAAATCCTTGCACTTCATTTATTTTGTGACCTACAAAAAGACCAGTGGCTCCCTGGCTTGGCAGGGTGGGGAGTTATGGCAAAAGGAGAGGCGGAGATGTCATCTTAAATGAATATTTATTAAAAACTTTCCCCGTGCAAGTCACTTTGCTAGGGTATGAAGTTACGATGAATGCTCTATGCAAATAATTTTTAACAAGTATGGGTGACAGGGAGGAATAAAGAAATGAGAAGAAAGAGGATCTGGAAAGAGAGAAGAGAAGGATGGGTAAACAGGCAAACATTTGGGAGTTTGGGCTAGAAAAAAGAAAATAAGAGGCACTGATGGAACTGCTTAAAAATTAGGCCACAGATGATGAAAGTTGGAAAGGATAAGGATCATTTAGAAAGATTCAAAATCCAGCATTTTCAGGCTGAAATTAAGATTATCTCCACCTGTCTTCTCTTTTATCTAGTAATTTTCCTGTTGTTGTTTAAATTTGACTTGTGATGTTCTTTTTATCTCCTATTATGATTACTGCTATTACTAATCACAGCTAGTGGTTAACTATGCTGATTTCTTTGAGTTCCTGCGCATGTCTCTCTGGGTTCTGGGTAGGGAGAGGCACCCTCTTCCTTTATCTGCTCTGATTATTTTTTTATGTGTCTGTAGCAGTAGTTAGCAGGGCTATCAGTTTCTACGCATCCTGTTACCCAAGAGCATTGCTGTAATGTGTTCAGGCCATTCCTGCATGACTAGAGGAATGACCGATGCTTAGGTCAGTGGTCACAGATACCATCTGTCTGTTCAAGAGTTCCTTCCTTTTATGGTAAATCCTAGGAAGTTGTTTCTCTGGGTTGGCACACATCCTTTATTTTAGAGATGGGAGACTTGGGTTTCTGTAGCGCATTCAGCTATGTTAAAAGATAAACTGAGGCATATAAAAAAATCTAAGAGTTTATTTAAGCAAAAATCGATTCAAATCAGACAGTGCCAAACTGGAAGTGGTTAGGAGTGCTTCATTGACAGGAGCTGGGGATTTATATAGAGATGGTATGGAAGCAAAGAAAGGAGATTATTTGATTGCCTATAGTAGGCTGTTTGTGACTGGTTATCCTTGGATTTTGATTTTGTAGCCTTGAGACATTTACAGGCTTGGATTTTGGTTTGCCTAAGCCAGCCACCAAGACATGAGAGCCACCTCAGTCTAATGGTCTTCTTGTTAGTACCTAACATCACAACTCAACACCAAACACAAGAATTTGTGTTGTCACCAAGAGGTGTGTAGGCTTATAGAGACAGAGACCTGGCTAGGTCAATCAACAGCTTGCACCAGTCAGAACAAAAGCATGCCACCCTGCTTTCTTGTACTCACCTGTGATGTGGCAGGAACACCTTACCTGGTGGAAGGACCAGCTCTGTATTGCAACCAGCCATTCCCTCAACTTAAGTCTGGGCCTTCAGATGTAACAGGAGAGTAAATAGTCAAGCTCTTTGTTCAGGTTTGATTAAATAAGGTGTTGGAGCCTGCTCAGACTCAGATAGGTTTTTGGTACACCCTCAAATCATATGTAACCATAATTTAAGTTATATTTGTTTGTGTGCATCTGGAAACCATGGGATACATTAGATATCGTGGGTTTGATTTGGGTTTGAGTATACTGATTGTATGAGAAGAAGAGAAAGTGAAGAGCCTTTTATCAGAGGAATATCAGGTAAAGTACTAGAGCCATAAAAATACGTCATTCACTCATTTATTTAACAAAACTTAAATTTAATACCTACTATTTGCAGGATATCATGAAAAGCACTGGATACTTAATGTGAAACAGATCATCTGACAACTTATCTGTTACTGAGGGAGAAAGAATAAATATGGAAATTAATGAAAGCAACATCATATTATAATGCTGAAAAGGAAAAAAGTGAAGAACCTAGACAGAGAGGGATGGGGACAGGAGTATAGGGGGTAAGCGTGGTATGCCTGAACTGATAAACTGAGACTTCTTTTTTTCAAATATTTGCTTTCTTAATACACTACTTAGACATGAGAATCAATTATCTGACAATATCCTTCCTTTCCATCTTTATCTTTCTCTGCTTGTCCTTATCACGTGTTGTACTTGGAACAGGTGGAACTGCTTGTTGTTTCTGACACAGACCCCGCGCTTTTCTGTCTCAGTGTCGTCACTCATCATCCCCTCTTCTTCAGGACTTGTGGACGCCCAAATCCTGTTGCACGTCAAGGTCTAGCTCCGTCGTCACCTCCTTCAGTCCCTCTGTTTGGGTCCTCTGCACTCCCTCTTCTGTCTTTCGCATTTGTAATTTTTCTTATTACTCCAGTTTTACACACTCCAGCACAACTTGTTTTACTTGCAGCACTTATTTCTTTTTCTAACCTAAGAATTCCATAATATAAAATTTCTGGCTGTCTAGTAGGCATTCAATAAATATTCTGTGGATAAAAATAAATCAAATTCGATCAGCAGAAAGCCTGGCAGCAGTTGAAATCACAGAAATTTTGTGTATGATTAAGAGACACGGTCTTAAATTAGGTTCCCCACTCAAAGCAAATCCTGTGACAAGGATTGGATATAAGTTTTTTTTTTTTTTGAAAGTTACCTTAGGAAGCATTGTGAGTGAGGAAGTGAGAGATGGAAGAAAGGGAAGTCAATAAATAGTAAACATTTCCCCTGATATCCAAAAGTAGAGTGTTCCTATGAAACCTTTCTAAGCTGAAATGGCGTAAAGCAAAGAAGCAAGTGCCTTACAAAGTTTTGCTAATGGATGCAGAAAAGAAATCCAGATAAAGCACAGCTGATCCTGTATTTCTTTCAGTTAGTGAAAACGGGTTCTAATGTAGGTCTTTAGTAAAAGTGAAGTGGTATAAAGTGAACTTTTAGAAAGTGGGGATACCTGTGTATTAATAAGTAGTTTTTACTTAGTTTTACTGGGGAACTCTGAGAGACAGTGTGAAATGTGAAATATGGTTCAGAATCTTCCCTCTGACGTGTGAGGAAGAATGAGGAAGCCTTCCTTGTTGGTTAGAGATTGCTTCTGGGATGTTTAGCATTAAGTTTACCTGAATTTTGTCTATTTGATATCCTTTCTCTTCCATGACTGTTGTGCTGCTTCTCCAAGGGCTGAGGAGGGGGTTGGGGAAGTGCTACCTGACCACTTAGGGGTCTGTTTTCCTATGGGTGGTGAGGCTCTAAGAATAATCCCAAAGTTGTGCAAGAGCCTTAGTTTTTTTTTTTCTTTATAAACAAGGTTATACAGACTGCCAGTGTTAAGAAAGCCTGTTAAATTCTGTAAAGGATGTGCCTGAAGGTGGTTAAGTAAACCTTCTTCACCTGACACAGAGTTCTTTAATAAAATGATTTTGAGATAGTGCCCATATGAATGTGGCCACAGTGCTTGGAGTAGAGGAGATGGGTAGTAATGATACACTGGGCCTTCTTGGTGCCCTCTGACATTGTGGGGATCTAGCCCAAAGCCCTGGGATGAGGTATTCTACAAGTGTTAGAGCTTTCCCCTATTGATCCCAGTGTCTATGAAGAAGTTTACACTCAAGTCCTTTTTTGGTTCCTGGAAAGAAAGCATTTGAACCTGGAATAGCACGCTTGGATGAGTTGCTTCAGGAGGGGCAACTGTCCATCACATAGTATCTGAGATGTCCCACAGAGAGCCTGGGGCCATGGCAATAGATGTTATACAAACTCTTACGCTTGATCCAGTCTTCCTAAAGGAGCAGGATTTCAAGGCCTGTAAAGAGATCACTGGGAGCATTGAGAGTATCAAGGCTATTATGGTGCTGATTACATTTCAATAAGAAAGTCTCCAGCTGTGAATGGCAGTAAGAGAAATTGTTGTAGATAACCTTCACAAGAGGGACTGCCTCTAGCTTAAGATAGATTGATCGAGCCCTGAGTCAAAAGAGTTCTGCTTAACAGTGTGTGGAATTTCTAGCTGCTTGCAAGGAAAGCATGTCCCTAAGATGGTAACTTTTGATTGACAAAGACTATAAAAGACTAGGAAAATCTTTCCAAAGAATGAAAACTTTCGGTAAGGCTCACCTAGAGTCAGGCAGTTAGCCATGAATGTAGCATCAGAATTGAGTCACAGATGCTATATTTCCCCTTGCCTCCCATTGCATCCCAAACTGCAGAAGGAGAAAAAATTATAACTTATGATAATGATAATGTCCTCAAAAGTACATGCAGTCAGCTCCATAAATTGTGAAACAAGTCATATTTGTTCTTTGGTTGTGTAAAAATATAATTGTTTCCATCAAGATGGGAAATGAAAACATGGAGAAGCTAGGGAATCTAGATGAACTTGGATTCTTTACTAGTTGTTAATGACCTGTGGTTAAGAGAAAGAATTGTGACCAAATACCTTCTAAGTTCTGTCTCCCTTGGAGTTAATACTTTGTGCCTAGTTTTTAGCCCTTGTCTTTCTACTGTCCCATTCATTCACAGCTACAATCCATGAGAAGACATTGTTGGAGGCCTAGTTTTGCTACATTGGCTGAGTGACACTTAAAACTTTAATTTACTTCATGCTTCCTCTTCATATTTATGGCCAATCCACATGTGCCCATGCTCTCATCATGGAGGCATTTGTAACCCAGAAGATAAATCTGATTTTTAAAAGCGTTCTCCATAGACCAATTCTACTCTTTTCATGGCCTCCTTTCCACTCTTAAGTTTTCAAAATGAAAAAGAGATGAAAAGTTACTTATAAGCCTAAGTCTTTTTTAAATTTTATTTTTCAAATGATCATACAGTAAAAATTACTTTTTTGGTGTAAAGTTCTATGAATTTTAACACGTGGATAGATTTACATGACAACCACCCCTATTAGGACACAGAACAGTTCTATTGTCACCAAAATCCCTCTGTGCTATCCCTTTATAGTCACATCCTCCCCTTCCCTTGGCAACCACTGATCTGTTCATTGTAACTGTAGCTTTGTCTTTTTGAAAACGTCATGTGAATGGAATCATACAGTCTGTTATCTTTTGAGACTGATGATCTAGAGAGGCTAGATAATGAAAGGCAGTGAAATGTACATTCTAGATCGTGTGACAGAAAAGCGGTAGAAAAGCTTAAGGTAACATTGTTGAACTAGAATTGGTCCCAACATGCTTCATGGAAGAGGTCAAGTGCGCATGCTGGGTCTCAGAATCCAGGCATCTTTGTTGCTCTTAAAATGGAGAGCAACGCAAACAAAGCAATAGTTTTTGAAGATTAATTAGGCCGAGATATATGAGGAGTGTTACCTGGCATATAATAGTTGGAGGGTAAAAATGATGGTTGAAGCCTCAAGAACTCTGTCAAGGAGAGAAAGCAGAGGGCTATTGGCATAGGGTCAAAGAAATAAATAAAACTTGAGTAACAGCTGGTGGGGAGGGGTAATGAGGGACGGGAAATCTCTGGAAGGTTTACATGAGGAACAAAGAAAGAGCAATTATAGAGGTTAGATGAGAACCAGTTCTTAAAATGGAGGCAGATGATCAACATATTAAATGTCATACAGAATCTGAAAGAAGATTTTATAGAAAAAACTATTGATAAGGTTGGAGAAATTTAGTTGCAGTGGAATTATGAGGATAAAGGCCAGACTGAAATGGAATTAAGTGGTTACACTGAAGATAAGGATGAAGAAATCAAGGCAGACTTGGTTACAAATCGGTCCTCTATTTAGAAGGAATGGCAGGATCAAGGGAAAGGGTTACAAGATGAGTGACAGGCATAAGCATTAACGGCAGGGAGGAGATGTAGTGAGTAAAAGCAACGGAGCAAAGAAATTTCCCTCAGAATCCAGAGCTTATGAGGAGCAACTTTAGTCAAACTACCTTTATTGGTATTTTATCTGATCAGGTTCGTGGGTCAAGTGGACTTCCAGTAGCTTCCATCTGCTTCTCCCATCACTACCAAAAGCAGTCCTATTATGGTTGCTATCTGTTACTTAAAGTTTTCCAGTTGTCAGAGAATTTACTCTCACCTATCGCAAACTCTGATTGACTTAAAAAGAGGACTCTACTAATTCTGAGAAAGTGAATTAATACTGAAGTAAATTGATGGCAGCTATTTAGAAATGTAAGCACTTTAAGTAGACTTTCGTGAAGATTTTTATTTCACCTACTAGTAATATTTGGAGTGATAATAAAAGCTACTATGGTGTAGCAGTATGTGAAGATTTTCCCAACCTCATTATAAGGACAACACAATTCTCTCCTGGAACTCAACCGTGTCAGTCGCACAGTGGCATTCCAAAGCATTTACCTCCAATTTTCTTGAATCGAAGAATCTCTCACAGTTGTTAGTATCTAGCAAGCTGAAATTTTAAACAAGGCTTTGCTTACAACCAAAATTGATTTCTGTAATTCTCCCTAGCATGGCTTTTCTGACAAGGCTATCTCTAGATTACCCAGTATTTGGACTTAGCTCATGTTGCTTATGCAGCTTCAATTCTTGCCTCTAAGTTGCAGCCTGGTTCCTCTGCTAATCACGGCTAGAAGCATCCTCCCATGTTATGTATGGACCTTTTCATCAACTGGGCTCTACCAATCACTACTATCGATCCCCTACTCCTCATAAAATAGAATCAGAGATTTTGAGGGCTTCATGACATTTTGCTCTGTTTCCCTGAAGACCCATCCAAGACACCTCCATGGATCTGCTTTACTCTGTAAGAATGATCTATTTCGCAGAGACCATACCATAACTCAAAGTAATCTTTAAAATAAACCTTGCAGGATAGGCTAAGGCATATTGATTACCTCTCCTCTACACTCTTGTCCTGGATAGAAGCCAACCAGACTCTTGTGAATTCTGGAAACTTAACTTTCTATTAAAAAAAAAACTTAACTTTCAGTATGGTAGAGCTAGCACCTGGGGTCCAACCAGAATTTAAAACTGTTAATTCCTGAGGCAATTCAGATGCCATTTTCTCTTAGTAGAAGAGCATGTAAATTCAGCTCTTAATATTTGCAGAGGGGAAGGGTTTTGCAAAAACTCTACAGATCTTAATTATATTCTACCTGGAATTAACATGCTTCCTACTTTAGTGTATCTTTCTAAATTTATTGAACAATCAAAATATGGCAGAGTTAATAATTAGGAACTATGTTAGTCAATTCTCTGTAGTTGATTACTGTTCACATTCCAAAGAGCTCAAGGTATATGGGGATCGCCACTGGGCTTTGATTTTTGTAGAGAGGTAATGAGCAATGTGAAACGGGCTGCCTTTGCCTGACAGAAGGTGTGAACTCTTTAGAAGATGAATTTCTCTGTAGAAACAAAGTGAAACAAGGCCTTTTCCAAATTGGGCTCTGGGTCAAATCTATATGAAGATGCAAAAATCAGTCACCTGCATGGTACAATTTTGCCAGTCACCTCTGCTTCTAATTCTCCGGAAACACATTTAAGGGAGCCTGACTTTCCCAATATATTTGAATTAAATATTACCTTTCTCAAGCAGATTCTTTTGTGAGAGGTAACACAGACTATTATGTCAGTAGCCTATTAGTGCCAATTAGGCTATCAGATTTATCTCTTGCCATATCAAGCATGATCTTAGGTACCTGAGAGTATTGGGTTTGAGGGAATGGCACACAGGCAAAGGGGAAATAGGATTCATTCAGAAGGAAGGGAAAAATGAGAGTCAAACATTTGGTAAAATCTGCCTTTGGGTCGCTTTTGCTAAGCTGGTGGTGGTTGATTCTGTGCTGAGATGTCATTGACCTCTTTGCAGACATGGTCATAGCAGTGCCATGTGGCTTGTCCCAGTGATGAATGGAAAAGGGAGCAATGCTCTGCAGTGTGAGGACAAGGAAGGTAGAGCAGTTCTTCAGAATCATTAGCATTGTTTGCCTTACGTGAAGGAGAAATGATAATTCCAAAATTCATCAGATTAGAATAAATTATCCTGCAGTTTACTGTTATAGTGAGAGAATCCATGTTTATTATACACTGACTCCCTTGCTTATTACTTTGTAAAAAGCGAAATAACTGAAGGGAAAGTGTTTAATATTTCAGGAAATAGAGAAAACTGTCTCTCCACAAAAGGCCTACTTAAGCTAGGCCACCATGTTTGGAAACAAAGACAGAATAATGTCAAGAGAAAAACCATACAGTCTATACTGAAATCTGAGGGAGCTGTTATGTAGGGAATATCTACAGGGCTTTTGTGCTCAAATTGGATTGGAGAATGAAGAATCATGTATAATAGCCGAGGAGAAAGGTCAAGAGAGGCAGGAGAAGATGAAGGATTTACCAAAAGGCCAAGAGCATCTTTGACAGCAAAGAGGGAGTGGAAGTTTGAAAAATAAATTAGACCAGATGTCAGTGGAGAATAAGGCGATAATGATATGGCAAGAGATTTGTCTCAGCAATGTGGATAAGATATAGCCAAGGGAAAGCAAAATGTTGGGAAAGTTGGATTTAAGGATGCTTACCAAAGGACCCTGAAATAGATGGTTAACAAAAGTGAAACAATCAAATGATATGAAATTGTAAATGACAGAGAGAAAAAGGGGAGGTAGCTAAATAATTTACTGTTGCTGCATAGGAGATCTCAAATGAATTCATCCCTCTAACAATCATTAGTCAAAAAAAATTATATGACTAGATAACTATAGAGTTGGGCAAAAATCAATCAGAATGAAACAATATATTTTTAAATAAATTGAAATGGGATCAGGAAACTAAAGGCAGAGGGAGTAAAGTCAGGTAAAGATGCGGGTGACCAAAAAGAGTCTGATTTCAGTTATGCTCAGAACAGCAAAAATTAGAATTGCTTCCACTGGGAGCAAATGGAATAAGAAAAAGATAAAGAAGAACCACTTAATCCCAATTTTGTTTCCTCTCTATCAAGAAGAGATAGATCTACCATAATTAACAGAGAAACTTGTCTATGGAAGTGATTAAAAAACACTAAGATGCTCTCAAGATCTACTTAGTATCCTTAAGAAAAAAATTTGTGAATGTGATTCTATGCTATGATCATAATGAATGCTAATAGCCACTTTCTTATTTTGACATGACTTTAAAATTATGCATGTTCTTTATAATGCCTGCATGTCAGTTATTTCTAAACTTCTTGACCCTGACCTACAGTAAGAAATAATTTTGCATTGTATTCCAACATATACATGCACACATAACTAAAAGAAAATTTTCATAAATATCTATCTTTACTATTTGAGTTATGTTTGGATGTATTCCTGTTCTTGACAATGCAATCTTGTGATCCACTAAACTGATGTCATGGTTTACCAATTGGGTGGCATCCCACAGTTTGAAAACCACTGGTCTAGATTATGGACAGGATAATGGCTAAATGGATTCAGTCCTGTCATTCATTCCTTTGATATTCAAATGCATTTTGCTATATTCTTCTTATTGATAAGAGTTATTAGGATTTCCTTTTTCATTTGGTAAAATAAGTAGCTTCATAAGACTCAATATCATGTGGCTTAATTGAAAACATCTGAACTAACCCCTTGACTTCCAACAACATACTGACTTGCTTTAGAGTAAATTACAGATGAAGCATAACAATATTGCCAGGAAATAACCTTGCAACCAAATGCTTTGCGTACTACTTTTAGAGTCTTTAAGTCAACTATTTAAACATAGAGCCATATTTAAATACATCAGAAAAAAAACATTTAAAAGGAAATAGTTGCTGAATATGTCTGCAAATTGAACAACCTTTCCTGTGATTCAATTTTGTGGTAAATTTGTTTTTTTGGTTTTTTTTTAAAACAAGCTTCCTAAAAAGAGCCATAAAAACACCTACTAGAGCCCATTTATCTATACCCATTCCCTCTCCAAAATTAATATTTTCTATATAATAATAAATACGTTATAAATATGTATACATTATTTTCCTGAATAATTAGACAGTGTATCCTATTTGACTAATGCATCCAACCTAACTCTAACTTCATTTCATTTTGAGTTATTTGTCATTCATAGATGCCCAGAGCTCTCAAGATTGTCCATAGTTTGCTATACCAATTTTATGGTCTGTACTTCTTGGTCCCTATAGTTTGACATTACCATAATGTTGAAGCAGTTATTTTACATTGGTTTAGTGCAGGAGTTTATGCTTTCTTTGTATTTACCTTCCAATTTTTGGTTTTTTTTTTTAAGGCAGGACTTTGGCCTAAGATCTATATCTAGAATAGGTTTGAGGAAAGCAACTGGAGCCAAAATTACCTTCTGTGACCTCTACGGTTGCTACTCTTCTGTTCAAAACTTTTGTCTTATAAGTAGCAGATAGTCATTTAAGTTTAAATTTCTGAATCTTCTCCAAACTTTTCTTGCAGTAACTTCCCTATGTTGATCTTATCCTACCAAATTGTTTGATCTGGTGAGTTTCAAACACACTTTGCATTTTGATCTTTGATCACAAAGGTCTCTATCAGGCATGACCTTTTCCCTGTCCAAATCTTACTGTTTCTTCAACCAAATTCCACCACCTTAAAAAAAACCAAAACCAAACAAAATAAAAGAAAGCAAAACAACATAATGGCCTATGCCAGTTCAAGGTGATTGCTTCCATGTCTTAAATACCTATTATCTGTACAACTTACTTGTCAGGTATGGGCAATATAAAATGGTATATAGTGTTTGTTTTTCTTATATTTTCAAGTAAACTTTCATTTATGCACATTTTTAATATTTGTATAAATCATTAGGTCCACTAACATCATTTATTATTTTCTATATTTCTCAAAAATGTATTGACTGTTATGGATCAGACATTGTGCTAAGAATTAGCTTATATGTGACGTTAATATTCTATATATATTTCAAAATATGAAGTAGTACACTATAGGCCAGTATCCTTGATGAATATGGATGCAAAAATCTTCAACAAAATATTAGCAAACCAAATCAAACAATACATTAGAAGGATCATACCCCACAATCAAGTGGAATTTGTTCCAGGGATGAAAGGATGGTTCAACATCTGCAAATCAATCAATTTGGTACATAACATTAACAAAATGAAGTATAAAAAAATCACATGATTATCTCAATAGGTGCAGAAAGAGAATTTTATAAAATTCAACATTCGTTTATGATAAAAACTCTCAACAAAATGGGTATAGAAGGAACATACCTCAACATGATAAAGGCCATATGTGCCAAACCCACAGCTAACATTATAGTCAGCAGTGAAAAGCTAAAAACTTTTCCTCTAAGATCAGGGACAAGACAAGAATGCCCACTCTTGTCATTTATATTCAGCATAGTATTAGAGGTCCTAGCCACAGCAATTAAAAAAGTAAAAGGAATCCAAATTGGGAAGGAAGTAGTAAAACTATCACTATTTGCAGATGATTTCTTTTCTATTTAGAAAGAACCCTAAAGGTTCCACCAAAAAAAAAAAAAAAAAAGGTGTTAGAACTAATTAATAAATTCAATAAAGTCACAGAATACAAAGTCAATACACAGACACATTTGGCATTTCTATACACTAATAATGAACTATCAGAAAAAGAAAATTTAAAACAATATCATTTGCAGTTGCATAAAAAGAATAAAATAACTAGGAATAAATTTAATCAAGGAGGTGAAAGACCTGTTTGCTAAAAACTGTAGTATACTGATGAAAGAAATTGAAGAAGACACAAATGAATGCAAAGATATTCCATGTTTATAGATTGGAAGAATCAACATTATTGAAATTTCCAAACTGTGAAAAGCAATCAACAGAATCAGTACAAGCCCTATCAAAAGTCCACTGGCATATTTCACAGAGCTAAAAGAAGTAATTCGAAAACTTGTATGAAACCACAAAAGATTCTGAATAAGAAAAATAGTCTTGAGAAAAGGGAACAGAGCAGGTGTTATCATGCTCCCTGACTTCAGACTATACTACAAAGCTACAGCGCTCAAAACAGTATTGAACTGGCACAGAATTAGATACATAGATAAATGGAATAGATTAGACAGCCCTGAAATAAACTCACATGTATAAAGTCAATAAATCTATGACAATGAGGCAAGAATGTACAATGGGCAAAAGACAACCTCTTCAATAAATAGTGCTGGGAAAACAAGACCATTACATGCAAAAGGATCAAACTAGATTACTTTCTCATACCATATGCAAAATTAAACTCTAAATGGATTAAAAACTTAACTATAATACCTAAAACCACAAAACTCCTAGAAGAGACCATAGAAAGTACAGTCTTTGGCATTGGATATTTTTTTGGATATGTCTTCTCAGTCAAGGAAAACAAATCAAAAGTAAACAAATGGGACTACATCAAACTAAAAAGCTTTTTCACAGTGCAAGGATCTAATAACAAAATAAAAAGGTAGTCTACCGAATGACAGAAGATATTTGCAAATGATATATTTGATAAGGATAAAATAGACAAAAATAGATTTAAAAAACTCACAACTCAACATCAAAGCAACAAGTGGCCCAATTAAAAAATGGGCAGAGGATCTGAATAGACATTTCTACAAAGAAGACATACAAGTGGTCCACAGGCACATGAAAAAATGTTCATGACTAATTATTAGGAAAATGAAAATTAAACCACAATGAGATATCACCTCATACCTGTTAGAGTGACTATCATCAGAAAGACAAGAAATAAAAATGTTGGAGAGGATATGGAGAAAAGAGAACTCTTGTACACTGTTGGTGATCCTGTAAATTGGTACAAATACCATGAAAAACAGTATGGAGTTTCCTCAAAAAATGAAGAATAGATCTACCACATTATCCAGCTATTTCATTTTTCGGTATTTGTCCAAAGAACATCAAGACCCTAATTTGAAAAGATATATGCACCCCATGTTCATTGCAGCATTATTTATAATAGCCAAGATATGGAAACAACCTGAGTCTATTGATGGATGAATGAATAAAGAAATTGTGGTATATATGTATATACACAATAGAATGCTAGCCATGAAAAGGATGAAATCTTGACATTTGTGACAACATGGAGGGACCTCGAGGGCATTATGCTAAGTGAAATAAATCAGACGGAGAAATACAAATACTATATGATTTCACTCATATGTGGAATCTGAAAACACAAAACCAAGAACATACAAAATAAAGCAAAAACAAACTTATAGGTACAGAGATTAGATTAGTGGTTACCAGAGGGGAAGAGGATTGGTGGGTGGGTGAAGGGTGACAAATGTATGATGGTGGATGGTAACTAGACTTGTGGTGGTGAGCACTTTTTAAAAAAGAAAAAAAAAACGAAGTAATATGACAGTCCAGGGCTTGTCCATGTATCTCTTCAAAGGCTGTCAGTGAATGTTGATATTTATCAAAAATTTATTTGCTCCTCAGTTATTTCCCAGTTCGTGTGCATTTGGATAGGGTGTTTGACTAATTCTCAGTAATAGAATATGAGAAGAAATAATGTGTAATTCTGGTTGGAGGCAATAAAGAGTAAGGGGTACATTAAATCTCTATGACTGGAATTTAAAGGCTTTTGAGATGATAGAATTTTAAGTTGAAAGCAGCCTAGTACTCTGAGTTTCTACTTGGAGAGACCAACACAGAGTAACCATGCAACCTGTATCATATTGTGGCATGAATGAGAGATACACCTTTATTGTGTTAAGTCCCCGAAATTTGGGCATTTATTTGTTACTGAAGCATAGTCTATTATATCCTGATTACTAGAGTAATTATTTTATTTGTGTGTGTTGATGTTCATATCATTTAAGATGTTTGAATGATATTAACCCTGACTCAACTAAAGGATCCTTGGGAGTAGAAGTTTTGTGTTCATGTTCTTTTCAGTATCCAAACCAGTGCTAGGCACATAGCAGGCTCTCAGTAAATATTTGTTGGTTGGATTAATAAACAAACTCAGGGTAATTATAAGGAGAAATCATTAGGACAGAACTAGAGGAGATAACTGGTGATAAAAATCCAGAAATATCTAAGATACACATCCAGAGTTAGAAGGAGAATTTAGCAAAGAAGAGATTAAAGATAAGCAAATGAAAATTGTTGAATTTGCAGAATTTCTACATTTTGAGCTCCCTAAGTAATGCTCACTGTTTTCTGTGATTTATTGGGAGCAGGAGGTAGGTGTTGGCTAATGAGAAAATTTTGTCAGTACTTTAAACACATTATTCTTTTCTCTTTAAACTATCAGGCCCCTTTCATAGGAGAATGACATGGGAGTTTCAGCTTCTCAGTTATCTCCTGGGGAGTCTCCTATCTAGCTAATACTTCCTGACTCAAGGACATCTCCATAAATTTGGTAGGATCATAATAAACAAGAGTACAAGAAAGGGGCACATTCTCCCTATGGAAAAAGTAGAAATTATTTCACTACTTTCTCTACTCTGATTATTACCTTCCGTTTTCTGTCATGTGACCTGGGCCAATTCTTTCCATTTCCTCTAGGGCACGCAGGCATTCCAGAGCCTTGATGGAGGATGGGAGTTGTTGCTAGTGGATGTTTAGCTATGTATCAGATTGTTTAGCTATGTATTAACTAACATTAATTAGTTTTCTTTAAGGATGTAAAATGACAGGATTATCTCTCTAATATAGATACATCTATGTAGTTATCTAGATATCTATAGATCTGTGTATAGTTATCTCTTGTCATTTCACCTTAGTACTCTTAATTAATCTTGAAATTATCAGGCAGAATAAATTATGGAACAGGTATCAGTGTGCCTAGCATATAGATCATTTCCCCTAAAAAAAAAAAAAAGAAGAGAAAGACAATCCTTCAGTAAATATTTACTACATAAAAAAGCTAGTATTGTTGAATGATGTGCTTCTTATATAAGAATAAATAAGCCAGACACAAAAATAAAACAGAATTGATAAATAAATTCAGCCTCAAAACAATTTCATTCTCTGCTTCCTACACAGTCTGTTTATTATAAAATGTTATCTCTTTAAATCTTTTTGGCAGTCCCAGAGAGGAAGAGAGGTAGGTTTTATCATCTGCAGATTGGAGATAAAGAATTTTCAAACCCAAGGCGTGATCTGCTTGCTCAGGGCCAGTCAGCTCCTCTGTGGTTGGGTTGGTCCAAGCTCAGTTCTGCTGACTCCTAGTCTGAGACTGTTTCCATTCCATCACATTTTAAGATGTATGAAGATCGTTACTCTAAGGCCAGTCATAGATATGACAGCTAGGTGTGGGGAGGGGGACACACCAGCAGACTTTGCCGCCACAGTTCACTGACAGTCTGAGATGCCCTAATATCTCATTCAGGGCTGTGCACACTTGAGACACAAAGAAACACATTTCAGCTCAATCCCTTTGATGTTTTGGGCCTGGCCTTCCCATACAATCAGGTGTAGCACCTCCCTTGCATAGTTGATGGCCTTTCCTGAAGGCTATCAAACATATCTGCTGAAACGGCACTAAATAAAATGGCTGTCACCAAGCCATCTGCTGCATTTGAGCTTTTTCCCCCTCTAAGATGCAAGTTTTCAGTTTGCACAGCACTTCTAATTCTTAATACACTTGACTAAGTCATTAATATTTCACTTTCATTACCATGTATTAATAACACAAGAATTTAGAACGATGTTGTTCGTCTAACTCCTAGAAAACAAATAATTACATTTGTACATACTGATTGTCAGATAACCAAAGATGTTTAGCCTGGAGCTATGCGAAATCCACCAGCAGGCCCAGTTTGGGTTCTTAGCCATGTTCAACATATATCAAGCTGATATCTCTGAAACACTGGAGACAGCAGGAGAGAAGTTCTGAGAGTTAGAGAAGGGAGACCCCTAATGGACCCCATACAGGTCCCCACAATCCTTTTTGAGGTGGTTTCTTCAGCAGAAGGTTGGAAATCCTGAAGGATGCTCAAGGGAAAGGCCAAAAACTTTGTCCTGGGAGGTTCGTTTGGTCTTGTTTTGTATTTTGGTGTGTAGGATGGGGGCTTATTATCTTCCCTGTCCTCCTCTTTGTCTTGATTAATGGTGGTAGGTTCTAGTGGTGGAAAAGTGCCTCAAACATTTTTCTATGATTCAACAGTCACTCAAAGATTTAGTGTGTGTTTACAGAAAGCTGGGTACTGAGCTAGATTATTGGCAGTTTAACATGGACAGAACAGTCCTATTTCCTGTTTATTAGCTGGAGAGAGAAATAATATGCAAGTGAGCTCACTTTTAAAAAATTTTCTTATGACTTTTTTTCCAGCTTTATTAGGATATAATTGACGTACACCAATGTGTAAGTTTGAAGTCAATGCAATGATTTAATATACATTTATACCGTGAAATGATTACCACAAAAAGATTTGTTAGTATCTATTAACCCATATAATTACCTTGTGTGTGTGTGTGTGTGTGTGTCTGTGTGTGTGTGTGTCTGTGTGTGTGTGTGGTGAGAACATTTAAAATCTACTCTCTTAGTAACTTTCAGGTATACAATACGGTATTGTTAACTATAGTCATCACACTGTACATTAGGTCCCCAGAACTTATTCATCTTATAAGTGAGAGTTTGTACTCTTTGACCACTGTCTCCCATCTCCACCACCTCCCAGAAGCTGGCAACCACCAATCTCTGTTCTATCAGTTTGACCTTTGAAATTCTGCATATAAGTGGTATTATAGAGTTATTTGTCTTTCTTTGTCTGATTTATTTCACTCAGCAGAATTCCCTCAAGGCTCATTCATGTTCTTGCAAATGACAGAATTTGCTTCTTTTTTATGCCTGAATAATATTTTATTACTTGTATATACACCACATCTTTTCATTCATTGATAGACACTTAGATTTTTTTCCATGTCTTGTCTATTGTAAATAATGCTGCAATGAATATAAAGATGCAGCTGTCTCTTTCAGACAGTGATTTCATTTCCTTCAGATATATACCCAGAATGGGGGATGCTGGATTATGCTGTAGTTTTATTTATAATTTTTGAGAAACCACCATACTGTTTTCCACAGGGGCTTTATGAGTTTAATTCCTACCAACAGTGCACAAGGATTCCTTTTTCTCTGCATCCTCTTGTGCACTTGTTATCTTTTGACTTTTTGATCAAAGCCATTCTAACAGGTGTGAAGTGATATCTTATTGTGGTTTTGATTTGCATTTCACTGATGGTAAGTGAAAATGAACACCTTTTCTTAGACCCATTGGCCATTTGTTTGTCTTTTTTGGAAAAGTATCTAGTCAGGTCCTTTGCTCATTTTTAAATCATATTATTTGCTTTATTGCTATTGCATTTTATATGTTTCTTGTAAATTTTGGAAATTAGCCCCCTATCAGATATATTGCTTGCAAATATTTTCTTCCATTCCATAGGTTGCCTTTTCATTTTGTTGATAGTTTTTTTTTGCTGTGCAGAAGCTTTCTAGTTTGAGGTAATCCTTCCTGTTGATTTTTGCTTTTGTTGCTTGTGCTTTTGGTATAATATAAAAAAAATTGCCAAGACCAGTGTCAAAGAGCATTTTTCCTACATTTTCTCCTAGGAGGTTTGTGGTTTGGGGCCTTACATGTAAGTCTTTAATCCATTTTGAGTTCATTTTTTGTAAATGATTGTAAGGTAAGGGTCCAATTTCATTCTTTTGCATATGGTTATCCAGTTTTCCAAGCACCATTTATTGGAGGGACTATCAGCTCCCCATGAGTATTCTTGGTTACCTTGTCAAATATTAGTTGGCTGTATATGCATGAGTTTATTTCTGGGCTCTTGATTCTGCTCCGTTGGTCTACGTGTCTGTTGTTATGCAAGTGAGATAACTTGGTAAACAAGATAATTCCAGAGTATGATAAATATTATAAAGAAAATAAGACAGACTACTCTGATATATATATATGTATATATATATATGTGTGTGTGTTTATGTTTGTATATGTGTGTGTGTGTCTAGGGGAAAAGACCCTTTTTAGATGGGGGTCAAGGAAGGCCTGTTGTAGAAGAAGATGCTTGGGTTAAGATGAAGGGTGAGCAGCCAGGCATATAAAGACCTAAGAGGAGGACATAATGGGCACTGGGAACAGTGGTGAAAGGCCACAAAGCAGAAAAGAGCTTAGTTAATTCTAGGAACAAAAAAGGCCAAACAGATAGAGAAAAGACAGAAAACGACACCAGGGGAAGTTCCAGAGATACACAAGGGGGCAGATCATGCAAGCCTGTGTAAGGCCATGACAAACAGTGTGGATTTTCTTTTAAGTGCAGGTTGTTAGGCAAGGGAGTAGTACTGAGGTGAGGCAAACATGGGAACAAGCTTCCGGCGTTAGTCACCTGGTGAATGGTGGTACTAACCATCCAGTTGGAGAAGGCTAGGGGAGAAGAGAAGGCAGCAGAGAGCCCAGTGAAGAGAGATCAGGTAGCAGGCAGCCTTTTAAATCCTGGTGTCCTTTAAGTAGCATTATCCTTAAGTCCTTTAAGTACGTATTCCCAGGACAGTCTAGTTTATGGCTATAGTCCCACAATTATTAATTACATCTCTTGTTACTCAAAAATTTATCAGTTTTGGGCACTAAAGCATCTGGGCATGTTAACTACCAATACTTCTCCAGTTCCTTTCCTGGTTTCACTATGTCCTCGTGGCAGAGAGGAGAGCTCTTAGTCCTAGTGGGCTGCTTTTCTAGCCACTTTTCTCCTTCCAGAGTGGGGAGGTATGCTCCCAGAGGAGGCATGCTTCCTCCTCTTTCCCTCCCATGCTGTTCACCATTGCCTGCTCCCCATTACTAACTTGCAGTTAAATTACGAAGTTTCTTCCAAATACCAGAGGGCACGGCTTCACTGGGGGAAAGTTCACTACATCACAGTATGAAACTTTCTTTCTCAGCCCATTCTCTTCCAGGCAGTACAGAGTAAGGCTGTAGAAAGCAGTTGTGGTTTAGGTGGAGAAGACTCCATGAGGCTGATGACAGCTGAGGTTTTTCAGAATTCCTCTGCTCTTGGACACACACCCCATATAAGGAGTTTGTGCCAAGATTATTCTCCTTTCTGAGTCTCCAAATCAAGTCAACTACAACAGCTCTTCTTGCCCTTTCTTATTCTTTGAATTGAGATCTCTCATCCTCAAACCAGGGGCACCAAAATTCAACATCAGGACTTACAAGCCAAGTAAAAATAAAATAAAAATGAAGATTTTCATACTCTATATTTTATCTTCCTTCAGTTCTCTTTCATTTGTTTCTTACTTCTTGTTTATTCATCTCCTAAGCTTTAAAATTAACAAGCAATTTGTCCTTCTGTAGATCACGTGCTCTCACACTATTCTTCAGTACATGGAGTTTTTATTTATTTTTTCCTGCCTGTGACTGTCAGCTACCTGATTAATTCCTATGCCTCTTTCAAGGCTAAATGTATTGTTTTCAGGGAACCCTCCATCTTATTATTATAATATCTGTATTCCTGAGACTGGACAGAGGTATAAAGATGGAAAATAAAGTAACTGAATTCATAAGATTAGGTAGTGGTGATGAAGGGGAGACAGGGTCCTTAAGCTTTATCCACTGGGTACATGGCAGAAAAAGTGGTTTCAGGCCCTCAGATGTGTGACACCTCTCTTTCTCCAAATCCACAGGAGCACCTTCTATGCCTTCTACAAAGGCCACTGAAGTCCCCAAACTGTCTCGTTTGGAACCAGAGACCATAGCCTTTTCTCCTTCCCTTGAATCTGTGGAACTGACATAGAGGTTTCACTATGCAAAAAAGCTGGCTTAGAAGGGAGTAGAACACTCATTTTAATAAGCAGATGGTCTCTATAGATGAGGGAGTGTTAACATTAAAAACATATGCTTGGTACCAGGGAGAGAGAAACACAAAAGAGGATCACGAGGCACATGGTCTCTGTAAACAAGTAGTCTTTGTGGAAGTTTCTCATGTGTGGGAAACAGCTTTACAGGGTGGTATGAAGAAACTTGCCTGAATAATTCTGACTTCATCTGCAAGACTGTTTACCTGACATGAATTATAATAGCACATTACCAAGAAGCGACATCTGCAGAGATGATAGCTAGATGAGCTTGTGTTTACTTGTTTGGTTTTGTTTTCCAACCCATTTGATGAAACAAAAGCATTAGGAAATAGTCACAATGATCTTACACTCAGTCTCTGTGTTTGTAGCAGAGAAACATAACTGACATTGTGTTAGCATTTGATATTTGCTGTGTAACTGTCTAACATATAGAGAAGAAAACAGAAATAGGTATAAAGACAGTCCCTACTTTTTATTATTTTTGTGATGTGATTTCTAATTAATGTGCTACTATGATTTTAGAGCAGGAATCTCTATCAAAGATGGAGAGGACTGAGTAAACAATAAAACACCCTCATGTCAAAAGTATTTTACTGATTGTGGGTTAAATTTAGCCTGATTTATCTTATTCTTATTTCACTAAGTGGAAATTGATATAGAGGCATCACTTGTATTATGATCAGGTTAATGTATTTTCCCCTTTTTACATTAAAAGAAAACACAGAGAAGTGATGAGAAAGATCATGAGCTAAAACTATGGTGTAATGAAATGAGCACTGGATCAGGAGTTAAAAGATTTTGGTTCTGCCATTAACTAGCTGGTGACCTTGGTTAAAGTCATGTTATTACTATTGACTTCATTTCCTAGACTATAAAAATGTTAAGCGAAGTAAGGGATCAAATTTTTACACAGTCCAGGCTGGTATCATACATGAATAAATGTGTCCACGTGTAAGACTGTAGGGGGTGGTGGGGCTTGTGATGAGCTAGAGAGAGCATTTTTCCTTTAAACGGGCAGCTGCTACCAAGCTCCAGACAAATATTGCTATATGAGAATGGAAGGGCATGTGTTTCCAGAGCTTCTGATTTTTCAGTTTAGAAATCTAGATTTTTGTTAAAATAGCTGTTTTTCAAGGTGGATGATTCATTCAAATTTTTTAAAAAAGAAAAAAAAAAAAGTGTGGGTCAAGTAATCACATCAACAGGCTGCATAATGCTCCATGACCTAAAAGTGAGAGCTTTAGACTAAGGGATTTCCAAGATGTCTTCTGGTTTTAAAATTCAAAGATTTTGGGGTATAAATTGCAGCAAGAAAGAATTCACTTCTACTCAAAACAGACAATGTCATTTTTAAAAAAATGATCTGAGAAGAGAAAGAACTGCCAGAGAAGTGGCATGTTAATTCAAGGATGGAGGCGCTAAGGGAGAGGGGGGATGGCCATTGCTGGGGATGTGGTAAAGGGAATTTTCATATTTCAGATGTGTGCATGTGTGTGTGTATTTGGGCATGAAAGCTTGTCTTATGTATATGTGTGTGTATTTGTGTATTGGTAAAAGGAGTGGGAGCTAAACTAAATTATTCCATCAGTGCTTTCTGACTCTGTGAGTCTATGATTTGATTCTAGCTTTGTACTCATTTTCACTTCTTTATTTTTTCTTTTGTTCTTCTCTTCTTGCCCGTTCTTACAATTTCTCTGTGATTTTTCGTAAGGAATCTAGATATTTAAAAGTCTGGGTCAGAATAGAAGAGGGGCAATGTGTTTGAAGGAAGGTGTAAAGAAGGAGGGGAGGGAAGTAAAGGGAGTTAAATTACCTGCAGATATTGTAGTTGGGGAAGTCTGTTATTTCAAGCTTGACTTATCTTTACTGTGGACATAAAATATGATCAGGGAGTATGATGTCAGTGCATCCACTCTCAATAATTGATATGATGAATAATCTCAACCTTCCAACACCTTCTGTATCTCCCCACATCTCAAGAAACTTCATTCATCAGCTACGTTTGAAATGTTTAAGTAATCTCAGTGATGTATGGAACCCTGACACTCCCTTGTTAGAAATTCGTGCTACTAACATTCTATCAAATTAAAAAGCCACTGAGCTCTTGTGCATAAAATTATCATAAATTACCTTCTGAAGGTTCATTGCTGTTTAGAATGTTTAATTGCTCACTCAGCTGAACTTTAACAGCTCAGTATTATTAATCAACTTGTCAAAAGGTTTTTCATTATGTAGTCTTCAGATAAAATTAGGCAAGGTACAAAGTTGTGCTTAAGTTAGTCTGATTATAGCAAATCGCCAATAAATCTTGATAGAATTTGGCAGTTTTCTGTTCACTAATTATGATATTTTATAAAGGATTCTTAGGTAAACTGTGTTTTCCTGTAGTTTTCAATAAAGAAAATGAACTCCTTTTTAAGACAGAGAACTGTATTGACCATTCAAGAGCCAGAGAAGACAGGTGAATAATCAATGACACTTAATGAGTGACCTTACACATTCCTGTTGAATTATGACAAGCATGATAGATAAACTTCAAAATGTTATCTACATTTCTGTGATGGCCTGTAATATGATTTTATAGTAATCTCTTGATTAAAAACAGTGTTTGGAAGAATAGTATGTTTTATAATTGAATTGTGTTCAGTACACCTTTATAATGAGGCCCAAGGTTTTCTCATTTCCCAAAGGAATGGAGTTTTTTTCCTTCACCTAAGTTAGCAAAGCCACATCACAGATAAAGAATTCTTACTGAAGACTTCCTTCAAATTTCAACTCCTAAAAAATTATTTATAGCTCAGTGGACATGGTTCCTACTTTTATAAGCATAGGAATATAAAAATACTTCAATAAAAAGAAAATAATTCAGTATTTACACTGTGCATAATTATTCCCTGTTCTTTTCTTTCCTTTCCAATCTCTCTTTCTCACTCTCTCTCTGTATGTGTAATTTTTAAAAATGATGGTGCAAATATCTGAAAAAATTAGCATGGAATCATATTTCCATTAGCCATGTATTTTCACACATATAAAGTAAGTTTGTTCCTAGAAACCCAATAAATGAATAACATTCACCAAAGGAAAGACCATAGCAATTGTGGTGGTTGTGGGTTATGTAAGGGTGGTATTCAAAAGGGTAATTCTCTGAGCCTACTGATAACATTGCTGTATATAAAACTTTTGCAAATGCCTGCCTCCGATGGCCACAAAAATAAAAACTAGAATCTCATTATGATGCTGTCACTGGAATTGATGCTGTAGGACCACCCAATGGATGGCTAACCTTACTAAAAAGACTTTTGGTATTGAAAACTAATCTTTCTTGGTTGGGAAAGAAACTGCCTTTGCCAGACATTCTTCTTTAACGAAATAATTTAGAGTGAAGTTTTAGTATATTTGTCTCATTACTTTTCATGTGGCAAAGAATAGAAACAAGACACCCACAGAAAAAACAATTTAGATGCAACTGGATCCTGAGATGACTAAGGATTCTTCTCCCTGCCCACAGCCCTCTCCACCCACCCACCCAAAGCCAGGATGACATAGTTTCATTCAAAATACCCATGAGGGACATGTTGTAATATTAAAACCAAAAGCTCTGTAATTTACTCCTCTCTCTTGCCTTCACTGCTTTTATCATTTTCTGTCCCCTCCTGGACAGAGAAGAGTGGTGCAATTAGGGAGAGAAAACAACTTACAAAGTTTGAGAAATATTTTGCATTAATGAAAATGATATAAACAGATAATAGGTGGAATACTGACTGAACATTTCCACTGAGAAGGGAAGACTGGTGCTGGATGTACCTCATTTGTAGAATTGACACAGTAAATACCTCATCATAATGATCATGGTATCAATTATAATTGTGCTGGGCTGTAAGAAATAGAACACCCAAAGAATAGTGACTGAAACAAGGTTTTATTATTCTCATATAACTAGAAGTCAGGAGACAAGCTATTGGTGCTGTTGACTCAGTTGCTCAAAGATGCCATTGCGGACTCAAGCTCTTTTTCTACAGGTTTGGTCCACCATCCTTACTGTGTTGGCTTTTTTTCTCACTTGCTTGTTACCACATGGTTAGAAATGAAGATTTTCATAGTCAGTCAACTATTTCAACCACAAATTAATCAACTTTGTTTAGCATTCATAATATTTAAATGTTACTGTTAATGACACTACTAATTTTTATTCATTCGAATTTTTACTCTAGCTTGTCTATATTTAACAGAAAGATTTAACCTTAGAAGAAAGCTTGGAAACCAAGATCTAATGAAAGGTTAAAAGAAACTTATTAAAGAAAAGTTGAAACAGTCTTTTCTCCAAGTATAGGAAAGATGATTAGAAATATGTTGCCCAAATGCACTACTTACCCAATACAAAGGAAATGAAAAAAATCTATTATCACATGCAGAAGAATTTATTATCAATAGGATTTTGGAATCCTACAGTGGGTAACTTTGAAAGCTGTAAGAATACCTCACAAAATAATATATTTGAAATAGTTCAAGCAAACTTGCTTTGAGTCAGGCTGCATGAAATGATCTCTTGAGGTCCCATTCAATTTGATGTCTCTCTGGTTCTGTAATGCTAAATTTTGGTATGATTGACTAGAATGCCTTAGGACTAAATTTCACTGAGTGATCCCAGTATCATACAGGAAAAAAACCTAGAAATTACCTCTTTATGCACCAGTTGCAGCAGCTGGCTTTTTTCCTCAAGCTTTGTAGTGATGCATATTGGAGAGTAGAGTGGAACTCATAGTGTAAATTTTCTTTAGTGCATGGATTATTGATTTAATAGATCATGACAATCTATTTTGTCAGACCTGCTACCACATGGGTTCTGAGTCAGCAGGCAGATGAGCCCTATAAAATATTTGCTGTAAAACAAAAAGCCACTGCATAAAATGAAATTAAAGCTCAGTATTGTTAGAGTCAGTTTTCTGATAAGTAAGGTGATCATAACCCAAGAGCCAGAATGATTAGAGGAAAATAAAGTGACAATTTTGCTTTTTGCTTTTACTTCTCTCACCTGAATGACAAATTTAACCCAGAGGAAGAAAAAACAAATTTTGAATCATTTAAGCTGTATAATATAAAGGATAAAATTATATCCAGTTGGATTCTTGGTTGTCAAAGGTGAGGTTCCCTAGGAAACAGACTGACTTGGCTATTTGGTTGCAGGCAGTTTGTTGAGTAGCAAAGGAAAGCGGGACTGGACAGAGGGAGGAATCAAACTGTGATGCAGTTGCAGCAGTAGCTTCAGCCAAATTGCAGGGAGCTCTGAAGCTAGAATATCCCTTCAGAGTTGTCTCAAACACCTGAACTTTTGCACCTTTACAATGATCAGTCATTGGATGTGGTCTATCCCTGGGTCAAGCAGCTACCTTTAGGCAAAGGCAATTCTTAGAGAAGGCCACAGTTGAGAAAATAAATGGCTTTGTCCTCAGGGATGTCTGGGGAGCACACTATAGAATCCAGCAGAGTCCACTCCCTCTCACTCAAATCTGCTTGCTTCTTATAGTGAATTCAGCCCACCTGGTTGAACATACTACTACTACTCCATTTGGTTGGTTTCTTTTTCTGGTGAAATTTTCAAGAGAAAGTTAAGAGGAACTCCAGCCTCAATCAGGACAGCTGGTCTCAAAGTGGTACCTGATACTCATCATCTCCCTCCCTAGCCATGCATTCTAGATTTCCCCTCACCCTTGATTAACAACTCTGCTGGTCCAGGTGGCTTACCTAGAAGGTGACTAGACGCTCATTTATGAGCTATGGTCACCATGCTCTTCTCAGGCAATGGCTGAGGTACTTGTCCACTTGCCATTAAAACTGTCCACTGGATTGCCAGTAGATGCCCCAATGGATCACCTGGGAACAAAACTTATTTTTCCATGTCCTTTTTGTGTAAAAATAGGCCCATTCTTCCTAATTATCAGGGTCAATTGTCTCTTTTAGGATGAAGACTCCTTGCTGTATCTGCTAATCTCTGTGTTTTTTACTTATTTATTTTTTTTGTCAAAGTACAGTCAGTTACAGTGTATCAATTTCCAGTGTACAGCACAATGCTCCCCAGTCATGCATATACATACATATATTTGTTTTCATATTCTTTTTCATTAAAGGTTATTACAAGATATTAAATATAGTTCCCTGTGCTATACAGAAGAAACTTGTTTTTTTTTAAATCTATTTTTATATATAGTGGCTAACATTTGCAAATTTTAAACTCCCAAATTTATCCCTTCCTACCCCATTTCCCTGGTAACCATAAGATTGTTTACTATGTCTGTGAGTCTGTTTCTGTTTTGTAGGTTAGTTCATAGTGTCCTTTTTTTCTTTTTTTCAGATTCCACATATGAGTGATGTCATATGGTATTTTTCTTTCTCTTTCTGGCTTACTTCACTTAAAATGACAATCTCTAGGTCCATCCATGTTGCTGCAAATGGCATTATTTTATTCTTTTTATGGCTGAGAAGTATTCCATTGTATAAATATACCACAACTCCTTTATCCAGTTGTCTGTCAATGGACATTTAGATTGCTTCCATGTCTTGGCTGTTGTATATGGTGCTGCTATGAATATCTGCTAATCTTTTGATCGTAGTAGTCCAACGTGACCAAGAGGCCCCTGAAACTTAAAGTTTAATGGACTTTGGATGTATCCAAAAATGAAAATCCCACTTTAGAACCTGTCCCACAGAACTCTAGTACTAACCATCACAGTTCAGTATCCTGGGGAAACAGAATGGAGATTTGGAGATTTGGGTGCAGGAGGTTTATTGAGGAGTCTTCTCAGAATCTAGCACCTGCAAGAGAGCAAGGGCAGCAGGATTGGGCAGCTGAAGAAACTGACCTGTAATGTGGTTGCAATAACAGCCTCAGATGGTCCCCTGGGGGTGTTAAAGCTGGAAGGATCCTTTGATGATTTCCCAAACTGAGGCAAAGGGCCCATGCTTTTTAACCTTGTGTTGATCTGTCGTTGGATACAATTGGGCTCCAGGTAGAAACATAAACTTGTGTAAAACAGTTTCCTTTGGCCAAGGGCAATCTCTATAGGGGACGCAGCTGTGATCTGTGAGTTGGAAGAAAGAACACCTCAGTCCTGTAGGGGAACCTGGATGCTCCACCTTGATTCTGAATTTGCCACCTGTACATTTAAGATAAAATTTATAGTCAGATGACTTTTATTCCTTCCTTCATATGAATACTCAGAATCACTTTTGAATAAAGGAGTGATTGAAATAATTGGATGTTTATGGTGTGTCAAAACTCTAATATTTATGTTTCTATAAAGCAACTATGGGAGGCAGGCACAGTCTACCTTGGAATTTGATGTCATTCCTCTCTTTGCTCCTTACTGAAAGAAGACGTATTCAGGTAAGTTATTTAAAATCTTTTACCTGTTTTCTTATCTGTAAACTGGGAAGAATGATGTTTGCCTTGTTCACTTCAAGATTATAATAATCAAAGCAGTGTGTGAAATTCTTGGAAGGTGTAAAAAGTGTTTCATGACTCTGTATATAGAATCATTATTATAAAAGTTGTTATAATATTTAACATATAATTGACAAGTAAGTGCTTCACTTTATGTTGGCTGGACTTGCCCTGAAGTAGACCATGAACATTATTTGAATACTTTGGGAAAATGCTGTTAGAGGTACCCATTTGAGAATGAAAGTTGCAGTGTAACGCCCTTCACTTTCAGTTTACTGGATTTCATTTCATTCTTATTATTGTCTCAAAACAATGTATCATAGCAGGCATGTGGACAATTTAAACACTTGGTTAAAATGTATGATTGACAAAATTCTACTTAACTAATTCTTGGTCATTTTAACAGTTAAATGTATTCAGTTTCTTACTATTATAATAGTAATAGTTGTCTTCATTTCCCTCCATTTTTCTTTCTTAATAATGTTCTTGATATTTTTCAAGTTTCATGATACACATATATTTTATATCAGTATGATAAATGTTAGTTGAACATTTCATCTGAAAACTGAAGTCTCAATACTTATCAATACACAGGGAAAACTGGTAATTAGAGGGGTTTGGCAGAGCCATTTCAGACTTTTTCTCTTCTAAATTTCAATCTTTTTAAGAAGAATTGGTTTCTTAGGGCTTTGTTTTCTATCTTCTATCTATCTATCTGTCTGTCTATCTGCCTATCTATCTATCTATCATCTATTGCCCAGAGTATTAATTGACACCACTTTTAGATTGAGAAGGATAAAATTAGAGCCCATCCTTCATCTTTTATAGCACAACATAGCCAAAATCTTGAACACTCTCTTGCCACGAAGCCTGAACTGTCTGGGAGAAAGGGGTCAGGCTGTAACTTTTTAATCTAGTTGCGCAAAGCCATCCTGGTCCAGATGATTTGTAAACATCTGCTTTGGAAAAAGTATACTCTGCCTAAATGTTCTTTTTTTACCAGCTATATATGATAAAGATAATTTTTCTATAGCTTGGAAGATAGTTTTGTTTTCTACATCACCTTGCCTGCTGAAGATTTGTCCATATTCTCTTGTTGAGGCTGTTACACGTATCCCGAGGCCAGGCATGGCGGCAGCAACCAGAACTGCCAAGCCTACCCTCACCTTCTTCTATGGTGCTGCACAGGTTCTTTTCAGTTTCATAGACCTTACTGGGTTTGGAAAAAATAAACCATTTCAGAGGTGGTGAGAAGTGAATTAGAGCATGGGCAAAAGAAGTGCCTATCATGAATGTATGGGCCTCAAAGGACTCAGCAATATTCAATTCTTGTCCTTAAGTAAGTCTTGTAAAAACCAAAAGGCAGTAAAGTAAAAATCTAGAAGCAAAGTCTTGGCCACCCATACCATTCATGTTTCCCAGTGTTTCTATGAAGTAGTTTAGTGACATCTATTAAGCTGACAGGGAACAGGTTTTATTTTACCAGGAAGAAAATTTTTCAAAGGATATCAACAGTGAAACCTGCATTGCAGAATTAAATAGCTTAAAATGAGCAGTTGGAGGCCAATGTAGAACACCTGGCAGACAGGTAAATCAGCGTGTAAAGATGTATGAGGAATCTTAAGCATCTATTCTACAAAGCAAATCCAAAACGTGGACTGGAATGAGAACCTAAGGACAAAACTCAGATATTTCATGGGCTATGATGACAAGCATATTCAAATTTCTAAGAAAGTACAATATTCATAGAACTAAGTATTGGTTACAGTTTTCTGATACTACGTATTATTTAGCATTTATAAATGAGAACCTGTCAGCTCTGAATTGTCCACATGAATAAATTGGAAGCCTAGGCACTGATGATTTCAGATAATTGATTTCTAAAACCATGCTTATTTTTAACTAATATTTATTGAGTGCCTACTGTAAGTCTCTGTGCTTGGCCTGTTAGGGTCTTTCTTCAAGGAGAGGGATAAGACAAAGTCAGTCAACTAGTAGTATACATTTACCAGGTACCAGGTAATGAATGCCACAAAATGGATGCACGGAGGGAGAGAGTTTATCTGGAAGGGCAGATTATAAAAGACTTCATGGAGGAGACAGTGGTAGCACTTTGACAATTAAATGGGGTTTGGGATGAGGTGGTAAGAAAATGTTCCTGGATGAGAGAACAATAGTCAAAGCAAGATTGGAAAGGTGGGCAGTGAG
Source organism: Camelus bactrianus (assembly GCF_048773025.1). Lineage (NCBI taxonomy): Eukaryota > Metazoa > Chordata > Mammalia > Artiodactyla > Camelidae > Camelus > Camelus bactrianus. The sequence goes on from NC_133544.1 coordinate 68,296,429, forward strand.
AGATATATTTGGGAAATCAGGAATAGGTTGTTTTTGCTTGGTCTATGGAACACTTGTAGGGCAATAGGAATTTAGTCTGGAAAGGAAGTTGGGCAGTATTTTGAAGATTCTTACATTTCAGGGTAAGAGATTCACTTAACACTCTGTTACAGAGTTGCTGAACCTTGGCACTATGGTTATTTTGGCACTGAGAATAAAAACCAGACTATTCTTTATTGTCAGGGGCTGTCCTGTGCATCTGTCCCATGCCCTGGCCTAGAGGCATTCTTCTACTCCTTATTTCCTCTTTTCTGACAACCAAAAATATCTCTATATTTTACTATATTCCCGGGGCTGGGGGGAATTGCCCCTGGTTGAAAATCACTATTGTAGACAATGGGAATCAGGGAAGATTTCATCAAACCTTCATATAATCAAAGAAATGCTTTTCCTTATCTTCCACATGTATTCCATTACCAAGTAATCTAAACTCTTCTTCCTAAATATCTCTTCAATCTTTTCTTCGTATCGCTGTTGCTACTGACATAGGAAAGGCCTGCATCTTTCCCACAGAGATCTCTGCAACAGCATCTCATCATCTTTCTGCTCCAGGCCTTGCCACCTACAAACCATTTTTCATATCCTTTCACACTCATTTTCAAAATACAATCTGATCATGTCATTACTCATACTGCTTTCAGGATAGAATTGAAATCATTAGCATGGCTTATGTGGCCCGTCCAACCTGTACAACCTCATCACTCCTTTCTTAGAATCACATATTCCAGCCATACTAGACTACTAAAGTTTCTTGAAAGTATCACATTTTTTGTATTGCCATGTGTTTGCACATGGTAGTCTTTCTGCCTGGAACTCTGGTCTCCCTGATTAATGGCTAATGCTCATCGAATTTAAAACTCAGTTCAGGTATTATCTCATCCAAGCACTAAAGTATCTTTCTGCCACCATCACCCGTACCCCTAACATACTTCTGTAACCACTGTACTTTGTGTTATTCTCTGGCTGATGGCCAATTACATTCTTTTACAACTCTGCATATTTTTGCCTCCTACACTGGAATGTACTTTTCTTAAGAGCAAATGTTAGTCTTATTGTTTTTGTATATCCATGATAGACACTCAATAAATAGTTAAGTAGGAAAGGAAGATGAATGTGACCATGATGTAGATGCACTACAGTGGCAAAAGACTAGAAGTGGGGAGATGAATTCAAGGCCAATGTGATAATACAGGAAAGAGATGATGAGGCTTTGACCCAGAGGATAGGGAAAGGGAAACAAAAGAAGGTAGTGGATGGGAAAACATTTAACAGATAGATGTACAGGATTTAGTTAACTAATTCTAGGAAATTAGTTAGCCTTCTGCAGGAGACTTATGCATAAGGGCTTACTGGCCTTTGGGATAACCTCACTTTTTACCACTTTCCATAATGAGAGGAACCTACCAACTGCTGACAGCTGCTTAAATTATATGAGTTCATTAGTATTTATGTTTTGTGAAGGGATTCTATTCCTACCTAGAAGTAAAAATTTAATCTGCCAGCTGTATGATTATTTGGCTTCACTTACATAGTGGTCCTTGACCTGAGGCCCTTGCAACTCTAGAAGTTCCACATAGGTTGGGATTTTGCATAACTGTTTTCTGAGAAAGAATGCATAGTTTTGAAAGATTTTAAAAGGGTTCAGAATTTGAAAAAGTTTAAGAATCATTTTCTTATAAATAGTACCTGTTATAGAAAACACCAGATCTCAAGTAAAATTTGAAATCTTTGCCTCTTGTAGAACCTATTTGGCAATTATCAAAAGATTCTTTGACTACAAACACAAAGGAAAGGTCTGAATGTGGTAAAAAAAAAAATCAGACATGATTAAAATGCTAGCTTAAAAATAAGTACAAAATGTCTTGGGTTCTTTCCTATCTTAAAAAAAGAAAAAAGAAAAAAAAGATAAGCTGAAATGCTGAATTTTCTGGAAACAATTTCAGCATCTGTAAAAGGTCTACACTGTTTTTGAGTGCTGGCTACTCCCAGGTCTGACATATGCCACCTTAATCAACACTTTGGTGTGGGTGTAATGGAAAACATGTTTTCTCTGCCATAACCCTAGCATACGTTTCTGACATCAGCCAAGTGGGACAGACAGTCTGAGTCTTGCGATAGACAGGCCTTCTGACAGTAAAACAGAGGACTCCCTGCTCATGAAAGATAGCCTTTATAGATACCACAGCCTCCAAGTGGAAAACCTTCTCTCGAAATAGAGAAATTTGGCACAACTTTCCCCAGAAACTATGTCAAAGATCTTTAATAGAGAAAGTTCTTATAATCACACACTCTATTGGTTGGTCTACTGACACAAGTGCTTGGTCCTTTTCCATCTAATCAGACTTGAGCATGGAAATAGCCCAAGGTTTCCTTGGGTGTTTATATTATTTCAATGGCACTTCCTTTGATTTACCTAAGGGATGTTTTGTTTTAATTAAAGTTTATGACCAAAGACGGGCTGAAAAGTATTGAAGTGGATGTACATTGTTTATGGGTTTTGAATACAATTATATCAACCATAAAAATAGACCAAACAATTTTGCTTGTCTGCCAGAAATCAATTCTTGATCACAAGATTTCAGGTCTTCATTTTGTTTTCATTTAATGTAATAAAAGGTGCTTGCTGATCATTAACTAGAGAAAACTGTAAAGTCAGTGAATCTGGAAACTAACATTTATTAAGTTTCAGTGGGGAATGCCGTAAGGGGATCTGATGTTGGTTAAATTATGGACTCTTTCCAATTAGTTGGCTCTCCCTCCAAAGAAAATGTACTAAAAATAAAATGACTTCCTTTTTGATGTCAATTATAAAGTGTGTATTTTTCTTCTCTTTTTGTCTTTTAGGTTTTGATAAGATTTGGCAAGATAGTTGCTTATGAACCTATCTGACACCTGCCTCAGAAATCATGCCAAATGTCATAAGGCCATGATCCATTTCCTTCACACTCTCTATGCTTTTATGTACCAGACTCTTAAATTAGAAACAAGAGAAATGATATGCTGGGTCATCCATTTTTATTGAGGACTTTTATTAAAACCAAACAAGCTCTCTTGAGGCAAAATATTAGATTAAAATGGCTTCCAAAATATACCCATCAACTTGCTGGCAGGGCATAGTTGTCCTTTGATACAGAACCTTGATTCTTAGAACAAGATTTCCAATTCCTGGGACTTTCCCCTGTGCTTGCAAAGATGTTGAGGAGCACAATAGCCCTGCTTCAAGATGACCAGCTATACATGGACTCAGGTCTATAGCTGCTTCGTGTGTGTGTCTCACTTTCAGCAAATAGAGCAGTATGAATCAGGGCTGTGGTCTTCAGTCTCAAGTCCCTCCTTGGGCACTAATGTGAGTGTTTTCAGTGTTTCAAAGAAGACATCAGCATACTGACAGCATCACTGTTTTATTTAATATATGCCTTGCTTCAGGCATTATTACTCCTCAAAGTGAGTTTTTAAGATGAGATTTAGGAAACAAAGGTATTATTTGTTAATATACAAATCATATCATGAAGATTTGATTTAATAAAACATTAAAAAATTTCATTTTAACTAAGAGCAGGGAATTTGAAGTAGAAAATATGGATTCCATGTCTGCTTTCATTTTTTATTATTGTGCATTCCCAGTCAAGCCATCGACAACTGTAAAGGGCGATTCTAATACTTCTTTGCAGGAGAAAGAAGCTGAGGGCTTCTTCCCTAGAGGAATGCTGCTATGAATTGTTGGGTTCATTTTGTTGACACAGTGCTAAGAGGTGTGCCAAGTTAAAGATTGGCTCACACTTGAATGTGACCCTTTTAGATCCCCTCACCCATGCCCCATGAACTTGAATAAATTTCCTTTTAGAGGGGAACATGCCATCTCTTGTGTGGTCACATGGATGATGAAGTGAGAGTGACTTGGAAGACTGAAATCTGGGGCAGCCATTCTCTTGTTTTTGAATTTCTACTATGGCCTACTGGAACATGAATTCTAGATTGGCCTTTTCTTGATGGAAAGGTAAGATCTGATAGTTAGGCTTTGGACTGGAGTGTTAGGAAGCAGTATCAGCCTTTAGAATTGCTTTGGCTTTGCTCTACTTAAGTCTACTTTGTTAGGGCAAAGGCAGTCTTCTGCGTGGTTCATAGTAGAAGATTAGAGTGCATGTCAGTGTTGGAGTCAAAGCCCCAGATAGTAAGATAGTAATAAATTGCTCTTTGTCTCCTTGGGCACTTTTTTTTTTCTTTTTAACATTTAAGGAACTTATGGAGAGATGACTGGTATAAGACAGGATTTAGGTATTTAGAATCTTATTTCTTCCCACTTATTTCTCAATAGATAAGTATCTACTGGCATTCCATTTTGACATGATTTACACTTATCTCACAAGGTGGTTTACAAGATTAGTTGAAATAATATATGTCAAAGATAACATGCTTCAGGCACTATAAATAATTCTACAAATATTTGTTATTTGTTATTATTTATTGCAGGCATATTGTACAGGTTTATTTCTGCTTCTTATTATTTATTACAGTATGTTGTACTAGGGAGTTCACAATTGTTTATTAGTCACAGGTCAGTTCTCCAGCTTCTTCCTTTTCTTGACTGCATTCACATTTTTCCATCTTATTTTTTTTCTGCTTCTATGCAGTTTATGTGTATATTTCATGGGCTTTCAGATTCTCTTTACACTTACTCAGTGACTAGTTATTACGTCTCAGGGGCTATGTGGTGCCAACTACAAAAAGATCTCTGGACTCCATTTTTTGCTGTTGTTCTCTGAAGTATGACAGTATCTTTTCTCACTCTCTTTTTAACTTCTTTGTTCTTTTCACATTGCTGCATAGGGTGCAGATATCTGACCCGTCTTGTCTCTGCCTTTCAGGTTCAACCTGTCCTCCCAACATCACATTTTCTAGAGGAGGTAAAAACCTATTGGGAACAATGCCAGGAATTTACTCAGCACGGCCCTCCTGCTTCGTCTCCTATTGCTATCTCTGCTGTCATCTCCATGCCTCATTTCAATAGCTATTTCTGATTCCCTCAGTTTGAGATCTCATTCTTATTTTTGCAGAGCCTTTACCTGCTGGCTAACTCCTACTTTCCCATTTGTTCCCCATTTAACAGTAGAGAATTCACCACATTTTGAAGATTATACGTATCCTTCAAGGACCAGTTAACATTGACATGGTTAATGGCTTTCTTTGCCCTCCCTTGGCATCTTGTTTGTGTCTTTTTATGCCACCTACTACTATTTTCTGAGTACTTATGTAAGGGCTTGTGTCTTTCACTGAGTTGTCTCTTTCACTGAATCATATTTGTATAACTGCGAACGATTGCATCACCCCTTGTATATGAATAGTATGTGAGTAGGGATATATGGAGTTAGTTTGTATTGAAATGCTCCTTCCTGTCTTCACACACACCATGGCCTCTCTCTGTAAGGCTCTTCATTCTCCTTTTATCTGCTTAATACATACTCATCCTTCCTCTTTCCATGTCAATACTGCTACCTCAGGTTTCCCCTGGACTAGGTTATGGTCTTTGGGGAATGCTCTATTAGCACATGTACTTAACTCTAAACAAGGTTCAATACACTTAATATTATTTGTTCAGTATCTGGTTTCTCTGCTAAACAGTAAGCTCCATGTTGACAAAAGCAAGACATGTCTGCCTTGTTTACACTCTTTACCTAGCATGGCACAACTATCTGTTGAATTATGAATTGAAATAAACTCATCATTTTTTCCTTCTTCTAATTACTTAGTTTTTTTTTTTTTTTCAGAAGCTATCCCTTAATGCATGGAGCACAGTGGCTGAAATCAAATTATAAGTATTTGTATCACAGCTCTCTCCCTTACAAGTTGTACACCTTTAACCTCTCTGTTCCTCAAATTCCTTATGCTTAAGATGGGCATTATGACAGTATCTACATACTGTCATCAGGAGGGATGTGTCAGGATTAAGAAAGATAATGTGGATTTCTTGGCACAGTGCCTCACACATGGAGGAACTCAATAAACATTAGCCATTATCACCATCCAACCATCCTTATGGAAGGGAGAACAGAGGCAGATAATACATAAAATTATTAAACATACTCTCCTCTCTAGCTCTGGAATCTCATCTTTTCAAACCAAGCTGATGGATCACTCAGAAATGTACGTGTTCATTCATGCCAACTTTCACTGCTGTGAGGGTCAGAATTCCTATGAGCCGCCTTTGTGGGACTGGGGCCTTGTGTGGGTGTGAGGATGTGAGCAGGAGCCTCCCTGAGACTGTGGTCCCATGATAAAGGCATTGGATGTCCCTCCTGCTCTGTGGCTTCCCCTTGAGATCGGATCTCCCTCAGAAGTGCTGCACTAAAATGGGCCAAATCAGCACTTCTTTGATTACAGGGATACATATCAACTACTGTAACAGCATCTTTGAGCAAATAACTGTAGTTTAAGATTCTTTCCTACAGTACTGTTCGAGAACTTTCACCCAGGTTGCGCTGGGTTGTTTTCATAGCTGCGGCCAATACCAGCACCCTTCTGTTTCTTCATTTTCTTGACATTTTATCCAATCAATTATGAAGTAAATTGCTCTTTGCTCTCAAAATGGCATGGCTTTCTTTCTTTTGAACAAGCTTATGAAAACGTCAGAAATTATTAAAGGAAGTGAAGAAACAAAAAGCCACAGAGGAGAAATGCGGCTTTTATGTTTGACATACAGCCTGTCGTTTAGCTTTAGTGATTTGAAATTGTGTGCGTTAAGGGTGAGGGAAATTCCATGTTAATTATTCACACGCTTTTTCTCATTTGGTCCATGTAACAGCCCTGTGATGGGGACAGTTATCTTTAGACCCATGTTTGAGATGGGAAACATGAGACTCAGCAATTCACTTAAGGTCTCAAGCTCTAAGCTTTCAAGTTGTCTGATTCCTAACCCCAGCCCCACTGCTTACTAGTTCTATGACTTTGCGAAAAATACTTTGTCTTTTTGTGTCTTAGTTATTTCATCTGTAAAAGTCAGGATAACACTTCCATTTCAGGGTTCTTGTTAGGATTAATTTAATTAGTTGTCTAAATACCATGACATGCACGTAGTAAGTGGTGAGTGTCATCTATTAATGCAATGCTGTAAAATAGTATCTACCTTTTAGGTTTATAGTGAGGTTTAAATGAGATAACTCATGCAAAATGCTTACATTTCCTGCAAAAAAGAAGCATTTAATAAGTTTTTGGGGTCCTTTCAATATTGTTATTATGTTTATTCTATTCCATCCTGGTGATGAAATATATACTCAAATGAGTTATTGGTTGAAGACTGGAAGACAGTTTTAGTCCTTCCTTCACTAGAATGCTGGTGACAACTCTCAAAGTACTTTTTAATGTCCTTTACTGTCATATTATTAAATAAACTGTTAAATAAACTGTGTGGATTAAAGATATAAAAACTCATCAGTTGGATAAACTGATAAAAGGTAATCATTTGGCCATGAATACTATTTACCAATTTAACAACTGCCATAAAGAAATAGCAGTACTTATTATTTCTATCATTGTTAGATATCATTTTATATGTAGAAGTATTAGAGAGCACTTGAGGACATATGAGGCTAGAGGCAGCTGGTGATAACAGACTGCTTTGCAGCGTTGCTTTCAATGTATAGCCTTCTCTTCCTCCATGTTACACACTCCTGAGGTTTAGCTGCATAGTCATACCCTGATACTAGGCTTGTCCAGGAAGTAAAATGTTTTAAACCAAATGAAATTATTGACAACAGTATTAAATGAGCAATTGAACTTTGCCTATTATAAATCACCCAACTCTAAGACACTGATTTCATAGAAGGATACAAAGGCTAGTAACATTTTTTTTCAGGTTTGAGTTAGGTTTTCAGAGCTTGAACTCTTTGTCTTTTTAGTCAAGAAGTTATTGTGATAAGTAAATGTACACGCAGAAGGTTTTTGACTGTCAGGCTTAAGCTTTCAGTATTTCAGAAAGAAATGTGAAAAATCACATTGTCCGTACCTGAGATGTGACAGGTGATTAAGCAGCAAAACAACTTACCTCACCAGTCTTACTACCTAGCTCAAAGAATAGTGATTTGGAATTTCTCTCGTAAGCCTAAGCTGCTTGAGTGAGCAAAATGGATTTAGCTGCTAATTTGGATGTACAACTATAATATCCTCTGCCTCTCTAGGTTTAAATGTCTATGTCTTAAATTCCCAGGTGTGAAGAACATAAAATGACATCAGGTCTAACTGTGCAGTGTAACCAGAGAAGAGAACTTTCTGACCTATGATATAATTTTACATATTTTAGATTTGAGTCCAAAACATCTAGTGCAGTTGTCCATACAGGCCAAATTCCTCAGGTAATTGTCAAAACACAAGCTCTCTTTGGGTTATATAGAAACTGTTGCGAATACAGTGTCACCATATTTAGAGGGCATCTTCAATACAGTCAACCATGGCAGCCTGTTTGTTTGAGAATCCAGCTGTTGAGTGGAAGTTTACAAGGGTCTTCTCCCCAAGGGCTTTCAGAGTAGTCAGTATAAAGTCCGGAAAAAAATGAAGGGTAGATTGTTCTTAGCATGCAGGAAGGAAGTGGTCAGGCGGAAAGAGGATATGGGTCTGTTTGCATGCGAGGGTCAGTATTTGCTGGCTAGATATTTCCGCTGTGTCCACACGACAAGAAAATCCTCAGTTTCCTGTGCTGGACAAATAGCAGGAAAGGGTGTGAGGGTTGTTGAATGACATTATCATGTTATAGCCTCATGGGTGAGGAAAGCCTGCTTATCAAAACTGATAGCAGCACAGGGCTTGTTTGGGGAGGAGACCCAAGGTGCTGGAGTCACTTCGGGCGTTTTTCCTCTTGGGTGTTTTGGATCATTTGGCTTTTGCAGACCTGACATTCTTCCTCTCAGATAGAAGGGACTGTTCTTACTCATTGGAAAGTTACTATCAGTTCCATTATTTGCCATCTCCTATTCAGCAAACAGTCTAGGCGGAAAGGAAATAAGAAACAGCCTGATTGGCTAAGTAGAAAATATCAAGACCTGAAACTTGCACCGACCCCCACAACAACCTTCTTGTGTTTAGCCAAAGATACTCATGCATACTCAACCTCATTCAGGTTTAGATTTTGTTTAGTGCAAAGCTCATTTCCAGTCACTGCTGGTGCAATAGCTTAAAAGAGCAAGAGAATTAAAAGTACAGTTCACTCTGCCACTTTAAAGGGTCCAAGGTGAAGGAGTTGTTTCTTAATTTCTAACTCTTCCACTTGGAGAAATACACAGGTAACGTCTATATTCCCGACATGTAAATCTATTTAAATCATGATGTGGAAGTGTAATTGGGCATTTATTAATTTGTTCTAGAATTAATTAGTGTTTACTACTTTTAGTAATTACTGCAAACCCAAATCAAGCAATTTGATATATAATGAGTAGTTGTAGATGTTTTCTTATCAGCAATCTATTTTCTGTGATAAGCAGTTTTAAAATTAGCATTCTGGAAATTTTCAAAATTGGAAACCACCATGAGTAAAACAAATTGGTTACAGTGATAATATTTTCATTTACTGAAAGGTGTTCGGTTTTTAAATTCAAATTCAACTGCAAACTCTCTGATTTCCAAGCAGAAATGTTTAAGTTCAATAAAAAAGGAAAGGATCAAGGCCGATTTTCAAGGAGAAGTCTTGTTCTAAAAATAAATAATAGGAACAATTAATCTTCTGATAAACACATCAAAGAGAATTGAATTAAATCTTTAAAGGAAATAATAAAATGATTAACAGAAAACATTGCAGAATATTAAAATGCCAATAGAAGAGACTTTCAAAAATATTCTTCAGAAAATATATCAAGTCTTTAATGACACCCTGAGGATGAGAGTTGTAGTTTATCTTGAAGTTAGGAAGTCATTTATTCTCTTATGTTAATTTGGAGGTACCCTTTTCTCATACAGATTTATCTACCTAGTACTTCCAAAATTCTCACAGCCAAGTTGTATAGTTTTTAAAAAATTTATAGTATGAGGGATAATCATGCTTGTAAATTTTTAAGGTAAAATTACTCATTATTTAGTACCAAATTTCTCTATTTCACTGCTGAAAACAGTGATATGTTTTAGATACTATTGGTATGAAAAATAATCATACTGTTGTTATGTATGGTTATTTGTATGTACTCTAAACTTAATCAGTTGAAGCAATTAAAAGTCAAATAAATGTCTTTAGCTTGCTTGTCTGAATTTTGTCTTTTTTCTTATATGGAGAAAAAGGCTGTTTTAAGTTTTCAGTAAGTCAATGAGTTGTTTTCTCATCACTATATCACTACGTGTGACTTTTCTGGGGTGATGTCTTCTTACCGACATGTGGGTTACAGATAATTCTATTTACATACTGAAATGTAGTGTGTTATTGATAAACTCTGCTCTTTCCTTGGGGATAGATTCTTCCTATTTCTAAATCTTTGGGAATTCTGGGAAGGCAGTAAAGAAGAGGTATGAGATGCTATAAAAGAAAAGTGCCTTCTACTGTTTCAAGTGTGTGTGTGCATTCAATACTGGTTCCAGAGGTTGTTTAGATTTCTTATTCTTGGAGTCACTGTCATCATTTTTTTTTTTTTTTTTCTGTTTGGCTTAATTCCCAACCTCCCAGGCTCTTTCCACTTCAAACATTTTCTATACACTTCTCAGAATTATTTCACTTTCTGAGAGCTCTGACCATGTCACTTTGCTTCTCACAGACCCCCAGAGGCTTCTCTTCACTCTTTAGCTTGGATGTTGACTGCTGCCTTCAAAACTCTCTCACACTGTTCCCACATTACCTATCTGTTCTTTTCTCCCCAAAGTCAGAGCAATATGTTGTGTGAAATGGCTAAAAGGACTCGGAGAAGAAGGCTCTGGCGTGCACGTCTTTGTTAATCTGGCCACGTCGTCCTTGCTTGTTTTCACCTATTCCCCAGGTAGTTGCAAGCTAAATGAGGAGCTCTGAGTCGGAACTTGCTTGGACTACAGGCCCTTATGTGATCTGAACCTTTGTATACAAGTAGTAGGAATATATACGTTCGATAGACATTTTCATAAGCAGTTTTTCTCTTTTTTAACTTTAATGTCTTCCCATATTGCATTCATCTGCATAACAGTAAACACATGCCCCGACAGAAAGTTGCAGGCAGGGATATTTATTTGTAACAGATGGCACAAAGCAGGAGCATGATGAATTGGTGTGTGGCTCCTGAACTAGCAGGCCCATAAATAAAGTATCCTCAAAGCTACTTTGGGGATCTTGCTTGCTCAGAAGGAAGAAAGGAAAGATGATGCTCACAGTTTTGTTGCCTTATATAATCCCAAACATGTGCAATTTAACCACATGCAACCATAATTTTATAACTCTGAATTTTTCGTTAAAAATCTGTTCATAGGTAATGTTTCAGACCCATGACATAATTATAGCAATAGCAATTTTCCTTCCTTAGTTCCTTTTATGCTTATTGATCTAATGACTCAATGCATTTTAAAAAGCATATACTTGCAAACTGATAATGCTCTAAACGAGATACAGACCAATAACATTTATATAACCCGATATGTTGGTAACTAGAATAATGAGATTATTTCTAAGAATATCATTATCAAAGACACAAATGAAATTCCTTGAATTTTAAATAACTTTGTTGATTTTTCAGTGTACAAGTCATGTTAGGATAGTAAATATAAAGGCCAAGTTCAACAGACCTTGTGAATGCAAATTATTCATTTAAAGGATTCAGAAACTAAGCATTTGAATTTGTTCATTAACTTTGGGGTTTCATTGGCATGATTTTTAAAGTGTCTTAAGATTGAAATTTAACAATTTTATCAATTCTGGCATACATGTAGTAAGCCAAACATTTTCCTAGAATTGTATGTACACGTATGTATGTGTGTGTGTGTGTATGTGTGGTACGTGTGTATGTTATAAAGTAGTTATTTCCAAGACACCTAGTGGATGCCTGAAACTGTGGATAGTACTGAAACTTATATATACCAAGTTTTTTCCTATATGTACATACCTATGGTAAAATTTAATTCATAAATTAGGCACAGTTAAGAGATTAACAACAATAACTGATAATAAAATGGAAACATTTTAACAATACACTGTAATAAAGTATGTAAATGTGATCTTTTTCTCTCTGAAAATATCTTACTGTATTGTACTCACCCTTCTTCTTGTGATGATATTAAATGATAAAATGCCTACCTGATGAGATGAAGTGAGATGAATGACATAGGCATGAGGTAGTGTTAAGCTATTATTGACATATGACATATGGGGATCATCTGCTTCAGATGATCATGGCTCACTGTGCCGTGATGACGTTGGTGGTGTAAACGAAGTCAACATTTGGGGATTTGGGGCTGGACAGACTGAGACAGCGCGAGATTTCACCATGCTACTCAGCATGGTGTATAACTTAAGGCTATGAATTGTTTATTTCTAGAATTTTCCATTTAATATATTTAGACTTTGGTTGACCATGGGTAACAGAAACTGCAGAAATTGAAACCGTGGATAAGGGGGCACCACTATACACACACACATGTGTACGTGCATAAGTATAAGTATATACATGTACCTGTATATATACATATACGTATATGTACTTATGTATTTTAACATTGGAAAAACTATTACTATTTTTTTGATAATGGAAAAAAAAACTGATACAGAGATATCTTAGCCAGTGAGGAAATATTTTCCACTTTTTAGACATACAATCTGGACTTTAACTGTGCTTTATGAACAGATAATATTTACTCTTGTGTTTGAATTGGCAGTTCCTTGAGTGAAGTAACTGTTTTGGCTTTTTTTTTCTTAAGTGAGGGGAAGGAACATCAGAGGCTCACCATCTTCATAAATTAAGCAAAATATGCTGACATCTTTGAGGTGCACCAGTCCCCACAATCACAAAATCAAATTAGTGTAAGCCCTTTTCAGATTTTTCCTAGAAAAATTTTACTAGATGTAGAAATAAAGGATAATATAACCCAATGACATAATTGAAGGGGAAAAAAAGTTATAAAAATTACAAAAGATACAAAAAAGTTATAAAAATTTGAAGACAATTTTTAAAAGGTTTCTTTACTTGTTTAATGGCCAAATCTTTACTGAATACTTACAATGTTAAATGAAGTATGATAGATGCCTTTAATACAAAGATGCATAAGAAAAACTTGTTGGGGAGACAGACAGTTAACTTTAATAGAATGTTGTAAAAAATATGACAGAGATGTTCAAACAGTGTTCCAGGAGCAGAGGAGCAGCACCCAGTCAGCTCACTGGGCAGAGTGGAAGGAATTACATAGAGCTAGAATATGGCTAAATGCTTCTTACAGATGTTTCTTGGGGAAAACATACTTAAAATGGCTAATATTTATTTGCACTTGGAATTTGAACTTAATAAGTATATAAGAATGATTTGTGGTGTGCTTTTGAAGCTGATAATTTAAAAAAATCTTGAGGGTGCTTTAAAAAGACTAGGGCTTTTATTGGATAATATACCTTATAAAACACTTAGCATACTGGCAGCACATGGTAAGTCTTGTAAATCTAAGCTGCTGTTATAATTGTTGTTGTTGTTGTTACCATTGTCACTATTTCTATGACCAACACTACTTAGTCTACTGCACAGGATTGTGGTTAGAACCAGTGACATAGTAGTAGAGGGAAAATGCCCACATTAAACTTAATAAAAATAGAGGTCATTTTCATTGGTTATGGGTGTAGTCAGTTGTAAGAGCCAGAATAAACAATAACTAAAAAAAAAGTTTTGAATTTTTTTGGTCTTGTGTACAACGAAAATCACAAAATGTTACTTCTGGCAATGATGTAGTAGCTTTGCAATACCAGGGCCCACATCTCTGGGGCTTTCTTCACCTTTTTCTTACTGTGTTGACTCATTGGTATAAGGATGACTATTGAACCTCCAGGCATCCTGTCTGTATTTAAAACAGGAAAAAGGGAAAAACAGTACTTTGTGATGCTTTGCCCTTTTATTCTTTAAGGAAAGCTTTTTCAGCAGAATCCTGCCTACCTCCTATGGTGGAGAACTGTCACATGGCCACCATGTGAGGTGTCTAACCTACATTGTCTGATGTTATAATTAATATTGTGATGCATCAAAAATGCCTTTACTCTTTCATAGGTATGACTCGAGTCTAATGTCCGGATTAACAGAATTAACTCTGATCAGGTCACTATGAATACTTTCTGTATACTTGTGAACTCTTTGTCAGATCATTTAACTGGAATCTTGGACAAACTAATCTTTTTGATATACTTTAATGAAAAATATGTTAATAAAATGAACTTATATTTTCATAAAATAAACTTGCAGAGTATGTCCATGTTACATGCATTTATGGCAATCTATTATAACTTCTTAATCTGCAGATCTATATGAGGTTGCTGACATTCAGTTTGATAACCTCAAATCTTTACAAAATCCTGAATGAAAGATTAATGGAAGCAGTGATGCCAAATATTTGAAATGGGAGCTTTCCCAGAAAATCCAATATCCATGGTTACTGTAACTATATTTTATTTCTAGAACAGTAAATGTACAAAAGCACATTTTGGAAAGTTTTTAAATAATAAAAATGTGTGCGAGTGGTGCTTTGCCACCCCCACCCCTCACCCCAAGTTCAACACATGTGATTGAAAAAATAAAATTAATTACAGCCCATGCTAATTGCCTAATGGTGCTGGTTAATGGAAGTTAATGCATATTAGTTTACATTTGCCAATAATTCATCACGCCTGATAAGTCACTTCTTGTGTGTAGGTGTTCTCTCCCTAGCTAGATTATAACTCTGATTTTTCTCTTCTGTTTCTCCCCCACATCCTAGACTGGTGATCCTAGCCCTCCTTAACCATTCTGCAAGCTTCTTGCTCTTTTTTTTTTTTCATTGTCTCATAGTACTTTAGCTCAAGGTTAGCTTAATATAGAAATAGCAAATAGAAAAGTGCCAAAGGTCCCAGGATATACTTTCCTGGGAAAAACAAGCTGGTGCTTTTTTAAAATACATATATTTTGCTCAAACTCATTTGCATTCCCTCATACCAGAGAATTGCACAGTTTGTATAGACAATTGCCATTTATAAATATTTAGTAGAGTCTCATCTTCCCTCGGCAGTAAAAGGGGGTATTGAGATGATTAGATATTCATGACTAACTAACTGGCCTAGCAGACATGAGTTCTGGCCAAAGATTCAAGTCAATGCATTGACACTTATTCTTTCTTATCCCTTCAGAATATATTTCTTTCTTATCAGGAGCTAAATTTTAACACGAAGTTCTCAAAAGAATAGCATCATTATAACATCTTTTAATCAGACAGGATGTTATTTTGTCTCTAGCCACATGCGCCTCTGCTACAAAAATCAATAATTTTCAGGAAAGGTAAAAATATCCAATACAGAAAACCAGTTTTCTTTCTTTGCCTTATACTTTGGGAATCCATTCAAGAGGAAGTGGATCTCCTTGTTTGTAAACTTAGCAATCCAGCCCATGTAACTTGGGGAGATTCCTAAGGGATGAAATTAAAATTATAATACGGTATTCATCAGAACACAGAGGATCAGAAGGCACAGGTCTGTGGTTCTGTTGTTGCTAATAACAGCGGCATTGGATACTAATGAGTGACCGTGGTTAATTCACTTTACTTGTTTCAGTCTCTGTTTTCCTATCTAACATGAGGTATTTATATTTTCTTTACTATCTAAAAGTCTATTGAGAAAATAAAAGTGAAAATCCTTTTAAAATACAAAATACTCTGAAAAACACTTTGGTTAAAGTCTCAAATTTCACCTCCTAAAATATGTCAAATGTCTGCCATCTGTAACCTTTCAGGTTATTTCCTCTAGTTCCATTATTTGCCCTAGCGGATTGTACAGGTTTTTAGAAATATAATAAATAAGACAACTTTTTTTTTTAATGGTCCACATGTTATTCTTCGGTACCTCAGTGGGTTAAGTACTTAGGATTTCAGTCTAATTTTGCGTGCTCAGCTGTTTTGACCTTTTTCTCAGAAGCTATTTAGTCAATCCAGAGCTCTGATAGTCTGTAAGAGTGTTACTCTTTTATGGAACCCCCTAGGCATAACTACTTAAAGAATTTGCCTGCCTGCTCTGTAATTGTCAGCTAAATTGGGAAGATTAAATTCAAAAGCAGCAAGAAAGTATGATAATAACAAGTTTAGAACAAGTTGAAATGCTTCTGATTTTGAAAACTGTTCTGATGGAGGGAAACTCACCATACCCTTTGGAATGCTTGTGTTGCGGCTATTTCTTGGGATACAAGCAAGGATAGGATAAGGATAGGACAAATGCTACAGGAAGGTGGTTGTGAATTGTGGTGGCAGTAGAAAAAAGATGTTTTCATAGTCTAAAAAGTAGTGCATGCAGGTGATTTCAGGAAAAACAGAACAAAACAAGTCTCCAACCACCCCTCTCCACTCCATTGTTTATTTCTGTTTTTATCTTTGCTAATTTTGCTTTGGATCTTTGGATACCTACTAATTTTTTGCATTTTTAAATCAGTTCTGATTTTTCTTTTCTCTAGAAATCCTATGTAGTAGCCACTGACATCCTCACATCTAGTATTAAACATAAAGCATAGAGATGATCAAGTTCCACTAAACTCTTAAGTTTCTTTAGGGAAATTACTATGATCTTATTCATTGTTATATCCCAGAATCTAGAATAGTAATTGGTGCACAGTTATTGTGTTAAATAAAGTAAGTTACTCTTTCTATAATCAAGTCTTTGTTAGCTCTGTGAGGGCTATTTCAGTGTAAGAATAATCCAAACCTGGAGTCATAAAACTCACTGGAGAATGTCATTCTAAGTGAAGTAAGCCAGAAAGAGAAAGAAAAATACCATATGAGATCGCTCATATGTGGAATCTAAAAAACAAAAACAAAAAAACAAAGCATAAATACAAAACAGAAATAGACTCATAGACATAGAATACAAACTTGTGGTTGCCAAGGGGGCGGAGGGTGGGAAGGGATAGACGGGATTTCAAAATTGTAGAATAGATAAACAAGATTATACTGTATAGGACAGAGAAATATACACAAGATCTTATGGTAGCTCACAGAGAAAAAAATGTGACAATGAATATATATATGTTCATGTATAACTGAAAAATTGTGCTCTACACTGGAATTTGACTTAACATTGTAAAATGATTATAAATCAATAAAAATGTTATTTAAAAAAACAAACTCACTCCAAAGGATAAATTGAAGCTATATGTATGTAGTACACATGCATGCCAGCACTGTTTCTCCAAATTACTAGTTTGAACAGCTTGTCTATTTTTACATGCATATACAGTTGACCCTTGAACAATGTGGGGGCTAGGGGCACTGGCCCTACACAGTTAAAAATCTGAGTATAACTCTACAGTGGGCCCTCTGTATACATAGTTCCACATCAGTGGATTCAAGCAGCTGCAGGTAAGGTAGTACTGTAGTACATATTTATTGAAAAAGAATATACATATAAGTGGACCTGTGCAGTTCAAACTTGTGTTGTTCAAGGGTCAACTGTATATAGATTCTTGTGCATTTATATTTTGAAGTTTTTGCTCTGGAAGTATTTTTCAACATCACTTTCAAATTTACTATATTTCTCTTCCACTTTGAATTAAGTACACAAGTAATATATGAGTATATTCACAATACAAAAGTATTCAGTGAGTATGTAATGTAGAACTTGAACATCCCCTCCTATCCAGTGTTCTTACTTCCACTCTTCGTATTTAACCCAGAAAATACTTACTTACATAAATCTATACCTAGTCTTAGAATTTGATATTACATAAATGGGTTTATACATAGGAATTATTAGAAATCTTGTTGTTTTACCCAAAAGTGTTTCTAAGAAATCTTTCCATGGCAGTATATACATACGTAGTTACATGTCAGCTAAGTGCATGAGCTCTGGTGTAAGAAGGCCTGGGTTTGCATCCTGTCTCTGTCACTTACTGTGTAACCTTGGGCAAATTAGTGAAGTTCTAGGATCCAATTTCCTCATTTGTAAAATAAAGATAATGATAGTAGTCAACTAAATGGGTTGTTTGTTCTGAGACTAAATGAAATTATACAGAGCATTAATGTTGAATTAACATTAGCTATTGTATTTATCTCATGATTTTATTGCTACTTGGTGTTCCATAAACCATATAATTTCTTCCAAGTGCTGCTTTAGCTATACCCTTAAATGTTAGTATGCAATATATTCGTTGTTCTTCAAGTTTAAGTTTTGCTAATTCCCATTACAACTTCAATTTTGATTCATTATATATCTGTGTTTTTAAATTTCCAAACTTGAGTTTTTTGTTTGTTTCTGTTGTTTGTTTTGGTGGAGGGACTATCTTTTAATACTAGGGAGTAGCTATCTTTTTGTTATGAATTTCTGATTTTTCTCCTGTTGTGCTCTGCGGTCAGAGATATAATATGGTAGGTATGGAATAATTTCTTCAGTATGCATTGGTACTTTATTTTGGGCCAAATATGTGATCAATTTTGTAAATGCTCCAGTATAAGCTTAAAAGGAATGTGTATACATCAACGTTCAGATGGGGAATTCTATATATGTTAATTCAAGTAAATGTGATTATATTGCTATTTGCATATTCTATATCCTTACTAATATCCTTACTGATTTTCAGTCTTTTTGATCAACTTGTGTGGTCCCTTAATATCAATCATTGTAATTATGAATTTGTAAATTTTCCATATAATTTAGTCAGATTTTTTAGAGTTATTTTTGGTAGGTAGATATGGATTTGCTATTTTTATAGCTTTCTATGACATGTTCATTTTTCACAATATATACCAATTTAATGATTATCCTTATTGTTCTTAACCTTAAAATATATTTTCTGTTATGGTGTAGTATTACTGACTTTATTTTATTTTTGTTTGTAGTTGCTGAGTGTAGTAGTTTGATTGTATTGCTCATTCCAATTAATGGCCTCTGTAGATATCCACGCTCTGCCATGACTTTGTGGTTCCTCTCATGAAAAGATGGAGTCTGTTTTACCACCTCATGAATCTGGATTGGTCTGTGACTTGCTGTGGCCAACAGAATGAAGCAGAAATGAGAGAGTGCCACTTCTAAGCCTAGGTCTTGAGAGAATCCGAACATCTCTTTAGTCTGTTTATTTTCATTGTTACTACTGTGTGTATGTGTGTGTGTGTGTGTGTGCGCGCGCGCATAGCATCTTCAGTGATTTCTGTTGACCTTTTTGTTGTGGTTCATTGTTTCTTCTTCTTTGCTTTATATTGAATTGACAAAGTTTTTATTTTCCTGTTTTCCCCTCTTTTAGTTTGTTAGAAATACTTTCAATTTCTCTTTGAAGTTATCCTGATATTTTAATGTGCATGTTTGACTTAAGAAACCCTAAAGATGATTAACGTATCTATGTTCCTTTCAAGCAATACAAGATCTTTAGAGCATTTTAACTCCTATTACCATCTCTATCTAACATGCTATTATTACCTAGTATTTTAGTATAACTTTGGATTTAGTTCCTCCATCTAAATAAGTGATCATTGGTTTTGAAAGTCAATATTTATTTGGATTTTCCTACATATTTATCTATTACCTTGATCACTATTGCTTCCATACTCTATTTTTTCTTCCATAATGCCCTTCTTTCTGAGATCTAATTTTGGTACTTCTTTTAAGAAGGATCTTTCTCAGTTTTTGTTCATCAGAGGAACATTTTTATTTTGCCTTTACTCTTGAGTAATAGTTTGGCTGGGCATAGAATTTAGAGTTCATAATTATTTTCTCCTAACACTTTGAAGATCTTATTTAATGTCTATTGCTGCTATTGAGAGAGATCTGCTGTGCTTGTAATCGATAGTTCCAAACATGAACTCTCCTCCTTAGTTGCTTTCCAGATTTTCACTTTTTGGTGATTTTGCAATTTTACTAGCAATATGACTACATGTAAATTTATTTTTACATATCCTGCTCAAGACTTGTATTTCTCAAATATGGATATTCTTGACTTTCTTTAATTTTAGAAAACTCTAAGCTATTCCATCTTTGTGTGTGTGTGTGTGGAGGGGGGAGTGTAATTTGGTTTATTTATTTTACTTATTTCTTAGTGGAGGTACTGGGGATTGAACCCAAGATGTAGCACTCTACCACTCTGCCACTGAGCTATTCCATCTTTCAATACTGTTTCTATTCCATTTATTTTATGTTATCCTTTAGCAGTATATTGGTACTTCTTAATTGATTCCCTAAGCTTTTATCTACTTTTTAATGTTTTTTATTAATTTTTTTCTTTTATGCTCTGTGCTGTATTCTTAATAGTTTTCCAACATTTATGCTTTTGTTCACTAATTGACTCATGTTTGTGTCTAACCCTCTGATTAACTCATTTACTGAAGTTTCAATGATGGTAATTTTTATTTGGTAACTTCTATTCATTTCTTTCTAAATATGTCTCTTCTTTTGCCTATAAATTTAGCTCTTGGTTTATAGTTTCTACTCTTTCTTTCATGCCTTTAAAACTTTTGAATATATTTATTTTATATTCTTGTTCAAATTGTTCTTCTGTTCCTTTATTAGTTCTGGTTTCTCTAGAAGTTGACCTTGAGAAGATTCAAGTGCAAGTGGTTTATTTGGGAGGTGAAGGAAATGTCTGGGAAACAGCTGGAACTCTTCTCAGAGTTCTCACACCTACCTCTCTTGCCCAGGAGCAAGGGTGCTGGGATATTTACATATTAGTCATTGGATGAGGGCTGCTGTGGGGATGTTAACTTCTTGGAACATGTAGCCTGCTCTGTGCAAGGACAGAGTGGTTTATGCTACTGCTTTAGAAACAGCCCTCAGGCAGACATGCAGATACCTGCAGTGGGAGTTGACAAGGAACATGAAGTGATAAAGTCCAAAGCCAAAAGCATACTGAAAGGGCAATCAACATTCGCTACAGGAGGTTAATCCTCCCATTGGTTTTGTCGCTGATTGTTGTTTGTGTGTATTTTGTTGGTTTTAACTGTAAGCTTATTTTTAGTGGTGCTGTATGTGTGTGTGTGTATGTATGTGGGTGTGTGAATTCTCTGCCTTCTGGATTGAAGAAGTATCCGTCCAGAGTGGTTTTACTTTTTACTTCTGCTTTGTATCCCTAGGGAAAAATTATTCTTTAATTAATTTTTTATTTTTAGGGGGAATCCTGAACTATGAAGGTGATATAAATTCAGTCTCTAAATCTGTGTATGTTGCAGGCTTGAGGCTTTTATCATTTACTTTTCCCTAGAGCTCACAGACAGCTTCCTTGTAATCTCCCTTGGGCAGTAGCCTGTTTTTCCATATTCTTTTCTCTGAGGGTGTGGCTTAGAAAGTCCCGACTTCCAGTTGCTCAGTTTCAGTTCTAATACTTTGCATCATATAGCCCAAGGTCTTGTCTCCTGTGCTTTGCAACCCTAAGCCCCTGGCTGTTGCCAAACTGGAGGACCCTACCCCAGGGCGGCTGCAATGTCAGCTCATGTGCTTACAATTAGGGCTTTCAGTTCCTTGGTTTTTGCCACCTGGGACGTTCCTTTTTTCTTTTTCAAACTTAGATGTGCATTACAAATTTTGTTGTGTTTTTCCATTATTTCTAGATGTTGGTAGCAAGATGGTTTCAGATTTATACAAATCTGCTTTTTTTTCCCCTGGAATTGACTATTTAGATTTTAAGTATTTAAAACATGCATGGAGCATTTAAAAGTAATATAAATATAAATGTTTTTAGTAGGGCATATTGCTGTTCAAATAAAAAGATTCCTGGGAGTCTAGACACTCTGTCCTAATAAGAAATCTTCTATTAATGAGCTGTAGTAGCCTTAGACAAGTTATTTAAACTTTTCACAACTCAGTTTTATCATGTAAAAAGGAGAATAGGAATTTGCTAAGGCCCATTGAAGGAATAAAATTCCATCAGCTAGTTTACAGTCTGAGACACAATGCTGATGCAGCCAATTTAAGGTAGTTAATGTAATAAATAAATTAAGCATGTCTATTTGCTACCCTTTTCCCTTGACAATGAGTATCTCATGGGGCAGAGAAGAATGGAGTTTACATATATACTTACCCAGTGCCTAGCACAGTGCCTGACCCTAGTTCCATCAAAGCTCACTGGGAAATTTTTGGATGTGCTCCATATAGGGATTTTACAGGTGCAGAAATTATTGTTTCTTTATGCTTTCTCCCTTTCTGTTGCTTCCTCACTATAACCAAAGCCACAAACTTCTCTCTTCCTAACAAAACAAACTATTGAGAGTTACATTTTTTTCCCTGCTATTGTGTACTCTCCTTTCTTCATGGAAAAACTCCATGCAATCATAATTTTGCATCTTCCTCCTTTTATAAACTCTTCTCCATTTTTATTTATAACCCTGATTTTGCCTGGCCTACTTCTAGCTCTCTGATTTTTTTCTCAGTCTGTTTCATGGCTTCTCTTTTAATTCTGCATCTAAAATTTTAATATGATTGAAGGCTATGTTGCTTCTAATGCCACTTTCTCTTCCCAAGTCACTTTGTTTATTACCAGGACTTCAGTTACCACCTGCATGCTGATAATTTTTAAAACTGAAATGATAGGTTATTATATTTATTTCTCTTAGTCTATTTAGGCTGCTATAACAAAAGCCATAAACTAGGTGTCTTCTAAACAATAAACATTTATTTCTCATAGTTTTGGAGGCTAGAAAGTCCAAGATCATGGTGCCAGCAGATTTGGTGGCTGGTGAGGGCCTGCTTCCTAGTTTATAGATGGCACCTCCTTGCTGTGTCCTCCATGGTGGATGAGGCAAGGGAGTTCTCTGGGGCCTCTTTTATAAGGGCATTAAGCCCACTTCCAAAAGGCTCTACCTCGTAATACCATAATCTTGGGGATTAGGATTTCAATGTATGAATTTGGGGGGGGGGAACACAAACATTTAGATTAGATCAATGTATTTTATTTATTGTGTTAGCCTGTCTCCCCTCTTGAAATCAAGCCCCATGCAAACAGAGACCTTATCTACCTTGTTCACTACTGCATCCCCAAAGCCTGCAACAGTATCTGGCATGTAGGAGGCACACAACAAATATTACTTCAATAAATGATCAATTTCAGTATGTGATGCCTTACTAAAGTACAATGTTTGATTCTTGTCAACAGAACAATAAAAATATTCCTAAAAAAACCCTCAAAAATTCAAAAAAATGGCACCTAGGGTTTTAAGAAGATGGAGATAGCAGTGGCAGTGTAGTTTGGGGATTTCCCTGTATAAAAACAGACAGAAAAAAGTGAATGGGAACAAATCATGTATAGGCATAAGGGCTGCATGCTATTGATGTTAGTGAGAGAGAAAGTAGAGAAAAGCAATGGAGCGAGAAGAATAGAGCTTCAAAATAGACAAAATGTGCTCCCTGCAATGTGGTGGGCCAATTTAAGAACAGCAGCTAAAACTGGAAGAGGTTTTGCTCATTCTAAGAGCTAAAAAGTGCAAGGATCCTATGGCCCTTGCCTAGCTCACATGCACCCTGAAAACTGATGCCAGAGCTCCCTTCCAGGACAGGGTCCCATAATGAGGAGAAATAGCTGGAAGTTGAGTCAAAATTTAAAAGAAAAAGGAAAGATAAGGTCAGTTAAATGTAGGGGGCAGAAAACAGCACAAAGAAGTCTCAGAAGGCAAGCCACCCTATTTAATTTTATTGAGGTATAATTAGCATACAATAAATTGCACATATTTAAAGTGTGCAATTGGACAAGTTTTGACATGTGAAACCATCACCACATTCAAGATAGCGAACATATCCATCATCCCTGAAAGTTCCCTAGTGCCCTTTTGTGATCTCTCCTTCCTGTCCAGCTCTGCTCCCCTCCAGGCAAACCTTGATCTGCTTTCTGTCATTGTAGATTAGTTTTTATTTTCCTGTATAAATTGCATTATTAAGTTTGTAATCTTCTTCTCTGTTTTTTTTTTTTACTCAGATTTATCCATGTTGTTGCATGTATATAAAATTAGCACAATATTTTTTAATGATCAGTAAAGATATGTCACAATTTGATTATCTGCCCACCTGTTGTTGGATATTTAGGTTGTTTCCAGTTTGGGACTATTATAAATAAAGCTTCTATGAACTTTTACATCAAAGTCTTTGCATGGACATATGCTTTCATATCTCTTGTGTAAATATCAAGAGGTAGAATGTCTAGCTCATAGGGTAGGTGTGGGCTGAAGTTTTTCAGAAACTACCAAACTGTTTTCCAAAGAGGTTATAACATTTTACATTCCCATCAGCAGTGTAAGAGGAGTTCCAGTTCCTCCACATCTTCACCAATATTTGGCATGATCAGTGTTTTTAATTTTAGCCCTTCAAATGTGTTTGTAGTAGTATCTCATGGTTTCAATTTTGTATTTAATGACTAATGATATTGAGCATTTTTGTATCTTATCTTTCTATACGTGGAAGTTACCATCTATGTATCTTCTTGACGAAGCGATACATCTCTTCAGTCTTTGCCATTTTTAATTGGATTGCTTGTTTTTATAGTTTTGAGTTTTAAGAGGGTTTTTATAATGTATTTTGGCTGTAAGTCCCTTATAAGATATACCATATATATATATTTAATCATACACAAAAATAACATAAGAGAATGCTCTGTGAAGGTAAAAAAGCTATGTAAGCAAAGCCTCCTTCTAAAAGTTCAGGAAAACTAAATGCTTAAATATGAGAAACAATAAACTATTGAGTTAAAATTTTATACAAATTTACTATAAGAAAAAGAGGATTAAGGATCTGCTAGGACACTGCTTGGTACATAGGACAAATCTCTGTCCTAAACAGTATAGCTGGTTGCATTGTAAAATAAAAATATAACTCAGAAGGCCAGTTGCTGAAGCCTGCATTTCCATCACATGTTAATTTCTTTGCCTTAAGAATATTAAAAAGAATATACTATAAAAGAGGTGATATATTAAGTTACCAACACCTAAATGAATAAAATTTTATGTGATCTTTTACAGTGTGGTAAAGAACTGAGAGACTTCTCAGGCAAATGATCCCCACCCAATAGATGTTTAAGTAGAAGGAAAATAGAGAGGGCCACCTATCAAGTAAGAAAATTGTAGTGAAGAGTATCTTAAGCTGGGAGTGTGTTGTACCCTGCCTAGTGGTAGTACTGGGGGGCAGCATGAAATCTAGTGTACTGTCAAAAACTAGAAGAAAGTTCTTAAATAAAAGGAGGCAGAGTGATAATGGCTCACAATTTCACTTGATGCAATCATGCTCCTACCCTCCAGGTGGAAAAATAAATAAAATAATACAAATGCTTGGCTCTGAGGAAGGTAAGAAATAGGGAGTCTTCTTACTGATAAAATGTTTATGACTCAGGAGAAAAATACAAGGAGGAAGGCAGATGGTGAAATGGGAGCCAAAAAGTGGTGCGTATGGGGTTGTGGGGGGAGGGATGGCTAGAAAGAGAAGAGGAAAGAAAAAAGAACACAGAAGATTAAAACAATCTTTTAAAGGTTTGCTCTCTCTTTCTGAAAAATTTAAAAATATTTTCAGCAAACAACATTGCTTCTTTCTTGGTTTTGTTTTGTTCAGTCTTCCTTTCTACACTGTTGTCTGTTCTTTGTTTTGCATCCTAGTTTTGCAGGGGGAATTCTGCCTAGCCAGACACCAAGGGAACTGCCAGCTATGTCAATCAGCTGTCATAACTAGGGCCAGAGACCAAAAAAGAACAGCATAAGCCAAAGAGGAAGAAAAAAATAAAAAAGAGACAGAGATGGTGTGTGGGAGTATGTTGTAGGGGGAGCAGAGGGAGCTTGCAGAGCTGGGAAAATACATTTTACCCATTTCTCCCAAGTCACTTCAGCTATACTTTTTTTCGGCTCTGTGGGAAATCAGAGCAAAGGCTCGGCTTATCAGTGATTTCACTGAGTCAGGACTCAGAATGCTGAAGGGACATCCTGTACCAAGCTCTGAAACACTGACCTCAATAGAATCCCCACCCTGAAAATCTAATGGAATAATATTTAGCTTGTTGTGTGTGGTGGCTCTGTAAGATATGTAGGGTAGAGAAGACAGTAGGAAAAATTTAGAGTTAAATACTGACTTCAAATAAAAGATTGGACAAAGCAGTGGACCTATTTCTAATATGAAATGTGGTATATAAAACTTTACGAAATCCAGCCATTTGCCTGTGTTTGGATTAGTCTTGGGAGGATCATTAGACCTGCATTTCTGCCAAACACAGTTAGGATTTGCCCATGCTGAAGCCCAAACATAGACCTGGAGTTCAGTGTTGTGTCTACCATGTGCCTTGTCTAATCCAGAATGGGCTTGTTCATCATGCTCTTTCCAGACATAACATAAAACACCAGGACGACTGTAATTAACACTGAGAATACAGAATAACCTTTAGCTAGAGCTATTTTGGTCCAACAGTTGAATCCAGCAGAATAAGACATCTAGGTTCATAACCCTCATCAAGGTCTGACGCCCTCTGTGATGGGACATGTTTTTTAAAAGCCAAATGAGTTCTATGTTCAGGAGTCCTGAGTTGCTTAAGAAAAGTACATTCAGATTTGATCTCTTTATGTGTAACTTATCCCAGTTGCTATCTCCAGTTTTCACTCATCAATTATGATGATGTGATGTGATATTAGCCTAGATTTAAATACACCAGGTTTGATGGAGAATAAGAATATATGAATTCCTGATCCATCATTTTAAACATTTGCTCTCTGTACAAAAAGATAATTCAACTCAGCTAAATAAGAAATTGGATTACATGATCTTGTTACTATTGCCAGTAGATACTAGAACTGCAACATGTATCTTTGGGGTAATCGATATATTAGAACCAATTATACATAAACACTTGTGAGATTTGTTTGTAAGGCCCACACAAACATGAGTAACATTTCTGATGCCAAATTTGTCTTAAAAGATTCTGACTTAACTGAAATGCAGGTAATAAATTAAAATAGCCACATGACTATCTGTTCATCATTACTGAAGAGCACTCATTTCAGCAGAGGTTAGCAATAACACTCCCAATGTGTCTCCAGAGCCACATCCTTCACATACCTTATTTGAAATAATTCTATTAATTTCTGGCCAAAACCACTTTTGATCCAAATAAAATCCATTTTTTTAATTTGTGGCATCTCGTGGGGGAAATTCACATCTAATTGTGATTATTAGGTTCAGGGCAAGGTTTTTTAACAACTACTTCCAGAACATTCAAAATCAAGCTAGAACAGATCAGAAGGCAAGATCTCTCTTAATATGCAGTTCATTTTGAACAAAGTTGCATTCAATATATGCACCATAACAGGAAATTGTGTGCATGCAGTAATATTTTTACAGTGAGTAACATCTTGTCATTTGTCAACACATTTGTCTTTTATATCCCTCTGCAGCTAAATTTGGTTAGAAAAAGCCTATATAAAAAGACATCTATGTATTTATGTATTTCTAGTGCTCATCTCTAAAAAGCCAAAGCCCTTGACAACCTGGTATTTTAACACAAAAGGGATACAAAGGGATAAGGAACAGATACATAGGCAGAATATTAGCTTTTTTTGTTAAACTCCAAGCTTCTCTGAAAGTGTACATTTTTCACCAGGTCAGATCAAAGACCCATATGAAAAGGGGTAGCTTGCAGCAATACAGTGATGTTCAAGATCCATCTTTCTGCTCCAAGTTCTAAGTTGTGTTTCTTGAAGTAAATTGATTTTTAAATAAATTATATTCATTTTCTTTGCAAGCAAGTAACAAAACTTATTTGATACTCAGAACCCAATACTGTGACTTGGTGTGCTGAATTCACCAAGTAGACACAAGGAAAAATGTAGGGAGTAGTGGTAAGGAAGGATTATCATTAAAAATGTATAGAAAGAGGAAGGTAGAGAAAATCCCTTTTTTCCTTTTGATGAATCCTAATTTCTGTAGTAGGATCATATTCAAATAAGAGATGAAGTTTAACTAGATTCATAATTTATATAGATGGAAATTTTGGGATAAGAAAGGTAAAAGATGATTGTCCAGGACTTGAATTATTTTTAGCATTTCCCAGTTAAAACACACACACACACAGACACACACACACACAGACACACACACACACACACACACACACACACACATTAACATCTCTAAGCCTAAAGATGGAAAAGCTTGTGCCTTAGCACTTCTGCCATATTCCTTCACTGGAAGAATTTTTACCTGAAGTCCAAAGAGTTGACTCTTTTTGTCATTCCATAAAATATTTGGAAAAATTTTCCATAAGCCTTCTCAGAGACCAGATAAAAATGCCCTTTCACTGTTCTCTGTCTGTCACCCTCTCATTTCCTGTACACACCTACTTGGACAGCTCCATTTAATGCTAGGTTCATGTCCTGACTCAAAAACTAAGATTTCCCAAGATAGGAAAATTTTGAAGTGAGAGATGTTTTATTTGCACTCTTAGAAAAGATTTTTTCCCTTGGAGTGTTGGGTAAGAAGTGGCAGATCAGCCTCCAAGTCCAGAATAGGAGAATGATTCATTCTTAAATGTCTTTGCTTGTGAAGTGAACAATCAATGACCATTCTTTTCAGAAATACATTTCCTCCATATAAACACGAATTAGGAAGAAAAATAATGTCTTACCTTAATCCTAGAGATAGCAGCATCTTTGTTGAATGTTCAGAACATCTCTAGGCATATTTGACCTTGTAATTTCTGGGATTTTCCATAAAGTAACATTGATAGAAGGGGACTCAGTGTTAAAATTTCAGCATTTCCCTATAATACAGCATCATTCAACAGAGCATCTGATGAATCTGCTCTCTAGAGGTGATAGTTCTTGGAATAATATAAATTCATCACAGCAATTGAGCTGTGTGACAGGGTCAGTGTGCAGTCAAACATCTGACCTGATGTGCCTTCTGTTGGCTCAGGTATGTGTATGGGGTGAATTCTATTTAGAGCCACTCAAAATTTTCCAGCTTTCCCTAGCTTAACTGTTCTTTTCATTTCTCTTTAGCTGTCGTCTGGGCTTTGAAGTTTTATATTATATTGCCCCTTCAGTACATTCAGCAGGACCTGAAGTTCATGGTTAACATTAACAAGGTGAACACTGTTAGCAAGGGACTCTACAGTAAATTCCTAGAGTTTACAGAGATGAATGGCATTCATAGGACAATTATGAAGACTTAAGGTCAATTTCTGCTCAGCTATCTAATCAAGTGACAATTATTCAGGTACTTGCCTATGTTCTTTGGGCTACATCTTCAGTAACTTGTGAGGTTTGTTATCATTTTTCTTCATTTATTTATTGGAAAAATTCTGAAAAATAAGTAGAAAGGATGATTGTCTCTTTTGCACAACAGTTACAGAAATTTTGTTGCCTATATTGTAATTTTATCATTAGTAAAATAACCTAGATTATAAAATTCCACATTAGATTATGGGCTGAAAAAAGGCAGAAAATATTAGCCATATTTGTGTCTTTCATAAGAGCTGACACAGTGCTTTGTGCACAACAGACGCTCAATACATTTTTTTTTAAAAATTAAGAGTCCGTATTTAGTTTTCTCCAAAAGTTTTCCTGGAAGGCTCCCAAAGTGGTGGGATTTTTTTTGTTGCTTCTTTTTGTTTTGTTTTTTACCAAGACAGAATGTTACCAAAATCTCTAGGAGTAATAGATCAATAATAACCCCACTTCATTGAAGAGGAATTTATCTCAATTTAATAAAGTATGTCCAAATGATTTTGATCGGACCATAATATAGAAACAAGCTAATAAATTCTACAGTCACTTCATGGTTTTTACCTAGAGCCACGTACAACTTAACTAATGTAACCTCTTCCTGGCATTTGCATATGGTTATGTTAGAAAGCAAAGGGGAGATGGGTGGAAAGACATTGGGAAAACCTAAAATGACTCATCCGGTTTAATTCTTTTTTAGAAATTCAAATTTATGTTTGGTACATATTGCCAGATCTGTATCATATTAGATTTTATAGAATGTGTAGAAGAGGGTTAAGACATATTCCTGGAACAAAATATTGTCTCTAGAAGCCTTCTTAAAATGCAAACCTAATTAACTAGACGAGGTAATGAATTCATTTATCAACACCACTAACTAATTACCATTTTACCAGCAAACATCAGTGCTCTATGATAAAAGGACTTGGAAAGGTAAGTGATAATGGTGGAGGGCGGCAAAGTCAAGCATATTGTGCTTTGTCCAGGAGAAATGTGCTGAGTATGAAAGTGGGGTGGGCCACAGGGAGGATCCCTGGTCCTTAGAGGTGGTGTGAGGCTTCTGAGAGCCTGTCTTGGGAGGGGATACTGAAACAGAGCTCTACTTCACAACCCACCTTAGACCTGATCCTGTGCTCTTCTGTGGTGACAATGGGGGATTGGTAGGAAATAAGATATGAAAGGGGGATGTAAAGCATCAGTGTCTTTGTGACCTTCTTGAAGAAACATGAAATTAGTGATTATTCAGAAAAAATCAGTCTGGTTGTAAGGACCAAAGTCTCTAAAAGTATTATTCTTGATGTATTTGCCTGGCAATGTTTGTTGATAGTCCAATGAAAATGTTTAGTCTTCTCATAGATATTTTCTCTTTAGACTTGTACATGAAATTAGCGAAATCAATTCTAACCATATTCAGTTCTTTCTTTGCTCAGATTTACTTAGGATATATTTTCTTTTATAAATATTTTATTTTAAATCATTGTCCCATGCACTTATATAAGCATATGTTTGCTTTACTAATTTTTTTAGAAAAGCAAATTACCATATTAAATCATATAAATATTAGCATGTAAAAATATGAAGTAACAATATTATTTCAAGTCTTAAAGTGGACTGCTCTGATAAGTCAATACATTAGGAGTTAGGCTGCACTGGAGACCCCAGTGGATACTTCCTTAAATTTAATTACTGTTTTAAAAGTCGCTAGGAGGAATCTGATTTTAGCTAACTGGTCTTAAATCCCGTTTGAACTTGATCATGCTATTCCTTTGACAGATCTGGAGGGTGAAAAAAAATATGGACAAGTTTGGACTCACTCTTAATGCTTGGAGATAGGTTGATTCTAGAATTAGAGAGATGGTCAGGAAAAGGAGATATCTTTTCAAATGAAACTACTGGGAAAATATTCAAGTCCAGGACTTAAATTTTAGTTCAGACTCTTTGATTGTCAGTAAGAGAAAACAACTCAAACTACTTAAGAATTTATTATAAGAATACAGGGACATTGCCAGTTACCTGAGGGCAAGAGTGAAGTCAATCCTCGGGAAGGGATTAAAGTAGTGTCTGTTAAAGACAGCTCCAACCATCTTTCTCTTTAAGGTACACATGGTCAGTACACAGCCTTCACGGGTATTTGTTTTACTTCCAATTGCATGTTGAAACTAACTAAACTCTGATAATCTGATTCCATATTCCTGAAAGACATAGACTGACCCAATTGGATCAGCCATTCAAACTTGGTTTAATCCCCTCTTTGGGGCAGAATGGGTGAGGTGAGTGGAGAACTGAACTAATGAAGACTACCCAACTGGTCACCTACTCCTTTGAGTCATTTCCAAAGAGGGGTGAGTCAGCAGAGCTGGGTAGATACCCAAGAGCGGTAGTGTAAAGTTTGAAATGGCGTTCAGTGAATTGATGCAATGGGGTAGGGAAAAACGAAAGGATAAAGTAAAGGATAAAAAATGGCAGTAAAGATAAAAGTAATTTTTTATCAACTGAGATTAGAGTAAGCCATTCTTAAACTTCTGACTGAGAATATTTCCTCTCCTTTGCCAGTGTGGAGGTAGGAATGCTGTTGAGAATTTCACTTCTTCCTTAAAGCATTTTCTGACTAGTCATTACTCACAGATGCCTTTAACTTCTGAACTTCTATAATTCTTGTCAAGATCTTGCTATTAAAATACCTCATTTTTTTAGTGTTGTGTCATGCAGAGAAATGGTAAGAGTATACATTTATACATTCTTCAGAGTAAGATTCATGTTTTTGTTTCTTTATGATCCACCTGATTCTAAGAGCAATGAAGGCAGTGATTCATCTGAAAGTTGGGCTACTAAAAGGCTATACCCTTTCTTTATTCCTCAGCATCTATTATTTACTGAAAAAATAAAAAAAAAATTGTACTGGATGAGCTCTCAGAGGCCTTCTAGCCCTAATATTCTCTGATTCTATGGTCTAAGATATAAACTCTCCCCGGTGAATGGAAAACTTTGTGACAAATCACAACTATGGGGTGTTTGTGACAATTTTAGCCTGCAGGTGTTGCTGTGGTGTAGGAAGAATTAAGAGACGGGGAGGAACACATCAAACAATAGCGAGAAAAAGATGTTTTGAAGGATTCTGTTTATATCCCACATGCAAGAGTATGTTTCCCTGCTTCAGCATCTCTCTATGAAAGAACCGAGGTCGGTTTCCCAAACAGGGCACGAACCAGTGGGTGTGTGTTCTCGCCAGCTGGAACTGGATATCTGAAAGGATGTCCTGTTTACATTTGGCACCAAAGCCTAGTGATTGCACTGCCTGAGTGCCCCAGAGATGAGATGCAACTCAAAATGGATCTTTCACACAGGTTTAAAAAATAACACTCAGATGACCCTGTCGTCATACCACCTGGGATTAGTTTATCAAGGGACTATATTTTAAAAGAATGCTTACTAAGAAGGGTGAGGCAATGGTATCCACGGAATGCGGTTTTTTGTGGCATGGAGGATTTTCTTTACCCTTTTTCTTTCTCTTCCCTTTCTTTTTTTCTTCATATATATATATATATATATTTTTTTTTTTTTTTTTTTGAACAAAGAGAAAAGTGAGAGGCAAAGGCTTGGCTGACAGCCAGACTTATTCCATGAAATGACCTGTGTAGGTAACTGAACACTGTACAGTGTAATATTATTATAGCTAAGCATTCAGTAAAGTGAAAATTAACAGAGCAAGTGTATTTTAAGGCCAGAAAACTATTTCTTTCTTCTTTCTTTCCTTTCCTTCTTTCTCTCTCTCCCTCCTTCCTTCCTTCATTTCTCTCTCTCTCTCTTTAAAAAAAAAATAGTTTAAGACTTACCGCATTATCCAGCAATCCTACTCCTGGGCATATATCCAGAGGGAACCTTAATTCAAAAAGATACATGCACCCCAATGTTTATAGCACTATTTACAATACCAAGACATGGAAACAACCTAAATGTCCATTGACAGATGACTAGATAAAGAAGTTGTGGTGTATGTATGTATATATATATACATATATATATATGTATATGTGTACACACACACACACACATGATGGAATACTACTCAGCCATAAATAATAATACAATAATGTCATTTGCAACAACATATGGATGGAACAGGAGATTGTCATTCTAAGTGAAGTAAGCCAGAAAGAGAAATAAAAAGACCGTATGATATCACTAATATGTGGAATCTAAAAAAACAAAATCAAACAAAGTTATTTACAAAACAAAAACAGACTCACAGACATAGAAAAACAGTCTTATGGTTACCAGGGGTTGAGTAGGAAGGGATAAATTAGGAGTTCAAGATTTTCATACGCTAACTAATATATATAAGATAAATAAACAACAAGTTCATACTGTATAGCACAGGGAACTATATTCAATATCTTATAGTAACTTACAGTGAAAAAGAATATGAAAGTGAATATATGTATGTTCATTTAAGACTGAAGCATTATACTGTACACCAGACATTGATGCAGCATTGTAAGCTGACTATACTTCAATAAAATGATATATAAAATAAAAAAACAATTTAACAGAAGCTGTGGGAAGTGATAGTGGGAAGCCAGAACTAAGAAGAAGAAAGGAATAAGAAACTAAAACAAATAATGTGAAAAAGGTGAAAAATTATTGTAAAGACAGAAACTCTTAAATAACTGCATTTGTTTGTCCTGCAGTGGAATGCTGTGACTGTGAGAGTTGTTACCTAGTTGTTCATTGCAAATCTTTATTCAGAGAAGACATTTTCTTATGATACCTTCTCAGTAAGCTCCTGTTCTTTCTGACAGCTTGCCTTTTTGACCTTCTGGTTTATAGTTAGTACTAAATGCTATCATCTTTTATTATTGGCTACCATTCTGCCTTAAATCGTTCTGGCATTAAATGAATGAGAAAATACATATATGGATATGGTTTCAGGGGTATGAATTCTGTCTCCTCAATGAGATTGTAAGCGTCCTCAAGGTAAGTCATGACAAAGTTCCATTGTTAGACATGATGCCAACACAGAAATTAATCAGGGACGAACAGAGCAACCTAGAAGTTTCTAACTTTTGGTCTTTCCCCCACAAATTTGTGCCACATTTTATTATTTGTTTATATTGAGTGTGCATAACAAGCTTCAAATACCGATTTGTGTTTGATGATGCCGAGGCTGCTCCTGCAATAAGTGGAGCCAGAATTAGCAATTGAATAGCCAAGTAAATAAAGACCAGGTACTCATAAACCACCATTTATCACACGTCTGCAAGACAACTGCATTTATTTCAATCTACGTGTGAGAGAACGTGCCTAGCAATCAGGTCAGCACTATGAACATTGCACTGTGTTTATCTTTAGTCTCTAAACATTGTGTGTAATCAAGGAAGTGAGATGGAGTCATAAAAAACCATTATAGAGTTCTGAAAGCCCTCAATTTCATATTTATGTCTTGGAACCAGCTCATTCTGACTTCATAACTCCTTAATTAGAGGCACAGTCGTTTTCTTTTCTGTAGGGCATTTTTTTCACCCTCACAATACAGGCATACATTTGGTAACTAATACTAGCAATTAGCCTCATCTGCTATGTAAATGAGTGTAATTGCAATTAAATACTTTAGTAGGCCCAAAGGGAAAACATGCAATCATTACAAAGTAAGTAGAAGAGCATGGTTAAGGGACATTTAGAAGTGTTAGCAGAAGTGCATTTTCCCTGTGGTGTCAGGAGCCTTTTCTATAGTGAATTATTTCACTGGGATGGAACTTGACTTACATTTCTTGTTCTATTTTTCTACAGAGATCGGGAGAAAACTGCCCTTTTCAGCATTTCTAAGGGTTGTTTAGTTTTAGTAAAAAAATCATTTTAAGAAATAGTTTCTCTTCAGCATGGATTCAGGGCTTAAAAATATCAACTTTCAGCTACTTTTGTTGTACAAGTTGGAAAAACAGCAATGTACTCTCCGAAAAGATACTTTGAATATCAGTATTTACTCATTAATAGACCTTAAGATTGAGAATTGTTGAAAGAATGTTAGCACACATTGGAGAGACAGATGACCTACTAGGGAGTCAAGCAGGACTGGTACAAGCTAGTAGCACAAAGTGGCTTATAGCCCAGGCTCTGGAACCACAGTTTGGGTCTCCAGTCCTCACCAGCTGCATGCATTTGGTCAAGTCATGCACCTATTTTCCCTGTTTGTAAAATGGGAAGACATAGTGCATATGTCTGAAAGCCCTCAATTTCATATTTACATCTTGGAACCAGATCATTCTGACTTCATAACTCCTTATGGGTTGCTGAGGATGAAATTGGTTCATGTACATAAAGCACCTAGAATACAGCCTGGCAGAGAGTAAGTACTCAATCGATAAATGTGTGTTGAAAGATCTTTAGTCCTTCTTTCATGCAGATATTCTCCCAGATAAAGCCAGATCTCATAGCAATACACCTAAATAGAATTGTTTTGGTCTCTAACAGGAGTGAGGTTATTGTATTTTCAGCATTATGCCGTAAGAGTTTTCTGAGGGACATAATGGAACTTACTATTATAGGCATGCGTTTACTCTGAGTGATTCACACTGTGATGCAGGGACTTGTTAACAAGAATCTAGATAAAAGCTGGTGTTTTTTTAATCTATGTACAGTGAATATGTAACAGATCATTTTTTTGTTTGTTTACATTGGTTACTAGGAGTCTCAGAGGCAAATTTACAACCAACACATCTCTAGTTATTTATACAGTACTCTCTTGCAAGTCAGGGTTTTGTTTCTCCCTCCTTTAGTTTCATAAAAATCCATGTCCTTATTTGTAAAAAAATTTTGTTGTGTGCATATTGTAAACCACTTCAGTTATTCTTACATAATTGTGTACCATTGAACAAGTCACTCTGCTTCTTTGAGACATAGTTCCTTCATCTTTAAAATGTAAAGCTGGGCTAGGTGACTTTTATTTTTCTTTCCAACTTCAAAATTCAGATTCTTAATTAAAATAAGTTCTTGGTGTTGTTGAAAATGATGGCCTGGATAAATGAAGAGAAAACTCTTCAGGAAATAAATGATACATAGTATTGTCAGAGACAAAGGATATAGGAGAATTTTTCAGATCTTCTCACTTTGAATATTTCTTCTTTCTCTCTCACTACAGATTTACCCAAAGCATTTAAAAAATTATCATGAATATTTCAGTCAGTTCTTGGTTCCTTTCCAACAGGGAAGGAAAAGGCAGAAGGCTTTGTTTCTGCCAGTGGACTTGCGAGGAGCATTTTAGTGACTTTCCCTGTGTTTCTCCTATGTCCTAGTTAAGGGAAAGGGAACAACAGGACCTCAAAGAATAAAGAAAATAAGAGAAGACTGTAAACTTCTTTTGCCAATTTTGATAGAAGGAAAATCTAGAATTCTTATCTCCTTCTCTTGTTTACCTACTACTTATGAGTTACAGGGAGAGCTTCAAAGGCTTAGCATTGTCCACTCTATTGAACTCTGTTATCAGAGAAAAGACTACCAGATGTTTAGCAATCAAACTTGGTGCAGAACATAACTTTAATGGAAAACAGAAGGGCGTTTTGTTTCCCTCCCACTGTGCTATCTATCTGAGAGACTTTCAGGAGCCCACTTTCCATAACCGCTTTGAAAAACATACACACTTTCTGAAATGCTACAATTTGACACAATTGGATATAATAATAAGGTGAATCTTTAAATATATTGTGAAACAAGTAACTCTGCATCCTTAGTGAAGGAGTTTATAAAGCCTGCATTTTCTAATGTTAAGACCACCTTAGAGAGCAATTAATCAAACATAAATAGGAACATTTGGTATTAAAACCATCCCAAAGGAGTCAAATCTTATTTTGCCTGTTTATATATGATAGACTCCCATGGGACCTCAGATTCAATTCCACTTAAAATTTTTTTTTTATTTTTTTGTAAATATGTAGAAAATATGTTTCTTAGAAAGAAGGAGAAATTTAATTATTTTCTCTTCATTAAGATGCTTTTAAAAAGAAAAAGAAATATCTGTTATTTTTAGACTGAATTGAAAAAGAGATGCTTTCAGTAGATTATTTTGATCATCTTGACAGTGAAGGAGATACTGCCCCCAAAGCTAAGATACTATATGAACTGTCTGAGGTGTAAAGTCTCCTTATAGTTTTGGAAAACAGAAGGTGTTTAAGTTATTCAAAACATACTTGCTTAAGGTGGGACTGGCTTGTTTTTAAAGGCTTTGTCCCATACCCGAAAGTTTATTCTTTACAAACTTATCTCACAATAAAGTGCCTGTCTGTGGGTTGTAAAGCAACTCCAAGACATCTGTCTGTGGTAGGGCCATGGATAAATGTAATGAAAATTTGATTCCAGTAACTACTTCCCTCTAGATGCTATGAATTCTGATCTGCTCATACACACAACAACAAAAATATAAAATAAAATAAGAGGAATCCAAATATAAAATAAAATAATTTGTAGATTTTGTTACTTTTTATTATATTAGATTTTAACTTTCAGATATAGTGACTCCAGGAAGAAAAAACCTTGGTATGATTACAATTTATAGAACTGGTTTGTTGAGCAAATGTTACTCTATTATTTATAACACAGTTCCCAGACTCATCTCAGGTCTCTTGATACTCTCCTTCCTCATCCTGCCTGTCATTTTTTTCCATTAAATTTCCAGTATTTAGTAAACAGAAGAGACTCAAAAATAGGCAGTGGGTATTGAATTTGATGCTTCTCAAGCCTACATAGGGAAGTTTTTTTCATAGACCTTTGAGTATGCTCTGTATGCCCAACTTGATTGACAAATGGTGTTTGGAAAGGGAAATTGTTCAGAAGGGAATAAAAATATCTTTGTTTATAGTCTTACTGCAAAACAAAGTGAGAAAGTTCTCAGGCCTAGTTTCTAGTTCTCTGGTCCAGACAGATCAGTCAGACTGTGTTGGGCCTCACTCTGTTTCCAGTTTGCCCCTCGAGAGGCTTGAGGTTAGGGTCACCATCCAGATGATTCTGCCCTCCATTCTGGTGCATTCCTTTTAATAACAATGCTTTTCCCTCGTTTGATTGCCTGTGAGGGTCTTTAGAGTAGAGTACCCTCTGTGTAAATGTATCTTTTATTTTCACTCTCAAAAAAAAAGTGCTTCAAACATAACCTTTGTCAGTAAGTATATATAATTCTGACTACATTGGTCAGTATATTTCACCACTTCATGTCAAAAAAGAATATATTCATTTGCTTAAAGTGTTTTGTTCACTTGCTCTAGTATATTGTTTTTCAGACAGACTTGGATGATATCAAATGGAGCATTCCATTTAGTTAATAATAAAAGAATACTTATAAAAGGAAAAAAAAAGTGCTTCAAAAAGAAGTCAAGCTTTTGGCCCAATCTCTTTTCAAGTTCATGGCCATGATCCCAATTAAACAAAAGTTCCTTGATTGGATTCTAGTCACCTATTTTAGGTATCACCTATTTTAGACACTCAGAGAAGAACTTGGCTTTTGGAGGAATATTTAATATCAAATGTATATGTTATTTTTAAATTATTAGTGTCAAATATTTTATGTGTTTGTCTTTCACACTTGTTTAAAATAAAATCATGGCAATTTCCTGAAATTGGGTATATTTTAAAAGGGAAGCAACTTAAAGGAGGAAAAAAAAAGATAATAGAAATGTGGTTTTTTTTTTTTTTTCATTTTAAGGAGAGTTTTTTTAGATATTCATTTTTAAAATAATTATTTTACGGAAAATAAATCTGGGATGATACGAAAATGAATTGACAGTAGAGAGCTGATCACTAAAGAAGGGATGTTTGTTCGATAAAAGAATATATTTTAAGTCCTCTCAGCTATATACTTTGGTATATGTTACACAGTTATACTTCTTCTTTTCTTCAGATCAACAGTTTACATGCCTGAAATTCATTAATTCAAGACTGCTACTGAGACATTTCCTGTCTGCTAGGCATAGAAACCAAGACAAGACAAATTCCTTAAAAATTTGTTTTAAAAAAAGGAAATTTCTAAGGATCCCTCAGGATTTTTAAATTTAGCTTCTTTATTTGCTTTTTTGGTTATGATAACCAAAATGCTTGATTTATGGCCAAGGAGAAACTAGAGATAAATCAAACTAAAATTTGAGAACTTAGGAACATAGTCAACTTTGCAGTGGATTTCAGTGGTCCCCAAGAGGACGAGTTGAGAATATAGACCCAATACCAGTACTAAAAAAGAAAATCAAAAGCATCCCCATTGATGGGCATGTAGCATCGTGTTTGTGTTCTAAACCTCATAAGAAGAAGAGGCTTATCTTTAGAAGAAAGGAGGTTGGGGTGATGGTATTGGAAGACTGTTGATACAGGATGTATGGTCTTTTCATGTAATAGTTAACCAAAAAGGTGATTCTATTGTATCTGCCCCAAACTACAATTAAAAGTTTAAACCAAAGCAATGCATGTGTTAAATGCTTTAACAATTCAATAGTTGCATCTTGAATGCCCACTGTGGCACTGCTTTGTCATAGGATGTCACAGAGCTGGTCTTAAGCTCTATGAATGCAGAGTCCTTGTCTGATGTTTATGAAAGGCCTTTGCTATTCCTGGAATATAGTAGACATTTAGTAGATATTTTTCCAGTGAATATGGTGGAAAAAATAATGCAAAGATCTATAAGACGAATTCTCTGCCCACAAGGAGACTATTGATTCTAAAAGCATTCATAGAGCGCTTTACAGTTCACAAAAATCTATTAACCTATGTATCTATTGTAGACAGTGGTTCCAACTCTGATTTATATCACCTGAGTAGGCTTTTTTTTTTTTTTCCAATGTGCAGATGTTTGCAACCTAACCTGACTTAGAGGATGGAATCTTACTGGGACTCAGTATTGATAGTAGATGTACAACATCAGTATTCATGAGGTTATTTTTGCACACAGCCATATGCTGACGGAATGTGTTCATAGTAAAGAAGACAGGCTGCTGGCTCTTGAACAAGACTGAGTTTCAAACCTGGCTCTAGCCCTTTCTAGCTTTTTAACTTTAAGATTAATTTTCCTGAGTCTCAGTTTTCTCATCCATAAAATGGGAAGAATAAAAATAACCACCATCATAGGACTGTTGGGTGTACTCATGGAGGTATTCCATGTAAAAGTGCACATCCTAGGACTTAGCACAGAGTAAGGATTCAATAAACTTTGTGATTACTAGCCATCAGGGCCTGTGGCTTATTTTATTTTCAGTGCTAGACCTAGGCTGAAGAACCACATTCCCTGGCCTCTTTGATGAGGCTGTCATATCATTTTATCTCCTCTGTTTAATCACAAAATGATCTGAGAATCTTGTTCCCCTTGAATCCCTGTCAGGACAAACTAGATATTTGGTGAGTTCAAAATACAAGAGACTTGCATTTTTGATCCTCGCTGGACTTCCCTCTAGGACGAACATACTCATGTTGTTTCAGGATTTCCAGCCAGGCCTGGCCTGGAAACCAGAAGCTAAAGTTATCCCAAAGCTGTGAGCTCGGGAACTACATGAAATGTTGATTTGGATCTAGTTTCAAAGGTTATCAGAGGTTCAGTTGCTGACAAAGGGATGGAAGATTGTGTTGGTGAGAGGGTGTCTAGCATTTTACCCATAGGGAAAAGGTGTGCTATAGAGAGAAAAACAAGTTTTGACTGAAGTAAGTGGCCAAGAAAGCAGGCAACTTTAAATTAATGGTAAACTATAATCTGAGTTTCTAAGATAAACAAAATAAGCATCTGTAATAGAATGGAGTTTATCAGAGTGTGATAGGAAGGTCAGGCGTGACAAATTGGGAGACTGGGATGTTGAGCTGGCTCATGACTATTATATAACTAACATCTCTGCTAAATTTAAACACTAGCAGCCTTCTCTGGAGGTGTGTGGGTGGAGAGGTGAAGGGGCAGATTGAAAACAATGGTCTTTATTTTCACAATGTACTTTAATTTTAGGCCAGTGTTGGAGGAGAACTTTCAGCTAACAGTATCCTTTTTCTGAACCGAGGCTACCCTTGGCCCCATGGAACACCCCTATTTTTCTGTCAAACTACTATACCCAGTGCATTTTTCTTTGGCCTCCCTGGAAGTGGAATTGTCTCGGTCTTTCCCCTGCAGAGCGCAAAACATAAACACAAGGGCATTAAAATGGAAACAGGATCTTGGTTCTCACTGTTTCACCAGGCTCCTTAGCACTGACCTCTGACCCTCATTAAGATCCCATGGAAAGTCTGGGCATCTGGGGTGTGTAGCTCACTGTGGGAATTTTTTTGTTGTTGTGATTGTTGTTTTCCTCCTCCTGGATTATTTTGGCTTAACCTGGGGCCATGATGTAAAATAAACCCCTTTTAAGAGCTTTTCCTGACCTTGTTTAGGGGTGGGGTTAGAGGATGGGATCTGACTACTTCTGTCAACTCATAGAACCCATTTTCAAGTCTTCCTCTAAAATTCATGTGAGAATGTAAAACATAGCATTTCTTCCATTCTCTTTCAATAATGACAGGTTAAGTCCTTTTTTTGGACACCCATGTAGAATTATTTGAAGATATTGAGGCTTCATCTCTTTTTTTTAACTCACTTTTTAAAAAGTAGGCCTCTGGATCAGATACCCTCTCCTGTGTTTTCTTCATTTATATTGTGTCACATCATATTGTCATTAAAGAAGGCATCTTTCCTGATCATTTTACGGTGAAGGTCTGAGAGAAGTGTTTTTCTTTAATGGAATTCTTTGTTTTCCCCGACTAGTTTGAGAGGCTAAGGTCCAGAAATATAATTGGAAGGAAATTTTAAATCTTCTGGTTGAGTGGCTAATTTATATATACACACTTAGGAGTAATTAGTGGAGGATTTAGAAAATTTTCAATAAAAGCAGAAGAGCAGTCATCCACGATGAGGTAGAGTAATCCTTTCCTCTTTGGAGTTTTCTCATCTATAGTAGAATTTCTTATGTCTCAGTTCCAGTTGACATAAGCGTAACTATTATGAAAATGTTGTGCTCAAAGAAGGCTGATAAGTTTTCTTACAGGTATTTTAGATTTTGTTTTTAAGACAGTATAGACAGAATGAAATAATTAGTCTTTATCGTATTTTTTTCCCTTATGAAGAATTCAATATACTCTGCTGTAAAAATTCTGGCTAGCATATAGAATTTTAATTTTGAAATGGAAAAACAGACTCAGAAGGGTAAGTGACTTGCTCAAGATCACCAAGTCTCACTGTATACAAAACTCAAGTTCTCATTCTCTAGTATTGTATTGTATTTATAAGTTAAAAAAAAAAGCTCAACCTTACTATACCTTAGGAAAGAAAAGAAAAAGTTAGGCATGTATTCGTGTGTCCTTTCAAGTTCTCTCTATAAAAAAAGAAATGTCTCTTCCAGGAAGCCTTCTTCTATCGGAAGGGCATATGTGGAATATTCTAAAATCTTCCTAATAGAGGCATTTTTGGCTTTACTTTTATTTTAGGATTTATGCTTCTAAATGGCAGATATAGATCTAATCTCTTCAGCAGTTAAGACAAAGGTCAAGAGGAGAAGCAAGGGGAGAATATATGATTGCTAGATTAAACAGGCAACTGAAGGAGGGTATGGAATAGGTTGTCGCTGCGCTGCCGCATTTTGTCTCCCAGAATGTACTCCTCCCCCTCGCACTCCACTATTCCAGGACCAGAACTTTTTT
Organism: Camelus bactrianus; assembly: GCF_048773025.1. Classification (NCBI taxonomy): domain Eukaryota; kingdom Metazoa; phylum Chordata; class Mammalia; order Artiodactyla; family Camelidae; genus Camelus; species Camelus bactrianus. The sequence goes on from NC_133544.1 coordinate 68,339,425, forward strand.
GAAAGTTGCCTCTTTAACAAATCCTCCTTTATTGACACAGTTCAATCATCTGTAAACACCTAGATAGCTGCATTTCACCTCATATATTTTTTCACATCCATTTTTTAGCTCCCGATGTGTCTATTCAGTCCTTTTAATTACATTATTATTATTATTATTATTAATATTATTATTATTATTATTATTTTAACTACAAAGGGCCTAACATGTAGCTCCATGCAGAGCAGGCAGTCAGTATAAATTTGTTGACTGATCATAATATGTCATGAGTCATGGGCACAATAAATTATTTGACAACACATAGGATTATTACAACCCTTTGTTCTGTGTGGAGATGGGATGGAACCAGAAGAGTGTGTCTGGATAGCTCGTGTATCCACTTCAGGGAGTGCCAAATGAGAGCGTGCTCTCACCTGGCAAAACTGAATTATTTTTATTAATAAAGCTCTTTGGAAATTCAAGTATTTTTAATATATGTTTATCTCATTTGATTCTCACAAGAAAACTGGGAGTCAATATATATTGACTCAAGTTTATGGCAGAGAAAACTGAAGCTCCCAAGGATTTAGTGATTTGTCCATATTTGCATTTGGCAAGTAGTTAAACCTTGGACCAAGTGTACTGTTTTGTTTTGTTTCCTTTTACCTCTGGGATTCATGCTCCTTCCAACCCACCAGACTGCTGCTCTCGTTTCATAAAGCTATCATCACTGCAGTGCTCACAGTTTTTGACTCATCCTGAAGTAACAACCCTGCTTCAAGTGATACTTGCAAATACTGTTAACCAATAGTGCCCCTTGACTACTATATGCTTAGTGGCTTCTAGCATAATAAAATTGTAATATTGAAATAAGAGACCTTAAAGAACCAAAGGTTGCATGAAAAAGAGCCACTTGTAGCTCGTACATTGAGCTCAAATGGTTATCCACTCCTTTCACATGCTTCATTTGACTAGCATGATTCTAACTTTAGCTCAGAAGGAAGTTCAGTGTAAGCTTCTGGGCCAACTGGTTCATCAGAGGCAAGATTAGAACATCCTTTACCTTTTTCTCAGAACGTGGAGGGTACATTTGGTAGCAACTTCCTGAAGGAGCAGAAAGTCCAATATGTACAAAATTGTCAAAGAAAGATCATTTATTAATACAAAACATTATCTAAATAATGTGCTTTCAGAACAATGTGAACAATCACAAAGCATTAATAAAGCCCTAATTAAGCAACATAGAGATGCTGTTGAATTAACTCCTTCCCACCTACCCCCAAACACCACCACCACCTTACCATGTGTGGTAACTTCCTGTTTGTTTTGTTTTTAAGCTTTAGTTTGGTTTCAGCTAGTTTAGACTTCATAGTCTCCAATCTCTTACGAAGCATAGCTGTTCTGGCTCAGATCTTTCCATTGAACCCCACTGCATTGCCCACCCCCTGCTGCACAGACCCAGTTTTCCAGATTTAGTAGAGATCATTACCATCCATAAATTTTATGTGCATTAAAGGTAGTTTCCCCTCTTGTAATCATTATTAATATTTGATGGCCAAGGTATTATTCTTTATTGATAATTTTATAGATCATAGTTAATTTAGAAAGAAAAAAAATCAGAACTGTAACACAAAGTAGTGCAGCTCCACTTTAAAAAGTGACCTTGTCAAAGAGATGCATTTTTGCTTCAATTAAATTCAAAGTCAGTCAGTCCCATAGGTAATGTTAGCAATTATAAGAATACTTCACAAAAGTAGTTAAAAAACACTCAGAGAACTTTTATGTGATGCTAGTTTTTAAAGCAAGAATGACTCTTCTTAAACTTCAATTCTTTATGAGATCATTTTGGAGTGTACTGTTACATAAAACATGAGGTCAGTAACTAAGGCTAATTAAATTTTAGTAGGAACAAAAGTCACCAAAAGGTTTTTGCATTCATCCTACCAATTCTAAAACAGTGATACAATACACCATTAATAGCCTTAGAACTGCTAATTATTTCAACATGAATAGCGATATCAATGCTGTCAGTTTAATTTAATACACTCAGGAGAATTCCTGCAGAATGCATGATTTCTCTATTATTTCCTGGTTTTCACAACCACCAAAAGCTATAAATTTTCTTTCTTTTCTTCAGAGAGAGAGAGATTACTAGCCTACACCCTCTCACCTTTTTGAAGAATGTTGCAGTTGTTATTTTTTAAAGAAATAAGAAGTAAAAACAAAATAGAAATTCAGGAAGAAGAGGAGTCTAGGTTTAAGTCTGTGATCTCCTATGAGGTAAAATGTCCCTAACTCCAAAGGAATTAAAAGGCTCATGGATTCTATTGGTTCAGTGGAGTTTCTAAAGGAATGACCTTAGTATTGGGGTTGAAGTGTCTTCTTTTTGGAGAGGAGTTAAAATGAAAGTCTGGAGGAGTGTAAGTAAAAAGAAATTATTTGACTGAATAAATAATTTTTATTTATTAGAAACTTTACCAAGTTGAAAAGAAGGAGTTATGCACTCATTTCACAAAATCTTTCATTTAGAAGACAATAGAGCACAATTACAACCCTATCCTGAAAGAAGAATGAGTTAAAATTTATTCTACAAAACAATAATTCAATAGTAACGAACTAAAAAGTTCTAGGTTAGGCCCTAAAATCATGGACTCTCAGGGTTGAACAAAACCTTAAGGATAATCTGTTCTCAGTTTTTAACTCACATGGTTGCTCTACCTTATCCCTTAAAAGTGATTAATCAATCTTGGCTTGCATATCTCTGCTGACAAGAAACTTAACAACTTAATTTTCAGAACATCCTGATTGTTTGAAAATTCTTCTTTAGACCAACCGTCCTTGAATTTTCACTCATTTGCTGATTTAGTGTCTTGAAAGCTGTGGTATTTGACATGGTTTTAGGTGATATACAGGAAATTGTCTTTTAATTTTAATAATAATGTATATACTTCAACATATATTAAAAAAATAGACTAGTGTACCAAACTCATGATTTCACACTTATTGCATAGGATGAATTTAATGAAAGAAAAAGTGAATCTAAGTAAGGCTGAGTTGATAATCTATTAAGCAAATGTTAAATTTATGTAAATATGAATATGACCAAAGTTGTAAAGTTGATTACAAAATGACCAGCTATGAAAAACAGTACTCTAGGTCTACACTGTGGGAACCAGAACAGATGCCATACTCTGTATAAGGACAGACTGTACTGTCATGAGTTTAGTCAAGGAAGTGTATATAGATAAATTGGGGCAGAGAGTAGAGGTAGAAGACTACTGCAATAATGGAGCAGATATAATGATGGCCTGAACCATGGTGGAGGCAGCAGAAATATTGAGAAAGATGTCTATTAGTGGAGTGACATGGGAAGAACACTGTCCTGCATCTCAAAGGATTCAGATTTTAGTCCTACCTCATCTAACTGGACCTCTCCTTCCTTCTCCAGGCCTCTGTTTTCCTCATCTGTGCAATGGGGATGGTCTCCTATGTGATCACCAAAATTCTTTCTAGCTTTGAAGACTTTTGATTACTTAAGAATTATTGTGAATGTATGGACTTGGCAAATGAATAGAAATATGAGGAAGGAAGAAGAAAGAATCAAAGATGGCAGTGAGGGTCAGGGATTGGTGACTAGTGTCATTCACAAATAAGAGAGTCAAGAAGGGAGAATAATTTGGAATCAGTGGGCAAGGAAAGGTTTGGATTTGTTGTAGTGTCGGTACCAATGACACCTCTTTTGTATATCTGATAGCTCCTTGGACACCTGGGAAAGAGTAAGACTCCAATTTCTCATTTGTAAAACAGGAATGAGGTGATCAATAAAGATTTGGGGTCACATGTACAGATAGTTGGTGAAGTCACAGAAATGGAGAAGACAAGACTATCAGTAAAAAACGGGAGAGAAAATTGGTATTAAGGGATTTAACCTTTATTGAGAGGGCACTATGTGCCAAGCATGTTATTTCCATCATCTCCTTTAAACGTCCCCCAAATCTTGTGAGGTATATGTAATTCTCCCCATTTTACAAAACAAAAAAATGATGCTCAGCAAGATCCAAGAATTGCAGAAGAATGAATACATAGCTCTTATTTGAACCTGTCTGTCTGACATCCAAATCTATGTGATACAGGTCCCACAATGACAGAGATTTCTGAAACACAGACAGTGAGGGGAGGGGATGAAGACACTGCATGGTAGTTCTCTGAGGGTGGAGGGAAAACCACCTCTGTTGTGTGAGATGAGTGCGGCCAAAGCTGGAGAGAAGGAAAGGAGGGAACAATTACATTAAATGTGGCAGAGAGTTTAAGGGGTGAGAACTGTTAAACATTTGGGGTGAGTGGCAAGGAGGCCAATGATGCCATATGAGTTTTCTGATGTATCGATAGGGGTGGACCTCGGATTGGTAAGTAATAGTCAATATATACTGAACACTTACTATGTGCCAGACACTTTTCTAAGTGATTTACATGTTTTAAGTCACTTAATCCTCACCACAACTGGCTTATTGAATGGACTGGGTTCAGTAAGATTCAAGGCAGGAGATAATTTTTCTCTTTCCTAACAGTCTGTCAATCTCATTCCCTCAATTCTCCATGACTACCCCTGGTCAATATATTGAGCAGATTCCCTAACTTTTCTTGATCACTTTTCAGGTACTGTATTAGAAACTACAATGCATACGTTAGTATAATGGATACCATGTGGTGGCAAAAAGAATGTAGATGTTCCTTATGTACTGAAACAAAATATTAAGTGGGAAAAAGCAAGAGATTGAATATAATAACACACCAGTATGTAATAAAGGGAAAACATACATATTTATATTTAATTATATATGTATATATTAAATACTGCTTGGAATATCACCAAAGAACTAATAAAACTATGTGCCCATAGGAAGGGGAAGCTGTTGGCTAGGGTAATCGTAGAGGGAAGGAAACTTTTCACTGAATGTCTTTTTATTTTCTTTGACTTTTAATCTACTTGAATGTATTGCTATTGAGCTCAATCAGCTAATGACACAATAGTGATGCATAATATCAATTATTCCTAAACTCAGGGCTGTAAGCATTGATTCTCATGTTCATAGGCTGAGTGGCTCTGCTTCAGGCTGCTGATTGTCTGTGATGGCTTTACTTCATTTGTCTTATTTTGGGGCCTCAGCTGGAGGGGCAGAGACTTTCTAGGATGTATTCTTTTTGTGGTGAGGCTGGAGCTCCTAGAGGGAAGACAGAAGACACTCATACTTCTAACTAAAGGTCTAGGCATGGATGTTCATATAGTCACTTCCAGCCCACATGTTTAAATGAGTAGAAATGCACATTTCTCCAGGAGGTAGAGAGGAATGAATCATTGCTGAGCAATCACCTACCCCATCATTTAAAATATTAGGTCAAGTTGAGCCTAATATCAAAATTTTAATCTCCCATCTAATCCCAAATTTCTCCTTTCCTCACTGAGGTTCAGGCTTTATCCATATTTAGAAGTCTGCAGTGGGGAAAGGGATCATGGTGAGTTTCTTTTCCTTTCTCCCTTCCTTCCTACTTTCCCTCCCACCGCACTGCCTTCCTTCCTTCTTTCCCTCCTTCCTTTTATTTCCTTCCTTTCTTCACTTCAGTTACTTTCTAACTTTCATATGCCATTTCTGGCTTCTTCAAAGTTGGGTGCAAGAAAGAAGGATGATTAGAAGGAAAGAGCAAGTTCCAATGTGGCTGCTCTTCTGTAATATAAATTGGTGTTCTGTGTGTAGCCCACGGCAAGGTATTGGTTCTTTGTTTCATGAAACATTTTATGCATTGAGATCCCTGGCAGGGGCCTCTTGTTCAGCCATTCCTTGGTACAGGTGATGTACCTTCTGGATGACCACTCCTGGCTCCTGCTTCTGGTGGTACACTACCCATAGAGGTGTTTAGTCTACCGGATCTGTTGGGTTGGATTCTTTCAATTACTTAAGCTCTGCTACTACATGCTGCTTAAGGGAAATAAGCACCCTTACCTGCTGTTGATTAAAGTGTAGATTGCATCTGCTGTAGTCCTTATTCTCTGTTAATAGAGGCAGCTACTCATCATTAAACACTTCCAGGTGAAGTCCAGTTTTATCATCATCAAGATTTTCTTGAATCATTTTCTCAACTTGGCTTGATCGTAAGGAAGCACCTCATTCCTTCAAATGTATAGCTCTAGTCAACTCTTTCCAAAGAAATCCTCACTTCTTTTCTCCCCAGTCTATAGTAAGCCTACTATTGCATAAGTCGGAGGTAGATGGTGGGTTAAGGAAGTCAGAATTAAATGACCTTCTTTTTATGATTTAGATCCTTTCTTGTTCTGGTCTTGGCAAAGGCCAGACCAGGAGAACAGCTGGTCACCATTTTTCACATGTAAACATTATAAATAAAAAGCCTTCCAAACCTGCCCCAAGAGTTAGGATTTCTTTTAGATTCTTAAGCCTTGGGGACTCATTTTAGCCCATTCAAACTATAAAATACTCTGGTTCTGAAGATCTTCTTCTGAAAGACCCGAATAAAGATCTCTCTTCACAGTCCATTCTTCAATTAGTCCCTCTATAGGGCTAGGGGGAGATGTGAAAAGCCAGCCGAACTTGGAACTCATTATTCCTAGAGGAAGGTATATTTCAAACCTAATACCTAGATTCCAAACTCTTTTCTCTGTAGGAATTATACTGCTTAAGTACAATAACATTTTTAACTCTGAGTATAGAGTTCCTAAATAGGAACATATATCTTCTTTTCCTCCTATTTTTGAAAATTTAAAATTCATTGTTATTAACCTTTGAAAGCTTCCATCCTCCCACTTCATTGTCTGTCAGCCTAAGGTCTCCCCTCCTCCTTGCCACAGCCTCTCTCCCTATAAGGATATATTTTGTTCCTTTAGGGCTGCTTTTCTCATGCTTCTCAGCATTATTGCCCTTTCTCTGCCTAGCTTTGAAGCCTTGTGCCTATGCACGTGTGTAGCCCACACTTACACGTACAAGTACAATGCAGATAAAAGAAGAAAATCTGCCTTCTGAGAAAAATTCTAACTCTCCTCAGGTACTATAGATGTCTCGTTTCATATTCTTGCTTTAAAATATAAGAAGGGCCTTGAATCGTGATCTTACATTATGCCTCAGAGCTGGTGTTCTTAAAAGTACAATTCCTTCCCCAAAGGAAATGAGAGAGCTATTTAAAACAAGCAATCAATCCATTTAGAACTCACCACAATCTGAAGAACATTTCTTACAGTGATGAATCGAAGTAAGAGAGGCAAAGAATTTTTTTTTTAATGGATTTAAAAGGAGGTTTTGGACCCATCAGCAGTCACTGAGTCCAAACATAGAAATTCAATTCAATTTATCATGTAGAGGAAAGATTAATCACTTGCAGAAATCTTGAAATCAGTGTGCTGCATTCAAAGTTGTTAAATGAGAATCATTTTTAATTACCACTATCTGTTCTGTATTAAACTTTTCTACATGATTTGATTGTCTTGCTGTAGCATGAGTTGTCTTTAATTCCCCTTTTTTTTCAATCCCCAAATCAAGTCCATAGCTACCCTCTGACGTTTTTCAGAGGGTTCAGATTCATCTCTTCTTCTTTGGAAAAGTCAGCACCTCACAGAAGTGACTACTTCACATGAAACCATACTATTCTGGCAATCAGTTATCCGACTATTAGTTTTATCTTCTCTTTACTTTTTTTGTGTCCTGTGTGCAAAAGTAAGGATCACTTTCTGTAAGTACCATTTAGGGAACGCCATTTCCACTTGCAAGCTACCTATTACAGTTTCTAGTTATTTGTTTAGTCAAATCTAAACTCAGTCTTATGACTACAAGACTGAACTTCTCTTGTTCCTTGTGGTGAAATTTTTTTGCCACTCAACACTCATTTCTCCTGGTAGCATTATCTCACTTTGGCTCTATTGCATAAAATCTACTGAAACTGTCAATGGAGGTGCCCTGCCTACCTCTGCCATGGGCAAAGGTCCATGATCCAAACTTCTCCCCTGGAGTTTGGTAGAGAAGAGTGACAAAAAGCCCGAAAGTGATAGGGGCCATTCACCCCCAAGGAGACTGCCCGTCTGCCCCTGCTCCCTGGCCCCCAGTGTTGGTTTGGCTCTTATCCTTGCTGTCTCTGTTTCTTCAGCTGTCTTTGCAATGCTGTGAACTACCCATTATCCTTCCAATAAAGTCTGTTTTCTGTTCAAATTAGAGTTGGGTTTTGTTGATCAAATTAAAATTGGTTTTAGTTGATTACAAACCAGAGACTTCCAAGTGAGACATAATGGAATTAGCCTCAAATATCCTTCACTGCAGTTGGATTTCCCACCTCTGTTCAAGAACAGAATAGGATCTGTAGGGGCTAACACTTTGCTCTTTGGTCTTCCTAAAATTTCTTCCTTCTTCACGCTACTAAACTTTTCCTTTTCATCCTTTATATTTATTCAAACATCACTTTTTCATGAAAACTAACTTCATTCAACATTCTTCCAGAATTTCCTTAGCACTCATTTCCTATTTGCCAAACCTCAAAGGTGGCTTTCTCTGTACAGAGACGATCTCAGGATTTGCATCAGGATAAGCTGCCAAGTGTTTAGCAAATAAAGAAAAAAAACTGAGCCACTGTGTATCCACTCCTGCATTTTTTAATGGAGTAAGCCAAAGACAACCTGAATCACTATTACAAATGTAAACTATTCATAGGAAAGCCATTATCAGAATTCTTTCCCCTTCAAAAAGCAGGGGATAAAGCACAGTAGAGACAGGGTCAAATCTAGGCAGATGGTTTGTGCACAGAATTTATTTTTGATCCATAGCAGCAGAACAAGCTAACAAATGATCCTAGAATCTCAATGACTTCATGCAGCAAAACATGATTTCTTATTCGTAGTCCATGTCTAACATTGGTTACCAGGGATTTCTATATATTATAGCCTCTCAAGGACCAAGTAGGTATAGGCATCCTGCTGATGAAAATGCTTTTTGCTCATATTTCATTGCAAAGGAAACAACATGGCCACACTGTATTTAGTTGGGTAGGGAAGTGAAATCCCTCCATGTGCCTGGGAGAGGCACAAATACTTGATAAGTAATACTAATGATTACCCTAGGTGCCTCACTCCTTATCTGTACTTCTCTTTCCCTTACCATGCACAGCATTCATTGGCTTAGAACTACCCACCTCAGTCCAGGCGTTTTTCTAGGTTTTGTGTTTGATTGAAGAGAGCTATTACTTGATCTTGACCAATCCATTAATTGAAAATGATAACATATTGAATTGATACATCCTGTATAATATACACAGCATTTCTATATAAAATATCTCCTTTGACCTTCACAATCACCCAGGGACATATATGGGACAAAGAGTATTAAATCCATTTTATATAGATGACTAAAATGAAGCATAAGGAAGCAAAGTGCCTGACCCAAATTCCCAGTGATAGAGCTGGGACTCAAATATCATATCTTTCCACACTAAACTTATTGCCATGTTATTTTTTTTCTCCCCATTACCACATTTAACACAGTGAGCAAAGAAGGCACATAGCCCCTACCAATTTCATTACCATATAAAAGAGGACCCCGATAAGATAGAAATTTCTTCCAGAACCAGAGAAGTTAAGCTCTACAGATAGTCAGGGCAGCCCCTCTGGACTGCTAGAATGGAGTTACGCTGGGATTACGACTACTGAAGGGAAGTTTTGTCCCCTGTCCTTTTATGCATCGCAGAGGTGGCTGCCTGTTTCTTGACCTACTTCTAGGAATAGCTTGAGGTAAGGGAGCAGGGGGCGGTATGACTGTGTGTCTCATTGTCAACTGACTAAAAAGATGGTAGAGAGTCATGTAGGCGAGAACTGCTTTAAAGGAAAGCAAAGAATCCCTCTGATGTTACCAGTAAAGATGAGTGGCTAAACTAACCCAAATGCATAGTAGTTGTTTCTACCTTTTTATCAAAATAATAGCAATGCATACATTTTAAATACATTTCAGGTGAGGAAATTGGCCTAATGTAGGTCAGTTTAATCACTGAGTCACTAAGAACTAGTTTGTTGCAAAAAGTAATGGTCATTCCATGTCCTGGGATTTCTCATTTCAGACAGGTGTCAGTGTATCTCAGTGTTTGGATTTGAACATATTCATCATCATCAGGGGAAAGGCAAACAGTGTGGCTGTGGACTTGGCTACCTCGTGTCATTCACTTCTCTTGTCAACCTCTCAAAGACGTGAATTGTATCACAGGAGCACTTTGTGGGTAGTATAGGAACTTCAAGGTGACAGGAAAAGAACAGTTGACGTGTAATTGAAAACTCCACTAAAAAAGCCTGTAAGACAGATGAAAATGGGAAATCATCAGCAACATTTTCCCCTGAATATCAATCACTGCCAATCACTGATAAACTTTTCCAGTAACTCAGCCTCATGTTCCCCATTTCCCTAGGAGGGGTCATCATCCCCTGGGCGTGCAGCACACCTACAAGCAGGCGTCTTCTGGTGTTTGCCTACAGGAAGGTCATTATAAGGCAGAACAAATTAGGACAGCTCCCCCAGCAGTAGCAATTAACCTTCAGGAATCTGACAGGCATAGGTGTATTTTAGGATTGCAGAAAACATTAACCTTCTTGTTATTTACAGAAGTGAACAGTTGGAGGAAAATCTGAGATCTCCTTTGCTACCTCTCTCTTCACTTTCCTCTTCCTCATCCATCCCTTCCCCGCGCTGCCCCGCTGTGCCATTTCCCTGTGTTTCATTTATGCTATAGCTGTCTTTGAGATATGTAGAGTCCCCTGCTCATGTGGAGATGGCAGCAGTTGTAACTTGGTGCCCATCTATAAAGTCTAAACGTGGGCAGCTCTCAAACAGTTCACTTACACGTGGTTAAGTGACATCTTTTCTGCTCTGGGTCCACCCTGAGGACCAGTCTGGGAGGACTTGGTGCAGGTCCTGAAGCCTTCTGGCCTGGTTCCATGTAGTGACAGGTGTCACTGATGCCTATCACACATACAGTGCCCCTGCAGGTGCCTCTTAAATGCCCATCCATCTCCTTCCCATCTTTTTTCCCTGGGGCTCTCTAGAAAAAAATGGAACCACCCTCTCTGCAGGGGAGAGCAAACAGCAAGTTGGCTCATTCATCATTGCCTATGTCAGGTGCAAGCTAGGGATGTATGTTCAGAGACTGACACAGCACTGGCCAGAACTTACATAACAATGTTCCTTTTCCCTGTTAGCTAGGGATTTCTGATTGGGAAGAAAATAATATCTACATCATTTTAAATGTTAATGTGTAAGAACTAGCAACTCATTTTGAATATCTGCTAATCTGATGACTATTAGGCTGGATAACTTACGTTTGGATTATAATGTACAAAAATTAGAATCTTTGGGGTTTAATTTCACTTTCAATTAATGATGCTTTATTCTAGAAAAGCCATAGTGAAGATCAAAGGAAAAGTATGGGGCAATAGTCTTGCATCTCATATTAGGTGTCATTGATGCATATCCATTTAAGAGGCAGAGAGGGAAAAATATATTTGATTTTATTGAAGAACTAGGTACGATTATTTCATTTTTAAATAATCCCTAGGTTATTAGGCAACAATGTGAAAATCTAATCTGGCAACATGCTTATGATTGTCACAAGAAGACACCTATGAAGAAATTCTAAGGAGACAACTGATTCAGTATTTGATGTGGCTTCTGGCAAAGTGAAGAGATGCCAGGATTGCCCCAGCCTCTGAGGAAGCCTCTTTAATTTAAATGTGCATGCTGAGATGCAGCTGTGCTGATGAATGCATATTTATTGGACCTGGATAGGAGGCAAATGCGTAACTAATTAAACTATCCTGGTGTCAAATACTCTGGCCAACATCCCCTTAAAAAAAATCACTGCTTAAAATGCATTTTGGAAGCAAAAAGTCACCAGATAGAACTGGTTAACAAATAATATCTGTGAAAGAATGCTAAGGTGATTTTACCAAGAAACATAGGGTTTAGGAATGTCTTCAATTTAGAGATGACTTTACAAATGTTTACTTAATGAATAATGCTAATCAACTTCCTTTGCTCTCTACTTGAGACAATTTTCTCCTTATTTTATGAGATAAAAAGAAGTAAAATTGTCTAGAAAAGGTGTAGAATGGCATGTTAGCACACATTTAGTCCACCTGTCCCCTCTACAGCAGGGATATAAACTAAGTAAGTTTCTCAGTTGAGAGTCTTTCAATTGCATTATTGTTAGCCAGTGAAGAATTTCATAATGCTAATCTTAAAAGAAATGGACTGGTTAACAAAGAATGTTCTTGAAATTTGTTTCAACAAATCTGAACAAGATAAGTGGCCCTGCTAAGATGGCAGCAGAGACAGGACTAGTTAGCATCAGAATGCTGGATTTCTCTTATGTTCTGCACTCTGCAACATGTTAAATGATTCAACCTAGGCTTTTATTTCATTCATACCATGTACACTTTGGATTTTCACTATCTAATAACTAAGTATCTATTGATAGATCTAGGTGAAAGGGAATATTCCAATTTGGGGGTTTCCAAGGCAGCATAATAAATAATGCTTCTCTACCTTGCCCAGTTTCTGAACTAATCAAGTAATAAATCAGCAGTAAACTAATGGAGTACTGAAGGATCACCTTTATTACTGACAAAATTTGAACAATATATCTTAGAGTGCATTCAGATGGGCTAGAGCTGAATCCCAGAACCCAGTGGGCTTTACTCACTAGCTATAGGTAACAGTGACCTATGGCAGGTGGGCAGGCCTGCTCCCAGGAAAAAGGGGAGGGGCAGGGTCATATCACATTTATTAATCTGATAAGTAACCCCATTTGGCTCTCATACCCTCATCTTTGCTGGTAAAATGAGAGAAAGAGACCAGAGGAAGAAATAGAATGGAGAAGAAACATTGCCTCCTAACAAGGGTATTTGAATTTTGGTAGATATTGCCTTTTATGATTTTTCCTTTCAGTTGGCTATGAAAGACATGAAACCTAAGATTTTTGGGAAGCACCTTCCTTCTTTATCAACTTTGGGGCCACTAAATATGTGTATGTGTGTGTGTTTGTGTCTGCTGTGTGTGTTTGAATGGCCTTCTTTCTTTGGGCTGAGGGAACCATCTCCCTTTGTGTGAGGTGAGACGAGAGGAAGGAGAGAGGATTTAGGCTCATTACAGAAGTGATACAAAATGAAAAAGTTAACATTTAGTCGCTGATATTCAACTAAAGATTTTGACAAACAAACCTGAAACTAGGTGATAAGAGGGAAGAGAGAGAAACAGAAAGAGAATCTTCTTCTTTTAGCAAGGCAAGAGCCAAGCCTAGAAAATTCACTTATCCCAAATATTTATTGAATGCTGGCTATGGATTAGAGATTGTTCTAAGCACTGAGAATATAGCAATGGAAAAAATCTATAGATAAGTCTCTGCCCTTGCTGAGTTTTTATTTTAGTTGGGGCAGAGTTGGGATCTAGTGAGCCTAGATGATGGTTATCTACTCTGGTGAGGTAAACCAAAGCAGGCCCTGAATGCTGGATACCTGTGTCAATTCAACAGTAAGAGTCAGGGGGTTACCACAGGCCCCAATCAAGTTGGAAATGGCCATGCATCAAGCTCACCAGCTACTGACTTCAGACCTGAATGCCAGCAGGGGGAGTAGCAACCAAGTAAAAAAGAAATATGATAGCAGAGATACCATTAGATCTGAGGACTACTTCCATCCACTGACACAAAGACCTTGGTAAGCCCCTTCCCCGTCATATACCCAGATACCATTTGAGAAGAGAATGGAGAAGGTGGCAAAATTTGTAAGTGCAGATCTCCAAAGGAGAGTACTTGAGTGGATCTTGATTGAGAATGAATTATCAGTGAATTGAACATCTAAACCAGAAAGAATCTTTGTACTGGAATGGACTGAAATATTTTTATTTAGTTTCAATTTACTACATTTTCCCCAATGTCTGCCAGCAGGGAGATCTACCAGAGTGGTGTGGGTAAATTCATGACTTTGCCTTTGATGCTCTGGAGATGATGTCACATAGACAGCCAAGGTACTTGAGTGCCTCACTGCTGACCCTTTGTCCCGGACTAATTTTAATACAAAAAAAGAACCTTTTTCCTTCGTCTTTTTGAAGCTAGTGATTGTTGGTAAACTCTGTCTACTGGAGTAGATGATTCCCATTGTACACTTTATCCTAAAGGTACTAGGGTGTTCAGAGGGTAGTACAGAAATGTGAATTGTCCCAGAACTTGACTACGCCTTTGGGTTCCTCCTGGGGAGGCGAAGCAGTACCTCAATGCAAGATAAAGGGAGATGCTATGTCACAGCAAGGCTGGACCAAGGACTGCCTAATGATTTATGCTTGTTTTATTTGATCCAATGGGCCTCTTTAATCTTTCTGTAATGTCTTCACTTATTCCCCTTACATTTCTAACTGAGTTCCACCCCCAATCTTATCACTCAAACGGCTTTTGCAGGTGTCAGCAAAGACCGCCACATTATAAATCCAATGGCTTCTTCTAACAACTCATCCATATTCCTCCCATTGCATTCTTGTTTGTGGGCTGCCCTGCTGAAATTCTGTTTCTTTAAGGTTCTGAGAGTTCAATGCTAATTCTTCCTATCTTTTCTGAAAAATCTGTGTCAGTCTCTGTTATAAGCTGATCTATGTTTTCCCCAAATTCATATGTTGAAACCCTAACTCCTTGGACTTCAAAATGTGACTGTATTTGGAGATAGGGTGTTTTAAAAAGTAAATAAATTAAAATGAGGTTATTAGGATTGGCCTTAATGTAATATGAGTGGTGTCCTTGTAAGAAGAGGAAAATAGGACACAGACATGTACAGGAGGAAGACCAGGTGAAGATATAGGGAGAAGGTGGCCATCTATAAACCAACAATAGAGGCCTCCAAAGAAACCATCCATACTGACAACTTGATCTCAGACTTACATCCTCCAGAACTGTGTGGAAAATAAATTTCTTTTGTAAGCCACCCAGTCTGTTTACTTTGTTATGGTAGCCCTAGCAAATGAATGTAGTCTCTTTCATTTTTTATCTTTCTATGCTCATCCCCTGAATCTCCTAGACATTTCCCAAATGTCTGTCCCTACCTCAGTCTTGATGTTTAGCTTTGCTAATATCACATACCTCCACACATTCAGTCATTACCTCCATGAAAATGATCCTCAAATTTGTTAGGTTGAACCATATAACATACTCATTTTTGTAGGTTGAAAGTGGTTAGCTGTTGGCAATTTCATGTGGCTCAACCTGATATATCTCTACTCAAACCTTTCATGAAGCTCCAAACTTGCTTGTCCCCCCTGCCTTTTATACGTACCTATGTGATTACACTATAGGCACCTCACAAGTAACACATCCAAAATAGAACTTACCATCTCCTTAGGAAATTCAATCTTTGCGTCATCCCACTTTCAATGTTCCACACCATGGGTATCACACATGTCATGTCTGCCTTCCATATCTACTCCCTTAGTACAGGCTCTTTTAGGGGAATGGTTGGAAGCCTTCCAACACTTTGCAAGTTAGAGTGTGGTTCCTGGACTTGAAGCATCCTCATTCTCTTGAAGCTTGTTAGAATGAAGAATCTCACTCCCCACCCAGACTTGTTCAATCAGAACTCGCATTTTTAAAAAGATCCCCAAGTGATTCTTAAATTAAAGTTTGAAAAGAACTTTCTTAGAATATGGTTGTAGCCATAGGAATTCTAACTCTCCAGAAAGATGTTATCAAGTTATTTTTCCACTGGTAGTGAGACAGTTTAAGAAAACTCAACTCACCATAGTCTCACCAGCACAGAGTATTACTCTTTTTTTTTGAGAAAAATGAAGGAATTTTATTTATTTATTTGTTTGTTTGTTTGTTTGTTTAAATTTCTATTGAGTTATAGTCATTTTACAATGTTGTATCAAATTCCAGTGTAGAGCACAATTTTTCAGTTATACATGAACATACATATATTCATTGTCACATTTTTTTTTCGCTGTGAGCTACCACAAGATCTTGTATGTATTTCCCTGTGCTGTACAGAATAATCTTGTTTATCTATTCTGCATATGCCTGTCAGTATCTATAAATTTTGAAATCCCAGTCTGGTATTACTCTTAACTTTAAAGAAACCCTGCAGTTTTGATAAGTGAAAATTCATATTTTAGTATAATATTCATCCTCTTTGGGTACTGGTGAGTTTCTTTATTAACATTTACTTATGAATTTTCTGTTCATAGCATTTGGTAGTTGTTTTTTCATTTAATTATTTGTATACTTTTCTAAACTCTATTTTTATTTTTACCTTTATTATTTCAATGCAGACAAGTCCTAGGACAATTTGTTAACCTGTTGAATTTGAACTGAAGGAGTCTCAATATTCCTGACAGACCTACTTTTTAACTACATAAACTTTGAGGAATAAATTGTTTTCTTCCCAAGTGCTTATAGTCAGCTATGTAAGTCACCAGTCTTTACTTAATACATGAGCACAAATGGGAGGAAATTAATGGATAATGATTATTTACAATGCATGCTACAGCCCTTGACACACAGTAGGAACTGGGGGTGATTCTGAACTGAGTTGCAGAGCAAAAATATAATAAAGTGTGATCCCATTCAGCAGCCTCTTTTCTAAACCTAATGCTGCAACACACATTCACACTCAGATGCTTCTGGGGAGCCGAGATGGAGACTGAGACACTGATCATTAGGAATCATGCCCTTTCTTATCATTCAGAATGATTAGTCTGCTGGTTGTGGCCATCTGGGCAACCTGGGAGGTGGCTTGACAAGGTTACTTAGGTCAGAGCAGGATAACAAGCAGCCGAAGAAAGACTATATGCTATTTAAGAAAATAAATAAACAGCCCTGATCATGCTCCTAAAGCCGGCAGCTTCACTTTGCAGTTGAGTAAGCTGTACTTGTCTTCCTTGTTTCTCTTTGTTTATGAGGATTTCTAAGTCCTTGCCTGTTGACGGTGTAATTTGCTTAGCCAGACAAGCAGGTAGTGTACACAATAAGTTATTCTAAATAAAAGGGGTGATTAATCAAGGAAAATCAAACTGAGAGCCCTAGTACCACTCCTTCCTGGCTGGTCCCAGACTCCCAGCTTGTTTATTTAGTGTCACCCATAGTCTGTCATGGCTGACCTAAAACTATCAGGAACAGCCACAATGGCAGCCAAGCATAAACAAAAATCTGAACTGAAGGTGCAGAGGGACTGCCATTCCGCAGATAAGATCTATTGCTGTAATAGCCCTTGATTATGAAGACCAAAGGAGAAAAAACACCAAATATACAGACACTTTTCTGTTTATTTATACATGAAGAAGGAGGGGGAAGCAAATCATTTACAAAGAGGAGGGAAAAAAGGGAATAAGGTTTCATTACATGTCAGTGTTTCTCAGTTTATACAACAAGATTCTGTGATAGCAGGGGTTTGCTTCTGGTCTCCTTTGTTTGTGTATTGACATTTTGCAATGCTTAAAAAAATTGCACACTGGGGCCAGAGATAGCAGAAAGAAAGAAGAATCGAGGTGGGAAAACCTACTAGGCTGTTACCTAGGGAAAGAACTTTTTTCTTTTCCGTGAAAGTACTCCAGCTGAGCTATAGATTTAAGCCAAAAATGTGTAGGTTATTGGATGGTCTTTCATGTAAAATGATGCATTAGGAGATTATGCTTTTCAGGTGAACAGGATCTCTTAATTATTGAACATACACATGATGCATTTTCAACATGCAGGAAGCAGTCTTTGGTAAAATCCTCACTTTTCTATTTGCTGTGGTGCTCTTTCTGCAGGGGAACCCTTTCACTTTTTCCATTGGTTTATTTAAGTGTATAACGTTTGGAAAGAAAGTTAGCTGGAGATACTTCGTACCAGAATGTGACGGATGCAGGTGCCAGCTTCAGAGCCAGTCTGTTCACTACCTCAAGATGAAATGTGTAAAGATTACTTACACCCTTAAAGAGCCCCACAAGTTTTGGGAAGCAATGGAAATGGATCTCCTTGTTGTTTGTAGGTGCTACACTGCTGTTGCTCATGTTCCAGGGGCTAAATTTATCCATTTAATGGAGAAGTGTGCTTGTCCTACTAGCATTCCAATTTATAAAATGTGTAAGAGGAAGGGCAAGAGGTTTCCAATAGGATACCACTACTGAGGAATACTGCTTTATTGTTCTCTGTTGGTCAATTACTGGGACAAATGGCTGCAAGAAGTTCTCCTCAATCTATTTTCTTGCAGCCCATGCAGTATTACTTTTCACTCCAAAGGGTAAAGCTCTGATGCTTTATCACATTCCAATGCTCAAAAGGGAAATTGCTGGTAAGATACTTAACACTAAATGCATCCATTCTGGTATACTGACATTGCCTGGGACTACAGATATATTTCAGCAAATCACACTTGCACACTAAGGAGTTGGGATCTCATTCTCTGAGGCACTGGTGGAAATAGAGGGCTCTGCCTAGGGAGGGCACAAAATGAGGGTTGGCATTATCAAGACATTGCACTGAAAAGGTGAAACGTTCTATCAGCTACTGTGAAAAACCCCAACTGTGTTCACTTGCACAACTGGCTGAAAATTCATTTTCTTTTCCCTCTTGGATGTTTTGTGGCAAAGAAACATCTGGGAAAAGGCTGGCATTAGGGCTAACACAGAGTACACAAAGAGTCAGAGAAAGGTCATGTGGTTAGGACTAAACCAACTTCCAAATTTGGACGGATACTTCAGTCCACGTTCTGAAAGCTCTTCTAAATTTCTATTTCTACTTTAGCAGTCTTCTAATGATTCAGGATCCAAAGTCTGGAAGATGCTTCTGAAGTGCAGCACTATTTTTTTCTGGGCCGGCTTTGAGCCTAACACACCATTCTCTTTCTCTGGATGCCTCCAGTCCTGTCCAGTGTGGCTCCCACTCTTTACCTCGGAGGTGTTTTTTGTGCACGGCAATTACTTGTGATGGAATGCCTCTGTACACACAGATTATTAGCTGCATTGAGGCTATTTTTAGAATGAAATATGATGATCAGAAACAAGTGATTTATTATCACATGCATCAGTTATGGTCTATCTGATTTTCCTGGTCTATAAAAAGTGTTTTTTCTCATACAGTTTTTTTAAGCTGAGATATAATTCACATACTATAAAATGCACCCTTTAAAAGTGTACAGTTCAGTGGGTTTTAGTTTATTCACAAAGTTATATAACCATCACCACTACCCAACTCCAGGACATGTTCATCATCCCCAGAAGAAACCCCACACCCATTAGCAGTCAATTCCCATTCCTCCCTATTCCCAATTCCTGGCAACTATTAATCACCTTCTGTATGAATTTACCTATTCTGGACATTTCATGTAAGTGGAATTACACTATATGTGGCCTTTGGTGTCTGACGTCTTTCATTTAGCATAATATATTGAGGTCCATCCATGTTGTAGCATGTATCAGTGTTTCATTCTTTTTATTTTTTAACCCCTCATTATTTTAGAGCAATTTTAGGTTTCAACAACAGCAAGAGAGAGTTACAGATATTTTTCATATACCTCCTGCCCCTACATATGCATATCGTCCCCCTTTATCAACATCACTCACTAGAATGGTGCATTTTTTAATAGAGGATGAACCTACATTAACACATTATAATCACCCAAAGTTCATAGTTTACATTACAGTTCACTCTTGGTATTGTGCATTTCATGGGTTCAAACAAGCATGTAATAATGTATTTCCATCATTATACTATCTTATGGAGTATTTTCACTGACCTAAAAATCCTCTGTGCTCTGCCTATCCGTCTCCCCACTACCACTGATCTCTTCATTGTCTTTATAGTTTTGCCTTTTCCAGAATGTCATACAGTAGCCTTTTCAGATTGGCTTCCTCCAGTTAGTAATATGCATCTAAGCTTCCTCCATGTCTTTTCATAACTTGATGGCTCATTTCTATTTAGTGGTGAATTATATTCTTTTGTCTGAATGTACCATATTTACCTAATAAAGGACATGGTAATTGCTTCCAAGTTTTGGCAATAATGAATAAGGCTGCTATTAACATCTATGTACAGGTTTTTGTGTGGACATAGTTTCCAGCCCCTTTGAGTAAATAGCAAGGAGTGTGATTGCTGGATTATATGGTAAGACTATGTTTAATTTTATAAGAAACTGCCAAACTGTCTTCCAAAGTGGTTGTACTGTTTTGCATTCCACCAGCAATGGATGAGATTTCCTGTTGCTCCACATCTTTACCAGCATTTGGTGTTGTCAGTGTTCCAGAATTTTGCTTTATTAATAGGTGTGTAGTGGTGTGTCATTGTTTTAATTTTCACTTCCCCAATGACATATAATGTGGAACAGCGTTTCATGTTTACTTCCATCTGTATATTTTCTTTGAAGAGGTATCTGTTAAGGTCTTTTACCTATTTTAAAATCAAATTTTTGTTTTCTTATTCTCAAGTTTTTAAAGTTCTTTGTATATTTTGGATAATAGTCCTCTATCACATTTGTCTTTTGCAAATATTTCCTCTCAGTCTGTGGCTTGTCCTATAATTCTCTTAATACTGTTTTTCAGGTAAAATTTTAATGTTATCTTCTAGGAGTTTTATAGTTTTGCATTTTACATTTAGTCTGTGATCCATTTTAAGTTAATTTTTGTGAATGATGTAAGATCTATGTCTAGATTCATGTTTTTGCATATAGATGTCCACTTGTTCCAGCACCATTTATTGAGATGACTGTCTTTGCTCCATTGTGTTGCTTTGCTCCTTTGTCAACAATCAGTTATTATATTTATAGGGACCTATTTCTCAGTTCTCTAGTCTGCTCCATTGACCTATTTGTCTATTCTTTCACCAATACTACCATGTCTTGATTACTGTAGCTTTAGAGTAAGTCTTGAAGTTAGATAGTGTCAGTCCTCCAACTTTGTTCCTCTATTTTAGCATTGTGTTGGCTATTCAGGGTCCTTTGCCTCTCCATATAAAATTGAATCAGTTTGTTGATTATTTCCTTCTTTGTATGACTGAATAATATTCCATTTTATGAATAAACTACATTTTGTTTATCCATTCATTAGTTGAAGGACATTTGTGTTGTTTCCACCTTCTGGCTATTTTGAATAATACTGCTATGAATATTCATGCACAGGGTTTTTTTTTTTTTTTGAACAGTTCTTTTCATTTCTCTTGAGAATATATTTAAAGTGTAATTGCTGAATCATATAGTATTTCCATGTTTGACTTTTTGAAGACCTTCCAAACTGTGTTCCAAAGCAGCTAAAATATAAGTATTTATAAGTTCATAGTTTTATAATTGCCATTCAAACAACCGTCCTTATTTCTATAAATTTAACTATGCTTTCTTTTTATTTTAACTCTTCTATATAAAATATTTTTTGGTTAGAGTTCCATTTTATGTATTGGATAATTAAATTAAAATTAGTTTAATTTAAATACCCATTCCTTATTCCTTAAATTTTTTCTGACTCAAAATTTTTACCATACCATAGCAGTCAGTATTAGAGACAAACTAAAAATTATAATTACATTGATAATTAATAATCAGTATTACATAGTTGAATGACTATATGTGTTAATAGCTGTTATTAGGAAACTACGTTGACAATATGGCTCCTTTTGCTCTTTTTGTTTGTTTAAATAATACCCTGTTTTACTGAAAATTACCTGGGACTATATCCTAGCTGTGAAATGTTCTATTTTATTTAAACATATTTATAAAAATCAAATGCATTTTAATTTACAGTAAGGAAAGAAGCCTTAAAAAACACATCATAATTGAAAGAAAGCAACTATTAACCTTGACAGTAGACTAGTAAACTAACCACTCTGCCAACTGTTCTCTAGGTACTCTACAAATGATTAGCTGATTGTTTAAAATGTTAGTCTGAACTATGTTGTTGGGACCAGTAGAAATGTGGAGGTCAAATACCACTTAAAACATCTGATGATAATTGAGAACTTTTTCAGAGATAAGTACAAATATTGGAAATAAATCCTACTGTTTGTATATCTAGTAAAGAAGAAATGGTTCTTTATATTCTGGGTCTCATGCTATTTTTTAATAAATGAGTTTAAGAATGGATTAGGGGAAAAATAATGATCTGGATCGCCTGCTAAACTTAGGAAATTGCCTTTCTTCTAGCTTTATACTTAGGTTCCATTTATCTAGCTCTTCCAATTTTTAGCAAGTTTAGATGTTCTATTCTTGTATACCATTTTGTGATGAGAATGGGATTAAAACTCATGAGAAATTGAATGGGAAAAGAGGAGAAACATCCTCTGGGAGAGAATATGAAGTGCATTTTAGAAAATATTAAGTTTAAAAAATCAATAACTGAGCATTTCTAAAGGTAAATAATATCAGACAGGAAACAAACAAGCACCATTATAGTCAATAGTCAGATTAGAGACACTCCCCAGCAAGGACCTTGTGGCACCACGGAAACCAATGCAAACTCTGTTAAGATGTTGAAATTGTTATTCATTTAGGAGAGTGTCTCATATAAAAGATGTACTACAGTGTTTGAGACCACATTCCCCACTCAGGTGGAGAGTTACTTGCAGGTCTAAAAGGCTGATGTGCTTTTGTGGAGTAGCAGATCAATTTGAGTGTAGCAAATTAGCAGTTTAGACTTACGGAGCAAGCTTAGGACAGGTAATAAAACTTTCTTGAGAAAAGCTTGCAAATTTTGTATGTAAAAATAATTAATAGTTGATTCCAATTTTAAAATGGCATTCATTGTTCCACTTGTCTACTATCAAGATTTATAATAATGATGTCATCATTATTCCTGCTTCAGAGATGAAGTTTCTGCACAGAACCACATTAGTATATTCCTTGTTTATGTTATGAGTCACAGTAGCAAGTAACAGAAAACAATTTGAGTAAGCTTAAGTTGGCAAGAAGAACACATTATAAAGATATAGAGATGTCTTAGGGAATCCAGTAGTGGGAAGGATTTGGGGATTAGAAAGGAATTAAAACCAAGGACTAGAAAGCTTTTATTTTCTTTCTGAAGACTGGTTTCTTCCGCGTGACAAGTGAAATCTCTTTCTCACATTTCTAAGTATATATCTCCCAGGTCCAGACACCCCCAAAAGGACTGCTTTTCAGTTCTAAATTCAATTTCTGAGAGAAGGGAGTATGTTAGGCTGAGATTGAGGCAGGTGCACATTCTTGTCCAGTCAACCATGGCCACGGGATGGGGTTATAAATAAAAATGGCTGCTGATATGTCTACCATCATGGATGGGGTGGCAGTGGATGTAGAATGCCAGGCAGTGTAACGTAGCATGTTGTGTGTGATGTGGGCAGAAACTGATCCAAGTATGTTATCAGCTAGAACTAATTTCACATTGCATAGAATGAGAATGTGAACAGAAAAGCATTGGTCCTACTCTTCAACAACAGTAGCTATATTGTATTACTGTCCCAGAAAACTCTGCATGTGGTTATTATACAAAGAAAACAAATATTGACTTATATGTACTTTTTTTTTTCAAAGTACAAATCAAAGGATGCATTCTTAAGGGAGAATATGGTAGATATTGTTTACCAATCTTTTGAATACATACTCCAACCAGGGGAAAAATCAATTGCTTTTTAGTTGTCTTTATTAAAAGTCTTGTGAGGTCTTCAACAAAGAGCTGTCGGTTCAAGAAATTTCAGAGCCAAGTAACTGTTTATTTAAGGGCAATGTATAAAAGTGCAGTTGAACACAGCAGTTGGGAGGTTGCTGGCGTGACTGCTGAAATACAGTGCGCAATCCTGTCTTTTCCCCATACCCCTGAGGAATAAAACTCAAATAGACTTTGTTATTAACATCAACATTTTAGAGGTATCCAATATTCTATAAATACTCAAACTCAAATAAAAAGCCATTATAGTATGTTAACTGTTTTCCAGGAAAATTTTGCTTTGGAATTTTTATATTTATTAAAAATAAAAGAGAAGTTCTAGTTTTCCCTTCCTTTGGCTATTTTGTCTTTATTTGTATATGCACATTTTATATACACACTTGTATATTCAGCTATATGCCATTTTAATCACACAATTCCCTATTTGCAAAAGCAAAGACAAAAAAGAAAACCAAAACCCCAAACCAGACATATATGACTTTACAAGGAAAGTATATTAAGAGGTGCTTGTTAATAATTCTAAAGAAGTATTTTTTTTATTATAGTTGACAGAAACTTCAAAAGAGGGAGGGTTCCCCTAAATTTGGGGACCAGGAAATCAGAAAATGTCTTCATGAAGGAAAGTGGATATAAAATTGTAAGAGAAAGAAATTATAAGGTAAAGAAATATCAGTCAAAGTCACTGGGTGGAGAGGGAGGGGTGGAAATAAAATTTCTTAAGCCGTATTATGTGGCTGAGATGTTGCTAGGAGGTATAGAAATAGTTTAAACTGGTGGTAATAGTGAATGTTTGACTGGAACATGGAGTATAAAGAATAGAGTACAGGCTGTTGTAGTTTTGCATAGTAGTGTGGGATCATAAAAATGCCTGTGCAAGCTGAAACCATGCAAAGTGGTCTTAATAATCAATGGGAAAACTACAATTGTTCAGTGACTTAAAAAATTTGTCAAAAGAGTAAGAACTGCATTATTGCCAGTTATAAATATATAGAGAAATTAGAACATTAAAACTATGTACTATACTGTAATCAAAAACATGAAAAACATTGAAAATTTAAGTACATTATTATTTTTATTGAAAACCTATCAAAAGTAGTTTTAAAGGTACTTGTCATCTTCTTGCCTATAATTTATGATAGGGAGTGAACTTTTTCTATGCTTTGGCATATTGTCATACTCCTTTCTAAGTTTTGATTAACTTCCAACATTTTATTCTTCATGCTTTCAGTGTCCCAAAATATTTCTGAGAGCTTTTTTAATATTGAAGTTGTTTGCCAGCATCACTTCCTCTGGGACATCTTCATTCTTTCTGTCAAAATACTTTTCTCATTTATGTTGATAAGTTCACCTTCACTAAATTCCTTTGGCTGTATATCCGGAGTCTCTCACATGGTAGCGCTAACAGTAGTCCCATGGTCAACTATTCCTTCCATAACTCTGTTTACGTTGGATTAGAATTTCACTTTTGACGTCATCACTTTTCATTTCTTTGCTAGTATTTGTATATTTCTTGGCCAATTCCCTCTTTCAGTTATTCATTTTTATAAATTGTCATGTGAGTTTATCACTGGGAAACAACACAGTTGTACGCTTCCCTGTTGGTGCTGGAACTGAATATCAGATGTGCAGTGGCCAATCACTGGCAGACTTTGAAAGAAATGATGTGATTGGTCACTGACTATGGTGCATGTCTGTTATTTACAGAGGGATTTGTGGACTGAAGAACTAGGTGTGAGGTTTGTACTTCATGCAATTACTCGCAGTAAATATACTGTGGTAACTGAAATTTGAGCCATTTTGTTGGGGAACTGGTATCATTGAACTTAACTGTGGTAACTGAAATTCATGCCAGTACTGCACAAAGTGAGGAATGCCTGTGCAGAACAAGGATATAGTTTCCAGAGAAGACTAAAGGACAGAAAAGGGCCATTTTTAATGTCTTAAAAAATTAAGGTGATATTCCCATAACCTACAATTAACCATCTTAAAGTGTACTGTTCAGTGATATTTAGTGTATTCACCATGTTGTACAACTACTACCTCTCTCAACTTTCAAAACAGCCTGTACCCATTTAGTAATCACTCCCCGTTTTCCCTCCCCCATTCCCTGGTAACTACCAATTTATGTTCTGTCTTTGCAGATTTGCCTATCTGGGTATATTATATAAAAGGAATCATCCAAGATGTGACCTTTGCGTCTGGCTTATTTCACTGAGCATAACATGTTCAAGGTTCATCCAAGTTGTAGCATGTGCTAGCACTTCATTCTTTTTCATGGCTTATTAATATACCATCATATGGCTGTACCTCCATTTGCTCTTGCATTCATCTATGGACATTTGGCTTGTTTCTACCTTCTGACTATTTTCACCTTTTGGATAATGCCGCTATATACATTTGCAAACATGTTTCTGTGTGGATGTGTGTTTTCATTTCTCTTGGAGTGGAATTGCTGCGTGGGTCATATGGTAATTCTGTGTTTAACTTTTTGAAGAGCTGCCTGTACATATCTTGTGGTGCACATATGTATGCATTTCTTTTGGGTGGAGTTGGTGGGTCTTAGGGTTTGTATATGCTCAGCTTTGGTAGATGGGGCTGAACAGTTTCCCAGTGCAATTGTACCAATTTTTACTCCCACCAGCAGTGTATTAGAGTTCCACAACCTTGTCGACATTAGGTATTGTCAGGCTAATTTTAGCAATTTTTGGTGGGTATGTTGTGGTATGCTATGGTTTTACTTTGCATTTCCCTGATTACTTATGAGGATGAACATCTTTTCATATGGTAATTTTCTATTTGTATAGCCTCTTGCAAAACACCTGTTCAAATCTTTTCTTGTTTTACTGTTGGGTCATCTATCTTTTATAAATTGATGGATAGGAGTTGTTTATCATTCTAGAAATGAGTCTTTTTTTGATCATATGTATCATGAGTATTTTCTGCCGCTCTGTGGCTTGCCTTTTCTCTCTCTTAATGGTGTTTCTGATGAAAAGAAATTTCTATTTTTAATGTCTTTCAAATCATTAATCATTTCCTTTATGATAGGGTTTTTTTGTGTCTTGTTTAAGAAAAATTTTCCCTACTCCAAGCTAATGAAAATATTTCCTATGTTATCTCCTAGAAGTTTAATTAGTTTTCATTTCACATTTAGATCTACATTCTAACTGGAATTAATTTTAGTGTACGACATGAGGTGTGGAAGTCCAGATGAGTTTTTTTCCATATATGTCTGACTCCAAAGACCACTTGTTTCCTTATCACACTGTAGTGCCCCCTTGGTCATAAAGCAGGTGTCTCTATGCATGGTTCTCTTTCTGCTCTTTTGTTCCATTGGTCGTTTTGGTTATCATTGTGTCAGTACCACATTATCTTAAATATTGTGGATTTATAATACATTTACATATCTAGTTGTATAAATCTTTCAACTTAGGTTTTCATCTTCAAGATTGTCTTGGCCATTTTTGACACCTTGCTGGTCAATATACATTTTAGAATCTGCTTGTTGATTTCTATACACATGCATACTATGTATTCCCAAACAACAACAAAACTAAACAAAACAAAAATAACCACATCACTTCATTGGGTTTTAATTCACTCTATAGATCAATTTGAGGAGGATTAAGATCTTTAGAACACTGAGTCTTCCAATCCACAACTATTACATATTCCTCCATTTTTGAGGTCTTAGTAATGTTTTATAGTTTTCTAATGGAGGACTTGCACAACCTTTTGTTAGAAGTTTATTCTTAGGTGTTTAATGGTTTTGATGCTTTTGTAATTGGTATTTTAAATTTTTTGTTTTTAATTTTTTTTCCTGATACATAGTTAATTTTTGTACATTGCTCTTGTTCCCAGTGACCCTGATAAATCTGTTAGT
The DNA here is from genome assembly GCF_048773025.1 of Camelus bactrianus. Taxonomy (NCBI): domain Eukaryota; kingdom Metazoa; phylum Chordata; class Mammalia; order Artiodactyla; family Camelidae; genus Camelus; species Camelus bactrianus. The sequence goes on from NC_133544.1 coordinate 68,366,950, forward strand.
TCTGACAGCATATATATAGATTATTCAACCACAGTCATGTCAGCTGTGAATAATGAGCTCTCAAGTCTAATAAACTCTTTGTTTCTTTGTTTTTGCCTTTTTGCACATGCCAGGACTTCCAATATAGTGTTCAATAGAAATGGGAACTGCAAACATAATTGTCTTGTTCCTCATCTCAGGATGGGGTTGCTGGTGATTTTGCCATATGGGTCATCCATACACTCAGTGCCCTTCAACCTTACTCAGATCTTCACCTCTTAGGACTTCACCTCTTAGGACTTTCCTGAACTTTAAAGGTACATAAACATACAGAATGCCAGTCAGAATGGAGTGACAATGTGAAGTAACAAGTGTTTTCTTATGTAATATGGAGCTGTTATTAAAAAAAGAAAAGAATACTCTCTAAGTCAGGGAGGAGAAACTGATGGCTTGCATAGTCAGTTCTCAGGCTGATGGAAGGGAGGGAGAAAAGGAAAGCGGGATGTGATTGCTGTTACCACCATATCCTCAAATACAAACATCAGGGATCACTAGCCTCCTGAAGGCTTATTAGCTTTGTGCTTTAAAAAAAATAGTTTTATCCTTATTTTTTATTAAAGGGTAGTCAATTTACAATGTTAGTTTCAGGTGTATAGCAAAGCAATTCAGTTATACATATACATACATATTTTTTTTTTCAGTTTCTTTTCCATTATGGCTTATTACAAGAAATTGAATATAGTTCTCTGTGCTATATGATAGGTCCTTGTTGTTGATCTATTTTATATATAGTAATGTGTATCTGTTAATCTCAAACTCCTAATCTATCCCTCCCCACCCCACCCCAAAGTAACCACAGTTTGATTTCTATGTCCATGAGTCTATTTCTGGTTTGTGAATAAAATTCTTATCTTTTTTTTTTAGATAGCACATATAAGCAACATCATATGATATTTGTCTTTCTCTTTCTGACTTACTTCACTTAATATGAAAATCTCTAGGTCCATCCATGTTGCTGATAATTGCATTATTTAATTCTTGTTTGTGGCTCAGTAGTATTCCACTATATATATATTTATCTTCTTTATCCATTCACCTGTCAATGGACATTTAGGTTGTTTCCATGTCTTGGCTATTGTAAACAGTGCTGCTGTGAATATTGGGGGGCATGTGTCTTTTCAAATTATAGTTTTCTCCAGATATATGCCCAGGAGTGGGATTACTAGAGCTCTGTGCTTTTGAGAATGGCTTCCAGTGAGAACTATCTGGTTGAATGATGTGTATGAAACATATAACATCTACACTGTCTGCATGTTGGAGGACCCTTCCTGGAATAACCATGAATCCATTCCTACATTTTGTTTGCCATCATCTACCTTCCTTCCACTAGGGATACTCCCGCACCCCTCAGTCCCTGAGCCTGGAGGAGATTCCCAGAATACCTTGACACCCAGGCTATTTCACACTTGCACCTTGGAGAATCTAGAGAATTGCTGAATTTGTGGGACTTGCCTAGAGGCTAGACCAGAGAGAGCAGAGGAGAAATGCAAGGAGAAAAAGGCCATTTTGTAAAGGGTCTTAAATGCTAAGCTGAGACCTTCGGACTTAATTGAGTATACAGTGGAGAGCCACTGCAGGCTTTCGATCAGATGAGTGAAAGGATCAAAGCTGTATTTTAGAAAAATCAATCCCACAGTGGTAGGAAAGCTGGTTTGGAAGGGGAGAGATCTGTTAGAAAATGATTTTAAGAATCAAGCTAAAAATTAATGAGGGCCTGACCTGTGATTGTGAGCATGGGTAGGAAAAAAGACAAATAGGAGAAACATGGTTCCAGTCCCTAGCCCAGTCCTCTGCCCACACTGGGTACTCATTAACTGCTGAGGTATCAGGTAGATCCAGACCGCAGTGCAGTTTATAGCTCTGTTTCCAATAGTAAAAGAATGCTTATTAGATTATCCTATCACTGTTCTCCATCCTACTAGGAAGCCATATGTAGCTGGTGCGTTCTTGGCAACTTTACAGGACAGAGTTGCTGCCTTGTGTACATCTGTATCCAATATAGACTGCACAAGGTCTTTTTATTTTCATTTCCTGGTATAGGGTTCTTGACACTTTCTCCCCAGCTCCCTCTACCCCAGTTCCTCCCATTCATTATTCAGAATTTGCCTGAAGCATCAAGACCAGAGGGAGAAATCCTAGGAACAGATACAGCACCAAATTATAAAACTAAGGTGGTTGGTTGTGGCTAAGTTTTCTGCTATAGGATGCACTCCATTGCACTTTGAGGAAAAAAATGCCATGCTGAGCTGCTCTTTTAGAAACGCAATGCTTACCTGCTGTTCAGTCCTCTCAGGCAAATTCTAATGACTCCATAAAGAATAAAGCAGGTGCAACTGAAAGCACCCAGGGATTCAATACTTAGGCTCCCCTGGGAATCTTGCTGCCAGAGGAAAATCTTGAAGAAATGGGTGATAAGGCAAAGAAAGGGGAATCTTTGGCCTAGCCAACAGCTTAGTGCGAGGAGGGTGAGAGGAAATCATCGAATAAGAACAGGCTCATGTGGGTCTGATGCCAAGCACTTGGAAGACTCAGAGGGTCTGCTGCGTGTGAAGTGACATTATCTGGTTGGGAAGTTTCTGCATTGAAAATGTAAATGTTGCTACCGCAGAACCCCTGAGACTCTACAGAACCAGCAGACGTGAGTCCTTAAATGAGCCAGGCCTCCAGACCTCACCACTGAAGCATGGAGATCAGTCAAATTGGAGGAGGATAAGAAAATGAAGAAAAAAAAATACAAAAACACATGATTTGTGTTAAGTGCAAAATCTTTAGAGCACTTGGTAATATCACAGCATTGGGGAGGCATGTAGATGTTTAGTAATCATTGTTGATTCTTGTAGTACCAGATGGGCTCTCAAGCCTTGCCTCAGAACTACTTCTATAGATAAAATTCCTGCTGTTACTGTGGGTTATCAAGAGTTAGAATGGACTCTTGGTTAAAATACTTCTATACATTTACAAGTAATTTAGAAGCCTGGGTAAGTACCTAATTGCCCTATGCTTTCATTTCTTCAGTTTTATAAGTTATTTTTCATTTACTCAGTTCTATTTTAAAGTATCTTTAAATCTCTAACTAGTCGCCATCTTTGAATTTCCTGGGTTTTGTGGCAATAGGCTATAAATAAGGAATAGATAAGGAAAAGTCTTCAAGATAAAGGATTAGAATTTAGACTTGACATCTTAGTCACAAGGCATTCCTGGTGAGGTTTCCGCTTCACTTCATTTTGGATTATAATAGCTAGCTTATGGCACATAGCAAACACTTGTGGTAACAACTGCTAGTATTGTCCTCATTTCACTATGAAGAAAGGGAGGGTCAGTGAATTTGAGAACTTGCCTGAGGCCATTTGGCCACTGAGTGACGGAGCCCTGGTCCTCTGACTCCAAATCCCTGCTTCTTCTATCACATTATGGAAATTAACTATTTACTTTTTTTCATTCTTGCTTTTATTGCATTGAAGCATTTCAAGTCTCTCTGGTCCCCAACAGCATCTTTTTTTTCCTCCCAGTGGAACTTTATACTTCTGCAGAACAAGAAGAATGCCTTTTACTTCTTCAAGTCCCTTGAAGCAAATGGTATAATGCCTCTAAGACTTTAGCAAAGGTTCTGAGTGGGCTGTACTGTCTCTTCTAGTTCTTTCTCTACTTCTCTCTTCTTGGTCATTCAATCAGTATTCATTTATTTGGTGACTGTCTCATTCTTTTTGTCTTGAATCTATTTTCTGGTGTATGAGATTATTATTCTGAAAGTGACCCAAGGACGCAAAGGATTGTCTTTTAGGCGTATGTAAATTACATACACCTTTAATTATAAATGTTTTTGTAGCCTTGCCAACCAGTTAGTACACGTGGGCATAGAAACACAGTGCAGTAGAAAACAGTGACAAAGAGGAGGAAGACTACATGAAATTGTTATTGATGGATTTGAAGGAAAAACTGAGCTTGCTAGAATCGTATTTTGTCTATGTTAGAGTTTCCTTTCGAGTCTAGAAGCCGACCTTCTGGCAGCCTGATGGTTTTGGCTACACTGTGACTGTGAATCTCACGGTTTGCTGACCCCTAATGCGCAGAGCAGTCAAACACAAAGAGGATGGAATCTCTCCTTATCCACTTTGACTAGCTGTGTAGCCCATTCTTTCCCTCAGTGTTTCATTTGTAATATAGGAGAAGTACTAATGCAGTTCCCAGGACTGTTTCATAGGCTACTAACAAAAATGGAGTATCAAACATGAGCAAAGCTGCATGGCACACGTTAATGGAATTATGGGAAGCAGAGAAATAGCGCTTGAAACGCTCACCATACCCGCATACTTCAGGCTACAGCTTCTGATGCTCATTTCCTACTGGATTTTATTCCTCCATTCTATTTACACATGGTATGAATTTATATGCTTACATTTTTCACGTGTAGTTTGGTAACTAGAAAGATTTATTGAATGTGTTATTATCATTTGGCGGGGGCTTGTACTTTTCATCACTACTCTCCGTATTTAGGGTTTGTAAGTAGCCTTTAAAATATTTGCCCAGACTGAAGCTCAGAAGATGAGATTTCAGTCAGTTTTGAAGTGTGAATTAGTATAGATTTTCAAAACCAATGGAGTGCTGTGTTTATTATGAATGGGGTCTAAGTTACAGTAAAGTCTAATTCAAAATAGTCTGCTTTAAAACTGACAAGTTATGGCAGTATCTTTACAAATATACTCTAACGGGTAGATGGCATCGCTTCTACAAGGAGGGTCTGGTGGCTTTTCAGCTGTGCTGGCTTTTATTCAATTATGCAGATTATCACCGTTTTCAGCTTTATCATATGCCTAAATGGCTTTACTATATATAAATATATATTTACCTGAAGTGGGAGAACAAGAACCACTCCATTTTTTTTTTTGGAGGGATTATATTTTTAGAAATTATGTCTTCTTTTTTGGAGAAATTTAAGGACACTAACTGTGTATTCTAGAATACTCTGCTCTATCTATTTACTAATTTTGCCATATGCAAATTGAGTCAGGTTAGTATTAGTAGAGCCTACTTTTTATTTATGTTCATTGGTTTTGGGTTAAAATAACATTCTGCTCTAGGCTGGAAAGATACATTTTTGAGGATCTCTTGATGTTTCAAAGTGTCGCTGTCACATAGTGGATAATTTTGGGTCCACTTTACAAAAGAGAAAGAAGGTAGGACCTAAAGATTTAGGAACTCACTTAATGAAGAGAAATTATTTAAATATGAGTGTTTACAATCAGGTATGGAAATACATCTTCTATGTGTGTGTTTGCTATTTAAGCTACTCTAAAAATGTCTAAGACACCAAGAGGAGTAAAAACATTTTCTCTCTCCTTTGTGAAAGGAGGTTGTGTATTGAGGATTTGTTTCCTTCTACTTCAGAGAATGTAGCTAAATGACGTGTTGCTGAATGCTAGGGTCCTTCATGACAGTCTCTTTCTGGTGGGATGTTAAGTCCTATGGGGAGAAAAGAAGTAGGATTAAGGACAAAAGATACAGGAACCACAAATAAAGAATGGAAGCTCAAAAAATAATGAGAATGGGGCAGGAATGTCTGGGCATGTACCCCTCTCCCCATCCCTGAAAGTTATCCACTAGGCAGCCTGTGGTCAAATGGTGCTATGGCTAATTGCCTGGGAGAAGAACTGATGTGAAGCTAACCTGGAGCTCTAAGTACCCAAGAGCTATGTAGAAGAGAATCTGAACCCGCCCCAAAATAGAGGCCAAAAGAGGATTCATCCTACCAGTGTATTGTCCAGTCATTACAGGAAAGGAATCAGTACTATTTGAGGGCTGAATCTGTGCTTACCTGGTCTTTGGACCCTTAAGGAATGTGATTCTTTGTGCCCAGGAGACCAGGAGACTTAGAATTCCTAATGGGACCTTATACCCAGTAGAATGGAGGGAGAGATGCTCCTGTGTCTGTATTTCATGGCCAGACTCAGGCATTTCAACCCATCCACAGCTGAGGTGAGCAGAGAGTAGACATCCCTGGCACACATTTCTTAATTAATTAAACAATATAGGAATGTTGTAAAAATTTCCAGCTTATTTGTTGATCTTACATTAATGCATGCTTTCCCTTTGTCCGTGTTTTATTTGGTTATGTATTAAGGTTATTATTCAAATTCAATTATGTTCATAACAATCATATTACTTTTAGTACTCTCTCCCCTCCCTTTTTACAACATTAACATTATAATTAAAAATGTTAATCATTCAATTCTCGTAATCACCTATGTCAAGTAGAATATTGACTATGGTTTTCCTTCTTTTCTTAGAAGTTATCATCCAATGATTTTTTTTTCTGCAAGGATATTAAGAGTAGTTTATATCCAAATAATGTCTTTATTGTTATTTACCTACTTTTAATCTTTACCATGCATCCAATATCTATGTTTACTAGATGTTAACACATTTGGAATTATATTAGAGCCTGATGCTACATTCTTGTTTCATAAATTATATTAATAGAAGAATGAAGATGTATATGATGGTTACCTTGGTTGAAAAGATAAAATATCACTGAAAAGTGATCTTTCAATTTCTTAATAATTTGGTAACTACTAAGAATATCAGTCTTCAAATTGACTAAGAAATCTTCTGAAAAGCAACATTTCATTTCTTCTAAGACTCAAGAGACACCCAGGTACTTTCCATTCTCTTGCTATGCTCCTTTGTCCAGTTTTATTTATCCTTTAACCACTGCTTCTTCCACAATCACTGTCATTCTTGGACTGTTACATAGGCCTCCTCCTCCAGCTCTACTACCATGGTTCATATCCTCTGGCCTCTATCATTCACAGTGACTAACACATTGCTAATGGCATCAGTCCATGTCTACTCCTCCTCTCTGTCCTGCATCCCCCGGTTGCTACAGATTGCACGGAGGGATTGTGAAGTGGGAATGGAAGAGTAAAAACCTACAGAATCATCATCATTCAACTAAGTGCAGTGAAAGCCTTACTAATCGAGGAGTTTTTCCATGTATTATATTTGGGTCTGGAAATTCCTTGACAAAATTATGTTTGCCCTCTTTGAAAAACTGGTATAAACAAATGAAGAGCTAAATGTTCACCATCCCTTATGGTGCTGCCATCCAGTCAAGATAGGATAGCTGCTAAAGAGATACTTGTTTCAATAGATTGACCTTTCCTTAAATGGCCCCTCTGAGGAGAAATACCAGACCTGAAACAAACCCAAACATGTTGCTAGAAAATAAGGTCTGACTCAGGGTGCTTAAATGCATCCAATTCAAAGTCATTGCCCTACCTCCAGGTCCTATCTCCTTTAACTCTTCCCTTTCTGCCATCTCAAGCAAAAAAAAAAAGTATGCGTATGTGTATGTGTATGTGTGTATATATATATATATATATATATATATATATATATATATACACACATATAATATGCATATTATATATATAAATTATTCTTAATATCTTACTGACCTTCCTCCATCAGCAAGTTGAAATTATATCACAGATTCATTCTTTTCTCCTCCATACTGCCATCCTAGTCCAAGCCACAACCACAATCTCTCTCTTAGATTTCTGAACTGGCATCGCAATCCATCTTCTTGCTTCTATTCATGCTTATCTTCAATCTGTTCTCTACACAGAATAGCCAGCATGATTTTTGTCCCCTGCTTAGAATTCCCCAAAAGTTTCCCATTGAATTTGGAATGAAAAATCTCAACTCCTTACTGTGGCGAAAAGGTTCATGGATGATTTGACCTCTGCATCCTTTCTAATCCTTTCAGTTTAATTGAGTGTCTATTATCTGCTAAGTATTGTTTTAAGTGATGAAGACACAGCTTCTACAATAGACAAGGTTCCTCCTCAAGAAGCGTATGTTCCAGGAGATTAAGGCATACCATAAACAGTAAGTTAAAAAGAATAAATATGACATGCTAGAATGAATTAGGCCCTATCTTGGTTTGAGCCATGTGGGAAGGCCTCATTTAGAAGGTGGCATTTAAGTGAAAATCTGAAAGACAGGACGGAACACATCATATGGGTATCAGAAGGAAGAGCAAAGGAAAGTTATTGAAGGGTTTTAATGTAGGTTGGTTATGTAAACTGTTTTACATTTTTAAAAGACAGCTCTGGCTGCTGTGAGGAAGATGGGATTGAAGGAGTGGATAGATTCAGAATAATGTGTCCAAGCTAACAGGACTAGTTGGTTGAGTGAATGCAGGATGTGAGGGCCAAGAGAAGTTGAGTACAACTCCTATCTTTTCAGCATCGACAATGGGGTGGAAGTGATGTGACTGAGTTGGAGAAGATTAGGGGGTGGATGTGAAAACAAAGATCCTTCTTTTTGGACCCTTGTGCCCATCACACTTAGATTTCTCCTAAAAATATTTTGTTGGATTTCCCACTACTGTAAAAATTCCTTGAAGGCAGAGACAGAGGTACCTCCATTTTGCTCATCACCAAATTCACACCACCTAGTAGCTAGTGATATACACTAGGCATTTAAAATACTTTTTGAATGATTCATCATGTAGATCATTGTGCCAGTTTATTAGTTTCATATGAGTACTCATAAATTGATTTCAATTGAATAGACAAAATAAGTCAAGTTTTATGTGTCCCTCTTGATTTATACACCTATAGAAAGTAAATGGATTATCAGTTTCTTTAGGAAATAGGCTGCTCTTTGCCCATCTTTGAATACCCAGTGCCTAGTTCAAGGTGTCATGGAAAAGGCATTTTACCTTTCTCTCTAAGCCTCAATTTCATAATCTATAAAACAGACATAAACATCACCCCTGCTTTAAAGAGTTATTGTGAAAATTAAATAGGATAATGCATATAAAGCACATAGCACAGTTTTAAGTATATTGTAGGCACTTAAAGTGATGATTGTTATTGTTATTATTGATATTCATTGCTGAAAAAATAGGAAGTTTGTGACACCCAGGTCCCTTAGAGATGAACAAGCATGCTGCTATTCTTATTGTCCATAAATAGAAATTGTTAGCTTAATATTCAAAATCAGCATTCTGAACAATATTTTATAATTGTATGCTCTTCCAAGATAATCCTTAGTACTGGTGTTTAAATGATTTATCTTAATGATTCCTTCTATGATTTGAACAGATTTAATTAAAGGCCAGCCTTCTTAAGCTTCATGCTTAAAAAGGGTTTAGTGGTATTAGGCTTTTAGAAATTCTAAAATGTAAAAAGAGAAAAAAACCTTTGACTCAGATATGTGCAAGAGATAGCAAACTACTATATCTAATAAATAGATTAAAAGTACCATTGAATATCAGCTAAATATCCTTTTATTTTCAATATGAAAAACACATCAGACTTCCACATAGCAGGTTACTATTTGAAGTGCTTTTTTTCCCACAGTAAGTGTCTGTAGTTTGATGATATTGTGTCATCATGAGGTAAAGCTTCGATATGCTTAAGGACCCAGCATTGTGAAAACACAGATTTTTAGTATCTAAAAGGTTTGTGCAATTGTAAATAAAACAGTGCACCCAATATCAGATCATGCTTCATGAGAAGGAGATGCTAAATTTCTTTGACCTACTTTCATCTTCATGTTTAGGAAACAGTGTCTAAGAAGTAAACAAAGTAGTTGTGCCTCACATAGGAAATGATTATTGTTTGAATTTATGATTCATGCCTTGAGCAAAATTTTGTTTGTGGCCTCATTTGCAACCATAATTTACAACTTTACCAGGGATATGCTGTGTATTTGGGAGGTAATATATCAGACTTGCTTTGTACTGGAACAGTTTTCTAGCTCTGGGTATAGTATTTTCTGTGTTTCTTTTAGCTATAAAATTTCTAGGCATAACATTTATTGTAGCAAATATGGAAATTTTTTAAAAATTTGTATTCCCCTTAGGAATGTCCTATTGTATTTATATTCTTATTATAGCTAAATCCAACTAGTGTTTAAAGAAGTTGTTAATCTTGCAAATATCTGGTTGCAAAAGAAGAAAGAATTAACCTTTTCAGATTTTGTGAAAATAAGGATTGCCTCATTTTTGCAGTTTGAGTACCTCTCTTCTAAGAAACTAATAAACAATATGTGGCTCTGGCACACTGTTTGTATGTGCCCTTCAAATCTAGAAATGTTCTCCTTTTGTAAATAACAAGTAAGCTGTAACACTGAAAAATGGGTTTGCCTATTCTCTTTGATCTATGAGTTAGTGAAGAATTTCCCACAGTCCTCACTGGAAGTTTTGCTGTCTGTTCTAATTTCAATTGTCTTAAGCAATACATCTGGAAATACTGGGGATTTTAAAAACAAAACAAACAAAAAAAGTAAGGCAACTCCAAGTTGCCAAGATTCTCAACTGAATGTAAGCTCCTGCCTAGCACTGACGTTTCTTTGTATCTTCCCATTTTGTCATTTTTATTAGGATGATCTGTTATTAAGAGTAATATTTATTCCCCCAAATAAACATTAAAAATAAACTTCCATTAGTTTGGGAAATTTAAGATAGCTTGATTTGAAAATAGTCATTTTCATAAGTACTTATCATCCCAAGCTGTAATTTTTTTTTTCAAGCTGTAATTTTAAATTACTAAAATTATAATTTTGTATCTGGTTATATAGGTTTAAAGCATAGTTAAAATTGGGAACTTTATCTTTTCTGCCTGCCCATACAGTCAGTGAAAAAAGACACTAAACACCTGAAGGAAGTTTAAAACTTTAGAAAAAAGCTTTATAGCGAACATTAACCTAATATGCTTCATGCTGCATGTGCTACATCATAAAATACAGACTCCTCCAGAAGGTTTTTTCCCTCATCAGGTTCTTAGCAGAGTTTTCCTTGACATAAAGGTAAGTAGACTGAGTAGTCTACTGAGAAGGGAAATGGTGACTTTTATCGGTAGGCACAGTAGGGTAAAGAGAAGTGGGATAATGCCTTTAGTCACGATGCTGGGACTTCAAAACAGAATTAAAACTCTGTTTAGTAGTAACTAACATAGGCTTAAGAATCATTTCAGCACTCTTACGTATTTCTTTTCTTCCCCTGGTAATTATTCATTCAGCTTTTATAACTAACCGCAGTAATCTTCTTAGAACAAAGGAGAGCATGGCAACAATAGCTTTAAAAATGATGAAGTTTAAATGCCCAAGGTCAGAGTGTAACATTTTGATTTCCATAAGTATTTCAAATGCTACAGGCTTTATGTAATAATTTTAATGTGAAAAATATGCAGGCCACGCTTCAGTGCTCTTTGCATATACTGCAAAGAGGGAAAAAAACCTTAAAAATTGCTTAGCTTTAATTGAGCAAAAGGATTCACATGTGATCTGAACTTGCGGCTCATAATTCCTCTGGACAGCCTCGGTTGCCGTGTGATGATCCTAATTAAATTATGTAACGGCACTGAACTAGCTAAGCCAGAGGGCCTGTGCTTTCATATCACCTGGCAGTTTAACTCTTTGCTGGATTCTGAGTTCGGGGCTCTGTCCTTCTACCAAGACTGTGTGTTTTTCATCGTTAAGGGTGGGAAAACACAGTATTGATGTAATACACCTTGGAAATTTGGGCCTGTAGGTGGCAGCATTGTAAGGTTTTGGAAGTCTTGAGCTCTGAGGTCTGCCTGTTCTATCTGCTTTCCCCCACGCCTCAGCAACTGCCCCCCCTCCAAACGCCCCCACCTCATCAGGCCAAGCTAACATCGTTACACACTCACGTCAGGTAAAACTAAAATGGAGAGAAATGTCGTAGCCAAAAAATTAGGCTTTGTTCACTTCGGTCTGTGTTTCATTATATCTCTGATAATATGGTGCATTTGTAATTCTGACCTGAGATTCAGCTAAAGAAGTCTTCTCTGTAGTCCAATGTTAACCCATTGCAAACCAGATCCCTTCAAGACAGGCATTCTACCAAGTTTAAGAAGGGAAATTAAATTTTGGGTGAATCATTAATTTCACTTCACAAGCATACCTATATTAATCACTTGGGAACGAGTCAGAGGCTTTGAGAATGTGTATCAAAACCACCTCCTGAGGTTACCACAGCAACCTCAGCATCCCGACAAAGGTTACTCTTTCTTGTTTTATTCTTTCTTTCTTCCTTTTCTCTGTGCATGGCCACCTGTTTCAGTTTGGTTAAGTTCCAAGTTTACTTTTGCCATTTGGCCAAAGTAGAGAAGGAACAAAGATGTACCAAATCTGATACATTTGATTCAAAAGTCATGATTCACATGTCTTTTAATAATATATTACTTTATGCAATACTAATATTGTTTGAGAATATAAGTCAAAGTGTAATAAATAGTCAGTGCATATATACAGATTTCATCGACTGTGCTGTCTTTTCATAAGACACACAGAGATCTTGCAGTTTCATCTTGTGCGCTTCTCCTCTATGAAAGTTATATTTGAAAAACTTCCCTAAGTAATAATGGAAATAGTGTGGTGTAAGGACATTGGTATCAGACCTTGTATGATGTCTTTTGTTAACTGAATCATTGGGGAAATCGTTTCTGAGGTCAAGATTGACAAAATTGTTTAAGTATTATTGAAAATATAAAACAAAATTGTTTCCTCAATAAATATAATTAGCTGTATATACTGCAGTTTCAAGAGCGAGCACTGATATGGGGACCAGCTCTTTAAATAAAATAGGACCTCTGTGGTCTCTGGAGGGAACATGCATAAAGCAAAGTAAATGATTTTCTGTCAACACTAAGTAGACAGGTGCTTACATTGAACAGCATTCTAATATGTCTCTGAATATTTATGTCTTCTTTTTCAAATGCATTGCCCATGAATGTCACAGCTGTCAAACGTCTGTACACAAGAAGATAAAAAATGAAATTAATAAAAGGCAGATCAACATTTCGTTTGTTTGAGACACTTTTTCTCCCTGCTTCTTTCCTTTTCTTTTCTTTCTTTTTCCTTTTTGTTTTTTCTTTCCTTCTTTTGTTTTTGTTTTGTTTTTTTTAACTCAGCTGTTTTTTAGGATTTTGGCACATCTGCATTTTCTAAAAGGCCAAGGGAAATGTGAGTTGACTAGTTGTATTTTGGGCTGGCACCAGAGCCTGTCTCAGTATTTAAACACAAAATAATCAATGGAATTAATGACCAAGAGAACCAGGGTCTGAGGATTTTTCTAGCCATTTCCGCTGTCCATGTGCTTGCTTTGCTTGGGTGCCACAAACGAGATTCTGACAGGTTGTCACTGCCCCAACCTGAAATTCAAGTTTGTGAGGTGAGAGGCTCTTAAATCTTTCTGCTTCTGTAGCCCAGAGTTTTAGCTCTACAGAGTTAGTGCCAAAACAAGCCATCATGTGCCCTCAGGAACTTGGTTTTCAGAGCAGAGATGACTAAATAGAATTGGTAATGGATCAAAGCAATGGAAAAAGGGCCATTTAGTCGTCAGATCCCTGCCTCCTTGCTCCTCATGGAAACTGAAAGGCCATGTGTACAAAAAGCACACAGTGGGATGAACTCAGCAGTCACTTGACCAGCATTCATTTAGTAGGAAGGAGCAAGTTTTGATGTGTCTCATTATTATTATTACTAACTAGTCCTCAGCAAAAATATCCCCCCAGCTACTTCTGTATCCACCCTGAATTGTCTGAACAAACCATTTGGCCACTAGGAAAGAATGTAATTTAAATGCTGAACCAAGAATTTAAGTTTAGGAAATTCGTGCCTGTATTTTGACCTTGATGAGAATTGTTCTAAACAAAAGCTCTCTAAATGGTCAAATAGTTGTTGTAAAAGCCTGAGTTTACTAAGGCTTAAAATTTGTTGTTCAAATTTTGGTGACCTAATTGGTGTTTTATTGATAGCCACAGATATGAACCAGATGTAATAAATATCAGTTTAGCTTAGATTTGATTTTGGGAACATGCTGATTGCCCTGATTTTGTTATATTTATACAAGTAAAAAAAAAAAATCAACCATAATATAAACTGTGCCCTTTGGGTGATTATGATCTGTCAATCAATTGCTCATCAGTTGTAACAAATGTACCATTCTTATGGAGGATGTTGACAACGAGGGTGGCTATGCATGTGTCGGGGTGGAGGGTAGATGAGAAATCTCTGTACCTTTCCCTTAATTTTACTATGAACCTAAAATTGTTCTAAAAAATAAAGTCTTCATTTTTAAAAGCCCACATAGATGTAGTTCTACTTTGAAGAGTTTCACCAGATTCTTTTTTTTTTTTCTTTTAAGAAAATTTCAGTTCACTTGGCAGTCCGATTAAACAAATACTTGAGTATATTTATATTTGAAGTTCTACAAACATAATTTGTACATGGCTCAGCTCAGTTCAAGTCCCTTTGGTTGGCATTGTGCTATTGATATGGATCACTTCAACATAATATCAATTTATTTCAAATCAGTATTTAACCTCTTGTCAGCAAAACTGGGTGATCCTACTGGCATGACTTGTAAAGGTTTCTCTTTGGATTAAGCTGCTGATGCTATAGCTCAAGCTGAGAATTTTGTTCCATCTCTCCCCATTGAAACCCTACTCCATTTTCAAGGTCCAGCACAAACAGAACATTTTCCATCAAGCCCTCCCTGATTCTCTTTAGGCAGAAGTATTTTTTTTCCCCTCTCCTCTCTTTTTACCTAATGTTTTTTATGTATTCTATTTAAAGTAATTATCATACATGCTTTAGGTTACAAATAGTTGTTTATGTGTTTACTTCTTTCAATATACCTTGAGCTATTTGAAAGCAGGGGATTTTTCCGTTTTAAAATTTGTATTATCACAGTTCCAGTACTCATGTTTGCAGATTATTTATAAATGTTGGCACTTGCAATGTTGGTTGAGTCTTTGTTGCTGGTTGTTTTGTTTGTCAGTTTCTATTGGTTGGAATGGGTCATTTGGTAGGAAAAAGGCATGTAGCTACAAAATACCACTTAAATGCTTACTATTGAAAACTTTCTCAGGCATTTCACAATATAGACATAGAATATCTCAAAAATATGCAACCATTATGAGCAGTTCACTCTTGAGTTCACGTTTCAAATAGGCTGCATCTGTTTCTAATCAGGTAACTGAATGATTAGCAGGAGAAAACATATGATTAGAAAGCATGCAAGCCTTGCTGATATGTATTATTTTTAAAGTTCTCCAAAGCTAAGGTCAATAAAGAAATAGTACATGCAGCAAGAGGAGCTAGATTAGAGGAAGAGTTTCAGCTGTAAACCCTTTTGTGCGCTGTTGAAAAAACAGACTAATTTAACTGATGGCTTGAGGCATTTGGGACTGACATGCAAACTAAGGAATGTGAAAATAGATGAGAAGAATGGTAACTAGTGAAATTATGAGAGTTGAAGTTGAAAGAGAAAAAAGTTTACTGAGTAGAAAGTTACTGAATAGATGATTTCATTCCTTTTTACAGAGCCATATTTTAACTTAAAAAAAAAAAAGCTAGTAAGAATAATGGGGAAAATCCACAAGTTTGATCAAATAAACAGGGACATTACAAATAAGAAATGTTGGAAAGTCTTTTGTTTACTTTCATTATTAATGGGAAAAATGATTTTTGAGGTATTATATCACTTTAAGGTCATACTTATCTCTTAACTTATCCGTCACAATCCCTCTTTGAACAGTTTTTACACCACTGAGCTTGAGGTTCACAGAAGGAAAGAACAAAAAGCTCTGTTCTCCACTCCTGATTTGAACCAGACACAACTTGCTTCAAAACTGCATGCTGTCCTTCAGTTAATTACTCTCCTGAATTCTGTTAGATGTCCCCTTCTCTGTAAGGTACAGACAGCCTGCAGTGTAGAACGGCATGATGAAACTTGCTTTTGGTGACTTGCTTTTTGAATTGACTTGGTATATTTTTCCAGAGTTTATTACAGAGACTAGCTACACTTTTCTGTAGACTATACTTACTCAATATAGTTGAGACTCACTTGCCTAGTAGAACTAAATGTCTGAGAACACTAGTGTACTTACATAGTGATTTTGATAAGAAGAGAAATTTGGTTTGATGTGAAAGTCCATTATACACACACAATGCCTTATAACACTGAGTTTATTATTATTACCTTTAAAATTGGAATTTGAGATCCAAGTGAGCTCAGAGTTACAAGTTCAGAGGAACTTGAAGCCATAGGGCTCTTAGCCTTAGGAAATTCTCAGATATGTTGGAGGCCATGGAGCCTACAAGGGACATGGGGCAGGGACCTTGAGCCAATTTTAACCAAATGTAAAGGACAGAATGACCCTACCTGACACTGGATTTTCTTTTTGTCATTATTTTTTTCTTCTTCTGGATATTTATAGGCCTACAATTTAACTACATGATGTAGTTAATTAATATAATTTGAACAATTACAAATCATAGTAATAGTTTTCCTGAAGCCTATCCTTCTGATCAAATCCAAAGGATTGATAACCAAAGTTTATAGGAATTTTTAATGCAAAATTTGAAATATGGATCTACTTACTATATGAAATGCCATGATGTTATTTTAGAATCTTGGTGTCTAATTAAAGACAAACAAACAAACAAAAAAACCTTTAAGAGCAGACACTTACCGATTCATATTATTTCCATCCCAAATTGTTTCTATTGCAACTTTGCCAATTAAGTTTTGTCTCCATGTTCAAATAGAATAGCTGATTGTCTGCACTACAGAGATATAGTAATCAAAACACCATGGTATTGGTACAGAAACAGACACATGGATCAATGGAACAGGATAGAAAGTCCAGAAATAAATCCCACAAACTTTTGATCAATTAATCTTTGACAAAGGAGGCAAGAACATACAATGGAGTAAAGACAGTCTCTTCAGCAAATGGTATTGGGAAAATTGGACAGCTGTATGTAAATCAGTAAATTTATCATACTCCCTCACACCATACACAAAAATAAACTCAAAATGGCTTAAAACCTTAAACATAAGACAAGACATAAACCTTTTAGAAGAAAACATAGGCAAAACATTCTCTGACATAAATCTTAGCAATGTTCTCCTAAGGCAGTCTATCCAGGCAATAGAAATAAAAGCAAAAATAAACAAATGGGACCTAATTAAACTTATAAGCTTTTGCACAGCAAAGGAAACCATAAGCAAAACAAGAAGACATCCTACGGAATGGGAGAAAATATTTACAAAAGATGAGACTGAAGAGAGCTTAATTTCCAGAATATATAAACAATTTATACAACTTAATAATAAAAAAACAAACAATTCAATCCAAAAATTGGCAGAAGACCTAAACAAGTAATTCTCCAATGAAGACATACAAATGGCCAATAGGCGCATGAAAAAATGCTCAATATTGCTAATTATCAGAGAAATGCAAATCAAAACTACAATGAGATATCACTTCACACCAGTCAGAATGGCCATCATCAAAAAAATCTGCAAATGATAAATGCTCAAGAGGCTGTGGAGGAAAAGGAACCCTCCTACACTCTTGGTGGGAATGTAGTTCGGTGCATCCGTTGTGGAAAACAGTATGGAGATTCCTCAAAAGACTAAAAATAGACTTGCCATATGATCCAGCAATTCCATTCCTGGACAATATATCCAGAGAGAGCTTTAATTCAAAAAGATACATGCAGCCCAATGTCCATAGCAGCACTATTTACAATAGCCAAGACATGGAAACAACCTAAATGTCCATTGACAGATGACTGGATAAAGAAGCTGTGGTATATTTATGCAATGGAATACTATTTAGCCACAAAAAGTGATAAAATAATGTCATTTGTAGCAACATGGATGGCCCTGGACAATGTCATTCTAAGTGAAGTAAGCCAGAAAGAGAAAGAAAAATACCATATATATCACTTATATGTGGAATCTAAAAACAAGACAAACAAACTTATTTAGAAAACAGAAACAGATTCACAGACATAGAAAATAAACTTATGGTTACCAGAGGGAAAGAGGGTAGGAAGAGGTAAATTGGAAATTCGAGGTTTGTAGATACTACTATATGTAAAATAAATAAATGATAAGTTTATACTGTATAGCACAGGGAATTATATTCAATATCTTGTAGTAACCTAAAATGAAAAAGAATATGAAAACAAATATATGTATGTATATACATGACTAAACTATTAAGCTGTACACCAGAAATTGACACAACATTGTAAACTGACTATACATCAATTATTTAATTAATTAATTAAGAATAGCTGATTGTCTGCTTCCTATATGGCTTTCATAGGCTTGAGGATCATTTATAATAGTCTTCCACCTTCCTTGCTCTGGCACCAAACAATTCCATATGCCTTAATCTTTTCCCAGGGATCTTATTTTTCCATAGCTAATCACAAATTCTCTGAACTCATAAAATCTTACAATCCAGAATCTGTTATGTTTCTTTTCTTTCTTTCTTTTTTTTTTCCTTTTCTTACTGATAGGAATAAGGAAGGTAGAAAATGCTTCTTCAAAAGTCGTGGTAAGATAGAACATGTAATATTTTTAATTTTAGCATTAAAATTGTGGTTTTCCTCATAGTTTATCTTATGCTCAAAACATTCAATAAAACTTCTTTTCTAAAATTGAGACTTTAAGTTTATGTCAATCAATTTATACCTTGCAAAACAGACCAGCTCACCATTCAGGTCAATCTCTAAACATGTAGGAATCTAGGTGAACACTTGTCTTTATAGGACAACTTAGTTTAAGCAATTAACAATCAAGCCCTATACACATAAACACACTATAATTAACTGTTTAATAGTGGAAGCTTGCTTTTAAAATTTTTCCCTTTGAGTATAGTCAAGGTGAATTACTTGATTTTTCCATCACTAAATGCTACAGCAGCTCAGTCTTTTGCAAGTCTCCAGTCTCCACATATTTTCCTATACCCACTATATTTGACAGTAAAACTGCCAAGCTCCATTATTTCCAACTGGCAGCAATTTAATACATAGTTGAGTCAGTTATTTAGCTAAATAAATTGCTTAAAGTTAACTCTATTTGTAAGACCACAAGGTGTTTCTAAAATGTGCTGCCCTTTTATATCATAAACCTGGATTAGGTTTACAACCCCATTTCCCCTCAGCAGTTTATAAATCAAACAAAGAACATAGAACAATGCATAAAAATCCCTGTGAAACCACCCTCAGAGTTTTTGTTAATGACAAAAGCATACTGGGAACTGGATTTACTCTGCATAGTGAAGAATAAAAGTTTAGTTTAAAGCAACCAGAGTTTGTAAGGGTTATCCAAGCTCCTTTAAGAATGATCAACTTTAAAACTAGAATTTTGTGAAGCCATAAGCCATCTGTTCAATGCTTTATCTACAAAAACGGCAGGCCACGCTAAAAAGCTTTGGGCATGCTCTTCTATCTCCTTTGCTCCTACCTATTAGCAAGTAACCTGCCAAATGTTCTTAAAGTACTTGGGAGAATAAATATTTACTTATGATGTCTCGCCACAGGTGCTCATTTAATATAAATGAACAAACACACATACACACAAACACAAAAATGCACAGTGCTCACAATGAGCAGCAGGTAGTCTGGTCCAGCTGTAATGTTTTCCTTTTCCAGTTAGTCAGGTAGGTTTCTGAGCCAGAGTAAATGTAGCCACTGAAGACATCTTTAAAAGAATAGAAGGAAGGTGAAGATTGGGGCATTTTCTCTAAGAGTCCAATGACTAAATCTCTTTTAAAGGTGAACATTCTTCATTTTTATGACTTACTTCAAGATCTGTGTTTTCATAGAAAAAAAAAAACTATAATACTTCAATCTGCAAAGAGGAGAAACCCATAGATTAGAAACCCATGCCATATTCAAATGTATATTATTTTGTTTAGAATTAAAAATCAAAACATGGTGATGTTTTTAGGGTGTGGTTTTATTTGCCAAGCGACATCTTTAGTGCTGTATAGAGCAGAGCCTAGCTATTTTCTAAAAGGATACACACTGCAAGGTAGATAGCCCTAGCTAGCAAGGTAAAGTCAACTTCTACATATCTGTACTAATAGAAGGGAAGCAATCCCAAAAGCATTTGTATTTGTCTCTGGAGAAACATTTTTATGTTCATTTACATTTGAAGATGAGCGCATTGCCTCCCTGAGAGAACTGAAGTTGCCCTCATCCCATCTCTTCTCACCGGGGCAAAAAGATTCACCACTTTCCCGTCTTGCCTGCCTTCCCCCTCACTTCTGTACCCTGTTCTACTTCTTGCAGGGAGAGATTAATGTCTGGTAGGCTGAGCTCCAGTTTTAAAAGATCTGCATAATTTATTTCTTAAGTTCAAATTCAGACTTTTGAGAAACATAGCACAGACTTTTGAGAAATGGGGGCTGATTGGGTGAAAATGGTGGCGTGGAGACAGGACAAATTCCTCAACAGAAAGAACTCTGGAAGACAGCTTCAAGCATTATTTCCTAGGCTCTTGAAAACCCCTCTATTCTGTTTCAGGCAACCACTGATGGTAACCTCGTTCTTCAGTAAGTCAAAAGAGATCATGAAAATTCACTAGAGAGGCTGAGGCCAAAGTGCCACCTAGGTTGTTTCAATTTCAGCTTTTACTGGTAAGAGCTGAAACATTTGCAGAAGACACCAACAAAGCAGAGCAACATCCACAGCTAATCAGGGGCATACAGATAGGAACAGAAGCAATTATTTACTGAGCCAACCTTTACTTTATAGGAGAAAAGAAAATAAATACAATATTAAATGAAAATACACAAAATATAAAATTTAGATTAAAGAATAGTTTTAATTTTTCAGTATGCTTACCAAACTGCCAATAAATAAGATAAATAGAGCATTCTGTGATTTACTATCTTTTTGCCTACCTTGACTTTTCATGGAGAGTTGAAGGGCAAAAATGTCAGAAGTCATGCAAACAGGAAACAGTAAGCTCTCTGAAGAATTCATGAGTTTATCAAAAATTGCTTGAAAGCAATGCTTAAGACAAACAATAAAACAAAGCAAGACTCAAAAAACAAGAATAAAGCAGTCCAACTGCATAAAAAACTTACATGAGTTTATGAATTACTTCATTGCCTAGAGAGGATGAAGTTAGCAAAGGAAGGGAAATGTCGCATAAAATACATGCTAAAGAGACAGATTTGACTGAAATAACTGGACATGTTGTCTGAAGAAGTACTGATGTGCTTTGGATCTCAGAACAGTTGGATCACAGTTCTATTTGTTAAAGTTTATTAAACCTGAATTATATAATATTTGCATACAGTAAACCAATCCCCTAAGAAGATGTATGTGAAAATCTTTACTAGGAGCTGTAAGAAGTGACTACATCTTGCTTCTGTTCTGAGTTCTGCTCCTTCTTGGTCTTCTATCTCTGGATCACTTGTTGATTCTCGCTTGTTAAGCTGCTCTTCATCGTTGGTTATGTTGTTCCATGTCACACCCCTACATTTTGTATTTGCAGTGGTGTACCAATTCCATAGAATGCTCCATCTTTGTAATTGTTCAAAGTTCATAGTTTTCAGCACAATAACTTGTGTTTGCATTTATTTCTATAGATTTGTTTTCCTTCACTTCTAATTTGCTATTGTACAAATTCTTGGACATAATGGAACTTTTAAGAGGTCTTGAAATCCTCTAATTTCTGTACATATGCCTGCCACCATTGCCCTTAAGTGCTGTATCCTCTCTCTGTGTTGCTCTAGTGAGAAGGGATATCAAATATACTGCTATATCCTCCACAAAGCAGAAGCTCTCTGGAAGGACTCCTTAGTTAAAAACTCTTTCTCTACATGATATATATTATAGTTTCATCTGTCTTCTCTGTGCCATTGTTTTGGTTAAAATTCCTTGCCATTTAACTATTTTGTGATTCATGAGTTTATCACAGTAATTCAATAAAATTAATAAATTTTCTTGAGAACCAACTATTAGTGATCAGGCCAAACAATAAACTCAGGCTTCTGATCCTGAAGTCATCCACTAGACCACATGTCTTACTTGCCATGGATTTGCACTCTGGAATATTGGATATACACCACTTGAAATAGAAGACAATCCTTTATGGAACCGGTCTCCCATATTGTTTTAACAGATTCTGGACATTTTAATTTCATAGCCAAGATCCATCAATTTGCTAGAGCATATGCTCCAGGAGACTTGTTGCTGAGACAGGGAAGTTTGTTTTAAAAGGTGACGTTAGTCTTGAGAAAGAGTTGATGTTTGTTTTATTGTTTGTTTGTCTTGCTGATCACTTGCATGGCACGTTTTGATTTAATTGTGCTAAGAATTTCTTTTTTTTAAAAGTCTGCCTAAAGACAGTAGGGATGGGTTCACTGAGAGATATAAATTGAAAAATAATAAAGTCAGAGTATATTTGGTTTATTATTGCCCTTTGGAAAATAGCTGAAAGAATGTCTTACTTTTCTAATATGTCATTTACATATTAGAGATGGCATCAATCTATAGAAATAAGTACTCTATACCTTGGAGTTTTAATTGATAGAAGAGATAACTACCGATGGACACAAAGGTTCTACAATACTGAAAATACTGAGGTCTAAAGACCTCAAAGGAATTTGCAAAAAAATACTTTAAATTTCATCAGTTACATATACATAATCCTGAAGTTTGATGCCAACCCAAGGTCACCTCTTATCTGGAATCAGTTTGTATGTTTCTAAACAATTTGCAAATCCTTGCTATGGTAAATATGTATTTCTTGAAATTTTTATTTACTTATTTATTTTACTGAAGTACAGTTGATTGACAATATTGCATTACTTTCAGGTGTACAGCATAGTGATTCAGGGTTTTTGTTTTTTGTTTTTGGCAGGTTATATTCCATTATAGGTTAATTAAAAGATATTTCTTGAAGTTTTTGTACTTAAGACCTTTTGTGGCATTGATTCAGAGTTTGAATTCCTATCTGGAAATTTTGGTAAATTTGTGTTACTCAGTAGGGTGAAGAAAGACATTCTGGGAGTGAGGAGTAATAGACTGTTAATTAGCACTTACTATGTGCCTGTCACTGTGCTAGACACTTTACACTTATTATCCCATGTAGTCCTTGTAATAGCCGTCGCCTTTTTCAATAAATGGAAATTAAAAGTACATTTGCTATCATGTGGAATATTTGAAAAATTTTTTTGACTTTAAAAATGTGTTTTTAGACTTAAAAACTTTGGGAAGTCATAATCCTACTTATTCTGGTTTATCATATGAGCTCACAAAATTACTAGACAATTGGTAGTGTTTTTGCAAACTCACCCTGTTTTCTTTATGAGATTTTTTTATGTTTTTAACCTTTAACCTTGTTTTCAGTAGTGCCAGGATTTAGTTTGCTGAGCCAATGAATCTAAGCTACTTCACTGTTCAAAATTTATAACTCAGAAGCAAATGATAAAATAATTCTACCCATAACAATTTATATGCTATGGTTCTCAAAGTGTGGCTCAGGGACCCATAGGAGTCCTTGAGATCCTTTCAGGATGTCTTCAAGGACAAAGTTATTTTCAAAATAACACTAAGATGTTATTTGCCTTTTTGCTCTCATTCTCTCATGAATGTAAAGCTTTCCAGATGCCACATGACTCATTCTACTGTTATTGATCTGACAACTAATAGATCTTTATTTGCTTGTGAATTCCTGTTTAATAGAATTTTCTAAGGTAGTGATTTGGGGATATAAATATATGTGCAGTTTTAGAAATTAACTCCGTTTGTTCTCAATTACTTCTTTCTTGCCTTTACCAGTTAGTTTTGACTATGCCTTCTGTAATCTCTGAAACTCATTATTAGCCAGTAAGTTGTTACTTTTCAATGCTGAAATTTCCCTTGCAACTACACAGACACAAGGAGCAAGTTCAACTTGTGTCTTGTTTTACAATAGTATTAAGAAAAATATTTTTGAATGTTGTATAATGTTTTATTTAAACTATATTTAGTAATATTTATTCTAAAAATTTTAAATTAATATATTTTTGTATTTAAATTTGGATCATTGGCTTAAAAAAGGAGAGTTAGAAGACTTGCCTTCTCAGTATAGTTGTGCTTTCTCTAAAGTTGCCAAGAAGAATGGAACCTCATGGAAGGAAGGATTTACTTCAAAGAAATTGGGAAAAACATAAAAAAGAAATGGAAATAAGATGCAAGCTATCTTATCTTTGGTTTTATAGATGCTAGAAATTTCCCTTATTATATCTTATGCATTAGAGTATTTTTGAATACTAGTAAGGTGCCGGTTATGTTGTAGCATTATTTTGAGATATTAAATGTAGACATAATGAGCTCTTTAAAAGGCAAAAATTGTTCATTACATTTTTTTCAAACTAGAAGTGAAAAATGAATCATTTTGCAGAGTAAGTTATCGCACTGCCTTGACTGGAGAAGTATACACAATAGCTTGTATGGTTTACAATGCTGAAGTCCTGCTGGATGAAAAATCAGTTAAAAAGAAAAATCATGGCAGTGCCAACTGACTCATTGAATTAAAGGCTTAGCTGTAAACCTGATGGCTGTGTTAATATCTTGTGCACAGATTATGCTTTTTGCCTTGCAAAAGTGTGACTATATAGCCATGGCTGGATTTGCTGTTTTGCTTATGTTTTTCTGGTCTCAGCACCAGCAAATCAGCAAAGATCTTTGTGTGTGTGTATGAATACTTGGCAAACAAACAAATACTGCTGAAATATTCAAAGTACTTTAAAGTATGGAATAGCTATTTTGAATCTCACAGTTTGTCCCGGACCAACATTTTTTTGTCATTTGCACTAATGGTGCAAACATATTGCTGGGTAAAACTGCTGGTACCTTAGCAAGAATCAAAGCAGTGGCACCCAACTTTCCTGGTATTCATTATATTCATCATCAGCATACACTCACAGTAAAATAAATACCAGTTTCATTTAAGCATGTCCTTTGTGAAATAACAATTATTATCTCATTCTTTGAATAATAAATGGAAATTAGTAATTTAGTAATATATGGAAAATGTGCATAAAACACTTCTACTGCAAGCCTAAGTATAATGATGATCTTGAAGAAAAGAACTTGTGTAATTGTGTGATTTTGGAAAACTTGTATCATTCACAATACTTAAAAATACTTAAGCTCCCCAATACTTAAAAAAACTTTTTCATTATTTTGGTGGTGATATGATTAAATCTTTTTTTGATATTGTACAATAAAATGTGACTTTTAGATGATCTGCATAATTTGGTGAAATAACATTTTCTAAATGGCTAGTTTATGATGTTACAAAATCATATATGAATAAGAGTTACATGTAAATGCAAAGTAGACCATTGGACTTAATGGAAAGAGAATATGAAAAACTTATTGATAAGTTTCAGATTCTACATTGCCACTAACTTTTAAGTAACTATTAATTGTCAAGTTTTGATGTATTATCAAATAAGAATATCTGTAATTATAGGAAAAGAAAATTATATTACTCCTTTTTCTATCTACATGTCTGTGTGAAGCTGGATTTTCTTCATGTACTACACCAACACATCACAACAGATTGAATGCAGAAGCAACTATGAGAATCTAGCTTCTTGTATCAAGTCAAATATCAAAAAATATGTGAAAATGCCATTCTTCTCAGTAAAGTGTTTGACAGTTGCTGCTAAATAGAAGCAAACTAATGAATTTTTGTTGAGATATAAAACATCTCCTCCTCCTCCTCATATTACTTTGGGACCCTTCAGGAAATAGATGACACTTAAAGGGGGTGACAGAAGAGAGTTTTCAGAAGATCCATTTCAATAGACATGGACAGAAGTAAGGGAAACCAACAAGAGATAGTGAAGCACAGTGGGGCTAGCAGGGGCAAGGTACCATTACTATTAAGCTTAAAGGAGCAAGAAGATGGAATATTTCCCAGGACCTGGAGAGGGAAGGATAGCTTAAGCTGTATAATGTTCAACAAGAGCTATAAAACTTTGGTGGAGAAATGCAGTCTCTGACAATCTGCAGTCTAGCTGGGTGAGAGTCTGGGCAATAAGTATCCCAGTCTCTATTTTTCCACCTCTGATAAACTGCTGGTGTCTCCCATTGTCTGAGCACAATTGGGAGCTAAGCTGGTGCTGTCCATAGAAGTTAGGATGTAAAGTAGGTAGAGGAGGATGAAAAGTGAATCTGGAGGAAGGGCAAAAAATATCCAAAATAATTATTGTTAGCAGAAATAGCAGTAGGAAATATTGAGTTTCTATTGTGGAATTATGAGACATAAAAATACATTCTTTGTCCTTAAAGACCTTACACACTGTTTATATTTGGCTTGTATCAATTTCTTTCTTTTCTTTTCTTTTCTTTTTTGAAACTAAAGTACATGTTATCCAGATCTTACTAGTTTTTCTACTAATGTTCAGGTTTTACTTTTAATGAGTTTTTGGATACATAAATGCATGGGGGATGAGAGAGTATAAGAAAATACCATTGAGAACAGTAAGCATGAAAGGCATGAATGAATTTAGAGAGTGAGTAATTATGAGGGCTGTTAGTATTTTTTATACTTTCTCCTCCCACTGTAACTATATGTCCTTAGTCTTAAATTTTTTTATATACAAAAAGTTGTAGAAAATTAATGCATACAACTTGATGATTTTAGTTAGTTACATTTGATTAGTTTCTATTCTATGTAAATTTGCTAATAGCAGTAAATGCTGTGGAGTCAGTTAGGGATAAGGAGACATGAGAAACTTGGGTGAGTTTGTGTTAGGAAAGATTTCATGGTAACCATAGACATGAGTATAAGGAAGAAGAAGAGAAATCTTTCCAGGTGGCCAGGGCTATTCTACGGGGTAGGAATCATGAGAATAATAAATAGACAAAGGGCTAACTGAACTGACGATTGTGAGGGATGGAGAAAGAAGAGACAGATGTTTGTACATTAAGGCGGGCCCAAATTTTGTAGTGCTTTGAATGACAGAAGATTGCACATGACTTAACTGGCAAGAAACAGAGTCATCAGCCATGGCCAACCTACCACAGGCCCGCCAACACAATGATGTATCATGGAATCAGAAGGCTGTAATGATGGCAAGACACTCTTACATGGTAGTAGAGTGGACTATGGCCACTTGTAGAAAGGGCAGTGAGTTCCCCATCATGAATTCCTGGCAGATTTTTCACTGTGTGTGGACCAAGTCCATGACATAACTTTAGGGGCATGTCTTTGAAATGAGAGGCATCAGTGAGCTTTGTGCATTCTCTTGTCTCCTTTCTTTATATATCCTTCACAGAACTTGCTTGTGAGTTCAGCAGTGAACCAGAGTAAAAGCAAAGTTAATTTTAGTCTCAATTGTCCCTCCTGCTGATCTTCAAGCTCAGAACTGACTTTAGGTCTGCCCTAGATCAGTCTGTCACCCAGGATCTTAGGTAGTGTTTTCAAGCCTGGTCTCTGGTAAGAGAAGTTCTTTAAAGTAAGAAGCACTGACAATGTCTTATAAATTAGAACATAAAACCCTTAGATATGTTTGGCAACAACTTGTTCTGTGACACAGGAGCAGTTTGCTTATTCATCTTTGATAAACAATGGGAACATGGCATTATTTACATGAGTTTTAAATAAAGGTCCATTGTAAGTGAGGTTGCATTTTACGTGAGGAAAGAACAAGTCAAAAACATGTGAAAACATGTGAAAACAGAAGGCTATGACCTTATCCTCAGTAGTGAAAACTTTTTTTTTAACATAGTATTCCTGCAACAAAGCATAATCCTTTGTAGACTTTTTTTTTTGTTTTTAATTGACAGCTCATTGTAAAGGATTAGTTATGCTGAATTTCATGGAAGTCATGTTTTTAACCTGATAATGAAAAATGTTGATTGATAAAGAATCTGCCTCCCCTGGCTCATGAAAATAAATAAAATGCCCAGTATTTGTCAACTATTTTTAATACTTAACACATTGTAAATAAACAAATTGCATTTTCAATCACTTCTTTTTTTCACCTTAAAGAAGAAAGACATTGTTGAAATGAAAACAATTCCATAGCTTTTATGTTTGTAACATTGTGGTTTTTTAACATTAGGAGTTAATGATCTTCTAAAACCCCTGCCCTTCTTTTCCACTGAGGTAAACTATTTTTTATTAATTAGATATTTTTGTTTCAAAGACCATGTGTTCTGTGTTTTCTGAGAATTTTGTACTTAATTGAAAAACTAGCATTAATAGGGAAAGCTTTATCTACTCTGTAGAGTCCTCTTCTATTTTGGGTGACACAGCAGGCTTGTAGGGAGAAGCAGGGCATGCCATTTTGTGATGGTGAATAAAAAGAATGAAAATTAATTATACAACCCAAAAAAGTGAACGTAAGAGGAATGACCAGGAATTAATTAGTAAGCTATGAGAATTAATATAATCTAGATGTCTTCATACATATGAAACAAGTCAGTAAAATAGCACACCAACGAAAGGCACAGACCCTAGCTAGAGTGGCTGCCCAAGCTGTAAGATAGACTTTGAGGCTGATAAATGATTATCTTATACAAAGATTCATAAGAGACCTGATCTGTGCTAGGATGAAAAATAAGACAGGAAAAATTTGTCTCCTGTTACCAAAGAAACTGCATTTGATGATACTTTACAAACCATATGAGGGTCATAAGAAATTCTTACTGATGTTTGAACGACACTCAGTGGGAGCTTTCTCGACAGGAATGCAGATGGTATCCCTATGTTATGCAGATTTCATAATTCTCACAGAAGTTAGACTTTACCCAAGTGTCTAGTTTGTTAGCTCCAAATATTGCATCTCAGACCTTGTAAAGATGCTTCAAATCTTTTTTTATGGTTGCAAAGACTTTTTAAAACTCGATAAACTAACAGAACTTGTTTTGAGAGCCCTCATAGGTAATTTAAAATTTCTATCTCTATGATGCATTTCTAAAGGTGGAAGCAATTGAAGAAATGACTAGGGCCACATTCTAGATTGTAAATATTTCTCTTTCATTTGTGGCTTACTATTCCCCAATAAGGACAGCTGAAAGTGTATCTGCTGCTAACAATTAATTATGTAAGATAAAGAGTAAATTATAAGCATATCATTTTTCTGTGTACCAAACTTAAGAATCATGCATTTGATATGCTAATAAACCCTAAGAAACAGTATCAACTACTTAGATAAAACAAGGTGAAAAAAAGTGTCAGTGTAGAATTAGTCTACTGACAAGTTGATGTTGTTGGGTGTTCACTAGTTGAAAAACTAGTCATAGCAAATATCATACACTTTTAAGACTGTATTTTTTTAAAAATAAGACTGTATTTTAAGTAGATGTGTTTTACAGAACTTTAGAGCCATTTATTGGTGGGAAAAGGTGGGGGAAACATTAAGTTCATTAAGCCATTTTCTTGTGCCTGAAAAATATCTTAAACTAAAAAAGTAGGAGGTGTTATAATAATAGCAAACATTCATTGAGTAATTATTGTGTGGCAGGCACTAAGCAGACAGATTAATGTCTTTAATTCTCATAACAACCTTTTGGGATAGGGATTAACAGTATAATTCTCACTTACAAGGGAGAAGTCTTCAGTATAGAGTGTGGAGTCTCTTGTCCAAGGATAATCAGCTAGTATGTGGCAGGGCAGAGATTTGAACTCAGGCAGTAAGACTTTGAAGTCTACTTTCATAGTCATTATGCTAAGATTATTAGAAAACATGGAAAACTGGGGGGAAAAAAGGTTTTAATACATCCCAATTCTACTGATTTGTAGAAACCCAGACTAAAAGAGGACTAGGAGAGATAAATTCTAGACATTTTAGATGTATATTAGATTATCATTATTAGTTGTAGACATTCATATGGCCTGGAAAAGATCAAAATGAAGAATAAAAAAAGGAAAGTTAAGTAAATGATAAGGAGGGATGCCATAGCTGAGAATATACTGTTAAACATGAAAACACACTGCTCTTCAACTCAATTTTTCAATTTAACTACTTGTGAGATTTTTTTCTTGTAGAAAAGTCATGGAAAGCAATGAAAAATGGAAGTTATAAAAGTTTACTTAAATGGTATTCACTTAATAGCTCTCTTCTCTTCCATAATATATAAACTAAGGGTTAATTCTACATATATTTGTGTATATATTTGAATATAAAGAATATATTTATAGCTGGACAGAGCAATTTGAATTATTTTATGTTTATGAGATAGACAAGATTGCTGCTGAAAAAATGCCATATTATCATAGACAACTCTGAAGTTTGACTTTAAATAATCTTTATTGTCAGTGATGCAACCCTTTAGTTTCTCACAAGAGCTATAGATGATTATAATAATTGTATAAATTATTATTAATTACAATAATCGCTACTATTTATGGAATGTCTGTCAGTCTTAGGCACTACACTAGGTGATTTACATAAATATTCATGTACAATTTCCAATAATCTGATATGTTAGGTATATTAAAATTATTTTACAGATGAGGAAACTGAGACTCAGAGAAACTAACTCGTCTAACTCTACATGCATTAAACCTGTATTGTTTGCATTTCATTTATTCTACTTTGGTAACACTGTTGAATTTATTGTCCTCATATATTTCAGAGGCCTATGGTGAAGTCATTATAGTGATATGTAGTTTTAAAATTCCAAAGTAGGATTTACTGAGATAAAGTAAGATGAATTATAATTGTTTTCAAAGAATTACTTAGAAAAATCAGTGATGATCTGGTAAAATTACATTCTCCACCAAAGAGCTATATTAGACCAACTTTACCCTCATAATATAGTCCAATTACTATGCATACATATTATGTTCTGTTTTCGTTTTTTCTCTAGATCCTAGTTATAGACGGAAAAACAGTGACTCTATCTACTGTTTTAGCTACTTCAGCTCAAAAATTTCAGCCTCTTGGAGGAGAAATAAGCAATGACAGGATTTTTAAAAATTGTCTTTTGTTAATAAAATTACTATTCATAAATGAGTATTCCCCTCAATACCTAGACACAAAGGAAACCACTTTTAATAAGGCAGCACTGAAGCACAAACACACATACTATTTTTCTTATCTTTTTTGACTCTGTCAGCAGGTGATGTGACATGCTGTGTTAAAGGACTGATGTTTTTCTTGTGGGTGGAGACCCAGCCAGTTTTGATTGGAGTGGAGGGTGGGGAGCATCATGCTTGGCCTTCTGTTAATGTTGATGGCTTAACACTGACAGATGATCACATTATCATTAATCGAGGTGTTTGATATGGGAACTTGCATATTCATCACGTAGACACTAGCTCTAAACTGAAAACATTCCTAAATAATCATATATATCAGGTTTAGAGGAGGGGTAGAAATGACATGGATATATGGACAGTAAATTTAAATTACCCATCTAACTTGAAAATCACTTCATTGATTTGGAAAGAAGACCACAGACTCTATGGCCCTGTAATACCTATCATTAAAATTTGTACTTGTTTTTAAAGAGAATTATTCTTACTCCAGTGCTTTTTACTGCTTATTGGACATGTAAGAGATATCAGCTAGCTCTTATATATGTGGTTATGGGATATATAGAATCCCCAAATCAAATAATTAGATGATGGCTCTTTTAGGCAAGTTTCCTAGTCTTTAAATAGTAGTACCTACCTCATAGGGTTTCATGAGGTTTAAACAAGTTAATATATGTAAACACCTGTGTCTAGAATTGTAACTGGTTAATAACCTATTTTATTTTATACATGTCTTTTATAATGTTAATGATTCTTCATTGACAAGTCCTTTGGTAAATAGGCTGATGTCTTACCTAATGCCTAACCAGTTAAGGTTTGCTATCTATCTATGTACCATCTATCTGTCTACATACCTACCTACCAACCTACCTACCTATCTATCTATCATCTATCTTTCTACCTACCTGTCTAATCATTATGGGTTCTCTACTTGCTGAAGTATCAAATAGAGAGTCCTGTATACTGTTTGAGTTGAAATTTTTTTACCAAAGCTAATTTGATAACATGAAAAGTCCCCAAACTCTTTGTTGGTTATAAGGAGCTATTCTGCTTCTCATCCGCAGCCTGGTAGATGACAAATTTGGGAATGGCAAGGTGTGTAATGAATTTAGTCAGGGCGTATTTATTGACATGACTGTGTGTTAGGCACAGTTCTAGGGGGTTGGGGATATGTAGGTATATAAGATACATGAAGACTCTGTTCTGCAGACTGGGGTTGAGAAGAGGCAGATAATAAATTTGAAAGATGAATAAAAAAGAAAAATGCCATGTGGTGATAATTTTCTGCTATTGAGAATGAAAGGAGGTACTGAGGTAGAGAGTGATTGAGTAGCCATTTCTATCAGGTGGTCAGAAAGAGCCTTTGAACTGAGCTTTGAATGACA
This sequence comes from Camelus bactrianus, assembly GCF_048773025.1. Classification (NCBI taxonomy): domain Eukaryota; kingdom Metazoa; phylum Chordata; class Mammalia; order Artiodactyla; family Camelidae; genus Camelus; species Camelus bactrianus. The sequence continues at coordinate 68,399,218 of NC_133544.1, forward strand.
AGGAAAGATTCAGGAAAAGTAAAGATGGTGGGAAGGGACATTCCCAGCAAAGGAACTGATTTGTGCAAAAATTCTTAACAGGATGGGAGTTAGACTGTTTAAAGAGTTTAAAAAGGCCTGGGAGCAAAGAGGAGAGTGGAATAGCATGGGGTTAAAGATGAAAGCAGAAGCTTTGTAATCCATCTTAGGAGTTTGGATTTTATTTTAAATGCAGTGGGAAACCACTGAAGAATTCTAATAAAACAGAGATGTCTTAAACATATCTCCCTGGCTGCTATGTGGAAAACAGATCATGGAGGTCAAGAATGTCAGACTCTTTTAGTTAAATCTTAAGTTATCTTCGGGAAAAGGAAATCTACTGATTAATGAAAATCTAGGAAAGGTTGGAGAATCATCCCATGGGAAGGCGAGAGATGCAGCTGGGTCCAGGTAGGTGCAATGGAAAACCAGAGTCTTAGATGCTACCAAGACTCATTTCTTCTGTCTTTTTGTCCTATATATCTTGTATAAACTTTATTTTCTCTTAACTCAGATGGAACTATTTCTTTCTTATGAGGCAACATTGCCACAGACAACTCCTATGCTTTGTATCTTCATGGCTTCCACATAAGCATCGATTAAACCTATCTCCCAGTAACAGATTGAAATAGCTCAGGGGAGGGTTCTAATTGGCTACCCCTGAGCTGAACAACTGTTGTTGGGAAGTGAGCTCATGAGTCTCACCATATAGATACTGAGAGACAGAGAAGGTAAAAGGTAGGATCACCAGTGCAGATCCGAGGGTAAATAGGAGGGAAGGGACTGGGCAGGCAATTCCCTATTGTCACTGCCAAAAGAAAGAGTCTTCTTAGGAGAGGGCGAGAGAGAAAGATGAGTTTACTGGAGTATTAACTCTTCTAGGTGCTGGTAATGCAGCTGTAAACAAAACAGATTAAAATCCCTGTCCTGGTAGAGGTTCCTTCCTAGATCCAGTGCTATTTATGGCACCACTAAACAGTGCTCGGTGCTGTTTTAGCTCGGTGCTGGAAACACACCAAGGAAGCCAAACAGCCAAAGCCTCTCCATGCTGATGGAGCCTGGCATCCCCTGTGAAGCATCAAAGAAGAGGGGACAGGTCTAGGGCACTCCTGCTGTGCACAGCTCTCAGGGATAAAAATGAAGAGGAGGTGAATTTAGAGGTTGATTCACCATTCAGTCATTCCTAGGCCCTCATCACCATTGTAAATAGTGCAGCATGAGGAAGATTCCCTGGGCAGAAACTGCTATGGTGATGGCACCCTCCCTGTGCCTTGGCGACACAAACAAAGATGAGGCCTGAGCAGGGCGCCTTAGCCTTTAATGCCAGCTTTGCCTCCGCAGTCTTCACTTTCCAAGTGCAGTGATGCAGCAAGTCCCTGTGGCACAGTAAACCTGTTGTGAATCCCCTCTCTTAGTCTAAGCATTGCATTTGTAAAGCCACATATTCTGGGTTTAATGCACTGGGGTGTTCACTGCCACATCTGTCAATCAGTTTCAATCACTTGCCAATCAGGTAATGGAGCCAGAAGCTGAGAATCTGCCCAGGGCACTAAAAGATCTAATGGGTTTGTCTGTCAAACGCATCTTAATCTTCTGTTTTAGTTTAATGTTTTGAGTCAACTAACAACTACAGAATGAATGACTCAACTTTTTTCTGTTTTGAAAGAAAAAAAAAAAAAGAAAAAGGAAACGGTTAGAGATAGAAATACACTCTGATAGAATAAATGGCTGGGTATTAGACTGACAGAGCTTCATATTCTATGTACGCTTCTTAGACTAATTGAAGGATTAGACAGTTGAGCCTAAGGCTCTGTTTGTTCTGGTCAATAAATTGTGTATTTGAGCTTCAGTGGTATGCTGAATATGCCTGCATGGAAACCAGAATGACCAACTAATGTTTTTAAATGTCTTTTTTTTTTCCTCAGCAAAAAGTAAATAGAGAAATAAGTTAATGAGGTCAAATTTGTGGATTTGAGTTCTGCATGGGCCGATGATTTCACCCTATTCCAGTACTATGACCTTTCCTGCTTGTGGCGGTTATCAGTTTGTTGCCTCTAGCTCCACATCCACCCATCATTGACTGATTTGCAAAAAACAGAGATGAGCCCTTGAAATATTTTCCTTTTTCCTGCTGTACCATGTTAAGCTTTTGCCCATAGAAGGCATAGGCAAGACACTGCAGGAGGTAGGGGATTTTCTTTCTGGTACTTTTGAGCTTTTGGGAGGCTCCTATAGCACAAAGATCTTCTCTAGCACCCACTTTCTACATTCAGGGCTAGTTTCATGAACATGTAATCTGTGCAGGAACCCAGGGCTCTATGCTTGTTTTGTGCTCTGCTGTTGCCATCTTGAAATTCTCAATACTTTTTGAACAAGGGGCTTCACATTTTCATTTTGAACTAGGCCCTGCAAATTATGTAGCCAGTCCTACCTGTATCTTGGGGAACCTTCCCCAGTGCAAGGCTCCTGCGGTGTGGCTGGTTCTCCAGCAGCCGGTTCCTGCGGGCCACTGTGGTCAGCAGCACCCAGTGCCCAACAACTTTCTGTAGCACCCTCAAATGCAGTTTAATAGCAAATCCTTCCCTGTGAAGAGCTTTCCTCAGCACCCCAGATTTGAAGCCTTTTCTGGTCCCTTTCTGCTGTGACCATTTCGCATGAAGATATTGAGTCCTCTCTCAGCACTGGGCTTGACAAACCAGATGGCAGATTCCTCTTGGCAGGGAGGGGAGAGTTAATCTGACAGAAGGGACCCTGAGGACTGCAATGGACATCAAGCAGTCCTAGAAAGGAGGGGCAAAAGATCAAATGGAAGAACAAAGGAGGGAAGCAGAAAGAACGCTTTAGGGATCAGCAGCAGTTAGGAGCTGATAGCAGGGAAGATTGGGGGAAGCCATCAGAGCTGCAGAGAGCAGGTTGGACACTACTTCTGGTCATGTCAGCTGCTGTTGAGGCTTTGACAGCCTAACTTTAAAGGATAGAACAGACCAATCGTCTGTCTGAACGACACATTCAAATACAGACAACAGGATAGACCCTTCTTTCTTGTCCTGTCTGTCTCTCTGTCCCTCTTCCCTTCCTCCATGCCTGGGGCAACCTGATGCGGTTTGTTCCACCTTGATGGATAGGTAACAGCACAGATAAAAGCCCTAGACTCTCGAATGAACTGAAATGAAATGCTGATGACTGAAGAACTAACCCCTTTCTGCAACTTATGAGTCCTTTGATTCAAACATGTTGACTGGGATTTTATATTTGTACTAGCTGAGTTTGATGGTCCCCAGGTTTTCAAAAATAGATACAAATCTCAATCCCTTGTAGCTAATTTTCATATGCACTGGAAACTTCTTAGGAGCTTTAGCAAATAAGGCACCATTATTATGTAGCAGTACAGAATGACCAGTTACCTATCTTATTATAATCTGAGGCTGTAAAAATTTGCTTTTTCTTGTATTATATTGTCATAAATGATAGTGTGATTACAGTTTCTGGGATTTAGAGTTTGCAACATGAACAAAGTTTTATGCTAAATACAGTTAAAATTGGATAAATGTCGAAACTGGGTTTCTACTTTTAAATTAATTTTCATGTTCCCTTCAAAGAGTGGCTAAAGTAAAGACAACAAACAAATTAAAAGGTAAGAAGAAATTTTTTTAAAAATAGGGGCAAATAAAGAACATATAAAAATATATCAAGTGATGAGCTATAAGTGTTATATAAGTAATTTCATATTTATTGTCCATGATTCTTTCTGATTTTGGAATATTTTGAAACTCTTAAACTAATGTTAAATTTGATAAACACTGTATTTTAGACAGTTCATTTTTCCAACTCTATGCTTTACATTTTTAGTTGTACTATACCTGTCTTTCATCAACCTGGAATATTCCCAAGCATTATCTTTTTTTAAAGTTCACTTTTCTGCCATGCCATCAATGTCTTATGCTGGGATTTACATCAAAAGTAGTTTGAAGCCTCAGAAGTTAATTTCCTTCTTTCTTAACTGCTATTTCTTAATGTTTATTCCATTTATCTTTTGGTGCTGCACTTTGGGGCAGTTTCTTAGTACTTTCTTCTTATTTACCCATTCTCTTCAGCTATGTTTAGAGTTTAATTTGTGAGATTTCAAATTTAAATTGTTTTATATAGTTTTCCATTTTCTGGATTTGTAGTTGGTTCTTGCCTGACCCTGTTTAATTTTTTATGAAATATTTTCTTTTTTAAAAAGTAGTGGTGGGATTTTTGTTTTTTGTTTGTTTGTTTGTTTTTAAAATTCTTCTTTGAACACTTAACATACTTAGTTTTGTAAAGTAACTTCCAGCTTGCAATGGCATTATTTTCATTTCATCTGTAGTGAACTTACCTCCCAAATAGATTTTGTTGGCCATGGCCTGCCTGCCTTCCTTCTTCACTTGTTCCCTCTTTTACTCCCTGCCTCCTTTCCTCCTTCTTTCCCTAAGCTCCTCTCTGATACGCTTGCTTTATGGTTGTCTCCTAAGTTCTCCAGTTCAAATCTAGATCTTGATACCCCACAGTGCCATTAGATATTTCTTCAGTTCGGTCACCAAGCCACTTGTTGAGTTGGACCAGATCTAGACTGCAACAATCTTATTCCTTGTGAGATGTAGCCCTTTGCTACAGTCAATAGCAGTATTATTCAGATTCTTTTCTTGAGTGGGGTTTGGTAATACGAGGAGCTAAGGGAAGGAGAGGGTTCCATTAAGCATTTGTTCTTAAGCCTTCTTTTGGCCATTTACCTCCTGGGGGTGCATTTATTTTCTGTTTCTCTGCAGAGGTTCAACTAGACTCTGTGTTTGGAGGGTGCCTTAACACATGGATTTGAGTGATGGTCTTGACCAGTGGTTTCAAGTTGTTGAGTATTATTCTTCCAGCATTGGTGTGTATGTGTGTGTGTAGTTCTTATCCAAGGTTGGGGCTAAGTGGTATATTATGTTAATGGCTTTGAACTAGAATTTCACCCACAAGTAGTATAATCCAATCACTGAAGAATTATTTAGTCAACACATTATGAACTAAGTAGAACACTAGTTCCTGTGAGCACAGAGAAGAATAAGGTAGAAGCCCCTACTCAACGCTCTCTTAGGCCAGTAGGGGAGGCAGGATAGATAACTTCCCTGCCCCTGACTCTGCTGCAAGTTTGACCTGTGCTATTTCTGCTTAATTTTGAGATTTTAAAAATTACTATGGTTCAGGTGGTTCAATAAATAAATGCATTTGCACTGGACATACATGAAATGTTCTCACCAGGTTTGTGAGGTCAATTATTTCAATACATGGGAGGATAAGGCCACATGCGCATGTCAAAGGATTGCATGGTCAGCACAACTGAAAGAGTTCAGCTTTTTCTCATCTGCTCGAGAAAAAATCAGCACAACTTCTGATATGCTTATGAAAGTAACTGAAACTTTGAAACTCTAGTTTTTTATTTAAAGAAATCAGACCTAACCAGGATTAGTAAGGCAGTGCCCAGATTAGTCTTATTAGAAATAAACAGTGAGTCAGAAGGGAGAAGCACCATCAGGAGGACCAGCAGCTGTGTCCAACATGTGCTGTTTTTACCCATTTTTATCTTTTGCTCATATTGTTTTTGTAAAGTACAGTGGCAAGCAAGAAGAGAAAGACAAGTAGAGCAAAAGCCGTGAAGGAGGAGAATGGTTGCAGAGGGAAGAATTATTCCATAAAACAAAGAGCAGGGAGGTTTATTTAGGATAAGAAAGAAAATGAGATAGGAGGTCAGGAAGGAAATAAAATCAGACCAGGGACAAATGAATTTTCATTCACACAAATGGAGTAGTCTATGTACAGTATCCTCCTTTAACTCGCTAGTCACCATGATATATATTCAAGAGAGAGTAAACCACACAAACATCCACCTACTTTTCAATACAAGCAGGAGGATAGCTCCCAAATAAACTCATCTCTCATTCTCCCTGTTCCCACAACTCTTAAACAGATTCATTTTTCCTCGGAATAGAAATTATGGAATCTAAGAGTAAGACAATAATCTGGAAAAAGAGAAAGGAGAGAAAGGGCAAATTTTTCTTTTGTTTGCAAATCTAGTGTATTAATTGCATTCCTGGGAGACTTTCTGGACAGAGCCTCTGGTAAACAAATTAGATATAAACCGAAGGCGAGGGCACCAGGGTCACTGTGGTGAGGGAACATCAAGTGACAGGCGCTGGGGCCCCCGATGCATGGCTTGCAGAGCAGATGTTCGCAAGGATGCAGTGATTATTGAACTGGTAATAAAAAAGCATCAGCTTACAGGCAGCCACGATGGATGCTGGTAATTATAAAGCATCCCCTGGGAGGAAAATGACACAAGTCAGCCACAACTCCGCAATCACCGGGGCATAATTAAAGCTCCAGTAACAGTTGTTAATAGGGTGCAAATAAAACGGGGAAAATTTGAACACAACCTTTTTTCCCCCTCTTTTTTTAAGAGATGGCAAAGGGCAATGTAATTACAGGGATAGCAGATTTTATAATTTTGCTCCACATCATAAAACAAAGGGTTGGGGCTATTAGGTGGTCATTGATATTTGAAGTATAGAAACCCAGATACACCTACATATATATGTATATTCACCAAATGGGAAAAAAAGTGTGTTTGCTCTTTGAATATGTAGTATCTGGGGGAGAACAGATTTTTAAACAGAATGTTTATATTCTAATTTTCAAAATGGTAGAAATACAAATATGTAAAGAAAACGGAATACATGTAAATATTTGGCCATTTCATCCTTTCCGGAAGATCTGTAGTGGTATAATGTGCCAAGCTATATGATACTGTTGGTTAAAATGGTTTAGATATTGTTAAATAAAGTCAGCAAATCACTTACAGTGTTGAAAGTGTCACTTTTTCACAGAATGCTGCCAGCCACTCCCTAACCTAAAACATCAAGCAAAACAGGGCTCATTTTCCATGGACTAAATCACTGAAACTATTTGCTGGAAGAGCTTCTAAGAAAAATACATCTATATCCATTGCAACCCAGTTGCCTGGGCGATTGGGCAACTAACTATGCATCTGGATGTGCACTACCAATTAGGCCTATCTATAGATCTGTTTTAAGAGGCAGATGCACAGCACGATGAGAAGGAAAGGAAACCTCTTAAGTTCCTATCTGGCCAGTTTTACATTCATGGATATTTAAAAGATTAGGTTTAAAGGGCTGATAAACATAGAAAACATACTCTACATCCTTTCACTAGACTTTATGTGAAAAATACGTGAATACCCATATGTGTCACATTTCAATATATTGCAGGAAATGAGGGGACAGGGAATAGCAATTTTCAGTAGAACTCTCACTTATGGATTTTAACATGATCACAATTAGCTACTGGAAATCTTTCTCCTGCTTCCTTTTGGTGTTTGGAGAGCTGGCCAATTAAAACATAACTAAATGTGCATGTAGTGATGTATTTGGTATGAAATGCATAAAGAATAAATTATATTTCCAATATGAACATAGATTCCTAGAATTGGAAAGGATCTGACAGTTTATGGCCCTAATTACCCTTAAATACCTACTGTTTGCAATGCAGTGATAAACATGAAATGTACTAAGAGACAGTATCTGCTCCGTAGAAGACTCAACATAGACACAGGAAGAGTTAACAGATCATAAAATGTGAAGTTCTTGACTTCTTTTGGACCCTCAGGTCATGGAAAATAATAAAAACTTCAAGAGAAACTTCTATTATTGCAAGAAAGATTCAGTGGCACAGGACATACTACTTCAGGACTAAGATATTAAGAAATGTGAATATTTTGGCTTTGGGTGACAGGGTTTCCTTTAATTGAGAATTAGTTCCTAAAGGAGTATAAAATGCACAAGTGTAGGGCCCATCCTGAAAGAAGAACAAGGAAGAAAAGGGGAGAGAGATAAAGGGAAATTCTGTCCTCACCTGAGGGTGAGAACAGGAAAGAATATTCTGCAGGTGGCTCAGGATTCTGTAAGAAAAAGTGGGGTTATAATTAAATAAGTGGAAAATGCTGTTTATTGCATCTCCCTCTTGGAGACTGACAATCACATTAGCCTATTAAATGTTCTGATAAAATCCTGCAGGGAGGCTGAATATCTAACTGGTTAAATGTACAGCTTGATTTTGGAGCTAAATGGTCTGTTTGAAACTTAGCCCTACTAAAAACTAGGCAAATTACTTAACGTATTGATACAGGAAAAACGGATGTGGGGCATGAGGAGGGCCGTGTCCCAGGCTTCAGCTGAGCCCCCGGGGCGTGCCCCGCCAAGCGTGGGTCCTTGGCTTCGCACAGGAAAGAATTCAAGAGCGAGCCACAGTTGAGTAGAGGTAGATTTATTCAGAGAGATACACTGAAAGGCAAGTGAAAGTCCACGAGGTGTCGGATTTGGGTGCTCAGATTAAAAGTAGGTACACAATCCATAGACAGAGTGTGGGTCATCTCCGAAGTGAGAGAGAGGGCAGCAGCTGCGAGGCACCATGTTGACAGTTTTTATGGGCTTGGTGGCTTCATACGCTAGTAAGTGGAAGGACCCATCTAACTAGCGGGGGGGGGGGGGGGGAAGGGGTTGGGATTCTCAGGAATTTGGCCGTTTCCCACTCTTTGCCCTTTTGTGGCTGTACTTGGGACTGCCATGGTGCCTGTGGGCATGTTATTTACCATGTTAATATATTACAATGGAAGTACAATGAAGCTCAAGATCTGCTAGAAGTCAAATCTCCACCATCTTGAGCCTCAAGGCATACTGAGGATTGAATCTTCCACCATTTTGATGTTAATTGCTGAACCATTCCTTGAATGGCTGTGCCCTGCCCCCTTTCTGTCTCACCATCAAAATAGTAATTAAAACATCCTAGGGATGTCTTGATTTCCTCAACTACAAAATAGAGGGAATTATAGGATCTACCCCTGGATTGTTGTGAAGATTAAATAACATATTCCATGTAAAGTATTTAGCACAGTTCCAAGTGCATAGGAAATGCTCAAAATGTCTCAGATATTATTAGAATTAATATAAATTATATAATAAATAAGTCAACCTATTTAACTGTGTTTCCTTTAGTATTTTCTACCCTTTGACTATGGATCTATCTTTTAAAAGACACCTACAAACGCCTGAAGATATACTAGTTTTGTGGGGTGTTAAACAGGTTTGAAGCATTGGCCCTGTGAGGGAATCATGTGGTTCAAAGGAGATACTTACCATTTATTTCTCCTACCACCCTGAAGTTACTTCAGGTTTGATGTGGGGACTGGGTCTTGAAATGGGAAGGGTAGTAGCTCTGGGCTTCAGGAGGATGACCAGAAGAAGGCACGCTGAAGAAGGTTTAATAATGAGGCAGCAGACTTTTTAACCTATTTCTGTTTTTGTCATTGTTGGCAATAACTGAACAACAATTATCCTAATGGGCTGAGCTTTTACTTGTAAAGTTACCACTGTCTGTCAATGTCTCTTAAAACTTAATCACAACATTATCTAAAGACATTCCCTTACTTATTTCTATATTCTTAATAATTTCCCCAAAACTTCAAATAAAGCTTTCAAACCCATTCCTTAGATGGGGAAGCAACAGATGATTCTCCCGTTTTCTTTCAGTCTGCTCTTGTCCTTCAGGAGCCTCTACTTCTGTTCTTATTTTTCTGTTTTATTATTTAAATCTCTCATCTCTTTTGCCTAAAGTATAGAAATGTAGAAGGAAGAAGAATGTGAACAGGGAAGTTGATTGGGGTGAAGGCACAAGGGGAGGTGAGAAGATTTGTATTTCAAGATAGGTGAAATACAATCATAGTACTTCATGTTTCCTGTGTGAACGAAAAATACTGCAAACCACATCAGTAAACAAAGAACGCTGGAGCCATCAAGTCATCAGCCGCTGCCGCCACCCCCCACTAAAGACCAGCCTGCAGCCCAGCCTCTGCAGCCACTCACAATGGTGCACCCTGAGGGGACTCAGAATAAGAAAGGACAGGATACTTGCCCTCCATAGCTAGGTGCTTGTCAAAGGAATGAATTCAATGAGCCCAAATGTTTGCTTCCTCCCATACATAGAAAAGTGTTAAATGCTTTAACTTGAGATGCCTGGTTTTCTTTAGTTAACAAGTAATCTTTTAATGTTCCAACTGCCTGGTCTTTGTTGTAAAGCTTCTATATATCCTAGCTCCTCCCCTACCTCTTTGGAGTGGTCCCTCAGAGCCATCTGAGAGGCTATCATCCCGGGCTGAGTCCTCAGGACTGTCCACGAATAAAACAAAACTCTCAACTTCTAGGTTGTGCATTTATTTCAGTTGACACCTGATTCCAAAACAGATGAATATAAAAACAATCTAACATAACTTACTCCAAAACTTCCTAGTAGGGTGATAGAATCTAGGAACAAATTGGGATGAGTGTGCTAATGTGTAAAAGAGAATTTTCTTGGAAGAGTATTATATAAATGTAAACTATTTTTAATATATGTGATGTAAATTTAGGGATTTTTGTCCCTTTTTTAAAAGTACGTTTTTCATAGACATTATAAAGTATTTGTTAATAGCAGTTTTCACCTATTATATGAATTAGTATTTAACAATCTCTTTTAGATTTTAAATAGTCCTAGGATAAAATATATTAATTTTAGGGAAGGCTTTGGATATTTTATAGCAGTTGTATTTTCTCCTAAGTGATGGACAATTCTGTACATTTCTTCTTTTTTTCCACAATAGTTCAACAGAGGAGACAATTTTGACATCAGAGAAGTCTAAAAGTTAGACACAAAAGAATAGAATATATAGATAAGATTATTTTCAATTTTTTAAACTGTTTCAAGAAATGGTCTTACAGATTTTTGCTCTCATTGTCTACCATTTCAACCACTCAGTGTGTTTAGGATTCTTGCCAAAGATTTTAACCAAATTTATTTTGTATTTCTGATAGAACATCTTTATAGCAGATTTATTTTTAAGTCTTCCTTTGGAGATTTGTGCTCTATTTTTTAAAAAAAATTATATGTGCCTCTCTGGAATGTTTCTTATCTCCAGGTTCATAATATGAAAAACTCTTTGCTTGCCCTTGAAACAGCTGGAAGAAAAATGATAACCAATTCTACCTTAAATAGTACTGTATTTTTCTAACTAATGGAGTAATAAATGTTCATTCCTTCTTTTTGGTCAACAAAGCTAACGATCATGTTCTATATCCCAGTGACCACAGAAGCTATTGAAAATGTAATGATAATTAGTACAATCCCAACCTCAAGAAACTTCGTCTATGGCACATTAAGAAAACCCAACAGTGTGCCATTTTTGTGCTATTGCAGTGGTATGTACAGGATGCTATGGGAGCAGGCAGAGCAGGGAATCCTTGATGGAAAAGCTCCTATTTAAATTGAATCTTAAAGGACTAACTGGAAATACAGAAGGAGTGGGTTGTGTGTAGGAGTGACAGGATTGCTCCCTAGCTCTTTCCTTGGCCCTTTTCCCTTTTCTATGTATTCTTAACTCCTAAGTCATCTCCTCTAGTTACATGACTGTCAATTCTATTTATATTCATGTGATCACTACATTTATTCTTTAGCTCTGACCTTTCTTATAAATTCCAGATTCATATCTAACTGCTTATCTAATATTAGACCTGAATATTTAACACTACATTTTACATGTTTAAGATAAAGTTACTTTTAACCATCTGCCCACCAATTTGTTCTTCTGCTAGTGTTCCATGTCTCAAAAAATGGCACCACACTTCACCTAGTTCTTGGATATCTCTTTTGCACCTACATACAATCTCTCAGCAAATTCCAGTGGCTTTATCTTCAAATTGTAGCCTGAATCTGAGCGCTTGCCACTCTGCCCAAGTCATTTCTCCTCAGGATAATTGCACTAGACTCCAAAATACTCTCCCTTTTTCTCTTCTTACCCTGTTCTTGCAGCAGGCAGTGTGCTACTTTTGAATCAAAAGCCAGACTATGTCACTTCCTGGCTAAAAAATTCCAGTGGCTTCTTATTATAGAATAAAGCCCAAAGTCCTGAGCATGGCTTCTAAGCCTGCCCATGATGTTGCTGCATCTCTCTCTCTCTTCACTTACCTGTTTCAGCTACACTGGCCTCCCCACTGTTTGTTGAACATGGGTACTCCATCTTAAGACCTTTGTACTTGTTGCTCCCTGCCAAAAATGTTCTTCCCTCTAGGGCTCACAGGACCATTTTCCTCTACTCAAGCCTCAGCTTAAAAATCACTTCCTTGGAGAGGTTGTCTCTGATTACCAAACTTAGCAAATCCCTCTTCCCCTAGCAATCTCTGTTAATTCTTCCTCAGATTGATCATTGTGTGAATTTTGTCATGTATTTACATAAATTCCATAGTGATAGCAGCTCAATTTGTTTTATTTACTGCTGTATCCCTAACATGCAGAAGAGCACATAGTAAGTGCTCAATAAATGTTTATTTAAAGAGTTTCCAGTTTCTAATTCTCTTGGTAGAAATGTTCAGCTATATATGTGTGTATGAAATTAGAGAGAAAGATGTGGTTTAGAATAAGAAATATCCAACATAGAGTAAATTATTGAATTCAGAAAAAGGGTGAATGCAGGCTATGTAGGTGAATTCCTAAAAGGCGAGAAGGGAACAAGTCCACAGAAGCCCATCTTCCTCATTTATTGGGTGGTCTGTCTTACAGCAAAGGTTGCACTAGCAAAGTTGTAAAATTCCTTTCCACCTCTGTGGGTGATGAAGATGCTCTTTCCCTCCCTCCCTCCCTCTTCCCAGTCTTCCTTTCTTAGGCATAGCAAGCATACACCACTTCAGCAGGTTACATTCAAGGATGAAAGGTTACATTATATATTTAAAAATTTTTTCCTTCTTCCTTCCTAGGTTCTTTGGCTGGCCTAATAATTAAAAATGACATGACAGGTTAACAGGAGAAAAAAATTTGATTATGTACATATGGGAACCCCTTAATATACATATGAAGTTAGTAAAGTTCCCTCCATGGTCACCAACTGTAAGGATAGAAATTTTTTTCCTTCTTCTCATCTAGGTTCTTTGGCTGGTCTAATAATCAAACTGATATAAAACAGATTAACAGGAGAAAAGCAAACAAAATTATGTACATCCAGAAAGCCCTATAAAGAGCTGAAGACTCAAAGCAGCTAGGTAATTGAAGCTTGTATAATATCCTGAGCTAAAGAAAGGGGTAGTGGTGTAGGGATACAAAGTGGAGGAAAACCATTTTTTTTTAAGTAATTAAATAATTAGGACCACACAAAGCACAGGAAATTATTTTGATAAGAAGCAAAATCTTTGCTTTCTAGGCAGATTACTTAAAAGGTAAAGAAAAAAACCTTTCACAATATCTTATCAAGGGCAGATCAAGTATCCAACTAAACTTTGTCCTTTTAGCAGATGAAAGAAAATCAAGTTTTAGTTTCACAAAAGTAAACTATTGATATTAAAGCTTAAAATTGGTTGGCTCTTCTGCAAGTGGAGGTAAAGGGGCTTTATAATTTGAGAAACTGCTGCTGTCCAGCAGACACAAATTCTTTGTGTTGAGAGTCCAGGATAAAAGGACATTGCATAGGAAGGCCTGAAGCTGGTAGAGCCTGATTACAGAGCTCTGGAAAGTAGGAGGACTTGTAAGGGACAACAAAGCAAGCCCTGCCACCTGTCCTAGGTTCTTTTGCTAAACTTATATACTGGCTTTTAGTATTTACATAAGTAACCAGTATACCCCTGGCCTAGAGATCAGGCTGGAGTGCTCTCTGTAAGGAAAGGAAAGTCAAAACAGGCAGCTGGGTGTTTAGGGGATTTCCTGGGAAAGTTGGAGGAGTTTTGGGGTCTAAAGAAATTTGCTGAGGCAGTGGGGCTGGATTTTGAGGAGCAGGTACAGGGAGTTGGGGATAAAGGGATATCTAAGAGGGTGGAGAAAAGGGATTTATATAAGGTGTAGACCCTAATTGTTGTTTAGGTCCAATTTCTGTTCTTTCATCTTATTAAGGGAGTCCCCAAAGCTAGCTGTTATATTCCTCTGTATCCACTTTTCAACTTGGTCTTTCCATAGGTACTAACAGACAATTGTTTAGAATGAGAGCTCTTTAATTTTTTTTTTTAATTTGGCCAATTCAAAAACTCTATTGTCTGACCATTAATGAGTAGGATCTTATATTCCTTTTAATAGTGACTCAGACCAATAAGCCTTTTTATGGTTTGACCATGGACACAAAAGGTATTACACAGAAGAGTGCAAAAGATGCACCTCTTACAAGATCCAGAAGTTTACTCCCAGAATTAGCCTAAGAAAGTAAAGACCTTCATTGTCACAGGCAGTAAGAATGGTGTAGTGCAAATGGTATCTCTGGCTTTCCATAAGAATGTGAGACACCTTTCATGATTGAGATAAAAGAGGCCCCTTATAGACTGGGACCACTTATGATAAACTCCCCTAAAAGCTGGCAAAGTTAGACAAAGGAAACACTGCCTATCAGATACATAGCCTATTCAGCTGTCCACCAGATGCATAGCAGTACATGCCTCTTCCAGTTGGCAGATACCATAGAGAATATCCTCAATGTGTTACCAAGCCAAAGTTGGGTTCACTTGCCTGCCATGCAGCAAAGCCAATCTACTGGCACTGGGTTGTGGTGAAAGAAGGTACAGTATTTATTTGCAGGGTGTCAAGCAAGGAGAATGGGCAGCTTGTGCTCAAAAGACCCAAATGTCCCAGTGTCTTTCAGGGAAGGGTTTTAAAAAGCAACATTTTGGGTGAGGATTGCAGTTCATGGACTTTCTTCTGATTGACTGGTAGTGAGGTAACAGGGTGGTGTTGCAGGAATTTTAATCATCAGCCTTCTGCTTCCAACCAGTCTGGAATCTATATGCTTGTGCTCAACATATAGTTATCATCTTCTACCTGGGTGAGGATCTGAGTGTTGTCAGAACAGCTCAAAGACAAGTGTCAGATTGCCGTGTGTCTTTTGAGGAGGAACTAGGACTCTGTTTTATCACTGAACTGTTGTTTAGCCTATCATTACTTTCCTTGTTTAACTGTTTTTCCTTTTTCTCTGCATTCTTTCTTCCTTAATTAGTAACTGCTTGAGTTTGCTCTTTGAATCTCAAAGAAGGCCTAGGTGATTGAAACTTTTTTTCTACAAATGAGAATCAGAGGACATGGAGGGGCTTTTGTACCTAGGAGGGCCCTGCAGTGTCCTGCTTGGTTTCAACTGGCCGTAAAGTCAAGCTCTCAGGACATAGAACAAGATGACAGAGACAAAAGGAAAAGATGACCATCTCTGGAAGGAAAGGGAAGAATAGAAAACAAGTGATCATAGCAAAATTTTACCAAAGTTGTTATACTCAAGAAACTAGTTCACACAAATATTTTCTTCTGCTAATCTACATTCAGAAAAGGAAAAAGACTGTCACCTCTCTCACTTCCATCAGACCCTGTAGGCAGAGATCTGGGAGACTGATGTGGTAAGAATTTTTACCTTCTGTTGGCTTTTGTCAGGGGTCCCAGGATCTCTCAGCTGCAGCAGTCCTGAAACAAGCAGTTGCTCAGCCAGTGAAGTCCCTTCATGGTTGCCAACTGTAAGGGTGGAAAATTTTTTCCTTCTTCTAGGTTATTTGGTTGGTCTAATAATCAAACTGATATAAGACAGATTAACAGGAGAAAACAAGTTTAATTACATATATATGGGAGCCCCATTAAGATCTGAAGACTCAATAGGCAGCCTGGTAATTAAAGCTTATAAAATATCCTGGGCTAAGGAGGAGAGGTGGTGGCCTGGGGATACAAAGGAGAGGAGAGCCATTCACAGGATGGCAGAGATATGTTTAGAAAACAAAGGTTGCTCTGTTATGCAAGTACGTTTTTTAGGTAAAAATGTATCTCTGGTAATAGCTCTATTTCTGGTATAGGCCCCCTTTTCAATGTAAATTTAAGCAGTTGAGGGGGAGGTGATGATAGTAATCCTCATAATGGCACTTTTGGGGATAGCAAAACTTTTTCCATTTGTAACATCATTATGCCAGTGCCTTCTCCATTGCTAAGAGTTTCTAGAAATTTAGTCATCCTCCTCTTTCTGGTATAGTGAGGGAGACACACTTACAAAGGGAGATTTCCCTTGTATATGCAAATCTCTCTTACAAAAGGGTAACTTCAACTCAGTTTTCAGAGCTTCTCCTGTGTCTGCTGTTTCTTAAGATAATCATCCTAAAACAATCCTTATGCCAACAAGGCATCTTTGGAGTGACAAATTATGCTCCCTCTCACCAGCGTGGTTCAGGGATCCAGGAATGAGACTTTGAGAAACACTGTCTTAAAAAGCAAATAATGTATGGGATAGTGATTCATACCTTAGTGTGAATTCATTTAATTAAATACTTGTCTTTCTAGCAGCAATTTAAAATTAACATTTAATAAGGAAAAGGAGTGAGAAGCAGAGCTTCATCCTTAGTAGGTGTGTCTTGGTGAAGCGAAAGCCCGAGTGAGAGCTCTGGGCACCTGCGAACAAGAGCAGGTGCGGATTATTTTTTTGGTAAGTCGGGGAGGGACGCACAAATGTGAGAGCACTGAAGATGCTCGTACTACTCCGTGATTTATTTTTTCTAATTTCTGCCAATATTTCTGTTTGAGTCATTTCATGTGACTTTCATTTTCTTTCCACTGGGCATTTCTTACATATAGTTTAAACCATCTGGGACTGTGCTGAAGAACACTTGAAAAATTGAATGATAGTATTTTGGTATTAGAAAACATTAATGTGTAATAATTTCTGTTCAGTCAATCGAGAGGTGATTGGATTTAGAAAAGAAACTATGTTTCTATGCAATAATTTTTTCTGGTCAATTCTATACAATTGTTGAAAAATTCTTTAAAAACTCATCATACTCAAAAATTTTAAATGATGTTTCCATTTCTCTCTGCTTGCAGCATAATAACTACATGAACACATGCATGCCTCCTAAGACCTGGTTGCTACTCTTTGGCAGCCCTGCTTGTCAAAAAGACTTATTCACTAGTCTCCATCAGTTTAAGCGTTAAGAATAATGTCTTTGGCTTGACCAGCAAGCTATTTTATTGTCTAACTAAATGTTTAATCTCAGCAGAAGCTCTTCATAACTCCTACTTCATAGCAGCGCCAGTGACACTTCTTATTTTAACAGTGTCAAATTATGCCCAATTTATTTTGTTTGATTTCCTTGTTGTGAACAGTTATGTGTTCTCCAAACCTTCTTTCTGAAAGTTAACCCACAGCAGGGAGACACTTGTCACAAGGTGACTTTACTAGCAGTACTTTCTCCTCAGTGATAGAATTGGCTCACCTGCCAGCTTCAAATGGCTTCCCCCAAACACATAATGGCTGCCTCCCACTGAGATCTGAAGCAACCTCCTACATCTTGGAGTCTGGCCAAAACGACACTGCTGAGATACACAACTAGGAACTTTGTTATGTTTTCTGATGTGGAAATGGGACAATGGAACAGTGAACAAATCTCCCTAATTTGATACTATCCTTCTTGATGGATACGTGTCATAATCTTAAATTTTAAATAGGAGAAAAAATTTCTGCATTTAATTTGAGATTTAAAAATGGGGATATAATCTTGTAAAAGGAGATGTGGACAAATGAGCAGCCAATTAAGGAATATAGAGATCTAAATAAAAGTCCTTAAAATGTATAACACATAGTGTTACCACTCTGTAGCTTACAGGTAGCTATTCTTGTAGCATTGGGATTTTTGTTCACTTGTATTACAAAATGTTTAGCTATTTGTATATTACAGTTGAAAATATGACTGATTATATTTAGAAAGATAATATGCTCTAAAAGTATAATATCTGTAAGTAGTGTGGGGGAAGAAAATAAGTTTCCCTCTATCCATCTAGGTTCTTGACTGAGACAGCCCTGTAATAAAAAGAAAGATTAACAGGAGAAAAATAAACGAAAGTTTAATAACATGTATAACTTTTGTATACATGGGAGATACCCAGGAAAACCGAGTAACTCCCCGAAATGGCCCAAGCTACTGTCTTAAATATCAGGTAAAGACAAAAGACTTGGCAGAGGGTAGGGGGGAGTTTTGGGGGAGAAGCCAGTATGGGAAATAACTAGGAAAAGCATAGTGAACAAGTATACAGTTGTTATGTAGATTGAAGTCCTTGCCTTCTACATTGATAAGTTTCTAGAGATTGAGAGTCATCTTGCTGCTACATAGGAGATACCCTAAAAAATGGAGATTTCTCTTATAAACATAAATGTTTCCTAACAGTAATTTCTGCTCAGTTTTCGGAGCTTCTCCAGTGTCTGCTGTTTTTTAAAAATAATCAGCCTAAAATAATCTTTATGTCTAAGAGGCATATTTTGGGGTAGCAAATTCTGCTCCCCTTCAGTATTATATTTTGACTTATTATAATTTATTGTGTTGAAATCACTATGGATTAATTCTCCTTGACTGAAATTTCTTGTGACAGGGAGTCTAGAATCTGAGTTTTAGGGAGTCAGTTCTTCTCTTTATTTGATTTCTTTACTTTCTCATCTCAGCAGTGATGATTTTCAGTTTGTTTGAGGCAAATTATAGTGATATGCATGCATAGTTTCCATTAGTGTCAATAGGAATTACACACAGTGATGGACGAATAGACCCCATATGTTTATGAGAAATGAATGATTTGAAGCATCTGTGAAACATTCTTAAAGGCATCTCTATCACTGCATGCAATCACAGCAAGTTTTTTTTTTAAAGTACAAGAGTTTCACTCATTATGTAGACTTCACCATTATAACTAAACTATGCATTAAAAAAAAACTATAGTGAGACACTTCTATAGATGTCAAAGTAACTTAAGTAACTTTAAAATATAGGCATCCTGTTTCAAAAAATGTTTCTTTTGTGCTACTTCCTCTGTGTATGTGTGTTTTAATACTGTATTAGCATTTTTATTATATAAAACTATTCTCAGACATTATAGTCATGCTTGGCAGACTGTTTAAAAAGCTTTCTACTGTGAAATAATTTTAGTTTCACAGAAAAGTTGCAAAGGTGGTATAGACAGTTTCTGTATACCCTCTATTCAGTTTCCTCTAATGCTAACCTTTTATATAATCATGGTGCATTTATCAAAATTAAAAAAAAATTACATAGGTTCAATATAATTAATAAAATTTATTCAGAATTAGCTATGTTCTTTTCCTATTCTAGCATCAAATCCTGGTTATCATGGTGCATTTAAAGTTCATATCTCTTCATTTAATCCTCATGGCAGTTTCTCAAGTATTTCCTTGTTTATCATGGCATTGGTAGTTTTGGGGAGTACTAATCAGATATTTGGTAAAGGGTCCCTCAATTTGGATTTGTCTGATGTTTTCTCATGATTAGACTAGGGTTAATATTCTTTTGGAAGAATACCACTGAAGTGAAGTGCCCTTCTCATCACATCAGGGAGTACATGATATTGGTAACAATGGTGATATTAATCTTGATCACTTGGTTAAGGTGATGTCTGCTAGGTTTCTCCAGTGCAAAGCTACTATTTGTCCTTTTCTATACTCAGGTCTTTAGAAATGAATCACTAAGTCCAACCTACCTCAAGAGAATGGAAATTAAGCTCTACCTTCTGGTGGGAGGAATATTTACATATACTATTTAGATATCTTCTGTAAAGATTTGTTACTTTTCATTTACCTATATATCAATTTATTCATTCATTCATATCAGCATTGACTCAGGGTTTTTATTTTATTCTTTTGTTTTTAACTCAGTAGTATCATTGTTCATTTTGATGCTCAAACAACAACAGATTTGACCAATGAGGGCTCTTTTAGGTTGGCTCCTAAGTTCTTTTGACATGCTTCCATTCTTTTTTATCATTAAATTTTTGCGCACTTTCTTATTTGGCAGTACAAGATGCTCCAGGTTCATATTATCTCTGTTTCAGTTCTAGAATAAGCCATTTCTCTGGGGAAATGGATCCTCTTAATGAAGAGTGATGCTTAGGAAACAAGATCTGAATACAGGGTGAGCTCATTGCTATGGGGGGTGTCACTGCATCTAGACCCTCTAGTAGACAGTGCTAGGAAATATTTCATGTATATTAACATACATTACATCTATATTACATACATCTATATTTCTCTATCTATCTATTGGTATGTTAAACTAAACATGAATTTATACTGACATCTGTGATTCTAATCCAGCACAACAGAGTTCATTGTATTGTATTTTTTGGCATTAAATGTAATTTTAAAAGAAATAAGCATACAAGTGAACATATGTAATTTCAGTCTCACTATTAATCAAACAAATGTAAATTGAAAGAATAATATAATATTTCTCCCATTGCACTGGCAAAGATTAAAAAGAATGTTGATTTGGTGTGACTTTTATGAGGGTACTTTTGATACAACAGTATGTATCAAAAACTTTTTTTTAAAACACCTTTATTGTAGTATGGTTCCTGTACCGTAAACTACACATATTGCAGATGTACAATTTGATGAATTTTGATAGGT
The DNA here is from genome assembly GCF_048773025.1 of Camelus bactrianus. Lineage (NCBI taxonomy): Eukaryota > Metazoa > Chordata > Mammalia > Artiodactyla > Camelidae > Camelus > Camelus bactrianus. The sequence continues at coordinate 68,419,733 of NC_133544.1, forward strand.
ATATACACCCATGAAACCATCACCGCAATCAACTTAGCTAACATTTCCATCACTTCTCAAGAGGTACAATTTTTGAATTCCCAATTTATCCCTTCCCACCCTCTTTAGCCCCTGGTAACCATAAGTCTGTTCTCTATGTCTGTGAGTCTGTTTCTGTTTTGTAGATAAGTTCATTTCTTTCTCTTTCTGGCTTCATTTAGAATGACGATCTCCAGGTCCATCCACGTTGCTGCCAATGGCATTATTTTATTATTTTTTATGGCTGAGTAGTATTCCATTGTATATGTGTGTATATATATATATATATATACCACATCTTTTTTTTTAACATTTTTTATTGATTTATAATCATTTTACAATGTTGTGTCAAATTCCAGTGTAGAGCACAATTTTTCAGTTATACATGAACATATATATATTCATTGTCACATTTTTTTCTCTGTGAGCTACCATAAGATCTTGTATATATTTCCCTGTGCTATACAGTATAATCTTGTTTATCTATTCTACAGTTTTGAAATCCCAGTCTATCTCTTCCCAATCCCTGCCCTCTTGGCAACCACAAGTTTGTATTCTATGTCTATGAGTCTATTTCTGTTTTGTATTTATGCTTTGTTTGTTTGGTTTTTTTTTAGATTTCACATGTGAGCGATCTCATATGGTATTTTTCTTTCTCTTTCTGGCTTGCTTCACTTAGAATGACATTCTCCAGGAGCTTCCATGTTGCTGCAAGTGGCGTTATGTTGTCAGTTTTTATGGCTGAGTAGTATTCCGTTGTATAAATATACCACATCTTCTTTATCCAGTCAGCTGTCGATGGACATTTAGGTTGTTTCCATGTCTTGGCTATTGTAAATAGTGCTGCTGTGAACATTGTGTTCATATGCTGTGAACTGCATGTTTCTTTTTGAATTATATACTCCTGGGCATATACCTGGTGAAAAATATAATTCAACAAAACACAGGGTCCGTTTAAATATGCCACCCCCACTGCACTTTTTTATTTGTAACCTCTTTCTTTTACAATGAGAGATTATTCTCTACAATTATCTACTATTTGTTTAGTTGGGGCATATGTATAAAGTAGTTTCAGAATTGCTAACTCGTTGCACTATGAGAAAAAGAAAAGTACCAATTAAAGTACAATGTTTATGTGCAGGGTTTTTGTGTGTGTGTTTTTGGTTTTTGGTTTTTGGGTTTTAGTTTTTGTCTTTAGAGTGTCAAGTAAAATTATCATTTTCCAAAGTTACTGAGGAGAGCTTCCTCTTCCACCGTTTGCTCCTTTCAGTGAGTTTACATCATAGACATTTGTAATACAGTGAAATTCATTTGTTACAGTGTGCTTTCCATCATGAATCCCTTAATATCCTAGCTGATTTTTTTAAACATTTTAATATGGTAATATGCAGTTTTAAGTTTTCCCCCTTCTGCTTGCATAAGGTTTAGTTTGCTCCTCTTTTTCTAGTTTCTTAAACTGGAAGATCAGTTATTCACTTTAGATTTTTACTCTCTTTTAATACAAGCACTTAATGCTATAAATTTTCCTTAAAGCACGGTTAGCTGCATCCCACAAAGTTTACCATGCTTTATTTTAATTTTCCTTCATTACAAAAATATTTAAAAATTTCCCTGAGCCTTCCTTTTTTGTCACATCAATTGCTTAGATATGTGTTGTTTACTTTTCAAATATTTCAGCATTTCCAGGTACCTTTCAATTTTTAGTTTAATTCTGTTATGGTCTAAGATCATACTTTGTACAGTTTCTATTCTTTCAAATTTATTAGAGTTTGTTTTATGGCCCCCAAAATATCTAACATTGTGACTACTCTATATGTACTTGAGAAGACTGTGTGGTATGCTTTTGTTGGGTAGAACAGTCCATAAATGCCCACTAGGTTATGCTGGCTAATCATATTGATCAAGTCTTCAATATCCTTATTGTTTTCTTCTCACTTATTCTATCAATTACTGAAAGACAAAGCCTCTGACTCTAATCATGTACTTGTCCATTTTTTTCTTTTTTTTTTTTTTACACCTATCAATATTTGCATTGTATATTTTGAAGCTGTGTGGTTAATTCACATTAGGATACTTATGTTTTCTTAGAGAATTGACCTTATTGTCATTGTATATTGTCCCTACTTATCCCTAATAATATTCCTGTTTTGAAGTCTATTTTATCTGAAATTCATATAGTTATTCCAGCTTTCTTTTGGTTAGCATTTGCATGCTATATAACTTTCTCTATCCTTTTACCTTAATGAATCATTGTCATATTTAAAGTGAGTTGCTTTGAAATGACATCTAGCTGAGTCTTGCCTCTTTATCCAATCTGAGACTCTCTGTTATTTAATGGGTATGTTTAGATAATTATTATGTAAAGTGATTATCAATTTGGGTTGGATTAAAATATAACAAGATACTAGCCTTTTACTATTTTGTTTTATTAGTTTCTTGTTTTCTTTGGTTTTTTTTTTTTTCATTATTTTTTTCTCTTGTGTGTCTGCCTGGGTAGTTTATACTGACGTATTTTTAAGTTCACTGATTTTTTTTCCTTGGCTGTATCAAGTTTACTCTTGAGACTGTCAAATAAATTCTTTATCTCTGTTACTGTTTGTTTGATTTCTAACATTTTCACTTGATTTTTCCTTATACAGGCACAGGTAGGAGGTTTTGCATGTTCACTTCCAGGCCACTGCAGTAAAGCAAATATTGCAATAAAGCAGGTCACACAACTTTTCTGGTTTCCCAGTGCATATAAAAGTTGTGTTTACACTATATTGTAGTCTATTAAGTGTGCAATAACATGGCTAAAAAATGTACATACCTTAATTTAAAAACACTTTATTGCTAAAATATGCTAACCATCATTTGAATGCAGGGTTGCCACAAACTTTAAATTTGTAAAAAAAAAAAAAAAAAAAAAAAGCAATATCTGTGAAATACAATAAAGAAAAGTGCAATAAAATGAGGTGTGCCTGTAATTTCCACCTCTCTGTTGAGATTACCTATCCAATCTTGCATGTTATCTATCTTTCCCATTAGAGCCTTTAATATATTAATCACTGACATTTTATATTCACTGCCCAACATCTGGTCATGTCTGAGTTTGGTTCTGATGGTTACATTGTCTCTTCTGTTCTTATTTGTCTTTTCTTATACTTCATAATTTCTTGTTGAAAGCCAACCATGTTGAGTAAGAAAGTTAGTACTGAGGTATATATATTTTTATGCTTAGAGATGAGTATGCCTTTCCTTTTATTAGGACTTTAGTGTGGGTGCTTGTATTAATCTAGTGAGATTTTGGACTGAGGATGAAGTTTGTTATTGCTATGCTTACCCTCAAGGCACCAGTTTCTCTGTGTGCTTGCTTTGGCCTTGACTTTGCAGCTTCCCTTTGTGCTAATTCCCAGGGAAAGTCTGTTTCTGCTGCTCCCTCAGAAAAAAATAGCAGTGAAACTTAGCGTGGTGGTGGTGGTGGATGTGGAAGGGAGATATTCTCTGATGTTTTGATTAAACCTCAATGTTATGAGGCCCAGGTATAATGCTAAGTAGGTCTAACAAATATTAATACACATTCCATAAAAAGAGAGATTCTCTCTGAGCCTTCTCTTACTTTGGTTGCAGCGAGTTTCTACCAGTGTCTTCTGGTTACAATTTTGATGCTCTTCCCATTCCCTTTTGTTGCTTAGGGGAAATAGTGTTGGGAAGATTTTCACAGTGATTTCTGTTCTTTCCCCCATTCAGCATCATGGGACAAGATTACTTAAGATTCTTTTAGACCTTCCTTTTGAGCTTCCTAGTGTTAAAACTTGCAAGAAGGTGCAAACCCCTCTATGTTTGTGACCCCTGAGGTTTTATACTTTCACACCAGCCCACACTAAGCCTTTAGCATTTGTTAGACATTTTCTAGCTTAATCTTCTTACCAGCTTATAGGGTGTTTAGGGGTATCGTCTCAAGGTAAGCAAAATTCTGTTCCTATTTTCTTCTGCAAGCACCTGTCCTTCTCTAGGTTTGGTGTTAGTTGTCCTGCAACCTCAGTGCTCTGATGGGTTCAAGAAAAGTTGTTAATGTGGTTTGTTCAGGTTTTTCTTATTATAAAGGTGGGAAAAAATTCTCTTTCCAGCTTTCCATTTCCCTGATTTGAAACTGGAAGCCTTATGTGTTTTTAAAACTCTATTCATATGTGATTTTGAATGATCAGAACAGTCCAATTCTGTCTGTTTTTTGGGTGGGTTGGACTGTTTCTTTGACTAATTTGATGGCTCATGTCCAAATAGTCAAAATATTGTGCAAGTAGTTAAAACTGGAGTTTAGGACAAAATGTAATATATGGATGGAGACTTTTCCCCCTAGAGCCAATGAGTTTGGTAAGCCTTTTGAGCTCTTTTCAGTTGCTTGCTCCTTTGAACTTTACTTCCACATTTTAAAGAGAGCAAAATCTCTCTCTCTCTTCCCCTCTCTCTCTCAATCTGTTCTTCATTTTATTATACACAGTGCTGAGAGTAGAAAATATAAAGACAAATGTCATAAGGCTTTGGGCAGAATCAGATTGGCCTACTACAGATTCTAAGAGAAAGTGGCCTAGTACAGGCTGGTGAAGAGGATAAGGACCACAGGATCTCCTGACCTGGCTTACCTGGTGGAGATAGGGGCCCATCAGGATTACAGAGACTGATCAGGCTTTTACAAAGGGGTTGGAGGGAATAGAACTGGTGAAAGGGGCAGACAACATTATGTCTAGAACATTGCAAACCCAGATATTTTGTCTGTCCTTTTTTGGTATCTTCTAAAGATATTTGGGATCCTTTTCATCTAGAAGTGTCAGCAAAACCCCATGTTTCTACTCAAGTCCTGGGCTTTCCTGGGAAGTCTCCAGCAAATCTTGGCTAGAATAAGCTGTTACAGGGTAGATGGTCATATTGATTCAATTCTACAGTTACTTGGCATGTTCTTCTGTCAGGAAAACAATTTATTCATATCTGATAGCCACAGTGATGCACAGTGAGCATGGTTCCCTTATCTTTTCTTCGTAGACCTTGGGTCACGTACTTAGATCCAAACTCCCTCCAAATTTTAGAAGTTTCACCAGAAACTTTTTGGAAGGGTAGACATTTCTCAGATCTTTAGGAAAGTTGGCCCCAAAATGAGGTAAAGCCATTTGATTGGGTTCTAGTGAGTGACAAGTGAGAAGTCATCTATACCATTTCTGAACCAAGGATTTTAAGAAGCAGGTATACATTCTTCATGTTCTTCTGCCCTTTTCTGCTGGTTGGATGCAAATGCCCAAGAAGACTTAAAGTATTGTGGAGCCACAAGGTGGAGGGAGACTTGGCCCTGAATCATTGCATGGCAAGGAGCCACTTGCCTTAAACTGTCATGTGATTAAGAAGCAAACCACTATTTTTTATGAGACATTTGCATTTTTATTTGTTTTTTTTCTTCTCTATTTTAGCCTACCCTAACATATATCCTTTAAGGTCATTGCTGTCTGGTGGGTCATGCTCCTGCAAGCCAGAGTTCTTAGAAATGCTGTTCTGAGAAGATAACTCCTCACCATTCCAACCATTGTGGGAAAAAATAGGCTGAAATAGATCAATTTTTAGTTGGAAGCACATATCACAGGGATTTGGCTTTCTTTGTCTTTGGTATATTAGCTAACTGCCTCCACTTTTATTAATAGATATGTCCATATGGATTTTTAAATTGTGTGCTTGCTGTCACCTGTTCCCATATTTCCCTTCAGCGCCATTTCAGTTGAAGTTTTCTATGGCAAAGCATTAAATGTGGAGTACTTAAACACTTTTTATATCTTTCTCAGTTATTTGCACCAAGCCTGAAGGAGGGGAACAAATTTAAAAATCAAAAGTAGCTTCATGATAATTCCCCTACTAAGATCCAAGAGACTGATGAAAAGAAAATAATATGACCACAGCCAGTGACACTGCAATTTTATACTTAGGAGATTGCATGTGGTAATCCTTCCCATGTCACCCCCACCTGCTCCCTGGGGAAATGCACAGAACACTTGTCTTTGCTTCACAAAAGTAATTAAATAAGTTTGGGGAATGCTGAATATTATACCTTATCTTGAAATGTCACCAGGTACCAGGTACTTTAGCATACTAGGTTCTGTGAGAAATATCCTGCAGCTAAAAACTGCTTAACTTTATATAGCCTATGCTCATATTAATATGAACAAAACATAAGTGTGTTATGACAATCAATTTTCATTTTTCAATTTAAGTATGTACCTTATAAACAGCATAGAACTGTTTTTTTAGTAGACTCAATTGGATAGTTTTAAAATTTTTAATGGGAGATTCAGCTATCTAGTATAACGACCAATTTATTGACTTTGTGCCTCTCATCCTATATTATCTGTTTTTTTTTTTTAATATAATCTGTTCCCCTCCTTCATTTTTCTTTCCCTTTTTAAAAATTAATTTGCTATTTTCATTAAGTTGCTATTTATCCTGTTTTTTCCTATGGTTAATTCTTTTCTGATTTTCCGTTTAGTTCATGGTTATATCCCCTTCCCAGCTCTCGTATTTAGACAAATGTTTTTTTCTATTATTATTTGGAAACAAGATAATGCCATTCAGCAAGATGCTCTGTTTCCTTTGGTTCCATACCCCTTCATAAAAATAAACCTATTGGGATGATTTTACTTCTCTCATCTTTTCCTCCCCTAACCCCAACCCAAGTTTAAGAATATTATTTCCTCCTGCCCTTACCCCTACCCAGATTTCTGCTTCAGTTAGATAGTTTAGTGTTTTTTTGTTCCAGACTGTAATTAGGACTTTCTTTGCTACATGTATCTTCAGGTTCAGAAGACATAAAAAACACTCACATAACATATTCCTGTTATCATATAGTATCTACCTACTGTCTAGCTACTATCTAGCTATAGCTATCCTATTTATCTATCTTTTGAAGTTTATTGTTTATTTTTTCATCTTTCCTCATTACAAAGTCTGATTTTTGACTCATTTGTTATTTGGTTAGAGTCTTTATTTATTTATTGTTGATATGGATTGAGTGATTACTCTCTGATTTATTGTAGTCTAAAATTATCTTCCATCTTGATATGTGACTAATTTCTCTCCATCAGTAATCTCTAGTTGACATTCCACCATTTTGTAGCTTCAAATGTTGCAAATGAGAAGTCAATGACTGTCAGATTAATTTTTATTTATTGGTAATCTCTTTTCTGTCTTGACGTGTGAATTCTTTATTTATACTTAGATTTCTGTAATTTTTTTTCTGAAAGTGCCATATCCCATTTAAATGAAAAAAAAAAAAAAAAAAAAAAAAAAAGGTAAGGTACCTAGCAATAAACAAAACAATGAATGTGTAGGATCTGTATAAAGGAAACAACGTGATACTAAAGGAAACTCTAAAATGCTGTAACTGGAAAAGAAATTTTCAGTATTACATAGGAAGACTAAATATGCTATAGGTATCAATTATTTATAAAATAATATACATATTTAATGGAATCCAAATAATTTCTTGCAACTAGATAAACTGATTTGAAAGATGTTCTGGAAGAATAAATATGCATGAATAGTTAGAGAAATTCATAAGTAGAAAAGGTATGAGAAGATTTGTACCCTACAGGATCTTGGACACATTATGCTGCTACAGTAGTGAGAATTATTAGGCATTGAGGTGAATTTACACATAGATTAATGGAACAGAACAAACATTCAGGAATGTATCAAAATGTAATGGATATATTATAAAAGTGATGTTGCTATCAGTGGGGAGAAGGTGGCTTATTCATTGAGAGATGTTGGGACAATGAGATAAACATCTTTAAAACTTGTTCACTCCATACCTCCTTTCTTTCAACAAAATACATTCCAGATAAATCAAAGATTCAACTAAAAAAACTATTAAGTTATTATAAGAAAATAAAGATTTAAAAAAATCTCAGAGGGAGGAAGGCCTTTTTAAATGTGACACATAATTTAGAAAGCTAAATTGATAAATTTGCATTAAAATGTGCATGGGAAAAGCATCATAAACACATACAAAGGACAAATAATAAATTGTAAACACATTGAGCAAAAGCTAATTTTCTTAATATGTAAGGAACTCATCAAATTAATGATAAAATTACCAGCCACCCTGCAGAACAATGGAAAAAGAACAAGAACAATTTACAGAAAAGATAATCCAAAAATTCTTAAAAAAGAATTTTTTTAGAAAGCTTAATATCATTCATAATAATAGAAATACTATTGATTAATACAATGGGAAACCACTAATAAAGAAGATCCAGAATATGGTATATAGTGTTACATATGCATGCATGTATCATACATTTGCCTGGGTAGTGCATAAAATCTCCTTGAACTATACATAAGAAGCTGTTAAAAATTGTTGCCTCCCAGAGGGAAATTAGGTGGTTGAAGAAAGGAGGTCAAAGGATCTATTAGTTTGCTAAGGCTACCATAACAAAGCACCACAGACAAGGTAGTTTAAACAATAGAAATTTATTTTCTCACAGTTCTGGAGACTAAAAATTCCAAGACCAAGGTGTTGGCAGGTTTTAGCTCTTCTGAGCCCCCTCTCCGTGGCTTACAGATGGCCATCTTCTTGTTGTGTCTTCACATGGTCTTAACTTTGTGAGTGAACACAAACTTGTGTGTCCAAGTTTCCTCTTCTTAGAAGGAGACCAGTCAGACTGGATTAAGGCCTACCCAAATGATCTCACTTTAGCTTAACCACCTCTTTGAGGCCCCTGTCTCCAAATATAGTCCCATTCTGAGGCATTAGGGGTTAAAGCTTCAACATATGAATTTTTGGAGGGATTGCAATTCAGCCCATAACAATGAGTCGCTTACTTTTTACTATGGTCTCTTTTATCTTTTTTTGAATTTTGTATAATTTAATGTTATACCTTCTGAAAAATAAATAACTTCAAAATGACTGCTCTTGGCCAAATGTTCATGTCCTAAGTTCACTGTTGAAATGTTAATCTCCAATGTGATGGTATTTGGAGATAGGGCCTATGGAAGGTAATTAGGTTACATGCAGAGCCCTCATAATAGGATTAGTATCCTTATATGAGAGACCTGAGGAGCTTGCTTCCTTTCTCTCTTTTGGCCATATGGGGATACAGTGAGAAGGCAGCTACCTATAAATCAGGAAACAGTCCCTCATTAGACATTGGATCTACCAGTGCCTTGATTCTGGACTTCCCAGCCTCCATAACAATGAGAAATAAATGCTTGCTGTTTAAGCCACCCAGTCTATGCTTTTCTTTTTTTTAATAGTAGATCAAATTAATAAACTGACTGAGATAATGACCTTGTAATAAAAGATATCAGGCTGAAAATTTGACTTTCTATTGGTCCAGCAGAGGAGTGTTCCATACAATTTGGTGTGCCAGTTAACTTGAATATTAAACTTGAATACAGGTGAGTGTCAGTTTAGGTGAAAATATGCTTGAATTCATGAAAAAGATTCTTTACTTTATAAAGTATTTATTATGTGATTCCTTTAAATAGAAAGCTTTCAATATGATTCACTTTGCAGACATTTTCAGAAGTATTTTATTGTGTAAAGAGAATGACTTAAACAATTTTATTAATTTAACAGTTTAATACTGCCAAAGTAATATAACAAGATTTTCATGTAGAACAATTTTCATTCTTTGACATTCTATTCTCCTTTGGGTTGCATAGGTTATGTATCTGTTTAACAGTGAATTCACACTTACATTTGAATAGAATTTAAAATGGAATGAACGGAAATACTCTTAATGCAGTAGCCATAAAAAGGCAGTTGTATATATTACTCACAGATATTGCACAGTAACCATGATAATCTAACGACTATATGCTTCCTCTGAGGTTTTAAAGAACAGCGTGAACAGCCATATTTCTGGTTGAAGTATAGTCATGTCTAGAGGCAAAGGGCTATTTGGGTAGTTCTTAAGATCCCATTCTGCCTTGTGATTACTGTAGCAACAGTTACAAAGAAAACACAAAAGCTACACCTTTCAGTAAAACTTGGTATGTAATTTGGAAATTTTATAAAGATGGATACCAAACACATTTCGTCTACTAAAGTGATTTCCTTTTTAAGGTAAATATAGGACTACACTAAATGTTAATGAAAAGAACGTGTCATCAGAACACAATCCATTAATTGATGATTTTTCATGATGGTTCTGTAGAATCTAGACTGCATACTACTATCTCAAGAAATTCGAGAGATGCTTATGATCTTTGGAGCTGGCATTACATCAAGCCATGAACTAACTAGCATTTTTCACTGAGAATGCATTCACTGAGTATACAGTTTGCAAAAGAACTGGTCTGCAAATGCTCTACTTAGTTCTGTGATAATTAGGGGAGCTAGCTGTAGAATCTTTCCATTGTAACTAAATCAAAGAACATTTCTCTTAGGGGTGGGATAACTTTGTCCTCAAGGAAGCTATAGTTTTTGAGTAGTGACAGTTTCATAGAGATCCTTTACAAACACATAAATTCATAGCCTATCTCTCCCTCAACTCCATGGCCCTCACTTCACACTTGGCAAATACATTTGTATATACCATAGTGGGAAGCTGGATTAAGTATTTTGACAGTAGACATAAATTTGCACTTAACTTGACGAGCTAGGAAAGGTTGCATGAATTCTAGACTCAAGAAGAAAATATTAAGTGCAAGTAAGATCACAAATTACTGATGCTTTTAGTGTATGTTTACTCCAACTTGGAGTGTCTAGTGACAGATCCTTCTTTTGGGGAAAGATTAGACATCCTTCCCCAAAAAACTGAAATTTTACTAAATGTCAAGAACCCAGCTAGAAAGACAAATTCAAGTCTCATTAAATGACATCACCACCATTATTATATTATAGCCATTCTAGTAGGTTACTAGCACACTCAAACCATGTATTAACCACTATTTTGGAATATACTTTATCATGTTACAGTATATCACATTTCTGGCATTCTGCAAGTGACAATAATTTATAAGGTCAAACACTTCAAAATGGTATTGGTGCAGCATGGATGAGGCCCAAATTAACATATTCAGGTAAAACAAATACTCTTGTTGCTATACTATAATTTCTGATGTGTCCCCTCAGCCACAAGAAATAGAGGAACAATATTTTTTGAGACAATATGTGCCATAAATTAGGTGGTGACCATTTGTTCCTACAAAAGTAATATTTTTCCATCTGCTGACTAATGGCTTATGAATACAAACAGCAGATTTCTCAAATGCCTATTTAAAAGTTTCAGTACAGTATTTGTGGCATCATTTTACTTCACTTATAAATAACTGCTATCTGAAGCTGCTTGTGTAGCAAAAAAGGCAAAGACTCATCCTGTCAGCTCATGTGTGTGCATGTGAGCACGTGTGTGTGCACATACATATGATTTTTCTCTTTTCAGTGTCCCTTTGTTTTTCCTTTGGCTTGGTTTCTTTATTCTCTGGAAACCTTGACTGTGCCCTTGTCTTAGCTTCCTGCTTTTCAGGTCCAACTTAGGTATCTGGTTTCTAGCCATGAATACATCATCTGCTAGCTATTGGTCTTATATTGGTGTTTGTTTGTGCCCACTTCTTTCCTACCAGCATTGCTGCAACATGCACCCTCTTGATTGTCCAAAGACATGCAGTTCTGGCTTTAGGCTAAGTTATATACCCACAGAGGATCCCATAACTCAGTTCTGGCAGCGAAAGCGTTATTTAACCCTAAGGCTTGAAACAATTTAAATTGGAAAATTCATCAGCATAATCTCTGTAAAAGTGGGAAAGCATTAGTCCTCCCAGGAGTCCCTGTGACTGAGGGAATGGTCTTGGGAGGATACTTGAGGCAAACTTTCTTGGCAGCTTTGTGATCTTCAGCAAACTTTTTCTTATGAGAACTGGCATCATGTAAACCTTAAGAAAGCTGGCAGTCACGTAATTGTCATGAATTGAACGGGTTCCTATTTTCAGAGGCATTATCTTATCTCACCCTTAAAAGATGCACTTTTGACCTCATTTTTACTAATAAGGAACCTGAGGCTCAAAGAACTGACGCTTTTATGTGACATATCTAAAGCCACAGCTATTAAGTGACAGCTGAGGAGTTCCAACCCAGGTCTGGATGTGTATCCACATAGCCTTTCTATTACATTGGAGCTGGCTATGAGGATGCAAAATGAAAGCATACATGAAACAAACAACAAGAACAAAACCTATTTAAAGATACTGAAGAGTAACTACATTGTGAACATCTTAGAATTAGGAAGAAATTTACTTTTTGAGAAAGACTCTACTAAGAGTGCACCTGTCCAAAGGATTATTTGATACTATACTTAATCCACTGTCTGAGAAAGTACGTTTTGAGTTTTCCTTAAAACTTACAAAGTTTTAAATAAGATTTTAAGATAACAGGCTAGTCTTCAAATAATTCTTCCTTGTGTCAAGTTCTTGGGAAGGAGCTACATTCAGCGGCTGCAGTACAAAGGGCTGGCGTTGAAGCATTTTCTGAATGTTCTGTTTATCATGTTAAACCTGGTCTCCCTCCTTCCATCCAGTAAGGTTACTCTGGTAAACTCTTACAGTAGCAATATTCTATTAGACACTCTCAGAGCTCAGCATGCAAAGAAACACTTTGGGTTGAATTGTCTGATTTGGGTCTGCATGAGACTCAATGAAGTTGACTTTCCTAGTCATAATAAGTTTGTATTTTCAGAAAAAAACAAACAAACAAACAAGTGCTTTGGGCCTGGATAATTTGGTAATTTTATTTTTCAAATAGTTTTGTTAAGGAAGATAGTAAAGCTTAGATTTTTCCCTCTTCCCATTGTATCATCAGCTATGTTTGAAGTAGATTTTAATGTTGTTTTTACCAAGGTTCCACCTTCAGACAGCAGCTTTCATCGCCAGGTTGGAGTCCTCGTTCAGCATTTTTAGAGCAGTCAGGGGTGAGGCCTTCCTGCTCCCACAGCCCCATTAATAAACGGAGAGCTGGCTCTGCAGCCACTGGCCACGGCTCCCAGCGCAGCCACCCATCATAGCACAGTAGTAAATCAGCCCTGCGTGTTTTCCTAATTTTAGGTTTGGTCTGACTTAATCCGTCTAATAGGAAAAACATCTGGTCTAGTTTTGCTTTTAATCTGTTCTTTACATCAGGAACCTTATCGCCCTGGGACCAAGTAGTAACAAGAGGTCGGTTCTTGTACCCAGGCATGGCTATGCCTGGTCCACGCCTAACAAGGGCCTGCTTTCCATTTATGCTTGTCAGTCCTTTATAGGCCTTCATTAACAATAAAGCATTGACAACACAATCAGTTTGGGGTTGTAAATTCCCTGATTAGTGAAAAGCCTGTACTGTGACACATCTTGGATCGAGGGGAGTGGATACATAATGTGGGGTGGAGGAGGTGGTTCAAGTTATTTTTCAGTGATAAATTTCCAAATATCTGAGTATTTAACAGCTTTTCCATTAAGGATAAATATTCTAAAATATTGCCCCTGAGTGGAATTTTACTTTTATATGGTTGTATTAGGGCACACAAGATATTTTTTTTTTTAACATATGGAAATATCTTAGAGAAAGCAATAAAATACTGTCACATGGAGTCGGTTTAGTTTCTGTTTATATTAGGCAAACAAGATAGCACAGCCTGTTTAACCTTTTTGAGATGACCATAAAATGCCTTCATTTTACCATTTTTGACTCCAGTTAGAAGCAGAGCAGTTTGGGGTTTTAGAAACCATTTCAGTGAAAAAGGACCAGGGGTCATTCAGTTTCCCAAGCAGCATTTTCCACTTGCTTTGTTTTCCTCTTGACTGTTTTCCTGCTCCCATCTGTCCTCCTTCCTGATACCCTAACTTCCAGAGCTCGTTCTCTCTCTCTTTTGTTTCTGAGAGAACTTTAGATGCAGTGTGAAGATGGATTTTCTGATGGAGCTGAGATCAATTGTTGCAAAGATGCCTATCTCTCCGCTTGGCTTTCTACTCTTCTGAATTGGTTAGAAAAAATTGGTTAGAAAATAGACAACATGAGGTAACAGGGGACTGTATAGGAATTAACTTTAAATAGCCCCGGGCCTAAAAGCTCTTCCCAAATCTACAGTATGTTAGGGGACTTTCACTCCCCAAAGTAATGTAGCTGTTTATGCACTCCTGCCTCTGAGTTCCTTTTAACTGGGGCCCGAGGAGGAGAGCATAAGCAACATTACTTCAGCAAGCAGGAATTAATTATTGAAATCAATTATTGCGTCTTTCCGATGACTGCAGTCAGTCCTCAGTGAGCTGACATAAAAAATACTTGTCTCAATGGCTGTCTCTGTGAAAAGAGATTGAAATAAATCAAAAAGAAAGGGGACTGACTTTCAACTTGGTTCCATTCCATCTCTTAAATTTCTCAAAAACTAGACTACTTGGGAGTTAAAAACAGAAACATTTTAACTCTTTTCATCCATGGATGGAAAATTATGTTTCCTCCGTAGTAAAACGATTTTTTTTCTCATAACGTATTGAGTTGTTTTTAATTTCTGACAAGGGTAACTATTAAAACTGACTTGAAAGTAACTCTAACTTTGCCAGTGCTGGTGTTGTCTGAAGGCTAAACTGGTACCTCTTGAGTTTGCAGACTGTATTCCTTGCCTCCTAATTTGTGCCAAGCATGCCCTCTTCTTTTTAATTTGTTTATTTTGGAAACACTGAGAATTTACTTGGCAGGTAGTCTTTAATAGGCAGGGTCATTTACAGACTGTTTAATATAGAGGAATAATATAGGTGAACATTCAAAGAGGGTATTTCACAAGGTTCTCTAGGAACAGAGGGCCACCTTATGAGTAAGAACAGTTAAATGTAAACACACTTCCATTAATTTCAAATTGGGTCATCACCTTTTTTTAATCGTGAAGCTAACTCATCATTATGAGAAACTGTTTGATTTGCAATAGCTTTTCTAATGGGAGATAGTATGATTATTAGAAAATAAATAAAGATAGAGTCCAAGACTGAGATATGTGCTTATTCATTGCCCTGTGCAAATTTGCTACTTGATGGCAGGCAAAATTAGAGGACCCAACAAGCTTGAGGCATTATTGATATGTGAAAATGCCAAAAAAAAAAAAAAAAAAAACAACCAACCCCCCCCCAAAAAAAACCATAAAGCAAAAAAAAAAAGTGCTTTTGAGGCAAATTTGAAAAGAAAGAGAAAGATTTTCCTTTAGAATAGAAAGGATTCTCCTAGACCAGGAGGAGGAGAGATACAGAATAGTGATGAGAGTAGAGAGTTCAGTAATCTTCTAGGAAATGAGTCCAGCTGACTGGACATTTGGTTTGACCCCAGAGAGAGGAAGGCTGAAATATGCATGTAGACGGCCTCACAGAGATGCCAGGCAAGGCTCTGCAGGCAGAGCTACTGCTCAAGGAAGCCTTGTGGACAGGTATCAGGGACAGGTCAACCACAAACCGCGTGACTCCTAGCCATCGCTCCCTTCCCTGCATTCCTACTCACAATGATGTTTCAAAATACCCTGGCCCTATGTAAATCTCCTGAGACCTAGTCAACTTTGGGGAAGAGGAGTGGGAGCCCCCACAATAGTGATATCAAATTTTCTGCCAATTCAGCAGAATCAAGGAATAGGGCTTGAAACAGGAAAAAAAAAAAAACTGGCTTATAGAAAAATGAGATAATGCATATTGCTCGCACCTTGAATTTTTAAACTGTGATTTCTACTTGTTGTAAATTCCATCCTTCATTCATGCATTCAAATTGTCCCCAGATTTCTGCAGCTCTGGACTGGACTGTGGCTTATCTCCTTTTCACTGTCCTTCTTTTGGAGCTCACTGTTAGCAGAGACTGTGACACCTAAAAATTATTGCTGTGTAATCTGGGTTCTTAATAGAAATTCCAGGAAGCTCAATTCTGGGCAGCATATGTGAGTTGAAGGGAAATAAATATTCTTTTTGGGGGGTCAAGAGGAGTCATGAGTAATTTAATGTTGGCATCCTCCCTTGTCTCTGGTCCTCTCTGGAGCCAGTGACAGCATTCACTTTATTTGAGATTCTTCATTTCTAACATCTTTAATATTAAAAAATTGTAAGTTTAAAATGTTTAATTTAACATTAAATTAATATTATTTTTTAACATCCTTAATACTTTTAACACCTTTCCTATTTAATATATGAAACATGCATTTCATATTCTGACACTTTATGTTAGAGTTAACTCATTTAGCTGCTCAATGAATTATTTTGAAGGGTGAATTTTGAAGTGTTCTTAAACAATATACATATTAGTAAATCCTAATGTTGAGTTACTTTATAGCAAGAGATGCTAGAAATAAGTTACATATTTATGTTTTAGGGATTCCTTACCCATCCCTATTCACCCTGAAAATATTAATAGGATATGTGCTTTTAACAAAAGAAATTGCTTTATTTTACTCAAACTTTTCCAGAGAATAAAGTAATAATCTTAATATAAACAAAGTGATAGGAAGAATAAGAGGGAAAGTATAATTGGTATTCAGAAAATAGGAAAGCAATGGCAGTATTATAAGTATACTCTCTGGAGCTGCCTTTTTACATTTGGAGATTAACAGTAAGATTTATAAATGGCTAGACAGTTTCAAATTTTTTACAAATGTCATCATTGAGTATTAACATTAGGTATTGAGAATATGCATCTTGGTAAAATGAATAGTTGTTTTTTAAATTTGTTGTAAGACCACACAAAAATGGATGTTAATCTTTCAGTCAACATTAAAGAAGGAAGGGTGGGGTAAAGTCTTTTATAAGAGGTCATGAGCTACCATGAACCCCTGACTTGGTTCTTCTCTACTTTCACCTCAACGGGCTACTTTGGCCTTATGCAGGAAAGCACAAAGCTCTTCGGGTTGAATTCGATAATTTTCTCTTCTAACAATGACCAGGTAGGGGTCTTTATGTATCAGTGACTATTACTAAGGATTTGAGCCATTTGCAAATTTGCAGAAAGATTCATTCCACGCCGTGTGGGTTAATGTTTCCTTACTCTCTGACTAGGAGCCACTTGAAGAGTTTGAAACTTGTTATTTTCACATTGTTACTGTACATATGTCTCCAGAGTGCGGGAGCTTCACAAACAACACATTTTGATCTGAGCAGATGTACTGCATCTCTAGAGGTTAGGAAGTTCATTATTACAGACAGCCCACCTAACATCCATTTGGTTAGACTCCATTATGTATATTAAAATACAATTCAAGATGTCTGAGTGAAAAGTTTATTTAGTGATCAGCAGAGTATTCACGTCTTTTCCAGATGAGGAAAAGTTTAGTCTCAGTAGCAGTGGCCACATTCAAGTGATATATATTTGTAATATGGACTACTATGTGGGTGCTACTGACAGCTTTTAGTGGTTCCTAAAATAAATGTCTTCTAGCAGCACTTAATAGACATGATCTTAGCCATTTTTATATTCCAGGGAGGGAGTAATGCTATTTTCCTTATAGAGTAGAAAGGAAATATGGAAATAGACAAGGGGGTTTCATGATATTCTTACATGCTTTTGATTCATGTTTCACCTATGTGGTCATTCTGCTCTAGCAGAAATTATTCTGTTCTTTCAGGAAAAAAAAAAATCTGCTTTAGGATTAGCCGGACAGCAAATAGCATCCCTTAAAGCAAAGGGCTTAAAGAGGAAATTATGAAATAAATTTCTCTCAAATGAAATATGACTCCTAAGATGGCAATCAATTTTTAGTTGAGAGGTAGTGAATGGAGGTTAAATCATGAATTCACACTTTCCCTTGTGATCATCAAATCAGTTCTCTTAAATTACCTTCTTTAAAGGCTCAAAGTCACTTGTTGTTTTATGCTTCTCCCATGTTCCTGGTGCTAGCATATTAATGGTCTTTGCCATTTGTAGAGTAGCAAGCTGCCAGATCAATAAGCATGCTTAGCTGCTTGCCATTAAAATTGATCTGTACTATCCTTCCGATTGACGTCACATCCAGCTGTAAATATCATCAAGTAAGCTGTCAACTCATTTTCATTATGAGTGTTTTTCATTTCAAAAGATGGACTTCAGTAGGACAGCATATTAGGATTTTTCTTCATTATTTCTGACATTTCCCCAATATCATCAAGCATATCTTGAAAGGAAAATCAGGACTGGCCAAGAACTTTTAAAAAGGAGGGGGAACTAACAACAGAAGCAACAATAACAACAAACAAACAAAAAAGGTAACAACTAAAGAGAAACATCTTTGCAAACTGGAATGTCAGAAAGTTCTATGACAGCTGAAAACTAGCAGGGTGTGGATGTTCTCTTTCATATGTGAAACAGGAGGCCTTTATGAGGGTCTGCATTTACATAAAGAAAATTATAGTGTTATATTCTTGGAAGGACATATTTCTAGCAGCGTTTACTACTGGGACTTCAGGTGACCAAAAATTCTTCCTGAGAAAAATTCTGGTATTGTCTGTAAGCCATCTTAGTGTCATATGGTGGCAAAAGTACCTATCTGGATGTCTATCAATGTGATCCTGGAAAGGTCATTTTTCTAACTGAATGCCAAACTTAATACCCTAGTTTGGTTTTTGAAGACTATTAATCTGTTCTCATCTAGCAATAAGGAAGATAGGTCCCTAGGTCTTTGTCTGCCATCCAGCTCCCACTGAAAGTCTCAGAAGAGAAGCAATACTTACTGTAGATGATTTAAAGGTCACTTATTTTTCTAAAAATTCTCAGTTGGTATAAATGTAGTAGAATATATGTGTATATATCATTATAAGTAAATAAATAAGCTTGTAAACATATTAGGGGTGCTAAGATGCACACAGAAAATTGGAAAGCATTTTTGGATTATCAGATAGTCTGATTATTATGTATTTGGACTATGTTAATTCAGCTTTTCACAGAATTACTATTAGTCAATTGTTTTTTTCATTAGAACTCAACTTTTTTATTAAAAGGTATTATGAGATATTTCTATAAAATTCATAACTAAATTTGTTACAAAAATAATTAAGGTTACAATCTGGATCACTCTTTATGAAGTTTCTACTGAGATATATCCTTTAGAGTTCAATGCTAAGCAAACTTTGTTTTTTATGAGAATGTAGAATCTTCTTCTTCATTGACAACGAGAATTGTTTACTGATACTTCCCTTTAGTTTTGGCTCCCAAGAGCTCAGAATTCAATTTGAGATGCACAATCAAACATTAAATAGGTATGATAACATAAATATGTTCTACATATATGCATTCTTGATTTTATATTTTTATCATTATCACTTTACAAAAACTATCTCAAATCTTTTGTGAAGAGGCAGATGTAAGTAATTATAAACAAATAAAATATTATCAGGGTGCCAGTTTATGTTGTTTAAAAAAAACTTGTCAACGTTCAGTAAAGTCCATATTCTCTTTGACAGAACATACAGAATTTACAGTGCTAACATAACCTATGTAGTGAATGCCTACTTAGTAATAGATGCTAGAATATTTACTGTGTCTTTGTCAGTCTTTCCAAATCCCTTGCAAATAGAGACAATGCATCCCTATTGTTCTGAGTATCAGAGAATTTGAACGACTTACTTGTGGTCACCAACCTGGTAGGTGATGGAGCCTCGGCCCAAACCCCACAGGTGACGTGGAGAAATTAACCCTGCATTGGTTGCAGAGTCTGCTGTGCTTTAGTTACAGGAATAAGTCCCATGTATTGTCTGTCTTTGTTTTCTTAGGTGCCATTACCTGGCAAAAAGTAAAGGCTAAAGAATATCTAATACATAATTGATATAACAAATGAGTAAATGGAATTGTGAATAATACATCAAATAGCAGAAGTCATGTAATAACTATAATAATGTAACAATTATATAATAAAATATTTGGGCCCTTTAATATTTGTATTGTTTGTATCAATGTGTTATATTTAAAGTGATAAGAACTTATTACTTCATAAGCATTTCACTCATGATTCTATTCAAATTGTTTCACTAAATTGTACAGAAATTCTGTGAGGTAGATATCTAGGAAACCAGCCTCAAAAATCATGAAGTAACTAGCTGGAGATGGTGAGTGAGGGAGTTGGGATTTAAATCCCTAACTCTAGAGCTCATAATCATATAAAACTTTGCTGTTAAATGATCTTCAGTTAATTAATCTTTCATTTAATTCTAATGAGTACATTCTGTATTTTACACATCTACTCCACCTGCTCAGAGCTAGATAACAACTTCTTTGCAGAGACATTTTCTTCACTTGGCTTCCAGGACCTCATACTCCTTTAGGTTTCTCCCTACCTCACTGGTAAGTCTATCTGTCCTTTTTGTTGATCCCTCCTCTCTTCTTCAAGGAGTAGAACGCTGATGTGATCCAGTGCTTAGACTTCGGTCCTTTTCAATCTCTGTCAACATTCACTCCTTTGGTGATAACCAGTATTGTGGCGTTAAATACGATTTTCATCACTATTTCACATAACATTTCTTTTTGGATATCTACTAGGCATCTTAAACTCAACATGCCCAAATTGTATCTTTCCTCCTAAACTTGATCTAGCTCAATTTTCCCCTCCCAGTTGAAGTCAGTGACATCCTTCCAAATGCTCAGGCCAAACACCCTGGTGTCATGGTGTCATCCTCTCTCACTCTCTCTCTCTCTTTCATATCCCACATCCACTACATCAACAAATCCTGTCGGCATTACTATCCAAATATATTCAGAATTGGATTATTGGATCAATTTTTATTGACTGTTGATACTACTCTGATTTAAGCCTCCGTCATATCTCTCATGGATTATCACAATCTCCTCCTAACTGATCTCTTGCTTCTGCCCTTGTCCTTTACCATCTGTAGAGCAGCCATGGTGATCCTTTTGAAACATAAGTAACATCTCATCAATTCTCTTCCCCCAAATCGTATGATAGTTCTCTGTTTCACTCAGGTGTATCTCTCCATGTACTGGCCCTCCAAATTCTCTTTGATATCTCTTTACTACTCTCGTCCACCTTGTTGTTCCTTGAATATGCCAGGCAGATAATCATTTCAGAACTTTTTATTCATTTCAGAACTTTTTTTCTTGCTGTCTCTTCTACCTGGAATAAGACCACTCCAAATCTGACTTTCTCAGTGAGGTGTATACCTCCATCACCATATTTAAAATAGAATCCTATCCTAATTCCTTATACGCAGATCTGCTTTTTCTTTTTTCATCAACTTATTTCTAATATAATACATTAATTGTTTCTTATGCTTTTTTCTTTGTTTATTTTTATGTCAGTTTGCTAGAATATAAACTTCTCAAGGGCACAAGTGTTTTTAAAAAATTACCCATGTATCCCAGTATCCTGGGATAGTGTATGAGACATACTACATGCATAATAAATAGCTGTTAAATTAACAAACTAATTCACACTTGAGAAATTGCAGTGCCTTTTTGAAGGTACCACAGGGTCATCGACAACTATCCTAGGACAAATTGCAACTGACTTTTTGTGATTATAGGCAGTTACTATAGGCAGGTCCACATCATACCCCGCTTTTAAAGTTAAATCAGAGATGTTTGTGCTGTTATGTCATGTGTTCATTTGACCAAAGAAGTCCCTCAGCCTGTTAAGGGCATATAGAGGCATGCCCCTTACTTGCCATTTTACATTTAGCACTTTGTTCATTGATTATCTAACAAAGACCTAATAAAATGTGGCAATGCTTATTACAGATAGTTTCTGCTTATGTTTCAGCGAGGGAACGTCATGTCTGCAGGCAGACACAGCAAGGGCAAATAGCATTTCTCTTTCTGGAATTCATTTTCAATGCCTTGCCACTGGAAAAGCATTGTTTAAAAGTGTGGACTATCTAGAACATGCATTTTGGGGGGAAATCAGAGGCTTATACACATCTGGGTTTAATTTTCACTTTGGGCTATTTTATCTCAATCCTAACTAACAGGTTGTAATTGACACATGATCCTTCATCGGCATTAGGAAACCTCCTGATTATTTTTCTTTTGTGTGTGTGTCCAGGCACAGAAATATTAAACACATTTTAAATAAAAACATCACTCCACAACACAAATATTTTATTTTAATATATTATAGCTTTTGTCTACTTAACAGCTATCTTTTTCTTAGTTGAATTTGTAAAACTAGTTTAAATTTAATGTTTTTTTCCTCTAAACATAACCTTCACTTGTTAGCCAACCGTCTATGTTGCTCAGTGCTGAAGCATTGAGTTTCATAAATATTGGAATCCAGTAACAAGAGGGAAACCGATAAAAAAGAGCACAAACTTTTCTTTAAAATGGGCTTTTCCTTCCATTTGTTGTATTTTTTCCTTTTAAGCATCTGAGTGAATTTCTTCCGTAACCATGAACAGAAAATGAAGTGATTAAACCTGTGATGAGTGTTATTAAGTATACCACGCCACAAACCATTTTTCTAGGTCTGAAACATAGAGTGACAAAATCTTAGTATTTTCCAGAATTTTATTTCCTATTTTTAAGGAAAATGTTTAAATTTAATTTATTGCTTTTGTTGCTTTTACTTTGCTTTCTCAAAGACAACAGGTACTCTCTTATGATGAGTTGCTTAATTTTCTCTGGTCTTGATTAACAATTTAGACTGTCTTGGGTTTTCAGTCTGTTTTGTGAGTTTAACCCTCCTCCCCAAGTTCTATATTCATTTTGCTAGGTTGATTTGACTCACTCTCAATTAATTAATTTACAATTAATTAATTAATTCCCCCCTTGACAACTGCCTTAGCGGCATCACAACTCATATTAATGGTGGCGTGCCTGTTCTAATTAAAATCAATATGTAGTGTTTAATGACATGGTCTTATCTACTAGAAATACTGAAACACTAAATGAAACACATTCTGTTTTTAGACCAGGATCCATATGACCTAATACCACTCAATAGTACTATTGCAATAAAAATACTTATTTTGTATCATAAAATATAATATGATTAAGATCATTTATATACCAGTCACCATTTACCCTCGTAATCAACACATTGTCTGGCAACTAAAAATGGCATTGACCTTTTAAATCAAGTAAATCATTACCCCTCCAAAAAAGGTTATCCGCTTTAGATTTCTGGGATATGTAATGCATTAATTCAAATGCCATCTAATTTTCTAGACATACCATAAAATAAATTCTGAATTCATTGTAAATACTGCTGAATTTGTAGAGTAAGGGCTTCATCTTAGAGGACTTTTCAGTTCCATTTGTGAACCTGACACTGACCTAAAATAACATATTAGGAGGAGACAACGTTACTTCTGTATCCATCCCTACTGGAACAGCACTGATAAAATTTTACAGTGGGCTGGTATAAGAATTTAGTAATAGTCTCCTCCCTATTAAAGCACTGCCAATTTATTATGTTCTGTGTGACAGAGAAAACAGAGAGAGCTCATTTGATATTAGTTGAAATTTGGCCTAGAATTTTATATAGTGTGGGTTCTGTTTAACTAATGATTATGGCTATAATTTGTAAAAGATGTTCAGAATCATATGCATTAAGCTGAAGAGAAACTCTGCCTCCCTGGGATGACTGAAAGGTCTAAAATATGTTCTCAACAACCCAGTTTTCTAAAAACATGTTATTCTATGCTTGTTTCCCTGACCTACTTTCCTTGGTCAGCCTTATGAGGTCTCCTTTTTCTCTTTGACTATTTATATATCATGTAAAAAAATTAACATCTTCAGACACCATTACAGTTTATATAAAGCTAAGCAATCAATATTAAAAACAGTGCTTAATCTATGCAAAGCTCTGTGTGAAAAGCTATATAAAATCCAAAGAAGTTCCTGCTCTCAGAGAGCTCAAACATCCATTTTCTTCCCTATGTCTATTTGTCCCTTCTCAATGGTCAGAAATGATCAATTTTGATCTTTGTTTTAGCTATCCCACTTTTCATTTTTTAAATTCAGATCTTTTCATTTTGGCTTCTCTTTGATGATTCTTCTTATTTTATCTGTATTAACTCTTGCCACAATATTTTGCTCCCAAATTTAGAAGAGTTTCTTTTAATTTTATTGTTTATTCTGAACCACTGAGCAATATAACCCTTGTTTCATATCTTACGTGGAATAGTGAAAGCTTGCTTCAGTAGAAACACAAAACAAACAAACACTAGTTCTGTAATACATCTGTGAGACGCAATTCAAATTATTTACCCCTTGGGACTCACTGGTTATACAATATAAAATAAAGCGCCTTTTAAGGGAATAACCTAACATGAAGGTTTCTCCTTATCAATGCCAATGTTTATCTTTGTTGAAACCTACATGGAGGGCAATTTTCCTAGTAAATCTGGTGACCAGGGTATTTTGTGCATTCAATGACATGTACTAAAATAGCAAATCAACATTATAAGTTTAGATGACTCTTGGGCTTTCTGTTTTTAATAAGGCTATTGATTCTCTTGCCCAATTGCCTCTACCACCAAACACAGGCACACAACTCTGGCGTACACTATTCATTATCAAAACCAGCCACTAACATTGGCTTTTCACTTGTATACATCAAGGCGTTTTTGGGATCTATCGTGAGGTGTGAAGAATGAATTTTGAGGTCACTGATCTGGTACTATTTTTGATTACACAAACAATGTCCATAAAGCAATATGACCATTCATCTTTCCTCTAGACCCATAGATGATTACCTTTTACATTTCAAAGCCTTAAAAAAATAGGACAGTATAAATAATTTAAGAAATACAAAATTATATATTGTATTCAGTTGTAAATGAGGTGTCTTTCCACCATTTCAGTTCCTACTCCCAAAGGAAAGCATGTTCTTGGTTTATGTGTCTTTCCATATTCATTACATTGTCTTTACGTATCTCTATCTTTATCTATTGATCTATTGTCCTTTTAAAAATACACACAGTGACAGATTATATACATTATTACAAAGTGAATTTTGTACATTACAGAGTATCTGTTGAACAATTCCAACTAACTTATGTAGGTACTCTCCTTTAAGGAAGTAGAACATAATTGTCCACTGCTTAAGTGTGAGATGCTCATGGGGACTTTGTTCTAAAAGTTACGGTATGGATAGGGTGGAAAAGAGTAACTTACAGTAGAGAAAACTGACGAACACTACCTTAGCCAGGTGGCCCAGGTTAAGTGGTAAGTCCTGTTGATTAGTCATCAGTAATCAGTGGTCATGTGGGAGGCACGTACCCTTGATACCTTGTGATAAGAATGGCGATTTACCTCTGTTGTCCTCCTTTCTAAATACCATAACCCCACCTAGCCATGAGAAGCACATCAGACAAACTCAAATTAAAGGACATTGTGCAAAACACTTGGTCAGTATTCCTCATCACTGTCAAGGTCATCAAAAACTAGAGAAGTCCGAGAAACTAGAAGCCTAGTGGAGCCTAAGGAGACTTTAAAATCAAACATGAGGTGGAATCCTGGATGGGATCCTAGAACCAAAAAAGGACAGTGGGCAAAAACTACAGAAATCTAAATAAAATATGTATCTTAGTTATTACTAATGTACCACTATTGGTGTTAGTTGTAACATATATTGTAGGACTTGGGTATGGGGTATATGAGAACTCTCTATAACATTCTTGCAATTTTTCTGTAGTTCTATTCTAAAGTTATTTTAAAATACAAAGTTTGTTGAATGTTTGAAAAAGTATTCTGTGTATGGTTATATTTATATTGTTGTTTTCTATCATAACCTCCAAGAATTTACATATTTCAGATATAATTTAATTTTGGGGACTAAAGTATAATTTTAAATAGAATGTATGGAATATTCAAGATTACTCTGTAGAGGTATTCTCTTAATCATCTTAAATTTTATATAGTCTACGACTAAAGAAATGTGAACAAGACTGCTTCATTTATAACAAAAGACTTAGGAAATAAAATGTGAATAATTTCCCTAGCCAAGGGTATTCTACACTCCTATTACTCTTGAACTGTATAGTGTTTAATGTTTTCATCAGTGATGAAGTAGATTTCATACAGTTCTCCTGCCATGAACATAACTCATTTTGGAGTCTAAGCCTGGATAGTAAGTTAAAGTCTCACACACACACACAAAATATATATATATACATGTATTTGGAAAATGTTGGCTGGATTTAAGCATAGCTATAGAATTAACTGTGTATTACTGGACATAATAATGTATTACAATAATGTGCAAATTTGGGATGTGTAACTGTTGGACTAACACCACTTAACAGACATCCAGGGCAGGGTAAAGTAGGTTCTGGACCAGAGCACAGTGCTTAGCAGGCTGATCAAACAGAGATAGTGGTGGCCCTGGAAGCCAGACCTGCTCATGAGGTAGGTGGAAAATGGTATTCAGAGAGAGGAAAAGGATCAGAGTTGGGAAGGTTTGGCAAGAAATAACTTCAAAATTCATTAAAGGAGTAGAAGAGGCCATAGGACCACTATGCATGTCAACATCTGGGCCATTTGCCAGGAGCACCTATTTTCATATCTTTGTGCCTTTATAAATGCTGCTCCCTTTACGTGGGACGCTCTTTTCTTTTTTCACTAATTCCAATTCCATCTTTACAATTCAGTTCTGATACTACATTTTGAGTAGTGGGGAAAGGTCCCTAACTTTCCAGGTTGAGTTAGGTGCCCCTCCTGTTTGCCTGAACTTCCTAATAGAGACAGATCTGTTAACCTGCACCATTCTGTTTATCTGTGAGTCTCCCGCAATCATTTGTGAATTCCTTCCTGGCTTGGGCTCTTTGCTTTTTGTAGCTTGAATCCCTGTATGTTCTTAGTGCAACGTGCAATCACAGCAAATACTCTCTCTGTGCTTGCAGAATAGAATGATTGGCAAAAATGAGCAGGGTGCCCATATTGAGGCCTCTCAAGTATTTGACAGGGTATCAACAGAGAAGGACCTAGATTCCAGTATTTTGTGATTTGGTGCAGACATCATGAGCCATGAGGCAATTCTCCCTTAATGCCTCGCATTATTCAGATCCCAACACTTAACCTGCACAGAATCTGCAAACACACAACCAAAAGCAGATTTTACGGAATTGAAAGGAACTAATGACACAAAGATGATAATTTGTAGGGAAATAAGACTTCAGAAGAAAGAATAAAAAAATTGGCACTTTGTTTCTTTAGGGGATTAAAAGAGAAGGTGATTTAACAAAAATCTTCAGGGCTAGACAAGGACTTTTTATTTGAACTAAAGACAGAAGGGAAAATAAACTCAAACTTGAGTACAAGAAAAAAAATTACCCATCAGCTACAACTGTTTATCATTAAGATACATTTAAAGAAGTGGTCATACAACTCTATTCTGGATAGACTTTTATCTGCTGGAGTTGGTTTATGCCTACGTCTGTATGAAGTTGAGTGAGGGAGCTAAATGTTTGCAAAATGCCTTGTCCAGTCTGAGATTCAGTGATTCCAGTGGTGAGAGTTCATTTCTACTTGTAACATTCATCCTGGAGATGTGTGATTCTCAAAGTAAACTTGAAGATAAAGCATTACAGTTTGGATCTTCCCAAATGATCTCCTCCAAGTTGTTCTACACGCTCGAGCCTCTGATGGTCATGAATCACTGCTAATCTCTTAGAAACATATTTCTCCAGATAACATCGGTTTCTCTCAGAATATGGAGAGGAAAGAAGGACTTCATTTCTTTTACGTTTCTGCTGAAAATAAATGCCAACATTTACTTGAGACAGAAGAAGTTAAGATCACTTGGGGTTGGTATCTGGTTTATAAACAGGCAGTTCTTTGTATATAAACCCAGCTGACCCAAAGCAGCATCTGGCTTGTTCCTTGTGGTGATTGTGTGCTCAGACAAAACTGCTCTTATATTTGCCTTTAGTCACATATGCCAGTTACCACTAAACCAAACAAAATCTACCTTCTTTGTCAGCCTGGTGACTTATCCTTGGATGATAATTTATAGCAATCTCTGAAAATATACTACATAGAAATGTTAATGCTATGAGGATATTTATTTCAGGTGTTAATTAGTTATGAAAGCACTAAGAGTTTTACATCAGTGGAATAAATTCTGTTATTATGCCATTTCAAGGACATGAAGTCCATTCTAAGCAGCTGCGAAAGGGACACTCCCCTTTTCCTTCCTGTAAACTTCTGCATTTAGATCTTTGGAAGAAAGAACACTCCATAAGACCTAAAAACAAAAGGCAAGATGAGCACATTCAAGTTTTCTTTTGACCTTGTAGCTCTGATATGCAAGTGGCAAATTTTCACTTGAAAAATAAACCCTCACAACAACCACTCCTACATTGTAAGAGAAAAAAAAAAAAAAGAGGCCTGAGGTAAATGTAATCAACTATTCCAGGAAAAATTTAAAATATGTATGCGGCCATAGGGAATTCCAGTATTTGAGTGGAAATACACAGTTCCAACTGCAAGATGCTGTTAGGGTTACAGTGCTCTACCACTTAGGCTGAAAGTGAGAGAGGCATTAATTAAGTAATAACGATCAAGGTATGGGGCATTTCCTGGGGATTAATGACCAGCTGGGGGAGTTGATAGCCCACAGTGCAGCCAAGGGCCATTAACCCCAGCTGGTCATCAATTCTTGGGCCCTGTGTTATAGTCATTATTGCTATCATAAGCCAAAAATGAAAAGCAAATGGGTCTATGGATTACTTTTATGGATGATGCAGTTTCAATTGGTATCTACAGGGCATTCCTGGAGAATGAATGCTCTGTCCACAAGCCAATCAGGTGCTTCGACATTCCATTCTACTTAGGATGCTGCCTGGGAGGAATGGAGGGCAAATGAGGTAGGCAGCCAACAGTTGAAAAGTTTCAGGTCTCTGTTGACACTTGAGAGCTATTGAAACCATAAAGACCACATGGAGGAAGATTCGGAGAAAGAAAAGAAAATGTTCTATTCCGGGAGGTGTGTTTTCTCATGGGTGCTCCAGTTTAGTGCTTTTATTGTGAAATAAGAAGAAATTCACTGGATGATAATGAGACTCCTAGAAGACAGAAAAGTATCAAGTTGCAGAAGGGAAAAAGAGAGATGAAAGGACAATGTTCTCTATTGAAAAAAATACACATATTTTCAAAATAAAGAATATGAGGGACTGTCAGCCTACAGTGATCAGACTGGACAGATAGAAATTAATTATATTTGGTTTAAGAAGCTGTTTCTGCAGACTTGGTCAATTTTAAAAAAGTGCATTAGAAGATATCTCAAACTGACTTTCCAATTACCATGGAGGGCAGCAAAGTGCATTAAAAGAAAACTCATTTTAAATGGGTAAATGCATTTGATGCTGACTGACAATATTTTTAAAATTCATAAATTTAGTCACTGGTCAAGCTATTTTGAAGGTGATTCTGAGGAGAGTTGACTTTTGCCAAAGGAGAACAATATTAATGAGAGCCATTTACCATCAAATTAATAATTTCAAATAAGAAGACGCAATGGGACAGTGTGTCTATGCACATGTGTGTGCCTGTTGCAGGATAAGAGTGTAGAAAGGTTGAATTGAAAAATGATTTTTGTACCAGAATTTTACTTTTAATTGTAAAAGAATTTTTACAAAAACCCATACACACATCCACCTTTTCCTAGTACCTCATAGTGCTTTAAGAGATGAGTTTTCCAACAGAGATATATTAGAAATGAAGAATTGGGTTTTAAGCAATTATTCTCTACTATGAACAAACCCTTAAAAATCTTACTTTTCAATGGAGAGGAATGACTTGTAAAAACAAAATAAAGCATATTGTTTATCCACACACACACATACACACCTCCCACTCCATCAGACACAAAGGTTAAAGCGAGGCTGAAGGAGGATTAACAAAAGCTCAATGATGAAATAATGAACAGTTTTTTATGTCTGAGTAGTAAATAATAAAAGCATACCTTATTAAATACAAATCAAATACAAATAGCATCATTTTTTCTACATCATGTTTTTATCTGCATTATTTTTCCTCTATCTGTGATGGCAAAACATTTCAAGGAAGGAGATTAATTTTTTACATGGACATGATTTTAAACTCAGAGAATAGGTTGTAGCCTGGATTCAGATATATTTCTTTGACTTTCTGATATACAGAGAAGAATCAGCCTATTGACAGTAATCCTTGAATGTTGAAATTCTCTTTAATTCATCTAATATTCTTCACATGTTCCTGGATCATTAAAGGTGGATAAGAGAAATTCATGAACTTGTTTGTATTCTCTGCCTACTTGTAATACAGTAGATCTGAGCAAAATAAATCTTGTTGCATTCATTATTTTTAGCTTTTCAACTTTGTTTCCCTCCAAAATGTTATTTACCCTCAGGGTTTCAGCTATCCATCCGAATAGATGACTTCCAAGTCTCCATTTTCAGTACTGATTCACTCAAACTTCTGTACTTAATTTATAACAAGCTTCAAGACCTTTTTATCTTACAGTTTTGCCGACTTCTGATATTCAATGGCTCTCAAAGCAAAATCGGCATATTTCTCATACTCTCTCTTCAAAATTTCACTTCTCTGTCTCTGAACTATAATATTCCCATTCATCCAGGTGAACACCTTGAAGTTATTCTCCATTCTGCCTCTCCATCATCCCACATAACCAGATTGTCACCAAATCTTAACATTTCTTCATGTGCAGAGCAGTTCATACCTTTCCTTAGACACCTTCCTTCATCTTATTTTCCCTACCTCCATTGTCACTAGAGGCATGGGCTGATAGAAACATGAAGGGAGCTTTCCCTTGGCTGGGCTGTCCTTGTAATCCATAATTTGGACACAGTATACAAGTCACCATCAAATATGAAGTTGGCAGGATTCTGAAAGGAATAGTGAGTACTTTGCTTGAAAGAACCAGAATTCACAAGGTATAGACTCATCAGTCCCTTACTTTAAAACCTCTCAGTGGTTCTCTCTTGTCTTCAGCCTGGACTCCATGTTTCTCAGTCTGGAACATCAGTCATTATTTCTTGCCATTGTGTTCCATGCACCCTATGTTGTAGCCTGCCCAACAATTCCTTCACATGTCCTGCCTTTTCACACCTTGGTAACTCTCCTCAAGAGGTTCCATCATCTGGAAATAATCTCATACTACAGGTATTCCTTCTCCTAAAGTAACTCCTACTTACTCTTACCATGCAATCCAACAATCGCACTCTTTGGTATTTACCTGAATGAGCTGAAAACTTATGTCCACACAAAAACCTGCACACAGATGTTCACAGCAACTTTATTCACAACTGCCAGAACTTGGAAGCAACCAAGATGTCCTTCTGTAGGCGAATGGATAAATAAACTGTGGTACATCCAGACAATGAATCTCACTTAGTTCTAAAAAGAAATGAGCTATTAAGCCATAAAAAGACATGCAGGAATCTTAAGTGCAATTAATAAGTAAAAGAAGCCAATCTCAAAAGCTACATACTATATGATTCTCACTATATGACATTGTGAAAAAGACAAAACTATGGTGATAGTAAAAAGATCAGAGGTTGACGAGGTTGGAGTGGGAGGGCAGGGGAAGGATGAGTAGGCAGAGCACAGAGGATTTTTGGGATAGTGAAAATACTCTGTATGATACCAAAATAATGGACATTTGTCATTATACATTTGTCCAAACCCACAGAAAGGACAACACCAAGAGTGAATGGTAAACTGTAGACTTTAGGTAATATGATGTGTCAATGTATCAACTGTTACAAATGTGCAATCTGGGTGGGTCTTCTCGGGGAGGCTATCCAGGGGGTACATGGGAAATCTCTGGCTTTCCCCTCAGTTTTGTTGTGAACCTAAAACCGCATTTAAAAAATAAAGTTTTAATAAAATAAAACAAACAAAAAATTCCTACCCATCCTTCAAGGTCTAGCTGAATGTCATATTCTCCCTACTATTTTCCTCAATTCCCTCCACCCTCCTAATAAGATTGAATGCTTCCTCATCTTTGTTCCCACAGCATTTTCCATAAGCATTCCATAATCACATTTATCATTTTGTGGTTTCTTTTATTTACTTCTCAGTGAGCTGTTTGATGGCAGGGAGTTTTATCTTATTTATCACTAAATCGTAAGCACTCAAAGAAACAAAGTGAGAGACACCTAATAGGTACTCAACTGGTTGTTACATTTTGCTCCTTAGAGTAAGGGGCCAGCCCTAACTAGATTAAATTAAATGTGAAAAATATTTTGTTCAAGTACAAGCTACATAGGGTGAGCTATGTGGCTTATTAGCTACATAAATAAAGGCTACCTAGAGGTTTAGTCACCGGTAACCTCATTTAGGAGCAATATGAGTATAGGTGGCATCGATAAGAATAAATAAGTTATGTAGAACCCTGGAAGTTACAATCTCATAGTCCCCTTCACTGGTGTGAAAAATCCCTGTAATATCTAAGATTTCTGTAATACTGTATCCTATAAAATGTTGCAAACAACATTTTAAAAGTAATCCAGACAGAATGAAACATTTTTTCAAAGATAAACAGCAAGGATAGTGAAGGGACTAAAAAAACATGTCCTAAGAGGACACCCAAAAATGAAACAAGAACACTGATTTCTGATGGTCCACTACAGTCTAAGTATGAATGGAGTGAGGCTAGTTCTGTATGACCTCAAGGATGAAACTAGCAAGGATAAAACAAAGGAGTCAGATTTTGCTTCTGTGAAAGAACACTTTCTGGTTATAGAGCAGTACTTAGGTAGCCTGGCTCACCTCTAGAGGTGGTATCACTTGGTGTATAGGTTGGACATCTACTTCTCAAGAGTGGTATAGATGGGATCAATTAGATATTCCCATAGACATATTTGTTGTTTGATTGGCCCATTTATTACCATCAAAAATTAAAGAAAGCGCTTGTATGCATTTAGATGGGGCATGAACTCATTAGTTCATTAGTTGCCACAGAATACACCTTATTTTATTGTCATAATTATTTGCTGCATGCATTTGTTCTTACCTGCCTAGTTCTTTTTGTTGTTGTTGTTGGTTGTTACCCAGTTCTTGAAGACCTTTGAGTTTTCAACCTCTGACTTGAAAAATTTATTCCAATTGTGAGATTTTAGCTTCTCTTCCTCTATGTAAATTCTCTTCTCTATTTGATGAGTCCAGTGTCTTCATTGGTCCATTGTAGTTTTCTTCTCCTGTGACAGCCTCTTCTCCCCATCTATGATTTAAAAGGTATTACAGGGACTAAACTCTACAAGAACGCACCTTTATTTTGAGTCCCAAACATTTTAGAGATTGTTGTCCGATATGCCACCAATAAAACTGCACTTTTATTCCCCAATATATAACTAAACAATTTGAAGAATAAATGAAAGATGAGATAATGCATTGGAGGACCTAGTGTAGTATGAAATGACTGAGCAGACTTATCCACTTTGTTTTGGGCAGTAAGACTTAAGTCATGGAGGTGGTGAGGTGAATGAGTGCTCTAGTAAGGAATGCTCACAAGAGGAAGAAGGACAGAGTAGAACTTTGCATGCGAGTGATCATTTCCAAATTAAAATGTAAGAAAAGGTGCTCTCCCTCCCCAAGGGCAGGGTGATACCCAGAATTACACTTTTTGAACTCCCTTAAAGGAAAGAAACATAAAGAATGGGGGAAATATATTTTCTATTAACATTGGTGTGTTTTGCTAATTGTTTTATATGTGTGGGTCTAATCTTCCCCAAAGATAAGGTGTTGAGAGCAGACACTTGCCATAGTCTTTCCTTGTTTAATTCAAAGTGCCCAGCACTGAGTGAAGACTTTATGAATAATAAAATACCATCACATGATATAAACAGCAATGAATCAGAAATCTAGAGACTCAAGTTATACTCCTAGTTCTGCCACTGTGAGATCTTAATACCTCCAGGCCTCAGTTTCTTATCTGTGAAATGGGGGGGATTGAAAAATAGTATGTTCCAGGAGGGAGTCGTAGGCCTCAGACCCATAGATATGGTTGAAATAGATTACATGAATTGGTTACAAGAATCTGTTCAGATGTTAAAATGAAATAAAAGGTAGTTATTCAACTATCTTACAGAACTGACTTGTCAACTTGAATTTAATACACGTGAAAGAGCTTGAAGATCTACATAAGCATCTGATAACGACATGAATGTCTTATCTGCAGTTAGTTCCTATTTGCAGGTGCCTAGAGCTACCTCCCTGGCTCCTTCTTCCTGGGCAGAGTCTTTTTCTATCTTATTTACCTTTAAAATATTAAGATTCTGATCTCAGCAAGGTGTTCTAGGGGAGAAGGATCTGGTAACCTAACTCACACAAAGGTGAGAGGTTCATATCGTGTATCCGTTCACAGCAGAATTGTAGGCAAGTGTTACACACTAGGTGGGGAGATATTTTTGGACATGGAGCCTTTTCCCAGCATCTCTCATACCATATCACATAGGCATCTGTTCAGTCTATGCACACTTACAAAGCCAACTCAGCTTGTGTTTGACAGAGACGATGATCATGCACGTGTGTGGGGTGGGGCTGTGTGTCGTGCACCATAGAGGCAGGCTGACAGGGAGGTCCGCAGCTGGCTGTTCCACATACAAGCAGATTATCCTATGAAGTATCTTGAAGTAGATAAATCTGTGTGGATTCTCACGGGATGGACCAGATAACTTAGTAGGGTTGGTTTTTTTTTCAGTCTGTCTCTATTTCCTGAGATATTTTCATAAAAAAAGTGGGGGTCTCACATGTTGGAACAATTATCCAAGAATATTTCATCCCTGAAAAAAATATAACCTCTGAGTTGCTGCCAAAGTCAATGAGCTCTATGGCAGCTTGCCTTCTGCACACAGACCTCGCACATTAACGCTTTAAGGACGTGAGCATTGAGCACGTTGCACTGTCTCCTGCAGCTCACTTGTGAATGAGGGAGGGAGACTGACTAGGACCTCAAGGAAGGTGCCTGATGGCCCCTGAGGGAATTTTTATTACAAATGATGTGCTAAATGGCCTTGTTCTGTTTTTAGGGTTACCAGTCATATGCCATAAAACATCATTTCTTTTTACATAACTGACGACTAGAATAAAATATTTAAAAGGCATTCTTCAAAGTTACAGAATATTGTGACACAGTTGACCAACCCTTTTCCTCTACTTCCTCGATGCAAAGCTAAACCCCCACTTCCCAGCTTTCCTTTGCAGGTGGGTGTGACCATGAAGCTGGGCTTCAGTCAATGGAATGTGATCAGAAATGACATACTCACTTGTGGGCCTGGCCCATAAAAGCTTCCCTACTCAAGACCTTTTGTCTCCTTTCCCCTTCTCAGTTAGCTAGAATGGAGTCAACCCCCAGGAGCCACGTGTTGAAGATGGTATAGCCTGAGTCCCTGACTCATCTTTTTTGGGAGAGCAATCCAACTAGACACTCCCAACAGGACTATTTTGAGAGTGAAAAATAACCTTTTACTGTGTTAAGCCACTGATATTTGTAGGTTTATCTCTTACAGCGGTTAGCACTGCCTTAATCAATATAATTGTGATCACATTAATTTTCCTGAAGGTCATTATTTAGACTGAATGGGTTTTAGTAGGGACAACACGCTTTTTTGGTATGTTAAATTATGTCTGACAGGAAATTACACTCTTTGAAGTTTTTACTTCTTCCACACCTGGCAGGTACTATCTCAACATTTTCTGCTTCTGCCTCATCTTACCTAAGCTCATACTGGTGTCCATTTGCCTTCTCATTTTATTCTTTCCTTCTTTTTTCTTCTCTTCCTTTTGCAACTCTTTTGGCTCTCTTTTCTCATTTGGTACATTCATTCATTCATTCATTCAGCTAGTATTAACTGCATACCTATTATATATTAGACGTTTGCCAGGTTCTGAATTAACAGTAGTGAAAGAAACAGGCTTGGCTCTTCTCTCATCCCATAGAGATTTTGGTGGGATGTGGGAGATTGAGAATAAACAAGAAAATAAATGGATAAACTTACAGTAATAAATGATGTGTATTATGAAGGAAATGAATATGGTCTGGGAGGGACAATAACGATGGAGGAGTGCAAAGAACCCTGATTAGAGGGGATAATCACAGCAGGCTCTGAGAGAGTGACATTTCAGCTGTGAGCTGAGGAAAGTGGAAAATTCAACTATGGAAGGGGTAGGGGAGGAATATTCCAACATGTGCACTGGCACTGAGGCAGGAAAGTATTCTGTAGGTTCAGATAATTGGAAGGAGGCCACTGTTTACTGCATCTCTGTGGATGATGGAGAGAACTGTATTAAAAAGGTGAAATTAGAGGGCACCTGGAGTAGTACGGAGTTCAAATGTGTGGGAAGGAGTTTGGCTTTGAAAGGAAGTGCAATGAGAAATGATTGAAACATTTTAAATAGGAAAGTAGTCATACAATTAGTGTTTCAAAAACACTCTAGCTTTGGTTTGGAAAACAGATGGTAGGGAGCTCATCAAGGTTGATAACCAGCAAGGAGAGTTTCTTGGTTGTCCAGGTGAAACAATGTTAATTCGAACTGGAGAGGAGGCAGTGGGGATTAACATATATGTGTACGTGAGGCACAGTTTTAAATGTCTTTGTGTCATCCAAGTTAAGATGTTAACATGGGCATTTAGATACATGAGTGTGGAGATCAGAGGAGGGTTCCATGCTTTAAACATAAAAAAGTATTTTAGTCATAAAGTAGAGTAAAAGACCCAAGGCCTCTACTTATGCTCACAGTGTGCTTTTGGGGTTGAAAGTCCTTATAAAGGGAAACAGGATACTAGAATGTCATTCAAACATGGCTGTCAGAGGGCAATTCATTAATTCAACCCACAGCAATAAGAAATATATATCCAGGTGGTTCTCAGAAAAGGGAGTGAGCTACATCAAGCCATCTGCACTCCCATTTCAATCACCATTGTAACTAAAGATGCAAAATTTACAAAAAAGGAAAGTTGACATTGAGGTTTGTAATCTTTTATGCTGGTAGATTTCCTGAAGGGCAGAGAGACTGTATTTGGAAGGAAATCGGTGGGGACCAGAAAGTTGCTTGGTGGACAGTGATAACCCTCAGCTTGAGCTGAGCTTTGTAGACCTAAGCTCAGGTCTATGTTCAGGCTGAGTTAACTCCACCCCAGTGACAGTCAAGAATGGTTTCTAGGGTGAGAGCCCTGGCTGGGTGGTGCTCTGTTTCAGTGCCTGGTCTCAGGTGTGTAGCTCCACAGACAGGGGCCACTTGTGACTCATCACGGGACATGCCCTGAGCTAAAGGCCCTGGTGGGAACAGGATGCTTGGCTAAAATGTGAACTGAACCCTCTCTTCTTTCTCAGGCAATTAAAGAGCTTCATTGCACACTTGGAGACACTGTTCACGCAGGCGATTCTTCTGTTATTAGAGAAGCAGATTGACTCCATTTTGATCATCCTGCCCTCGTCTGCTTGGCAAGCGCAGTGTGATGTCCATATGCTCTATTGTTCCCGTCAGCAGGGCGCTAACGTTTCTTTTGCTGCTGCTCTCACTTCTGTGGGGGATGTTTTTTTAGCCCCCTTTTCAATGTTGCCAACACATACATATATATTTTTAAAACATAGCACTTATTCTGGAGCTGCAGAAGGTGTGAGCGCCGTGTCCTCTAGCCATGGTATTGCATTTTCATTCAAACTCTGCTTCCTGCCTTCAAATGCAGCGTAGATTAGTTTTCCAAAGAGGTACAGATCACCAGTAAGTGGCAGTAGCCTGGCTTAAAGACAGGCTGCACTTACACTTCAGAGGCGACTGCCTGGAACTGGGAAAGGGTTGCAGCCAAACGGAATTTATTAGCAGGATCTATAGAATGTGTTTGAAGAGCTATGGTGGTGTGAGCCGGCAGGCACGCAGGTTGGCCCACCATCACACAAAGTCAAACAGGCCAACTGCTCGGGGGACTCAGGCTGGCATGCCTTGTCAGCATTTCTTTATTTCTTCCTGCAGAGAGACACAAATGGAACACATTTTCAGTCCCAGTGACTTACGCTTCTTGTGCAGTTTTCCCTCTTCCTTAGAGCTTCCTTCCATGTTCTCAGCCCCCACCTTAGCTTCTCTTCCCCAGATGGTGTTAAGGAAGCAATTGTTTCTTTAGTGGTTCCAGCTGATTCCCTCCCTGCCAGTACCTGGATTTCCTGTTGGGCTGGATTTTTAGCTGGGGAGAATTTTCTCAGTTCCTCAAGTAAGGATTTTAAACTCCATATTCAATGTGGGGGCTGTGGAATTTGGCTTCTTTACAAGAACTAATCAATGTAAAGTGTGGACTACACTGCACCTAATCCTGAGAAACCCCCGCAAGAGCGGGAAAGATCGTTTATTCTTCTTGGGGGTGTGGAGCATTCAAAACTCATTTCAGAATGTTGATTTAGTTCTTCCAGATGACTTCCTTGCAGAAAGCCTTCCCTGATAGGGATCATTTGATCTCCACTGGAGAGAGGTACGGCGGGAAGAGGATGGCCTTTGCAGCCTGGGTCTTGTGGAGTCAGAGGTCAGCTACATCTTTACTGACTGGGTGACCTTGGAAAAGCCAGCCTAAGTTTCCCTCTTAGCCAACTGGGGTAAGAATCTAGTGGTGTGACCAAGAGTTTTGGGAGTGGGGCAGAACAATTTGACATTGTTGTGCTAGGTCTTCCTTGGGATAACACTCCTGCTTTTTCAACATTTAACATTTTTGTCATGAAGGAAATCTTGTAATTTTGACAATTTCAGAACAAATAGACTTATAATCTTTTTTTTTTTCACACAATAGCCAATCTTATGCTAACACATTTCATGATCTATTCCTTTTTTTTTTTTTTTTTTGGACAGAAATCTGAATTCTGTATCCTAGGACGTTGGATTGCAATGCTGGGTGGAGCTTGTTCTAATCTGTGTGTATATAGTTGAGGCTACAGGATTTTCCCTCCAATTCCCCCTTTCTCCCCACCAGCCCTTAGCATTAGGATTAAGTGAGGTGATGTTTGTTACATACCTAGAAATCAATTTGAACTATTTGAGGTTTAAGAAACTAAACTGAGGTATTATCTCAATTTCCTTCCACATTCGATTTTATTTTCAATACTAAACTATCAAAAGCGGCCCAAACCTTCTCATTTCTACCACAGAGAAATTGTAATTATCTGTAGTTATTCTGAAACTGCTACTGCTAATGTTGATGATAGAACATCTCTGTAATCATGGAGGGAATTTGTTTTTTCCTCTCCTCTTTCATAGTTTGAGTGAGTTTTATCTGAGTGTGAAGAACCTCACAGCAGTAGTTGAAAAGAGAAACACAATGATGTCTGGTCATTCCCTCCAGACACTCTAGCTCATTCCCACTAGATGGATCTCTGCCATATAAATATTCAGGGAGCCCTGAACAGTCCATTAAAAACAAAGTCGAACTCTACCTGTTTATAGATTACTTCTCTTTGTAATTACACCATGTTTCAGCAACTAATGGGAATGAAACTTCTTAACAAAAACAACTGACTTTCCATAACATGAATTAAAGGAGAAATTAAGGTCACTTCTGTTTCAAATAACTGTCTCAAAAGGAAAAAAAAAAATCTCTTCATTCATCATAAGCATCCAGATCTCCTTCCTCCTATTAATCCAGGTATATAGAGGCTCCTAACACTTGTAACCAATCTCTGTCTGCTCTAATGGATATTTGGAGCCTTTATTGATTTGGGTATATTTGCTTCTTCTTAGGTCAATAATGATAAATGAGTCATGTTCTGCATGAAGTGACTTGGTACTTTGAATTAAATGATTGTAATTATCTGTAGTTATTCTGTAACTGCTACTGTTACTGCTGTTGACAGAACATCCATGTAATTGTGATGGGAATTTTCTTCTCCACTCTAATAATTTGGGTGAATGTTATCTATGTGTGGAAAAGCTCACAGCAGCGGTTTAAAAGGGACACCTTCCCTTGTACTTCTGTCCTCATCTGCCACATTCTCACTCTTCTCACTCCGGGTTGGTGTCAATCACACAAAGCTGCCTGCCACTCAAAGCTGATACCTGGGAACTTTGAGGAAGGGACCAAGTCACGTGCTGCCACCCAGAGCCTTTCCAGTGGTGAATTCAATCAGGCTCAGGGCCCAGAGATGAAAGGTTAATCACCCACTGTGTTTCCTAGGCCATCCTAATAGGGTATCTGTTTGGAAGCGATCATCCACCCTGTGGAGTTAAACACTCAGTGGTGATGAGAAAACCCCGTCTCCCCGTGGCCCTTGCTGGGCTTCCATCTGCAGCCGTAGTTTGAAAGGAGTCATCTGTGTACAAAGCCCTGCATTCTGCCTTTACGATGCAGCAAAAATTACAGCCTGTGCTAATGAAATGTATGCTCTCAGCTGACCCATGGCTCCAGGGTTTTGCCCATCAGCGCTTCAGCCTCCAGGTGAGGACAGTCTAGAGGCAATTTAGGATGGAATTAAAAGGAAGAAAGTTCCAATTCATACCCTCCAGCTATATGCTTCTCTTAACCAAGTGCCTAGAGATATGTTTTAACATGCATAAAGCAAATTTTAAGTTTTTAAAATGCTTTAAGAGAAAAACACTAAGTTGGGCAAAGTATTATATCTTTTTGTGCCTCAGCTTCAATCCTAGCAAAATGAGGTTGAAAGAAATGACTGCCTTTTGAAGATCTTTGTTTATTCTAACTAGGATTCTGGGATGATAGAAAGGATGGAGATGTTACTTTTGAGTGCAAATGGGTATTAGAAATGTCTTCACTGTGGACCCTCCCATCCAGCACCAATTGGTCTGGTGAGAGCCCCAATTTTCCTTATTTGCATGCTTCAAAACTCAGAAAGGAAAGGGAGATGCAGTCAAATCTTGCTGGGATGAGGCAGCAGTTTGCTAGAAATGAAATGAAGAGAGAGAAAAGAACTCATTGGGCTAGACCCCAAGCGTGCCAGCAGACCTGGAGCAAGAAATGCCTTTGCAAACAGCAATTTAAAGGAGAATACTAAATAAGAGAGCAGTATATAACTGGTGCTTCCAGAAAATAGAACGGCATAGGTGATAAGAGCTTGCCTGAGTTTAAATGGTAGGGTGAAGCAGAAGAGACGGATGAAAGCGATGCAGTTTAGAACCCAGGAAAGAGACTATTCAATGTTGAAAATCTTTGTAAAGAGAGCTTTAGAGCTTGATGCAAGTTGCACAATTAGACAGGAGCAGACGAGGGCAGTGGGTGCCGTTGTCTGATGTGCTCTCTCCCAGCTGAGCTGATGTTGGGGTTTGCCTCCCATCTGGAGAAGCAGCTGGGAGTGGAGGCAGGACGTTTTGGACAGGGTGCCTCCTGGCCTTGAGGGTCCTTCATGGCCAAGAGGGAGAGTACGGATTAGTCTTTGATTCCAGGACCTTGCATTCCCTTCCTCAGTCTCCCTCTTGTCCCCCCACCCCTCCTAACCTCCCGAGACTAGAGGCTCCCAGCTGAGATCTATTTCCATTTGTTTGTGCTCTGTATTGGGAGTGGTCCCCAAAAGACATTTTCATCTGTTTCTCATTTTCAATGTAAGTCTGAGACCTCCCCCCAGATGTGGGGGTTTTTATTCCCTTGAGAAGAGGGGAGTGGGCCATCTTCCTCACCTCCCCATCCTGCATGTGCTGATGAAGGAAAATCTATAAATAATTTAGGTTGCCTTCATGCACTTCTAAGTCTTTCATATGAGGAAGGCATTTGTGGCTACCTCCATTGGTCTTATTCCTGCGGGGATCAGTAATGAAGTGGAAGCCAGAGAGGACAGCCGTGCTGTCACAGTGTGGCTGTGAAGGCAGTAAAATGAGCAAAGCCACTGAGAAAAAATGGCACACCCTGAT
This sequence comes from Camelus bactrianus, assembly GCF_048773025.1. Classification (NCBI taxonomy): domain Eukaryota; kingdom Metazoa; phylum Chordata; class Mammalia; order Artiodactyla; family Camelidae; genus Camelus; species Camelus bactrianus. The sequence goes on from NC_133544.1 coordinate 68,461,464, forward strand.
AGGGCCACTGCTCCCCTGTCCATCTTTTACTGCACAAACTGTTGAAACATCTGACACTGCTGTAAAGCCAGCAAAAACGGATGAACTTGTAGCAGGTGTTAGCACTTGTAGCCATCTAATTTCAGCTTAAACTCCCCAGTCCCCCGAGAACATAGTTACGGAGAAGGGGGAAAGTGAGAGCATTCCTGTTTAAAGTCTGGAATCAGAGGTTTTGGCTAAAGGCCAAAACCTTTAACCCGATTAACTCCTCTCTGAAACAGGAGAACATCAAGAAGAGACTGAATCCACTGCCACTGCGTTTTACAGATAAACCAAGTGGAGAGTCTGGTTCAAATAGTGGACCCGTTAAGAAAGAAGAGAATTAGTGCTATTAGAATGTTTTTTTTTTTTTAATTTCTGCATATAAACTGTATCAACTGCAGCCCCAATCCAACATCTGTCTGCCAGATAATGTGCACAGCTGTATGTGGGTCATTATTTGTCGGGGAACAGAATATCGCACAGTAGATGCTTGTGCATTTCAGATGAATTGAAAGGAAATCCGTTCAAGGAGGCAGCAAACATAGTTAGCCATGCCTTTCAGTTGGGCCTTTGTAATTATTTTTCTTTGAATGCCCATTCTTCAGAGAAATTTACCTTAGAAAACAAAGAGTGGAGCGGGCATTAGGGCAGCCAGCTCACTCACTTTGCCGGGGTGTTTGTTCTTCATTGGCTCCTGTTACAACAAAACACTACAGCCATTTCATGATCTGTGCCTTGACTACCCTGTAAGTGTTCCAGCTTGAGGAGTACAGGTGAAACTGGGTCGGCCATGGTCTTGGTGGACATCAACTTAATGTCAGACCAGGAGGTGATGCTGAACAGAAAACAGCATTGTTCAATGTCATTGTCTCCTTGCCTTATTATTAAAGAGGCACTTAGTAGAAGCTGGGACTTGCTGGCTTGTTGGCTATTACTTTTAACTTTTTTTTCCTCCCACCAATCCATGCGGGTCTCTTCTGCTCCTTCCTTTTCCTTCCTTCTTCCTCTCTCTCTGACCCAGACCTCATCCTAACATGGACACATCGAAGGAAAAGAGTATAGTAATTATAAAAATTCATATAAAGTGAAGGAATGGAAAATATACTATAGCTAAGATACTTGCAAATAGTGAGAGGGAAAAATGCATGTTGCTGGATACACCCCATGGAAAATGAAGCATGTTGTCTGGTATCAACTTATAGTAGCCACCACATCCCAAGAATCATTTAATTGACCCATTGGCCATCCCTGCTCAGCCAGAGTCTTATAATGAAATAATTTGTAATAACACATCTTCCCTCTTGAAAGACTTCCTTCTTGACTTGCGCAGGTCAGGGATGGGGCACTGGGAAGATAGAAACTGGTGGGGTGGGTCATGTTGCAGCTGCATTGCAAACCTGGCCCAAGTTGAGGCAGAAGCTAGGAGTCTGGGGGAGGAATATTTCACAGCCAGTTTAGTGCTCAAGCTCTGAGAAGCCCTTTCATTGTTGTAGATAAATGAGAAAGGAACAGACACACTGGCTCAACAAATGGAGAAGCAGTCGTTATAAACACTAGGGGCCCTGAAACATCCCATGGAAATACTTAAATTTTGTACCTTTATGTTGGCTTGTAACCTTCCATTAGAAACAAAAATACCATGGGGTCAGTGCACAGCTATTTATAGGCTGTGATCCAACAGCCTTTCATATCATCCCGGAGAGTTATAGACCATTCTGTGGAGCAGCCATTTTTGACGAGGTCATCAAAAACCTCTAGTTACACCAATCAAGCCAAAAAAAAAAAAAAAAAAGTAAACTTTAATGGACAATTCTTTACTAAAGCAAAAAGAACTAACTTTGTGAAATACAGGATCCTTTATTTCCCATATTCCATAAACTGGAGTTTCCCTGTAAGAAATTAGATCATAAATTATAATTATTATTGGCAAAACTGGCTGATGGGAATGAAAGGGTTCATTTTCTTCAAAAAATCAAACATCTCAGATTTGTTCGGAAAAAAAAGTGCTAGGAACTACAGCCCCTATTCTTTCTTTTCTGAGCACTGATGGGAAGAAGAGTTATCCTCAGCAAATTATCAGTTGCTGAATTATGAAATTAGAGAAATTGGAAGCAGCTCCGGCTGTAGGTCTATTTCCCCTTTCCCACACCAAAATGGAATCTTAAGTGAAAAATTGCAGCATCTCCACCCTGTAATGAAATGTGCAGAAGAAATGAAAAACGCATTACTTTACCCCATGTGTATGTACTACATCATTACACCACTGAGAATGTTTCACTAATGATACAGAACATATGGGGGTCTTACATAATGAACTACAGAGAGGTACATTAAAAATATAGATGGGTTTAATTTAATTTATTTATTTAATTGATTAAAAAAAACCTTTTATCAGGCAGTTTCATAAGACTTCTGTGGATGGCTGTTATTCTCACTGGTGGAGTCCAGGCTCTGTGTTATTGTGAAGTTTACACTGGCACGAGTAGAACGTGATCTAGTTAGCCCCAATGGAGGATATCCTAAGGTCCAAACTTTTGTTTGGTGTTATGGTTTGGGTTGTGAATTCATTCTCTTCATATCTTTTTGTGAGTGTTGGTTCTAACTCTGGGCAAAGTTCTCTGGTTCAGTTGAATGTGTTCGCATTTGTGATAATCATTTTATTTCTCCCATAGGCTGTTGCCCTCTCTCTCCCTTCTCTCCAACAAAAATGAAGTGTTGGAAATATTTCAAAAGTTGCCATCCTAGTGCCACAGAGATATGAAAATACAATTTTATAGAGAATATGAATGCTTTTTAATACATAATAATAATTAGATTTTACATCCTTCAGAAAGTAGGAAGTAGTTTGGCTTACAGTTACTATTGGATGGCCAGTGTATTGAATTTAGATGACAATTTTTTCATTGGATCTTTATCAAAATTGTTTGTTCAGCTTCATTTTTGCAGTATAACCTCAGAGTGAAATTTTACCTTAGGGTTTCAAAGAGAAAGAGAAAACCTTAATTTATTTAATTTTATTGTATACGGTTTTGAATTTTGTATAAGGGTGTTCATCACATTCAGCAACAGGTTGCAACAATTCAGAAACCTCATCTTAAAACTCAGACTAAAACTCAATTTTCTGTTACAATAATTTTATATAACCCCTGTTACATCTCAATTTATGGAAATAATTAGAGCAAATTAGATCACAGGAAAGTTTAATTAGCCAGGCATAGTTTTGAATTAAAGTTCATTTTCTGTGAAAATTAGAAAAGCCTCAGTACTTGGTTCTTCATTGCACGATGATTTAGCATCGTACATCAGTGGCCTCCTGGCCGAGAGAGGATAGGGCAGTGGCCTGGAGGGTGTTGTGTCCACTGACCCAGAACTGGAGATTGTGCTGTGAAAGCCACGAAAGCTGATCAAGGAAGAGGAACACTGCAGATTAAGACCCAGCTATTTCTAGTGCATTAAACTCCAGGCTAAAATTTCCTGCAATCAATTATGCCTTTGTGATTTTCACATTGCTTGAGAAGCTATTGTTTGATATTTAAAAAATCAGCCTCTTAATCTCACATCATATATAGTGGAAGCCATAAGATAGTGTTTGTATCTGAATATTTGTACCTGAATATTTAGGCATGGGGGTTATATTTTATACATGAAGGAGTAACTTTTCTGACTTTACATTTCCTATTGTGCTTTGATTTTTCTAATGTTCATCTTATAGGGTTTTCCACAAAAGCAATATATGTAATATGTGGCTTAATATTTTCTTTGTATGCACATAGAAGATTTGGCAAATCTTGTAGAGATGATTAAGGCCTTGAATTAAAATTTATTCAATCATGGTGACTTAATTTGGATTAAAGTAGGCAATCAAGGTCTACCTTTAAAGCCTGGCTCAAATCTTGGCTCTTTTAGGAAGCCTCCCTGAACCCTCAGTCAGTTTGTCTCCCCTGCTCTCTTATAATACCCTCTTATAGTCTGCCTTGGTTTCAGGTTACTTATGTGTACTCCCCACCCTCCTGTAAGCCAGGGACTTTCTATCACTCATTTTTGCATATGCCACAGCACTTAGCACAGTTTTGCCTATAGTAGGTGCTGAATAAATATTTCTCTTACTGATTATTAATGTGAGGAGCTATTTAGTATTTAGACCACACAGTTTTGAGACACATCTATGTGCAGTGAACACTTTTGAATTTCTTCTTTCACCGTGGCAGCCTGGAGAGCAGTGACCAACTTGGTAACTCATACTGAAGCAGCTACCAACTCAGGATCCACATGTATACCACCACCCATTTCCCCTGACGTCTCTATCCATCTCACTCAGACAACAATTCCACTGTGGAAAGCAGGAGTAACATTAGCCAGAAGTCATGTTAAATCAATATTTTGTATCACAAGTGGAAAGCCATCACACATGGAATTTGGCAGATCATATGATCAACTATGAAGTTAAATTCGACTTTCCCTGAGTATGGTGGGTCACCTCAAAACCTTCTTGCACAAGAGGAATTTAAATAAATATAGTGAAAATTTACTCTCTACAAAAATAACTAAATGCATTTGTTTGTAACTTACTCTCAAGTTAAGAATTTGAATCTTTTACTTGAATTTTGATTTGACCAAGTACATTTTTTTCTATCCCTTTTCTATAATCACTATAGCATAAAATTCTAACCATGGCCACTGGTTACCATCAAAACACATACATTTTTAATTTAGGTTTTTTAATTGCTTTTTTGACCCGTTCCACTCATTTCTCCCCTTTCTATCCCCACCCTCAACCTCTGGCAGCCACTAATCTGTTCTCTGTATCTATGAGCTTGTTTTGTTTTTTTGTTTGTTTGTTTGTTTGTTTTTAGATTTGACATACAAGAGGGATCATACAATATTTGTACTTCTTTGTCTGACAAATTTTACTTAGCGTAATGCCCTTGAGGTCCCTCCAAGTTGTCACAAATGGCAAGATTTCAGGTTTTACAGCCAAATATATTTCATTGTGTATATATACCACAATTTCTTTATCCAGTGATGGACGCTTAGTTTGTTTCCATGTCTTGGCTATAGTAAATAATGCTACAATGAGTATGAGGTGCACCTATCTTTTTCAGTTGGTGTTTTGGTTTTCTTCAGATAAAATCGCAGAAGTAGAGTTGAAGAATCATATGATAGTTCTGGGTTTTGTTTGTCTGTTTGTTTAGGAAAACTTCATACTGTTTTCCATAGAGGTACACCAATTTACATTCCCACCAAAGTGCCCAAGCTTTTCCTTTTCACCACATCCTTGCCAACACCTGTTATTTCTTGTCTTTTTGATAATAGCCATTCTAACATGTATGAGATGATTCTTACTGTGGTTTTGATTTGCATTTTCCTAATGTTTAAAGATGTTGAACATCTTTTCATGTACCTGCTGACCAACTGTATGTCTTCTTTGAAAATTTCTGTTCAGATCTTCTGCCAATTTTTAAATCAGATTGCTTATTTTTTTTTACTGCTGAGTTGTATAAGTTCTTTATATATTTTGGATATTAGCCTCTTACTAGATATATGGCTTACAAATATTTTGTTTCACTTAATTGTCTTTTCATTTTGTTGTTTCCTTTGCTGTGCAGAGTTTTTTATTCTGATGTGGTCACACTTGTTTATTTCTACTTCTCTTGCTTTTGCTTTTAGTGTCATTTTCAAAAAATCATCACCAAGACCTATGTAAAGGAGCTTACTACCTTTGTTTTCTTTCTAGTTTTATGATTTCAAGTCTTATGTTCAAGTCTTTAATTCATTTTGAGTTAATTTTTGTGTACACTGTAAGATAGTGGTCCAGTTTCATTCTTTTTTTATGTGCTGTCTAGTTGTTCCAATACCATTTATTGAAGAGACTGTCCATTCCCAACTGTATATTCTTGATTTTTTGATCATAAATTAATTGACAAAATATGCATGGGTTCATTTCTGGCCTCCCTATTCTGTTTCATTGATCTATGTATCTGGCTTTATGCTAATACTGTACTGTTTTATTTAGTGTAGCTTTGTAGTGTAGTTTGAGATCAGGGTGTGTAATGTCTCCAGCTTTGTTCTTTCTCAAGATTGCTTTGGCTTTTGTGGGTCATTTCTGATTCTATGCAAGTTTTAGGATTATTTGTTCTGTTTCTGTGAAACATGCTATTGGAATTTTGATAGGGATTGCACTGAATCTGTAAATTGCCTTCGGTAGTGTGGACGTCTCAAGAATATTGATTCTCCTAACCCATAAACATGATATATTTTTCCATTTCTTTGTGTCTTCTTCAGTTTATTTTGTTAATGTCTTATAGTTTTCAATATACAAATCTTTTAACTCTTTGTTTAAATTTATTCATAGATATTTTATTCTTTTTGATGCAATTAAAATTGGCATTGTTTTCTTAATTTTTCTTTAGTTTATCTTTCTCTGATAGTTTATTATTATGTATAGAAATGCAACAGATTTTTGCTTGTTGATTTTATATCCTGTACATTTACTGAATTGTTTATTAGTTCTAACAATTTTTTGATGGAGTCTTTAGGGTTTTCTAATGTCATCTGCAATTAGTGAGTTTTACTTTTTCTTTCCAGTTTGCATGACTTTTATTTATTTTTCTTACCTAATTGCTATGGGTAGGACTTCCAATAAAGTGTTGAATAAAAATAGTGAGAGTGGGTATCCTTGTTTGTTTCTGATCTTAGAGGGAAAAATCTTTTAGCTTTTCACCTTGAGTATGATGTTAGCCAAGGGCTTGTCATATGTGTCTTTTATTGTGTTGAGTTATGTTCATTCTCTACTCACTTTGTTGAGAGTTTTATCATAAGTAAATGTTGATTTTTGCCAGATACTTTTTTCTGTGTTTACTGAGATAATCATGCGATTTCTATCCTTTATTTTGTTAATGTGGCAAGTCACAGTGACTGATTTGCAAATGCTGAACCATCTTTGTATCCCTGGAATAAATCCTACTTGAATATGGTGTATGATCCTTCTCATGTATCGTTGAATTTGGTTTTCTAATATTTTGTTAAGGATGTTTTCATCTATGTTGACCAAATAAATTAGCCTATAATTTTATTTTCCTGCGGCATCCTTGTCTGGTTTTGATATCAGGGTTATGCTGATCTCATAAAATTAGTTAAGAAGAATTCCATCTTCTTGTATTGTTTGGAAGAGTTTGAGTAAGATTAGTATTAATTCTTTTTTAAATGTTTGGTAGAAATCACCAGTGAAATCACCTGTTCTGGACTTTTGTTTGTTGTGAGGTTTTTGATTACTGATTTAATCTCCTTACTAGTAGTAATCAGTCTGTTCAGATTTTCTATTTCATCATAATTCAGTCTTGGTAGTTTCCATGTTTCTAGGAATTTATTCATTTTTTTTGAGGTTGGCAATTTCTTGGCATGTAATTGTTCAGAGTAGTCTCTTATGATTTTTATGTTTCTGAGGTATCACTGTAATGTCTCACCTTTAATTTCTGATTTTATTTATTTGAGTCTTCACTCTCTTTTTTTTTTTCTTTGTGAGTTAGCTAATGGCTTGTCAATTTTATTTCTGTTTTCACAGAACCAACTCTTTGTTTCATTGGTCTTCTCAATTGTCTTTTTTTGGCTCTATTTAATTTATTTTGAGCACATTATTTCACTTATCTCTATTTATTATTCTTCTCTAATCTTTGTTATTTCCTTCCTTCTGTTAAGTTTGGGCTTTTTTTGTTCTTCTTTTCCAAGTTCCTTGAGGTGTAAAGTTAGGTTGTTTATTTGAGACTTTGTTTGTTTCTTGAGTTAGGCATTTATTGCTATGAACTTTCCTCTTAGGACAGCTTTTGGTACAATCCAAAAATTTTGGCACATTTTCATTTTCATTGTCTCAAGGTATTTTAAAATTTCTCTTTGATTTCTTCTTTGACTCATTGGTTGTTCAGTAGCATGTTGTTAATCCCCACATATTTTTTCTTTCATCGTAACTGCACTGGTCCCCATCAAAACACGTATATTTTATGGTATCTGAGGACCAAGATTTACTTTTGGAGAACAGTTACTATTAATATCATATGATATTTAAATTAATAAAAATATCTATCATTGTCAGAGTAATAGAGAGAGGTTGTAACATAATTGATTGTGTTTTATCAAACATGAGAAAACAAAGCATAGAGAATTTGCCAAGGGTCACAGAGCAGGAGGAGTATAATGTCAGATACATGTTTTTTCTTTTGTTGTTAGGATATTGAGCCATACCATCTGTCAGTCTTTATTATCTGAAACTGGTTTACCTATCATAATGTCTTAAGCAGAATCCTGAGTATCCCCCAAATACATTTCATTTGTCTCTGAAATGTTCGTAGACTTATATTTCAGTATTATGTCTGATATCATAGGAATTTGAAATGCATTAAATAAAAGAAAGCACATTGAGAAAATGTGACTTCAGTGACCTTCTCATTCTACCAATAGGTTTACTGAACTTGACTTGCCACATTTAATAAGAAGAATTTATGGTCTCAATCACCCCTCCTACTTTACCTGAATTGTGGAATTTTGTATAGGATACATTGAATTGTATACTTTAAATGGGTGGTATAATTATGGTGTGTAAATCATATTTCTATAAAGTTGTTAAAAAATAAGTACACTTTCTGAATTGCTGCAGGTGAGTAAACATAAGCAAGGAAACATAAATCGTTTAGAAAGTCATCCAGATTTAGCTATTCAGAGTAAGTGTCTGAAAGATTTGAATGCTAGAAGAGAATTTGTAACTCTTCTCTTTGCAAAAACTAGAGGCCTAGAGAGGTTATATAATTTAGCCAATACCTCACAGAGGGTTAAAGGCAGAGGCGGGTTTTGAAGCCTACTCTCCTCAACAGAGGACAGCAAAACTTGTAACTTTAAGTTCTCATGAGTTCACTGCATTGTACCTGTTTTTCAGGGTCTATTCTTCTTCTAAAGTTTATCATCTCTAGTTGTATTGTAGTCTTATGCTTAAAACAGTCAGATGACTTGGTACTGGCCCCAGAGCTTAAAAGTATCTACATGAAATAAGGTTGGGTCTAAATAAATGTTTCTGTGGGATAGGAAACAAATGCTTCCTTCTCCTTTTCTTGGTTCTTATTTAATTAACCTTATCATTCATGTCCTTTGTTTGAAACTATTTCAAGTCATTTTGGGGAGTGAGTACAAATAAATTTGAAATTTCAAAGATCGAAATTATCCATTATAACCTTGGTGTTAACATTTACCCTGTTGCTTTTCTCTGAAATCAAAGGTTGCACATCTTTAATATATTAATACTGCATTGAAAACTGGTAAAAACTGCCTGTATGCTAGAAGCCATTTCTGAATTAAAGCTTTTTGAATTTTTGTCTGTAAACTAAAACAAATCACTATACTTGGGGCAAGTATCCATTTCATTGCACTATATTGTGAATGAATTCACTGTTACAGAACAATCTATTCTTTTAATCTTTATAATTTTTAACTGTAGGTCTAATTTCACTTTAAGAAATAGAGGCTTCATATTTGCAGCCAAATGAGCTTCACATTTACAGTAAGAAAGATGTGCTTCATTGTTTGAAACAACAACCCACGTTTTACTGAGAGATACAAAAGAAGACTGAAATTAATGGAGAGACTCACCATGTTTCAATGTTGAGAGAATTCTTCAAACACTAACTTCTTCCTAATTTTTAGGTTTAATTCAATTTTATTCTAGATCCTAGAAAGGTTTATTCCTTAAATTTGATATTTTTAAGTTGAGCAGAAAATATAAAAGAGTGAGACTAGACAAGAAAATAGAGGGGAGCAGTAGAAACTAGATGCAAAATTATATATAATTTTTAAAAACATGATAAAAGCTATAATAATAAAAAATATGTACTTGCATATGGATCAATGGAAATAAAATGGAAACCAGAGGAAAAAAGATTGAGTATGTATAGACTAGAAGTTAAGTGAAATAGAAAGATAAAAAGAGCTGCGTCTTCTGGAATTTGCTTTGGAGAGCAGGAGAATAAATATTATGTCTGGGAAATTAATTCAACCAAGAGATTTAATACACAAACTGAGGCCATTTTAAAGACAAACTCTGATTCCAAAGCTGTGCCTGTTCTTTGTAAAGCTAAAGCCACAGGGCCAAGTTAGGCTTCCCTTTTGGTTATGAACACTGCCTAAAGAAACGGACCCTGAGATAAGTATTTGAGTACAAGTAGTTGATTTGAAAGATAATCCTAGGAAATATTGGCAGAGGAATAGAGAAATAAGACAGAGAGGGAAGGCAGCTGAGGAAGTTTTTGTTCTCAACCACCTTATCATGGTGGGCAAGTGGAGCCTGATCTTGCTGGAGACATCCGGGAGCTGGTGTGAAACATGCACCTAGACTCATCTGCTCCAGTCCATCAAGGGTAAGAGAACTTGGATGTTTACACAACAGATTCTTTCAGTTACTTGTCGAAGGATGCTAGGGTGGGAAAGGGGCAGGCATTAATCTCTGGGTACTTCCAACCTTCTGCTCCGATGGACCAAACAAACTTTAGTGGCCAGATAATGCCTCAAGCAATAAATACAAGGTGTTGGCAGTTGGAAGTCAGGCCAGCAAGCTCTGAAGTGCTAAGGGCACAGGGATATAGATGAAGAACTAGCAGTATCTGATACAAAAGCCAGTACTCTGGGTATTTATTTTGCACAGCAAAGAAATAAGACTTTTTAGTTTGCTTGTGATAAAGTGAACTGAAAAAAGGTGGTGAAGGATGGTTGATAATTGCTGAACTCAGGAGAGACATATGACAGGTGAGAGAACTCAGTAGAGAGCAAGCAACTTGGCATCTGGCCAATCTAAGGAGAAATCATTGTGACAGTGATTGGAGGGTGCCACTGTGAAATTTTAGACACAGTGATGTTTTATAATGAATCTTTGGGTGTTTCCCCTTCCATGTTAGAGTCTCCTTCAATTATCTCCAAACTTTCAGTAAAAATCAGTTACGCATAACAGTCTCGTGTTAGCAGTGCCTTGGGAAATAAAGATGAAGGGACTGTGTCCATGCTGAGAATGAAGCTGTGCAGAGTGGTGACGAGATGGTTAGAAGTGGTTGACAACTGAGCAAGTTTGGTACGAGAGGTGAGCACCCAGAAAATGTAACTCTGCACAGGAATCCCTGGAAGTATTGGGGAGACTGCTAGTAATTGTGCTACTTTATTTAGATTTTATTTTAAAGAATAATCCCAGAAAGTTATAGGACTTGATTCTGTTTTTACTTAAAAATTTAATATATTGCTCGTTATAAATGTTTGCATTAGTTTTGATTTTTTAAAACACTACATCAAAATATTATTTATCTTGATTATTGGGGTTTTCTTAGTGCTCCATAAATTTTGCCCTACAGATAAGTCCCTCACTTATCTCACCCAAGTCCTGGTCCTGATATGGGCTATTTGGGTCATCTGTGAAACATAGTGCTATAAATTACTGAAGAAAGGAAATGGTGGTGGAAGAATTGATTAGCTATTTAAAAAATGCCCTAAGCTTATTCTTTGTAGCAAATAAATTTTAGTTTGATTAAAGTGCTAAATAAATAAAATTAAAATAGAAGAGACTAATATTAAATGTCAGAATACAGAAGGAATTCCCACACATTTAACGAAGGAAAAAAATACAAAGAAAAATATGCATAGATTTAACTAAATAAAACTTAAAACTTCTAGTTTTAGTTTATTGTTTCAAAAAACTTAAAAAGTAGACAAATAAGGAAATTTATGACAAATATTTTGAAAGGACTAAATCATCAATATGTTAATATCATTTTGGGAAAGTAATTTTGAAGTTTGAATAAAGATCCTTAAAACTGTACTTAACACAGAAATCTCACTGCTAAGAATCTATCCTTATGAAGTAGTAGGAGATGTGGCCAAAGGCTTCTATATGAACATAGTGTTATATGGGGTTATCGGCAATAACAAAAATTCTTGAAAGAATCCAAATATCAAACAATACAAGGTGGCTGAAGAAATCATGGCAGAGTGATAGGATGAAACATACAGATACAGAAAGTGTGCTTTTAAAGAGTATTTAACCTGGTCTTGAGCTACACCAGTGGTCCCCAGGCTGAGGCTGGCGTAGCAGAGGAGGCATCCGCAACATTTGTTTGCACTGATTGTGATCACTGCAGTGGAGACTACAAACGACTCAAGGACAGAGGACCCACTTCCAAAATTTTCTCGATTTTAAATTCTAGGTTCTGTGAGAGATCATAAGGGAGAGGAAATAAAAGGTGACTTGGACTGTTTCTATCAAACTCTAGGGAGTGAGTTTCTATGTCAAATGTGATTTGATTTAGAAAAATATATATCACACAGGATATATACTCTCATAATGATGGGATTATGAGTGATTTTCACTTTCTTGTTTATGCTTTTCAGCGTTATATTTAAGAATGTATTCTTGGAGCAAAGGATTTTTGTATCTCAGCTTATCACTTTGGCATATTTTCCAAATATTTAAGAGAAAATTCTTTCAAATAAAAGTTATAATATTGTGCTGTAGAGAAATAGTGGCTTCAAAAAATGGAATTATTTTTCCCAGTAATTTTCATATTTTAATAGTAGAAATCCATATATGTGTAAAAGAGAATGAGATGGTGGAACTATATTCAATGCTACAGCAAACAAATGTCAGGATGAATGTTCTTTGGATTGAACTTAAAGATAGTTGATTGAAGATGATTTTCTGTATTTCTAATATGTTCGGTATTCACTCATTTCTGTATGAAGCCAATAAGCTGTAACATGAGGAGCTCTGAAATGGTATCAGGGGACTGAGGATCCAATGCCCTTTCTATCACTCCCATCCAAGAGAGCTTGGCCACCATTCACCATCTTTGATGATTCTAAAAGGAAGGATTTTCTGTAGATATTTATTGAGTTTTGGTTGCATCTCTTTGAAATACTTGCAAATATGAATATGGATTTAATAAAATCTTAGGTAGAATTCATCTTTGGATCTGCCTACTTAAAGGCTGGAAAATACATGCTAACCAGTGATTGTATTTTATTCAACCCCTGATATCTTCGAAGCTGGAGACAGAAATAGTCACAAGAAATCCAACTTCAGTATCTGAAAAAGCAACATTTTTTAGTCTGGGCAAATGGGAAGTAATCTCTCATTAGAAGAAGATATTTTACATATATATGTATATATATGACTAAACTTTTCATGTAAAGATGAATGACGGTATTTTTTTTTCGATTGATGGTATTTTAATGAGCATTTTGATTCTAGGCATGCCATGGCCTCAAAAACTGGCAGCAAATGTACTTTATGAATAACAATGAATCTAGTCAGCACAGTACCACCATGTCATTTGCTCAATGAGAATATTCAATGCTTTACCACAAATGTTAAATCGTTCTTCTTTAAAGGAAATGACATCATGAAAGAAATTCAAATCCAGTATTAAATGATTTTTTTTCTTTTAATTACAAAGGCAGTATCCCCTCTTTGCTTTTTCCCCCATGAGTTGCTTTTTGTCTTGGCTCCTTGACTCAACGTACTCAGTGAATCACTGGATACAGTTTGCTATTTGACTCAAAAGATAAATTGACTGGAAGACTCATATATTTTCCTCCCGCTTACAAAAAATGAAAAAAGAAAGAAAGAAAAAAAGAAGGGAAGAAAGAAATCTTTAAACATCTTATTGAAAAATCATCATTTTGAGGGGGGAGGTTGCACAATGATGAATATCCTAGAACTGTGAACTAAGGGAAAAGGTGCCTGGGTGGCATACTTTGGATATGATGCCACCTTTCAGGTGGCTTTCATTTTCATGCCTGGGAGACGGGCATCTTAAAAAAATGCTGGCTATTGCATATAAAGTTTAGAGAATTGTGTATTGTCTACTAAAGCAACAAGATTTACGAGAGACGTCTGGCTCAATTGCATTAGGGAAAAAAAATGATTTCAAAAAAAATTGCTTCCCTGCCTTTTAAAATGAAAACCATCTGCAATGAAAAATTTAAAATGATAAATCTTCTCCTTTCACACTGCTACTGATAAATGGTTAGTTTTCTTCCTCTTTTTGGAAGGGGCAGAATAGAAACACAGGATTATGTGATATTTGTGTACACAGACCTTTTATTAAATATCTATATACTCTTTTTCTGGAATTTTTAATTATTTTAAGTTTATTATTATCATTAAATGATATTATGAGAGCGATTCCATGGGAAGTCCAGACTGTAACTTTTGGAGTTGACGTTCAGTAACATTTGACCTTTCTTACCTATGAAGAAAATCCTACTCTGTCTCAATAAACAGAGTGATTTCAAATCCATATCTAAGTCAAGATATGTTTGATGTAATATTTTAAATTAGTCAATTTACTCAAATTTACATTTATATTTGATGTTAAGCATTCAATTGGAGATGCTTTTTACAATAAAGAATACTTTTTATTTTGAGAAAAATCTACAGATTCTAGCATTTATTCAAAATGTAAAAGGAAGAAATAACTCCATAATCATTGTTTTCTTTTTTCTCCAATTCACGTGCTTGTACACACATGGGCATAAGCAAATGCACACAAGAGAGCAGTGACTGAAGTAATGAAGCTACATCAGCCTTTTTTTTTTTTTAGGCAAGTGTGTACATTGTTTCCTTTTACCCAGATCCTAAAAAGGGTGAGAACCTAAAAAATGGCAATAACTTAAATTCACATAAAATCATTCTCTATATTCTGTGAGTCTCAGTTTATTAATCTAGAGGGCACTGACTCTCATCTGGCTTAGTGGGAAGCTGGAGTGAGTAGTACTATCTCTAATGGTGGTGTCTTGTTCTTTCTCAAATATAGGGGCACCCAAGCTCCTTTGGAAACATGCGAGTTTAATTGGAAATTCTGGCGCCTACTTTACCAGTCATAAACTGGGTAATTGTTTCCTAATGCAACCTGGCAGTGCCATTGAGGGCAGATTATACAGAGCTGCCATCCCGAGGTGTTCTAAACAAGTGACAAATCATTAACAGCAAGTATCTGGATCTCCGTGAGTGAGCTCCGTGGATGCTACTGGAGGGAAACAAGACCAGAGAGGAGCGAGGGAGATCTGAGTAGGCAGAAGCTGCTTCATTAATGACTGGCATTGTCAGCACTGTGTGCTGGGGATGACTGCAGCATCTTGACTTTCACCTTCTTCTCAAAGGTGTTGCTATGGGTACCATCTCAGAGGTGTCACAGAAAAAAAGAGCAGGAGGTAGACTGATGAACAACATAAGGGAGTAAAGGATATGCAACAGCATAGCAGTATGAAGACATCCTTCCCATACAAACGAGTGTGTTGCATACTTCGATAGGGACCCATTAAATTATGGAGGATGGCAGACAGGAGAGTTGGTTGAATTGTCAACAAATGACAAATAAAAGGTGCTTTGGAACTATTTTATGGCCCCAATTATCCCTAAGATAATCGCAGTACTGGACCTTTATCACTCAGGGTACAATTTTTTGTCACTAAGGTAATTTGTGAGACCCTGGGAATTGTATGCATGTATGGTGTATGGGTGATTTTGTAGTATGGAAAGACTTGGGAAATCTGTTCATTATTTTAAAGGCTATGTTTTTCCGCTCTCTTTTCAAACTCCTGCTCCCTCCCGTGATCAGAGATTCTGTGAAGGTGCCAACTCTCTAGTATTTTGACTCTGAAATTAAACACTGTGGTACCCTTCCTTCCTGCAATATGTTAATCATCATTAGCCTAATTCTCTCTCTTTCTGTCATACTTTAGCCTGTGTATAAAGTCAGGAAAAAATTATTAGGAGCATTTTAACAAATTGCAGCATCTTAATGATTATGTCACAGTTGTCAGATTCCTTCCTAGCAGAGCTGGAAAAGTGACATTCTCTTAGTCTCCCAAGTTTATTCAACTTATTAAAATAGCATAAACAATGTTGAGGTGGAAAACAGGTTTTGCTACAAGCCTTTATTATTGTGTTATAATCATAGAGTCCAACCATGTATATATTTATAGGGGACATTATTAAAAATACTCTGCTGGAAACGCAGAGCAACTTCCCTTCATAGTTTGTTTGGAAACTCAAAGTTCATATTTTATGGGTCTGTGGCATTCAGCCTTTCCAAATTGGCTTAAGTAGTTTCTGTAAAGATATAGCTAGAATTTTTTGCTGTTTTGTTTTTGTTTTCTTCCCTTTTCTCTTACTTAATATTTTTTTTTTACCTTTGCTCTCCCATTTTAAAATCATGGTAGTTGCTCGGAATGTCAACCAAAATAACATTCATAATCTGAAACCACTGCCCATTATTTTCACACATATATCGTATAACTGTCATTGGAAACCAAATTCTGGGGTGATTTGACCAAACTCTTGGGAGGCTATTGCAGATACTTTTCTATAAAAAATATGTTTTTACTAAAATCATACAAAAGGACCCTTGGCCCTGACCCTATTGCATATTTGTTTTTTGTAGGCATCAATTTACTCAGGCAAAGAAACAGGAGAACTTCTTAGAGAAAGATGAGGTCCTGACTTTCAGACACTTCTATTTTTCTGGCTTAAGGTATAGATCATTGTTAGAACTAGAAGCAGATATTTATGGGAAAATGGAATATTGAATTTGACTAAGTAGTCAGAGCTAAGACAGATTGGAAAATATAGAGTAGACCTGGGCTTTATTCATTAATTTGTTCATTTATTCAACATTTAAGGAACAG
The DNA here is from genome assembly GCF_048773025.1 of Camelus bactrianus. Classification (NCBI taxonomy): domain Eukaryota; kingdom Metazoa; phylum Chordata; class Mammalia; order Artiodactyla; family Camelidae; genus Camelus; species Camelus bactrianus. The sequence continues at coordinate 68,478,189 of NC_133544.1, forward strand.
CTCTCATGCCCAGAGTACTGAACTTGGCAGAGCAAGACAAAGACAAATAAGAGACAGATCTCTCCTAAGGAGCGTGCACCTAGAGGATGTGCCCTTTAAATAGCTTATTTTATAATGCTGTGAGCAGAATGGATGTATACTAGTGTGATCTGAGATGTCTAGAAATGAGTCACGTAGTGGGAGTAAAATTCACAGAAGGGCTTTCCCAATATCAACTAAAAGGAATTCTTTAGTTTTCAAAGGCTTTTTAGGTATGAAAAACAACTTGAAGTATTAAACACAAGAAGAGCGTTTGAAGGTGGTATTACAAACTCATTGCTGGACAGGGTAATATGGGAGCCAACCTTACTTAAGGAATGTGACTGGGAGAACCTTGGGATATATCTCAGAATTTGGGACTTGCTTACCTACATATTACTCTTCCCACCTTGAAAAGAAAATGTTCCTTGCTGAAAGTTATTAATTATTCCTATGAATTGTGCCATTATGGAAAATAAGCATTAGGAGGTTCTCATACTCATTCCTGGGTTTTTCCTATATGATCTGGACATTTTCTGTAAGAATTTCTTGAAATCAATTATTGTCTTTTATTACAAGGTACAAAATAATTTTCCTTCCAACTGTGATGTTAAGTTGCATCTAGTCTAGCAAGAATAGTATTGAGGAGGAATTGTTTTGGAAAAACTCGAGCGTTTCTCAGTTAACTTGGATTCTATCAGTAAATTTGGCTTTTTTGTTTCGAATTTCTCTGACTTCCCCAGATTTGAAAGTTGTCTGAAGATAGTAGCAACATTTGGATAGTACGTACAATTTATAAAGTTACTAACTCAGCACTTGTACTTACTAAGTAATTGATACTGCCACCTGTCATTATTAGTGACAATAAAAAATAGCACATATTAAATCTTGCAGGATGGCTAGAGGCCATCAAATCATCCTCCTTAATACCACAAATTTTAGTAAATTTTAGAAAATGATCCAGCTGATTTAAAGTTGAATTTAATGTGTTTATAACTTCCAAATATATTTCAAGGTGATTATAAATTGCTTTGGGATTTTTTATACTCAAAAAAGGTCAGCTTTTACTACAATGTAAAATTTAGAGCCTTTGTTGAAATATGTCTTGAAGAAAACTGCTAAAAATCATTAAATATACAAACGTTTGTAAAGGACAGAGTATCTCTATATACATACATATGTATATATATGTGTGTGTATGTGTGTATTTATACATATTTATATAAAGCATACATGAATACACACTCTCATATTTATCTGTACATATGTCTGCCCCTGCATCTGGAAGAATAGATTTGTGTTTTAGAGAGTTGGTCCCGTGTTCATATCCAAATGCAAATTTTGACTCTTCGAAGCACATTTTCATATTTGCATCCCTTCCTTTCTCAGTAGTTTTGCCAGTTGGTGTATTTTTTTGCTTATTTCCACTTTTTCTTCCTCTGCAGCATCCCCCATGAAGTGGCGCTGAAAGATCACGTTAGCACAGTTCCATGATGTGAAATACCACAAGTCTGCAATTTTTCGGTCTTGAGAGCATCGCTGGGCTGAGAGGATGGAAATCTTTCAGTAATTATACCAGTTTGTATTCGTCTCACATTTGGGACCAAATACAAATCCGATCCACTCTTTCTCACTGTGAATATTCATCAAAAACAAAGTGCCAATTCTGGGCTAATCATGTATGGAACCAAACATGGTGAGTCCTAAGTATATACTGTATGTATGTATACATATGAATATATATATTTATATACACTAATTTTACTTGTGTCCTCCTCTGTGCAATTTGTTTGTTTAGTATAGGGGTTGCTGTTATAATGTGTTAATAAGCTGCTGAAAACTTGGCACCTATTACTTGAAATGACAGTTATGTTAGAAGCCTATTAACACTCATAGCAGTAGCTCTGCAGCTACTGGAAATGAATTTCAAAGAAGGTAAATGAACAAAAGCGATTTATATCTCTGAGGAAAGCAAATATCATACCCTGAACCATACATATACTTTGGAAATGTACAGTCTATAAAATGAGAAAAAGAAAAAACCTCTTCCAGTTAAACAGCGGAAGAGAACTTTGAAGAAAGGAAAGCTTCCTAAAAGATTTCCAAACAACCTTGAAGACATAAATGTTAAAGATACCAAGCATAGCTTCCTCTCTTTGTTTCTGTTGTATTTAAACTAGAACCATGTCAAACTTAGTTATAGGAATAGAACAGTACAGGTCGAGGAAATTCACTTTTCTCTCCATGAGAAAAGTTTAAATCTGGATTTAGCTCAAACTTTTTCTTAGTCTCTGAACTTAGGACACCATTTGCTATTGTTCTCAAGGCAGGGCACTTTATGAGTCAGTTCACCCTGACTTTGAACTATTTTAGTTTCTTTTGACTGTCACTGAAATTTTACAAGATGGCTAGAAGTCCTGGGTAAACCTTAGCCACGGTAATAAAAATGTGGTAAGTTAGATTAGGAGCAGGTTTTTCTTTTTTATGACATAGCCTGTGTGTGCTTGTGTGTGTATGTGTGTGTGTGTCCATCGGGAAGGTTATATACTGATGTTGGAGAGAGGATAGTTCCATACTTTTAGGCTAAACTTAGATTAAACTATTAATTTTTAAGAACCTTGCTTTTGAAACCAAGTGAAAGGAAAAAAAACATCAAAAGACTTTTCCATGTCAATTTATGCACAGAAGTTAGAAATCTTAAATCATTTTCAGAGTTTGTATAAAACTAGCAGCCAAAGGTTATAATGGGCAGTTTTATCCCTAAAATAATTTACATTATTACCTTTATCTCTTTAATACTAGGATTGTACTGTCCTGGACACATAGTAGCACTATCTTTGAATTTGCAGCACCATCTTTGTATTATCTGGGTATTGATCCTCTACCCTTTAAAAACAAATCTTGAGAAGTCTTTGGAAGTGATAGAAAACAGGTATAGACTCCAAAAATTGTATATATGTAAACTCAAAACTGTTCTTTATGTGCATGTGTATGCATGCAAATCTGCACGCATGTGTTCATACAATAATAAGGCTTCACAAATCAGCTTAGGGCAGATTATTGTATTGTCAGAGGAAAGAGGTGAGAAGAAAGGCAATTCTTTTGTCAGTAAGACTCAAGGTAAAATATACTTTAAACGTTGTCCAAATAGAACTTCAGTATCCCAGATAAGGAGACACTATAATTGCCCTTTGAGACACTAACTAAAGACGCTCTTATCTTAAGTTCTGTTAACCAAAACTTACGTTTACCTGGCCCTTCTGTACATCAGCAATACAATGACGATTGATGCTCATTATGATTATCCTAAAGGGACTCAAGCAAGGTAAAATTTTGCTTTTCAAATTACTAATAGTTTAATTATGCTCAGTATAGTTTGTATAAAATGAGTTTTTAAAATTGGATTCTAGCATCTTAAAAATAAATAATTCATGTAGCATATAGTTAGTGACTCAACTACTTAGAACGGTTGATTAATCCAATTACCTACTTCATGTCAAGTAGAGAACAGGTCAAACTTAAATGAAACTAAATTTATTTGAATTTTCTAAAGACTTGTATTCAGAAATGCCAATTACCAGTTCTTTGTAGACTGGTAATATTGTGAACTTCCCAATGTTATAATATTCTGTAATTATCTATGAAATGGAATCTGGTCATTTAAACAATAAGAACAAAAACAAAAAGACACTTCCAATGGTTAAAAATTAACTCAATTTTATTCTTTCACTTTTAAAAATAATTACTTCAAGGCTTTTATTAAAAATATTAAAAATATAACGTGTGTGGGAAAAATTTTGAAGCAAAGGTGTATAGTTCAGTGATTTGCTATGAAGGAAATGCCCAGGGGAAGAAGTATCAATTGTAGCATCTTAGAAACATCTCTCCAATCACTGACTTCCTCCCTGCCTCCCGTCACAGTAACCACCATCTTTACTTGCTTTTCTTTCAGTTTTATCACCTAAAGTCAAAGTTTAGTTTCATCTACTTTTTAACTTATATAGATCAAATTGTGCAGTGTGCATTCTTTTGTGTCTAGCTTCCTTATGAAGTTCCATGTTGTTGTAGGAAGTGCATGATATTTTATTGAATGGATGGATAGTTGGGTAGTTTTCAGTTTGGAACAACTTCAAACAATGCTGCCTTAAACCTTTTACGTGTTTCCTGGTACACATGTGCATGTGCTTTTGTTAGGGAGATGTCTGTGAGAGGAATGGGTGAGAGGTAGGGTACAGGCATGCTCAACCTCAGAAGGTAATGTCCATCTATTTTTCAAAGTGGCTGTACCAGTCAATTTATACTTCTGTTAGGAGTATTAAAGAGTCTTGATTTTGCTATTTCCTTGTCATCATTAGTTATTTTCAATCTTTTAGAATAATAGTCATTCTTGTGGTGTCTTATTGTGGTTTTAATTTCCTCTTCCCTTATTAGTAATGGGGCTGAACTCTCTCTCATATGTGTATTGGTTTACTTTTTATGAGTAGCAGGCTATTCTTTATAGATTTATCAGTTTTCATTTTTTAATGTTTTGTAAAGGAGTCCTTTTTTTAGTTATGTGTTCCAGATATTTCACTGTGTGGTTTGTCTTTTCACCTTCCAATTAGTGTATTTTGATAAACAGGTAACGTATTAAAATTTTTAAAAATTTCGGTCATGTTTTGTTAAGTTAATTTTTCTACATATTCTATTTAAATTTTCCAGTGTATTGGCATAACATTGTTAATATCTGTAGCATCCATAGAGAAGTCACTCTTTAATATGGCTGTTGGTTATTTATAACTATATTATTTTAATTTTACCACTTTTATCAGGGTTTATCAATTTTATTCATCTTAAAAAACAAATTTGATTTTGTTGACATTCTCTAGTGTATTTCTCTTCTTTTTTTATGTACTTCCATCTTTTCTTCTTGGGTTAAATTTCTGTTCCTTTTAAATTTTAAAAGATGGATATTTCATTTTTTTTCCTAATACATGCATATAAAACTATAAATTTTGTTTACAAATAGCTTTAGCAGCATTCTACAAGTTGTGACAGGTCATAGGTTCATTATCATTTAGTTCAGAATATTTTCTAATGTCTATTTTTATTTTACTTTGATTCATGAATTTATGGATTATTTAGAAGTATATTGTTTAATTTTCAAATATATGAGAATTTTCAAATTATTTTTACTTATTTCTAGCTTATTTCCATTGATATCAGAACACATATTTTGTATGTCTGTGTGTTTTATTAGTTATTGAGAAAAATCTTTCATTATAATTGTTCATTTGTCTATTTGTTAAATTCTGTCAGTTTTAACTTTATATATCTGGGGCTATGTTGAGTGCATATACATATAGAATTGCTGTAAATTTCTTCTGAATTATACCTCTAATCATTATAGTGTCCCTCTAGGTCTGTCCATGTTGCTGTAAATGGCAATATTTCATTCTTTTTAATGACTGAGTAATATTCCATTGTGTGTATATATATATATATATATATATATACACACACACACACACACCCCCACAACTTCTTTCTCCATTCATCTGTTGATGGACACTTAGATTGCTTCCATGTCTTGGCTATCGTAAATAGTGCAGCTGTGAACAATGGGGTGTATCTTTTCCAATTAGAGTTTTCTCCAGGTATATACTCAGGATTAGGATTACTGGATAATATGGCAGCTCTATTTTCAATTTTTTAAGAAAAGTCCATATTCTTTTTCCATAGTGGCTGGACCAAACCACATTCCCACCAAGACTGTAAGAGTGTTCCATTTTCTCCACAACTTTTCCAGCATTTATTATTTGTAGACTTTTTGCTGGTAGCCATTCTGACTAGTGTGAAGTGATACCTCATTGCAGTTTTGATTTACATTTCTCTAATAATTAGTGATGTTAAGCATCTTTTTATGTGCTCATTGGCCATCTATATTCTTTGGGAAAAATGTCTATTTAGGCCTATTTTTTAATTGGGTTGGGTTTTTTTGATATTGAGTTGTTTGAGCTGTTTATGTATTTTGAATGTTAACCCCTTGTCAGTCACATCATTTGCAAATATTTTCTGTAGGTTGTTTTCATTTTATTAATGGTTTCCTTTGCATTCTTTTTAATTATCCAACAACCTTGTGTTTAATTGAAGTATTTAGTCCACTTGTATTTAATTTATTTATTGATATATTTGTCTTAAATCTACTATCATTTCAGTTGGTTTCTATTTGTGCCATTGGCTCCGTGTTCCTTTTTTTCTCCTTGCTGTCTTCTTTTGGGGTAATTGCTTTTTATTTTTCATTGATTCTGTTGGCATAGAAGTTATAAATTCATTTATTGTCCTTTTGATGATTGTACTAGAAATTCCAAATTTCTTGGATTACAAATGTCTAATATTATATTAATTGTTGCTCTTATCCTCTTCTTGAATAATTTAGTTTCATTTATCCTCTTCTTCTTTTATATATAAGTATATGTGAAAATGTAGTTATTTTTGTAGTCAATATTCATTAATATTTACTCTAATATTTATGTTTTGTAGGTTTCCAATTTTTCCTTAGTTTCCAGCCTTCTATCTAAGATCATTTTCCTTCATATGAAAAAAACCTTAAAGTATTCATTATTGTAGGTCTCTTGGTGACAAATTCTCTTAGTTTCTCTGAATTGTCTTTATGTAGCTCTTATTCTAGGTGAATAATTTTTAGTCTAGAAGAATAATTACAGAAACTAGGACTGTAAATTGACAGCAACTTTTTTTCCCCTGTACCTTAAAGATATTGTTTCATTATCTTCTGGCTTCCATTGTTTCTGTTAAAAAATTGGCTATAATCTGTACCTTTTCAGTGCTTTTGCTGTTACAGCTTTTAGGGTACCTTTCTTTGTATTTATTTTTGTGAGGCTCATAGGGTTTCTTGTCTATGGCTTGGTATTTTTTCATCATGTTTGGAATGTTTTCAGCCATTGTCTTCAAATGTTGCCCTTGCTTTGTTTCTTTCTTCTCTTTTTCAGACTTTTAACCATATATTTCAGACTGTAGGTCTTTTAACTGTATCATCTCTATCTAAAGAGATCTACAGGATCTATACTGAGCTCTTGTGAGTCTGTTTCTATTTTGGTTTTTGCTACCTTAAAGTTATGTTATTTTTTTCTCTCCATGGCACTGGTTAGTTTGTTTTTTTCTTATTGTATGTGAAAAATTGTTTACAGAAATAATATGAGACCTAGAATGATGTCTTCTAGATAAACTTTTATTTGCTTCTTCCAGATGCCTGGAGAATATTCTGTAGGAATTTGCATTTAGGGAAGTTAATCCAGTGTATGGCATTGAGATTCTTTAAAACTGACCTACAGTCATTCTAAGGTCTTATCTAGTTTATCCAGTTTACCTTTGCTCTTACAGTACAACTTTTCCAGATCCTTGCCCAAAGCAGGGGGAGTTCACAGAAACTCTCTTCCTAGAGGCCCCTGGACTCTGGTATTGGTCCCTTATACTTAAGAGTCTTCCATTCCTTAAATTAACAGATGCCCTCAGAGGAAAAACAACCCGCAAAATGTATTCTTCTTCCTGGATTTCTGTTCTTCCCTGAATCTTCAACTGATAATTCTTTCTGCTTTACTAGCTCTCCTATGCCTTTAAACATATATATTTTTGATGGGTTTTGTTCCGTCTTCTAGACCTTCTCAGAAGGCAATTTAATCTGAATTACCTATTCTGCTATTACTGAAAATGGAAATACTTTCCTTACATTTGTTCTAAGTCTTTCTCAGTCTATTATGAGTTTGAATGGTTTATTGATTAGGGTTTAAATTAAGTTTTACTCAGGAAATTATTGATTATTTATATAAAGTAAACTGGAGTATAAAAGTCAGTATTTTAAGTCTTGTTAATCTAAGTCTTACCATGATGTATATTTTACCTCAGGTTCAGAAGCAGATACTCTAATGAGGACTCTTGTGAATGTTTTTAATTGGGAAATATTCCTGGGAAAAACTAATAGGGAAAAACCAGAAGGGAAGGAAGCAAGATCCAAGAATTGTGTATTTGACTTAATCACACAGAGGGTCTCTGAAGACTACGTTGGTCACACCTCAGAGGAATTCCAATGGGGCAAAATAAGCTAAAGTATTTTGACCCCTGTACCTATTGGTCATTGTTTAAGGTATGCCCCCAAGGTGACATAAATCCTCATACTTCCTGCTCTCCATCTGCAGATGCAGAGAATGACTGTTTGCAACAAAAGCACACTGGAAACTGGTATGCATGAAACTGGTTAAGGAATCCATGGAGTTATGGGCAAAGCAATGACAATGGTTGCTACAACCTATAAGGCTCTGTCTTTACATAGGTCCATGGAGGCAATTCAGGGATCCACAAACTTCAGTGGGAAGGAAATACATTTGTGTTTTTACTAACCTCTAAAAAAATTTAGCAGTTTCTTTAGTTATAAGGGTAGCAGTAACAGCAGTACCTGGAAAGCAATACCTGTCCCGAGGAAGCACAGACCCCAGCATGGAGTAAGTAAATTGCTCAATAGATTTTATTTTTAAAAAATATATGAAAGGAAAATACAGAAAATGTGTTTCTGACCTAACTACATTTCTAAAGTGAATGTTCTATAATTGACTAGAATGTGAACATGTTGCTATAATCGCTGGCCATCCAGTGTGGTATTAGGAATGTAATGATGATCTATTTTACTAGTCAAAGTTATGATGAGGATTAATTTCAGAAGATAGCATCTGTCCAGAGATTTGGTTAATGTTACATAAAATCATCATTACTAGCATAGGGTATTTTCCTTATAATAAATATGTATAAAGACTCCCTGCAAATTCTTTTATAGTCTCATTTTGGGGTCATTATAGAAGAATGGATTAGAGGGTAGATGACTGTGACTTTAAGCACTTATTGTTTAAGACTCCTTAGATTTGATAACAAACTCCATGGCTCCCAATATTTAGGAACAGAAAGAAAGTAAAATCATTTTTAAAACTTTGACATATAATCAAGTACTTTTAGTCAACTTTCATATTGCAGTTTGAAAGACAAAAATAATTTAGCTAATTAACAATGGACATTTTTCTAAAATTAATACCTATACAGGGAAATGATGTCATCCATAGCACTGTAGGACAAAGATGTTGCCCAGAACCAGAAGTTAAAAAAAAAAAAAAAACCTAAAATTCCTTTGTCTCTGGTGAGCCAAATGTCAACCCCAAAATCAGAGGTGATGAATCCTTTTCAGTCTTATTCCAATATTACTTGAGGAACATAGTTTCAAATCAGGAAAGCTATCTTGGACCCCACATAAGGCAATTTCCATACTGAAGAACAAGCGTAATGTTATGGCCAGTAGGGTAGCTGTGGTGGTTTGACATGTAAGAAAGTGGCACAAAGTAGTCTATAAAGTATATTTCATTTATTCTGATAATAAATATGCTTGCTCATTTTACAGAAAGTCAGCTTTTTCTTTAAGGTGGTTACTTCTAGCTTGATGATCTTTTGAAAACTGGAGAAAGAGTCTCAGAAACTTAAAAGTTCTGTGAAGACTCATCCCTACTGATTCGTCTGTCACCTCAAGTTCATATTAACTTGGGCTTAATATGTACCTTCTTAGAGAGACTGTTCAATTCCAGTCATTTCCTGAATTTAGTAACTAAATCTCAACTGCATTCCTAGCAGATGCTCATTTCTTCCTGGGCTTTGAGTATTTGTCTCTGGGCCAGGAGCTTCCTCATATATCAAAGGCAGCTTTTTGGAGAGAAGGGAGACGTGAAGGGGCAGGGGGCCTGGAACCTGACCCTGTGTTACTGCCTCTGTTTGAGAAAGCTGAGAAGTTAAAAACACTCACTAAATAATTCCCTTTAAATCAGAAGAAAAATGATTTTTTACAGTTAACAGTTAGATGCATGATGATTAATGTTTTCAACCTTGAGGGCAAACTCTGCCTGTTTAGTATGAATTTTTTATTTCTGTGTTTCAAGTGAAAAATATCCTGAGATCCTTTTGAATTTCAAACAATTAGTCCAAATTCAAAATGTATTAGGTTAATTGTATATTTTTAATCTAATTTTAATATTCTTTGACTGTGAAATTGATAAGCTAGCATTTATTTGCTCTTGAAGTCTTTTAAAGTTTATAACAATATTTATCCTCTTTTAAATGGTATTACTGCTTAACGATAAAAGCCTGGCCTAAGAAGGTGATAATATTTAAGACCTACACCAACCCATGGGGCCAGGGTGTAAACCATCTACCTGGTCTGCTTTGTTCCCATGAGTGTGTAATATATGTTATGAAATTTAGTGTGGGGCTTCCTTGCTGGGGGACGACTGGCTCAGATATAAGTGGTAGCAGAGGCAAATGTGAATGTTAGCATCAGTTTTAACACTAGATTTTGTAGGAAGACAATGGGACTAATTTATATGGTCTTTGTATGAGAGAATAAGAGTTAATAAGAGGTAACTGTGTATTTTTCCTTATAGGAACATAGGGGACGGACCTGAGTTAGGACCCCTGCTCATCTGTGTTACTCTGGACAAGTATAAATTTCCTCAGCTGTTAAATGTAGAAAATAAAACTTACCTTAATGTGTGTACATCTTTTAAAAGCTCTGGAATGGTATACAACAAAATGTTAACAGTAGTTCTCTTAAGGAGGTGATTTTATTTGTCTTTTATCTTAGATTAAAAATTCTTTTAAACAAGAAAAAATATATAACAGTCCTGTAGGACTATTTTAAGATTTGGTTGTTCTGAAAAATTTTTTTTTATTAATAGAACCCCTTTATGAAAAGGCATCTTATATGAAATTTCATTACATAAGTATACGCATATGGAGCTGCTCTGCTGGCCTTGTCTTCCCTCTTCAGATGGTCCCTCAGGCATCTCCACGGAGCCCTGGGCTCCAGGGAACAGTGATAGAGACCAGCTTTGATATGGGTTAATGGAGACCAAAAAAGTAAGGGACCCTGAACAATGACAGCCATGTAGTATTTATTCAAGTAATGCTAACTATTAATGTTGTTATTATCACCAATTATTTTTAGACTTCATTCTGGGAGAAAGTAGTATCATTTACAAGAGGGAATATGAGATAACACACCCTTTCTTGGAAGAGCATTTACCAGTTCCGAGGCTTTATCGTGGAAGTGTTTAATCGGTGAGTACATTATGCTGGTCTGGACTTTCTGTGTTGAGCCTACTGGCTGATCCAGCAGTGTCACTGACTCAGGATTCCGTAGTTTTACTTTTTCCAGTCTAACCCATGCAGGTAAAACAGTATGGGGGTGCCTGAAGTGTAACCACCCCAGGTGTGTCAAGCTTGCTTACATCTCTTCTTTCCATGGGGGCTACCTGATTGCCCCCCCCTTAGAAGCTTAGCCTTGCCCGTCTCTCAGGATCACACTTGACCTTTGGCAGAAGAATGCGTAAGGTCTAGTTCACCATTTGGTGATTCAGCATTGATATTCTGACTTATCATTAATATTCTTGAAACTTTTCCCTTAAATTTAAAAACCAGGCCTCCTGCTGTGTGCTGGAGCTGACTAGTATTGGCTCATGGAAGTAACTGTTTACATCTGAGGAATTTTGCAAGCTAGTGGATATCACATAGGTAGCTTGAAACCAGCCACGTCGGAAGTATTTACACTTCAGAAATTGGCAAACTCTACAAAACAGATTTTTCCCTGGAGAGTCAGTTGAATATCTACCAGAATATCACTAGTTGAGAACTACCTACCAACTCACACTCCAGTTCTCATAATTGGATCTTTATTCTTCCCTAGACCAAGTTTCTGCCTTGGAATCACAAAAAGATTTGGATCCTTTATTCTTGTTAGATTTACCTCCAATGGCAGGAGTTTGATTTTATATCTTAGCTCTAACCTGGGACCCTACTCCCCATAACTTGCTCACATATCTCTCCCAAGGCTTGTCTAGCTAAGATTTATGACTATAGTCATTGTTACTGTAGTCCTCCCTTATTTGCAGTTTTGCTTTCTATGGTTTCAGTTACCTACAATCAACCACAGTCAGAAAATATTAAATAGAATATTCCAGAAATAAGCAATTCATAAATTTTAAATTATACACTGTTCTGAGTAGCATGATGAAATCTTACACTGTCCCACTGTCCTGCCTGGGAGGTCAGTCATCCCTGCTACCCACCATTAGTCACTTAATAGCCATCTAAGTTATCAGATCAACTGTGCAGTATTCCAATGCTTGTGTTCAAGTAACCCTTATTTTACTTAATATTCATCGCAAATTGCAAGGGTAGTGATGCTGGCAATTCCACTATTCTCCTGCTGTGCTTAATTTATAAATTAAACTTTATCATAGTATGTATTATCAGTATGCATAGGAAGAAACACAGTAATAGAGGATTTGATGCTATCTGCATTTCAAGAATCAACCAAAGGTCTTGGAACATACCGGGGGTGGGGGTGGGGGGGAATACTGTACCTAGATTTTCTTATCTCACTGCTCTTGAACCACCATCCTGCATTCCCTATTATGTGGTATTAGATCTCTTAGTGCTTGTCCTATGCCCATCTATTAACTTCCTCTTTAATTGATGTGTTTTATCTCAGAGTCTGGAAGTCTTTTCAGTTTGTACATCCGGGTCTCCTTTGTCCTAGTCTGTATCAATTAACTGAAATAACTCAATAGTCTTTCTGTAGAATTAAAAAAACTTCTGAATATACTCCTCCTAGAAATATTTTTCCATATTATTAGGCTCTAAATTATTTAAATGTAATTTGTTATAGTTTTAATTTTAAAACCTAATTTAGCATTTTAATAAATAATAACATTTAATATCCATAATGAGGGTTCACCATATATAAAGTATTTAATTTCTTAACACAGCACCTATATTTTCTCATAAAATAAGCAACATTAATTGTTCCCTATCCATGTCCCAGACACTGTTCTGAGTGCTTAGCATGTATTAATTCACTTAATCCTACAAAATTCCTGTGAGACATGTACTGTTATCATCTTCATTTTACAAATGAGGAAATTGAGAAAAAGAGGGACTGTGTAGCCAATAAATGGCAAGGCAACAGTTTGAACCAAAACCATCTGTCTCCAGAGTCATGCTGTTAACCATTCTACTATCCTGCCTCTTCCTAAAATGAAGCACAAAGCTATTGCTGATGAGAAACTCCACATTCTCTTATTGTTAATGCTGTCAGCTCACTCTACACAGGGGAGAAATAAGGGAGCTGTAACCCAACAAGAGACCATCAGACTGAAAATTCCCTCTCATATCCAAGGAGAGTTGGGAAAATGACTTCATAGAGTACCGTTGAACTACATAGAATCACAAGCTAAGAAATAAATATACTACCTTGCTCTCTGTACCTTCATTTTAGTTTTTTCTCCAGTTGTAACAATATTCAGTGAGGTTGACTATACCAGATGCAGGAAATTGGGGAAGGAGTAGTATGTTGACTTAAGCAAAACATCTAACAAAATTCAATATAAAATGCATATACATAAACATATTAAAATTATTTTTATTTTATTTGAGCATAAAATTGAATATATAATATATGAATCTGTGTTTTATCATAATGTTCATACTGTCTGGTAAAGCTGAGGTTCTGGATAATACTGAAAAATTTTTCCATAATGATATTTTTGCCATTTACTCACAGAAAAATAATACCAAATTATATATATCCAAGCCATAACATTTGGCATATTGAGTAGGAAATAATGAAGTTGAATTGTAGCAAGACAAGGATGAAGAGGCAATAGTTCTTAATCCTAGAGTATTTTCTCGAAGGTTCACAGGAGAAAATAAAACCCAGCAGATTGAAAGGCCTCATGAATCTGCATTACAAGAAAAAATTCTCCAGATGATTCATATGCGCCACATAGTTTAAGAACTACTCTATAGCAGGTCAAGTTACCTTTCTAGCAAAGAAATGCGTGGTTCACTGAATATTCTTAATTCTAATTGTTAGTCTCACTCACAGGGTGAGATTCTCAGGGTGGAACCTAGAAAAGCAGCAAGGGGCGGATGGTAAAGGAACATTTGTAAATGTCAGTCCATGTGTAGGGGTTGTACCCTCCCTGGGGCTCTCATCACAGCTGCTTATCAGTGGAGTTCATGAAGAAAAACGTGTGAAGATCACAGAAACACATGAGACAGGCAACTAGAGTCCCTAAAATGTGATTTCCATTTTGGAGTCTAACAGGAGACAGACCCAGCAGTGAGCCTGAGCTTGGTTTACTATGTTAACCCATTTTCTTATATCCTATTGCCAGAAGAATAGCAGAAAAGAGTTTATTGGTTTTTTTCCTGCATTTCATCAGTGGGAGATATGGCTGGTCCTCTCAGGGATCTGCTTAGATTTACTCTGAATAGTCCAACAGATACTATTATCGTCAATTTGATCAATTTCCAGATGAAGAAACTAAGACTAAAATAATATAGATGATATGAAATATAGCTAATACATGATAGATTTGAACTACAGACCAAGGTACATGGTTCCTAGTGTTTGAATAGTACCTTCAGCCCATGTTTTTCAAATTGTTATAGAAAATATTTATCTATGATGCTCATGCTTAAGTAGTGTCTGTTGAGTTGAGTGAGAATGAGGGCAAGACCCTGGCAAGCATTTGTAGCAAAAGCAAATCTCTTTTGCTTTTCCTTTCTGTCTTCAGTTGGCACTTCCTGTGTCTTTATTGCTCTCTGATCTGGTGCCTGGGATCACAACTTATCTCCTAGATGCACAGGTCTTTTGCTTTGGTTTTCTACCTGCTCCACTTAGCACACACCACTCCCCAAATCTGTGTTTTAACTTCCTCTCCTCTTCACAAGATAATGTACTTCTCCTCTGTCCTGGACCTCAAGACACAAAATTCTGCTATGTGATGGTCAGGTAAACCGATCCTTGCCACCCTTTATCTTTAAGGTATTAAACAATATCTGATCCAAGTTAAATTAAGCAGTTCCTTAAAGAAGTACTTCCGGGGCTCTAGGAGTACCTGGTAGGAGTTCCATTTTCAGTCAGTGATGCTTTGGTATGTTTAAACCCAATAGGCAGAGAGAGGCTTAATCCACTTATACATAAGGCCAGCCCTGGACAATGGCATTTATTTACATACCCTCCAGGGACACGCAAGTCTTCAATGCTGCAGACATAAAGATTCAAACCAGGCACACGCACTGACATTTTCCCACCCTGCTTCCCTAGATGCTCGTAATATTTAAGGCCAAGCTGATGCTGGGTACCCCCATGAGAATGGATCCTCTCCTCTGTGAGTTTGCCTAATGGAGCACCTGGCATTTCTTAGCCTGCCAGAGGAGTGCTGAATGCAATGACTTTGCAAAGTCTCCAGGGGTTTCAGTTAGCTTGGAGCCCAAGAGAGCAGTCTGTTCAGACCAGATCCAAACCACCTAAGAAATCAAGTATGTGGAAGACTGGACTTTCTTCTTTCTTACCCATCTCTCAGCTGCAAATTGCTCTCTGTTTTCCTGGGGACAGTGAACAATGAATTACTGCCACCACTCATATTTTAGTATCAACAAAACACTTATACATATACTCTCCCCTTTGATCCTTACAAGTATTGTTTCTCTTTTTTTCCATCTGGGATTATGGTGAGGCTTTAGACTGGGATTATTCTAGAACTTCCAAAGCCACCTAGCTGCATGTGTGATAGAATAATTTATTAAGATTTTAATTGTGTTGTGTTTCTTTTTTTCAACCTCATCCTGGGGCGGTAACCTTTTTGTTTTCCAGCCCTTTGTGATGGAGTCAGAATCAAAGTAGCCCAGCTTTGTTTTCTAACCTGAACTCTTCCAGGGAAATGGAGAGCAGTGAGAACCTTGGAGGGCGGGGATGGGGAAATGGTTGCCGCAGTTAGTATGAAGGGGAAGGGAGATTTTTTCCTGATGGGAAAGCAGCAGTGATCTGAGTTACCTTGAAATTGGTGATTTCTCTTCTTCACAGAGCCTTGAGGTAGAAGCAGGACATTAGGAGGAAATGCCTGTGTGTTCACCTAAGGAGGTGAACGTCCATAGTTACTGAGATTCCAAGGTTCCACTAAGATATCCTGCCCAAGAAGGTGGGCATATTCCTGCCTTTTAGGGATCAATATGGGCTTGGACAAAGACCATTTCAGGAGTGATCAGAGACCGGAGAAGCCACCATAAATGTCTGCTTTGCATAAGATTCCAAAACATTGTTGTTATCCTGGACAAGGGAGAGAGATAGTATAATGACAAATTAGATTTAATGGGACAGGATTACTGACATTTGATTTGATTTAAAGACCTGAGTTTGTTAGGCAAAATTTAAGCTTATTAAGTTGGTGAGTTCAGCATGGCAAATTTGGTTGCCTTTCCATCACACTTGCTTCTCACAAAATTTACATTTAGATGGGGGATCCCAATGGGGAAGACCCAGTCTTGCCATTGTTACATGTACTTATGGCAAAGGAGACATCCAGCCCAGTCCTTTTTTTGGGTTGTTTTTTTTTTTTTTTTCCCAGCAGTTTCTTCTATGGCCATGAACCACGTTTTGTTATTGGATGACTTGATCAGTCAGCTAGTATCAGGGATTTAGGATGACCATCTGGGTGAAGCTAAAGGCACAAATGGATTTCATGAAATAAGGAGTTGCTAACTTTCTTTGGTAGGAGTAATGACTTGTAAAACTAGAGGAATTGTTTAAAAATCAAATTGCTTATTAGATTTTCAACTTCTTGAACAACTTCTAATATTTTCTCTACAGAGCCATCTACATATACCCTCTGCCTTTTGTTGGTAAAACATAACCATTTTATTGTTACGTTGCTTCATAGCTAAAATTTTCATGATTCTGTGTTTCAGTAAAAATCTTTGATCCCCAACTTAAATTAAGCTGAAGCTAAGAACTAACCTACATATTTACATATAG
Source organism: Camelus bactrianus (assembly GCF_048773025.1). Lineage (NCBI taxonomy): Eukaryota > Metazoa > Chordata > Mammalia > Artiodactyla > Camelidae > Camelus > Camelus bactrianus. The sequence goes on from NC_133544.1 coordinate 68,495,110, forward strand.
TATTTGGTCATTACACTAAAAAATAAAAACAAAAGGAAGGATTAAACAGAAAATTTCTCTCTCACTAATCTCTCATCTCCTCCTCCTCTTCTTCCTTGTCTTCTCTCTTCAATATACAGACCTCAGAGAAACACTGCAGAACCACAAATTACTGTGGGGTGCAACTCCTACTTAATAATGACATCCGTAAGTTAGCAAAAATCTGCCAACATCTGCAAGCTCCTCTACACAGTTGTGAGCCAAAGTTAAAAATCATGTGTGACAGTGCTGTGGAAAATACAATTGATTCCAGTCTGATTGTGTCAGTTCCAAACAGAGACAATATTGATGATGCTGAACAGTAATCTTATTGGGCTTGGACCCAACTGAACATTGGTCTTTGTCAACTCATTATTCCTCTATCAGAGGGATCTCCGCAGATTGATCTTGCCAGCACTTCTTGATGTGTCTCACAAATGGCTGTTCTCCTGTTGGCAGGCAGATTTGAGTATTGCACAGTAATTGCCGGGCTTTTTTCCCCTCTTTCCCCGCCTCACTCCCTGCTAGGAGACAGCAACTCCACATTGCAAGTCATTGTCATATGAAGGACCAAAAAGGTCCTAACAAGATAGAGTATGTAGGTGTGCAGCCCCAGTGATGCCAAGAGCTATGGCCATACCACAGATATTTTTTGATTGGCAAAATAAAGTTATTAAATCCTCTCTTTTCCCTTTAGGCAGTTAATTAGAGAGATTCCCTGAACTTTTCAGAAGTCTGCAGCACTGCCTGTAGGAAAGTTCAGCTCTGCCATCAAAGGGTTTAGTTTGGATGATTAATGTTGTCTCTGCATTTTTAGCATGTTTGAAAAGTGTATTGTCTCATAAGCAGTGGTGGGTGGGAAGAATAAGGTAATGGGCATAACATTTTGAACTGATGGCACAATTTGATATTCCTTTCTAGACATAAAAGCCTTCAAAAATCCAAGTTATTAGTCTAGATAATCAATAAGATACCAAAACATAAATGGTCTTCTGGTGTTCCTAGGTGGATTGGTTAGGATAGAGTCAGGCCTTTGTAATGGTGTCACAGTTTTCTGCCTGGATCAGAGCCTCCGACAGGCAATATGTATCCATGTATTTGTTGTATTATCAAGATAATTGGAGGGGACCAGCACCAAGGATGATCCAAGACAATGTAGTTTCAGAATGTGCATTTGACATCACATATGTCCTCAATCATAAGGATTTGCCTGATGTTCTGGGAAATCCAGCTTTGAATCAGTGATAGAAATTTAAGTTTCAAACGTTTAAATAATCATTGCACAAAGGGTCCATAAACCTTTATCTTTCGTAGTTTATACAACAAGAACTGCTTATGTGGTGTTTACACGTGTAAGAGATGAACACTGAGGCTGCTGGCTGAGATTGCTTCTTGTCTTCTGACTCCCTTTAGCTTTTACACTTTCTCCACTTGGACATGTATCTTATGAAAAGTTAAAACAAGCTGAAATAAGTGATCTTCAGCAAAATGATCTTCTGCAAGTGAAAACTGGATGGAATAAAATTTTTGTATACAGTTATATAGAGTTGGAGGTTCCTGATAATGATGCCTGTGGAATTAGTAGAATCTCAAATTGTGACTTTTTCCTTACTGTCATTTCTGGAATTGGTAATGTTCTTTTGACAGGAGCCATTCCTGTATAAAAGACTTCATCATGAAACCATTTTGGTGATGCACTGAGGTTGGTCAGAGAAGCTGAAGGCTGTGCACCTCCCCCACTCCACTCCTTGCCCAGAGTTGTTCCCTGCTCCCTACTCTATGCCAGAACCTATAGTTGACTGAAAGTTCATATAATGAATCAGCCTAAGTAAAACTCAGTTTTTATTGATTTGACTCTATTTACTCTTCACACATCTCCTGGGTGGGAGAAGGTAGGTGAGTGTTGGGGTTCAAAGTCCTCTTACTGGGGGATCAGGCTGCATAGGAAGGTAAAAATAAACAAAATATAGTTAATTAGGTCCACATATCAAGCTTAATTATCCCAGCAGAACATGAAAGCAAGAATTACATCAGAGGACTGACAATGCAAATAATGGAAAGTTCACTGTTTAGAATCCATTCGATACCACAATCGGAGGGTCACCAGAGGTGAGGGTGAGGACAAAATCACACTTTTCCTACCCCTCCTTCAAGGACACTTTTATATGAATTGAAACAGCACAGTTTTATCATGATGGCCAGCCTTGAAGTTACTCTGAGATGAGGGGAGCATCTCAAGGGTTTCTCTTTATCTTGGTTTTAGGAGAGAATATTGGTGTTCTTTAGCTGATTGGATATGTCATGGGGCACCTGATTGAGAAACTGTGTCTTACTATTGACTCATCACAAAAGAATTGAATATTTTTTTCTCTCCCATTTCAAAAATTGGCCGACTCTACCACATCAAGAAAGCTTGAGCATGGTAAGCAGCAATCACTATAATTATTGGAATATACTGGCAGTGTTTAGTGATTTGAAAGCTCAATAAATCGTCATGTATCATCACTAGAAGAAAATCAGAAAGCAAATGAAAGTTTAACCAAATAACAGCAACATAAAATCCATACCTAAAATATTATACTTCTTTCTTTTTGCCTGTTTTGTCATTTTTTTTTTTACATATTTGAGGTGTTGAATTTTATTTTTTCTGGTAATTTCTCATGCCTTCTTTGGGACAGCTACCTTAAGTGGATAATAGATATTTATGCAGAATTCTTGAAGATAAGAAAATTCAGGATCAGAGGAAATCAGGAGAAGAGTCTTAGAATGATTCTCATAGCCATGATATTGGTGCTGTCATGAACACAGGTACAGTTAAGGCTGTTGGATGACTTAGCAGTTGCTGTGGCCTTCAAAGTTCTAAGAAATGAGATATGGAAGTCCTCTAATGTATAGAAAATTTAATGCTGGCTCTCATCTTATTCCAAGATGCCATTTTAAATGGGAAACTAAAGGAGAGGACAAAGATTCTATAGTTCTTAAAACACCCAATCCAGAAAGCCCTGTTAAATATGTTTCTTGAACCCCCCCTAAGTGAGTGAGTCCCCCAGTACTCTCCTTGCAGACTGGAGATGTCCTATTAGCAATTTGACCTGAATACCAGAAAGGCATAAAATTCTTGATTTGAAGTCTATACCCCTTATATTAAGAATCAATACTGACTTCATGGGTATGTGACCTGTGCAGTTAGACAAGGGCCCATGGTTACTTCATGCTCTGCTGCTGCCATCTTGAGATCCTTAATAATTTTTGGACAAAGAGCCTTACATTTTCCTTCTGCACTGGGCCCCACACATTATGTAGTCAATCCTATCAGGAACTGCTGATTTACTCTCATACAAAGTTGCTTTCCTCCTCCTTCCATCCCTTATGAGCAGAACAATGGGAGAGATCTGTAGGCAGAGACACAGAAGGGAGTTGTCTGGCCTTTAAGCATGTCTCATATCCAGCTCTCCAGACCAGCACCCAGGGAGACCCAGCATCATGTTCCAGATCACACACAGAGCCATCACAGGACTCATCAAAATCCCTTCCCAATGTTTTTGTTAATACTCTTCCAATGAGGCCAGTCAACTTTTTTCTCCTTTAACCCCCTTGTTACAACAAGTACATTTCATTTTAAATTAGATTTCCCATTAACAAAAAATTAAAATAGTACCCCTCCCCCTTTGAAGACTATAAAGCAAAAAAAATCTGAAGCTTCATAATAATGCTCCTTAGATAAAGATGAGAAGAACATTGTCAGAGCAAATAGTCACCCTCTACCATAAAAAAAAAAAAAAGCCAGTTCTAATTACTAAATTTTATCTACAATTATACCATTTGCAGATGTTTAATTAAAATTATTTTCTCTCTCATGATATTTGGCAACATGACTGTCAAAACTTAATACCTTTGGGAACATATCCAGGATGACTTTGATAGTATTGTCAGTCTGTAAGACAGGGCTTCACTACTGGCTTTGTTCAAGTGAGTTGTCCTTTGGCATTCTCTCCAGCATTTCTATCTGTGGTGTTGTGCCCAGCTTACTGCGGAAGCTCCCAACAATTACTGTTCCCATTTTGCAAATATTTGCATGATTAATTTTTCCTGATGTGTGTATTTCTAACCATGAGTACAAACAGTACTAACAGCTTTTCATTTCAAACAAGTGAGGAGGCACCCTGAGGGGCAAGATCATGCATTTTTATGAAGTTGCTGCTGTGGAAATTTATAATTTTTGCAGAAAAATTCACATTTTTCTGGGGCAAAATGAAAATTTAATACCTGTGAAAACTGCTTTTAATTTTAATAAAATCAAGTGACAACAAGAATAAAACATATGTAGATTCTTCTACTTTTTAGGGGGAGGTGGCAGTGCTCTGTTTTCTTTGCATTTACACAGCACCTTTCCCAACAGTAGCAGGTCCTTATAATTTTGAGAGTTGTGTGTGCCTCTGTTCCCATAAGAAAGAACTCTTAGGCAGCTTCACAAGTTATGAACATAATAAACCAAAGAAATGAAACCTAGTTTATTAAACACTTTGAAAAAAAATTCCCTGATGTAAGGAATCAATGCCAGAAATTTCTATGATAATGAGGAAATCATTAAGTCATGGAGAGCATTTGCTTTTTCACTGATGGAGGACAAGAGAAATTTCCTTTTGCAAGTTTCTAGTAAAACAAATGTGTCATTTGCTTTGATTTTATACTTTGAGTGACTAAGAAAATTTAAGAGTCTGTGACTTTTTAATCCAAGAGTTTTTGACTGCTTAATTCATGTTAGGATTTTTAACCTAGGTGACTAGTCTAAATGTTTATCTGAAGGCAAGACAGTGTTTCCCAAGTTACCACCTTCAGGAGGTACATGAGATGACTTTAGGTGCTACAGGGATGAGCACTTTTTGTTTTAACTATGTACATATTTTAATGAGTAATTGAATATATATTTCTGTATGTTGTGTATGCATGAAGTTTTAACAAATCCTGTTAGCAGTACCTGAGAAATATCCAGTATGCCATCTCCCTATCTTCACACTATATTCATGATTCATTCATCAGGATGTTTCTGCTAAATGAAAACCATGGTCTCCTAACTGACCGCTCTTATTCTCTGCTGCCTCCATGAAGTTGATCTTCCTCACAGGAATCAGAGAGAAGCCTTAAAAACACAGGTTAGATCCTGATTTTGTCAGCTCAGAATCTTGCAATAGCTTCCCCTCTCACTTGTGGTTAAGGCCAATGTTCTTGCCATGGCCCACAAGTCCTGCCAGGTCTTTCCTTTGGCTGCTGGTCTGACTTCATCTCCTACCACTCTGTTCCAGCTGCCTTACTGTTTCTCCGTCACACTGAATGTAAGTTGGTGTCAGGACTTTGGAGTTCCTTTTAATTTCCTTGTCTAGAATTCTCTCTTCCAAACTATCAACATGATTCTCTTTCTCACTGAATTTAAGACTTTCCTCAAATATCACCTGATTGGGCCCCTTCCCTGGTGCCTTCACTCTCTATCTCCTTACCCTGCTTTGTGTTTCTCTGTAGCTGTTACGCCCAGTGGTAGACTGAAGGAATGGCCCTTATTTGGTATCCCATCCTGTATCTGCCTTCTTTGCCTCATGACTCTGTAATCTCTCTCACTCTGACACTGGGCTTGGCTGTATGACTTGCGTTGGCCAATGGGATGTTAGCAAATATGATGCAGACAGAAACTTGAAAAAGTCTGTTCTTGTTTCTGTTTGACTGTTGCTCTTATGCACTTTCTGTGACTACGTGCTAGAGGATAATTTTCATGGAGTAGGACTGAATCATCCTACTCATCCCAGCCACGGCATTTAAGGTTAGCCCACAGCTGGCTGGCTTTTGGTTTTGTAAGCAAATTTAGTTTGGAGACTAGGAGAGCTGAACAGCCAAGTCCTAAATAAATGACCCACGAACTCATGGAGGAAATAAGTGCTCATTATTTTTAAGACACTTCATACTGGGGTGCTTTGTTATGCTGCATTATTATGGCAAAATATAGTTCATATATTCCCTAATGACATATTACATTTTTAAAATTTATCTACTCCAGAATATAAATTTCCAAGAAGAAATGCTCTACCAGTTATAGTTACTTTTAGTAGATGATGTTTGGCACATACAAAATATTTATTTAATAAAAGCTTGTTGAACTCAGTGCCTTTTAAGGATAATAGTGCTTAAATTAAATATAAGGTAGGCAGTGCCATGACAATCCACCTAGGTCATGTGCATAACAATTGCAATCATAAGATGCTCTGGAATTTGGGGATTGAGCGATTATCATTTTGGTCCACTAATGATTACAGTTTGGTAAACACTGTCTTAAGGTCCTGGGATGTTATATAATATCATATTTCAAGTCTTTCTAAAAAGTTAAGCAGAGGTAGAGATTTGCAGATGCTTTCTGTGGAACCTCCATAGACATAGACATTTCCTATAATCCTAAAATATATCAGATAAGCAACTTGGACATAAGGTCTCCTGAAAGTATCTAATTAATCCAGGAGGATGCTGTGATTACGTTTTCAGAAACATACAACCACAAAGAACTTTTACCACTGCTATCTATTATTAAGGGATGTGTAGTCTGAAGTAGCTCTTTGGTTAATTAACATTCATTGTTAAATACAATAATTTTTTGACTATCTAGTATATATATAACCTTGATCTGGGCACTGGGATACAAAATCAAAAGATATAGTTTGCTTGTTCATACATCAAAAGAATCACACTTTTTGAAAAATTGTTCAAAACAATTAATGACATGTACTAGGCTAGGGGATGGGGGCTACAAAAATAAAAATATATAGATCTCTCTAGTCAGGTACTACAATTTCTCTCTATCTGATTGCATTCATTGAAGTATCAAGCCCCATGACCCACAATCATTTACCACTGAAGATTTAACTAATAACTTATAATTTGTTTAAATGCTTAACCATAGTTGTCAACTACCATGTACCCAGTTTCCAGAAATCAAAAAGATAACTGAAAGGATCTAAGTAGCACATTCAATCACAACAGCATAGTTTTAATGTAAAACTTCCCTCATGTAATTTACAAGGCAAGAGAAGTGTCTTTCTTAACCTTTCACCACTGTGATCAGGACTCTTCTGTACCTGTTTTGCAGAACATCATTCTTTAAGTTTATATGATGTTGAGTATGGCCCCACATACACTTATGCTACCTGGTTAATTTGATATTTTGTTGCTATTGTCCAAATTAGCCAAGTGTGCCAAAATGGATTGACTGACTGTTGCATATTTGGTTTCTCCCAAATATATATATAGTATACATATACATTTAGTATATGAAAGCTCTCCTTTGATATTTCCTTTACTATTTTAAAAATTTTTTATTAATTCATAAATTTATTTTAAGCATCAGATAGAATGTTCTAAAGCCAAAAAAAATGACTGACCTGGACTCCTGAGCTCCATGATTTATGTGTTCCTTGAATGCCATAGAGTGACCATATTACCCATAATATTTGCACCAAACAGACAATTATAGTAAATCAGATTGTTTTATGAAATTTCTTCCTTCTGTATTTTATTTGTATCAAAGATAGTGTATACTTTTTAATTTTACATATCTTAGCTGCATGACAACTTTTTTCACTTTGAAACTAGAAAAATTACAATTCAAACTCTTAACATTAATATACATGGCAGATATCTTGATGGAGAAAGTATGAGTATGTTTCCTCAATATATTTCAATTCAAAATCTGCCTCCCCACCCCCAGTGATACATCTAACTGAATTAATATTTTATAGAATATGCTTTGGGAAATTCTGTGTAATGTATACATATTTGAATCATAGCTTTATGCCTGGCCAATAATAATAGTTCACCACTTAGCTAACTAATTAACAAATCCAACATTTAATAAGTACCTACTATGTTTCTGACTGTCTTCTGAGTTTAGCAGGAAGAGACAAAGTTGGTCTTCATACTGATTATAATTTATTTTGTTATGTATTTTTAGTATATAGACTAGTTTTGGGTAGTCCTGACCCTCTGACCGAAAGCAATAATAAAACAAAGATATGCATTTCAGTTTATAAACCAACTAGTAAAAGTAACAAACCTTGTAATTTGACTATGAGCACTAACACATGGAAGGCAGGGGCTGGATGTGTTCCTCCATTTCTTTTTTTTTGTTTGTTTTTTTTCTCGTTCTGTTTCTTTCCCCTTAATTCTTGACTCTTTTTCTGCCTCAGGTTATTGTCAAAATGCATACATGTATGTCTTTTCACTTCTTATAAATCAATATTTTCTTAGATATTACGCTAAGTTAACCTAGCCACCTTTACCTGGCATTTTGCCGACTTGGCTCTGCACTCCCTGTGGACAGGGCTTGCAACCTTCAGAGCCCTATCTTGCACAAACTAGTTGCCCAATAGTTATTTGATAATTTGATTTAATTGAGTCACCACTTCCATATACCAGTAATGCTCATGACATTAAGCATTGCTAATCCCATTGGTGGCCTCCAGGGAAAAGGGAGGTGAATGTTGCTGTACCAACACTAACAGGAGAGGGTGAGATACAGTTACCATTGGGGAGACTATTTAAAGTGAATTTTGAAGTTGATGACCTGGCTGAAGAGAAGGTATTCTTTGAGCTTGGGCTGAGATGGTATATTCAGACATATATGCTCCTCTCTATTTCTCAAGCATCTGTATCAAAGATTTTACCATGATTTAAATCTGATTCAGATGGTGAAACATCTGGAAGTCATGATGGCATTTACTGAACATCATAAAATGTTGACATATAAAGCTAAAATTATGTAATGTACCATTCTGCGCTAAATCAGATGCTATCTTATACTAGATTCACCTATAGATGAAGAGTGGCAGGTGGCAAATATATAAGGAAAAACTGTGAGGGAAATATTTTAAAGGAACTTGATTTTTCAAATTAATGAATTGGTTAAAGTCTGCATTGTTCAGTTTTGGTCATGAAACCTCCAAATACATCTACCAGAACCATTGTTTAAATAGCCTAAATGTGTACCCAACTGAAATGACTTTTTAGTTAAGAGCAACTCTACAATATTATATTTCATAGGCTGAAAGATGGAAGTACTAGTCTGGATAAAATTATTCCCCATTTTTAAACTAAAAAAAGAAGGCAAAATTGGTTACAGCCCTATTTCTGCAGTTAGAGAATAAGAAGAATTTGGATTAGTTTGACTCTTTTGTTTTGCACATTTCTAATCCATCTTGGTATTTTGGGGGGAAAAATAGTTATACAGAGAACATCTGTTGCTATTCATGTCATTTTTCATCGACATCAGGTTCCATAGTAGTTTAAGAGGGCCCCTCTCCCTCTCTTTTTAAAATTGTCGTCCTTTACCAAAATTCTAAGGATTTTGTATTGCCCTTTTCATTAAAATTATTAAGACAAACTGATATTGTTCCCCAGATCATTTCCTATCTGTGGCACTGAAACTCTGTTTTCTTCCCTTTGCTATTCCTCCCAGGTAAGGGCTTGCCCCCTCCTCCTCTCCCTGCTCTTTCTCTTCCTCCCCTAAACCCCTCTCTCTGTGCTGTGTGTTTTCTCCTTTCCAGTTTACTTGGGTTTATCTTCTACTTCTTGCCTCCCTATATCCCAGCCTTCATTCCCCAACCCAATCAGATTTATTTACTTATTTACTGTCCCTCTGGTTTCAAACTTGGTAATTTTGGAATTAAATAAATAAATATTTAGTTAAAAAACCTTCTCCTCTTCTCCTCTTTCATTCACAAGCACCTGTTGAGCACCTACAAGTGCCAGGCAATGTTCTACACACTGAGGATAGAGCAGGGAAACAAGACAAATGAGGTTCCTGGTTGAATGGAGCATATATTCTAGCATAAGGAATAGGGGTGGATAGACAGCTAAGAAAATCGGGTAAATTTAAGTGTGATACAGGGTTGTCAGATTTAGCAAATAAAAACACCAGCTGTCCAGATAAAATTGAATATCAAATAATAATTTTTGAAACATAAGTATGTCCCATACAATTTTTGGATTAAATTGAAATGTAGTAGAGACTGACTGGGACAATTTTAGGCAGTTCTGCAGCTGTCCTCTCCCCAGAGACATGCATGTCCAACTTGCACCCGCTTGCCTATATTCATATGACTCTCTTGTGTACAGTCTCTCACTCCTGCACACCAGTTTCAGCTGATCTAGATTTTGCTCATTCTCAGGTTCTGCCTCCTTTAAACATTTTCTTGCAATGATGCCAGCTCACATCACTCTCTTCTTTTACCAATCACCTTTACAGTTACTATTCACATTACACCATTAACATGAAAATATATGGTTCTAGTCCAATGTCTACATCCTAGACTTGACCTGCTGTGCTCTGCTGCCGTATTCGTGAACTCTCCTCTATGTGTGTTTCTTGTACCTACAATTGTAAGTGCAGGAATTGAGGGCAAAAGCTCCAGGTTTCCAGTTCTGGTTCTGCTACTTACTAAGACCTCACAGAGGCTGCTGGCTGTGCCTCAGTGTCCTCACTTGTAAAAAGGGGGAAATAATAGTATCTCTCATAGAGTTCTTATAAATATTAAATCTGATTATGTATGTTGAATACTGTATCACATATATTAGTTTAGGTCCTCCTTCTCCTCCTCACCCTTACTATTATGATTATTACCACATAACATACAATTTATAGCATAATACAAATTTGAACAAGATTATTAACCAATTCAAAGCTTCAGCAGTAAGTGATCATTGAAATGAACAAAGCCTCTATATACCTGGCCCTCTTCCTGGTCACAGTGAGCAGTCAGGAACAATTTACTTTGTATTGTTTTAGCAGAAAAAGAATTTATAGATTGCATTAACTGGAAAACTTTTTAAAAGGAACATATTTTAAAGTACTATCTTCCCTCAAAAAACAAACCCAGAAACTACATTATGTGAATTAAATGCTATCCATGCCTATTGTCTCTCATCCCCTTTGAAAAGTAAATTTCCAGACAGCAGAATCAATTTCTTTTGTAAGAGGCCTTCTCTTAAATGCAGAAGCTTTGGGTCACTGCTTAAAGTATTTAGTGACAGTTGTGGTGACAGCCCCCTGATGATCTGTCCAGAAAAAAATTGGATTCTATAGCAGCTTTCCATACCTGCCATTCAGCAGGAAATTACTCATTTTATATTAGGCTTTTGTAACTGATGTTTTTGGTATTATGTTATTTGTTGTAGTTGGATCTGTAGCCAAGTTTGTAAATTGAATTCTACAACATACCTTCTAATATTATGAGAAATAAAATCTTCTGGGTTGAAATAGTGTATGTTTGGTCTTGCCAAAGAAATGTGGGGGAAGCCCAGAATAAAATAATATGTCCCATCTGCATAAGAGATTAATGGAACTGTAAAAAATCATTATTGCTTTAAGTCTATAGTGTACTTACACTACTAAAAGTCTATAGTACGCTTTTTGGATTTGAGAATCGTGGAAGAAATACTTCCAAAGTAGCCCCCTAAATGATAGTGTGGCTAAAGATGAAAGCTCCATTAGAATAAAGCCCCCAAATTATTCTGTATGTTACTCTCTGTTTGGAAAAAATAAATCTTTGGGATAAATAATAGTATATTAGAGTTAAAATGACTAAATGACCATGGCTAGAAAAAAGGATCATAATAAGCTCTTCTCCCATCCTCAAAAACTGGCTTTAAAGAATTCCCCCTTCTCTTAGATTATGTGAACAGTCTAAATTGCATCCAGAAGTAAAATATCTTCTAGAAAGGCCTGTAAGCACACACACACACACACACACACACACACACAAAGATTATGACCTTAAATGATCAGAAAATGTGATTTTTTAACAAAAAAAAATACAATAAAATTCAAATTACTGTTATTCTCATGATCACTTTAGGGACTCAATTACTCCCTGTGACTGAAGCTAAACTTAATTTCTATAAATTGAAAGTATACTTTTCTATTGCTTTCCATATTCAAGATGTCTTTTTATATATTTTAAGCATGAATCTGTAATGAGGTCTAGGGACAAAATATATTTGTCAGCAGTGTTTTACAGAGTGTGATATTTGAGCCTATTCCATTTTTAGATAATTTCCCTAATTCCATTTTGATTGAAAGAGATCTATGTTGGGTGACACCAAGAGAAGGAAAAGACCTTGCCTTCTCCAAATTTCTCTCCTAAATGCTTGGATGTGGCATCATTTGCTCCTCCTTTTCTAGGTGAAATTCTACTGACTATTAGAATAATTGGAGGGATGAAAAAAAAAAAGCCTCAGGAACAATTACCTTCCCTGAGAAAGCTGATATGCATCCCATTAGGACAGTGTGTGTGTGTGTGGGGGGGGGGGTTTGGGGGAGAAGTTCCCTGAAAATTCCCCTTGATCCCCATAAGGACCTGCTACTTTTTTCAGACCAGCTAACAGTTGGCCAGTAAAGTTATCTGATCTAATGGATTTAGGATTTAGGAGACTCTCAAATGAGGGGGACACAGAAGGAGTAGCAGAACATTGGATAAGGAAAACAGAGCAGGTGCAAATGAGGGAGGAGGTAAAGGACAAGTTCTGATTTCACATTTCCATTGTGTGAAAAGGAGGAAACTGAGGCTCAGGAAAGCTACATAATTTGGCAAATTTGCTGCAAACTGGGCAGACTGGTATTTGAACCTGGTTTAAACAGCACTAGGAAGCTCTTAAAATAACCCCTAACCAGACCAAAAATAATCTCCATGATGTCTGCTACTAGAAAAAAGATATTCTTAGGAGTTAATTTGTAATTTGTTTGTGTTTTTGTATAGTTTTTTTTTTTTTCTGAAGTGTAGTCGATTTACAATGTTGTGTCAATTTCTAGTGTACAGTGTAATATTTCAGTCATACATATACAAACATATATTCCTTTTCATATTCTTTTTCATCATAGGTTACTACAAGATATTGAATATAGTCGCCTGCACGATACAGTAGAAACCTGTCTATCCGTTTTTATGTATAGTAGTATCTGCAAATCTCGAACTCCCATTTCATCCCTTTTATAATTTATTTAATTTTAATTTTAATCTATTTTAAATTCCTTGTCTCCAGTTGCCTTGGGACAGAAAGCTTCATTTCCTTTGCTCAAGCACCCCCTCCCTCTGTGAGTGCTGGCTGGTCTTTTCACTAAGTCTTGAGCAGCCTGCAGTGACCTGCCCTTGAAGTGCTGGTTTAACAACCTTTGCCCAAGCACTCTCTGGCTCTTTGTACATCTTTAATAGTTTCCTTGACGGACTATGAAGAACTGCCAGATGACAGTTCTATTTCGTTTTTGTCACCGCCTGGTGCTCCCTTTTTCTCTCTGGCTTTTTCTCAAGGGCGTGATCCTGTAAGTCAATGTGGCAATGTTCACGATGAGTATTGCTCTTTCGACCACTGTATACTGATGCAGAGCGAGCAAGTCACGGGCATGTCAAGATTTCAGGCCTTCAAAAAAGTAATCAAGGAGTATTTTATAAACTCTAATGTCCTTTCCATTGAAAGCAAATTGAAACTGGGGGTTGGGATCTGATATTAAGGGTTTACTTTAAAACACTGCTGCCAGAGGCATAAAAAAGCCCCTTTGATTAATATACCATAGGATTTTGTTCGCTTGGAAAAAGCACAAGTGATGTGCTTTTGTTCCCCAAGTTTTAAATAAAACGTTTGTCATTCTTGCATTCTGTTTATTACTAATTGCACAATTACTTTATTATATAGTACCAGAAAAATATGATTTGAGGCTTCTTCTGCATGTTCCATGTATTAAGTAAATAATCACTTTAGTCAAAAATTATTTATTAAATTACATGTTATTTTTCTAAACATAATGGAGATGTCAGGACTTTTTTCTTTATTAGTGCTGCATAATGAAATAATTGAGGAATTAGTAATAAATTTTTCCTCTTGTAATTTAGAATAAATAAAAGCAATTACTAAGGCTTTCTTTAAGAATGTGGATTCTTGAAATTATCTCACAAAATTATGCTGATGAATGTCATCTGTTTCTTCAGCAAAAACAGAATGAAGTGGCTTTTCCTTGTCATCTCTGCTGGATCAGTATAGCTGTCACGCACTGCATGGACGTGCAGGTTTCTTTGTATATTGTTCCTTTTGATTGTCTCAGCATGGAGAGGGCAGACTAGTTTCAAATATTAATACCTTGATACTTTCAAAAGCACTTTCGTAATGATTATTAACTTTCACACGTTAACCAAATTTCAGCTTTTACACTGAGTAGGAAATATCTTTAAAAGCTAAATGGTACTTTTTTTTATGACATCATGATCAATACATGCTACCCATGATACCTACTGTAAGGCATCCTCTCAAGCACTGTGGGGGACATGAAGGCAGAACGGATATGGACCTGCTTTCAAGGAGCTCACCGTCTAGCAAGGGGGATACTGAATGTGCACGAGTTAGTAGAGTACCAACTAAAAAGTAGATGTTGGCAAAGTGATATGGATTTTCAGAAGGAAAGAATCTTTATGGCTTGGGAGAAAGAGGTATGCGGGGCATGAAAAGGAGAAATATCACGGAATCGACATTTGGGCTTGAAGGATGGGTATTAATAGAAACAGCTAACATTTACTGAGCTCTTATGTTACCAGATACTCTGACGCTGAAGTCCGTTTTCTTAACCACTAAACCATAAGATGTGAGTATGGAGGGAGAAATATTCTTAGCAGAGGAAACAGTATGAGGAAAGGCATGGAAGGGACTGAATTCTCTCTTTTAAATTATTTGTAGGTAGTAATGAGGTACTGGGGCATACAGAAGCTGGAGCCACACTTTGTGATTCCCTACAATAAAGACAAGTTAGTGCACTTCCAGCTTGTAATGAATGCCAGCAGCAGTGTGAGCCCTAAAAATAATTAGATGCCGCTATCTTCACTGTATGATATTATAACCATGCAATTATATATTTATTAACAAAATGTTGCTCTCTATTCTTCCAACTCTGAAATTCTAGAATTAAGCACCAAATACACAGTAGAATTCGAATTATAAAGAAGACATTCAGGGCCCCTCTGAATCTGGCCTCAGTTTACTTCTCCAATCTTATTTTCCTCCTCACACACCATATACTCTGGCCAGTTGAGTTACTGGTTCCCACATGTGCCCAGTTCTGTCACACCATCCGCTGCTCTTGTGTGTCCTTGGGCTCCTAGGACCGGCTCAGCCTGGAAAGGCTTCCCTCTAGCAACCAGAGCTCTTGGAACCACATTACGATTGAGGGATGTTGAGTACCCCAACCTGGAGAATAAATTCTCATGTCTTTTGTGGGTACCTGCATTTTTGTTGCATGAGACTGCTTATTGGCCCAGAACTGCTTTGGAAAGACTGTGGGCCCACAAGTTAGCTGAGTCAGATCTGCCTCTCAGCCCCTGTCAAGGGCCATAACCCTCTAGTTTATATTAGTGAATAAAACCCTCTGTGTTGCCCACCTCCAGAGCTGCTCCCTGTCCAGCACTCCACATCAGTGTCCTCATCATCGCTGGTTTTGCAGGTATCACTGTCGCCTTTCCTGCTTTTCACTGTTTAGCTCTCCTCCTTTCTGGGAAAGTATCCTTCTTCAAACTGCCATCATGTGGATCATTACCCTCTACTTAGAAAGTCCTCTGGGCCATTCCAGTTCTATGAATTTACTCAAGAGAGATGAAAACATATGTCTACACAAATCCTTGTAGCAAATGTTTACGGCAACATTATTAAGAAACTGCAAACTGTTTCCCAAAGTAGCTTAATTGTTTCACATTTCCACCAGCCAAGTATGTGAGTTCGTTGATAACATTTAGCCATATCAGTGTTTGTAATTTTAGCTTTTCCACTAGGTGTGTAGTGGTATCTGATTATGGCTTTAATTCCCATTTCCCTAATGACTAATGACATTGAGTATATTTTCATGTGCTTATTTGACATCTGTATTTATTATTTTGTTAAATTTTATTCTTTTTTGACTATTTTTAGTTGGATTGTTTATTATTGAGTTGGGTACTTCTAGCTTTTGGCAGTTATAAACAAAGCTGCTACATGTTTTTGGGTGAATGTAATTTTCAGTTCACTCGGGTAAGTACCTAGGAGTGCAATTGCTGGGTCATATGGTAAGTCTATGTTTAATTTTATAAGAAACTGCCAAATGGTCTTTCAATGTGGCTATATCATTTTGCATTTCTACTAGTAATTTATGAGGTTCCTACTGGAATTTGAGTTGAATTGCATTGAATCTATGCCTCAGTTTGGGGAGGATTGACATACTAACAATACTGAGTCTTCTAATCTTAAGAATGATGTATCTCTGTGCTTATTAATCATTGTTAATTTTTCTCAGCAGTATTTCATAGTTTTCAGTGTATAATTCTTATACATCTTTTATAAAATTTATCCCTAAGTATTTCACATGTTTCCTGACACTGTAAATAGTATTTTTTCAAACTGAAATTGCCAGTTGTTTATTGCTAATATATTTAAATAAAAATTATATCAACTAAAATATTCTATATAAACTATAATATTCTCTGCAAAGAAAGCTTTCTTTCTTTCTATTATGTCTGCCTTTTCTCTTTTCCTTCTTTCCTTATCAGCAAGGACCTTCAGTATAATGTAAATAGAAGCAGTGGGAGGGGGAATCCTTTCCTTGTTCTTGATCTTACAAGGTCTTTCACTAATAGATATGATGCTAGATGTGGATTTTTCAAACATGCCTTTTAACAAATTAGGGAAGTCATTTTCTATTCTTAATTTGCTGAGCATTTTTATCAAGAATGGGTGTGAATGTTTGACAAAGGAGTCAATGCATCAATAAAATACAGCAATCTTAGCTGTATCTGCCCCTAAATCCTTACTCTGAAACCTATGTTGTCTGATATTAAGATAGCTGCCACAACTTTCTTTTTATTTGATTTAGCATGATTGTATCTTTTTCCATCCTTTTACTTTTAACCACTTTGAAATTTATATTTAAAGTGTGATTCTTATAGACATATGCAGTTGGGTCTTGGTTTTTTATTCATCTGACAACCTGCTCTTTAATTGAATTATTTAGACTATTTACACTTAATATAATTATCATTACATTATGGTTGAGTTTAAATGTGCTATCATACTATATAAATGTGCTTCCTTCGTCCCATCTTTTTTTGTTACATTTTCCTTTTGTTAGCTTTGCTTTATATTAATTAATTTTTATTTTTCAATTTTCTCTCCATTGTTGGTTTATTAGCTGTACGTCTCTCTTCAGTTTGTTGTTCCTCATTTCTCAGATAAGACTGAGCCTATAATGGTTAATGACTTGCCCAAAATCACATAGTTAAGCCAAAGCCCTTACAATAGCTTACCAGGTCTTATATTTTCTAACCTTCATTATCTCTCAGATATCATCTTTTTTTGTATCCTCTCCATCACTCACTGTGCCCCAGCCACACTGGCCTCTCTACTGCTCCTCAGACATGCAAGACATAGTCCTAATTAACGGCTCATTGGCACTGACTATTTGCTTTATTTGGAAATCTCTTCCACTAAATATCCATGTCTAACACCTCCTGCAAGTCTTTGTTCTAATCATACTTTTTAAGGATGCCTACCCCAGATATACTGTTTTAAATTTTATCCTCCTCCTCAATCTTCACTGCCAACCCTCCTTACTCTGCTTTATTATTTTGAAAAATAACATATACAATTTCTTAGGTATTACGCTTTTTGTTTATATCTTTCCTCCAATAGAATGTAGCTCCATACAAGCAGGAATTTTGTTGTTTTGTTCAATGATGTATTCCAACACCTAGAATGATGCCTGGCACATAGTAGACATTTAACCAATGTTTACTGAATGAGTGAATACATTTGCAAGAGTAAAACATAGAAAGTAAATTTACTTGTTACAATGAAATATAGTTATGTGAAAACACTTGGGAAATCTTTGTTTGACATGGGATTTGTTTGACATGGGATTATATATGAATTTTATTCTTAAAATGTCATTTGATGTTGTTAAAACTCTAGAAGATAAATACAATATAGATAAAGTCAAATATTTCATGTAGCAAAAGACTATGTAAAGTGGGAAATGGTTGGGAGACAGTAGAATAGGAGGTTGCCTGTTTGCCTTGATTCAAGGGGTTTTGAGCAAAAACACTTTCTAAGCATTTTTCCTTTCTTCTCTGTCCATCATCTGACAGAGTCTAAAATTCCACTATTAGAGAGATACACCTTTCAATTTTATGGAATTTCTTAATCTTTAGGCATTGCTATCAAAATGTAAATACTCCTGAAAGAGATGGTAATATACTTTAATCTAGTATAAATTTACACTTTGGAGAAGATTTATTGACATCATGTTCAAAGCAAGTGCTTCTAAAAATGGGACCTGTGTGCTGACAAATAGAGCCTTCCTATGACTAATTTGACTGGCTTCATAATTCATGGGCATCTTACTGGCCAGCGCAGACGTTGTGTGCAAACTATTGTGTGTCCATCCTGATGAGAGGACGATTCAGAGGGACTTACTGGTGGGCAGATTCCTTTTCAGAGTATTAAAAGCCAGATCCTTTTATATTCTAAACTTCATCTTTGATAGATGAATTTAGTATTTATTAAAAATAAATTAAACATAGACAGTGGTTTTGGTTAATTCATAACATTTTAAAATAAGATAGAACTTGGCAGACAATGGCAGAAACAAGGTTGTGTGCCTGCTTTTCTATTTACAATGCAATGAAACCTTTAAATCCAGAGGTCCTCATGAGTTTGTTAACTTCTTATTTATCGAAAGAGATACTAGAGGTGATGGAGGCAAATATTAGCAATTGTAACCTATCTAGAAAGAGAACACATATGAAGGCAGGATGAGGCTTAGTGAATACAGAGGTGAAGTTATGTCTACATGGTTCAAGCAGAGTTTTGGGAGTTTGAGTGAATCTCTTAAATTTGTAAAATGAACTGAAAATAAAACTTCGACACTTTTCCCCCCTGCTTTGTGACGCTGACTGTAAATGAATGGTCAATTGACAATTTTGTCTACAACTAAGAGTTTCTCAAAAGGATCTATTTGAAAGATGAGAAAAGAAATGAATGCCAAAGTATAGGAGTAAATATTTTTAAAGCAGACAATTCAATTACTCTTCCAATGAAATATTCTATCATTTTTATTCACTTCTCTCATCCTTCTCATGTTTTTCCAGAGCCTCTCTGAGCCTCAATAGTATTGGATGCCTGCTTGTATCTTAAGGGTCTTTAGAGCTTTAGGAGTTCACTATTGAAATGTAAATGGCACTGAGAGGATTGTGCGGCAGCCTTCAAAGTGGATTGGGTGCCATCAACTTGAAAGCAATACAAGGCTTTTAATACAGGAGGCAATACTGTTCACTTTTCCTTAGTAATGAGAAAAGGGAAATCACGTATGGCTTGCTTTTTTTCTACCTCATATTTTGACTCTATTCTATGGTTGACTCACAGGCAAAATGGGAGACTGGTGATCTGGCTAATCCATGGTTCAGCAGTTCCTTTCAGTTTCTGAATTACTCATATTATAGTTAATATTCTGTTCAAATATCTAATAACCATCTGACTTCTCTTTGACCACAGAGATCCCAGAAAATGTAGTATTTATCATGTAGGTAATAGCAGTTGAGATTTATCAAGTACTTCTTATGAGAAAGAACCCATGCCACATCCTTTTTTAAAAAATAAACTTTTAATTTTAGAATAGTTTTAGGTTTACAAGAAGAGTAAGAAGATAATACAGAGTTCCTATATACCCTGCACCCAGTTCCATCTATTAATATTTAATAATAAGTACATTGTAATGGTACATTTGGTACATGCACATTAATATGGTACATTTATCACAACTAATGAGCCAATATTGATATATTATTAACTAAAATTCATCATTTATTTCAGATATCCTTAAGCTTTTTAAAAATAATTTTCAAGGTATAGTCAGTTTACAATATTGTGTCAATTTCTGGTGTACTGCGTAATAGCTCAGTCATACATGTGCATACATATATTCGTTTTCATTTTCTTTTTCATTATAGGTTACTGCAAGATATTAAATATAGTTCCCTGTGCTATACAGTATAAACTTGTTGTTTATCTATTTTGTATATATTTTGCAGTTAGTATCTGCAAATCTTGAATTCCCAATTTATCCCTTCCCACCCGCTTCTGCCCCTGGTAACCATAAGTTTTTTTTCTATGTCAGTGAGTCTGTTTCTGTTTTGTAAATAAGTTCATTTTTTTTTGTTTTTTTGTTTTTTTTTTTAGATTCCGCATATAAGAGATATCATATGGTATTTTTCTTTCTCTTTCAGATATCCTTAAGTTTTTTTTAATGCTCCTTTTTGTTTCAGAATCCTATCCTGAATAACACAATAAATTTTGTTGTCGTGTTTCCTTAGGCTCCTCTGGGTGTGACAGAGGTTTCTTAGACTCTGTTTTGATGATCTTGACAGTTTTAAGGAGTATGGTCAGATAGAGATTGTAGAATGTTCCTGTCCCTCTGTTTGTATTTTTCTGATGTTTCTCATGATTGTACTGAAGTTAGGGGTTTGGGGAGAAAGATGATAGTAGTTAAGTATCATTCTCATTATATCACATCAAGGGTACATGCTATCAAAATGATGTAATTGTTGATGTTAACCTTGACCATCTGGCCAAGGTAGTGTGTGCCAGTTCTCTCAACTTACAATTTCCCTCCCTCCCCAGCTCCTTCCATACAGGAAGGAAGTCAGTCTGTACAGCCCACATTTAAGGAGGAAGGAGTTATTTTCAACCTCATTGAGGGTGGACTATCTACAGAAATTATTTAGAATTTTTCTGCATGAAGAATTTTTCTGCTCTTCCCAACTTATTTATTTATTCAAACATTTGTTATATTAGTATGGACTCATGGCTATTTGCTTTATACTTTTGATTGTAATCTAACACTACTTTATTTTCTTGCTTAAATTGTTCCACCTTTGGCAATAGGAAATTCTACTGATTGTCTCCCAGTTCCCTTGAACATGCCCTGACTATTGTGAGTTTCTTTTCTTTTTTATTTTTGAGGACTTGCTTACTTTCTGACACTACAAAATACTTCCGGTTCATCACATATGTTTCCTGCCTCAGTCCTAATCTCAGCCATTTCTCTAGGATCCCTGGTTCCTTTTAAGGGAGAATTAGACACAAAGATCTGAGTGTTAGGTGTGCTTACTGCTACTGAGGTGTTGTTGGTTTTGCCCCTCTTAGCCAACAGAGCAAGGAAACATATGTGTATACTAACCTCTGTATATACACATGTTTATAAATATTTTTACATGTAACCATAGTATCTATATTAAATTAAGTATGAATTTATACTGATGTTTTTAAATTCTAATCCATTACATCATGGACCATTCTAGCCTCAACCTCCTGCTTATCTGTAGTGGTTGCAGAATTGTTAATACATACTTCCATGGAAAGCAACTTAATCAACTAAACTACAGTGCTTGTGTGCAATTTCTGTTGCCTTTAGTCATGCAGACTCTACTCATTTCCACAGTTACACAGGTAATGACCTTTCCACATTACCTCCTTCTGTGAAGTTGCTTCATATATTTGTAATACAGTTAGAGTTTTTGATCACATTCTACATTTCATCCTGTGAACCTCCAGCATTCTAAATATTTTTTTTAAAAAAATGTTTATGTATTAAAGTTTACTTTTGTGCTACAAATTTCTTTGGGGTTTGATAAACACATCTTGTCATGCATCCACCATTACAGTATCATACAGAACAGTTTGACTATTCTAAATAGATCACCTATGCCTTACCTACTAACACTCCTGCCCTAAACAAACCGAGGTTTGCGGCAAAACTGCAAGTCTGTTAGCACAGTTTTTCTAATAGCATTTGCTTACTTTGTATCTCTATGTCACATTTTGGTAATTCTTGCAATATTTTAAGCTTTTTCATTATTATATTTGTTATGGTGATTTGTGATTAGTGATCTTTTTAAGATTTGCAATAAGATTACAACTCATCAAAAGCTTCAGTGATGGTTAGCATTTTTTAGCAGTAAAGTATTTTAAAATTAAGGCATATGCATTTTTTGGACATAGTGTTAGTGCACACTTAATAGACTGCAGTATAGTTTAAACATAACTTTTATATGCACTGGGGAAACCAAAAAATTGGTTTGAATCACTTTATCGTGATATTTACTTTATTGCAGTGGTCTGAAACTGAACTGGCAATATCTCCAAGGTATGCCTGTAGTTATTACTATTGCCCTCATTTTATACATGAGAAAAGTCAATTGGCTGATTGAATCTTAAATTTTGTAAATAATATTAAAAACTAAGAGCAAAATGCTATGAAATATTAGAGGGGGAAATAGTTTCTTAGGAAAATGCAGCTTCTCACAGTATTGCCTATATCTGGTTTTGTCAAAACCTGTTTGATCATCACCTTATAGGCAATGGCTTCTTTTAAGGATCAGTGCTGAATGATTAAAAAACAATTCTTTTTTTTTTTTTTCACAGAGTTTAGTTATAACACTGGCCTTTTTCCCCTTAATTTCTGCCTATGATAAAACTCACCTATGTTCAATTTGCATTGTAGCTTCATTTTTATGCAATATTCTCTACCTCAAGATTGAGTTATTGGAAAAAGTAGGTTGTGATGAGGTTCTTCTAGTAATCCCTGATCTTGAAATACCTTGGAATGGATTCAACAAGTACCAAAAATGCCAGTTCTGCAGTTGATTATATTTTAATAAGCTTCAGAATCTTTCTTAGTGTATGACAATAGCAGTTTTTCTATATTTGATTATATATTTTTCACTCTATCAGAGGCAACACAAAAGTACATATTCATAGAATAAAATCAAAACTATTACATCTCTGTTCATTCTTATCTGTAAATGTACGGCAGTTGAAAGATAGATTGAAGATGTTCAGTGTTCTCACAGATTCACTATGATATGTAAGATAAAAGAGAACCATTAAATTGTATATCTTATTTATGCGTAGACAGAAGTGGGCCCTATGGATTGTCAAATACTGTGTGAAATATAAGTGGGCCTAGTAATGCATTTTTGCTAATCATTCTTCTGTTTGTTTGAGTCTCGGCAGTGAGATAGTTTGCTCAGTAGTTGCTCAACGATTTGTTTTCCTGGCATTTGGGGGACTCTTTCCATAATTAATGTTTATATTGTGCTATTGTGTGGTTTGTGCATTCTTTTTAAAGACGGCCCTTGGTCACATGACACAGAGCCCTGGCAGCATGCCAAGCCTAGGAAAGTTCATATAATGCCAAAAGCATTAAAGAACTTGGAGGGAAACAGAAAAATACAGGTGTGCTGTTGGGCTCAGATGATGAAAGTGATACTGTTTCATCGCCAGTTGTCTGAAGTAACCTGCTGGACAGCAGACAGTTGACCTCTGAGTGGGCAAAGATGTGGACTTTGGGTTAAAGACCCTATTTCCACAGTGGCTTTGGGCAGAGCCATTAAGTACAGTTTTTGAAATATGAATTCAGGAAAAATTATACCCTGTAAGTATAGTTACCAAGTGTAGTTACCAGGAAGGGGTTTCTGCTGCTAATCTCTGCAAACTGACTGCCTGTGTCTAGGGGCATATTAAAATGAAGAAATAGGAAGCACCCTGACACAAAGAGTAAATAGCTTCCCTACCTCAGAAACAAGTAACACATTCAGAAGTGCAAACAGCGGAACAAGAGCAAGTAGTGTAGATTACGTTCCTAAAGTAGAAAAACATTTAATATTCCTGATTGCAGGGATTCTTAATCTGAGATTCATGTGGACATGGGGGGGGTTGGGGAAGTTTCACAGACTTCTTAAAGTTATTGACAAAATTAGCCGTGTATGTCCATTCTGATGGGAAGAGAGGCAGGTGCTTCCATCAGATTCTCCAAGGTAAGTATTTATTAACCAAAAAGTATAAGAATGATTAATTATCAATGAGTTAGTTACATCTTTGAGTAGATACTAAAAAACAAACAAACAAATAAACAAAAAGCGGGTTTCTATCACTTAAACTGAAAGGTGGCTGAAATACTGCTTCGGAGATGGTAGAGTTAGATGTGAACCAGAGCTCTATCACTTCACATGACTGGGTGAACTGGAGTTCTTCTCTGTGGACGCACAATGATATCTACTTCATTGTGTTATTATAACTTTCTAGATGAGGTATATAAATGCAATTACAAAACACCTAACAGGCTGCCTGCCATGTAGTCAGTGCTCAAAATGTTATTTCAAAGGCAGGATTCAAGAGTTGTTAAGATATCTATAATTTAAAGTACTTCTCCAAAAATCAAGAACAAAACCAAGCAATGTGTGAGGTATGTAGGTACCACTTAGTCTGGTCACACGCTATGCACTGTCCTAATCAGAAATTCAATTTTCAGGGGTGACCAAATGATGTCTTATCAGAAGGTTCACACTCTAAAATGTGCTTTGATTATATTTATGTTTGATTCACACCAGATGCTAGAATGAAGTTAGAAATGAGATTCCATTGGTGAAATTTGTGGCTCATTAATTAATGTAACGGATTATAGAAGTAGGTTTCACTGGTGAAATTAGTGGCACCTTGATATGTGGAATGGATGGAGTATTTTAGAGATGCTCCTGACATTTCCATAAATAGGAATTAAGAACCTAGCAGACCCTGGTAGCCTATACCCTCAAGGATGATGCCTGCAGCTCTATCCTGTATCTAGTTGTTGGCGCTAATGTTGTTGATCAGGGCCGTGAAATTCTGCCCCTAGAGTACTGACCCATCTGCCTTCAGTGAGTCTCTCATACACAGAGTGGCAGGCACAGTTAAGACTCAGAGAATTAGGGCTTCATTGAACTTGTGGAACAGGCTGTACAAACTGTACCTACTTACTAGTAAACATTTAGTAAATGTCAATACATTTGGGAGACTTTGGTCAGAAATGTGCTCTTATGGAAGAGGCCATGGCTGGAATTATATATAGTGGCTATAATTACATATATACCAAAAAAGGTCAAAAGAGATGTGACCAAATTAGTTTGCAGTAGAGTCAAAGAGTAAAGCCTCCAGGCTGAGCAGAGTAGTTTCATGCATTCATAAGTAGTGCAAGTCCCAGCATGAATGAACAGGGAAGGTAAAACAGGCCCACTGGCAGGTGACAGCCAGGAGGGCACAACTAACTAAGATCAAAGGAGGTAAAAGGCCTCAGATGAAGGCAAAAGGGTGAGGAGGACTGAGGAATCTGAAGAGTCAGGGGAAAGGAAACAGACAGGCTACAAAACAACCTTGGTGATCTCAGGCAGACCTTTGTCTCATTCAGGGAGATGGATGCAAGTCTTACTAGGGCAATTCCTATTTCGAGCGTCTGCAGGGAAAGTGAGTGAGGTAGACAAGAGAGAAGGGCAGCGGCTGGGCGGCATCTTCCAGCACAGGAAGACCCGGACAGGGGTTTTATATTGTACCAAGGCCTCTCTCTCCTTCTGCTATTCTATCTTCCTTTAAGAGTTACTTGCCTTGAGGATGGGGAGCAACCAGAACCCTTATTCATTGCTGATAGGAATGTACAATGATAAAACACTTGGAAACATTCTCGCCATTTATTATAAGACTAAAGAAGATTTACCATATGGTCCAGTAATCTCACTTCTGGACATTTATCCAAGAGGAATAAAAGCATACATCCATACAAAGATGTCCATATGGATGTTCATAGTAATTTTATTCTTACTAGTCCCAAATAGAAAAAATTCAAATAGGCATGGACTTGTAAATGGATGATCAAACTATGGAACATATATACCATGGAATACTACTCAATGACAAATTAAAAAAAAACAAAACTATTGATAATCTGATATATGATTTGCCCAATATTGTAATGTGTTGGTAAATTGTCAACTTTGCTGCTTTGTGAGCAGCAGGGAGTAGGGAAATTCTTGTAAGGAATGTAGCGGCACAGAGGAAGAACATAACTGGCAGGGATTGGGACACAGAGACAAGTCAGCAGAGAAAATAGTTTTAGTTTGGAGGCTATTCTGAAGAGTCCCTAAGCAAGTCACAGAGGTGTCCACTCCATCTCTGAAAGGTGTCAACTTTGGACATTCAAATGACATACAAATGAGGCATTTTGGAAATCACTGGAAACCACTCCCTCAAGAATTGGAAACTAAACAATATCTATTATTTTTTTTAGTATATCTTCTTTCCTTTTTAAAACTGACACCTACCTTCTATCCCTTTTAACATGACTTATGCTATGTTATTGAATAATAAAAGCCGCCATTTCAGATTTTAGCATGGCAATGGAATTTCCTTTGTGAACTCTAGCTACTGTGCCTGAAACCAGGGAAAAAAACAGAAGGGAAAGAAATCCTCTTTGGGGATCTAAAATGGAACCCCTAAACTTGCATAAACCGATTTTGTACATTTGGAGACTATTGGAAGAAATACTATATCCAAGACAGGACATAGTCCCATGGCATTTGGAAACTGAAATTTATAAGCAGGCTGGTAACCAGTGGAAAGGTTTTTAATTTAGGATTTAATCAGAGAATAGTTGATTGCCAAGACTTTAAAAGAAAGTAATTTGTTTCTGTAGATATAGGCCTTTATGTCAATAAATGATTATTATGTATCTCAATAATCCCAAGGTGAAATTAGCAAAAGAGTTTAACAACAGAAAGAAGTTTCTTTCTCAGTAGAAGAAGTTTCTCCATGAACTTTCATTCTCCTAGTGAAAATTAACTGTACCTGCATTGTTTCCCTGAATTTCTCCACTTTCTGAAGGTTGGGAAAATGTATCACAGAATTGCCGAAGGAAGTAACTCTAGCAATGGATTTAGAAGCTTTTAATATAGTACAAAAGAGATAAAATTAGTAAACTGTACCTTGCTGTAGGTACAGGTCTCTGTCCCATCCTCTGGAACAGAGATTGTGCAGAGCATCTGGTTAATTACTAGTCAACTTTAAGTCAATGTCCTTCATATGATGCATTCAGAGAAACTGGTATAATACCCAGTGTTTTGCTCTTCCACCTGCCCTCCTGATGTCAGTGCCATGAGACAAAATGGGTGGAAGGGGACAGAAATCAGTCATCTTAACTACTAACTACTTTGAAGTTCATGCCATGTCCAGACATATTTTGGGGGGGAAGGGAGGAAGGTAATTAGTTTTATTTGTTTATTTACAGAAGAGGAACTGGGGATTGAACCCAGGACCTCACGTATGCTAAGCATGTGCTCTACCACTTAGGCTATACCCTCCAGACAAATTTTAAATATTTCCTATAGATATATTTTGTCCATAAACAATACACAGTATTGCTTCATGTAATTTTAAAATTTGTATAAATAGTATCATACTTCATAGATATTTTGTAACTTGCTATTTTCCTCTCAGAGTCATTTGAGATATATGTAGATTGATTTAAGTAAATAAGATTAATTATTTTAAATCATGAATGTTGGTGTATAGAGTTCCATAGTAAAAATAAACCACAGTTCATTTGTCCATTTTCCTCATGACAGGCAGTTTAACTACTTGAAATGGTGCCACAATGAAAATTTCTGTCCATTTGTCAGTCTAGCCATGCGAAAGAGCTTCCCTTAGGCATGTACCCAGATACAGGCTTGCTAGGTCACAAGGTAGGGGTGGATTCTATTTTATTAGATAGAACAGAAACTGCTAGTTGCCAACCCTAAAACTCATTCTTCCTTGATTTTCAGTTGGACACGTGGATGTCTGGAAGAGACACTTCCTACCCTTCCTTGCTGCTAAGTAGGACTATTTAAATTTTAGCCAATGATATAGATTCAAATGACATACAAATGAGGCATTTTGGAAATCAGTGGAAATGTCGTATGGCAGTTTTCAGCATATTACCTTAAAAGATAGCTGCCATATATACTTTGTCCTTTCCTTTGCATTGCTCCCTTCCTTGTCTCTGGTATCAGAATTACAGATATGTTGACTAAAAGTCTAGAGTCCATTTTGGACTAAGCACATAAGGGCCTCACTGTAAGAAACTCAGGACCTGAAGGAACTTGGCTAACTTCTTGGAGCTGCCTTACTAGCAACAGACCTTATTCCTTGAGACTTTGCTGGAGAAATATAAGCTTATTTCTTGTGTAAGCCTCTATGGTTTTAGGCTTTCTGTCACAGCCAGCCAGATATAATTTCAATGGATGCAGTAATACTCTGAATTAGTTTTCAGTGATTGCACCTTCTAATATCCCCACAAGTAAAGCATTTTATTATGATGTCTCATTTTTATCCTCACATATCATGTGAGAAAGAAAAACAAGTACATTAAAGACTCTACTCTGTAGCTCAGAAGGATGAAACCCAGGGAAGTTCAATGACTTGACTAAGGTTTCATAATTTAGTATCTGGTGATGGGTAACATATCCAGGATAAATATGATGTCTCACAGACAAGTGCTGTGCTCCTGTGGGACTGCGTGAAGAGACATTCTCTTGAATATGATCTGGTTACCCTGACAAATCTTATCTGTTCTACTTCTGATAATTCATCTAACATTGTGATCCAAGTCTATCATGAGCTGTCCTATTGCTAAGTAGGAACACATTGAATTGCAGGCTAGAATGCCCACTTTGGGCATTGGTTTGGGCTGGGGAGAGTCATGCCAACTCCAGAAGCTAACTGGGTTACAGAGAAGGGAGGGGAAAGTATACATTCATCAGAAGGCACCTGCTGATCGCCTGGTCTCTTGACACTGCTTGCCAGTCAATTTGCACACTGATGTCAGCACTGAATCTGAAAAAGTCACTGATCTCCTTGCACAGCTGGAGGGCACTGGACTAAAGGAACAGAATTTGAAAGAGAGGAAGAAACTGAGACCTCATCCTACTTTAAATATAATTTTCTTTTCTCTTCTTTCTTTTGTCTTTTTTTTTTTTTTTTAGCCAATGTGAGGATGACCTAGAAAAAAAAAATTGAGTAGGTGTCAGAATTATCTGGGCTGCTAGGTAGGGTGGGAGAGGCTGTGCTGAAGGAGCGCCTGAGGACAGAAGTAAGTTTCCTAGGAAATGCCCAGAAGTGGCTGTTAACTGCAACTTGAAATGACCTGAAGATGCGCTTCTGGCTGCTGTGCCCCTAAAAGGACTCTGTCAGCATGTCAGAGGGCACACATGCATCAGGGGGCATTTTGGAATTTGGTTGATGTCAGTTTGACGGATCATGATTTTCCGTCTCCTGCCAAGTAGATGTTTGCCACCATCACCTTCTTTGTCACCTCTGATGTCAGGGTGAAAAGGGCCCTTGAGTAGAGAAGCATGTTTGGTACAGATATGTGAAAAGAAGAGACTATGAGGAAAGAAGAGACAGACAGTTTTGTATACTTTGGCCTCTTGCAAACTGAACCCTAAATCAGGTAATTTCAAATATATTCTCTTAAAAAATTTCTCCTCTACCAAATGTGTTTTCAACTATTATGGGAAATTAAATTGCCCAATTTTAAATCTATTTTCAATGCCATTAAAAGTTATAAGTAGAGAAGAATAACCTATAAATCAAACTCACTGCACTACAAGATACAATCCAGTTCATATATGCCCAGTAAATACTAGCAGATTTTCCAGGCCAGAATTTAACTATCTGTGCTTGATGTGGGAGGGTAACATACATACTTAATAAAAATTTAAAATCCAGGCCTCAGGGCTCAACAAATTGTTCCTGCCTACTGGATTTCTCATTGAAAATAACTGCATTGAAAATGGAAAGTCTAAGGAAATGGAATTTCTCCTGAAATTAGACAGACGGCTCTAATCCATTTAATCAACCAACATGAGACACTTGGCTCTGACTGAAGCGTAAAGGCTCAGTTTTTATCTGATTTTGCAGCCTCCTACTGATGGGGAGGCCATGCAGAATTCCACGTGGACTGTGCTGTGGGAGGATCGCTATGCAGGGGGAAGAGTACACTGGGTAGGGGTTCTGGACACTTAATGTCCAGTTTTGGTATTTCCTCTAACTAGCTCTGAAGTCATCAATGATCTTTAAGCCTCAGTCTCCTTTATTATAAAATCGGGAAGTGGAAGATACTCCCTAATGTCTAGTCCAGCTTTAGTGGTCTCCAATGATCTCACAGTTTACTCCACTAGTTGAGATTGCTTCTACAACAACGTAGTGGAGACTTTCAGTGTTTATACATATCTGATCCCCCTCTCCTTCCTGGAACCATTGCAGGTAGGTAGAGGCATGTGGCTCTTTCTGATCAGGGGACTACAGATAGAATGTCTCTCTGGACCAAAGAATAGAAGAGCATTGTGAGTTCTTCATCGTCTCTCCTTCCCTGCATGGCAACCTTGAAAGCTAAATGTTGAGACAGCAGAGTCACAACATAGAAATGATCAGTTCACTGCTGCCCTGGGGAGCCACTGAACTTGCAAAGAACTTAAGAGAGTCAGAAAACACATCTGAGTAAGTGAGATTTTGAGGTCTTTAACTGCAATGTTATCTGGTCTGTAGACAAGAACATACCATTGCCTCAGACCCAGGTGGCTCACCCAGAGGACCCATTTATACCCATGCAGCAAGTAATTGTTCACAAAGCAAAGTTACATAATATACAACAAAGAGAGTACATATCTTTGTCTATCCATGTCTATACATGAACGAGGGCACAGAAAGAAATATAGAGATACTTTTTTCTTTATCGATTAATGAAAGAATAGTATGAAGTTCCCCTTCCTGTGGATTTGGTGGGAAAGGGGGATGTAAGGGAAGATGAACTCACTGAGAAGAGCTCTGTATCCTGAGCACTGTGGTGCGTGGCAGTGCTCAAGAAGTGTTGTTGAATTCAGATGAATTGAGCGAACACTTAGTATGGTGGAGCATATGGCTGACTTTAAAACTGACAATATAGAAGTGGATATTGGTCCCATTCCTTATTCATAGCCTGCACTTTAAAAATAGAAAATATTTAACTTCTATACATGTATATGATTGTCATTCACACATTCATTTATTCAGTAAATATTTATTGAGTGCCTGCATTGCTCAAAGTAGTATGTTAAACGTTGGTGATACAGGAGTGGAAAAGTCCTCATGGAGTTTACATTCTGGAGCATCGGGGTTGAATGATATCAGGGACAGAATCTGATAGACACTAAATAATCAAAATTGTGATAAACATCACCATGGAGAATTAGAGGATGCCTTGGAACTGTATGACTTGGGTACCAAACCTACTAGGCTGGTGGCCCTAGTAGGCCTAGGTGGGCCTCGGAAGTCTTCTAGTTTTAACCCAAGTCCTGGTTCTTACTGTGATAATTCGATACCTAAGAGACTTGGCTGAATTGTTCAGCCCACATGTGGAATCTTGCTACTGTGGCTTTGCTTACAGCTGCAGGAGTTGCCAAGTGAAACCAAGGCGGATGTTTTTCCAGCATTTGCCTCGCTTTCACTTGGCTTGAATTTCAATGGAACAATGTTAGTCAAGCACACTATTGCAGGCCCTTGGCCTTGGGACACGGAGAAAGGTGAGCATGGGCTATCCTTTGTCTGCACCAAGATTTACATGTGGTTTTGACACTCCAGTAACCTGAAGTCCTTCCTTATGAAAGAGAGATTATTATTTTACAAATGAGGAAGCTGAGCACGGAGTGGTAAACAGCTTTCCCAAAGTCACACTGTTAATAAACGCCACAGCGAGAATTTGAACTCAATCAATCTGGCTTCAGAATGAAGGCATTTAACCCTTGCTTTACACTGTATTGCCTCTGTCAGTGCTGGGTTTTATAAGAGCAGTCATCTTACTAGGGGACCAAGTCTTGAGCTGAAAATCACCGTTGGCAAAATTGCCCTGAAGTTCCTTAAGGTCTCTTAATAAATCCAGTGTGGGTTTTTGTTTGTTTTGTTTCTGAGAGCTTAGGACAGACTGCTGCTTGTTTGGCTGGATACCTGATAAAGCAATTAATGCATGTTTTGGGGCCGTAGTGTTAGAAATGTCCACCTCTGCAGATGCGAGAATAACCTGCAGCTGGGGAGATGGTCACTTGGAGAGGCACAATGATGACTGAGGACACGTGTTCTTTTCCCCAGAGGGTGGGCAGAATTGCTTACACTTTTCATAGTTTCCTCTCCATTTTTTAATTTACTTTTTCTAAGCCTACATAATTGAATCTTAACAGATTTAATAAGTACACTTTGGATATAACACTACTGTATGTTGATTTGTTACATTTCTCAAGTAATAGGGTCTTCTATAGACAATATTTATTTCTCTATTCCTCCCAATTTTCCCAATTTCCAAATAGAAATTGTAGGAAACTTGGGAAAAGATACAAGAAGATTCTTTGAATCAAGTAGGACTCAGATCATACCACTTAGATTAGTATTTCTGAGAGGATGATTGGGACATTGCATTTTTTAAGCAAGTTTCCAAAGTGATTCTCATGCAGCCTAAATTTTGAAAGTCATCTATGAGTCTGTCCTATCCTAGTGAGAGGATAACAATGGATCATTCTATCCACTGGGCTAACAGTGGAATCTGCCTTTCGTTTTAGCATTTCTTGTAGTGCTATGTCCTGGTGTTGTATCTGTGACCCTTAGCGCTTGTTTCCTGATTGTCAGATCTAATGGAGTAAGTAGGTCACTCATCCAGAGCCAGAGAGAATTCTCTCAAGTTGAGTTTATGCTACACTTCAAATAAGGAACTTAAGTAGCCAAATATCAGTACAAGCAAGATTCATACCTGTTATCTATACCAGTATCAGTTAGGGTTCATAGTTGCAAGCTTCAGAAACAACTCTCTATATTGAGCCCAAAGGGAATTTCCTGATTACCTGGAAAGCTCTGGGGGCTACCAAATCGGTGGGGATCTGGAGAATCAGGAAGAAAAGCAGGCAAGAACAGAGGAACTCTGGAGGACTGGGAACCAAGGAACTGAAGCAAAGATTCTGAAACAGGAACTGGCTGGTGTTTTTTATTGTATGCCTTCAGATTCACCTTCCAGGAAAGGGGTCTGATCTGCTGAGCCTGAATCAGGTTCATCTCCGTGACTGTGCTGAGGCAGGGAGGGGATGGTCTGGATGCCTTAGTTCCTATAGAAGGCAGTGGGTGCCCACTCCCAACACAACTGGATGCAAGGGAAAGGGTTGCTCTCCCAAAGGAAGGCTGAAGTGCAGTTGGAGGCTGGGCAGCAAAAATGGCAAAAGCATATGCTCCCATATCTGCCTGGAAGGCAGCCTTCTCCTTACAGGTGAACGTGCATCTGATTCCAGTTTTGGCACTGCAATCTGTGTTCTTCTTCTCATCTGTGTTTAAGAAATAGTAGCTTATAGGGGAGTATTATTATGATGAATATAGGGCCTCTTTAATGCAAAGCAAAATACAGCTATAAATGTTCTTTCTCTCTTTTTCTGTATATCAGCCAGGTGCTTTCATATGCAGTGGAAAATAATTAAGGAAGTTTAAACTGTCAGAAGTATGGAAAAACTTAAAGAAAGCACATATTTTATTTGTTTGTTTTCTCTACTGATTGACTTCTAGGTGCCTGAGGTCACTTATCATTCATTCATTCATTTGGGATGTCTTAGCATTGCGTCGTTGTTGAAGATGCCCTGTTGACTTATAGCAGCAGTTACTACATACAGTCTCTTATTTATCACTCCTTTCCTGGCTGGCTGTGCCTGAGCTCTAGGTTTTGCTTGAGTTTGACTTACCTACCTCTACAAGCTTGTGAAAAAATCTCACTTAATTCTTCATTTTTTACTTTGGAAAAACTATCTGAATCATTCTACTAGGATTTATTCAACCAAATAGTGTTCTTTGGTAGAGAAGGGTGTTTACATTGCTGTTGTTAGTTTCCGCTAATTGTAGGAACCAACTTGACATGGCCTAAGGAGCCGGCTGGATGACAGGAGACAGGAAAGACGTATATCCTCAAAGATACGTAAAGACATTGAGAGAAAAAGCAATCAGAAATGTACACATACTCATGAAGACACACACTAAAGTGTTTCTGTAATTCTGACTCAGATCCATTCTGGAAATAATAGGAGTATACATTATAAATAAAATATCAACTGTTATTTGGAGGTAAAAATTGATAATCAGCTTACAGTATTTGAAAGAAAAAATGATCCTGTTATGGTGAAAAATGCTACTCCAAGGCAGAAGGAAATTTTCTGATTTGGAGTTGATGGCATACCAGGTGGCAGCTTTACTAAACCAGATATAGAACCAGAAAGGAAATCCATGCAGGATTCTAAGGGTAGACCATTAAGTACACACTTGTAGCTATCCTTGAATATGAGGTACAACATGCCACCTTTTGAACTTCATCACCACTTACTCCCCAGACTGAAGGCATATTTGAAATGCTAAGCAATTTACCCTGTATATCAAGGATTGCTGTCTTGCTCAAACTATATATGCCAAAAATATTGGCATATGACCCAATCAATGCAAACAACCTATTACTTACTTTCTGAATGACATGTAACACTTTTGCTTAGTTAAAAATTTCCCTCCAAATCATTCTAATGATTATCCTCCCAACTCCTCATGTATGAGAAGAAGGGTAGTCACAATCCCATTTTTACTTTTCCAAGTCAGATTCTTAGCAAATTTATTCTAGATTCAAAAAATAATTGCTGTTTTCTTTCTGTCTCTTCTCAGAAGGGAAAAAACCTTCAAGGGCTGCCATGCTTTTCTCTCATGGTGTAGCTGGGAAATGTACAATTCAGAGCTGCTAATGCATGGAATAAATGGACAGTCTTGCTAACTTCTATTAACATCACTGCGTCTAGAGTCTATGTCAGTTTGAAACTAAAATGTCCTCCTTTGCATCCATAGTACTTTAATTATCCCAACAGTATCTGCATTTATATAATGCCCATCTGCATGATATCAAATCATCTTGACAAATGTTCCAAATTTCTCTTTGTGTGTGTGTGTGTGTGTGCGTGTGTGTGCGCGTGTGTGTCTGAGAAAACTGAGAGGTTAACCAAGAACTTTTTTGGGTTACATATGCATCTAAAACTTGCAGTCATCACTGATAGTAAAAGGGTCATGTAACTTGGAGAATACATGGGAAAAAAATGAATTCAAGTAGATCAGAAATGATTAGTCAGCTCCATTTTCTTTTCTACCACATTATTTTACATCATTTATTTTCAATGCCAGACACTGAAAAAATTGACTTCTATTTAATGAGGTTTGATTTATTCAACCTTGTGTTATTAGTGAAAATAGGAAACCTCATTTGTTGGAAAATACATTTAAAATAATGTGCGGTTTTGAATAAATTATCAGGTGGATGAGTATATAGTGATAATATTGATATTACTTTACATTTGCAAAGAATGTTGGCAGTTTACAAAGCACATTTATATGCATCACTTTGCTCAGTCCTCATAATTCTCTAGGTATTATTGTTCATATTTTATAGATAGGATCTGAAAGCTCAGAGAAGTTTAAGTGACACTAGTAGGTGAAAAGCAGGGGTTCATTCTCTGGTTTTCTGCCTCCAAACCCTTTTTAGTAGTCACCTTTATGGAAAATAACCAAACAAAAAGCTAGCCATTATTATCTCTTGCCTGCGCTATTTTCAATGGCCTCTTATCTGCTATCTCTGGCACCATCTTCATCCTGCTTTTGGTCTTCTCAGAAGCAGTTCACATCAGCCCTCTTTCCTAACAGACCCCGATGGAGGTCCTTTGCTTAGAAGTTAAACTTTGACCCCTTACTTTGTCATCCAGTGTCCTTCCTTCACAAGCAGGCTTAAATTTGGCCTCAACCTAGTTCTTCAGTCCTTTGTGTCCACCATATGGCCTATGGTCCAGCCATACCAACCTAACTACCTCTTCAACATAGTGTGCTGTCCCACAGCTTGTGTCTTTGTACCCGTGGCTTCTTTTCCCTAGAATGCCTTCCCTTTATCCTCTACCTAGTAAACTTCTACTTATGATCTGAGAATCACTCAAAGATTATCTCCTGGATGAAGCCTTTCCTTCCTTGTTAGGACTAACTTATATGAATTTTATTATTATTAATACAACAGGAAGTTGAAACCATGTGAATGAGCTCCCTAAGGGTACAGACCGTGTCTTGTTGATCTTTTTATGCCCCTGCTTCCCAGGACCTAGTACAGTATCTAGTATTCAAGAACTAGTTATGAAATTAATAAATAAAGTCTTAATCATTTCTTCAACTGTGGTAAAAATATCTTCACTTGTTAGATATCAACATTCTTTTTCAGCAGTCTACTTCCAGATATGTACCCAAAGGAATCAAAAGCAGGGTCTTA
Source organism: Camelus bactrianus (assembly GCF_048773025.1). Lineage (NCBI taxonomy): Eukaryota > Metazoa > Chordata > Mammalia > Artiodactyla > Camelidae > Camelus > Camelus bactrianus. Next base: position 68,531,393 of record NC_133544.1, read on the forward strand.
AAGAGATATATGCATACCCATGTTCTTAGCAGTTTTATTCAAAATAGCCAGAAGGTGAAAGTAACTAACTGTACTTTAGCAGGTAAATAGGTAAACAAAATGAAATGTGGTATATATCCACAATGGAATATTTTTCAGCCTTAAAAAGGAAGGATTTTCTGACATATACTACAGTGTGACTGAACCTTGAGGATGTTTTACTAAGTGACATAACCCAGCCACAAAAAGACAAATACTATTATGATCACATTTATATGAGGCACCTAGAGAAGTCAAACTCATAGAAATAGAAAGTAGCATGGTGATTGCCAAGAATTGGGGGGATGGAGAAATGGGGAATTGTTTATCAGGTATATAATTTCAGCTTTACAAGACAAAAAAGATCTGGGTTTTTTTGCACAACAAGATGAATATACTTAATGCAACTAAACTGTACTCATAAAAATGGTTAAATTTTAAGTTGCATGAGAGAGAAATCAGACATTATTATAAAGTGTTGGTACGATTTCAAAACAATAAATTTCCAGAACACTAGCTTAATCCCTCCTGGAGTCCTGAGGTTGAATAGAGGAGATTGGAGTTAAACTGGATTGATTGCAGAACTCTTCCAGGAGGAAGCGAATGTGTAGTCTGGTTTTGAAGATTTAGTTGAGCAAATATTGATGAAGCAATGTGCTCTGGAAAGATGGAGAGAGGGACGTGGATGAGCTGTCTGTGAGAGGGATATACTGCTTTACAGGAAGTACTTTATTAAGTTCTACAACAGCTATATCAGGTAAATGCTACTTATAATCTCTCTTTTATTTGAGTAAACTGAGGCATGAAGAGGTTAGGTAACTTATCCAAAGAGAACATATAGAAAACAGTAGAGTAAAGTTTTAAACCCATACCACCTGGCAGTAACACCCATGTAGTTACCGAATAATGTGCTGTGCTCTCCAGTCAATTCCATTAGGAAGTGGTCCTCAATGTACTCTTTTGAAGGTCCTATGGTTTATTGATGATTTTCAAAAACATAACGCATTCCTATTGGAGAGCTTGGAATCCAGCTGATTGAATGTTTACAGATAACTTGATGAAATAAAATAATTTAATAACATAAGATATTCAGTTCAGAGAAAAAATAATGTTTTGACAATGTTTTGTAGGTCCATTTGATGTGAAGATTGAGGTTAGGGACTCTACCTCTCTGGAAAATAGTCTCTATCATCATTCTTTAGCACTGCAACTCTGTAGCTCCATGGCTGTTCCTCACATGTAATACTCTTTTGTGGGTTATTATTTTATGAAGTTTCCTTTGCATCTTGCACAGTATTTTCAAACGCATTGGGCTGCAGACTGTCAGCAACATGTCTGACTTTCATCAGAATTTACTTATTTTTCTCCATGATTGCAGCAGATGTGTTACATTATTTTCAAATAAAAATTAAATATGGGTAATAGGGGTTGGGTGTGTATGACTGTGGTAGTAGGAGTTGTCAGGAAAAGCCAACTCTACCATAATAAATCATATACATTAAAATTAAATATGGGAAAAGATGCATCATTGTTTGGATGCTGCTTACAGAAAGAGACTGGACTCTCTACACATGTCAAGTGAATGTGTTAATTTACATTAACTTATCTAAAGTAGAGTCAAATAGAGAAAAGAACAAGGTGATGATTATTTAATCTTCATTCTGACACAGACTGGCAAACTGGGAAGTGCTTTACCATATTCAGAGCTCTTTTCTTTGTCATGTTTTAACAAAAGAAAGAAAGAGAGAGAGAAAGAGAGAAAAAAAGATAGAAAGAAAAGAATGAACAAATAACTCAGTGAGGTGTTAAATATTTGAAAACTATATTTAAATGTTCATGTCATAAAAACTTTGATAAAAAGTGAAGAAAAGTGCATATTTTACCAGGTTTCAAACTGAAAGGAATCTTTTACTATTTAAGCATCATGAGTTAGAAAGTAAATCTTTAGGAATCAGATCAGTGGAGATATGGAAGGCAAAGAGAAAAGAAAACTATTCAAGAATCTCAGAAATCCTTTTGGACAGCAGACCACTTCGTTAAATATATATGAATTAGAGATACATGGATTGTATTTTCCCTAGAATGAACAGGGGCTTAAAATCTAAGGGAAAATAACTTTTGGCAAATCCTATTTGGTATTTTGCTGAACCTGAACCATTCTTGCCAAAAGTTTACTTTTGTGGCTAAGTTTGGAATAGAATATAGAAGTACAAAAAGAACACATTGACTTAACATACATAGATGTATGTGTTCTCAAGCTGAAAATGTTATAAAATCAATGACAATTTAACATTCTTCCAGGAACAGACAGATTCATGCCAAAAGTAATGAATAGCTTCATTGTTTTCTGGCCGCATGTCTGGGTGTGCCAGAAATTTTCAAATTTTGCCTTGTAAAATGTAAAGACCTGATGTAAACCTGAGAGGTAAATAAGCTTCAAGAAATACTCCTCTATAACAAAATCTAAATCTCAGTTTTTTGTCTTCAGTTCTGACCATTTGTGGCACATGGGTGTGTCTCCTTCACAGAGTCAGCAAAAGCGAGTAGGCTGGTGGGCCATATGTGTGTAATTGGGAGGCCCAGTACTGCCGAATTAAGATTATTGCAGTTGCCCTAACTTGGATTCCCATGTACTATAGATTTATATCAGGACAACATTGTTATTTTGACAATTTTCTTCTATTAATTTGATTTATTTTAAATGGCAGTAGAACTTTATCTTTTATTTTTTGTCTTTATTTGGGCTGTTAACTGTGACCTAGAGAGACTTGAATTTTAAACACATCATAGTGGTGGACCAATGGGAAACCTTTGATTATTTTGAGCTATGTTTACCAATGCTGGGGGCAACTGGTTAAGTTGGGGTGGGGGGAGTAGATATGGAGGATCAGGTATACTGGTCATTTGGTGTCCGGTATGATTCCTTAATTAGCAGACCTTCTTCTCATATATTACCTGCCCATTCCCTCCTACACATACACACACATGCATGTATCAACAAAACAAAGTCAAAAACATTTCATGTTTTAATATCATTATCATCATGAAGATGTCACTTCAAGATAAGATATTTAGAAAAATAAATAAAATTTTCTAATGTCTACAATAGTCTATCAATAAACTACTCTATTCATGGTGTCTCCATAAATGTTATTACTATTCCTCAGGAATAGTAAAGCAATTTTCTAATATTTCCCTGGAATTCCAAGATCAAAAGCTTTACTAAAGATATGTCTTCCAATCTTATCTTTGGAAATTAAGACAAAAACAATAATAAAATAAATAACAAAAACAGTAACAAATTCTGGCCTTTTGCTACTGCCTTGGTTGAACATTAATATGAGCACTGTTCTTTGTAATACATTTGTTAATAGAAGTCCTAGGTTTTGAGATGGTCACAGGCATGTATGACTTTGGAGAAGCTTTGTGTAATGAGGTAACTGGATGGCTAGGGTAGGAGAAGGAACCATGATCAAATTCTTCACTTATAGCCTAGGGATAGTCTTGGTTGTGCTTTTGGTAATTATGTTTCCGGGCAAATGATTTGAATCATAGCATTTAGATTTCTGTGATTAAAACAAAAAATTAGGAGGGAAATGACATGTAGATGAGGATTGTAACTGAACATCTCCTGTGAGCTAGCCTTTTCCTTACATTATCTTGTTCCATTGTTCAAACAACCTACTTGTGAAGTAGGAATTACCTCCACTGTTCAGATGAGAAGACAAACTTAGAGAGATGAAGTATCTTATTCAAAGTCACATAGCTAGTAAGTAGAAGTGTGCCATCTGGGCCCAGGTATCTGAGCACAAAAGAGTATTATTTGGCATCCCAAGACCTATACTATAATTTACTTATCCTCTATAAATAGCTTTAAAAAGGTTACATTTCATTGGTTAAATATTGCCAACAGCATGTAAGGAACAATTCCATTTTGACTTTTAGACCCTGCCAGGACATGTATCTTCAAACTATTTTGCATCAGAAATGCCTAGAAAAATTGTAAGGTTTTTTTTTTTTTGGAGGGGTGTCTTTTTAATGTATGATTTTATATCTTATTCCCTGATGATTACCAAAAACTGAAGTTTAAAAATGCATGGAGATGATGTGAACATGTTCGAACTTTAAACATTACACTTTTATTATAGGTTAATGCAAACTTTTGTTTTCAAAAGAAAATTATATGCTCTAGAAAGTGGATCTTTCTTCCTTTCTTTCTTTCTTTCTTTCTTTCTTTCTTTCTTTCTTTCTTTCTTTCTTTCTTTCTATTTTTGTTCTTTTTTTGTTATGTGGCATCCTTCTGGCCTTGAGAGGCTTCTAATTTGGATATTAAAATGTAATTGTGGATAGAGAGATAGATGGTCAAGAAATTGCTAAAATTGCCATATTGTAAAGGAGAGTTTGATTTCGTGTACATATTCCTAAGGGAAATTCAGAACACATCTTAAACCCCATTACTCTTATTATCACTTTTAAAGTTAGAGAATTGGTTTAGTAAACAAATCCAGGCTTCTTAATCATTCCCTGTCAAGTTCTTGCCTCTGTGGTCTTTTCACTCAGTCACCTCCCAATGCTATCTCTAAAAATTTTAAGATATCAGTTCCTTCCAAACATAAGGGGAAAAAAGGAGACTAACCACATGCTTAAAGATTAGTTATTTCTCAGCCAATGAAACTTGAGTTTTTCTGTACCTAAGGAGCTTTATCCACCACAGTCTATGATAGATAGTTAAGACCCTCACTTCAGGAAATCCACAGCTTGGAGTAGTCTTACTAGTCCAGTTCAGACACTACAGCTAAGGCTAATAGTGTTTGATGATCCCATTTGCCTGGAGAAAGGAATAGCAGACATAAGAGAATGCTACTCCCACTACATCAAATTGCTATGCTTTGGATTTGAAACAACACAGGTGGTAAAAGCACTAAGTATGAGACAGCTTAGATATACCTCTTGGCATGTTTCAAAGACAAAACAATACAGCCAGAATCAAATGCAAGGAAATCATTAAATAAAATATCACCTTTACCTGATGAAATTTTCTCTTGAACTACGAAAAACTCTCCGTGGGGAAGACAGAAGGCTGGTAGTAACTAGTCTTTAGGCTCAGCAGTTTCTCAAAGGATTAAGAATAAAAGATATGGTGCCCCCCACACAACTATTCTTTGTTACTGGTTACCCTTAAGTATTGGAATATTCAGAGGCTCATGTGTGCTAAGCGAAAGGCTGCAAAAATTAAAGATATTATGGCAATACTTTGGATTGTATATTGATACATAGGAATTTCTTTTGCCAATTTCTGTATTATATTTCTCTGTCAATGATAACTTTAACACACTGCATACCTTCTCAGAGACTTAGATTTGCCAACTTTTAGCTCTTATATTACATAATTCCCTTACCCTATTGCCCTTCATTTGCTGGTCAATAGTTCCCTTTATATGCCCTCTGGTGTGGCTTTTCTTAGATGGGAAATTTCATATTAACATTTGTCCCTACTATTTATATCTGAAAGTCTGTCCGTGAAATCTCCATCATATACGTCAAGTAAACTACATTAGAACTCCATTTTAACATGGCTTTTATATAAGTTCTGATACTCTCTTGGTCTGTCACATTTATTCATAGGTCAAATGAAACAACTAATTAATCACACACTGATATTATAAAGTAAGGTTGTGTTTCAACCAGGTTGATCCTATTCGGGGAACACATGAAATCAGGGGCATGTAGCCACTTCTGGAATACAAGTGAAGATGGTATGATAGTCAGTGACCAAAAAAGTAGAGTAACTGGGAGAAGTCAAGTTGAATCTAGAATGTTACAAATAATGTTTATGACTTCCATAGTTCAGAATAAGAGCCAAGGATAGTGTATCAGTCAAGAGAACAGTAACCACTCCAAGGAAATGAAATTTTAATAGAGGGAAATGCCGAGAAGCCAAAAAGATCACAGAAATTTTAATAGAGGGAAATGCTGAGAAGCCAAAAAGAAGCCCAGATTATTAGCAACAGCAAAAAGCCACTATCACCTCTAGGCTACAGGGTTAAAGGGGGAAGACAATATTGGTTCCCAGGCTCTGGGGCAACATTCAGAAGCAGAAACCACTTTAGGTATGCCTGATGATAGCTGAAACCAGTAAGGCAGAAACATCTGGCCTGATTTGGAACAACAGAGGAAGCCCAGTTCCTATCATAGTTGCCACCTAAGGGAAAGGGAGAGGGAGAGAGACAGAGACAGATACAGCTAGAGACAGAGAAATACATCGAACTAAATAACTCAGATGTGTGATCCAATTATTTAGATGGATAGGTCCATCAGGTATGAGACAACTTTAAATGGTGATATGTCTATGGGTTTATTGTAACTTCGTTTTTTCAAGGCACTGCCTGGGTCCTAAATGGGTGATTTAGACATTCAATGTGTGCTTCCTTCCTACAAAGGTGAGAATTACTTCTGTGCAGTTTTCCTCTGTGACTAGGCAGTTTCTCAAGATGGAACAATTAGGTATCAAATTCTCTTCAGTAAAGCAGGGTATTGGGTTAGAGTTGACAGAAATCTAGTCAATGAAAGTCATTTTATTCTTTTCAACTAAAATTAGCCTCTTATTTACATGCTATGAACTAATTTAAAATATGTATTAAAATGATCTCACTAAAGGGTTAAAACATTCATTTTAATTCTTTCTCCTCTGTTAGCAAATGATATTTGTTTAAATTGAAGACCAATAATCTTTTTTTACATATCTTTGAATTATGTTCCTCTGACATTAAGACAATTCTTACATTAGTGTTTCTTCAAGTGTTGCGCATACACATACATTTAATCTACTGAGTCAGAATCTTTGAGAAAGGACATTAGAAAGGCTTTCTAAGTAGTTCTTGTGTAACCTGAGACACTCTGGCTCAAATTAACCTTTCTTGTTATTGGTACCTCCTAATAGATTAATTACACTTAATCAACTCTTACACCCCTTCAGAGCAGAACCATGACAATGTTATTATGTATTATGTATTATGTCTCTGTGCAGAATTATTATGTATTGTGTCTCTGTAAGCCACCTACAGGGTTATTGTTCTTACATGGAAAGACCAATAGAATCAACCTGATAGTTTTTTTACACTTCTTTCTACTGTAATTTTGTAGATATTAAAATAGATATCAACACATTTGAGTTAGGGTAAACAGCATACTCATTTCACCCTCTGCCAGTGGCATTTCATTCTTCCTTATGGGAAGATCTTGGATATGTTTCTCATATTTCTTTAAATAAATAAGGAATTTCAATGATGTCATGAATTCTCATGATCAGGAATGATACATCATTTCACTTGATGCTTTCAAAAGTAAGTTACAGAAAACTCAACTGAAAGATACTGTTATCTTTATTATCTAGCAATAAGTCCTGCTTTAATTGGTTTGGGATTGGTTGACTCAGGGGCTCAATAAAATCATCAAGGACCCACCTCTTTTCATCTTTCTCTCTGCCATTCTCGGACTGTTGGTGTTTGTCCTTAAGCTAGTTTCCTACATTTCAAAGCAGTTTCAAGCTTACACCCTCAAACAGTTATGTTCTCCCATTTCACTGGACAGATTGGCATCACATGCCTATTTCTAAAACAACCATGAAAACAAACGGATTTTATATAACTAATTTCAACTAAAGTCGATAGGCATCTTGGGCTGAGACTTGGCCTCCTTTGAAGGACTCAGCCACCCATACTTGAACAAAATCAAGAGTCTGTTACTAGGGTCTGAGGTATTACTAGTAGTAGTAGTAATTTTAGTAAAAGTGGTGATAGTAATAGCTAACTCTTAAATAGCATTTACAGGTGCTAGGCACCATTCCAATAATTAGAGTATATTAACTCATTTAATCACCACATCAAGGATATGAGATAGTTAGCCATTATTATCTATGATTTACAGAGACATTAAATAACTTAAGTTACACAGTTAATCAGTGATGACACAAGGATTGTAACCCAGGTGGTCTGCCGTCAGAGTAGGTACTTTTTAAATTAATACAAGGCTGCCTCTGTGGAATGGTGTGTGTGAGAGGGTGAGGAACATGTCTATTAAGTAGATAGCCAATAAGTTCTGTCACAGTGAACAGTGCCTAGCACTGAATAGGCACTCAAAATATTTGCTGAATACACAAAAAAATTAAGAATGAATGCGTAAACACTTCGATAGCCTTCAAGTAAGTGCCTTCTGTCACTCGATGAATGTTTGGTGGATAGTGTACAGTTGTATTTCTGTGTGATTTAAGTAGAGAATTTGAAATATGCCACAAGCTATTATGCCATTTAACATGCCAAGATAAATGAGGGGGGAGTTGTCAGAGAGGGGGCAATTTTTCATGCCTGGAGTAAGATGGATTGACATTGGGAGTTTTATTTGTGAAGCCTGGAAAGTCCAGGAAGTGGTTGCCATTCATAAAAATTGCAATTTCCACCTGTTGTTTAAACTTGTCGTAATGCAAAAAACTAGCAAGGCTTTTATCCTATGCTAAGATCCTCTAAGACCTCTATCCAGAAGATGTCTGACCATTTTATGTTTGCTTTCCAGCCCTTGGAGAGAACACATCTCATTCACCACAGCTTCAAGTTCCCATAGCACCCTCACAGAGCACAGGATGCATGTCTATGTGCTGCTCACATTTTTTCTTGAAAGCAGAGAGAATATGAACTGGCTTGGTCCCCTTTTACATGCAGTTAAGCTCAGTTCTCATGTATAGTTTGTCAGAGATATGCATGATGTCATTTATGTTAAATAGGAATTCACATGTAGCCATCCACAACCATAGACTTGGGTATAGGGGTTCCTACTTGAAGACATTCAATGAATGAAAATATGGATTTATAAACCAATAACAAGTCATTATTCTGATTAAAAATAGATTAATAAACACCCATGTCTGTTAACAAGCCAGAGGTTATTTACTGGAGCTTAGATTAGAGTGAAAAACATAGAAAAGGAAAAAGCAACTTAAAAGTTTGTATGTTATAGAAGATCGTTAAGAAATATCTTCTCAGGACTCTAGAGCCAAAGGAATAATCTAACAATCAATGCCATCAATAACTTTCTCTGCCGTATTTAATGTCAACTATTGATTCCGAGAAAAGCCAATCCTGCTCCAAATGTATTCTTTTAATTTATGAGCAGTTCATTCATCATTATCATTCCCTTTGACCCACAGCAGGCGAGTGACCATTAAGTTCATAGTTTCCTAATTATTAAGAATAGGAAGGCCTCTCATAGATCACTCAAGTCTGAATTGTTATTGGTAATACAGAGATATAAGGCCTATTTACTATCCCAGGGCTACACAGCTAATAAAGTGCAGTGCCAGGAGAACTTTAGTCTACAGCTGTTTCTTGTCACCGTGTTACATAATAAATTACTTTTCATGCCAGAGTCACCACAACTTAGAGTTCCTTGCCTACACAACTTTACCCCATGCCTAAAATACTATCCCCCACCCCAGATTACTCCTGTGTGTATTTGTTTGAATCTGCCTTGATTCCAGAATGCAGAAGCCTCTTGGAGGATGTGGTAGATTGTATCTTCAAGATGGTCACATAATAGTTCCCATTTCACATACTCTTCTACATGATAACCTTTCCATTTTCCCCTTCAGAGTTTATTTCTCCAACCTCTTTGAATCTGAAAGGACCCTGTGTTTGTTCTCTTCAAAAGAACACAAGGGAGGTGGCGGTATACCAGTTCTGAACATGAACCTCAAGTAGCCTGGCAGCTTTTGCTTCCTGGTTTTTGGAGCATTTGCTGTTGAGACATTTCCTCTCAGAGCTCAGCCTACACACTGTGAGAAGCTGGAGCCTCAGGACCAAGGCATGTCTAGATATTCCAGCCCAGCTAAGCTGCCAGCTGCCAGCTGCCAGCCAGTACTAATAGCTCGCCATGTGAGTGTGCCATCTTGGACATCCAACCCAGTTGAGTGTGAGGACTCCAGACCCAGCTGACTGCTGCCTGTAACTGCTTGGAACACCCTAAATGCAAGCTGCCCAGATGAGACCAGTTAATTCATAGGCCTTGAGATATATTAATTTTTATTTTAATTCCACTAAGTTTGAAGGTAGTTCGTTACATAGCACAAGCAGCTGAAATGGTCAGCACGGAAGTCAGGTCCTGGCTGCCCACAGAGTCATAACATCAGACCTCAGAAGCACTCTCATCTCTGCCAGACAAGCCCCTCGTCAGGCCTCACCGACTCCCGTGCGTACTGCTCACCTTGACAGATGCAGCTCTCCCACACTTCCTGTTAGTGAAATCTGTCAGGTTTGAAACTGATTCCTGGGTGTGTGGATTTTCAATAGAAATTCTAGGAAACTTCGAAGTTTCTTAACATAGAAAAAGAATACTCTGCTTTTCCATATGGGTATCTTCCCAAGGTAATAAGGGTCAACAGAGGTCATAGAGCCCATGAGCAAGTTGGATATAATGTTGACCTTTCCAGAAGGCACAGAGCTAAATTTAACACTCAACATGGTACCTATTTGAACCTGGAGGGATGGTATATTTGCTTTCTCTTTCTACAAGTTTCTGATATTTATAGTTTTTCCCTCAACAGTCTTTTTTGCATACATGTCTTAAGTCACTTTTAAATCCTTCTGAAAGCATGCAGGATCTAAACTGCAAACAAATAATGCTAATTCCTTCCTCTGGTCCCTGCTGGTCAGGTGCCCCTCTAAAATCTGACAGACATTTCACTCTTCATGTTTAGAACAGAGTTCCCAAAGCAAAGGACTTATAGGCAAAACATGAGAAATTTTAAGGTAGACCAGAGATTCTTAAATTTTTAAAAATTTTAATGCTTATGTATTTATTAGGAAAGATATAATGAATATAGCACATATTACACAGAGCAAGGCTAAGTAGAATAAATAAGTTGATTTAAGTAAAATGTTAATTTAATGTTAATTAAAAAAACTATGCTCAGACCATGAAAGTTGTCAATAAATGATTGGGAAACAGTGATTTGGAATTTCAAAAAAAATCTGTCAGTTTCTAGGTTCCCCTTCTCTTATGAATGATTTGTTGCTGTGTAGTTATACCTTTCTGGCTGTTTGATTTCCTGCCTTCTCTTTGAGTCAGCAAGCTATTACCTGGCACATGTGGAACCCACATAACCAACATTTTCCCTATCTCATTTCATCATCAAGCTTAATTCACAATTTTTTCCATTTCATAGGCACTCACCAAGGCCAGCGCAGTAACAACTCCATGAACCAAAGAGCTACTTTCTAGAGATGCTCTTGCTTTTCAGAAGTTTCCCAGAGCTAGGCAGCATAGGGCTGGATCTCCAGACCACGGTCAGCCCTAGACAGTCCTAAATCTGAGACAGAGATGACACTCTCTTCTCCCATCCCCTTGCCTCCTCACTGCAGCCTCATCCTCAGATTCTTCAGAGGAAACAGTGGTCATACGCACTGGCCTCCTGCCTCCACCTCCATTTAGTAACCACCATCATTTTTGTCACTGAATCTTCATTTACCCCTTGCCAACTTCACCTTGCACATTTTATGTTAGAGTTGGAAATTGAGTATTAACACTTCCCACAAAGTTACAATTCTTGTGTCTCATATAAATAAATTGCAACTGAAAATGATTCTGGAGACATCTTTAAAAAGATACCTTATTATGTTCTTTTATCAGTGGGGAAATGAAGTGTTTCCATTTTGGAACTTCGAGTACCGCTTAGGAGTGGGTATCTCTTCAATCTTAACATCAAATCAACTCTCTCCTGTAAACCAGATCAAGATCCACGGGCACATGCCCTGATCTTAGATGCCTCACAGACGTCCTCATTTAAGACCTTTGAATTTACCGCCTGCTCTGGAGGTACGATTCTCATCAATTTCCATTTATTAGTAGGTGCTTAAAAGGAGGCACTTTCTGACATGCAATAAAAAGCAAACCTAATGAGCAAATGGCAGTGAACTTGAGGGGCACTTTAGGAGAGGGTCTATCAGTATTCATAACTCTGACACACTATAAAAGACACTTTAGTGCAACGAAAATGTGTCAGAAAAGATATTGAGTTAACCAAAGGGAGAATTTTCTGGTAAAACACATAAGAGCACCCATTTCAAGAGATCTGCACTATTAATATATTTTCACCTTTACTGACAACTCATTTACCAAGTGTCAGATGAATGGTACTGGAGACAGCCCTGATATTAACTCCCAAATGCGGTTCTATAACAATAAAAGGTGTGTATGTATTCCTCCCTAGCATCTTCTCCATAATTAATGCCCTTGGCCTTGCTTAAGCAGCTGATGCCATTCAAAAATTAGAAAAATTATCTTTGGGGATAATTCTCATCATGCTGTAAGTGGCACATTGTAGTTTCTTTATTTTACACACAACTCATCTTTCACATGATACAGACAAAAGTTAGGATATCTTCAGATTCTTAAGGCAACTTAATCTCAATATTTCAAAGCTCCTTAGATAACATCACATTAAGATTCTTTAGTCTATATTTTTTTTTCCTCAAAGGAATCTCTTAAAGCCATTGCAGCAGAAACAAACCCAAAACCAAAGTAACAAAGTCACAGCAAAACCTGTGTATCTCACACCATGGACGATAAAATGTATAATCACACTTGCACTTAATTAATATAATGATAAGCATGGTCAGTAAGTGTAAAAATTCCCTAAATCATCCTGGTATGCTATTTATATAAAATAATGGGAATTTTTTTCTCTTGTTTATCCTTTTTTTAATGATGAAATTCCAGTTAGCTTTCCTTGTAGCCCTTGATTTATAGCATCTATATTTTTGTATTATTCTTTAAAGCATACTTATATAAATGCTGCACATTATGAAAGCTAATAATAATATTCACAGAAAATGGAATACAGCACTTGGAAGCAACATGAATAACAAACCTAATAAGAAAACACTGTGAGTTTTACTGCCGTGGCATCAGATTCAATTATTAATAGTTTTCTATAGATTTCTACAGGTGGCCATGTGGATTATGGGGGAGCAGCATATTTCCAGAACTATTATCTCTTTTGATCTCTGTGTCATTTAAATAAAAATACAGTTCATGAAGGTAATTTGATTAAATACTGGGCTTTCTCATGTGAAATCTAGAGAAAAAAGGCAAATGGGAAAAAAAAACAAATAATTCTATGGCATTGGCCAGAATTCAAGACCATCTTAAATTCTATTTAATGGTGAAACACAAAAGACTACGATTTGGACTGCATTACATTTCTACATTCACTATAAATTTACTATGAAAGCTCTGAGGCCACTTTACCCAGAAAATTGCAAAAATAGACAGAAGAATTTCACTGGATAATTTCAGGTCAAACTAAGTTAGTCTATTTGCTTCCTAATTAGCTTAGGTAGTGAAGACATGCTTTATGTCTTCATCTGTAAGCTGTATTACTAAATGCTCCAGTGAAAACGTGCAAAGCTCTCAAGATATGCAAGAAAACACTAGTCCATCGCTTCTCGTATTCTTTGTATCTTACCTCATTCATTTATTCCTTCATCTATTCACTCATTTATTTGTCATTCAATCATAATTTACTGAGCACCTAACACAGACCTGGTTCTCTGCTAGGGCTTGGGGCTCCAAAGATGATTCAGATGTGGTGATTTCTCTTGCACAGTTTATGGCCTATGGGGAAGCCAAGTAGTAAGAAGATAATCTTGATACAATGTGGCAAATATGTTAGTGATAACCCAGATGCTCAGTCATTGTGGGTATGGGTATGTGGGAGTGGGGCAGTAGGGTGAGAGGAGAGTTAGTGGGGAAACATTTCCTGAGGAGAAATCTGGACAGAATTTTCAAGGATGAGCAGGAAATACCAACATTTAATGGGCAGAGAGAAGACAAGTGATATCCAGCAGAAGGAGACTATGAACAGCTATTTAGGGAGGCAGGCTGAAAAAAAAGAGTAGAAATTGAAGACAGAGGAGGAAAAAATATTGAATTTATTTTGATCCCTACTTTACAAGAAAGATACTGAAGATTTAGTGAAGTCTCTTAACTGGTAATTGGTAAAACTGAGGTTTCAGCTCATAGTTAATTGTTAAAATGATGAGTTTAATTGTAGATGTATGTTTGAGGCAACAGTGGGCCATTTATTGGGATACCAAATATTTAGTTGAAATTATATGTCTGAGAAACAGAGATTTTATTCCTACATTTCCTACATTTGTTTATTTATTCATATGCCAAGTAAATAAATTATTCTACAGATTACATCGGTTAGACCTGCTAGGAGACATGCTCTCAGAGTTTGTAGCATGAGGTGGGGAGTGAGATAACAAATTAAAATATTAAAATATATAGAATGTGAATAATATTCAGTGTTAATGAGAAAATAAAGAAGGTAATAGAGGTGTGGCATTACAATTTTGAGTAGGTGACCAGTAAAGACCTCAATGAGGTGACACTTGTAAAGGAGACAGGGGAGTGAGTCATGCGGATGTCAGGGGAAGAGTGTTGCAGGAAGAAGGAACAGCAAGTGCAAAGGCACCCAGCCTGAAACATGCCAGGCAAATTTGAGAGAATTGAAGAAAAGCAGGGAGGCTAGAGCAGAGTGAGGGAGATATTCGTAAGAGGAAGTGGAGAACAAGCCAGATTATATAGGATCTTACAGGACATTATAAATGTTCTGGCTTTTACTCTGACTGAGATGGAAAAACCATTATAGAGTTCTGAGCAGGGGCATAATGTGATCTGACTCACATTTTAACAGGATTACTTTGGCTGTTGTGTTGAGAACAGACGAAATGGATCAAGGGCTGGAAACAGAAAAATCATTTGGGAGGCCATTGTGATAATCCTGGAGGTGATGATGATGATGGTTGGACAGCGTAGTAGAAATGGAGGAAGAAAGAACTGAGAAGATTCTGGATGCATTCTGAGGAAGGATCGACATTATTTGCTAATGGATTAGATACAGAGTGTGAGGCCAATAGAAGAGGTAACAACGATTCCAAGGATTTTGGCGTGAGCAAATGGAAAGCTTTGCCATTAACTGCGATGGCGTAGGGAGTAAAGAAGATAGAAAACTTGGTTTCGGAAACGTTAAATTGAAATGAGCATTAGACAGCCAAAGGGAGACGTTTAATAATTGGTATATGAGTCTGGCGTTCAGATGAGAGATCCAAACTAGAAATATAAATTGATAGTCACCTGTGATATGTATGATGGTATTTACAGGATAAGATCACAAGGCTAGTGTAGATGTGACAGAGACAAAGTCCAGAGTGAGCCCTGGGACACTTGAGAGTTGAGACTTCTGGAAATGAGAAGTAGCCTGGCAGGAAGAATGGGAAACCCAGGAGAGTATTTCAAAAGCAGAGTGAAGAAGTGTTCTAAAGAGAAAGAGGAAGTGATACCTTTTTCAAACGCAGCTGATAGGTCAGGTAGGATGAGGAATGATCACTGGCCTGTGGGTTTATCTATGTGAAGTCCTTTGAGACTCTTTAATATATAGGTGGTACTAGAAGCCAGTTTGAAAATTAACTAGTTTCAAAGATTGATGGGGTCAGAAATCAGATTACAGAGTTAAGGGTGAAAATGAGGTGAGAAATTAGAGACAGCAAATGATGACTATTCTTTCCAGAAGCTTGATTGTAAGAAAAGAAATAGACAGAAATCCATGTGATTAGTAGGGCACCTACATGTCAAGGAGAAAATGCATTTTTTTTTGTAAGAACAGGTAGGCCAGACTCTTAATTCCTCTGGGCTGACAAGAGGGAGGAGCTAGGGGACAAGGAAAGGTTGAAGATTTAGAGGAAAAAGAGTGTGACAAACAAAGGTTCCTGTGTGATTTTAGAGCTCCTTCAGATCCTAGCCTCTACTTTCATATTTACCAGTGAATTGTCACACTAGCAAATTCTTCAGTAGTCTGATGCAGGCAGCCAGCTGTCAGGGTACCACAGTCCACGTGATCATCAGGAAATGGGATGAAAGGATATATGTAGTATGTATATACACATATGGATAAATAAGTATGCCAACTGGTACGTATGTGTGCGCGTATGTATGTACATATGAGTGTATATATATATATATATGAGTGTATATATTATAATTAGTATGTGTTCATATATAAAATATAAAAATACATTTTCTTCCTTCCTTCCTTTTTAATGATATTACCCTTAAAGGAAGAATATAAGAAAATTCACATTAATTACTTTCACTACAAAAAGGATCTGCTAAACATACCCATAAAAGAATATTTGGCTGAGCCTGGGACCCACTAAAATTCTACGGTTCTCAAATGAAAGCTAAACTGAATTGTTTATAATGCAGTTTATACGTCTAGTGAAGTAAAATAAAATACCAGCAAGGATAACACAAACGCTTCCATGACAGACGTCTTCAGAGACAGCAAACATATCTCTGATCATATTGCAGTAAACTCAGAGTTTTATGATAAGAAATAGATTATGTTTCCTTTATCATATAGCATAAACAATAGTATAAGCTGGGTTTTCTTTGTTAGTGAATTAGTGAAAGTAATTGAAATATAGAATGCAGTGTCTCAGCTTTTCCCACAGGCAAAGAAAGCCAGTCGCACGGGGCTGGTGTAGGTATAATGGAGTTCATTTGAGTTTTGTTTCTGGATGTTTTATCTGTTTCAAACACAATTTGTTTACCAAATCTAAAAAGAAATAACAGCAGAAAAACAAAACAAAAAAAACCGCTTTCACATCTTAGATGAAAGCTTATCTTTCTTTGGATCAGACTTTCCAGTGCCCCAAAGTGCTAGCAGAAATTGAAAATTAAACAAACTACAGCACTGTCAGAAATAATCACACACCAGGCTAGCCCTCCCACTTCTGATTCTCTCCTACACAAAGAAGCTCCAGTGCTGCACTGAACAGCCCCTTAAATCTTTATTGTATTTTGCCTCTGGGGTTTGCTCATCACTGCAGGTCTAAAAGTGTCTGTTATGGTCAGAAATAACTTTAAAAAAATATTGCACCACTGAGCCAACGAGGAGTTCAAATGACTCCAAAATTGTAAACTTGTAAAATGTAAGATAGAGTAAGCACTTCAGCGTTTGGAATAAACTGATGACTTCACTATGTCATCCGCAGTGTTCTTGTTTTATGAAGACTAGAAATACTAAGTTGAAGCAAGAGTACCTATAAAGCCCCGGAGGTGCTTGAGAATGGTCTTTCCTTCCTTGCCACGAAGATGAATAGCAAAGTCTGACTCTGTAGCTGAAAGCTGTTCTTGAAATCTGCTGCTCACGTCACAGACTGCTTTCCCCACGCCTTGGTAGAGAATGGCTTGGTGAAAAACATTCTAAACTGAGAATTAGAAACCTGTGTTATTGTTGTTTTTTTAAAGAAACCTGTGTTTTTAGACCTAATCACATGCAAGGGGCTTTCTACTCTAAGTAAGGCAGTTCACTGAGTATTGCTTCTCAGTTTTCTTCCCAGCAGCTGTGAATAGAATTTTCGTGATTTTGTTTTCATATTACTGATGGTATTAGACCATTTGGTGGTGGTTCTGTCTTTAGCTTAGTATCTAAATGATACATTGTTTGCTTTAAGAATGAGGTTACAAAGAATGAGTGTAGATGGTTTTGTCTACAGGTGAAGTTTTTATTAAAATAAATTATACACATTTTGAAAAGCAGTACATGTCTTTGTGTTGGTGAGTCACACTATTTGGATTTGTCATCAATTCAAATAAATACAAATGAATATGATATACAGAACTTAGCATAACAAAATGAACTTTCTTTTTAAAAATTAATTTTAAAATTACTCTCTTACTTTTTAAAAATTAATCCTTTAATAATTATAAGAGAACTTTTGACATATGCATTGCTGTTGTCATCCTCTTAATTTGGCTTTGACTTAGTGTCATAAATGCTGCTTATATTTGGATAAGACTGAGAAGTATTACATGCATAAATGTGTGTAAAAATATATTTATACAAAATTTTAAATGTGTTACTGCATACACACACAGATATATGTATACATATTATACATATATACACACGCACACTTTTATATATATGTATGTGTGCGTGTATATATGTATACATGTGTGTAAAAATGCATTCACACAGAAAGAGCAATAGCAAGCTCGGGTCTTGAGCAGCATTTCTTAAAACATTTGGCCTTTAGCCCACAAGGGTAGAACTTATTAGAAAGTATAAATTTTTTGTCACCAGGGGAAATCTCTGGTAAACCTAGAAGCACGTCTCCCTTCCAGCTTTACACAATTAAAATTAAGCTGCCTTATAGTTGGCATTTGTGCAGGAAGATATGATTACACAACACTGGAGACTGCACATAGGAGCTGGCAGGCAACTGTGTTGTCGTCCAATTCGGAAACCGTGAGATCTGTGTCTTCAGAGTTTAATGACAAGGCCATGACACTCTGTTTGCACGTCCAGATCCCAGAGCACAGCCTGTACTACCTTCGGCCAGTTCGCTCTAGCACTAGAACTCATGCTCTTCTCCTCCTTTCAGGCACAACACTGTGGCCCTTATGCCACGAAATTCCATGGAAGCTTTTAATTCTTTTGGAGACACATACTTTAGACTTTTTGCCATCACGTATCTCCAAGGACTTGGAGGAACCATCTAAGGGCATTCAGAAGCCTACAAATGTTAAAAAAAAAAAAAAAAAAGTAACAGTTTTCTTATGTTTTCTTCAACATCAGTGAAGTTTCATTAACTATTGTTTATTCAATGCATACTGTGTGTCGGGCCCTGTGTTAGAAGGCTGAGGAAGGTTTAGAAAGCATTATCTCATTAATTTCTACCACTCTATAAGATAAATACAATTATCACTTTCCTTTCATAGTTGGGAAAAGTGAAATTAAATATAAAAAAGTTCTTTAAATACTCTGTCCAAAGTCACAGGCTTCTGTAAAACCAAGATTCAAAATCAGATCTGCCTACTTCCAAAGTGCATGTTCTTTTAAGGAAACATTTTTTAACTTTGTATTTTGATATAATTTTAGAATTAATGCAAAAAGTATAAACTGTTTTGTATATCCTTTTATCAGCTTCTCTGATGTTATTATCTCACATAAATGTAGATCAACTACTGCAACCAGAAAATTAACATTCACACAATACTATGTATTAATCAATAGACTTTATTTAAACTATGCCCATTTTTCCACTAATGTCTTTTTTCTTTCTCAATTCAGTATAGTCTTACCTAGCATCTGGTGTCACATCTCCTTAATCTCCTCCAGTATGTAACAGTTTCTCAGTTCTTCTTTGTCTTTCAATAATACCTTGACACTTTAAAAAAGTACTGATCTTTTGTTTTGGTAAATGTCCTGCAATTTGGGTTTGTCAGCTGTTTTCTCATAGTTAAGGTTATGCATTTTTGGCAAGAATACGCCAGAAGTGATGTATCATTAAGGCATTATATTAGGGGGTATCTGATATCAATATCATATATTACAAGGCAGAAATTTACTCTCCTACATACCTTTGTCTTTTCATTGTGTGACAGTATTAATGAACTATAATCCAGCATCACTGATCTCACAGGTGAGAAAGTTTAAAAAGTTCAAAATATGCCATATTACATCATTTAATAGAAATTACACTGGCTTCCAAGATGCCATGATTAATTTGAAGATTCTTTAAATCTTTAACCCAATTGATAATGAGTCTGTGTGTACAGAGAAATGCTAATAAGTGTTTAATAATCAGTTTTCTAGGCGAGAAAAAGCCTTTATTTATAGCATTTGCTGATTCTGTGGTACAAATACTCCCATCATGGCCCATGTCAAGCTACTCGAGTCATGCCACTGAACTCAGAGCAGGGAGGAGATACACACAAAATCAATTCTCAGGATCTGGTGCCAGCAGGCTCCAGAACACCACTGGAGTAATATACATTTATAGATGGTGTTTTGTTGATTCTAGGCTGCAGTTGGTAGGGGACACACACATAAAGATAAGACAAAATTTTAAATAGTCAAAGAATAGAATTACCATAAAAGACAAATATAGTAACTCCTAGAGAGTCATCTTTATGAATTAGAATGAAATAATAATAATAACAACAACCTGTTGTCTTTGCCTCACATCTTTAAATAGTAAAGTTATTTGATTCAAAGTCTTAAAAAATGACATTTCAAGTTGCCCAATTTCTAGGTGTTATAAAAAGTAACTCTGAAAAACATAGGATGGGATAGTGCTTGAATAAGAGTCAGTGAACACCCCCTGCCTTACCTCAGTTAATTATGGTGGCACAATATTTCCCTTACTCCTCATTCACTAGGACACTGTTAGATTGGAAATCAGTTCAACAATACACTCTTGCCTCCCTCACTGCTTATCTTACTAATGAGGTCACAGCTAATCTTGTCATAGCTATTGGCAGAAGACTCATAAATACCAAGTTGAATTGAAAAGTTTACTTTTTAGACATAATCCACAGTATAAATTTGGCTTAAAATACTTTTTCAAAATTTAAATTTTTGATTACTCCTCTGAAAGGAAAAGCACACACTCCCACACTGGAAGACTGTTTTCAGGTACTCGATTTACTGATCTAATATGAAGTATATTTTAAAAGCAACTGACAGGCCGCACTAACGTCTCATGCTGTTTCCACACAGGTCCCAAAATCCATTTTAAGGAATCAATTCCACATAAGATTATTTTTTCCAAATATGTCATTATCTCTATGTTGATTTAAAAATTACAATATTTTATGCACATTGTGAAAAGCAGAATGGCCTCCCAAAGATGCCCACGTCCTAATCCCCAAAACCTACAGGGGGAAAAAGGACTTTGTGGGTGTGATTAAATTAAGGACCTCGAGATGGGGAGATTAACCTGGATTATCTGTATGGGCCCATTATAATCACAAGGGTCCTTAGACGTGGGAGGCAGGAGGGTTAGAGTCAGAAGGAGATATAACAATAGAAGCAGAGGTCAGAGTAATGTGGCCAGAAACCAAGGAATGCAGGCGGTTTCTAGAAGCTAGACAAGGCAAGGAATGAATTCTCTGATAGAGCCTCCAGAGGAACTCAGCTCTTCTGACAGCTTGAGTTTTAGTCCCATAAGCCCCATTTTAGACTTTGACTTCCTGCACTGGAAGATAATAAATGCATGCTATTTAAAGTCACTGTATCAGTGGTAGCTTAATAAGCATCAGTAGGAAACTAATACACCCATAAAACACACTTTTATTGGGGTTAGCTTCATTTCTCTATTTTATGAATCATTTTAGCCTCTATCCTCCTCATCTTTCTTATCTTCCTCAATCAGTATCTTGACCATTCAGGGAAAAAAAATGTATATTATATTTATCGGCTTGGTGTTCAAAGTGAAACTGATGATTACTGCATGTATCTAAAATAAGTATTCCATCTGAAAGCATGTTCAAGTCCATTTTCAAAATATTTGCAATGATCATTTTAATGAGGAAGAAGCCCTTACTTAGAAAAATTACTCTCAGATAATTAAAAGCTTTTTGTGTCAAAATGTGCAGCCATTTTAAATGTTTCTGCTCTGAGAAAAAAAAAAAAAAAGAAAGACCCAACTTATTACTTTGTGGTTTATTTGTATTGACACAGCCGGAAAGTAATGTCATATAAAAAAAAAAGTGCTTTGGTGTTGAAAATCTCTTAGCTGACACTATCTCTATGAAAGAGTAGAAATTAATGGAAGAAATTATAACCCTAAAGTCCTACAAGATTTTGAAGTCCTCTTAAATAAATTCTCTCATGATGTTAGATGTATTTTTTCCAGATTTGAGTTCTTGGAAGTTAGAAAACAGAAAATAAAATTAATTGGAATGCTCCTTTCCTTCATCACAGATAGAGTATGATGGGATAAGTTTGTAAAACCATTTTCTGTTTAAAGATTTAAAGCTTAATTTTCACTTTAGGTAGTACATAGCTGATCTAATATTTAAGTAAGTATGTAGAATAGAAAGAACTGTGAGCTAGGAATCAGAAGACCAGGTTCAAGCCCCAGATTAGTACTTGACTTTGGAAAATCATTTAATGGTCCCCAGTATATTCCACTTCTAGCATTACTTGCCCTAAAAAAATACATTGTAGACTGTAAATTACTATTCAAATGAAAGTGTAACTCAAGAAGAATTCTGAACTATCCCATAGAATTCTAATACCTGGAAGTAAAATGTCCCCAAAAGGAATTCGTTCATTTTCTCATTTGGAATTATGTAAGTGTGTGTGTGGGCGTGTATCCCAGGCTGCTCATAGCTCACGACTGGCTGCCAAATTTCAGAAGAATGCAAGTTTTCACAATTACTGTAGTTAATACATATTAGTAACTTAGTTAAGCCTATTTTTTTCAAAATTAAGAAGTAATCGAGATTTACCTATTTGATTAACTGATTGTAGATCTCTAGAAATAAAAAAAAAAAGCAAAATTTTTGTAAGCCTCTAGAGACACTATGCTTACAGTTAAGGTTCAGGTTGATCTTTTTAATATTGCAACAGGCTCACACACCATTAATCACTTAGAAGTGGCCCCAGGTCATGGAAAATGGATGGCCTAATAATCAGACAAGATGTTTCCTATTTCCAAATTATCATCAGCAAGCAGACTGAGGAGGTGACGATTCAATAACTAATGCTTATTAACTGGGCTTTTTATTTCTTTAATGTTAATCAAGAACATAAGAAGTAGGAAGGTAAACTAGAAACATAATACATATAATTGCAAACACATACGCAAAGATACTAACAACCAGGTAAAAGATGTGTTCATTAAAAACAACTCACTAATATCATTACATGTGAGTTGCCCTGTACTTGGAGATACTGTTTCTGGTTGTCTTAACTGTGTGTATGTAACCCAAAAATGGGACTCATAATCTTCTTCCTGAAGGTGGCAAGAACATAGTGGTGATGGGAGTGTTCAGAAAGCATGAAGAGGATGCACAGGGATCAAGCAAAATGGACTGCTAGAGGGTGGTGCACATGCAGAAATAGAAAGGAAAATAAAATTTAGAAAAAAGAATGGAAAATGGGAGGAAAAAGGCAAGAGGTTAAGAGGAAAGATGGGAATACAGTCAATTCAAACAATTTTGGCAATACAAAATAGTTTGAAGCCAAGGAATTAAACAGATACAGAGCGTATCTGGTAGTACTGTGCTTTGGCTCCAACCAACAAACCATGTTATAGATGAAGTGGAGAAAATGACAGTATGGTGTTCCGCATGTAGCATGGTCTGCATTCTTAGGAGCCTGGTCTTCTGGTTATTAGTGTGCTGTAGGAAAATACTGGAGATCACAGTAAAATGAAAAAAAAATTTGCATTGACCCATAAACCATCTGATAATCAAAACCAAAGGAAGAATTCTCATTGAATAGAAAGTCCAGGGGTCCTGGGTAGGCTTGGATAAGCATGGGATAAGGAAGAGGGAGACAAAAAGAAATTCCAAGACAGGGAACTAGAGGCACTAAGCAACCATTCTGACATTCTTAAGTTCTGTTAGGACAGCGAGGTAAAATGGAACTTGTGTACTTACTGAAAACAAAAGATATGGTTCAAATTCCAATTTGGGTCTTGGAGAGATGGGGATGGCCAGTTGAAAAAAGCATTGACTTTGGATTAAAAAAATCTGTGATCCAATTCCAGCCCAGTCATGACCTAGCTAAGTTTGACCATTTATAACACAAGTTGTTGAAAGTCTAAGATTTTATTGGTTTCTTGATCTATAAAAATTAGGATATTAACAGTCCCAACCTCCAAATTACAGTGAGAATTAGAAGTACGAGAAAGTATTTATGTTGATGGTAATGTTAGCTAACCCGCTATTAACTAGAGAACTTTAAGAAAATTCCTCATTTCAGTCCGTCTTGGATCCCTAATAATAGGCAAAACAGAAGTGATGACAACACAGTCATGGTCTGGAGGGAGGCCTCAATGAGATCATTTATGCAAAGAGTCTAACATACAGTCGGCTCACGGTAAATAGTTGCTGTTGTTATTTTGAAATGTACTGGTTTCAAAATAACCCATTCCAGTTTGTTCAGATAACAAACATATATTTAGAAAGCTTGATTTATTTTTTAGCTCATATGCTTGATATATTTTATATCAAGAGGAAGGGATCCCACACAGACTGATAGTGATATTTATGCTTAGGAAAAGTTCTGCAAATAAATAGCTTCTGAAAGTCATTAGACCACCAAAATTCTGTGTGTCTGTCAAATTAGCTTTAATCCTGCTTCCGGTTTTCAAAATTCAATCCACCTCTTCCTAGCCATTATCATGTCTTCTGCTAGTAAAAAGACGTAAGCAGTTACCTCTGGGAAATAGTTTTGGGTATACTAAGAGTTTTAAGATTTGTTCTCTGAAAGAGTAGATGGAAAAGAAAAACTAAATTTATTTTAAAAACACTGCCTGATTTCCATTTACCCTTGTTTCCTTCATACTGCCATCATTTTTTTTCCATATGCTGTACAGCTAGCACCATGCTGGGTGCATAGAAGCCGTGAAGTAACTAGTTGCTCATTCAGGTGTTTAGAGGCATAAGACTGAGTTTTCCTCACAATGTTTTCCATTTAATTGTATTCAAAGACCCACATCAGCCATATTTTTGTGACTAGAGATTTAGAGTAGGTGCTTAACTGGAAGCTACATTATTATAGTTATTTCCAAATTAAAAAAAAAAATGCACACGCAAATTTAAGTGGTTATAATTAGAGCAAAATACAACCCAGTCTTCTTTATTGGGGATCCATATTGCTGTCATTATAAATGTCACTTTTCAGCACCATGTCTCTTACCAAACAGAACTCAATTTGAAATGCCAGTTTTTGTGAAAAACTTTATTCGTTTGTCCAAATGGTATTTGGACAAGAGAGGAAGTTTTTCTCTTTGGGTTCATTTTCAGGTTGTTAGCCTAACCTAAAATAGAGCTTCTTTAAAAGTCTGCCCGAATGTTTACTTAAAACAGAGAAGGGACAGCTGAGCGTTGAGTGGTAGTGTTACATTGAGTGAAGACATGACTGTAAATAACTCTGCAGTTTGGAAATGAATGATGCTTTTGACAGAGACGATTATGTCGTATTGACAACATTGATGTCAAACGTGGAGTGAAAATATGAGATTGACTATCAGCAGTTTCCACCAGTGATCACTTGAAATAGCTTCTCTGGGATAAAGGAACAGTAACAAATGCATTCCTTTTGCTTCCTTTACCTATTCCCTTTTCCTTCCCTCAAAGCTAGCTTAGTCCATTTCCACTTTGTGGGAAAAGGATCTAGTGTTCACACTTCATCAAAGGAGGATCAAATACTCTTAGCTCTTTCTTTTTAAGTTAATCGTTTCCAGGGCATCATTAGTCACTTTCCCCCCAAAACAAGGGAAGCCAAAATACCCAAGAAAAGAAATCAAGCCCTGAACTTCTATAGAAATAATTATAATTTCCAAGTTAGACCTGACATAGCTTTGTAATTCAAACCTCACATGGGGCTCTTAGCAGCCTTCAAAGTCATTGTTCACTTAACTGCTAAATACTGGCTTACCTTTCTAGGATGGAGAATATTCTGCATAGTAAGTTTTCCAGCTTGGAAAAATGTCACATATTGGAGAGTCTTGATGAGGGAATAATTCCTTCCATATCTATCTCTCTATTCTATTCATTTGCTGTATTATTGAGGCTCTTTGACAGGTATTTTTATTGAATGGAAATTATGCTCTTTTTAGTATGCATTAAAAGTACTCGCTTTCTTTAATATTCATATTTAAGCATGTAACATCATTTTAATATTTATGAAAACTATGATATAGCATAAGAGTTGGCAGACCATATTTACATTCTGGAGTTACTGTGCATAAGATTTGTGAGTCATTGAATCTGGACTTGGTCAGAAGAATTTGGAGAGGAATTTGTTAGGGCATAGAATGTCTGCATGGAAAATGTTCAGCCTCTCAGACATTCTCAGAAGTTACAATGGGATATTTATCTTCGCATAGAACAGTATTACACACGTCCTTGAGTTAATCCTGCCATTGTAGCCTTTCACGTTGCCATACCGCAGTGATGAACCTTCAAAAGGACGTATCATATAGAAAGCTATGCTTGGATAGCAATCTATGTTGTGGATAAAAATCTAGGAATTATAAACATTTAGATGCTTTTTATAGCATAAAAATGTCTCAGATTACTGAGAAGGAATATTAAAGTGATCAGAGAAGATGGCCCAGGACTGAGTTCTGAGGAACATCAAAATTAAATGATAGATAAAGAAGGAAGAAACAGCAAAATCTTTAAGACAATTAAAGGGAGGTGTTCTATACCCTTCTCAGGAGGCCTGAGAGGAATGAATCTCCTTGCCCCTCCTGCCTACCAGGTTGACCTTGATAACAAACTTCTACTACTTTAGCCTCTCCAGCCTGTCTGACTCTCCAAAGTCCCTAACACGTGTGCCCTTGGATCACCTGGTAAATCAACTGCTTGCACGCAAATTCTCAACTCAGGCTCTGCTTTGGATCTGAGAAGGAAGAACCAGAGGAATAGAAACGTGACCAGGAGAGTGCATTATTGCAGAAGCAAAGAGGCTGTGTCAGGAAAGAACTAGTGGGGAAGGATTTTGAGTGCTACTGAGAGGCTGAGTTATACAAGAACTGGTTTGGTGATATAAATCATTGGTGACCCAAGAAAAAGCAGGAATGGTGGGAGTATAAGCAAGACTGATTCAGGAAGTAATAATGTTGAGCTTGGATTTAATTTTTAAAAACATTACTGGAAACACTGAAAAAGGTAGAGTTTTGAAGGAAGGGTTATTTTCTGTTACAATAAGAGGGAAGAAGATGACAGATGATTGCAGATGCAGATTTAGTCATGAGAAGGTAATGCAGTATTCATTATGTTGCTATCTACTTGGTTATCTGCTGAGAACAAAAGGGAATGGGACAATTGGAGGGCTGTGGAGAAGGTGTTGAATAGTCACCGTAGTGATGAGTGAGCGATCACGTTAGTCTCACGGTGTTGTATGACCATTTGAGGCTAGTGACCATGAATGAACCATGATCCCAATCTTCTCTATCGTAAGATTTTTGTTGAGCAGTGCCTAGGTCTGTGGACGCTGCTCAGAGAAAATGCATTGTTGGAGTCATCACTGGGGTTTGCGTAGTGGCTGTGGTGGAAGGAGGCAGAGCTCAGGGAATAGGGGACACTTGCAAAGAGTCATCATAAAGAAGGACTCTGGAACAAGAGCTCCTGATGGAGGGAAGTGAATCTCTGACGGGTTGGTAGATAGAAATGAAACAATAAGGATAAAGGATCAGAGTCAGGGCTACTCAGGAATAATACACATTTTATTTTGTCTTAGGAAAAAAATTGCTTTTACGTTTTCCTTATTTTTCCAAGGCTTGAACTTGGGCTTGAATGATCACATGACCTGTTTTTGGAAGGTGTCATGAATCTGATGTGTTTTTCTGAGATACTAGGAGCCATACCTGTCTCCTTCTGCATTACCCTGGGACTTCACAGACAAATTAAGTTGAGGAGATTCTGATACTGAAAACAAATGTCATTACTTTTCTCCCAGGAATTTATAATGTCCAAATTCAGCAGTATGCCAACTGTCACCTTATGTTCCTATATGCCAAACTACTGGCAGCTATGTAACAACGTCATGTTGATTTTTTTTTTTTTATTCTGGGCCTTTGTATATGCCTTTGCCTGAAATGGTTTCCTGCTATTGTCTCAAATTCTTCCTTCAAAAAATAATCAAACATTATCTTCTGTGTGATATCCAACTCGACCATTCCTGACCTTTCTCTTTGTCTGTTAGTTCATCCGTCCTCTGTGCCCGAATGGAATTTTATACTTTAATTACTTTTTGTCATGCTCTGTTGTAATAATTTATTTACATGACTGTCTCCTTACTTGACTGTGAGTTTTTGAAGGCAGGGAACATGTTTATTCATCTTTGTATTCTTAATGCCTAGCTCAATTCCTGGCATATTTTAGGTGTTAAGAAAATATTTGTTTTTAAAAAAATTAAGAAATGAACTGATGAGTTCCATTTACCTTTTAATAAAGCATGCAGCCACATCACCAGCAACCCTCGCAGCATTAAATGGCATACACAATTATAAGCTTATTTACGGAATCTTACGTTGTTGACTGTCAGAAGAAAAGTGTCACCAAACACATTTTCATAATGAAGCAGATCTATAATCTGGCATTTTATAATTCTTGTCCTATTGTGGACTGAGTGTGGTTTTAGGAGGTGGAGGGAAAAGGGAGGTGATGCCACACTGCCCGATTTATGAGAGGACTGAGGAGCAGAGCTCAAAATGCAGAATGGCAGTCAGATTAAAAGGGCTGATGAGATCCAAAATACATCTTTCAAGCCACAGGAGAGCCCGGGGGGAGCAATCTTGGGAGGACTACAGGCCATTGAGGGAAAGAAAAAAAAACTAGGCTTCCCACCACTAAAATAACAAGAGATAAAATGAAACCCACTTATCAGATTTTAGAATTTTATCTGGACACAGAAAACCTTCAAATTATTTATTTATACATAGTGATAGCAAGCTGTATCTACTTCCACTCCAAAGGGAACTCTTAAATAGTCAAATAAAATGTTGAGGTTTCCTGCCCGATTTACTCAAAGATGAAGAAGAAGGAAAAAAAAAGGCACCCAGGGTTTTGAGATTCTCTTTTTCTAATAACATATGTTTAAATGGAATATCAAAAGTTATTATTTTTTAATTTACTAT
Organism: Camelus bactrianus; assembly: GCF_048773025.1. NCBI lineage: Eukaryota > Metazoa > Chordata > Mammalia > Artiodactyla > Camelidae > Camelus > Camelus bactrianus. The sequence continues at coordinate 68,560,138 of NC_133544.1, forward strand.
AGAAAAGGCTCACTTTTTACTAACTATATTTCTATGTATCAAATTTACATATTTTTAGCTATACACAAGCTCAAATACAAATACTTTCTTTTATCTTTAGTTGCAGAAAAATAGATATTTGCTAAACAAGGATATCCTTCAAATGGGTCAATTTTCACTCAGAGGTAGGATTTGAACGTTTATATATTCTAATTTACAATAAAAACTCATTTTAAATTATTTTAACCACTTATATTAGCATACATCTTAGACACTTGAATAACATCTTTTTAATAATGCCAATTTTACTGTCACACCAGCTTTATTTTGACTTTAAAAATATAGTTCCTTTTTAACACAGTAGCTTAAATTATTAAATCTGTTATCAGTTTCAGAAGAACGATGCGGCCTGTGATGGGTATTTTTTCCACATGGGGAAACTGAGGGAGACAGTTTATCAGAGACCATTGCCCAAACTTGGGAAGTAAATAACTAGTTTGGGTTTATAAGACACAAAGGCAAACTAATGATACAAATAGATTTGGATACCCCAATGTCCAAACAAATCGATTTTTATTTACTTTAAGAGATTCTAGGTTTGGAGATGAGGGAGAGGGGCCAGCTGGGTGGCTTCACAATATCTGAGAACAACTTTAGATTTAAACAAGAAGCAGGGAGGAAATAATAATAAGAGAATGAGACAAAAGGAAGTAGGAAGTTAGGATGAGAGGAAGGAAGAAAAGAAAGAAGGAAAACTGCAAGGGAAAGAGTCACATGGGGCTGGGATTCTAGGGGTCTGATGGTCACCCCCGAGCCCCAGCCCAGCCTCTGCTTAAATGGCCCCATGGTAGACAAAAGGCAAGTAGAAAGTCTCCTAATGACAATCAGATAAACATGTTCACATTTGCTTTATCTGGAGTGACAAAGAATAATGACAGTAATGACAATGTCTACCTACACAGACAGAAGCCGGGAGTTGAAAGTTACATGATCTGGGAGTTGAGAGGGAAAATAACCAGATATTCCAGGCCAAGAGGCAGAAAGTAAACCTCAGATTTGGGTCCACGCATTTAGAGGAGAAGGAAAAGTAAAAACAAAATCAAGCACCATGTATAGTTCCTCCCAATTCCCATTCCTAAGCAGAATAGAAGTCAACCTCCTAAATTTCAAGTTGTCACTTACAGATCATTGATTTCATTCATTTATTTGGAAATTGCTGTCTTTTGGGGGATCACTATGCATTAGATTATACTGTTTTCATCTTTTCCTTGGGGATATTTTCTACCAATCACCAGGGCACTGGCCTGCATTCATTAAAAAGTAAGCACTCCCCTAGATATTTCCACCTATCAGTTGTAGTCATCATCCAGGAAGACGTCCACATTCACGTGGATGACACATTCAGCATCTTTCCATAACTTCTTCTACTCTGATGGGCTTCATCTTCCCTCCTCTTCAGTCACTTAGTTCATGGCTAGAAGCAGTGTTCAATCAGTGCACCCTGGCTGTTTAAATAGTTAAATACGTGTGTACTGGATGCTAAAAGCTTTCCACTCAGACGCTCGCTCCCCCTCTGCCATGCACCTCCACTCGTGTGGGACCTCTCCAGAATTCTCCACAGTCCAGCCACTAAAGGGAAGATTTCCTGATTCTGAGGAACACCAAGACACTGCTCCAGCTTCAGGGGCAGCCTGACCTATCTAGACGGGTCAGGAAATGGTTTGAAAGTCAGCCCTGTCCATGACCATACACACGCTTTTATCTACATCTGAGGCTACTGCACCTCGGAAATGATCTGCCCCTAATTTATACTCTAATCCTTCAATTCTGTCTTTCCATTTTCCTTATTTCTGTATTTCTCTTTGCCTATTCCTCCACCTCACTGAGCCACTAACTGCTCTGAGTACTAAGTCTGCTGTCCGCTTCTCTCCGCCTTCACTTTCTTCTCTACTGAAATTTGGTCTGTTACTTGAATTCTGTTGTCTCCAACACCATCTTTTTACTGTTTTGTTCTTCTACCACAACTGCTCTGTAAAATTTAAATTAAATGTAGCCCACAATCCATCTTCTTTGATCTTACAGCCACTCAAGCTTTGAAGAGACCTAGAGAAAAACAAATAAGCTTACAGACTTATTATGTGCCTCAGCGCTGCCTGGTGGCTTCTACGGTCCTTGGTGAACTCCCTGCCCCTTGTTTTTTATTTTGAATTCATAGCTCTCTCCTCTAGTGCCCAACCTGCCTCTCAGTGTAGTCTCTTCACTTTCACCAGAGATTTTACTCCAATTTGAGAGAGAAATTTGATATTCTCTGGCAGGAATACACTCACCTTTATATACTACCCCATCAGGCTTCCAGAATTTTGATCATTTATTTAGCTCCTTCCTTTCAGAGCCAAGGAAAGATGTTTCTCCTTACTGTCCAAGGCTAGGACCTACTCATGAGTTTGTTTTTCTATTTCATCCTTTTCCATCACCTCTTAGACTCTCCTCCATCAATGATTCTTCCTCTGCACAGGGTCATTTCAGCTTCAAATGTGCTCATGTCCCTTCCACATATAAGAAAGAAAACCCTACCTTTTCCACCTTGCTGCCACATTGTTTCCCCTTCTACACAATCAGTTTAATTATTCCCTGAGCTCCCATTCACTCTTCCTCTTCCTAAGAAGCGACTTTTGACCCAGTCATTGAAACCGTTCTAGTTAAGGTCACCATCATCTTCCCATTTGTCAAATACAATGGACATTTTTTGACTTTTATCTTACCTAACCTTTCTGAATCATGTGACACTGTTGACAACTTCCTCTGTCTTAACCTGCTGTAGACCCTTGATCTATATCTTCTGCTTTCTTTCTGTATGACTATTCCTCAGCTTTATCAAGTTCATCTATCAACTAAAGTATCTGTATTCTGCTAGATTCTATTAGTCCTTTTTTCTTCACATGTTTCTCTCTCTCTGGATGATCTTATCTGTAATAGTTTAAACAACCATCCGTATACCTTCATCTGTCTGTGGAATATTTCCAGCTAGCTAATGATGATGACATTAAAATTAATAATTATTAATATTATTAACATTTATTAATCAGTTTTCCAGGCACTGTGCTAAGGTCTTTTCTTACATTAACTGATTTACTCAACAAAATTCCTAATTTTTTTCCCTACTCTTAGACCAGAGAGGTAAACACCTAGTTCATGCCATGTAGAAATTAAGTGGCAAAATTAGGCTTCAAACCTGCCTTCTCTGACCCCAAAGTCCATGCTTTTAACCACTTCACTAAACCTGATATATCCAAAATTTAATGCATATCCCTTAAATTACTCATATCCCTAAATAATCTGTTTCAGTAAACATAATCATCTGCAGCAGAACAGAAAATGAAGTCGTGCTAGATTCTTCGATTTTCCAAGCAGTAAGCCATCAGCTGCTAAAGTTTTGCATCTCTTCCCTATATTCTTATTTAAAGGTACTTAGTTCAGTGGTCTCATTATTGCCCTAATGCCTCATTGAAAAAGTTTTCTGATTGGATTATGCACATCTTCCTTGTCGTAGTGTCCCCCGATTTCCCTCCAGGAACTATTTATCTTCTTATGCCCTATATCTGATTACATCGCTTCTCTGCTAAATTCCTAACAACTCCTCAAACACTGCAGCAGTTTCTCAAAGTGAGTCTTGTGTATCACCTTCCATCAGAATCACCTGGAGAGCTTGTTAGACAGCAGAGTCTCGGGAATCACCCCAGGATTTCTTAATTAGCATTGATGGCAGTAGGACCTAGACTCTGTATGTTTAACAAGCTCCCCATGTGATTCTTTTTCACCCTAAAATTTGAGTGTCTGGCTCCATGTCAGGTGCAAACACTTCAGAATTGCTGATAAATACCACATGACCCTGGCGTTTCTCCTTCTTTCCCTCAGTTCTGTCTGTGCCTTCACTCTGTGCTCGGCTTACTCCCTGCCCTTCAGGTACGCCAAACTTTTTGCAGTCCCTCCACTAAATCCAAACTTTCTTACGTGTTGGAGACTTCCTATGTGCTTTACTTCTACCTAAAGGCTCTTTTCCCTGTATGTCTGGCAAGTTGCTTTGTGTGTGTTCAAGTGAATGTGTGTGTGTGATGTACATTGAGTCCTCGTTAGACTGAAATTTTCTCCCAGGACGGAGTGAGCTCTTTAGTTAAAGGAACTGTATTTCCGGAAATCATTTTTTAAAAACACCATTCCAAGTTCCACCTGCATGCAACACTCCGTTACAGCCTGGAAAAACGGAATTTGAATTCCGTATGTGCTCAATATATAGGTACTTGAAACTTTTAGCAACTTCTCTGGGATTCATGACTGATTATCTGACTGGCAATTCATACAGACTTTTTGGAGGGAAATTTCATGTTTGTTGGTATCTCTAACAATGAGCACACTAATGGAAATGGAATCCAAAAAAGCTATTTAGGTCATCTACAGAAAGTCCTAATCAGAGAAATGTTAGAAGGAGTAACTTAATTGAAATCTCTCTGTGGTCTGTTTATATCACTATTTCACACCCCCTGCAACATGAATAATCCGAAGGAGGAATGTGAGTAATTATGTTTATGTGTTAGATGTTGAACTAAGCATTACTCTTCACAATTGGCTTGTAAATGTGTAATCCTCCTTTTACAGATGAGAAGACTGGGTTCAGAGATATCAAGCGACTTACAAGAGTCACCAACCTAGTAAGAGACAAATCTGGAGTTTGAATTCAGGTACTTTTATACCTTTTCTATTTTACCTATGTTGCCTTATTTTGAAGCACACACTTATGGAGATTTTGCCTTAATAAGTAAACGTTGGTTCAGATATTTTTTTATGTGGAGAGTGAAAATATTCTATTGGGTTTTTCCAGTAAAAGATAGCTTTACCCATCACATAAGTTAGATTATTTCTCCAAGTTTTAGAAAACAATATTAATGATGTTTTTTAAAAAAAAAATTTCCTAGTAGCTCTTGAGGCCTTTAGCAAGCACAGAAAAGAGTAATACACTGCTCATAACTTAGTGAGGGAGCCATTTAATGCTAATTGTCAGATTGATTACCTGACCCGTGGTGACACAGGTGGAAAGCGAAATTTGAGGGCTACAATGAAGGATTTCCCCATCCCCCTCCTTCCCCACACCCTCTCTCTTCCCATGCCCCATCTCCAGGAAACTGGGACAGCTGGTTATCCATCTCATTTTCCTAGCAGTTGCATGCTGACTCTGTCACCAAGCTGTGCATTTGCTAGAACAGTGGATTTTCTTTATAAGACTGATGAGGGAGAGAAAGCAAAAGTACCGTGCATTGTTTCTGTTAAGGTCCATCATGCTTTGTGTGTGTGTGTGATGCCGCCTAAGTCAGGGAGAACTATTAGGAGAGAATCAGATCTCTTTAATGAGCCTAGAAGTAATGCAAAATTCATGTGCTTTCACCTGCAGCCGGGTGAAGTCTGGTGCAAAACAGAAAGAGGGAGGTGGGAAGGACCGGTTATTTATGATTTTCCTGAAGCACAAGGTACCCTGGCTGCTACTGGGCATCCTGACCCACTTGTTCATTTTTTAGGAAGAAGTGGATACTTTCAATGGGAAAAACTCAAGCATCAGATTTGCTCCTTGGAGCATTAATAAAAGGGCTCAGTTAGCTTCATCTCATTATTTTACTATGAGTATTGACTTTGGCCTAGAGTCATGTATAGATAAAATGGTGCAAGGGCTTGTCCTAAGCGATTACTCAGAATTACAAATCATTTCACGTGTAACTGAATACTGCAGTCTAGCTGGCACCCTGCCCCTTGCTTCCCCCCCCCACTCCCCTTTTTCTAATAGGAGCGCAAATCCAGCTTTGTCTGAAGAGGCAATTAATCTTATTCACTGAAAGCTGAATTTTAATTCACCAGCATGTGGAGGACATATTTTCCTATCACACAGAATTAGTTTAACAGAATTCAGAAAAAAAATATTGGAGGTCTTGGCGTTCTTGGGCAGGCAAAATATCTTGTGGGTACATTCCTTTATTAGCTATCCACATAGTATGGATATGCTTTTTGTAATAACTCTATTAGGGTAAACTATGTTTGTTTTGTATTTAAAAGTGGCTGGTGACTTTTTTATGTAAAGAAACCTACAAGATAGTGTGTGTTTCGGAAGAAAATGAACATAAGGTGAGAAAGATAAATTTTAGTCTTCTGGAGATTCTAAAAGGCTATTATTTTTAAGGGCACAGTTTAGAGATGATCAGAAAAATAAAGGGACACGTAAAAATCTTAGACAGTCTACATACATCCAAATCAAATCACATAGAAGGGTAAGTGGAGAGGTACAATGTAGACCTTGCATTGGAGGCTTGTGTAAAATCTGTTAGGCAAATACTGGGTTTCTGTAGTGCTTCTGCTGAGCTATATTTTAACAATTTTCCCCTGAGCAAGACCCCATCCTTTTGTCTGAGGTTTGTTTACCGTGTAGACAAAGTGTTAAAAGAAAAAAAACCTTCCTGAAGCAGCTTCTTAATTCAAGAGATTTGGAGATTTGGACAAGAATATGATTTAATGCATGTCTATGCTTAGTTAGATATCAAATTCCCGTAAGGTCAGAAAACACATGGGCTTGGTTTTGTACTTCTATTTAACACAGCACTCCTCAAAGGCTACTTTAAGGTACAGGCAGATATCAAAACATGTAACTGTTTTTCCCCAGTGAAATGGGGAATTTAATTAATTGTAAAAGGTACAGATGCTCTTATATGCCAAATAATAATTGGTACAGTGAAAAATCTTAAGGGTTTACTCTTAAGAGTTTGAAAGGTGCTATCAGTTTTTTTGTGGCTTCTTATCCGCTTATGACTGTCTCATACCCCTGGAATTAATCCCCCAATATGATTATTTCCATTACTTCTTCCAAGGATGGAAGAGGTAAATACCTAAGAAGTTGAATACTTAATGAGATGAGGACTCAGGGAACAATGGAAATCTTCAAAAATTGTCCTAAGGTTCTGAGGGTTGTTTTTTTTAAACTCTTGGTGAGTGTGGGGTGGGAGTGGGCCAAATGCAGGGAATCTATCAGTTTAAGTGTGCCTAATGGTCACCAAATGTCATGGCATAACTGTTTAAGCACAAGGCTGTAAAGTCACAAAGCTTTATTGCCCTGCCAAAACGTTTACAGTGGTAAACCTGGCAATTATTCTTAAAGGAAACAATTTAAAAATTCAAGGTTTTCACATTACCAGAAAATGCTTCTTTAAATAGTGTCAGCACCATAAAGGTGGATTTTTGGAGTCTGCATGTAAACATTGCATTATCTATATAACGTTTAGAATTTAAATGATGCAGAATTGGAATTTGGAGATGGGAAAGCCCAGGAACACATATTTTCAAATAAACACTTGCAAATGTTCCAGCACTTGAATGAGGCACTGAATGTACAGCAGTGTTCGTCCTTTGTTTAATTTTTTGTAAGCTCTGACACTATCCTGGGTGCTTAAGCTTATGTTGAGAGAAGAGTTTCTCCTCTGCCATTCTTTTGTGTATTTTATGGTCAGATCTTCAGTGCTGCAACTATTTGACCTGAGAAAAAAGTGAAAGGTGAGCTGAAAATAAATGAAAAGGCAGAGCTTTCAATATTTCTCGCTGCTTCTTAAAGTATATACAAAACGTTCTTATTTCCATTCCTCTTCACAGACATCACATGAAACACACACCCTTTAGGGGAGGTTCTGGGTGATATTCAACTTGGTCCTCTCGTCTCACCTTGGCTCATCAGTAGTGTCCTTCCCAGTACAAAGGTGAAGAAGCTCTCCATCAGCACTCCTGCTGGAGAGAGGGCTTATTTCTCCTGTCTCCTTCAAAAGATGCAAGATTCTGCTCAGAATTCTTAATGAGGCCCCAAATAAGTCAGTATGTTTCCATGCAGAATTATTCTTCCTAAGCCTGTAATCCTCTATCTGGATTGTCCTGAACATCCCAAAGTCTGTATGTTGGCAGTCTGTCTGTCAAGGAAAATTTAACAGAGGTTTTAGTGAGTATAAAATAAGTTTACTGCCATCAGGTTCCATTGCATCCATTTACAGATGGGAAACAGAGGCCCTGATTGTTACATGTGCTGTATAATTTGCTCAAGGTAAAGAAGATCGTGAGATTTGAGCAAGGACCTTTGACTGCAGAACCTATGCTTCAAACTACTTTGCTATCTTGCCTTTTTATAGCTATAGAGAATAAGTAATTTCAGTGATTTAAGAAATTAAAGCAGCAAAATGAAAAGCAGAGAGAAAACTAAAATGAGGAGAGGAATTTCTTTCCATGACTTAATGTTTCTAGATCCCAGCTCTGTTAGAGCAAGGGTAAAGATTTTCAGATGATTCCTTAAACTTCTTTCCAAGCAGCCCTAGGAAGTTCAAGGGCCTCATAGGATCAGCCTCTGTAGCAAATGAAACTAGATTCCTAGGTTCAGATGTGCAGAGCAAGGAGTGTTTTGTGTTTTTTTTAAAACTCATTTTGAGGAATGTTAGGATGTTTTAGGTTGCAATTCATCAGAAAACTCAAAATATCCCATAGAGTATGGGATTTTGGGGGAAAAAAAATGTCCTAATAAGTCTGAAGGTATGGTGTCCCAGGATTGGGTAATCCAGCAGCTTAATGGCATCACTGAGGATCCAGATCCTATTCCTCCTCCCACTCTGTCATCCTCAACATACCACCTGGTATCCCTGTTGGTCTCAAGACGGCTGCTTAACTCCAGGCATCACATCTCCATACACCAATACCAGAGGGAGAAAATGCAACTGCCTGTATCTTGTGTACTTTTGTTAAAGAAAGAAATCTTTCCTAGGAGTGTCTCTAGAATATTTCCTTTCACACATAATATATATTTTCTCTACAACTTGGTTGCATATCTACCCCCAGACCATCCGCTGGTAAAGGGAATGGAATATATACATTTAACATGAGCTGAGAAGTTGAGGATGGAGCAGAGAAATTATTTTCCCTAGGAAAATGGGTAGTTTTATGCCAAAGTCCAAATAAAGGTGAACTCCCAGAATCTCAGTGGTTGAAAAATAGTTTGGAGAGTGGAAAAGATAGGCGGAATATCAATGTATTCTGGATATTTCATTTGAGAGTCTACTATCCTAAGGCGTATCCAACTCCCTTTCCCCTTGCATCTGTGGAGAGAGGACAAGTGGACGATTTGCTAAAGTTTACCATCTATTCCTTCTTTCGTCTTCTTAGCAAGTATTAAATGAATGCCTTCATGTGCTATGTGCTGTGTTAGGGAGTGAGGAATAATAGAAGTGAAGAAAGCAAAGCAGTAAACAAGTCAGAAAGGTGAATACGACTCTACATGAACTTCTGGGCCTCTGTCCTTGGCAAATCAGGCAGGTTCTGCTGGGATCAGTGAACTGTGATGCACTGATATGTATTACTTTTTTAGGAGATCCAACTGGAAGCAGAGGGAAAGGGCTCGTGTTCTCTGTTATAGTTCCATGTTGTTATCATTCCCATAATTGAATGCTCTTAGGAGTTTCCCAGTGGGAAAGATCCCCATAATCTTTATTTCCTACCTTTTCTTAGAATTCTATCTTCCAGCCATAAAAGGATCACAAAGACAGCTCCTTTTTGGGTGGATATGACTGTCAATAGCCATCTGGTTCCTTAAAACATGTAGAAACTTAGCCCTTCCACCAAGAAAAGGCAAGTCCTGCCAGATTATCTAAGCAGAACCATATTTCTATTTGAAAGAAGCCTTAACTTTAAAAATATTTCTATATGAAAAACTTCTGACTTATGGTGAAGTCCAAAAAGCTGCTGTTTATCTAGTTTATTCTCTGAACCATTTTTAAATAAAAAATGCTCAAATTTATATTTCTAAATGAATATTGAATAAAACATCATAGTCCCTGAAGACAACTTCAGAGAAGTTCCAATTTTTTGTTTTTAGTGGTATGTGTTATCGTTAGAATAAGTAAGTAGCCTATGGAGGTGACTATTTTGAATACTCCTCTGTAAAATTACTCAAAATGATTGACATGCATGGTGCTATAGGGTGATACTTCCTATACTTTCCCTCTGTATCAGTGCCTGGTTAATGATCCAGCTCACAGTGGTTGGAATACAACTTGTTAGATGCCCAGCATTTGAGGAAATAAAATATGGAAAAATGGGATAGCTACCATACTATCATTTATGTTTTTTTCAACAATCAAAAGAGTGTGGAGGGGGAATGGGAGAAGAATAAGAGGAAGTGTGAAAGAGAAGAAGAGGATGAAGCAGAAATAGAAAAAAAAAATAACAGGAACATAGATCTGAAACCCCAATGGGTTATTACAAGTTACAAGGATAACAACAGAAATAAAGTCTAGATATTTGTATAAAGAGAGAATACACGAAACACTTTTGAGAATTAGAATTGCTGACAACAGAATTTAAAATGATGTTAGACTTATTGTGAAATTGCATTGCTTCTACTTACTTCATAAAATATGTGCCTTCAGGGACTCTGGTTAACATAGTTTGGTTGATTATTGTGTTGTTTTAACATCTTGTGGTGAAAGCAATCTGGCAAACTAACCACGTTACAGGACAGATTCTAAGGAAATTTACCAAAAGAAATCTATCTGCTTCAACTCTGTTTGTACTTGGTTGCTCTATTGAGAATACAATTTGAAAATACTTTTAAGAGCTTAGACTCTGAAATGCACTGAACATTCAACTATACGATGCTCAATATTTGTTATTATCAACTTGTAAATATCAAGCATGAAGCTATGATTTCTGTTTTGGACATCTTGGATGCAAACGTTAATAAGCTATAAATCCCTCTTGCAAGGAGCTTATAGTCTGGCATGCCAGATAAACACTTAGGCTTCTATAAGAGGAAGTAAAAATCAAAAGTTTTGTTTCTATGGTTATTATAGTCACTGGGTCTTAGGGATTATTTTTCTATTAACCTAACAATATAAATACGGCATGTGACTTCCTAATTCAACCCTGTAGAATTTCTCGAGTTCTTTGGCATTGGTCTGAAATAGTCTTGACCTGAGATTGGGGACAATAAGTTAGGAGTGAATACGAGCAGGGGAGTACAAAAGAGGTTCTCTTTAGCAATTTAATTTGACAATTTTTTGAGCTTTACACATTACATATTAATACTGGATCAGGTATTGGTTATCCTAGCCCAGGGGGTCGTGAAGTGTTGGTGACAGTGATCTTAAAGGACTCTGGGATGAAAGTGTGTGGCCCAGATGATCTGAGTTAGACCATAGAGATAAAGATCTTCACTGACCAAGAGGTTATTGCCTCTTTACAGCAGGCTCAGGTTCCAAACTCCTCATAAGAACTTTGATTGCCAGAAGCAGTAGGAAAAAAAAAAAAAAAAAAAAAAAAACCCAACTTTCAGAAAGAATTAAGAGTCATTAAAGATAACCTGTTTTATTGCTCCTTGAGATGGAGAATATGTAAATATGTTTTTAAACTTTTTTGAAAAATCTAGCATAAACAGCAGATCTCCATTAATGAATCTAACCTTGTTTTTCTGAACACTGGCATTATTCTTACTTCATTGTTACTTTGGATTTTAAAATTGAATGATATGGATAAGGGCCATTAATCCTGTATACAGAAGTCCCACGGTTCTAGTGATGATATAAATGTAGAGGGAGAATTCTAAACAATTTTCAAGTAACACAGGAAAACACAAAAAGTGTTCTCAGAGACTTTTTAAAAAGATTAGCGAGATGCAAAGCACCATGAGTTAATCCCTGTCTATTTTTTTCCTGTATCTTTGTCTTTCTCCTCCTTAGAACAAAGTCTGATGTAATTTCAGCTCTGAATACATTGCCTCTTGCTTTTGTATGGCTGAAGACAAAACACAGGGTAATACAGTAAATGTTTAGAAAAGAAAACTAACAGGTTATTTTTATAGTTTTATTTTTGCAGAAGTAAGATTGCATTTTGTGGCACTTCTGGTCTTTAAGAATATTGACTGAGGTTAGGTCCCTGTTAAGTCAAAGTTTTTTTCATTCATATCTATAGAATTCAAGCATATCACATTCTTGTTGATGGTCTGTAGAAACTATTGCATAAGCATATATTGCATTAATTGCCTAAATAATAATAAAAACAAAAAGTAAAGCTCAATTCAAATAGTTTTCTAAATAATAAGCCACAGAAGCTTTCATGTAAGTGGTTGCTCCTCAGCTATGTAGATGAGTCCAAATTTGTCCTGTGGCACAGCCACTAGACAATTTAAAACATGTTTTCTTTTTTATTTGACCGTCTGAGTTAATTAGTTCCCCCTGGCTGAGTTATAGCTCCATGAAAGGGAATTCTGAAGGTTTTTTTCTTTGTTAGTTTTGTGTTTGAAGTAAACACCCTGGACCTTCTATAAACGTAATGATTTTTTTCTTAAAAACTGACTAAACTATACTAATAAAAGCATAATGTATATTATTAGGTCTGAACTCTTGGCCATGGGTATCTGTGCATTTTAGAGATGGTCTGTGCAAGAGTGTCATAAATGACCATTTTATAGATAGATAATGTTCTTAATCCATAATTCTTTATTGCTGATGGTTATTGCATTAGATGATGACCCATAGCTATTAAGAGTCAGTTTTTAATATCACAACCATTTAGAAAGGTTAATGGACTCGGTTTTGAGACTTAACCTTTGGATGCTGCAGGTTAAGAGGTTATATTTGTGCACTAAAATGCCAGAAAATACCCACTTATTTTCATTTCTCTATGCACTTTTAGTGATGTGGTTATGTACAGTAGCTGTTATTTACCAACCAAACTGAAAGAAAGTGTGTGACACATAAGATAACAAGTTTCTAGAGCAGTGAGATTCTTGCAAAATATACATTTCATATTTGGCTTCTATTATTTTTCATTTAGACACAAGAATTTAAATGTGAACAGATGTAACCTAAATCAGTTGAGGAGTATTTATTATGGTTGTTCAAAAAAAAAAAAAGATTAAGATTGTAATTCATAGTTTTCTCGGCTAGTCTGGAAAGTTCTCATGTATTGTAATGGGGAACTGGTCATTTAGGAAAATCATGTATCCTTTATGGATGAGATCTATCCACAGCCCAGAATTTTCCAAAGAATAAAATAGTGTCTATCTGGATTCAGTGAATTTCATTTCAAAAATCTAACGAGGGTTCCATGGTGGTCATTTTCATTTGTTTTGCTTCTCATTATTAATTTTCTTTTTATCTCCCTTATTCCCTTTTATTCCATTCATTTATTGTAAATAAGCTTGGTGGGAAGAAAATCCCATGTACTTCCCTTCTACTATGGAAGCCAGAAGCTAAATATATAACCAGCTCCAGTAATGGCTCCCAATGAATTACACCTTCTTGTACCCATGTAGTTGTGTCTCTCCTCCACACTGACTCTGGGCTTGACCAAGTGACTTACTTTGGCCAATAGGGCATAAGTAAATACGATGCAAGTAAGAGTCTTGAAAAGTTCTCATCCATTAGGTTACCCTCTCTTGCTTGCTCCTTTTAGAAGCCTTCCACGATGTGAAAAAGCCTAGGCGAGGATTATGAAGAGAGACTCTTGAACCAGTGGCTTCTTTGAAAAATTACCATTGGACATGGGGATGAGGCCATCCAGACCCAGAAAGTCCTCAGCTGATCTGTCTGTCCGCATTCTCTGTTACCCAACCTCTCATCGATTCTCTGAGCTTCTGAACAGTTTTCCAAGAAATTGCCTTTTACTAATTTAGCCAAAATTAGTCACTAATGCAACCAAAAACCCCAAATAACATCAGCTCTTGAATTGGGACTTTGAAAATGCAAAGGGATTACTTGAGAATAACACAAAACCACCATGAAAATATTTACATGGATTTACTTAGAAGTTATGAGTGAATCATATGCATATTTATTTAGTTTGGTTTATCAAATATTCCTTACCAGAGAATGGTTCATAGAACCTATTATGAAGTAGATGATGATATTAACTTAGCCACCTCTGGGTAGGAATCTGAGTATCCATTTCTCACTTACTTTTTACATATATTGTATGCAGCTCAGTCTAAAAGTTGTTCAAAGAATAATTACAATATTTGAAGACTTTGTGTCCTAAGCAGGATTTCTTTTCTGTTTAATTGAATGTAATTAACATAGAATATTGTATTAGTTTAAGGTGTACATAGCATTCCTCTTTATTCCTGTATTCTCTTGTACTTTTTTGTGTCTGTTTTTCTCCTTTGTTCCATGTTTCTACATTCTGTTCCCCATGCCATCAGGGGCACTCTGCTCCTGCAAATTTCACTATCTCAGTGCCCCCCGATGTTGTTCTAACATTTCCCCTGTGCTGTTGCTCTCCTTTCACATCTGCACTGAGCTCATCACCTGCTTTATGCTATTGGAAACTTAGTGTAAAATCCATATATAATATGTGAATTATCCTAAAAGATACAGCACATTAATTTTTCCCACCCATAGCTCTTCTCACAGGCTGAGCTGCATAATTATTGATAAATGTTTGTTTTTACCACTTTAAGGACAGTAGTTCATTGTCATTTTATTGTTTCAGTTCTAGCCTGAGGTTGATAGCTAAACTGTGGCATGTGTGCTTGTATGCAATTTATAGTGAGAAGATCTTGGCTCTTAAAGCTGGCTATCCCCACAAAGAGGCAAAGAATCATGGTGCTATTGCCAGGCACACTGCTTCATAGACAGATGATGCTCAATAAATTTTCATTGACTTGAAGTTCAATAAAGTAATTCTCCAAACTCAGAGAATTGGTCTTCATTCTAGAACAAAGGAACCCAGAGTTTCTGATATTATGTAACCACTTCCATGGTAAAAGAAAGTTATTCCCTTTTGATATACAGATAGGTATTCAGTCACAAAAGATGAGGAGCCATGGAAGACAGAAGAGGGCTATGAATTCTAAAATCCAAGAGAAAAAGAGACCTTGGAGGTTAAGTAACATTTCCCTTTTCTTGCACAGCAAACTCCACCAAAGCTATCACAATCTGTTCAAGACTATAAATTTGGTATTTTGTACATTAGAAGGTACATTCAACTGACAATGCTAGGAAATCCATTTTTACAACTTAACAATTTCTGTCAACATTTAAAAAATGTTTTCTGTATCCGTTTCTTGGGAGACTCATAAAGCTGGCTTTCCTGAGTGTTCTTGGTTTCTGCTGTTTGTTCATTCTTTAACTATTTTTTCCCTTCCATTTCAAGAAGAGCTGTTGGCCATTTTCTCACCTTCTTTGGCTTTGGCTGTGACGTTATGTGACTCCAATACAGTTAGGTGAGATTTTTATAGGCCCTCAAAGGCTAACAAAATAATAAATGTGGCAGTTCAAATAATAGCAATCATAGCAGGTCAAGCAAAAAAAAAAAAAAAATCCTTTGGACTGAGATTGACAAACCTCAACATGCTCAGAAAATTCTCTCCTTATTTTTAGCTTTTTTAAACTTTTTTTTTTTTTTGTATTGCATTGGGACATTTTCATTCTGTCTCAACTGTTAACTGATTCTTTTTCATTTAAATTTTCAGTGCATAGATTCTGCTAACTAAGAAAGGCTCAAATATTACTGCAGAAATGAATCCTTTTCCTTGATTATATTTTTTCTAGGCTCTTTCAAAGGATATCTATTTCTCTAATTACTCTTTTATAAATCAAGGTGTTAAAATGTCTTTGAAATGCTTTTTTATTTTGATTTTAAAAGTAATGTTTATTGCAGAAAATTAAGCTACAGAAAAGTGCAACAAAGACATCACAAGCATTATTTATTTTCCTAGTGATAGCTGGGTTGCCCTTTTATTTTGTATCCTTCTAGTCTTTTTTCTATGACTAGATATACACATGTACATGACATATATACAACTGAAATCATACTTTTTGATCAAGCAGTATGAAATATGATTTTCTTGACAATAAACATAAGGGCTTATAAAATTCAAGCAATAAAATTTCAAACGGAACACTTAGAATTAAAACATGACAGAAATATATCAAATTTCTATTGTTTGGATGGGAGTACATTTATTCCTTAGGTATAAATAGCTCTCGCTGTTTTGATGGGAGCTTGTCAAAAAACTAACTACAGCATATATTTGTATATATATTTGTGGCACTATACAAAACAAGAGATTTTGGATGGTGCTGCAAGTAATGTCCTAAGATCCATTTTGATACTTATTTTCCCAATGACTTTAAGGCCGCTTGCCTCTCAGCCCTCACCTGGCATACTTTCTCATGAAATTCAGCTGTTATGGACAGAACTGGTGGAAACACACAAAAATAACACTCACAACATTTTACCTTTTAAGCATAGCTTTATTCATTTTTTTCCATCCACGCTTGGAAATGTGGCCTCTGAAAGATAACAAGGTCTGGTTTCGTAGCATGCCATAGGCTCTCTCTGTCTCCCCCTCTCAGTGCTAACTCTTTTGTTTGTACAATATTCTTTTATTCTGAGCAATATAACATTTTAGTTCTTGTAATAAATGCCTTCATGTGAATCAGTTCAGCTAAGAGAATGTTATTAGACTGTGCTCCCAGGCAGCGCACCTCCACACGATCAATACAAAGCCGGGCCTCAGCTCATTCCCTCTTTGCTTAAATTCCCTGCAAATGTGCAAGAGAAGCAGCAGAGGGTGTCATCAATCACAGGCCACTGTGACATATGCTGAAACCTGACCAGGGCCGAGATGTTTTAATAAGGCATCCATTAAAACCCTCAAATAAATTGCAATTTGAAAACAGAACATAATACCAGCCAAGTTTTCCTCATCCATCTTGTGGCATGTCATGTAATGTAATTGCGTTGTTAATTTATCCAAGAACTTTCTCAGTACACTGTTTCGTTGGCACCATTTAATTTCCCTGTAGACTATTTGTGTGTGTGTGTGTGTGTGTGTGTGTGTGTGTGTGTGTGCGTACGTGCAAGTGAGACAGAGAAAAAGCGAGAGTGAACAATGGGGGGGAGAAAAAAAAAAGACAGAATCTGTTTATTTCTGTGTGTTTGTGTGTCTGTGTGTCTGTCAGTTCCTTGGAGGAAGCAGTCATGTTTCTGCTTAGCATGGCATTAGAGAGCTAGTCAGAAATTTGAAATGCCTGACGTTTTGTCAATGGCCTCTGAGCATCCCACTGCTGCCTGACCAGCTCTGGCCTACAGCAGGACCACCGCCTTCTCTGCTCAACGTGCCATTGGCTTCTGCCCCTCCAGAGTGGGATCATTCAGAGGGCCTGTGGATCTCATCAATAAATATTGACAGAAGTGTTCAGGGGCTCCTTAGGATGACCACGCAGTGACACTCAGGACAGTCCTGATTCTGGTTCCCTAGCTCTTGGGTTAGAAGTGAGAAGTTTTGATGAGCATAAGAAAAGTAAGAAGTTATAAATCAATAGGTGAGAATAAAAAAGTATTTCTCTGGAATAATGTCAAAGTGATTGCATTGTGTATTTTATATATATACTCTTTTTTAAGACCTTGAAGGAAAGATGCAGGCAGGCAAGGGCTCATATAGATTTCTTTGTCTTCTAAGCAGAAATCTAAAAAGAAGTAATGCAATTCTTCATGGAGGGCTGCATCAGCAGATTCTTCACCCGTATTTATTCTTCTAGGTTTGCTTAATTTGTTCTGTTTTTCTATAAGAGAAGCCATTGGAAGGCGGAGGGTAAATCCACCCCACACATCCCATCTATATCCAGGATGTCACAGGAACCATGATGCCAATCAAATATTGGTTTAAAACTGTGAAATGTCTTTCCTAGGCCTACTATTTTGAAGTGATAAGTTGTTGACCTAATGACAGAGGAGAGAAAATAGTGTGACAAAAAGGGGAAAAAAATGCACCATAAATTGACTTGTGGAGCTACTTTATGATAATAGAGTAAAATAGTTATTTGAGATCCCGTTTTCAAAAAAAGAGTTAAGTATAAAGCACATCAGTTAATAAATTAACAGCCACCCTCTCAATAGATCCTTGTGCCTAAAGCTGTGATATAAGTCGGCCCTTAGAACGTGGCGAAATTCTAATGTGCATCCTGCATACAAACCATTCTCCAAGGCTCCACCTGATCACTATGCAAACTATTAGACAATCACTAAGTATGAAAGGTGCCAGGGAAAGCCAAATTAGTTTCTGCTTTCTGCTAATGGATGACCTTTGTGATTTGGATCAGGGGTTGAAATTCACTTAGTCAGAGGCAGGAGAGCAGGGAAAACACCTAAAATCATTTTCTCTCCCTACAGAGGAGATGCCTGGCTACCACCTGCCCAATAAATGTCAATTGGGTTATTTTTTTAAAAATAAGCAGCCTGACTCAAAAGCATTTCATGCCAAGTGAAGAGGTGCAGGGCAATAGGAGTGAAAATACTTAAAAATATAAAATCAAAAAAAAATAAAGCATTTATATGTAACATAAAGCAAAACCATTAAAAATTAGAAACCAACCCATTATAAATTAGACATCAGAATGGTTAGTTTTTTCCTAGGCCTTTGTTAACACCTCAGTGTTTCTAGGTAGATTCTTAAATCTTTACTGAAATTTAAGCTGACACTATGCTTAGGAAAAATGATGTTTGGTTTCTCATAGCTGAAAATATTTTGAGGTTTAGCTGAAATTTGTTTGGAATTGGGAGTGTAATACCCCAAGCAACATTCAAGGGATCAGAACCAACAGGAACTGGAATATACAAAAATACTGTTTCTTTAGCTCCACGTGAGCCTGGGTTGCCAACTTTCACATGCTTCTAATGTTAGCTCAAGCTTTCTGGCAGTCCCATTGTAAGCTCCATCTCACAGGCATCCTCTGCTATTTTGGCATTTTAATGTTGGCCTTGCTGCTTTTTATTTCCCTGTCCAGGAATATAGTCATTTTAAAAACAGCATAATTATTATTGGATGTGCACTTTGTTTCTTAAGTTCCAGCTTGAGATGAATTCTTTCTTGCATTTAGCTATGACCCTGGAAATGCACAGAAGGAATAAAATATGAAAGACACCAAGGACATGGACCTTTAATTCCTCTTGTGTATTGCAAGGGCAAGAAGAAATGTCAGTTCCCAAGGTGATTATATAGTGCATGTTGGCAAGAATGGAGTAATTGTGTCCTACTCAGGGTGTGAGAAATGTATACACGGGGAGATAAAATTGTACGGGGACAGACAGTATAGGGTAAGCACATGTACAGCACAAAAGAATTCAATTGGGTGGATGACACAGGTCTTTGGCCTTTGTGGAAATCAATGAACTGCTGTTTAGGTGTCTTTTTCAAAGCACAGGGTTGTTGAAAGGATACAGCCTTGACTCTGATCCACTGAGGCTTGCTCAGTTAACCCTAGGATATTTTTAAGAAAGTTGATTTGCTTTTCTTTTTGATTCCCTTTTCTCTCGGCTTCCTTGAGCTAATTTACAATTCCTGCATCTATTGCTGCCTTTAGCTATGAGTGCCATTATTCAGCTACCCTTTTTGTAATTAAATTCTGCTTGAATTGCTTATAGGCCTAACCTCCCTCCTTAACTTCTATCTGTGACCTCCTGTTTCTAAGTTAGTTAGTGACATTGTATTGGACACACCATGAATAACCTTTCCTGGCTGCTAAGATACCTGGGTCTGAATTCAATTTGAGGTTTCAATCTTTGCACAAAATTCCCTGCAAACTTGCATGCAAATTCAAAGCCTGATCCATAAAAATCTTCTAGCAATATCATTCTAATTTCAGAAGCCTGGTGAGATGAAGCCATGTGTTATGTTATAAACACCCCAACAAAAGAACTGTGATCTTACCATGTGATTTTTCCCCCCAACGTAATTTTGTAAATGTTGTTGATTCTGCCTCACCATTTGGAGACTCTTGCATGTGTTACTCTTCCAAATTCCCTGCTTTAAAATTCCCCAGGGCCCCATAAGTGCTGGGTTTCTTAAAGAAATAGGTTACCCTTACCCCTACCCCCCACACTCCCCACTCCTCCAAAAACAATCCCCATACAAAAGGGCCAATAAGCTAACTCAGCCGCATACAATGATATTGTGAAGAAAACCTCAGGAGAAAACCATTTAAATTTCGTGGCATAAATCTGAGCTCTTGGCCAACCTTCCATTAGCAAGTAGCAAGCACAAGTCTCATGCTAATTCTCCACCAAACCTCGAGTTTTATGAAAGCTACATTTTATCTGTTTGATTATTTGCAGCCACTCGAGAGTTGGAAAAGGAATATTAGCACCACTCACATTTTATTGTGGGAGTCACAGTACTTGGTTGACCCCCTTTTCAGGTCCTATTGAATTTCCTATACAAAGGAAATGAAAATGTTTTATATTTAATACAGCAGCACATAACGAGAGGCTTAGTTATTACACAGAGAGCTGCAATTTTCTGCCTTTGTTTCAGCTATTACCGTGGAGCTGAAATTTCCAAGCACATTTTTTATGATTTGTTTATGGCGGGCTTTAGAGATGACAGCAAGGGGGAATGCCACCTTTAAGCTGCTACCTACACTACAGTAAAGGGCTTTCTGTTTGTACTTACGTCTCTCACAGAGGAGTGGTCCAGCTTCTTACTGATGTCCCAGTTTCTTGCAGACAGGTCAATTAAAAAAGTTGAAGAAAAAAGTGATCTGGAAGAAATCATAGATTGAATCAAGCATTTTACTGATTTTAGTCCCACGTCCTCTGAGATTATCCTGCAGGGAGAGCTCCAGCTGGGCTCTTGGCTCATGCCAGGCCCTGGGGTTAAGCACTTCATCTTTATTATTCAATTATTACAATGATGACAGTGAATAACAAGTAGGTACTCTTAGAATTATTAACCTCTTTCTATAGATGAGAAAACTGAGGTTTAGGGAAGTTTTCTAACTTGTCTAATGTTGCCAACTAGGATTGGAACCTGGTCTGATTCCAGAGCCTGCTCCTCCCTATTTTTTTCTGGAAACAATAGTCCTTTATTCTGTTTTTTAAAATTTCCTTGCTGCTGCTTTAACACTTAATATTACTTTTTCTTTCTTTTTAAATCACTTTCTTTTAAAAAGTAGTGTGTATTAAACACATAACCTTCAGCTAGATTCACCAGTTCTGGCAATTCGTTTTCTTCTCTCTTCGCACTGCACAAACACATACGTGTATATATATACACACACACTTATGAATATATTTCTATTTATTTTACATGACTAAACCATCTGAAAGTTAGTCATTGTGATACTTCTAAAACTAAGAACATTCTTCCATTTAACCACAGTGCCATCACCATACCATAAAAATAAACACTAGTTCAGTAATTTCATCCACTATCCAGTCCATGTGCCATTTTCCAAAAATGCCCCCAAAGTGACTTTTATTATTTATATTATTTTCGACCCAGGGTCTAATCAAGGAAGAGCTTGCCCTCTTGATTTCTCTACCTACAGCCTCTCTTGAACACTGGATGGTAGAGTAAGATCTTTGCAGGCTAAAAGAATTAAGCACAAAAGCTTGTGCCTAAGTACAGCTGTTGTATTGATTTATATATTATCACAGTAGATCTGTACATTTTAAAGGCCCTTTCCACTCTGACATTCTTGGAACCTGTGGTGCTGTGACCCTGGTTATCTAAAGAGTGGAATAATGAAATAATCTGATGATTCCCTAAACTATTCTACAGTCATTTAGTCTCAGAATTACTTATAGTTGCCATATTTAGCCTGATTCTATCTTGTCATTGCTTAAAGGACTTTAAACTGGCCTCAGGAAATTAGTTCCTCAATAGGTAACTCCTGACCCTCCAGGATTCAAAAAGTCATTATTTTGAAGGAGAATAAAAGGAACAAAAAGGAGTAAGAAGCCAGAAATGGGGGAGAACTAGGGTGAGAATGTGAAGAAAAGAGCAATCAGAATCAGGATGCTTAAATTCATAATTACAAACACATAGTAATATTCGCCAAAATATATTGAGTGGTTAGCATGCCTGGCAGAATTATGAGGATTTTAAATGTAGTATTTCATTTAATCCTTACAAATAATGTTCCAAAATAGGTTACTATTACCCCTTCACCATTTTATGGAGGAAGTATGGAGTACCTTGTCGAAGGTCACCTAGATAATCCAACGCAGCTGTGCTCAAACCCACACGGAAAAGGGAGGGAGGGAGGGAAGAGGAGGAGCTAAGGCACGGTGACCCTAGCAGGGCTGCGTGGTCAGCCTCTGCTCCTATTGTGCCCTGTCTTCCCACAAGCTCTTAGTTAACGCATCCTGTCACTGGTCGAGAATCTTAATCTTTCTCTGTGTCTGCTACCACTGCTTTAGTTCAAGCCAACTCCATCTCTTAACCAGATGCCTGCAATAACTCTTGACAGACTCCCTGCCGCCAGCCTCTCCCTTTCTTTAGTCTCTGCTCCACAAAATGGTCAGAGTGTTCTTCCGGGTGATCTTTCTCAACGTGTTACTCCCTTGTTTGAAATTCTTTGACTGTTCATCACTTAGACCAGTGGTTGTTATCCTGCCCACATGAAAATCACCTGGGGAGCCACTGGTGGCCAGGGCTCACCTCAGATTCTGGTTTGATTTTTCTATGGGGGCAGTTTTCCCAGAAAAAAACACAAGACACCCAGTTAAATTTGAATTTCAGGTAAACAAATACTTTTATTGTAGGTATGTTCTAAATACTGGACATACTTTTTAAAAAATTGTTTATCTAAAATTCTGATTTAACTGGGTATTTTATATTTTTATTTGCAAAGTCTGGCTATATGTTTGTGTATATTGTGAGGGAGCCAAACGTAAGTATTCTTTTAAAATCTCCCCAGATAAATCTTGTACAGAACGGAAACCACTGGCTTACAGGAAAAAATCTGAATAAAATAATATCTAAATGTCTTCCTATGGCATAAAAATTCCTTTAGACTTTGGCCTCTGCCTCCTTTCCAAGTCTCACCCCTCCTTACACCCAGTCCTGTATACTTTATCTCCAGGCCTTTGCACATGCCCTCTCCCAAGCCTTTCTGGGCTGTTTGATGAACTCCCAGTCGTCCTTTATGACGCAAATCTGACTCCTCTAGGTAAAGCGAACTGCATGGTCTTCTCCATTTCTGCAGAGTTCTGCACATGCGTCTACTGTTCTGACTCCTCGTGCTACTAACCGTTGTATGCTTGCCTATCCACTTTTTACCAAGCACTGTATTAGTCACTTCACATTAGGCTCAAACTTACATCAGTTTTGTGCAGAGTAACGTGTATTAACATGTTTAACCTTAGTATATTCTTAAAGAATAATGTATCAAATACAACATATACTAGAATTGTAGTACATTTCTCCCAAGACTTTTTCTTCCTCTCCTATCCACCAGCCAATTGAACAGAACAAAACAAAGCACTGTAGACAAACGCTTGTCTCCATGGCTTTGATATTTTAAAAGATGTTTATATGTCTCATCTCCCAGTGACAACTTCCTAGTGGTACTACAATTTTCCTCAATAACATTTTAGATGTTATATGCTAATTTATATAAAGCCTTGTTAATTACATTAAATGTAATTAAAATGGTGACATATTTGGTATTATGTATTTTGATGTATTTTCCCCATATGTAACACTGTTAACACTTCATATAGTAAAGTCCCATTAATTTGGATCTATTAATAGATTATGATTTGGAAAAAGATTGTGTTGTGGTTACTTCTCATACTCAGTTTTCATTGTATCAGATGACTTCTTTTGGAGTTGGAAACAGGAAGAAATGTCTGCTGTTTCATAGTCTCTAAGTTAAAACCTAACATAGATTTGCAGCTAAGCAATAAGAGAAAAGCCCTCTAAAGAAGGAAAATCAAGTGATCATACTTGTCCCAAACATGTCATTCATGTTTGCATTTCCCATTTGGAAGGCAGATGGAAGCTTCAGAGCAGAATGGTGACTTTTCCTACTTGAGCTCTGGGATCTAGAGAAGCTACTGACAAGATAGATTTTTGGTAAATTTTTGTCAGCTGCTCTATGACCTCATAGCATTCCTCATCATTTTACAAAGCAACCCAAAGTTTGCAACGTGACCTAAATTTTTGGTTACATGGGCGTGGTATATTTCACTTCTCTGTAGCAGGGAAATAATGTCCTGCTTTATTGAGCTTTTTCCCTGTTGGGGGATTTCCTGTTTTCATCTGGTAGTGGATAATGGCCACTTTCTTACATGTACTTGTAGGCAGTGTCAGGCTTCTCCTGCCTGATGTTAAGCCTTTCTAACTTCACTTGTTGGTTTAATGCCTGCCTCCTCACTAGGTGGTGACCCCCTTAAAGACAGTGGCTGACATTTACTCTATCCTAGTGGCAAGTATCGTGCTACCACAAACCAGGTTTTCAGTATGTTAATTCGCTCAAAAGCTGACATGTGACATTTGCTGGAATACAAACTGAAACTAACAATGTTAGTTGTCATTAACTCAAAATAACAAATCAACAAACGATTGCATTTTAATCATGAGAATTTGAAATATTCAATGTAAAGTACCTAATAAATTGCTTAGCAAAAATCAGATACAGTGCATACAATTGTTAGTAGGAGTAGACAGTACAGTGGATTTGCATGCAAAACTCTGCAAGAATAGTGAGAACTACACATTCATTTTGCCTAGGGAAGTCAGATTTTGGTCTTAAAGGAAGAATGGAGTTCATCAAACAACTCAAAGGAAATCCCAGGCTTGGGAGACAGCATGTGCAAAGACATGAAGATAAGAAAAAATAGGGTATTTAGGAAGGTAGGTGTGATGTGTGTGGAGGGACAGAAGAAGTGAAACTTAAAGGCAATAGAAAATGAAGATATACAAAAGGCCAACAGGTACATAAGTAGATGCTGGACATCACTAATAATTGGGGAAGTGCACATCAGAAGCAGTATGAGGTATCACCTCATGCTTGTTAGGATGGATCTCAACAACAAGACCAGAGATAACAAGGGTTGGCAAGGAAGTAGAAAAAGGGAACCCTTGTGCACTGTTGGTCAATAAATTAGTGCAGCCACTATGGAGAACAGCATGGAGGTAACTCAAAAATTTAAAAAACAACTATCATATGATCCAGCAATTCCACTTCTGAGTATATATCCAAAGGAAATGAAAACATGACCTCAAAGAGAGATCTTGCACTCCTCATTCATTGCAGTATTCATAATAGCCAAGACATGGAAACAACCTAAGTGTTCATTGATGGATGAATGAATAAAGAAAATGTGTTTTATACACACACACACACACACACACACACACACACACACACACACACACACTAAAATACTATTTTTCAGCCATGAGAAAGAAAAAGAATCCTGCCGTTTGCAACAACACGTCGATGTGGACCTTGATGACATTCTGCTGAGTGAAATAAGTCAGAGAAAGACTAATACTGTATAATACCACTTATACGTGAATCTACAAAAACCAAACTCAAACAGAATGGTAACTACTTAGGGCATTGAAGTGGGAGAAATAGGAAGGTGTTGGACAAAGGATACTGGTTATAAGATCAGTAAGTTCTGGGGATCTAATATACAGTGTGATGATTATAGTTAGCAATACCATATTATATACTTGAAATTTGCTAAGAGAGCAGATCTCAAAAGTCTCAGCACATAAGGAAATGGTAATTATGGGACATGATGAAGATGTTAGCTAATGCAATAGTCATATTGTGCAATATTCAAATATATCAAATCCATGCATTGTATGCATTAAACTTATACAATGTTATGTGCCAGTTAACTCAAAGCTGGGGGGAAAAATGAGGCAGCGTTCAAACTCAGAAGGACACTTTATGCCACAATAAAGAAGTTGGATATTACTTCATACTTTTTTCTATAAGCTAGTGATGTTAACCTGCATGCACACTCGACTTAACCTGTATGTATTTATTCACTAAATGATTAAACACTGATCTCTTTTTAGACCCAGAGAGTCAATTTTTATATGAATCATCTGCTTAATACCCTGATTTATTTTAAAATGAATCTGTTAGAATAGTAAATTTCATTTACATTTGTGTAGTACGTTATACCTTTCAGAATAGTTTTCAAAGAAAATGTATTTTGACCCTCACAACAGCTTGTGAAATAAAGATGGTGTTAAAATTACAAAGAAAAAAAGTTAAATTACCTTTTGATTGGATATCAAAAGCAAGAGTACTAATAACAGACCATCTCCTGTCTCGCTGCTCATTCTTACCTAGTCTTTTTTTCCAGCTTCATTGAGATATAATTGACATGTATAAGTTTAACATTTTTCTTTCTCATTTTTTCCAACTTGAAATGTAACTGACATACAACATTATATAAATTTAAGGTGTACAGCATAATGATTTGACTTGCATACATCATGAAATGATTACCACCATAAATTTAGTGAATTCTTATTGTCTATTGAACATGGAAGGAACTATAACACAAGCAACACACAGAATATTTTATTTTCTTAGTAGTTGATCTGGGGATTCTTTGAAAGGAAGTGTCCATGCTTGTTGAGACACTTCCATGATGAGCCTGAGACTTTTAAAGAGCATGATAACTTCCAATTTGTTTTCTAAGACTAGTAGGGTCTGATCATGGTCAGGTCTTTGGTTTAAATGAATTATATTTGGGGATATAATTTTGATCCAGGTAAATTTCTCTGTATAACAGAGAGGAGAAGAGTTCAAGGTTGGAGGTTTATCATGTCTGGGGAAAAAGAAATAAGAGCCAAGAAGACTAGATCACATGGGAAGAAGAGACTGTTCAATCTTGTACCAAAAAGAAATAAGACTAAGAGCTGTGTCTAGGGTTGATAGCTTTAAAATGTGATTGGAATCCTCCCTTGCACTTCCCTAAGTCATATTCATTCTTGTACTTTTCTCACTGACAATTATGTATGGAAGTAAAAAATGAGGATGGAAGGATACCTATTTTTGGGTGCCATAACATAGTCTTTCAGATTAAGGCAATCTACATGCAATGTAAAGACCATGTATTTTGAAACAAGGCAAACATATACTAGCTGTGTGACTAAGGAGATCTGTTTCCTAAAGTGGGATGATAACTGACACATGGGATCATCGCAAGGTATAAAGTAGTAATAAACGTAAGTACGGAAGCTGGACTGAAATTGATACTCTCTAGCATGCAATAAATTATTGATGCAAATAGATTCATCTCAATTAACAGCTCCTAGAAACTCACATACTGATGTCAAGGGACCCTTGGAGCTGGAAGCCACGACATACTAGTCCTGGACAAAATGAAACAGTCTAGGTTCAGTGAGCCAGTTGTATGTCATAATCTCCCCCTACCTCTATCAATCTTTATATGGTCTCCACTCTCATATTTTTTTAGACAAGGATTAAAATCTCATTTACACGAAGATTTTAAGATACAAGTGGCTTGCAAGGTTCAATGGTATCTTTCCAGGGGTTGAAAGAGCATTTTATGAGTGATAAAAGTAAAGTGGATCTTTGATAGTGGAATTTCAGGCATCAAAAGCTGAGACCGTGGGACTGAGAAACACTTCAAGCCCTTGAAATCATGCCAGGCTGATAGTCCCTTTACTCTACTTGTGCTTGAGGGCTGCACGGTTCCCTTGCTAAGATCACTTTCAGGGAGTCTCAGAGTCCTATAACCTAGCAACATTTGTACGGGGTACATGTACTTGGAAGGCATGCCTGTCCAAAGTGCGTGGCAACAATAGTTTTAAGGAAATTAATTTCCTGGTCTTCAACATCCACATGAACTTTTGCCTGGTAGTGGACCTGTGGCTGATGTGGTCTCCTGGTTCTTTTTTCATATCTGCTCTTTAACAATTGCCCTCCTACTTTATAAGAGAAAGTCATGCCCCTCACCATTTTGGCCCCATGTGTAAAAAGGTCCAGCATACCAAAAGAAGGGGTATTTTTAAATACTGTTTGTCTGTGAAGCCTTATGTAACCAAAGTGCCAAGAGAATGAAGGGTGACATTAGAAAGGGGTGGTTTGGCCCAAGATGATATATTCTAATTCAAGTATATTTGTAAAGTAGGCAACAAAGGCTGTATTTTCTTCCAAGAGTATTTTTCCTTTGTGAACCACTGTCAAAGAATGAATGATTATCATTGGGGAGACCTTTGGGTGCAAAGCAAAGAGACTGGAAGAAATACGGAGGTGTCACGAGGTAACAGATACATGGCAAATCTCTGTGCCTGACCT
Source organism: Camelus bactrianus (assembly GCF_048773025.1). Lineage (NCBI taxonomy): Eukaryota > Metazoa > Chordata > Mammalia > Artiodactyla > Camelidae > Camelus > Camelus bactrianus. Next base: position 68,588,259 of record NC_133544.1, read on the forward strand.
GTCTTTATAAAACCTACCTACCTACTTGCTTACCTATTTAATATATCATAGAGCTAGAATTCGGCAGTGAAATGTTGTAACAGGCCAGCACTTTTCTTTCTGTTTAAAGTAAATGTGATTTGATTGATTGGTTAGACAATGAGAACTGGCTTTGCCAAGTAGGTTAAATGGTGAACATTTTCCAAAAATGGAATAAACTAAATCATCAGCTCTAAGTTTTGACAAAAATATATCTGATGCAAGTGATAAGATGAAAGCATTTTATTTAAAAATACGTTGGCAAAGATGTATTGAAATTAATGATATTTTTATTTTCCTAACCTTCTTTTGAGTGTATCAGGACTTATACAAAGTGCTTCAGAGTAAGAGTGGCAGGAATAATTAATAGTTATTAGATAGGTATTGATAAAGACTTCTTGGTATACTTCCCAGAAACTGAGGCAATGGATGATTCTAATGACTGGGTGACAAAGCCTTTTGCAAGACAGTTTGTTTATAATTCTTTGTTTTCAGTAAAATTGAAGGAGCACCTAGTCAAGTTGTTAGCTGATAGAAAACTAGAAATACTTTTTGAGGATAGATCACTATATGATATCTTGTATATAACTCAGAGGAATGCCAAGAACTGAGTGACAATGCTGTAATAAAATTCTTTCCATTTATATCCACCTATTTGTGTGCACAGGGTTTTGCAGTGTTTATATCTATAAGTGAGGAAAGAAATAGAATTGATGCTCAACTCTGTTACATTCCGGCAGTAATATCCATCCATAAACACATAAATCAATTGAAAATAAAACCAGCCCCATCCATCTCATTATGAAATGCATTTCCAATGAAATTTATCATATGTAATTATTATTTACCCAGGTTTATGTCTTATTTTCTGCTCTCTTCATCTTTTGTTTACTAATACTAATACTATTTATAATAATAACCAAATCAGAAATACTTTTTGTAGAGCCTTTGGGAAATAAATAAGACTTTAATTTATACACATTTTTCTCACAGAGAAGTAACATAGAACAATCGATAAAAGATCTTCACAGATAAAAATGTGTGTATTAGGATAAAACTTAGTTGGGATATTGGAGTAAACATGCAATTTGAGGACAAAGGAAAGCTATAAAATTCCCAACTGTTAAAGGCAATCTCATTTATGTTTTTTAAAGTAGATTATGGTAGATTAAAATTCCAGAAGTATTTAGGGATTTTGTTTTTTAAATGCCAATATTCACAGCAAACCGGAAAATTTTATACTTTCTCACTGTTTAATTTGTTATGAATAGATTTTCATAATTACTTCAGGAATCATGAGAACAACAACAACAAATTTAAATGCTGTAAAGAGGAAGAGACAGTTGTGAAACTGAGTCGTCATCTTTTTCCCATTAAGTGAGGTTCTCTGGCTACAGCCAGGTCCTCACCCAGCTGCTTGTAAAAGCATCCACGGTGTCACTTCTACTAGGAGAAGGTGCAAGAAAAATGCACCTACGTAGCCATATACCAGCACATTTTTAGAGGTATCAAAGAGGGACCAAAACATGATTTCTCATGCAATTATTTTACATTAAGATACAAATATTGCTCATGTAGAAGCTTAGACCCCAAATGTTCACTGTTTAGAAATAGTGCACATTGAATTTTTATGAAGACACTTCCCTACTCAGTTCCTTTATCATTCTTTTCCAGTGGAATCCAATGAACATGACTGATCTAAAGTTTAATAGGGATTTGGCCACAATCCAAATAGACACTAAGCAAGGGGAACCTGGGACGTGACACCATGCTGACTCCACAGAAAATCCCTTTGCTCCTATTAAGACTAGTTGATTCAGGAGTTAAGGATGAGCAGCTAAATTTTATCCAGATGTACTAGGAGATAGCATTTTCACGAATACAGATGCAGCTAGAAGTGGGCACCGAGAAAGATTTTAAAGACTACAACAAGATATATGAATAATGAACCAAATGATTGTAATAATTACTATTTTAAAAACTAGTAGCCAACCATTTGAGGTGTTACACTGTGTTTGTCCTACATGCTTACCAGCACTGTTCTGAATGCATTATACCCTTGTTACCCAAGGTAATCCTCACAACAAATCTGAGCTACACAACTAGCACCCTTGTTTTACAACTGAGGAATTCAAGGTACAGAGAGGTTAAGTAACCTTCCAAAGGTCACCCAGCAAATAAGTGTCAGAACTGGGGTTTGGACTTAGTCTGTGTGGTTGTAGAGCCTTCCACTTAACCCCTCTATTACCCATTACTTTAATGAAAACTCTACTGCCACAGACAAAGAAATTTATATTCTTGAAGGTGGGTTTTTAAAAATATGGCAAGGGCAGATGGAGGAAGGGGTTTGGGATAGTTTGGCCCTCTGCCTAGAATTAAACATTCGCTAATTTTCTTTTGCTCTCCACTGTTTCTAAGTAAATTGCTATACACACTTAAATTTTATTATCATACTTTCTATCTGACATGCTGTGCAAGAACACCATGATTTAGAATATCTTAATAACAACTCAAAGAAAGAGACTTAAAAGTAATGTTCAGAGAGAAAACAGATGGCCACCAAGTGCAAATTCTGAATGCATATTTTTGTATGGGGAGTAGATGTGGTTGGTAAAAGGTTATGCTGATAAGCAAAATGTTCTTGTATTGTTATGAGCTTATTATTTAAAATTATTTCTGAGATCTGTAAAGTTGTTTAAATAGTACCCAAAGGAGATTCTGGCAAAATAAACTCCAAATCATCCTTAAGATGATTTGACTTAAGCAGATTATTGACACTCAGTTAAAAACTCAAAAATAAAATGTCACCGAGAGGATAGAACAACGGCCGTTCATTTAAGGCTTGGCCATTAGCTCATATCTGAAAATACCGAGGTACTTGTATAAACCTGGACTCCACACGGAAGCTATTTTTAAAATCCCTATGAACTTCCTGGGGAAAAGCCCAGCAAATAGGGCCAGGAAACTTGAATCCAGGATCCAAACTCTTGAGGCCTCTCTGGGTCACCTTTGAACCCTGTGTTGCTATTTCCCCAGTGCAGCACACCCTCCCCACAACCCTTACTACCGCTGGCTGGAGTCTCAGCTTCACACGGGTTCGTGCCCCAGTTCAAGAGCCCCACTGTCCTTTGCTTCACCCTTTTTCTGGATGACAGCTGTTTCCTTCCGTTTTGGCTGTGGAAATAGTAATTTTGGATTTAAAAAAAAAAAAAAAAGTCATCTTCAAAATCCCCTACACAATTCTACAAAAAGGATTTATTCCTATTCCAGGTCTGGCCTCGTCAGTGTTATCCTCCTAACCCAGCTGTAGTGATGTACTGCTCTGGCTGCCTGCCATAAGCAAAATTCTACCTCAGGACATCCTGCTGGAGGCAAAAGGCCAATCTGGCCTGTTTCGCAGCAGCTGGGTTGACAAACCAGTACCCTAAGGACGACGACAATAGCATATGTGTGTATATTTAGAAACACACGTACACTACATGTGTGCTTGTGTGTGTGTATACACACATAGAAAATAACTATGCCACATATGCTCTGTTTGTATACACATACATGTATATGTGTCCCCAGAGTCCAGATGTGCTGTACACCTACTTCTAGTCTAATATGAAGTCCATCTGCTTCCTACCTTACTTTTTGTCCTTCTGAGTCTAAAAGGATGCTGCTCACTCTTCAGCGTACTCTCAGAGCACAACTCTCTCCTTCTGAACTGGGTTGAAGTGTTTTCACTTTGGGAATCCTTAAAGTACTAACATACCTTCTGACTTGCAAGTGGCAAGTGTAATGTTAAACATTATGCTTTGTATTTCTGGGTTACCCATTCACACATCATTTTATTTTTCTAAGCAAGGAAAGGAAATACCAATCCAAATAGATATCAACATAAACCTCAACCTTCCAGACCTGAAGGTTTAACATGGATTTCCCTCTACTCTATAAATCACTGTCCTAGATTCTACTAAATCTGGCTAAGCAAGTTCTATCAATATTTTGTCTGACAACACAGATGCAGTTTGGAAACAAGTGAAGGGAAAAAAAGGTTACAAGTCCTGGAGATTTTTGGACGTTTCTCTAAATCTCCTATGCAATTAGATAACTCAAATTTGGATGGATTTTAACAGATTAAAACAAGAATTGTAAAGAAGCCAGAATTTCCTCTAGAAGAATTTTTATTCAAAAAGGGTCTGGGATAATTGTGTACCAAAGACAGCAATGTGTTCTTTAAACAAAAAAATAGTGGAAAGCAAAGGTTATGGCCAGAAAAATGAAAAACACCTAAAATATATCTTTTGAGATAAAAATAAGATTATTTAAATGTGTAAATATAATATATTATAACTTAAATATCAAAAGAAGTCAAATAACTTTGAATGTATTCGGTGATTCCTAAAACACTGTGCAAGTCAACACAAGGCTCTCCTCTAAATATCTTTTTTTATTGCTCTAAATTTAGCAACCCTTTCTATTTGAGACTATAATCTGATGAGGAATCATTTTGTTCTGGATTTTTTCATCCAGAAATAACTTACAACAGACTTTTGGCTTCAATGAGGCACAGGGTTTGAATCTCATCCGTGTGCCTGTTTTTTACTCCAGTGACAAAATGAAACGAAATGAAATGGAGTTTCGTTCAAATGGCATTTCAGGTGATTGTGCACAGAATAGTTCCATTTGGGACAGAATCAAAGTGAGAAATTTTAGAGAGAGAGAAACGTGAAACACTTGAGGAATTGAGCAATTAAAAATGAATATAGAAATAGTTGCTCATTTGTGAGTACAGCAGAAACACGGTACAGGATGACCAAAAGAGTGAGTCAGGGAAAGTTGGAGGACGTGAGATTTCGATTTGGATATTATACCCTAGTGATACCCATCCTTTCTTATGGCAATTGTCATAAAATGGAAAATCTCTCACTTAATCATACAGAGTGAACTAAAATTCACTTGCGCAATGTCAGTCCTGCGTCAGCTCTCCTGAAAGGCACTTCCGACCCTCCGATAGAAGCAGCCATTCCCTCTTCTGTGCTATTTCTGTGCGTTCTGTGTACCTGGATTGTTGCGTCACCCTCTGTTGTGATTTTGCTTTTGAATGGTGTTTTCCTGTACTTGACTGAGAACACCCTGAGGGTAGAAACTATCTGAATCCCACTACTGTGTCTTACTCAAATGTTTTATGAATTGATGGCTTGATAATGACTGATGAATAGGTAACAATATTAAGCTGAATACATGGCACTAAAAGTGAAAAGACTATTCGAAGATACTTTCTACGTGTCTTGCACCGGAGCTTTATCTAATTACCTTTCCCATCAAGTGCATTTCAGAGTAATGATTCTGAATAACACTTCCTGGAAAAGTTCCTTTTTCCCTTTCTATAAGGTTAGAAGTAAGGATTCTGAATAACATTTCTGAAAAATTTTCTTTTTTGATATCACTACATAAGGTGTTATGAAGTAATTTAAAGAATTTCATCTTCCTTCTCAAAATAAATCCCTACAGTGAAATGAGGACCCACCAGGGAATGTTAGTGGCTAGGTAAGAACTGCTGACTAGATCTTAGACAAATTGTACAGGTGCTATGAAATCCAAACTCCATGGGTAATATTTAAAATATATCAAATCTGTTTTCTCTATCCCATATTCATAGTTTATTTATGATATACATCATAGCCAAAAATATTCTAAACAAAACTGAAAAAAAAAAAACTTTCACCTATCTTGGTAGCTAACTTTTGAAGTAGCATATAAAGTGCTATAGCATTAGAGAAACTGATTTTGACCTGAGTTTTTGACCCATTAAACAATTTTTATTACTTTGGGTGCTATTTTAAAAGGGATTGTTTCTTTACTTTCTTTTCCTGTTGATTCATCATTAGTGTAAAGAAATGCAACTGATTTTTGTACATTAATCTTGTAACCTGCTACCTTGCTGAATTCTTTTATTAGTTCTAGTGGTTTTTGTGTGGAGTTTTTAGGGTTTTCTATATATAGTTTCGTGTCTGCATATAGTGACAATTTTACCTCTTCTTTTCCAATTTGGATCCATTTTACTTATTTTTCTTGCCTGATTGCTGTGGCTAGGACTTTCAAGACTATGTTGAATAGAAGTGGTGAGAGTAGACAACATTGTCTTGTCCCAGATTTTAGTGGGAAGATTTCCAGTTTTTCACTGCTGAGTACTATGCTGGCTGTAGGTTTATCATAAATTAATTTTATTATGTTGAGATATGTTCCCTCTATACCCACTTTGGTGAGGGTTTTTATCATAAATGGGTGTTGAATTTTATCAAATGCTTTTTCTTCATCTATTGAGGTGATTATGTGGTTTTTGTCCTTTCTCTTGTTGATGTGGTGTACTACATTGATTGATTTGCATATGTTGAACCATCCTTGTGTTCGTGGGATGAACCCAACTTGATCATGGTGTATGATCTTTTTTATATGCTGTTGGATTCTGTATGCTAATATTTTGTTGTGGATTTTTGCATCTATGTTCACAGTGATATTGGCCTATAATTCTCTTTTTTGGTAGTGTCTTTGTCTGATTTTGCTATCAGGGTGATGGTGGCTTCTTTGAATGAGTTTGGGAGTACTCCCTCCTTTTCAATCTTCTCGAAAAGTTTGAGAAGGACTGGTATGAGTTCTTCTTTGTATGATTGGTAGAATTCCCCAGTGAAGCCATCCAGTCCTGGACTTTTGTTTGTAGGGAGGTTTTTTATTGCTAATTCGATTTCATTTCTAGTGATTGGTTTGTTCAAGTGGTCAGTTTCTTCTTGATTCAGTCTTGGTGGACTGTATGTTTCCAGAAACTTGTCCATTTATTCTAGGTTGTCCATTTTGTTTCCATACATTTCATAGTATTCTCATATGACATTTTGTATTTCTGTGGTATTGGTTGTAATGTCTCCATTTTACTTTCTTATTTTGTTTATCTGTGATCTCTCTTTTCTCTTCTTCTTTATGAACTTGGCCAGAGGTTTGTCAATTCTGTTTACTCTTTCAAAAAACCAGCTCTTTGTTTGATTTCTATTTATTTTAATCTCTATTTTATTTATTTCCTCCCTGATCTATTATTTCCTTCCTTCTGCTGACTTTCTGTTTTGTTTGCTCTTTTTCTAATTCTTTTAGCTAGTAGGTTAGATTGTTTGTTTGAGATTGTTCTTATTTGAGGAAGGCCTGTATCACTATAAACTTCCCTCTTAGGACTGCCTTTGCTGCATCCCATAGAATCTGTGTGGTTGTGTTTTCATTATCCTTTGTCTCAAAGTATTTAATTTCTTCTTTGATTTCATCATTGACCCATTGGTTTTGTAGTAGCATGTTTAATCTCCATGCTGTCATTTTTTTTATCCTTTGTTTTTCTGTAAACAATTAATTTTTAGAGTTTTGTGATATTCATGTATATAAAATTATGCCCTTTTATTTGCAATACACTGTTTGTTTATAAAACATTCCTCTCCAGTTCTCTTGTATGTTTGCTGGAAATTGGGGGGGGAAATGGTAGACATTTTACTGATAATGTCCTGGACTTTTGTTACTATTCCAATCACCACTACTCAGAACAAATATTTCATCACTATTTATTGAACTATGTTTCACCCAATGTTATGCAATAGTTAGCTGCAAAATTAATTAAACTCTAAGTTTTCTTTCCAACAAAATGCCATAGTACAGGTCATTTGATCTTCAACTGTGATTTGTAAACTTAAATCTGTATAGAAATCTGTGGGGGGTTTTTGGTGGGGTTGTTTCCAAATAGAAAAGACAAAAAACCCAAATATTCAAGAAAAAAAACAAATATTCAAGAATCAGAACTTAATGAGTTCTCAACACTGCCTGCCAGCTCAGTCTTCTTATCTGATATACAGTGATTCCAGGTTTCCACTACTTCCCTCAAGATCATACTCTGCAGCCTCTCTTCTCAAATATGCTCACCTTTTAACTCTGCCAAGTTTATGGGCATCTTATTCCCTTCACCTCTCAATCTTGATCTAAGAAGATTCTATCCTCTTGCTCAAGGCAGGAAATGGCAACCTACATTGCAGATTGCATGGCTAGCCCTACATCAGTCTCTAATCCCTCAAAGACTTCTGTTGTAGTGTAGATCGGATATTTACCTTCAGTCTCAACTTTCACCAACATATTGATGTTTTTATTTCTTTAAAACTTTAAAAGTCATCCACCTTCTGCACTACCACTCTACTTACCTTCATTGATGAAGTATTTGAAAGAATAGTGTGTATTCCATCACTTATGTTACTGTCCATCTGTTTGATCCTGGGACACATTGTGATAAGTTTTCCGATACCATTAATCCAAAAAAAATTTTTTAAAGCCTCACCACCATGGTAAGTACAATGGTTGCTTTTCAATTATTGCCCTGACTGTAATAAAGTTGGGAAATATTACTCACTCAGTTCTTGAAGATGATGCTCACTCTGGACTCCATGACCAGTGTTATCACTCTTTCCCAGTTTTTTCCTTCTCCTTTTCAGTATGCCCAATCTCCTCCTCTGCTCATCTTTCTATGCTCCTCAATCTGTTTAATTCTTACTTTCTTCTCACTATAAGTCACTCTTCAATGAACCTATCCATTTCTGTGACTTAATGAACTAATGGATTCCACAGATACATTTTTTGAGTACTCTACATGTCAACCAGCTGCAAATCTGCATCCCTAGTCTTGACCTCTTTTCTGACCTCCAAACACATATTCATATCATAGTCATCCTAGTTCATAACAAAGTAAAAAGGGCCTAAGGCACCTCAAGTTGGTGATCCTTGATAAACATAGGCACAGAATAAGCAGTGATTGACTACTGAAACAATTAGTGAATTTCCCCTGAATCATCTCAGGAATTGCAGAAGAGTCAGAATCACAAGAAACTCCATCCCTCTGAAAGAGAGAGAGGCAAAGTATATAAATACATGTTTAGTTGTGGATTAAGTAAGCCCTAAAATGAATACTTGAGATGCATATTTTACAGCTTTGCATTTAAATATATCTTAATTCCCAGTTCCAACTCTTGCCAGCTAGGTAACCATATATAAAGTCCTTCATGTATTTATTCAACAAAAAAATGGATAATAATACCTCCCTTATAGAGTTTTGTGAATATAAAGTGAGAATCAATGTGTGGAGTTCACCTAAAACAATGTGCTGGTTATCAAGCAACCCTGATAACCAGCATAGTAAATGGCATCTATGATTAAGATAAGATTTCACCTATGTAATTCTGACAGCTTGGCTTTAAAGGACAAAATAAATCCTGAATCGGGTCCTTGAAAGCTTCAGAATGGAGTAAAAATTAAGCTTTTGGGAGAAGCTGGTTAATTGGACAAACTAAGGTGAAGTGGGGGGAGGAATACCACTGGTCTTTGCTGGTTCTTTGAGAATCTCAAGCTTTCTCTTTATTTTCTATTTCTGGCCTAAAATTTTAAATAATAGTAATAGTAGAAGTAATAATAATGATAGTAATAATACTTTTACTTATTGTGCACAACCCATGTGTCTTACCTCTTGTTTAGATTGTCTCTAATGCATGATAGAACCTACCAGGAGGTAGTACTGTTACTTAGTATTTTATGAAAGAGAAAATTAAAGTTTGAAGAGCTTGATTTGAATTAATACCACATCTAATAAGTACAGGGGTAAGATTTTAGTCTGGCTGTTCTGACACAGAGCCGGCGCTTTTCCTTCTATAGATCACATTGCCTCCTTGACTACTGTGCTTCTCTCGTACATCTTTACTCTGATTTAAGGGCCCAATTGTATCTGTTGGACTATTTTGAGCTGTGTATGTGCTAGTGGACTATAGCCAGGAGGCAAAGGTTCAGGCAGGCCAAGGTCTAGTGGAGTCTCTGTTCTCTAGTCTAATCTGTTTCCAAACCCTCCTGCAGCCCAAGGCTGGATTGTTCAACTGGTGTTAATGTTCCCTGTAGGTGTCTGAATCTTTTGCCATTGTGGCTCTGATGAACTAGGCCATGGAAATTCAAGGAAAGAGGCCCTTTATCTTTTTAGCAATAGCCAGTTCCAGACTTTTCAATGGCAGAAAGCACCATCCTAGGGAGAGTGGTTCAGGATTATAACATTAGCCTCCATTCTGGGCCGTGACTGACACAAGAGCCTGGCCCCTAGCTGCAAGTGAGGTTCTTAGACTCTCCTTCCTTGAAATTCTCCAGGGCATGTTTCTCCAGGTCCCCAGCTCTCTGAACCCTTGGCTTCCCTGATCTTTGACTCCACTGAGCCTTGACCTATCTGAACCATGGTGTCCTGAACTTACTTCCTGGCTATTGTGCACCAGCACGCACACAGCTTAACCCTTTCACTCCTAATCCATCACTCATTGACCACATAGGTCATAAATCTGACATTGAAGCATATCGTTCAGAGTCCCAGCTCTCATGGTTAAGAAATTTTTGTAATTTCTTTGATAGTATAACAAAACTATTGTGAAAATTAGAATGAAAATAAATATAAAAATGTATATGATGACTTGAAAATCTATGTATTAAAAAAAGCCAGCCAAGTTGTAAATAAGTAACACATGGTTATTTTTATAAGTTAAATTATACATATTCAATATTCATTTTCAACACTTATGATAGCTAAAGTAGAATATAAAAACTGCTTGCATTTTTCCTACAAGACTCTCACAGACATTTCCCATTCTAAGTACATAAGGGTATTTATTTACAAAGTGTTCCATTCATAGTCCCCTTTGTGTAAATTTAATGAGCAGATAAGAAAAGTTAATTAAAACATATTTTATAAACATTTTATAACATAGCACTTACTGTAAGATAAGGTTTTAAAACTTGGCTTCTTTAGACATTTTAGATTACAAGACTATAAGGAGAAAGAAGCTAAATTCTAATTAAGCTGCCTTCTGAGAAATCCCTCTGGGTATAGAAATTTGATGACAAATGGCTGAAGATATGTTTTTTGTTAAATCCCAATTAACAGCTACTTGTGTTCAAGGATATCCATTACTGTTTAGGTTGTAACAGTGAAACATAGAAAATAGTCTAAATGTCCAACACATAGGGCATTTTTTGCTTTCAAATGGAAATTTAATATCAATGATTTATATTACATTTTTTGCATTTTCCAAATTTTCTGTGAATAGTACAAAAAACACTATGGATAGATATTAAAACACAATACCTAGCAATGATTGTTTGTTTGTTTTGCTTTATGATTTGGGTTTGCTTTTTTCCAGTTTTGAGGGTAAGGGGTAGTAGAAGGCCTTATAGCTATGATCTTACGTAGGAAGTCAAAACGAAAACAAGGTCTATTTAGATCAAAGACTAGGGTTTGTTAAAAAGCGTCTCCATTTGTACAACAGATGTTTCATATAAAATTTCTCTACATACATATTTCCACCCCATCTAGTTATCTGGAATTTAGTCTAAAGTCAGCCAGGAAAGTTCTGACTTAGAAGAAAGTTCTGAGATAGTCTCCACTGAGTGACAAAGTAGGCAAATTTGGACATGATTTAAAAGAAATAGAAGAAAAGCCCAGAAGTAATAAAGAAGATGCATTATGGGAAAGTGAAGAAAAAGTAACCAGGTGGTGGGGAGGTTGGCAGAATTCACTTGTTTTAAGTAAAATGTGTAGCCTGAATTTTATTGGCTTTGGTGAGCACCATGATGGCAGTGCAAGGTTCACCTGAATTTATGAAAAGGGTCCTTTCCTGTTGTTTCCAGGAACAAGTATAATTGTAAATACTAATAATATTGTAAGCATCATCTCTATGTAGACTGTAAATTTTATAAGTAACATGATTCACTGAAAGGATATACATCATTGAGAAGCCTAAATCTTAAAACATAAAAAAGTAACCAGAAAGAAAAAATAAAGTAGAACATTTGTTAAAATCATTTACATTGATTTTTATAGAGGTTCTAAATCATCTAACCTGCTTTACTTTGAAGCAGATATGATGCGGAACAACACTCTGTATAGCATCCTGGTTGAATAAAGCTTAGGACTCAAATCTTAGCAACTATGTGTTTTAAATGCCTAGTACCTATAGTGTAATGTGCATACATCTGTTTTTACACGTGTTTTATACACATGTAAAATATTAGCACATTTTGAGCATGTATTTTCATCTGGAAATTTGATAGGCTTCAAGAAGAATCTGGGTGTGTAGGACAAAGAGTGAGTGGAGGAAAAAGGAAAGAGAGTTGAGAGGTAAGAATGAACATATTTTTTCTAAGAATTTTCACATGGAAGGTATAATATTATTTCCCTGCTGAGATCTTGTCATCCTTTCTTTTTACTTCATAAACTCTTCAGTCTATTCCAGTGGAGTTTTCCTTTGAAGGCCACCCAGAAACTCTGACCTGGCTGGCAAATGGGGAGAACAGCTGATTTAAAGACTGTCTCAGAGAACTCTAAAACAACATGGTTTCTACTGCAGCATGAGGGACTTGGGTCATTTGAACGGTAAAGATTACCAGACACTGGTCTGGAGGGTAAATAAGCTTTCAGACCCCCATTTGCCTTTCAGCTCACCTTCTCTCTGTATATTAGTATTAATGAGATGCTGCTCCTAACACAGAGAAATGTTTTTAATGGCTTGGTATAAGTTGATATGTTGTTCTTTGACTTATTTTTCTGCACATGATGGTAGAGGCAGTACTGAGTAATGCTTCAACGTACAGCCTCAGGGTCCGGATGACTTGGGTTCAAATCCTGGTCTTGGACGCTGCTTAGGTGTGTTCAGACAAAAGAAAACAAAAAATTAGCCACTCCACGTCACAGTTTACTTACGGAAGTAGGAACTGTAGTACATATTTCATAGGGATGTTGTGCAAACAAGCTATTAAGTGTTGGGAATATAGACAATGCTCAGTAAACACTGGCTATTACCATCATGTTGCTGTGTTTTCCATTCTCTCCTCTGTTTCACTTTCATAAGCATATCATTCCTCATGGTTAGAAATGCAGTCTGTGGCCACAAGAGTTTTACCTCTCTAGAAGGCATCTTGCAATGGTTACCTTCTCCTCATGGTTGATGTGAACACCAGATAACCTGAGACTGAGTCGATGGTTAACATTCTCATACTGGTTTGCTTCACCCAAAGACAACTGGATAGAAATCTTTGGGGGGTAAAAAAATGAATACTTGATTAGCTCAGAATGTCCCAAGGAAGTACGACATTTGTCTTACCTATAGCTTCAGAGGAAGTTGGCAGTCATTTTAAAGCCAGGCCCAGTTTTTCCAGAAGGCATCAAGTCTCAAGAAACCCAGTGCTGCTGCAAGAACAGAGCGGGCTCTATTGGGAAGCCTCTTTGCTGGCTTCTATCTGTAATCCAAATCCAGCTCTGCTAAGTCCCTGACCTCATCTACAATCTCTCTCAAAAAAGGTTGTCCATTTTGTGTTCATTCTAACATATTCATTTTTATAAATAATATTTTATTTGCCACTATGGGAATTGGAAGCTAAACCTATGAAATATTACAAAAGCTCGATTTCTGATGTTAGAAGAAGGCAGGGGATGGGGATGATGAGTGTGGTGGGGTAGAAGAGAAAAGAGAAACCTATTTTTCCTGCACTTTAAAAGATAGGAGCTATGAGGAATGGTGGGGATGGATTCTGCTAGCCTCAAGACTGAGAAAAACAGAAGGATGTCACCTCTTAATCCTTGTCTTCTACAACTATTAAGTCTACTATAAAAATGCATGACTTTGTTCTCACTTAATTCTGGTCTGTAAACAAATAGCATCATTAGGACTTCTCTCAACATTCTATCTAAAATAGCATGACTTGCCATTACGTTCAAACCTCTTACCTGCTTCATTTTTCACCGCACTTCTACTTGATACTGCATGAACTTGCTTATTCACTTTGTCTCCTCTACTAGAACATTAGCTCCATGAGGGCAGGGACTTGTCTGTCTTGCTCATAATGGATCCTCAGTGCTTACAAGAGTCCCTAGCATACTGAAGTGATGAATAAGTATTTATTGAATGAATAAATGATCTGAAAGGAATCTGGAGTGGGAAATGGAAGAGACAACCGGGGAACCAAATACTTAATTTAATCTAGATGAGTTAAGGGAGTTGCTCAAGCTCAAATTCTTGCAGAACTGAGACTAAAACCTACATCTTCTCAATTCATAGTATATTGATCTTTATACTATAACAAGATAACCTCTTTATAACAATTTAGTACATTAACAGCATATAAGATAAAAAATTCAGAAGTCTTTTTGCGTTAAACATATTATTCTTACTTTTAGTAATACTTAAGTCTGGAGGCTCATACTTCAATACTTAAGGTACTCACGACACATTCATCATAGAACTTATCACAGAAGATGGAAATAGAAAAGGAAGAAATAGAAAATCCATGACACTCCCCAAAAGTATTTTCCTAAGAAACACTAATGTGAATAATGTATAATGCTGTAGCCTCTCTATAAAGGCAAGAGAATATGGGAGAGGATACAGGGATGAATGAATTTTTTATTGGTTTGGATTTTCTCTAGAGAGATATTATAGACTAGTTTGATTGTCATCATCATTATTACCATCTATTGAACACTTGTTCAGCCCTGCACATTGCACTAGATACTTGGCAAGTATTTGAATCTTTCATTCTCGCAACAATTCTGTGTTCTCATTTTAGAGGTACAGAAACTAAGGCTCAGAGAGGACACGCTACACAGCTAGGAGGTGCTCAGAATCCATTATTTGGCTGCAGAGTCTTAGTGCATCCCCCTATTTCATAAGATAAAAATAATTTCTTCTATGGCTTCCTGAGTGCTAGCTATACCATGGATGCTTAAAATATTCCGAATAAAATTGACAGTTGGAAAGAAATTTAGAGATCATCTTTCCCAGGAAGGACTCTATGACTAACCCTTTGGAATACGACTTTAAGGAATATCTTATTTCTTTAGAAGCAAAACTGACAGAGAAGCAGGCCCCTTCACTGGTGGTGGTTCTTTCACTATGCCACAGCCCTTTTATATTGACTGATATGAGTATGATGCTCATAAACCTATTAAATTATAAATATAGTTGGGTACATGGGATTGTATTTTGAAAATATAAATCATTTTCATGTGGTAGAATTCCAATTCAAATCCTTCTATCTTCCACAAAAATTAATCAAGGAAGTTGAAGCTTAGTCTCAATCAGAAAAAAAAAAATCTATAAAATTGTACCCTCATGTCATAAACTGACCCTTTGTATCATGGGTCATGCATTGCTGACACATCTACTTATGTATTGTATACACATTTGTACATATACTACATATACAAAAGCACACACATGTAATTTGAGAATATACCCTATGTGATATGAGGATTTTTGTAAATCAGAATGATGAATTAATCCACTTAAATCTTCAGGAAAAATTAACATTACAGGAGAATCGTGGTGACATTCATAAGTTCATGTTTGCTTTCCAAAAATAATCATCCTGTAGACTGTAAAAAACACTGGCCCCAACTAAAAGATTATATACCAGGTAGGGATGCCAAATGCAGTTCACACAAAGCAATTACAGTAAAAGCTGTGAGTTTTACTACTGCTTGGGGAATACTTTACACATTTACTTTTCCTCTACGAAAGAAACTTGTGCTAAGAAACCACTGCCTTCTCTATGCAAATGGAAAATGTGGGATACCTGAGGAAAGGGTAAAAATTCAGTTTAATTTCTATGTGAGCCTGGTCAAGTAATTTTAAAAGTCAAGCTGATGTGGGGAAAAAGTAAAATAAAAGCTTTCTCATTTCTGAACTGGCTTTCCTTAGCATTTTCTTCCTAGGGTATAATCTGATTCAGAGCAGGAACATACAGTACAGTTAACATTCAACTTTAATTGCAATGAGGTGACAACAGACTGGGTAATGAGTTGTTTATGAGTTGTAGATGTGTTTACAATGAGTTGACAATGTGTTGGATAAAGTGTTCTTCTAAAGTTGTAGATCTATTTACAGTGAGCAGTGGGGGCTGTTCATTAGTTGTCGATTTGTTTGTTTACATTGTTTTCGATTTGCAATTGCTATGAAACAAATTGCACGCTGATGAAGGATGATTGTTTGTGCGCCTTAATGATTTACTGTAGTAGCTTGTCTGAAAAAGTACTTAACTCGGCCTCATCTGTCAGTTTCTACTGCAAAAGCTCCGAGTCACAATAGTTTTATTAGCATAGCATGGTCCATTTGTAAGAACATTATGCATCTAAAAAATCTCAGGACTTTGCTATTCAGCCCATTGTATTTGGGCCAGCAGACCTGAACTGAATTCTTTCTGCTTGGTACACATTTATATCTTTTGAAGTTATAACATGATTAATAGTTGGTTCTTAAACTCCCAGCTACAGAAGAGTTCTACAAATCCTTTGTAACTCAAGGTACTGCTGATTTTTAACCTTATCTTTGACTCACTAACTTCTGTAAAAAGTCTCCTTAAAAATATCAGACTAATTTGAGGGTTATAAAACAATTTTATAAAACGTATTTTAACATAATCAGGGACGAAAGAGTAACACGGTCCCTAAAACACAATTAGCTGGTTCAGTCTGCATCAATATGTGTTACTCATCCAGCTTGTGCATTTAATAGCTTACATTCATAGAAAGGAAGAAATAAGAAAAGAAACTGAACTCTACCCACATCTTTACCATCTCAAAATTCACTCTGTCTCCTTATACATGGACCAGACCCATGTGTATTCATACAAGGGAGCTGGTTTATGCTGAGCCTCATTTATATTCCATTCATACATGACAATAAATAAAGCCATCTTTTAATAATTTGACTGGAAAATGTTATGAGTCAGAATTCATGGGCCAAACCTAACTAAGAAGCTCTAGTCTTCAAAACATCAAGAATGAAATATTGTGATTAATTCCTGGGGTCATAATAAGGAAAAAAAAAAAAACCTAAAAAAATTAGAAGGGACAAAGGAAGCCACTAAAATCAAGAATAATGAGTTTAATAAATGGTAAATAATATTAATTCAAGTTTTCAAAGCATATCTTATTCACTTTACATAAGAAGGTTATTTTTATCCCCATTTTACATATAAAGCAACTGAGATCAGAAGTCTGTTTTTATGCGAAATTTGTGATTTTTAAATGCTGGCTTTAATTTTTTTAAATATGTGGACCAACTTCTGCTTATGGAAAATCCTGATTCTATGTATATAAAGCATATAATAGAAGCCCAGTGACTTTCT
Organism: Camelus bactrianus; assembly: GCF_048773025.1. NCBI lineage: Eukaryota > Metazoa > Chordata > Mammalia > Artiodactyla > Camelidae > Camelus > Camelus bactrianus. The sequence goes on from NC_133544.1 coordinate 68,605,482, forward strand.
GAAATCATATATCTACAAAGGACAGAATTGGATCATATATCCAAATGTTCTGATTCCAATCTGGTGGTGGTATTGTCACTTCCTGTTCTATTTTGTTTTTATTAAATGAGAATTAAAATCTCAAAACATGAGCCAACGAGTTTTCTTATTTAAGTCATAGAGATCCAGTGGGGCTTTCTTCCTACTAGTATGTTATTATTTGCTATCATACGTTTAGTTCTGTTTGAGATTTCTAACTGATGGAAAAATGAGGAAACTTGATGAAATCCCACAAAATGAGTGTTGTCCTAAACTCTTGACCCTCATTTTTAGAAGAAACCCCAACAGAAGGACCCATTAAGTCTGGTTTTCTGTGCTTGTCCCTGAGGATCATGTTTTGCCTTTATACCTAAGTCAGCTTCATAGGCATAGTTTTCCATGCTCCTCATGAGGAAAAGGAAGACATTTTAATTGTCTAAAAATTTTAAGTTAATAGGTATACCAAACAATTATTTCTAAAGATATAACTCAAAAGGTCCTCCATGCTAAATTGGGCTTTTGATTTCTATATAGGGGCCCTCATTTACTAGCATCAGTGGTGCCAAAGAAAATAGAAGAGATTACATTTTCCTCTCTCAATGTGCCATTTACTACTGTGAGCTTGAAAAAATAAATTTGTACTGCTTTCCAGCAATGCTGACCCTAAAACAAATCTGTCATTGGAATCTAAAGCAAAGGCACTGGACGAAGTGCTGAGGTGTTGCTTCCAGGGAGCCGTGTTAGCATATTCATGTTGGAAAGGATTTCATCTTGGAGGCTTCCGTTCATCTTTCCAGATATTTTGCAAGTAAAAATGCATGAAATTTAAACCAGCTTTTCACATGGCCATTTTTTATGGCAGGCCATTTCAGCAGTGTAACAGGGGTAGACACCTATAAATGTATAATGTGATGGATTCAATTGTAATGCAGCCTGGATACATATGGAGGTAGTGTTTGCCCTTCAGTGCAAATCCATTTTTATGTCAAAAGGAATCCATTGAAATTAATAGGGCATTATCCAAGCAATAAGTAACACTGTATATACAATGCAAAAATTTTTAGCAGGAAGACAAATTTTCTCTAAATAGTATGAAAAATAACCCTGCTAAGAAATAGCAAATGAATGCATTAAGAAACAGTAAAGCATTTAATATTTTTAGAACAAAACAGGCAGATAGGTGACTAAGATCTTTAACCTTTATTCGAATAATACCGACTAGCAAAGTGTATTTTCCAAACCCACATTTATTTTGGACACAGGCACTCACGTTATTTTTGAAAAATATCAGTGAGTGTACCAATGTCACTGTACATTTTTTGAGTATATAATGCAATTTACTTGGCTGATTGAGACATTATTTCATTCATTCATTGAAGAAATGTTTTGGCATTCCTATCACATGGCAAAACACCTTAAACAGAGAGTAGAGTAGTAAACACAAGAGATATGGTCATTATGTTCATTATGTTCAAATTTTTTAGTTTCTGAATTTGATTTCTAACTTACCTCTGAAGCATTATTTTTTAATGTTGAATTATTCTTTGAGTCTCTTGACTACTTTCATATTTCACCTTCTCATGCCCAGTATGTCTTAAAACTAATATGCTCCTATAATTTTGTTCTTAGAGTAATTTTTATCACTGTATCTAGTTTTTACTGTTGTGATGCTCAGTTTACCTTTTCCCATCCCCAAGAAGCATTTTCTGGCAATAAGGAAGATAATGTGTCCAGCCCTCAGCAGGTATGCTGGTAGTTAATACATGTTAATTTCTTCACCCCACTTCCAGTATGAACTACTGGTCTCTTAATTCCTTTTGGGCTTTATGGAATTCAATGAAGAATCATTAAAGGGAGTTGGGAACTGGGGTTATATTTACATACAATCAGTAGTTCTTTACTTTTGCTGTTAGCACTAAGTCATGATAGCCACTGGCCAGATAGACCTAGAATGACCAGAGCCAGGAGTCACTTGATTAGCAAAACTTACCTATAGCAAGCAGATACTCAAGGAAAGGAGGACTACAGACACCGACAAATGGGAAAGGCCAATGGCTGCAGCTATGGATTGAGTCTAGCTTTCCATGGCATTGGAAAGGCGCAAGCAGGAAGCAGTCCTTATCAGGAGATTCAAAGCATATGAGGAAAAGCACAAAATATTAATTGGCACAAATAAGCCAGTTTGGCACAAGACCCTGAACCTGAAGAATCAGTCAAAGAAAAGCTAAATTCTCCCAACAGAGGTTGATAAGGCTCCCAATGTCTCAGAGCTAGTGGGGCACAGGGAAAGAGGGACAAAATGAGGAAGGACCTCAAAAAATACATTCTAAGCAGCAGGACAATAGGCTACCCCTGAAGCTCACTGAACATTCTTCCTTTTAAACAAATTATACAGGTTGATGGGTGTGATCTGAGGATAGAAGGATATGCCTCATTTCCATTCTCAAAGCTGAATGCGGATTCTTTCATAAGAAGTGTGAGGTGACCACCACCTGGGCCTCACATGTGTCAGGGTCTCACTGGCTGTTTGAGCCTTGGCCTCCAGGGATGGCCCATTTAGGAATGAGGAGACTTCATATGAACCTGTTCCAGCCTTGTTAACCTCCTGCGATTTGTATGGAGTATTTTCAGCTATTTTTTTGTGGGGAGGTTGCTTTTTGGAATCTTAAAAGTACAAAATTTGCTGAACTAAGTATCAAATACTTATTTAGAATCAATAAAACTTATTATGTACTGGGTAAAGGATAAAATAGATCCACCCTCACTTTTTTGAAAGAGCAGTTATGACACTTGCACCCTTGTGACTGTGGCCCACTGACTGACCAATGGGACCACTGGCTGATTCAACCAATTCCTGTTTAGCAAAGCCCTGATCACACTCTGCTCACACCCAGACATGAATTTGTTCCAACTCTGACCTTTCTAACAAGGCTGTAAAAGAAGTTTATGTGGCACTTCATACACTACCGAGGACAATTGAAAAGAAAAATTATCCACTCCTAATAAAATGATGACGTTATACACATCCCCAAAATGTTCACGAGCATCACACAATGTGCAAAACAGATCCTTTGCATCCATCTGGGCAAAAATAAAAGATGAGTCACTTTGGAAAAAGGCAACTTGTTTTTTTTGTTGTTGTTGTTGGTTTTTTTTTTTTTTTCGTTTTAAAGTTGTATTAGAAATAGAAGTGATTTTTCTGCTAGATGGAACATGAGAAGTTTAATATGTGTAAAGGAAGAGAGGCAGGACCTAGCTCAAAGTCCTCTCCCCCAGTGGTCAGACCACATATTTATGGCAAACAGCTCCAATTTTCAAAGGTACACTTAAGAATTACCTGGAGATCTTGTAAAAACAAGGCATCCTCATCTCCGCCTTCAGTGAGTCTGATTCAGTTGATCTGGACTTTGACTCAAGGATCTGCATTTTGGATAAAGCATTTCAGGTGCTGTTTTAAGGCAGATGGTTTGTGGGGTCATATTGTAAGAAACACTAACCTAGAGTCTTGATGGAGGTGACTGATTTCCACCCGTGAGCAATGTGGTGCACACTCCTCACAGTGGTTTGAAGAAGTTTCCTGAAAGTCTCACTAATGGGTATTGGTGTAGAAGTATCTTTGGTTCTTTCTCAGGAAGGGAGCCACTTGTAACCAAACAGATCTTCCCAACTGAGTCAACTGTTAAATTCTTTATTGACAATATGGATTGAGACTTCAAGTGATAGCTAATCTGGATTAGAGAGAAAAAGATGTATCATCTTCCCCTGAAAATAATGGGACCCCTAACAGGTACAAAAACAAAACAAAAAAAGCCAAGTAGACTGTCAGGGATTTTATTGAGAAGAGCAATCTAGACGTGAAACAGGCTATTTATTTGAATTTTCCTATACCCTTTAAATATCAGCTATCTCGATGTTACTTTTCAGAGACTGTGACCTTTTAAGAAGTGAAAAGGCACCAAAGTGCTATACACTATATTGAAGCAGTTTATCAAAATGTCACCCAACAGTTGATGCCAATTGCTAACAAGATATTGTGTTTCCTTATTTAATTGGCCAGCTTACCTAATTATGGCTGTCTTTGGACATCTATTGATGGGCTCTTTCAGAGAAAAAGGAAAGCATCATTTGAGGCAATTTCATATAAATATGTGAAAAAGGGAGACAAAGTAAAGGAACACCCCCAATGAGAATTATTATTAAATAATGAAATTTACCTGTTTGCATGGATTCCTAATTTACAGAAACACCTCTATAACATATCTAACACAAACCTGGGTAATTGCCAATTACTCAGGCTGCTGCACCTTCCAAAAGTTATCTTGGCATACAACTCAGCAGAAAAATAGGAAGTACCCTGGAAATTACTCAAAAAATGTGAATACCACATGTCAGAGTCAGTGAGCTTTGGATGAACTATAAAGAGTTTTCATTATTTAGGTCTATGAAAGCAAAGGAAACAGAAATATATCCAATAATGTAAGGCAACAGAACCAGGAAATTTATAAGAAGGCTTAATCTGTGGATTTAATTTAAAATATTGGGCCATGTTCAAACTGTGACATTGAAAACATTATCCCTGGCTATATTAGTGATCACTCAGAGGTCAGGAAGAATAGGATGTCAAACTTCCCAAGGTTTTTAGACAAAGGACTTTTAATGAGTCCTTTCCTTTAAGCTTTCCTTTTTCTTCTCTTATGTGGACATGAAAGACAACCTTAACACATTCCACAATCAATGGAGAGAATGCCCAGTGCCACTTATCTTAAATGCCATATTAATCTTATTTATTACCCCTAGGCTGAGGCTTTAGATAGTTAAGTGGGCCTAGGTCAATACATGCTCCATAAAAATTCCAAATCACAGAGAATTAGACACAATAATACCAAAACTCACTGCCCTGGATGCTATCACCAAAGCATTGTTCAGCTTTGGAAGATGCAGAGAATGCCAGAAGGTAGAAAATGACCTTAGGTTCTGTCTACAATGTTCATTAGGTTTGGAGCACTTCCTGGAGAGGAAGTCTGGGCATGCCTAGGGGGAAGGTTCCAGTGGTCCTCAGGAGGTTTACACCCAGGGCTTATTTATACCCAACAAGAACAGTATCTGCAGGGAAAGTGAATCTTGGAACTTTAGGACATATCCAAAGAGTTACAAGCCTCTGGATGAAGGACCCTCTGAGTACCAGATAGCAATTAATAGAGGATTTTGGTATACACTGCAAACAACATCATGGCTTAGAAATCTCATATTTCAGCCCTCGTTGGATACAAATCACTTGAGCTTTCGTGGAATAAATACTGAGTAAATATGCTGTGTTCCTCTAGCTTGCTGATTAATGTGGACTATACTACTGGTTAGCTCTTTGGTTTGTCTGATTTATTTTAGAGCAGTGAGGAGCCCAGGCCAGATGAGGGAGTTTCATGTTGGGTTTAGAAACACATGCCCACAAGTCAGAATACAAGCTTACCAAAGCTACTTGAAAATATTGTAAAACTACCACAGCAGGTATCCATGGATTGATGTCTCAGGTTATTAAGGATAAACTGTTTAATCGAATCAATATCTCTTAATCACTGAGTAGTACTTTTGCCTGAAAGTCATGATAAGAAAAATACTCAAGTAGTAACACTTTAAAACCAGTTACCAAAACTTAGAAGGGTATGGTGTTCTGAAGTGTCCTAAATACTAACAGCTTGTAATAAAACTACTTAAAATGAAATCTCAAAGCAAAGAACAACAACAAAACCCTAAAAAACCCATGGTGTGCGTGAGCCAACACCAGCAGCAAAAACACACTTGGGCCACCACATGAATGCTGTCCTGCTGAGCTGGACAACCATGGTGACAGCTGATTTCACTTCTGAAATATCTGTAGTGTTGAACCCCAAGAAAAGATTAAATGAGGTTAAAAAAAGACAGTTAAAATTATGTAGTGTGCTAAATTGACAATGTTATAACAAAGCCAGCAACTGCCTAAGTACATCCTGAGAGAGGGTAGAGACACAAACCTTGGGCCTGAGACCATCATACAGCCTACCACATCTTCCCTCATCTGGAAGGCATGACAGACTCTAAGAACGCTCACTAAGCCTTTTATCTAAAACTACCTAGAAATGCCAACTGCTACTTTGGAGATCAGCCTTTCACTTGAACCTACAATTCTTGTCTTTGTTTCCCTCCATGAGCATAACTACATTTAGCTTGCATTGTAAGAAAGAAATATTATTTAATCATTCATTCATATATGAGACAATTTATAAAACCTGAAGAGTGTTATAAATACTGTTAAAAAGAGATGATCATTTACATAATTTGTAGTTCTAAAAATGGTGAATTTATTCAAACTAGTTCTGGGTGCAAACGTGGTCTGGGTGCAAAATGACAGTTCTATATGGCTTTGATGTAAGATTCTGCATGGTGTCGCTTCTTTTCTAAAAATGTTGAAAAGAGCTAGTAGCTCACTTAATCATTTTCAGATACTCAAATTAACCATGAAAGCAGCTTCAGGATGAGCTATTAGAAAGGAAGTATAATATGATTAAGAATAACAATACAGTTAACTTGGCTTACCCACTAGAATTCCAACCTCCTGCAGACCCTGCATGGGGGGTGTGTGAATAAAATGATTTCTATAGAATAGGTGTGGAATGGTACTGTGGACTAAATTGTGTCCCCTCAAAATTTGTATGTTGATATCCTAACCCCCAATGTGACTGTTTGGAGATAAGATCTTTAAGGAGGTAACTGAGGTTAAATGATGTCATAAGGGTAGGGCCCTAATCTGATATGACTGGTGTCCTTATAAGAGAGACGTCAGGGATGTGCACAAACAGAAAAAACACCATGTGAGGACACAGATAAATTGGCCATCTATAAACTAAGAAGAGAGGTATCAGGAGAAATTAAAACTTGATCTTGGCCTTCAATCCTCCAGAATTGTGAAAAAATAAATTTCTGTTCAAGCCACACAGTCAGTGGCATTTTGTGATGGTAGCCCAAACCCACTAAGATGGATTTCATGGATGACTCACATATATTTGCAAATGACCATGTTTTCCCCTTTTATTATCCTGCATGTGCTGCCCCACTGTCATGTCTTCCATTGTTCCAAGGGTATGATGTGCATTTTTGTGGACATTTCATAGCAGCTGACACTTCTGTCTTGTCTCCTGTTCTCCTCACAGTGACTGATCATAAACTCCTAAGCAGCTAGCATGATGACCTGGGCTGCTTCTATAGCAGTCACCCTGAGGAGATGGGAAAACGCCTTCTTACTTATTCGATACAATTTGACACCAGGCCCACAGTGGGACTTTCTGGTGCTCCGTATGTTCAAGACACTGAAGTGAAACATAGACATGCTTTTTTATTTGCCTCATTCTGCCCCACCTCTCCCCAAAACTTTACCTCCAAAGTCTGAATGAAACCGGAAATTTATGTTTACACCTTAAGATCCACTTCAGCATTGTGTCATAACCAAACAAAATGCCACTCCAGAGCCTTAAAAAATTTTTGTCTTTATTTTTAATCAAGATATAATTGACATAAAACATATGTGCAACATGATTTGATATATTATATATATATGTATGTGTCTATATAAACTGCAAACTGATCACCACAGTAAGTTAACATGCATCACCACACAGTTACAAAATTTATTCTTCTTGCAATAACTACTTATAAGGCCTACTCTTTTAGCAATTTTCACATATGCAATAGAGTATTATTAACTATTGTCACCATGTTGTACATCATATTCCTATGACTTATTTATTTTATAAGTAGACGCTTGTAACTTTTGACTCTTCACCCATTATAGCTACCCTCACACTTTTTTTCAGATCCACATATAAGTGAAATTATGCAATATTTGTGTTCCTCTGTCTGACTTACTTCACTTAGCGTAATGCCCTCAAGGTCCATGTTGTCCAAATGGCAAGATTTCATTCTTTCTATGGCTGAATGATATTCCTTTGTATATGTATCCAATTCATCATCTGTATCCATTCATCCATTGATGGACACAGGTTATTTCTATATCTTGGCTGTGATAAATAATACTGTAATAAACATGGGGGTGCATATTTTTTTCGAATTAGTGTTTTTGTGTTCTTTGGATTAAAAACCTGGAAGTAGAATTGCTGAATCATATATTAGGTCTTTTTAAAATTTTTGAAGAGCCTCCATACTGTTTCCCATAGTGGATGCATCAATTTGCAATCCTACAAATAGTGCCTGGGAGTTTCTTTTTCTCCACATCCTCGCCAATGCTTGTTGTATCTTGACTTTTTGATAACAGCCATTCTGACAGGTATGAGGTGATATCTCATTGTGGTTTTCATTTACATTTCCCTGGTGATGAGTAATATTGAGCATCTTTTTATGAAACCTGTTGGCCAGCAATATGACTTCCTTGGAAAAATGTCCAGTTGTATTCTCTGCCCATGTTTTAGTTGGATTGTTTGATTTTTGTCTATTGAGTTGTCTGAGTTCTCTATATATTTTGGGTATTTACCTCTTATTAGATACATAATTTTAAAATATCTTTTTTCCCATTTGGTAGGTTGGCTTTTCATTTTGTTGATGGTTTTCTTGGCCGTGAAGGTACAGAAGCCTTTTAGTTTGATACAGTCCTGCAAGTTTATTTTTGCTTTGGTTGCCCTTGCTTTTGGTGTCAAACCCAAAAAAAGAAAAAAAAATGCCAAGATTACCATATAAGTTTCTTCTAGGAGTTTTATGGTTTCAGGTCTTATCTTCCAATCTTTAATCCATTCTGAATTGATTTTGTGTACACTGTGAGAGATTATTTCAGTTTCATTCTTTTGCATGTGGCTGTCCAGTTTTCCCAACACCACTTACTAAAGAGACTGTCCTTTCCCCACTGTAAATTCCTGGTTCCTCTGTCATGTATGGGCTTATTTCTGGGCTCTCTGCTCCATTGATCTGTCTGCCTGTTTTAATCTGAATACCAACCATACAGATTACCATAGTTTTGTAATATAGTTTGAAACCTGAGAGTGTGATGCCTCCAGTTTTGTTCTTTTTAAGGTTGCTTTGGCTATTTGGAGTTTTTATAAATCTAAATTTTTGGATTGTTTGTTCTCTTTCTGTTAAAAATGGCACTGGAATTTTGATAGGGATTCCATTAAAAATGTAGATTGCTTTGGGTTGTTCAGCTATTTTAACAATGTTATTACAACCCATGAATGCATGAAACATCTTTTCATTTGTTACTTCTTCAGTTTCTTTCATCAGTGTTTTACAGTTTTCAGTGTGCATGTCTTTCACCTCCTTAAATATATTCCTAGATTTATTATTTTTGATGCAATTATAAATGGGATAATCCTTTTAAGTTTCTCATTCTGGCAGTTTATTAGTATATAGAAATATAACAGATTTTTATATTATTGATTTTTATATATTACAATTTCACTGAATTTGTTGATTAGCTCTAACAGTTTTGGTGGAGTCCTTGTGGTTTTCTATATATAATATTAAATCATTTGCAAATAGTGACAGTTTTGCTTCTTCCTTTCCAATTTGGATGCATTTTATTTCTTTTATTGTATTACCTAATTGCTCTGGCTAGGGCTTCCAATACTGTGTTGAATAAAAGTCGCAAGAGTGGGTGTCCTTATTTGTTCCTGATGAGGAAAAGCTTTCAGCTTTTCACCCTGAAGTATGATGTTAGCTCTATGATTGTCATATATAGCCTTTATTATGTTGAGAGATGTTCTCGCTATAACCACTTTGTTGAGAGTTTTTAATATAAACAGTTTTGAATTTTGTCAGATGCTCTTTCTGCATCTTTTGAGATTATCATAAGATTTTTATCCTTCATTTTGTTAATATGGTGCATCACACTGATTGTTTTACAGATACTGAACCATTCTCACATTCCAGGAATAAATCCCACTTGATCATGGTGTGTGATCCTACCAATGTGTTGTTCAATTTTGTTTGCTAATATTTTGTTGAGGACTTGTGTATCTATATTTTCTATGTTGATCTGTAATTTTGTTTTCTTGTCCAATTTTGGTATCAGGGTAATGCTGACCTCATAAAATGAGTTTGAAAGTGTTCTTCTATGTTTTGGAAGATTTTGAGAATGATTGGTATTAATTCTTTTTTTAAATGTTTGGTAGAATTCACCATTGAAGCTGTCTGGTTCTGGGCTTTTGTTGATTGGTTTGTTTTAGATTACTGATTTAGTTTCCTGACTAATAGTATTTTCAGATTATCTGTTTCCTCATGATTGTATTGGTAGGTTGTATGTTTCTAGGAATTTATTCATATCTTCTTGGGTATCCAATTAGTTGGTATATAGTTAATAATAGTTTCTTATGATTCTTTGTATTTCTGCAGTATCATTTTTTATCTCCTAATTAATTTCTGATTTTACTTGATACTTCTTTTTCTCTTTTTGAGTTTTGCTAAAGGTTTGTCAATTTTCTTTATCTTTTTAAGAAGCCAGCTCTTAGTTTCATTGTTTTTTGTTTGTTTGTTTTGTCATTTTAGTCTCATGTTTATTCCTATGCTGATCTGTTTCCTTCCTTCGACTCACTTTGGGCTCATTTGTTCTTTTTCTAGTTACTTGCAATGTTAGATTATTTGAGGTTTTTCTTGCTTCTTGAGGTTGGCATTTACCACTATGAACTTCCCTTTTAGAACTGTTCTTACTTCATCCCATAAGATTCCATCTGTGTATTTCCATTTTCCCTTGTTTTAAGAATTTTTGATTCTCTTTTGAATTCTTTAGAGCATTGATTGTTCAGAAACATGTTGTTTTAATCTCCACATATTTGTGAATTTTCCAGTTTGCCTTTTATAATTGATTTCTAGTTTTTACGCCATTGTGGTTGGAAAAGATGTTTGATATGATTTTAATCTTCTTAAATTTATTAAGACTTGTTTGTGACCTAACATATGATCTATGCTGAAGAATGTTACATACATTTGAGAAGAATGTGTATTTTGTTGCTTTGGGATGGAATGTTCTACATTGATCTGTTAAATCCATCTGGTCTAATGTGTTGTTTAAGGCTAATATTTTCTTATTGATTTTCTATCCAGATGATCTATCCACTGATGAAAGTAGGGTATTAAAATTCCCTGTTATTATTGCATTGTGGCCTTTGTCCCTTTAGGCCTATTAATATTTGCTTTACATATTAGATGCTCCTATTTTGAGCTCATAATTATAAATGTTACATCCTCTTGTTGAATTGACCCCTTTATCATTATATAATGTCCTTTGTCTCTTATATCAGTTTTTGTTTTAAAGTCTATTTTATCTGATATAACTATAGCTTATATCAGCTTTTTTAATTTCAATTTGCATGGAATAATTTTTCCATTCCTTTACTTTGTGTGTCCTTACATCTGAAGTCAGTTTCTCTTGTGGGCAGCATACAGTTGGGTCTTCTTTTATAACCATTCAGCCACTCTTTTGACTGAAAATTTTAGTGAATTCACATTTAAAGTAATTATTGATAGGTATATACTTATTGCCATTTTGTTTTCTGTTTTGCAGTTCCTTTGTTCCATTCTTCTTTTGCTCTCTTTGTGATTTGATGATCTTCTATAGTGGTGTGCTTAGAAACCTTTCTCTTTTTCTTTTATGTATCTAATGTAGGTTTTTGCTTGCAGTTACCGTGAGGCTGCAAGTCTTTATTGACATCTCTTAATAAAGAAAAGAAGACAAATGGGGAAAATTGTATCACAAAACAGACTACAAAGCTTCCTAAGAAACTTTTCATTCCTTTATGTCCCAGAATTTAATACCACGTGGCAAGTACCTCATGTAAAAAGGAACTAGTATAGTAGGCCTGTGACTGCTATCTTAGAAAGACCAGCTACAAGACTGGCTGATATCTATGACCTGGGATTTCAGGAGGGTTTCCACTACCCTAATTGATAAGAATGGCTAACTATGCTTAAACAGTTTCTGTAAACAATGCCATTTATACTGTACACCTGCTTTCTTCTGAGGAGTCTATAAATTTTTTGTGAGTTAGGCAGAGGGTGCCTACATGCCTAACCCCCAGTAAAAACCCTGGACGCTGAGTTTCTAGTGAGCTTGTCACTACTGACATTGTAATTTGTTGCTGGAGGAATTACATGTACTCTGTTTGACTTCATTCAGAGAGGCCTCTTTAAAACTTTTGCCTGGTTTCCTCTGGACCTTGCCTCATGTGTCTTTTCTCTTTTGATTTTTCTCTGTGTATTTTCACTATAAAAGATCATCACCATGAGTACAACTACATGCTCAGTTCTTCTAAAGAATCATCAAATCTGGGAGTAATCTTGGGGACCCTGAACACATGCCCCAATCTCTTTTCTCATTTCCCTGTTGAAACTCTAGCTGTGTTCCTCAAATTCTACTATCTTTTAAAAATACTATCAGTTGACTGAATGATATCAGCAAAAATGGAGTAGGGAACTCCAAACTCTCCTTCTACAAAAGCTATGATTGGATCTCTGGAAAATCTAACCAAAAACATACCACAACTAGGGGAATGCTCAATGAAGAAAAAATAGCTACATTTCACTAAGAATGCTTTGTGGTGTTTAACTTAGCTGTTACCATCACCTACCTACACTCTAAAAGAATGGATAAAAAACCAATGATCCAACTATATGGCATCTATAGCAGACTCACATTAGATCTAAAGACACAAATAGGTTGAAAGTGAAAGGGTGGAAAAACACAATAGTTGAAACATAATTCACTTGTTCTACTGCCCCACTATTAGTTAATGTTTTTCAGGCAAAGCTGATATTTGGTGGAAACAATCCACTGTCCATCAAGTGGTTAATGGGTAAACAAAATATCATGTGTCCATACAATGGAATATTATTCAGCAATAAAAAGAATACATGCTACAACAGGAACAAACCTTAAAAACATGCTAAGTGAAAGAAGCCAGACCAAAAAGGCCATTTAAATAAAATACATAGAACTAGACACATCTGTAGAGACAGAAAGCAGATCAGTTGTTGCCAGGAGCTGAGGGTTAGGGGGAAAATGGCGACCGACTGCTTAATAGGTATGGTTTCATTTTGAAGTGATGTAAAGGTTCTAGAACCAGATATTTGTGATGGTTGTACATTATAGGTACACTGGAAGCCACTCAATTCATTTCAAAATGGTTACAATGGGAATTCTATATTATATGAATTTTACCCCAACATAAATAATATAAATCAGTTTAGCCTCTCTTAGTGTCTTTCAATTCTTTTCTTCTAATCGTGATTCAATAGTCACCATAAATCTTGGGAAATCAATAATAATAGTAATAGCTAACATTTTGGGTACTTATCCTGAGACAGGCATTCTTCTTGTTTTAACCCAGTCACAACAACTGTAAATAGGCAATAATATCATCTACATTTGAGAGATAATAACATTGAAGCAAGGCCAGACAGTAAGTAAGCAGCAGAACTGGGATGCAAACCAAGGAAAAACTGCATTCTGAATCACTTTTTATAATACTCTCTTCCTGGGTGAGGGGATAATGTTGAAACTGTATGCAAGTGTTTCCTGTCATGCTACAAATTCCTAAGATTTGGGTCAGACAATAAGCTGAGAAATAAATGCAGGAATTTGATAAAATGCATCACTCCTTCTTGACACCAAAATATCTTTGGAGCAAGTTTGTGTACAAGAAGTCTGTCACCTCTTAGAGTGAGCTCCTTTCCTTGGAGTAAATCTTAGAAGTGAGTTTCCTTTGATCAATGGCTTTGGGGTCACAGTGGTCTTGGTTTAGGGGGCTGTGGTGGGAAATACTGCACCCAACTGCTGTCTGGGACCCTACTGTTTTTACCTGTGATGTTCCTGGAGTGACCAGAAAGGAATTTCAAAATTTGTATTAAGTATACGGAAACTTCCACCACATGCAAAACAGACATGTACACCAGAAAAAGAGACAGTGAGTGTGTGTGTGTCTGTGTTGGGGAGGGTGATTAGGGGGAAAAAAATTGAGACATGGGATAGGCAGAGAGAGAATTTGGGCTTCTGTACTTAAAAGAAAAGGTAAACTCAGATACATTCTGTGTGAGAAATTATTCTATTTTTTAAAGATAAATGTTCAAATAAGGAAAATATAGGGAAAATATTCAGGGCACTTGAAAAAGCAAGTAAGATATAGAGGCTGATGGAGCTGGGATAGAGGCCATGCTCAGATGTTTATGAGCTGCATAACCTTGATTAACTTATTTAAATTCTAAGTTTCCTGATTTATAAACAATGAAGACCACCCATCTCTTAGGAGTGTGAAGATGAGAAATAAGAGTCACAGATTCAAACACAATGCCTGGCACAAAGAAGGTATTGCCCTTGGGCCTTCACATTGCAAATATGAAACTTGAGACTAGGATGCTTCACCAGCCTACGCCCAAGTTAGACCCTGTTCTCAGAGCATGAGGGCCTAAGTAGGGTGCCCTGTAATGAACACTTGTCACGGGAAACACAGTGATATAGTTTGAGGGACACCTTATAAACATACCATTAACTGGTGTTAAGGGAAATGGGAGATGTTTGCCAAAAAAAAACTTGTGTAGCCAATGAGTGTTTTCAGAGGAGGAGGAGGATGTTATGTCTGGCTAGAGAATCAGGAAAGGCTTCCTGGAAGAAGTGGAGAACATAGATGGGCCCAAGGTAGGGAGTATTGCAGTTGGGGCAGCTACTTGCACAAATAATAGGAGGTTGAAAAGCAAGAGGCTTAAGTAGTTGATTTTGGCTGGAGCTGAAAATTCGTAAATGGAAGATAAAGAGGCAAAGAGGAAATGAATTTCAGGGCAAAACTCTGGGGAGTCTTTCCTGCTTGGCAAGTGTTCAGGCCTTATCCAGAAAGCAGGACAGAGAGTTTGAGCCTCAGGTTGTAGGGAGTTGAGAGAAATGATGGTGAAATGGACAAAGGCCCATGTACATGAAACACCTTTTCATAAACTCAAGATTATATACATTTGGCCTTGCTCACTTAGGATGCCATGAATCAAATTTCTGCAGCTCACAAGAACTATTTTAAAAACCTACAATGCTTGACTAAACATATACTCAGGTTAGAATTCAGTACATAAATTGGGTGCTGAGTTGGCACTGAACTGTCTGGACATGGAAATAGTGTCCTCTATTCCTGGGATTTTTTTTTTTCCTGTCAAGCAAATATTTATAATTGATCTTTCCTTATTTTTATTCATGAGTCACAATTGGCACCCATCTGAAATTCTGGCCATGTCTCTGTCACTCTTAATGATGCAGCTGAAGTGAAACATTTACTTGGTAAAATTCTGTAGTTAACCTCTCCTCGCTGTTCTGCTTCCTGAAAGTGTGTCCACAGGGCAAGAGTGTTGTTCCAGGAGGCTGAAGGGAAATACTGATAAAGTTTAGAATTAAAATCCTCCTTTTAAATCATTAAAATAGTCTACTTTGTTTATTTTCTATCTGTGCATCTTTCCTCATTTGTATTAGCTGTCATTATTACTAATTCAAGTTTCTATAATCGTTTCTCTCTCTTATACACAGTTCGTAAACCAACTCTCCTATTTCTATGCCAATGGGGGAAGAGTATGAGTATAAATAATCCAAAGGTCATTTGCTTTTAGTTTTGGAATATTATGTCGTTTTGTTAAAAGCAGACTTACTGCTTAATTTTATTTTGCTTAAGAACATATAAATATTAATGAGCACTTCCTGAAAGACATCAGCTGAACAGTGGGACAGGGGAACAAATGGATTAGGTGGTCTGCTGTGAGGAAGATAGACTAACCATGGATTAATAATTTGCTGTAGGTAAGTTAGTAAGTAGATAGATATTTAAGAATTGATCAGAATTTATGTGCCAGGAAATATTACTTTGTTTAGATGATTTTTTTTTCTTTTCAAATAAGTAGTTGAAATGCATTTGACACTTCCCTCCCTAAATAGAATGTGTTAGATGCCCAGTTCTGAACCATCACACATAGGGTGGGACTGAGAATAGGCATCCATATGCATCTTCCCAACTGCCTAAGAGACACTTGTATATGAACTTTATCTTATTACCTCAAAATCATCTTGTCTGAAACTGAACAGAGCATTGTCCCCCTAAAAAATATTGGCAATTTCAATCTCCTAGTTATCCTAACTTCAGATCACTTTGCATAAGTTTCCCCTTTTAGCAGTCTGTGCTGAGGGGACAGTCCTTTTCACAACTAAACTTGAATTCAGAGTCAGCAAATGTCACACTAATGAAATATAGAAGATGACCAGGGTTTCCATTTCCACATGTAAGGAGCTTGGAGATTGCTACTCCATCCTAACAAGCAAAAAGCTGAACAGACTGCAAAAGCAACAATGCTTTACAGATCTCCAAGAAGTGAGGACAAAGGGAGAACAGCTGCTTCCAAAATTGGAGGTACCAGCAGGTAAATACATAGATGAACAACTTTATCATAGCAGAGACTCATGAGTAGAAACCACTGTGGTAACCAGGGCTAATTAGGAAAATCTGAACTGTAACTGACAAATTAGAAGCTCAGTGCAGACAACTCTGAGTTAAAAACTCTAGGGGGACCACCACAATTTTGTGAGATTTACCTCTAGGAGCTCGATTGGGTTCCCACAGTAAATATTGGAGAAAAATCCTCTCATACTTTGGTAGAAGGAGGGGAAAGGGGACCATTTTGAAATATGCCAGAGCACTCTGTTCTTAACAAGTTGTGCCCTTGGGAGAAATTTGTTAACTAGAGCCTAACCTGCTATGTTATTAGAGCCTAACTGACCTGTGAAGGGAAATCCAAACCCCAACCCACTCTGCCCATACTCCCACATAAGGGGGCAGAAAAAACTTCAAAAACATTTGTGAAATTCACAGTCCAGAAACAAGCTCACTAAAAGACTGAGACCTAGGCAGGACTATAGAACTCCTCCCTCCACCCTCACACCTCACCACTATATTACAAAGGCCCACTGACAGCAGTTCGTTTTACACATCATGCCCAGTTATCAAAACAAAGAGTCAAACACAAACAGAGGCATATAACTGAAAGACAAAACAAAACAAAACACAATTAAGAGATTGAGGAAGCATCAGAATCAGACATTACAGGGATGTTGGAATTTAAAACAATTATGATTAATATGCTAAAGGGCCTAATGGATAAAGTAAATAGCATGCAAGAACAGATGGAATATCTGTAAGCAGAGAGGTAAAACCTCTAAGAAAAACAACGAAAAGAAATGTCAGAGATTTAAAAAAAAAAAACAGTAATGGAGAAGCCCTTTGATGGCCTTATTAGTAGCCCATTAATAGTGGATGTGGCTAAAGAAACAATATTTAAGCTTGAGAATATCTCAATACAAACATACAAAGCTGAAAATTAAAGATAACAAAGACTGAAAAACAAGGAATAGAATATCCAAGAACCATGGGATAACTAGAAAAGGTGTAACGTACATATAATGGGAATACCAGAAGAAGAAAGAAAAAAACAGAAGAAATATTTGAGTCAAGAGAGACTGAAAATTTCCCCAGATTAATGTCAGATACCAAAGCACAGATCCAGGAAGCTCAGAACACCAAGCAAGCTCAATGTCAAAAAGTCTACACTTAGACATATTATTTTCAAACTACAGAAAGTAAAAGATAAATCCTGAAAGAACCTAGAGGGGTCCTTTCCTATAGAGGAACAGTGATAAGAATCACACTTGACATCTCAAAGTATGTAAGCAAAAGGAGAGTAAAGTGAAATGCTACAGTGTTGAAAGAAAAAAACCTCACCAACTTAGAATTTTGTACCTAATGAAATTATCATTCACAATTAAGGAAAAATACTTTCTCAAACAAAAATTGAGGGAATTTGGTAACAGTAAACCTGCCTTGCAAAAAATATTAAAAGAACTTCTTTAAAAAGAAGGAAAATAAAATAGATGAGAAACTCAGATCTGCATAAAGAAAGCACATAGAAGGAATAAATGAAGATAAAGTGAAAATATTTTTTAATTCTTAATTGCTCTAACAGATAACAGTTCAGAATAATAATAGCAATAATAATTGATCATGTGTGCTTGTGTATATATCTTACACATGATTATATGTCAGTGTATATTTTTTTCTTTACCTGGCATTTGCATTAGGGATTGAAAATGGTACTGTTCTAAATCTATCATTCCTTCTTCACTTAGTGGTTGAAATATTTCTATTAAGAGAAACTTTCCTTGTCAACACAAATAATTTTGTACAGGAAATACACATTAAATGCTTGTTTCTTTCCATTTTTTATCAGTTTTCAAAATAAGGAATTGCTTCCCTGGCATCCTTCAAATATTACAAATTAGTTGTTTTAATATCATGATGACTTATTTCATGGATTTAAGTATGTTTTATGTTTTAATTGCCTTCACATAGTATGCCTTATTCATGCTTAAATTGCCTATGTGGGAGAATGGGAGCCTCTTTAAGTTGGTTTCTGAAGTATTGTTTTGTTTTGACATGAACCTAGCAGTCATTGGGAATTTTATTTTCTGAAGTGATGGAATAGCTCAGGCTCAGTTTGTAAATCTCACTCAGTCCTAAGATCTCTTTTATGAGCAAATTTGACCACCTTTTCATATTGTCGAGCACCATTTGCATATCACTTCTGTGAAATGCTTGTTCATATCTAAGCTTTTTTTTTTTCTCTATGGTTGTTGATCTTTTGCTTATCTTTTTAGAAAATTAGAGAATTATTTTTATCATGTCTAGGTAGGCTATCAAAATGCAAATTTTTGGCCCCAAGCTAAAAGATAATATTCCTGTTACAGATCTTAAAAAATGACTCAATAGTTTAAAAACACATAAAGATCATCTAACTAAAGAATATGTTCTGATATAGGATGGCTCCAGTAATTCTACTCCACAGAATAAACCAGATTTGACCCAACTTGATCATAAAACATCCACTATTTGATTAAAATATAAACTAGCTTCTGGCTTCAAAAGCTTCAACTTTGACATTTTTCTAGAAAACCCTCAAATTAGGTAAGATCCGTATGCCTGTTTTTCACTCAGCCTAAGGTTCCCTAAAGCCCAGTGGCCCCACATTTCACGTTGGTCAGTGTACCCAAAATAGGACATGTTCTCAAAGATTTATTTAGGCAAGACAAACCCTTTAGAGACAGATTTTTAAGTTAGAATGAAAGCTCATTATTTTATAACAAGGGGGTTATGCATGCACACACACATATTTTATATATATATATATATATATATATATATATATATATTATGTGTATATATATATTATATATATTTATGTGTATATATATATTATATATATTTATGTGTATATATATATATATATACACACACACATGCATATACATACATATATACACACACACAGATACATACATGTGTAAAATCATCTATCAGAATGATTCCCCTATTTCAGTATCAGAGTTCCAAAGAAGCTAAAAAGCACTCATTAGGTGATATCGATGTGTATCAGTCAGGGTCCCAGGAAGAAGCAGATGACACATACAAAGTGGGTAATTGAAGAGCCTATAGTTAAAGGTCCATTTAGGCAGGCATGGTCAAGATTAGGGATGATGATGATGAGTTGAAGAACCCAAGAATTCTCAACACAATGCTAAGTATTCCCAGTGCGTGGCCTGAAAGGTCAAGGAGAGCTAGCTGTGACCAGAACCTGGTGAGAGCTGTAACCTTTGAAGAGAGGCCACCTGACAGAAACTCTGGCTTTAGGTCAAGGACTGCACCCTGACCTCTCCTGCTCTCCCTCCTCCTCTTGGTACACTCCCCCCACCCCTCCATCCCATTGACTGAGACCAAGTAAAAGTTTGAGTTAAGTCCTCACATACAGGTTGAGGAAGGTAACCTGGGCACAGAGCAAGGCAGAGAAGATGGGAGACTTAATCTGGAGAAGCAAATAAAGTTTATCCAGTTCATTGAGTCAGAGCCCAGGGAAATCCTAAGTGAAATTTTACTGACAACATGGAAAAGCATAGAGAATGGCTCCTCCCTCAGAAGGCTCGTATCCTCCCAGATTCGGTATTCCTCTCCGTCTGTCAGTGTTCACAAATGTTCACATTATTCAACTCACCTTTTTTTAGACTTCTTTCAGACCAACCCGTTTCTGCTCACACCATTCTTTAGATACCTCTCAATACAACTGATTTTTTTCTAGTTTCTAAGTTTGTTACATTTCTGGGCTAAAGTTGAGGTTGTACTCTTATTTACATAAATTGAGTCTAGGCATTCTCAAGCTTCTCAGCCACATATCACAAACAGTCTCTTGGGTGATTTTCTGTAGCTAACTATTATAAACATTTGAATTTTTCTTATTTTAATCTCATATTTCTATGTTCTTACAAGAGGAAATGGGGATTTATATAGATTCTAATATTCTTCTGATACTATCTATTACACACTTAAAAACTGCCCCCTCCCCATGAAAAACAGATGCATGTATATATCTGTATATTTACATTTACCCCATGGCATAGTTTAGTCAACAAAAATACTAATTGAACAAGAGTAAGTGCTAATCCTGGCAAGTACCGTTCTAACTTTGTGCTAGAGAAATAGATGAGTTAGTAGTCTAATTGCAATGTCACAATGCTGAATGCAACTTAAAATTATGCACACCAGAAATAGGAGGGATTTATTTGAAAATAGATTTGGATTTAGGGAGAGAAAGCACATACTTGAGAAGAAAGAAAACTGTATAGTCAAAAGAAACACAAATTGTACGTATTGAACAAAACTTACCAGAAAGAAAGTGAAAATAATTTGGCAAGGCAGAGTGAGTAATTTAAATTTAATGTTACAAGCACAAATAAGCCCAAGGAGCAAGGCAGATCAAGGAAGCTTTTCTAAAGTTAAAATCTGTGTAATTATCCATATTTGGACAATGGTTAGGGCCTAACTTGGGGTGGCTAATAAGATGGAAAGAAGATGTGGGTGCTGAGGTGCTGATGAGAATGAGGTAATAGAAAATGACTTGCAGGTGTCAAAGGAAAACAAAAAAGATGGTAACAACATAGAAAATAATGAAAAATTAAGGAGTGGTAGATTGTGGAGGAGGAAAAGTACCAACTTTAGTTTTGGACATGTCCACCTTTAGGTTTTGATAGTTAATCTGTTGATACTTTTCAAGAGACATCTGAAGATTTATAATTGCAAGAGGATATGTTACTAAACCGAAAGCAGACAAAATAAAGTTGGTAAAGTTTTTCTTCTGAGTGTATGAATTCCCTAAAACAAAAAAAGAGGAGGAATTCTGTAAATATGCTTAGGAGTCACCCACTCTTATGGCAAAGAATCATCAGAGAACAGCAATTAGAGAATGAAGGTCAGGAAAGTAATATATCATGAAAGTCAGGAGTGGAATGCGATGTCAAATGCCCAGAAGAAAAAACCATTGATTTCCAAGCAACAGACCATAAATACAACGTAAGCTTCTATTTTTGAAGACAGTTCATTCTTTGTTTCCTGTACTAAATACAACATTAAGATTTATTTAATATGTTGCATACACATAAAATAAGTAGGTCTCCAATAATTACTCAGATGATAAATCAATCATTGCAACATTCAATATGGAGTTTGCACTGCAAGGTCTATGAAGTATTACAAGTAAGCAATCAAATTCTTTTGAATCCTGATAAATTAATATATTTGTTTTTTTCTCGAATAAATGTAAGGAATTTGATATGTTACAATTTGAGAACTTTTAATGTAATTAACGATCAACAAATGAGAGCTAGAACTGGGTAATTTATCCTATTCTAGTGATTATATGGAATGCTTCACATATTTTAGCTTTTACAAAGGCAATTTTGACTACAGTTTGTGTATATATGAAAGTGTAATGTGAGTGTCCGTGTTAGATCATTAAATGGAATATGTTAAAATTTCTCTTGCTGGTAAAAAGATCTTGAAGATAAACAGTTGAGATTCTTTCCTAGTCATTATTCAAAGAATGTTTATTTAGCGCTCAATTTTTTGACATGTATGTTTCTGTGTATGTGTCTAAAGGGAATGGGGTCCTTCAGTAAGGTTTTCCAAAACTATGTTGCCATACCTACAGCAATACAGATGTAAGTGGGATCAAACTTCATTTGAGAACATCACAGACCATATCAGGAAGCCAAATGATGTCAGATTATTATTCAGCATAGTAAATAAACATCCACTGTAAAGTACAGTACACCAACTGGATTTGCTGCTTCAGTGAAATTGGTATGGGAAAGTTGATGAATATCACTGTCTTCAATATGGAAAAATAGTCTAAATGCAAAGCTGGAATAAATTTGTTTCTAGTCAGGTTGAATTAAGGATAGATGTATGTACCCAAATATAAGTTATACAGTTATGGGGGTAAGCCCAATTACATGCTCCTAAATTTATTAGCTAGTAAATGCCAATCTCCTACTAGGTTTAAAAATAGATTTGAGGAAGTTAGACCACAATCTACTAAGGAAGGACAGCTTCACATACAATATTATTGCCTCTGTTTTTACAAATAAAACTATACTTTTAGAAGCATAGTTACAATTCTTTACCTAAAGTCAGGTATTCTGTTTTACAGGTATTTGCATTCTTTATTATACACTAAAAAATTGATTTTTTTATTTTGTAAATTCAGAGGGAAACATATTTTAAAGGAAACAAATTTGCCATCTGGAAGACTAAGAGGAAATTTTTTTCTTTCATCTTGGAAGGAATGTGTGTTTGAAATTGTCAAGAATAAGTTGGTTTCTAATGTCCTGTATTAAGATTTTATTGCTATTTTCCAGTTTTATTTGTGCTGTCCATAATCAAAGTGGCATTTTTATTTATAAAGCTAAATTGATATCTTGCTGCTGGTAATGCACATTGATAACGATAGTTTGTAAAGCAATTTGGTAATATACAAAGGGCCTTAAAAATGTTAATTCTCTTTGACCCAGTAATTCTAATTGTGATAAACAGTTCTGGGGAAATAATCCTAGACAAGCTAAATGCTTTATATGCAGATGTTTATTACAGCTCTACAGTTGCAAAAAACTCTAGAAATAACAAAAATAGCCAACAATAAAATGGTTAAGAAAACTGCTATATAAAAACTTGATGGAATTGTAGTAGTCATTAATTACTATGGGTTTTAATACCATGCAGTAGCTTGGAAATTCTTACGATTCAATAAATTTAAATAATAAAAGTAATACAAGCCAGCATCAAAATAGTATTTTAATAAGTGATTATTGATAAATGAATGAATGAACAAGTTAGTGAATGAAATGATTGTAGATATACCATGCACATTGGCTCCTAGGCACCTCTATTAGTAGAGTTAGAATTATTAAGCATGAATTTACTGCATACCAGTTGGGGACAGCCACCAAAATGAAATTTGCATAAAAGAGAAAAGAATAGTTAAATACGTTCTACTTTTTCAGTCTCTAATACAGTTTTGACGCTATTTTTTATTGCTATCATAGAATTTTAAAAACAATTCAAAAGTTTTATATGTACTCCATAACCAACAGAGAAAAATCACTAATGGCAGTGTAACAAAATAATGAATTATTTTTCATATGTATTTTCCTTTTTTTATTGAGGCATAATTGACCTAACACCATACTAGTTTCAAGTGTACAACATAATGATTCAATATTTGTATACCTGGCAAAATGATCACCTTAGTAAGTCTAGTTATATCCATCACCAAACATAGTTCCAATTTTTTTTCTCATGAGAGAATTTTTAAGATATGTTCTCTTAGCTACTTTCAATATTCAATAAAGTTTTATTAACTATAGTCATTGTGCTGTACATTACATCTCCATAACTTGTCTATACTATAACTGAGGGCTTATACATTTTGACCCCCTTCACTAATTTCTCACACTCCCTTAGTCCACACCCCACTATCTCTAGCAACCACTAATCTGTTCTCTGTGTCTATGACCTTGTTTATTGTGTATTTTGGCTATTTCTTTAGATTCCACATACAAGTGAGATCATACAGTAATGTCTTTTCCTTTCTCACTAGCATAATCCACTCAAGTTCCACTCATGTTGTTGCAAATGGCACATTTCCTTATTTTTTTAAAGCTGAAAAACATTCCATTATGTATATATAAACCGCATTTTCTTTACCTGTTCATCTTTCAATGGACACTTAGGTTGTTTCCATATCTTGGCTATTGTAAACAATGCTGCAATGAACATGGCAGTGCATACATTTTTTTCAGTTAGCATTTTCATATTCTTCAGATAAATACCCAGAAGTAGTATTGCGGAATCATATGGTAGCTTATTTTCAATTTTTTGAGTAATCTCCATATTGTTTTTAATTGTGGATGCAACAATTTACATTCCTACCACCAGTGTACAGGGTTCCCTATTTTCCACATCCTTTGCAACACTTCTCATTTCTTGGCTTTTTGGTAATAGCCATTCTAAGAGCCGTGAGGTGATATCTCATGAGGTTTTGATTTGCATTTCTCTAATGATGTTGATGTTGAGCATCTTTTCATGCACCTGTGGCCACATGCATGTCTTCATTGGAAAAATATATATTCAGATCCCTTACCCACTTTTATTCATATTATTTTTTTTTGCTATTGAAGTTGTATGAGTTCTTTATATATTTTAGATATTAACCCCTTATCAGATACATTTGGTAGGTTGCCTTTTCAATTTATTGATGGTTTTCTTTACTATGTAGAAGCTTTCTAGTTTGTAGTCCCACTGGCTTATTTTTGCTTTTTTTGCCTTTGCTTTTCAAATAAAAAGACCAATGTCAAGGAGCTTAATGCCCATATTTTTCTAGGAATTTTATGGCTTCAGACCTTACATTCAAGTCTTTAATCCATTCTGAATTAATCTTTGTGTATGGTGTAAGGTATTGATCCAATTTAATTTTATTGCATATGGCTGTCTAGTTTTTCCAACACCATTAATTGAAGAGACTGTCCTTTCCCCATTGTATAGTTTTGGCTCCTTTGTCATAAATTAATTGATTAAATATATGTGTTTATTTCCAAGGCCATCTATTCTATTCATATATGTATCTGTTTTAATGCCAATACCATACTGTTTTGATTACTATAACTTTGTAATAGTTTGAAATCAGAAAGCATGAGGCCTTCAACTTTGTTCTTTTTCTCTCAAGATTGCTTTGGCTATTTAGGGTCTTTTTAGTCCATAAAAACTTTTGGACTGTTTTTTTCTGTTTCTGTGAAAAATATCATTGGAGTTTTGATAGAGATTGCATTGAATCTGTAGATTGTTGTGGGTAGTATGGACATTTGAACAATATCAGTTCTTCCCATTCATAACCAATAAATAATCAATTTTTTGTATCTCAAATTCTTTCATCACTGTCTTATAGTTTTCAGTGTATAGGTCTTTCACCTCTTTGGTTAAATTATTATTAGGTATTTTATTCTTTCTGATACAATTATAAATGGGATTTTTAAAAAAAATTTCTCTTTCTGGAAGTTCATTATTAGTGTTTAGAAATGCAAGAGACTTTTGTATATTGATATGGTATCCTGAAACTTTACAGAATTTAACATTTTTTTGTTGTTGATTCTTAAGGGTTTTCTGTATACAATATCATGTCATCCACAAACAATGAGCTTTACTTCTTCCTTTTCAACTTAGATGTCTTTTATTTTTCGTAATTGCTTAGGCTAGAACTTTCAATACTATGGTGAATAAAAGTGGGGATAGTGGGCATCCTTGTCTTGATCCTGATCCCAGAGAAAAAGTTTGCAGCTTTACATAATTGAAAATGATGTTATCTGTGAGCATGTTACATAAGTCCTTTATTATGCTGAGGTTTGTTCCTTATACATCTACTTTGTTGATTGTTTTTTTATCATAAATTGATGTTAAATTTTGTAGAATGTTTTTTCTGCCTTTAAAGAGATGATCATATGATTTTGGTCCTTCATTTTATTAATGTAGTGTATTACCTTGATTGATTCCTGGATATTGACTCATCCTTGTATCCCCTGAATAAGTCCCACTTGATCATGGTGTATGACCCTTTTAATGTATTGTTGAATTCAATTTGCTAATGTTTTGTTGAGGATTTTTGCCTCTGTGTTTATCAGGGTTATTGACTTGCAATTTCTTTTTCTTGTGGCATTTTTATATGGTTTTGGTATCAGGAATTGCTGGCTTCATAAAATGAGTTTGAAAACGTTCTTTCCTTTTCTATCTTTTCTGTTATTTTTTTAGTCTCTATGTCCATTCTGATCTTTCTTCCTTCTGCTAAAATTGGGTTTTGTTTGTTGTTCTTTTTCTAGTTCCTTGATATGTTAAGTTAGGTTGTTCATTTGAGATTTTTCTTGTTTCTGGAGGTAGGTATTCATCTCTATAAACTTCTCTTTTAGAAATGATTTTGATGCATCCCATAAGTTTTGGTATGTTGTATTTCTATTTTTATTAGTTCAAGGTATTTCTCTTTTGATTTCTTTCTTGACCATCTGGTTGTTTAGTAGCATGTTGTTTAACCTCCACTTATTTGTGAGTTTTCCAATTTTCCTCCTTTAATGATTGCTAGTTTCATAACATGGTGGTTGGGAAGCTTAATATGATTTTAATCTCCTAAAATTTATAAAGGCTTGTTTTGTGACCTAACATAGGATCTATCCTGGAGAATTTTCCATGATCATTTGCTGTATATTCTGCTGCTTTTGGATGGAATGCTCTGTTAAGTTACTCTGGTCTAGTTTGTTGTTTAGGACAATGTTTCCTTGTTGATTGTCTGTCTGTCTGATCTATCCATTTATGAGATAGGGTATTAAAGTTCCCTACTTAATGTATTGTTGTCTGCTTCTCCTTTAAGTTCTGTTAATATTTGCTTTACATATTTAGGTTCTTCTATGTTGGGTGTGTACATATTTATAAATGTTACATTCTTTCACTGAATTGACCCCTATATCATTATGTAATGTCCTTTTTTATTTCTTATTATAATATTTGTTTTAAACTCTATTTTGTTTGACGTAAGTATAGCTACCGCAGCTTTCTTTTGGTTTCCATTTGCATGAAATATCTTTTTCATTCCTTCACTTTCAGTCTTTGTGTATCTTTACATCTAAACTGAGTCTCTTGTAGGCATCATGTAGATAGGTCTTGTTTTTTAATCCATTCAGCCACTCTGTCTTTGGAGAATTCATTCACTTACATTTAAAGTAATTATTGATAGGTAAGTACACACTTCCATTTCTTAATTGTTTTGTGATTGTTTTGTAGTTCTTGTGTTTCTTTCCTTCCCTTGTGGTTTGATGACTTTCTTTAATGGTAAGCCTAGATTCCTTGATCTTTTGTGTATTTGCTATAGGTTTTGGCTTGTGGTTACCAAGAGGCTTACATATAACAACTTTAATGAAAGTATGCTGAACTGTACATTTTACTCTCCCTGCCCCTCATTATTTGTTTTTGATGTCACATTTTACATCTTAATTTGTGTATCCCTTAACTAATTACTGTAGTTATGGTTATTTTTACTGCTTTTGTCTTTTAACTTTTATAGTAGCTTTATAAGTAATTAATCCCCCACCTTTACTAGGTATTTATCAGTGAGATTTACACTTTTATATATATATTTTTGTTAGTAATTAGTATCCTTTCTTTTGACTTTAAAGAATTCTTTGTAATGTTTCTTGTAAGGCTGGCTTAGAGATGATGAACTCCTTTAGCTTTTGCTTATCTTGAAATTCTTTCTCTTCAGTTCTGAATGTCAGTTTTTAATAGAGTGTCCTTCGCTGGAAATTTTTTCTTCCAGCACTTTGAATGTATTTTGAAATTCCTTTTCTGGCCTGCAAAGTTTCCTCTGAAAAATCTGATTATTACCTAATGAGAGTTCCCTTGTCCATAATAAGGTTTTTTCTCTTGCTGCTTTTAGAATTCCCTCATTGCCTTTAATTTTTGACATTTTAATTGTAATATGTCTTAGTGTGGTTCCCTTTAGGTTTATCTTATTTGGAATTCTTGGGCTTTCTGGATCTTGATGTTTGTTTCATTCCCCAGTTTAGGGAAGTTTTTAGCCATTATTTCTTCAAATAAGATTTCTGGCCTTTTCTCACTCTCTCTTCTCCTTTTGGGACCCCTATAATGCGAATATTGGTTTACTAAGTATTGTCTCATATTTTCCTTACTCTATCTTTACTTTTTTCATTCTTTTTCTTTTTGCTGTTCTGATTTAGTGAGTTCCACTCCCCTTTGAGTTTACTGGCCCTTTCTTCTGCTCCTTCTAGTCTGCTGTTGAACCACTTCATTATAATCTTCTGTTGAGTTGTATTCTTCAGCTCTGTGACTTCTATTTTGGTACTTTTATATTTTCTCTTTGTTGAAGTTATCACTGTGTTCATCTATTCTTCCCCCAAGTTTTGTAAGCATTTTTATGACCATTTATCAAGTAAATCATTTATTTCCATTTCATTAAGAAGTGTTTTTGTTTTTGTTCTTGTTTTTGATCTTTTTCTTTTGCTTGGAACATATTCCTCTGTTTCTTCATTTTCTTTCACTTTCTGTGTTGATTTCTATGCATTAGATAAAAACAGCCTCTTCTAGTTTTGAAGGAGTGGCTCAGGTAGGAAATGAACTTTATTCTTTAACCCTGTCCTCCATCTTGGTTGCTTCTCAAACATTTGTTATTATCCAAGCAGCCTGTTTTATTTTTAATAGCTCCCAGTATTTGAGGGTGTGCCAAAGGGGAGGATCTCAGACAACATCTAGATTCAGGCTGATTGGAAGTCATACCCTCAGCAGCTTTCGACGTATGCTTATATACAGCTTTGTGGCACCACAAGTATAAGCCCCACTGGTCACCAGAGTTGGCATTCTGCAGGTGTTTACTGGCAGCAGACAGCAAAATCAGGGCACCAAAGGTATAAGCTCTTTTCTGGGTGATAATGGTGAGCTGGAGCAAGGCAATGAGAGTGTACAAAGATTGTATCCATAGGCCTTCATTCCCGGAGAGTATCTCCTCTGGTCTTTAGATGTGGGCCAAAGCAGAAGCCTGCTCTTCAGGCTAGAGCTCTTGTGCAAGTATATATGCCTCTTTCACTGAAAGCCTGGAGTTGTGTTCAGTCTGCTGTGTGTACAGTGTCCTCAGTGTGTTACTCAGCCAAGAACCATCTCTCTGTTAAGTCCCATCAGACCTGGGAATACAAGTCCTCCTGGCCCCCAGAAAACGATGAAAGGCAATCTCCTGGGTGACATCCACAAAGTCAGGTTGCTGGGCCTAATAATTGAGGCTGGAGGTGCATATAAAAGTCTCCCTCCAGGAGATGCTGGCACCCTGGAACATGACAGAGGGAGAGTGTAAAGATGATACCTGTCTTCCAAGGTCTTAGTAGAGTCCCCTTGGGCTGCAGCTATGAATATAAGCTAATAAACCTCTTTTACAGAAAGATGAGGCTCCTCAGACTGTTGCCTCCTGCTGTGCCCTGGGGATGGTAGCCATTTAAGAATCTTCCTCTAATGGTTACAGTTTGATAGAACCCTTGAGTGCAAGCACTACTGGCCACAGGGCCAGAGGATCTAGAGGTGGCCTGTGGGTGGCAGCTGCAAAACTTGGGGCCCCAGAGGAGGGTACAGATTTCTTCCTGGGAGGTGCCAGTAAGTTACGAGCAAGGCAGAGGGAAAGTGCAAAGATGGCACCTGCCAGCCTCCATCCCCAGAGACTACTACCTCAATAGGCCCTTACATGTGTGTTAAATTAGATTCCTGCCACTCAGGCAGCACTTTAAGGTAATCATATATGCTTTTCTCACATAAAGTTTGGGTGCCTCAATTGCCTGCTTCTGCATGGGGCCCTGGGGTGCGTTGGAGCTTGTGAGCCCTTTAAGAGACATCTCTCAATTTACTGTAGCCTTGTGTGTTTTGTGGACATGAGCCTCACTGGTTTTCAAAACTAGGAGTTTGCAGTTCTCCTCTTTCAGGTGCAGACTTTAAAACTAGGAGTGCTTGATGTGAGGTTCAAACCTTTGCTCATCAGGGAGAAGCTCTGGGTTTTGAGTTTCTTCCCCGTTGTGGGTGGCTGTGCTGGGGGTAGGGTTTATAGCGAGATAATATGTCAGCCTCTCCTGTCTGCTTTGATATGGATGTTTTCTCATTTGCCTATGTGGAGAAGTTATTTAGCTAGTTTTTAGAAGTGTTTTGTTTTGTTTCCCCCAGAGAAGATTGTTCCATGTGTAGCTGTAGATTCAACGTGTCTATGAGAGGAGATGAGTTTAGGATCTTCCCATGTCACATGTTAAGCTGTAACCATATTAGTAAAGATAATTTCTTTTACTTCCCAGAGTGCTTTCAAAATACATCTCTCACACACATTTTGCTTGTAAGATAGGTAACTAGTAAAATAATTTTTATTTATAAAATCTAGTGATAAACTGAAAATTTTCATTGAAGTCTTTGCAACCTCACAGCTAAACAATGAGATCTCTAGACACTAGGTAGGCAGGAGGTAGATAAGTTCATAGAGATCGTGAATAAGGGGTCTATGTCCCCTTACAAACAGTTCTCCATCACTGACTTTTGCGCCTTTGATGATATTTTGTCTTTAGCTGTCTGTTTGTTAGACAGTGAGGGCAGTGAGCCCTGATAGTCACTAGATTACACTTTATTGGCCTGCTATAAATACCATCTTGTATAACTGTCCTCATTCTTCTGTGAGAAACATGAACACATTTGGAAAACTGCTATGTAGCCAGTCTAGGAATCCAAACAGTGCCTGAGTATTCTAGACCCTATCAATATTATATCTGAAAAATAATTAATATAATATAGTTTAGGTCAATAGTCATTTTTGCTCTTTGGCATACTCAATATTCTAATTTCAGAGCAGTCTCAAAAATGGTTATGTACATAACCAACTTAAAACTTTTTTTTGAAAAGTTATGAAAAATTATAACTAGTTATAATTCATATACCTTCATATAATTTCAAAAATCATATAACTTTTTAGCCAAAACAAAACACTTTCAGTGAATGGAGAAACTATTAATCATTATTTGAGGACAATAAATATGAACTGGGAATGTCACAGGAAAACAAGGACATATGATCATCTTGATTGTAATGGTCAATATTAATAACCTTACAAAACTTATTAGCTTAGTAATTTGTAAAGTTTTGATTACATTAATTAAACTACAATTATCTTCTCAAAATCTGATTTGATTACTATTCCTTGTTATTATAATGAGTCTGTAGGATGGTCTATGACAGCATATCAAATTCCACTTATAAACTAATAAAATTGCTCAAATCATGATAATACAAACTCATGGAATAAAAGAGAGCTTATCTAATCAATGCTTTTAATTTTCAGATAGGAGAACAAGGTGTAGGGAAGCAGAGTGGCCCAGTGCTCAGTAGTTCACTCACTGCTGAGCCAGAGCCATAGCCCGGGTATCTTAGTTCTCAGTTACACTTAGCAAATTTTTGAGCACACTACAGTTGACCCTTGAACAAATCAGAGGTTAATCCACATATAACTTACAGTTGGCCTCCATCTCAGTATTTCCTTTACATTTGTGGAGGATTCAACCAACCACAAACTTGTAGTATTATAGTATTTACTGTTGAAAAATATGCACATATAAGGACCTGCGAAGTTCAAACTTGCATTCTTCAAGGGTCAGCTGTACTTCAGATACTTCATACCTGCTCATTTCCTTTTAAAGTGATATTTAGGACAACCATAGAGTAGAAGAGAGTAGCTTTTAACAGACCACAATCCCACTGAGACCGCTGGTAAAGTCATACATAACACACACACACACAATTTGTTAAAGTCATCAGAGAACTGCTGAAGCAACCAGGACAAGATGGGGAAATGTTCACAGACAGGGGGAACTGCAAAGATGAGCTTATTACATTGAGTCATTTTCCTTTGAAGGCATTTGTTAATTCTAGCACATGGTGAAAACTTGAGAATCCAGATTTTGTGTGGATAGAGAGCCACTGAGAAACAAGCAGTCTTCTGAGACAGGAGAGATACAGTTGGAAACTTGAGGGCTTACGATCACAATGAGAAGGAAGGGACAGAGAACTGGGCCTGATAAACAGCTGGTTTTCCCCTCAAGGTATTTGCTGACTTCTAAAGCTGCAAAGGACAGGAGCACATGAAACTAAGCAGAACACCTATAAAAAGCAGAGAGGAAGTTTTTGCAGTCTTACTTTACTACAAACAAAGAGTGAGTACAGAGGAACCCCCTCCCCTCACTGCCTTCTACCACCTCCAAAGAAAGGAGGATCCTGGTGAACATACCAGGTCCCAAAATGAAAAACCATGGACAACTACATCCTAAGAATAAGGGTCAACTTGAAGTGGTCTGAGCTTCACTAAATGTGCATTCTTGTCTTAGCTCAGCTCAATGACTGTTTGGATTAAGGTGATAAGTATCTATCTCCTGAGTAGAGGGAAGGGTGACCCTCTCTAAAAGAAGATAATATCAGTTGAATATTAGTTCCTGTGATATTCATATATACAATATCTACTGCTCAGTCAAAAATAGTCATGCCAAGGGAGAGAACCACATAACTACCATCTTCCTCACCAAATAAAACAATTTTAAAAAAACAGCAAGACAATTAGGTGATCTAAATATTTATGCTAGCAAAGACTGAAAAAAACAAAAACTATTAATGATATATTAAAAAACAAAGATAGATAAAATAAGTGGAAAATGGAGAATTTCAGCAGAAAATTAGAACTATGAAATAGAATCAAATGGATATTTTGATATTAAAAACTATAACAGAAAAGTACTCAATAGATGGATCTAATAGCAGATTAAACACAGCAGAAGTCAAGATTAGTGACTTGGTACATGGGTGGATAGAAAATATCCAAACTAAAGCATAAAGAGAAACAATAATGGAAAAATTAAAGAACATAAGACACACATAGGACACACTGAAAAATAAAGAACATGTTATAATCGGAGCCCTAGTAGGATAAGAGAGAAGGGGCCACATACAATATTTGAAGAAAGAGTACCTGGGACATTTAAAAATAATATTCTAAAAACTATTAACAGTCTGTATGTATCTGAGAGAAAGCAACAGAACATATAGCAGAAGATTAATTCTAACCATCCTAGAATGCTAAACAACATTATAACTTCATAGGCCAAAGCCTCCTTCCTGAAGTTCTTGTTTCTCGTGTGAGAACTTTTTCAATCAGCTACCTCTGCCTCAGTGACAATCAGTGGCAACCCACGTGCACAAAGGATGTATCTGGTGGTCAGAATTTAGAGTCCAAAGTCACCTATGTGAGTTAAGCACTGTTTCTGAAGGCCTTTGTTAAAAAGGCAGTAAGAGTAACAAATTAGTCTTTTCACATCCAAAACCATCTTACCTAGTTTGCCAGATATATTCTTTTATGAGGATGGATTTATTCTCCACTCTTCTCCACCCTACTCTGTGACCTACAGTGTCCACGGATTGTAGCAAGAGGCTCCTACAACAAGGTCCTCCACAACATGGCACCAACCGTTAGCAGCCTTATTACCTGCAGTGCTTTCAACACGGTCTGCATTACGTTAGGTCCGTACCTTCACACTTTTCATTCTCTGTGAGTACAATGCATTCTTTAGCTGTTTTACCTGCTAAAACCCATTAGACATCAAAAATTTATCTCAATCACCACCTTTTTCATGACATCTTTTTTCATTTCGTGGCCCAAATGTAATTTTTCCCTTCTACATTCATCTTGAGAAGTAGTATGGTAGGTCATAAAAACATGATTTCTGGAACCACATAGACCTTAATTTGAACCATGGCTCTACCATTTATAAATTATACAACTACGTTAAGTGCTGTGTTAGCCAAAGCACAGGGTACCCAGGAGGCGTACCCAACATATCCTTGGGAGGAGACAAAGGTCAAGGAAGGTTTCCTGGAGAAAGTGGCATTTAAACTAATAAATATAGATCAAATGAGCTGTCAAGCAAAGAAGGGAGTGATGAAAGGGATATTCATTTGTAAGTTGATACCTCTAGTAAATATGTAAGGTGTGATTCTCTTAGAATGACTTAAATACAATGTAGAAGGTAGGCTGTTGGAAAGGAACATCCTCATCAAGCTCATCAAAGAAAATCAATGTGCTGGTTTTTCTCCTACCTTCTACTCATGCACTGCTCCATCCTGTGTCTTCTGCTCTGCCTGGTGCCCCAGTTGGCTGACCCCTACAGATCGCATTAGCAACCAGGTTCCCTTGCCCTCTGGCTTCTTCTGGCTGAGTTCAACCAATGGGAAACAACAGCAGGAAGAGAACAAACGTGTTTGGGCTATTTCTTCCTGCTCCCTTCCTGCTTTGGCTTCACACCTCTAGAAATAGCTGCCTCCCTCTATGACTCCAGCTCTAAGTCCAAAAATACAGTTCTCTCACTTTCCTGTTCAGCCATAGGGTGTTAATGGTTTCTTCTGTTGCTGACTTCTGGGATCCTCACCATTCTTCATTTGTTCTCTTGACCCTGCCTACATTTCCATAAGAGTTCCTTTCACAGGGGTCTCTTCCTTTGAATAATCTGGGGAAAATTGTTTTGTACTAAGGATCAGACTTAACAAAATGAAACACTAATGGGTAAACTAGAGATGTATAGAAAATCAACCACATTATTATCTAATAATAAGTGCTTATTTATTTTTAAACATAGCAATATTTTTTGAGGACAAAAACCCTTAGCGGTCATCTTCACCAACTCTTAAGTGTAAAGACTAGTAATGGGACTGGAGGACACTTAGTATAAAGGACAGGAATGAACAAGAGCATGGAAAGAGGAGGGGATAAGCATCAAAGGAAGTTTTCCCCTACTTCATATTTTCCTTCAGTGCCAATTTTGTCCTTGAGCTTGAATTGCTGATTTTAGAAGGGACTGAGGGAGACAATCAGGAAACCCTGGCCAGAGAGCAGGGCTAGTGCCTACCCGATACTCTGGGGACGCTAAGCTGTGTAATTCACGAAGTGGATGATTCTATCCATTTGATGGGACAACACTCCCTTACACCTTTGTTTGGTGCAATTTCTAGGACCCGTGTTTTTTGTGCTGACAATTAGTCATTTAGCATTAAGTAAGAACTCAGAAGTTCCAGAACTTTTCCAAAGAGACCTATTTTCACTTTTCCTATAACCTTGTCATGGCTTTCCTGCTTGTGGCAGCTTGAGGACCTGGTAGCAGTTTTTGTCTCTATTGACATTTATCTACATCCTATACTCTGCGGCAACTTCCTGAATTTAGGAAACCTCTTTGGTAATTCAGACTATGATTAGCAAAGCCCCAGAGTCCCGGTTCCGGTCCTGCCACTGAGAGAGGTCACTTAAGACCAGAGACCATCTGGGAGGCCTTGAAACTCCTGGGGAAGTGGAGGAGACCCCCAGGAAGCACTGGAAGAAGACTTAGCCTCTGGAATCTTCTGGGTGTGGGGCAAACTTCTGCTCAAGTCTTCTTGGATACAAACTTGAAGCTCTGAGGGCGTCTCATGTTCCCAAAAATCTCTTGAGCAGTCTCTGGACTCAGACTGTAGCCCTAGAAGCAAAATTTGTCCTTTAGTGAATGAAAAAAACGTACCCATGTGTCCTCCCTCATCCTTGCTCTTCTGCAAACCAGGAATGGACAAGCAGGCCTTTGCTTCAGACTCTCTAGTGACTCTATGCGTGTGTATTTATTTATTTCTCCGTGATCAGCAGAGATTTGATCAAATCTGAAAACCCTACATAATGTATGCCAAGCACATTCAGATTCATTTGCATGTAAATCATCACAGATGACGCTTTATAAAGATGGCTAAGATGCCGCTTAATAAGCATTTTCAAGCCTCTTTTATTTTTCTGTAAACACTCTCTTTAATCTGAAACTCTGGAAGGTTTGAATTTGGTTTGAAATGGCAAGCTCAGGAATTCTGAGCAGATTTTGACAAGCCTGAGCTCTCCCAGTCTTACTTTTCATCTGTCCGAGATTGACTCAGAATCCCCCGGCCAGACGGATGAAGAGTCCCAGCTGTCAACTCCCGGCTCCCACTGGTACTTTATACTCATTGGTTTTAAAAAAAAAAAAAGAGCGTTTTCATGTTTTAAATGCTCATTTACAAACCGTTTCTCATCTCTTGAGTCTCTGCAATGTTCCCTCTGAGGCCTCCATGCTCCCAGGGGAATTTTCCCTGGTTTAGGAATAAATAGGAAGAAGGGGGGGTGGGAAGAACAACCCTCCTCTGATAAGCTGTCCCAGCTGACAAGCCCTTCCCTTCAGACCCATCCACTTAGATCAATGAACATTTCACAGGCTTAACCAGTTATCTTCAAGAGAAGACAAGGCCATTACATAACCACACATACAAAGAGGTACACAACATAAAAATGCTTCCCACAGATTTCAAGTAGGAAAAAATGTGAGTTTCCTATCTTAAGCAACCCCCTAGAAATACCCTTCTCTCATTCAGTTGCTCTTTAACCAGTCACTCATTCTGTTAGTTTCTTTACAATTAAAAAAAAAATTGTACAAACCCTCTCTTAAGCAGTATCCTCATTTGTCCTGTATATTTTTTTATATGCATATTAATTCTGTGTACACAGATCAACAAATATGCAGTTTGTAAATTCTTTTTCATGACATTTATTTTGGGGCCTTGTGTGAATATTTATCAGAATTCAAGTGTATATGAAACTCGAGTTTTTTTAAGATCACTCTGACATTAACCTTCTCTGATATATTTTTTCAGACTCTTCTGTGTGTGGTCCACAAATATATATTGAATGAATGAATGTAAAAATTAAAACATACCATTTTCTGATTTTTAAAGTATATTTTAAATACTAGCAGAAATATGTTCTGTTTAGGTCTCCAAACTGGCTAAAACACTAAAGTAATAACGATTATATCAGTAAAATAATAATCATTATTAATCATTAATAATAATTATGCAACTAACAAGTTATGGTCCACAAAGTTCTCATATACACAATATATTTTCATATACAGTCTCATTTTTCATCTTGAGATACTTGTTCAATTTATTTGCAAGTTATATTAGTCTTTTTTTTCTTTTTCAGTTTTATTAGGTAGAATTAGTTTGATTGCACATATACATTACATTGTATGAAAATACATATATACAATATACTGCACATTTTTTTTCGTTTACATATATGTACTGATCATTATTTCTAAGAACAGATTAGAGCTTTAGCTTTTTAAACTTACATAGTTATCAGAGGAATAAAGCCAACCAAAAATAAGAAATGGCAGAATGCAGTAATCCAATCATGAAGGACAGTCAGATGTCAAGAAATCCACCATCTAAGTTATAAATAATAAGTGGTTCATTTGTGTCCTTTTTTTTTTAGATTCTACATATAAGTGATATCATATATGGCCTTTATTATGTTGAGGTGTGTTCCGTCTGTGCCCACTTTCTGGAGAGTTTTGATCATAAATGGATGTTGAATTTTATCAAAAGCTTTTTCTGCATCTATTGAGATCATGGTTTTTATTCCTCAATTTGTTAATCCGGTGTATCACATTTATTGATTTGTGGCTATTGAAAAATCCCTGTATCCCTGGAATAAATCCCACTTGATCGTCGTGTGTAATCCTTTTAATG
Organism: Camelus bactrianus; assembly: GCF_048773025.1. Classification (NCBI taxonomy): domain Eukaryota; kingdom Metazoa; phylum Chordata; class Mammalia; order Artiodactyla; family Camelidae; genus Camelus; species Camelus bactrianus. The sequence goes on from NC_133544.1 coordinate 68,643,101, forward strand.
CATTGTTAGAGTTGATCTGCTAGTATTTGTTGAGGATTTTTGCATCTACATTCATAAGTGATGTTGGCCCATAATTTTCTTTTTTGTGTGTGATATCTTTGTCTGGTTTTGGTATCAGGGTGATGATGGCCTCATAAAATAGGTTTAGAAGTGTTCCTTCCTCTGCAATTTTTTGAAATAGTTTCAGAAGGAAAGTGTTAACTCGTCCCTAAATGTTTGGTAGAATTCTCCTGTGAAGCCATCTGGTCTTGGACTTTTGTTTGTTGGGAGGTTTTTAATTAATTCAATTTCAGTACTGGCAATTGGTCTAGTCATATTGTCTATTTCTTCCTGGTTTAGTCTTGGCAAATTGTACCTTTCTAAGAAGTTGTCTGTTTCTTCTATGTTGTCATTTTTGTTGATGTATAGCTGCTCATAGTATCCTCTTATGATCCTTTGTATTTCTGTGGTGTTGGTTGTAACTTCTACTTTTTCATTTCTGATTTTATTAATTTGGGCCCTCTCCCTTTTTTTCTTGATGAGTCTGACTAAAGGTTTATCAATTTATCTTTTCAAAGAAACAGCTTTTAGTTTCATTGATCTTTTCTACTTTTTTTTTTTTTAAGTCTCTATTTCATTTATTTTTGCTCTAATCTTTATGATTTCTGTTCTACTAACTTTGGGGTTTGTTTGTTCTTTCTCCAGCTGCTTTAGGTGTAAGGTCAGGTTGTTTACTTGACATTTTTATTTCCTGAGGTAGGCCTGTATTGCTATAAACTTACCTCTGAAAACCGCTTTTGCTGAGTCCCAGAGGTTTTGGATCATTGTTCTCATTTTCATTTTCACTTATCTCCAAGTATCTTGATTTCCTCTTTGATTTCTTCTCTGATCCATTGGTTGTTTAGCAGCATATTGTTTAGCCTCCACATGTTTGCGGTTTTCGCAGTTTTTTTCTTGTAGTTGATTTTTAACCTTATAGCACTGTGCTTGGAAAAGACACTTGGTACAATTTGTTTTCTTGAATTTGCTGAGGCTAGCTTTGTGGGCCAGCATGTGGTCTATTCTGGAGAATGTTCCATGTGAACCTGAGAAGAATGCATTCTGTTGTTTTCAGATGGAATGCTCTATAGATACCAATTAAGTTCATCTGGTCCAATGTATTATTTAGGGCCCGTATTTCCTTATTGATTTTCTGTCTGAATGATGAAAGTGGTGTTAAGGTCTCCCGCTATTATTGTGTTATTGCCAATTTCTCCTTTTATGTCTGTTAACAATGGCCTTATGTATTGAGGTATTCCTATGTTGGGTGCATATATATTTATAATTGTTACATCCTCTTCTTGGATTGATCCCTTAAGCATTAGGTAGTGTCCTTGTCTCTTGTAACGATCTTTAAGATCTATTTTGTCTGATGTAAGTATTACTACTCCAGCTTTCTTTTGGCTTCCATTTGCATGGAATCTTTTTCCATCCCCCTTACTTTCAGCCTGCATGTGTCTCTAGTTCTGAAGTGGGTCTCTTGCAGACAGCATATACATGGGTCTTGTTTTTGTATCCATTCAGCCAGTCTATGTCTTTTGGTTGAGTGTTTAATCAATTTACATTTAAGGTAATTATTGATAGATGTGTTCTTACTGCCATTTTGTTAATTGTTTTGAGTTTGTTTTTGTAGGTCTTTTTTTTCTTTCTTCTTTCTGTTCTCTTTTCTTGTGCTTTGATGAGTAGAGAACTTCCTTTAACATGTGTTGTAAAGCTGGTTTGGAGGTGCTGAATTCTTTTAGCTTTTGCTTATCTGTGAAGCTTTTGATTTTGCCATCAAATCTGAATGAGAGCCTTGCTGGATAGAGTATTCCTGGTTGTAAGTTTTTTCCCTTTCATCACTTTAAATATATCATGCCACTCCCTTCTGGCCTGAAGAATTTCTGCTGGAAAATCAGCCGATAACCTTATGGGAGTTCTCTTGTATGTCATTTGTTGCTTTTCTCTTGATAATTTTAATATTTTCTCCTCATCCTTAATTTTTATCAATTGATTACTATGTGTTCCTCTTTGGATTGATACTGTGTGGAACTCTCTGAGCTTCCAGGACTTGGGTGACTGTTTCCTTTCCCTAGTTAGGAAAGTTTTCAGTTATTAACTCTTCAAAAATTTTCTCAGGTCCTCTCTTTCTTCACTTTCTGGGACTTCTATAATGCAAATATTAGTGTGCTTCATGTTGTCCCAGAATTCTCTTAAATTATCCTCATTTTTTTTCTCTTTTTTCTGTTCTGCAGTAGTGATTTCCACTAATCTGTCTTCTAGCTCACTAATCCGTTCTTTTGCCTCATTTAGTCTATTCTTGGTTCCTTTTAGTGTGTTACTCATTTCAGTGATTTTATTCTTCAACTCTGGGTATTCTTGATATTTTCCAGCTCTTTGCTAAAAACTTCACTCTGCAACTGTATGCTTCTTGAGTTCTCTGAATATCTTCACCATCATCATTCTGAACTCTTTCTTGGATAAATTGCCTATCTCCTCATCACTTATTTCTTCTGGGATTTTATCTTGTGCCTTGTCCTGGAAGATATTCCTCTGCCACCCTGTCTTATCTTTCTCTTCGTATTTTTAGGTAGATTAGTTATGCTTCTTGACCTTGGAGAAGTAGCCCTCTGTGGAGTATGTCCTATGCATCCCAGCAGTACATTCCTCTCTTTGTCACCCAAGGGCCAGGGTTAAGCTGGTCCCAGTGTAGAGTCTGGCCTGTGTTTGTGGATTCTTTCCACATGCTTTGGGACTGTTGTTTTCTTATTTCTCGTATGTGCCTCCTGCTGGATGAGGCTGGACTAGAGGCTTATGCAGGCTTCCTGGCAGGTGGAGTTGGTGTCTGCCCACTGCTGGGTAAAGCTTGGCCTGGACCTCTCATGGGCAGGGCCCTGTCTAGAGGCATTTGTAGCTCAAGAAGTTTGCTGATGGGTGGGGCTGTATTCCCACCCAGTATGTTGTTCGGCCTGAGGCTTCCCTACAGGCTGCTGGGTGGGGCTGGGTCTTGGTGCTAATGATTCAATGGAGATGTCAGCCTCCAGGAAAGCTCACGTAGATGAACACTCCCTGAATGTCTGCCACCAGCTTGTATGTCCTCTGGGTGAGCTGAAGGAGAACTTCCAAAACCAGCAGGCCGGTCTGGTCCAGGTTCCTGTGCAATCACTGTCTCTGCCCCTGGACCCGGTGCATGTGAGATCCCGTGCACGCTTCCCAAGAGAATAAAATCTGTCTCCCCCAGTCCCATGGGGCTCCCACTGGCCTTCAAAACCAGATGCCAGAACCCTGGTCTGGGGAGCCTGAGGTGGGGCTCAGAATTCTCACTCCTGTGGGAGAGCCTCTGTGACTTAATAGTTCTTCAGCTTGTAGGTTGCCCACATGGAGGGTATGGGTCTGACTGAATCGTGAGCATGCCTCTCTTACCTTCTTGCTGTGGTTCCCTCTCTGTTTCCAGTTGAAGCAGATCTTTTTTTCTAGGCTCCAGTCTTTTTTCTTGATGGCTATTTAGCAGTTGTAGCCATGAAGAGAGGTGAACTTGTGGTCCTACAACTCTCAAGTTATATTAGTCTTAATGTTAAAGATACCCAGTCATCTTTCATTACCATTTCCATGATGTAATCATGGAGTGATTATTTTTTCCCTAAGCTTCTGCTTCTAAAATATAGAAGAAAGCTGACTTGAGTTCATTAATTTACTAGACTTTCTGGCATATGATAAAACACATATGTGGAATGTCTCTTCTCTTTTCAACTCTAGGATATTGGTTAGACTATAGGTTAAAATGCTACTGTCAAAAAGATATTCAACAATAGAGTAGAACAAATGAGTTGGAAGCCCATTTCCCTCTTGCATTATGGTGCAGAGCTGAGCAGTCCAGAGCTGGAGGCTTCCCTTTCTCCATCAGGAATGTGGTGCTCAGGCTGCTGGAATCACTCTGCATCCTTTAGTATGTGGCTTCCATCTTGGGCCTAAGGCAGCTGTTCCAGCTGTTGCCATTTCCCAGCGAGGAGAGAGGGAAATATATGTGGGAAGCTCTATAAGGTCAAAACTTTCAAAGGCCACTTCTGTCAAACCTACTGCAAAACCTTAGTCACCAGGTCACTAAGGCTGGCAAATACTGTGTCAAGCTGGCTTGTCACATGCCCCACTGAGACTCAGGGCTGAGAGGAGGTTCTATGACTAAAATGAGGGGGTTGCAAATGGACACTGGAAGAATTTGCCACAATTTGTCTAAACTATGTCTATGTACTTGGTGTATATTTTCTTGTCTGAGCAGAGGAGGCATCTAAAATAAAAACTGTCCTACGAGCAAGCCAAGGGCAAAAGGTTTGCCCTTGCATTTCTTCCATTGTTGAAGGAAAGGAACAGTGCTGAGGATAACACAGAAGAGGCCACTTGCACATCTTTCTGACTGGCCCCTATGCACATCTATCTAAGTCTGCAGGAAAAAGAAAGCTAAACATTTTTAACAAGAAATATTTTTCACCCAAAGTCTGTTTGGAAAGAGCAAAGCAGAGTTAGCTGGGTGCAACCTTCTGGGGTCTCCAGGCAAGGCAATACTGGGAGGCAATTCCAGTGGTCACACCTGCCTCAGTGGTGCTGGGCAGTATAGGTAGCATCAGGACTAGATTGTTGGATTGAAGTTGGCATTAAGCAGGCATGGGGACACATGGGTAGACTGAAGGTCCTACCTCAGTAGAGGAAAGTAGCAGGAAATAACTCAGTGGAAGGCACACTTGGCGGTGACAAGGCAAAGACCAGCCCCAATTCCCAGAACCACCATGTTGGAAGATGGTTGATCGGATGGAGTCCCCAGGGGAGAAAGTTGATCCTCAGCTATGAATAAGAGATAAAGTTAGTGTAATGTAATTGGAAAAGCCCATGTATTATTTATTTTACTATAAAAACAGTAAAACAAATTTCCCCCTTTGGCCACCTCCCCCAAAAAATGTTGACCTGTGGTATAGCTTTTGCTTATCTTATGCCTAGGTGTTTTACAAATTCAACAGTCTACAATAATTGGGTACAGAAAAGTTAAGATAATAGCATTCACTCAAATGACTTTTTTATTATTTAATGGACAAAGTACAAAATAATCCAAAGGGCAAATACATTCCTCAAATACATTTCACCAGCAGTGTTTCTCTAAATTACAAATATAGAACTCAGAATTGTCCCTCTTCTAAGATTACTCCAAAAGCCAAATCAGATGAAAGCTACTTCCCCTCTTCATATAAAAGGTCCATCAATTTTTGTCTTTCAGTACACAGTAACCCTATCTTTAAAGTGACAAAAGATGCATCTTTATGTAAATGCTTTGAACTGCATGTTGTACAGACTTCCACATAAGAGTCAAGTTAAAATTCATTCCACGTGTTCTGAAAGTATATTCTACCCGATGAGTTTGGGTGGATGCAGAACGGTTCAGCACATTTGATTTTCCATTGACTTGATGTTTATGTTGGGTATTCAATTGTTTTAAAGCGTGACTAAAGAGTGTAAAAATGTTATAGGAATCCATGGGTCCAGAAGAATTCTCTGCTCGACTGAATTCCCTAAGCTCCATCTACATGTATTTTCTAGACCTATTATTTTTTCCCAAGCCTTTTGAGTGTTTGGGGATTGCAGTGATTGAGGAAAGTGGTCATTGTAAATGACAATATTCTATTTTAAAACCTCTTAGCAGAGAATCTTCTTTCTGTCCTGTAGAGGTGCAGGATTCCTCAAAAATTTCAAGAGAAAAAAAAGAAAAGGTGATTTTTCCATAGGGCAACTAGATGTCTCAGGGATATATTTGTTGACTTTTATATTTTTATTTCTCTCCTTTAAGCCAAGGAAGATTTCGACATCTTGACAGTACCCAGGGTGGGGGACAGCAGGGGAGAAAGTAAGCTTGGCGAGGTGGGACAGGTGCTTAGAAGGAATTGGCTTTACTTAGGATCTAAGTCTGAGGGAAAATGCTGCAGGAGGCTCAAGTTTTATTGCCATTTTTTTTATTATTTTCATTTAGCAGTGGCTTTACCCTTAAACATGTTTAGCCTCTTTCACTTGTCAGTGATACCCTCCCCAGCAGACACTGAACACTGAGCATCATGTGGTCAGCGCTGGGTAAGACTGTGAGGTTTTCAGTTTCCTCTCCCCTCCAACTCCTCCTAAGACTCCGAGGTTCTCACATTATAATTTCAGAATTTCTCCCTTTCCCCCCTTTTTTATGCTGGCAAAACCTGCTTTTCACTTGTATTAAAACTGTCAAAACTGCCCAAAGGGAAAAAGTACATGTTTTCCCATTGGTACTGAAAAGAGTGAAGAAGCATATTTTGGCAGTTTCAGTGGAAGGTGTGAAATTTTCACACAGCTCTACTAGGGAGGTACACAAGTCTGGCCCTGTTGGAGCATCTGATATTTCATGGATGGCAATTTCTTTAAAAGGTATGGCCTAGGGCTAAATTAAAAGATGCGGATTTAGACGCATCGCATTCCGTGGAAACAATTGTGTGAAAGATGCTGCTGCCTATTTAGGAAACAAATGGTGCCCCTTTAAATTTTCCCGATGGCAAGTTTCATGGTAAAATAAAGATACGGAGTTACACATTAAAAATGTAGGTTAGCTTGTAGAACCCACACCAAAACAATGCAAAATATATTATACTGTGACGTATTGATTTTGCATGAAGCTGTTATCAGTTAGTGAAATGCAGAAACCAATAAAGCATCACCATGGCTGGGTAGGAGAGCTCTAGACACAATTTATTTTTACACTTAAACCAATTATTGGCTTTGCTGCATTTTAAAAAAGTATGGCATACGTTCTTAGAAGGTTTTAAAAAATTCAATCAAGTCAATTATATTGATTTCATATACCATATTAAAAAACACTCTTACATTAGAGTTGACACATTTTGATGGCTACCATGAAAGTACCAAAGCTGGGTTGAATTCTCTGGATTTTTTTTTTCCCCTAAAGATTTGGCTGTCCAAACATGAATATAAATATTGATTTTTATTTTACACACAATTTATAGGCTGGTCCATTGCTAATTTTACCTCAGTTTGTTTAACAATGGAAATTTTTGACATAAAATGTTTACTGCCCATCTTGATTTCATCACAGTTTTAGAATATTAGTTTAGAATATTTAGAATATTGACTGGATTCACAGAAAAGTGAATTGTAATTTTTAAATCAAATAGGTTTCACACAGCCAGTCCTCTACACTTACATACTGAGAATGTCTCCACACCACTGAATCTTATTTTAGTGCATTTAGTGTGCCCCCAAACCCATGATACATACAAGAACTAGTAATTTCTATTCCTAATAGAAGATATCCAAGAAATGCTCAGGGTTCACAATTTCTTTGCAGTTCTTGCATATTAGGTGATGCTCAGTCTTCTCAGATTTTATATATGTCCATAGCTTTTATTTTTATTGTAGAATCATTTTTTGAGATATAGGAAATCTTCTCTAATGGAGGAAACTCTCAATATATTCACTCAGTCTTTGCTTGAAACCACTCAGATTTTAGAAGTGGATTCTTATGGTAAAATCCTCTTCTCTAGATTTTCACTTAAGTTAATTCTGTCTCTGGAGCCATAGAGAATAAATCCATCCATTAACATTATAATTCAGGTATTTATGGTTGTACATCATTCTTTCCCTTGCCCTTCACTTCTTCAGGTTTAAAGCCCTCGATTTCTTTAATCTCTTGGCCTCAAGTTTGTAATCTCTTACCTTGGACATTCATTAACTTTTCCTCAGCATTTTGAGTTTCATCTCAATCTTCAGGTTTCCACTGTAGTGATTTCTCTCCCTTACCAACTTTTCTGTCATTAGATGCTGTTTCCATAAGGAATTTAAAACATTTATTCTGATCAAGAAACCAGGTAAAACTATGGTACAGAATTGTGACATTGGCATGAATCACAATCTGGGTCCCCAGAACGCTGTGTGTGGGGGTCCCCTTGTCTTCCTGCACCTCAGCATTCACCCCACGCAACTGCCAAACCCAACAGCTTAAGAACCAAGCAGGGAATTTCTCAAATGCTCCAAATAGCTGCACATCACTACAGATTATGGCTGGCTGGATTTAGGGAACAGTTTTTTGGCTGGGGAAACATTCCAATGGGATAGATTAATCTATGTAAACCACATAGCTCAGCTGAAACTGCTGTTCAGCATTCTAAATTGCCAGCTCCGTCTCCTTTCTGCACAAAAATGCACATTTCTTCCTATAATAAAGATATTTTATAATAGCAATAAGGCAACTCCAGGGTGTGTGGTTATCATGAGATAATCATACCCTAGAGGGATTACAGACACTTGGCTGTGCCTCATAACACCCCATGTGTGTGTTTATCTCATGATAACCACACTCGCTTTTGTATCTTATTGCCTAATTATCCTCTTCTAATGCAAAATACTAATTTTTTGTCTGAAACAATATGTGCAAGGATGCATTGCTAACAATCACATGAAGACATTGACAAACAATGCTGCTGTTGCTCTATGTTCACTTCCCTTAAGGAAACGGATGCACAAGAAGAAAATTCTCAGTGATTGGTGAACATTCCAGTCCATTTTTGAGCTGCTTCTTAAAAGGACTATACAGAGGCTTCTGTTTTACCCAGTGATGCTATGAGATAAATTACCCAGACATTTTTTCTCTTTTAGACATGATTTCTCAATTATAATTGAAAACTAGAGAATGAGCAGGAATTTCAAGCCTGAAAAAATACACTAAGTTAATTTATTTCCAAAACGTTAATGGCAGAGATTGATTTTGATTTATTGGGTTATCTAATTTAATAATATCTATACGCTGCTTAGTCACTCCTCCACATATATTTCAACTGTCAACCTTTTAAGATGAAAAATATATATTAAATTTTGTACCTTACAGTAGTGTGATTCATACAAGTCTATCAATCTTGAATCATTTGACTAACTTTTTTAAAGTGAAATTATTGCCTACATAATTATCCCCATTCTACATAGTAATGTTTATTACTTTTACATTACATTATTTAACAATTAAAGCCAATAAGGATTACATGTACAGATTTCCTATGAACCTGACCTCAGGAATGAACATTTTCAAGTTCTATTTTTGAAAGTTTTATTTGTAGATTTGGACTATATTTAAGACCCCGCAAAGGCCATTAAGGACTCTGTTGTGTTTCATTACTTCAGTTAAACTTAAATTATTCTGAGCAAAAAGAAAATCTAGTTTTTGAGGACTTTTACCAAAAAGTAATGCTATATTCTTAAAAGTTTTTTCATATCTGTGTGTAGTTCATGTGTATGTATATATACACAGATTTATTAAACATACACATAGTATGTTTAATAAATACTCCTTCAGTACTTGTTTCCATTATTCTCAAGGCCACTCCTTATAGTTTCTTAACCTTACAAATGTAGTTTTCTCTTCCTGGTTTCTGACTTCATAAATACCACTGGGTCAGATTTGCTTCAGTTCAATAAACCTGTTCTTTCTGAACTGTCTGGTTATGTACTGCAAGATAAGCTCTGTCCCTGGAGTCCTGTTCCAAGGGCACACACTTGAACTTTGATTTTAGGGATGGATTTACTAATCGAGACTGCACTAAATCCCAATCCATAAATAACATGTAAATATAGCAACGATTATTAATGACAGCATTAGATTGTTGTAAGGACTAAAGGGTGAAAAGGTACTTTAGAAGATGCTACTCTGTTAACAGAAGAAGAATACAGTGTTTACTTAACTCTCAATTATCCACTGGCAGGTAATGAATGAGAAATACTATTTTGTTGTTTTTAGACACAGGCATATTTTCTTAGGACTGAAAGGCATCTTAGAGCTTATCTATTCCAATCACTTCTTTATACAGCCAAGAAAATTTGACACCACCATCTATTCTATTTACTTGTCTTTCACTAAGAGCCAGAAAGGCAGATCTTTTCAATCAATATATGTAAATTACCTTCCCCACAAATAGTATGAGACTGAAATTAAGCAAACTTAGCTAAAGCAAACCTTTTTAGACTAATTCTGAGCATTAGTCTGTCTTTCCTTAGCATGCAGTTAGGGAACCATAGAGAGCTGAGTAGCTTGAATAGGTGAAAACTTTTGAATGTCCTGTATTTTCATTTGACTTTGTAAATAAAAATTGCCAAGATGTAGGTGGAGAAGATTCTTATCGAGTTTACTAGATATCAAGCAGTTATTATGAAGGGCTTCACTACTAGAAACCAACAAGGTTCTGGATACACTAGCACAATTATGCTTTAATGCACTGCTGAAATCACATGTAAGAAAGCAAAATTTTCCTAGAACCAATAAATAGTTAAGAAAAAACAACAATGAGCTGAAAGTTGAGTAAGAGTGGCAATATGTAAGCAAATGGGAAAGTAAATACTGCCTTTGGGGTAAATTAATACTAGTACTGGGATAACGGATGGAAAATAACTGTAACTTAGGCCCATGGCTTTTTGTGGCAATCCAATTTAGTAAGAAATTAGTAACAAAAAACTAACTACTATATATAAAATAGATTAACAAGTTTCTTTTGTATAGCACAGGGAACTATATTTAATATCTTGTAGGAACCTATAATGAAAAAGAATATTAGAAGGAATATATGTATGTATATGTATGATTGAAACATTATGCTGCACACCAGAAATTGATAAACTATAAACTGATTATGCTTCAATTAAAAAAATATTTTGAAGATATAATTTAGAAACTAAAAAACTAGTTCATAATAACTTACAGTATAAAGAAGAAAACAGAATGGAATTGGGGAAAAAAACTTAAAACTGAATGTAATTTAAAAATATACAAAATTTGTAGAGTGCAGCAAAAGTGATCATTTCAAGGATATTTATAGCCGTAACTTATTACATTAAAAAAAAATTGCTGAAAAATAACCCACGCATCTAACATAAGAAATCAGGAAAAGAACAATAAACTTAAATATGGTAGGTACACCTAAAGCAACAGAGGACTATAAATAATAAAAATAAAATTTTAAATTAATAAAAAAATGTAAAAGAGTATCTACAAAGTGGTCTTTTGAAGAGAACCCTAAGTAAAATTGATTAAAAAAGAAAAGGAGATGATGCATGAACAACATTAGTAAGAAAATAAGAAAATTTTTTTGGTATACAGGTTAGATTTAAATGTAACTAAGAACTGTGAATCTCAATGACAAGAAATTTGAAAATTAGAGTACTGCCACATTTCTAGAAAAATGTAACTTATTACAGATGACTTCAAAACACACTGAAAAACTGTATATTATGTATTCATTAAAGCATCTGAAAACCAGAGCCAGATGGTTTTACTAGAAAATTCTATCAGTCATTCAAGAAACATACTGTTTCAATCTGACAAACTCTTCCAGAGGACATAAAAATAGAGAGCTCTACAAGTCATAAGACTAATAGAACTATGAAATCAGAAAAGGGGGCTGAAGGTAGAAAAATCACAAGCCCATTTCATTCATGAATTTATATGAAAAAATCTTCAAAAATATAAAGTCTGATTACATTTATTATAGTAATATAATCATGATTTAATGCTAGTGAATACACAATGATATATCATAAGCAGATTAAAGGAGAAAAATTCTTAATTGATAAAGAAAATGTAGTTGATAAAATTCAATATCAATTAATATTTTTATAAAATCTTTTAGCAAACTAGGTAAAAAACATCTTAATGGGGACACATTAGAATCATGACTTACTATGAGGCTAGATATCCACTAGTATCAATTGTTACCAACCTTGTCCTAGAATTTCCAGCCCACACAATAAAAGGAGAAAAAAAAAATAAGGTTTAAAAAGAAACAGTTAACAATTGATTGAAAAGTTTCTCAATATAGACAACTACAAAGAATATGCAAAACAATTTTGAAAGGTTAGATCAATGAGTAAGGTTGTTGGATACAAGATCATTATATAAAAACCTGTCACATTTGTACACAACAGCAGAAAATAGAATAGTTACAATGTACAGTAATAAAAAAAAAAGATGGTAACTAGAAATCTAAAAAATGCAAGACTTATGAAAAAATATATACAGAAAGACAAAAATCTCTAAAGGGTAATAGCACATTTATAGCACTTTTTTTTTTTTAAGAAAGAAAACCTCAAATACTAAAGTTTCAGTGGAATTTACATCATAATCCCAACAGGAATTTTTATAGGAAATTGACAGACAGACCTAAAATGTATAGGAAAGAACTGAGACTAAAGAAAGTGAATCTACTCCTGAAGAAATGATGGGAGCTCTACCAGATACCAAAATTCATCATCAAGCTCTGGGAATGGGGACCGTACAGTACGAGTGCAGGGATGGGCAAATAGATAAATGTAAGAGGAAAAAGCAACCATAAACAGACATGCACCTGTGGAAATGTGATGAACAACAAAGGTGGTGTTACAGATCATGGGAAAGTGAGCAACTCTTGATTAAATGGTGCTGTGACAACTGTTAATCCATACAGTAATATCGACATATAGCCTTACACCATAAAATACAATAAACTCCAGGTAGATTAGAATTAAATGTGTAAGTCGAAACTTCAAACTTCCACAATAAATTTTAAGAGGCTATCTTTAAAAACTCAGAATTGGAAAGATTTTCTTTGGCAAGACACATACACACACAAATGCTAAAGATTAAGTCTTGATAAATATAATTACTTCATAATTTTAAATTAAATTTAAAATTTGCTTATTAAAATACAAACACGAAACCATAGACTAGGAGAATATGTAATCAAGAAGGATTCATATCAGAATATCAAAACAACTACTACAAGTTACTAAAATAAACCAATAGAATAATGATGGTAAAACTCACCAAAATGAGGAAGCTCAGAAGAGAAATTAACTTTTAAGAGAAAAATGAAATTTGGGGGCCTGCTGACTTTCAAGTTTAGGGCAGAAGTTATGGATCGATCTGACCAATAGACAGCAAGTTGTGGAGATGAAGGGTGTGGGAGAGGACACTGACTTAGCCCGCGGAGGGGAGAGTGCCAGGGAGCTGCACGAATGTTAAACCAGTCTTGTCCTGTATCCAGACTCTGTTGCCTCCCCCACACTCCTACTCCTCTACACCCACCACCCCATTTCCCCATTTTGCAACATCAGTTGACTTGCTTCTCATTGGCCTTGCCTTCCTTTATCCCTTGTGCATAATGAATTCAACTTTAGGGGTTTTTTTGTCTGTTTGTTTGTTTTTGTTCTGTTATATAATGTGCATCATTCTCAAGTGCTGTCTTTTCTCCTGCAGCTTTGTCCTTGACAGCTTGCAATGTTTTTTATCCTTTGTTGGTTTGGTCAAAGGCAAAGATAAACTCAATAGGCCATAATTTACTTGAAATCCTCTACTCGAAAGTTGTCTCTGAATTATCACCATTCCCATCACCTGAGGTTTGTAGTTTCCCTGGGTTCCAACCGTATGCTACTGTTGAAAACCATACTAGTTACGTTAGACAGGACAAGCTATTTAATCTTAGCTGACATTTTCTTACAAAATGAAGCTTTTTATTGTGTACCCCACAGAAATATTTCAAGAATAATGTAAGTAAAATTACTAGGCTTTGTAGCATACGTGCGTCATCTTGCCACTTTCCACCTGGCAGATTAGTAGCAACACCCACAGTATGAACCCATGACTGACCCAGCTATATGCTTTTTCCTGAATTTTCTGGGTTGCTTTCAACTAGAGGATGAGTGTCCTTTCCTATGGGACATTATAGGGTGGATTTCTGTTTTGGTTGGAACACAGGACTGAGTGATCACCGAGATATTTTCCTCCTGAGAATCTGATTCTACCTTTCTCTTCTAATTTTTTCTTTACTTTAAGGATTAACAACAGCAGCATTTAGTCAAAGAAAAGCTTGAATCAAATGAAACTGATCACTCATCTATTCTTCTTGGACCTCTCTTGGGGACCGCCATAGAATATCCTACTGAATTTGGCACTGTGGCCTGGGTGCCCAACAGTTTGGTGATCTGATCTCTGTCTCCAATATGCATAATGTTATATTCTTAATCTCAGCTCCCTGTTTTAGTTTCTTTATAGGGAAAAAGAAGGGGAGAGCTTGGCCAAGAAGGTTTGGTCCAGACGTGAATAGTTATGAAATCTTATAGAGGAGGCTGGGCTCATAGTGAGAAAATAATGCTGGCATTAATCTACTTAGAATTGCACAGTGCTCCCACCTCCCCCCCCCCCCCAATGTGGATTGGTTTAACACCCTTTGTTGGTGTTATTTGGCCATTCCCTTCAAATGCTAATGACCAGCTAGTTTAACACCCTTTATTGGTGTTATTCGGACAGTCCCTTCAAATGGGAATGAATAGCTTGCTTTGTTTCCATAGACAGGGGAGCCAAATAACTTCAGGGCCTAGAAGCAAATTATTTCTCTGGTATAGACCCACCCTGAATGATGAATTGGGCTCTGTGGTGGCTGTTTCACTGAAGACTGGGATTTCCCTACCCATCGCAAACCAGGCCAAAAAGGAGCTAAACCATTTTCTCCTCATTATCACCTCATTAAGCTCCCCAAGCCAGTGCAGGGCTGGGGTAGAGGCCTGCTACAGGTAGCTTAATGAGTTTCTTATTTATAGGCCCCTGTGCTGTTATGCAAAAGCTTGTTATTCCCAGGCCTAGAGTATGGCATTTTCTAAAGGGAGTTGAGAAATGCAATTATCAAGCATCTTAGTATGGGCCTCACACCGCTTCTTGGCCACTTGATCGACAATAAATACATTTGTTAGATTGGCAGAATTTGATATTGTGCTGTGTTGTTTACCCCAATTTTCTTGTTTTCTTCTTCTAGCAACACAGAACAGATGCTGCCCCAGATGTGGGAGATCCAGATGTTTGCCAGCTTAAGAACAAATTCATAACTGTATATAGCATTTTACAGATTCCTCAGTTTGATTCTGAGGAGAAAAGTTGTCTCTCCTCTCCGAAACATTGTTTAAATATGACCTCCAAGTCACATATAAAGCAGGAAAAAAATATTCAGAGAAGTATGAAAAGCAGTTCCATTTTTAGTTACCACAGAAAGATAGTTAAAGTTGCTATAATTATACATAAATATACAAATCAATGTATCATATTTTGAATGTTCAAAAAAACCAATTTACTAAAACATTCAAGCACTAAAAATGTATTAAGCACTGACTATGTGTCTGGCATTGAGCGAGGCCCTGACAGGATGTAAAAAGTTAAACACACAAGTTATTGCATAGGTTCAAAGAAATACTTCATCTGAAGAAATTCTAGCAGTTGTAACTTAGATGAACTTAGATATATAGAGACATATGTTTTTTCAGGTATATGTATATAAATATGTATGTGCACATATTTCTCCACAAAGATACATACTGAAGGAAGTAGACAATAATTTTAAAGCAAAATAAAAGTTGACCAGTAGAGAATAAGCCAAATAACAGGCACAACATATGCTGTCATATAAAAATACAATTCTACTTCCGATACACCACACAAATGGGAGGGAGACTCTGGCTGAATTCATACTATTATAAACAGTTAAGTGACCACAAATAGTTTATACCATCCAGCACAGGCATTCAAATATTTGGAGTATAAAATGAATATTATAAACCTTCTCATCTTGTTCAGGAATAGCAGGGGTATGGCAGGTATATAGACATGTAATACCATACAGAAAATAGCTCATTAGAGAAGTTAAAGAAAATGCTAAGGAAGTGCCAGGAGGAATTCTTCCAGTTTAAAGAATAAAAGAAAGTAGAATGGAGATGGTAGAATTTGAGTTTAGATTTAATAGTATGGGAAGATTTCAAAAGTGGTTTCTTCAGTATTTCCATGTGAGACAGACTTAGCAGCCACATGTGATTATCAGGAGCTTCAATGATACAGACTTGTCTTGAAGTTATCTTTTCAGTACCAGTTCCCTATTTTCACTTGGGTTAGAAAATGTGAGATATAAGTGAGGTGGCTAACTGGCCAGCAGACATAGATAAAGAAGTGGTTAAATCTCACACAACTCTGTACAAAAAAACTACCAAGGTACAAGATAGGGAATTTCTGGTTACATTCAGAAAATACCAATTTTTCTTGGTAAGAATTGAAGTATGTATAAGAATAGTTCAAGATACGAACTAAAAATAGATTAGAAAGAGTAGATGAGGGCTGGAGAAAAGGTTGATCAATAAAGCCAGGTTAGGAATTTCAGGCTTTGCTCTCTAGGCAGTAGAAAGCATTTTTTTCTTCCTCTAATTGTTTTCTTTTCTAAGCAATAAGACAGAATGATGAGATGGTTACTGTGGAAGTGACTTGATGGATATAACTGGCAAAGGGGAAAACTAAAGGTGGAGAGATCATTTGCTAACCTATTCAGTAGTCCAAGTTAAAGTTAAAAAATGTATCTGTAAGAAAGAAGAAAATGAATTCAAGATGAATTCATTGGAGTTAGAACACTAATTTAGTTAGAACACTTTCATAGTAAAAGCTTGTATAATTGAAGGATAACTAAAATTTCAAACTTGGATAACTATGACAGAACTATGAAAATCTCTGGGTGCTTTTGCTTTAGTGGGAGAGGTTATAAAAACTCTTCTTTGGACTAAGTTGGCAGTTCAGACATCTTTTACAATAGAATGTCCAATAGGCAATAGGAAAATTGGAACTGTAGTTTGATAGATAATTGCTGCTATAGAATAAATGAGAATATTAAGAGCATAGGAAGAAAGAATGGGAAGGTCCATTATATCCATTGCATGTGGGGAGAAAACAAATCTGAGGAGAAGATAAAGAATCAGGGTTATGAGAGGAACAGTACATTAGTTCACTTTTGCAGTAGTTTATGGAAGCAGACTATACAAGAAGTAGATGGTAAACAAACACTCTAAAATCAAGTTCAATAATTGAGAAACTCATTGTATTTGTTGAATAAATGGTAAGAAATTAACAGTTGAATATTAATATACTTTTTAACTTAGAAATATATAGAACATTTCATCCCAAAGCAATAGAATGCACATTTTTTCAAGTGCACATGAAACATTCCCCAGGATAGATCATATGTTAGGCCACAAAACAAGCCTTAATAACTCTGAGAAGATTGAAAGCACATCAAGCATCTTTTCCCAACCACCACAGTACGAAACTAGAAATCAATTACAAGAAGAAAACTGAAAAATTCACAAATAGGTGATTAAAAAACATGCACTAAATAACCAATAGGTCAAATAATAAAAGAAAAAAATACCTTGAGACAAATAAAATGGATGAACAACATACCAAAACATAGGGGGTGCAGAAAAAGCAGTTCTAAGAGGAAAGCTTGTAGTGATAAATGTCTACATCAAGAAATAAAAATCTCAAACGACCTAACTTAACATCTCAAGGAACTAGTGAAAGAAGAATAAATGAAGTGCAAAGTTAATAACAGAAGAAAGGAAATGAAATCAGAGTAGAAGTAAATAAGAGATTGAACAGACATTAAAAATATCATAAAACAAAGAGCTGGTTCTTTGAAAAGATCAACAAAACTGACAAAGCCATTGGCTAGACTCACCAAGAAAAAAAGACTCAAAATGGAAATGTAGAGATTACACCTGATACTACAGAAATATACAGGATGAGAAGAGGCTAAAGAATTATATGCCAACAAATTGGACAATCTAAAAGAAAGGGCTAAATTCCTAGAAGCATACAACCTGCCAAGACTGATTCATCAAGAAACAGAAAATCTGAACAGACTTATTACTAAGCAAGGAGATTGACTCAGTAATCAAAAACCTCCCAATAAACAAAAGCTCAGGACCTGATGGCTTCACTGGTTACATGTTCAGTAGAGTTCAAAAAGAATTAACACAAATTATCTTCAAACTCTTCCAAAAAATAGAGGAAAGAACACTTTCAAATTAATTTTACAAGGCTAGCATTACTATGATAACCAAAATTAGATAAAGATGTCCCCCGCCCCACACACACACAAGTTACAGGCCAATATTCCTTAGAAATATAAGAAAAAAATCCTCAACAAAATATTAGCAAACCAAACTCCAAACATTGAAAGGATCACATACCATAATCAAGTATGATTTATCCGAAGGATGAAAGAATGGTTCAACATCCACAAATTAATGTGATACACCACATTAACAAAATGAAGGATCAAAATCACATGATCACCTCAATAGATGCAGAAAAAACAGTTGACAGAATTCAACATCCATTTATGATAAACACTCTCAACAAAGTGTGTATAGAAGGAACACACCTCAACAAAATAAAGGCCATATATGATAAGCCCACAGTTAACATCATATTCAACAATGAGATGCTGAAAGCTTTTCCTCTAAGGTTAGCATCAAGACAAGGACACCCACTCTCAACACTTTTATTTGACTTAATATTAGAAGTACTAGCCAGAGTGATTAGGCTAGAAAAAAATAAAAGGCATCCAAATTGGAAAGATGTGAAACTGTCAGTATTTGCAGATGACATATTATATATTCAAAACACTAAAGGCTTCACCAAAAAACTGTTAGAATTAATCAATACATTCAGTATAGTTGGAGGATACAAAATCAACACACAGAAATCTGTGGCATGTCTACACACTAATAATGAATTATCAGAAAGAAATTTAAACAATCCAATTTACAATTGCATAAAAAGAATAAAATATCTAGGAATAAATTTAACTAAGGATGTAAAAGACCTGTATGCTGAAAACTGTAAGACACTGATAAAAAAAAATTGTAGAAGAAACAAAAAAGTGGAAAGATAGTCTGTGTTCATGAATTGGAAGAATACTGTTAAAATGTCCATACTACCCCAAGGCAATCTATTGATTCAATGCAACCCCTACCAAAATTCCAATGACTTTTTTTTTTTTTTAACAGAAATAGAACAAACAATTCAGAAATTGAGTGACATACTAAAGACCCTGAATAGCCAAGGTAATCACAAGGTAGAAGAGCAAAGCTGGAGGCATCACCCTCCCTGATTTCAAAATCCATTATAAAGCTCTGGTAAACAAAACAGTATAGTATTGGTGTAAAAACAGACACATAGATCAATGGTACAAAAGAGAGCTCAGAAATAAACCCACACATATGGTAAATTAACTTAAAAGAAACCAAGAATATAACAATGAGGAAAGGACAGTCTCTTCAATTAAAGGTGTTAGGAAAACAGGACAACCACCTGCACAAGAATGAGTCCAGACCACTATCTTACACCATACACAAAAATTAATCCAAAGTGCATCAACGATTTGAACATAATACCTGAAACCATAAAATTCCTAAAAGAAAACATAGGTGGAAAACTCCTTGACGTTAGTCTTAAGGATGATTTTTTTGGATTTGACACTGAAAGGCAAAAAATGCAAAAGTAAACAAGTGGACCGCAACAAACTAAAAACCTTCTGCACAGCAAAAGAGACTGTCAACAAAATGAAAAGGCAATGTACAGAATGGGAGAAAATATTTGCAAATTATATATCTGATAAGGGGTGAATATTCAAAATATGTAAAGAGATGATAGAACTCAATAGTAAGAAAAATCTGATTAAAAAATGGGCAGAGAATCTGAATAGACATTTTTACAAAGAAAACATGCAGATGCCAACTTTAACATGAAAAGATGCTCAACATCACTAATTATCCAGGAAATGCAAATCAAAACTACAATGAAATATCACCTCATACCTTTTAAAATGGCTATTATCAAACAGACAAGAAATAAGTCTTGGCAAGGATGTGGAGAAAAGGGAACCCTTGTGCACACTGTGGGTGGGATTGTAAGTTGGTGCAGCCACAATGGAAAACAATATGGAGGTTCCTCAAAAAATTAAAAACAGAACTACCATGTTATCCAGAAATTCCACTTCTGGGTATTTATTCAAAGAAAATGAAAAACATTAACTCGAAAAAAGATATATGCATGCCTATGTTCACTGCAGCAGAATTTACAATAGCCAGGCTATGGAAACAACCTAAGTCTATCAATGAATGAAGGAAAATGTGGTATATACATACAATGGGATATTATTCAGCCATAAAAAGAAGGAAATGTTGCCATTTACGACAACATGGATAAACTTTGAGGACAGGATGCTAAGTGAAATAAGTTAGACAGAGAAGGACAAATGCCATATGATCTCACATTTGTGTGGAATCAAAAAAAAAAAAAAGACTTCATAGACACAAAGAACAGACTACTGGTTGCTGGGGGGGTGGCAGAGCAGGGACTACGGGTTTGGTGAAATGGGTAAAGGAGGTCAAAGGATACAAACTTCTAGTTATAAAACAAGTCATGCTGATGTACAGCATGGTAACTAATGCTAATAATGCAGTATTATTTATAGGTTGCTATAAGGTTAAATTAGAACAGGTAGAAAAAGTAGCAAAATATAGTTAGATAATAGAATTCAGTTAAAAATATTACTAATTGCATATAATGTGAAATAATAAGGGGTCCTAGATAATCTAACAAGATAGCACAATTCTAAATTTGTACACAATAATATAACTTTAAAAAGCAAACACTGACAGAACTAAGGAAGAAATAAATCCATAGTCTTAATAGGAAATTTTAACATATCTCTCTCAGTAGGTGATAGAACATGGAGGTAGAAAATCAATTGATAAATGCAATTTTGGAATACTGAGATTTAACAAATTTGTTCTAATTGATAGGTATAGGATCCTATATTCAACAGCTACAAAATACACATTATTTTCAGGTGCACAGAGAACATTTACCAAAACAGACTACTCAAATCACATAGAGTATGTTCTTTGACCACAATCAAACTGAAAATCAGTACCAAAATGTTAATTATAAAATACCCCACATATTTTGAAAAAAAGCAATAGATTAAATGAAGAAATCCAAAATTTTTTGGAAAGATGAATAAAAGTAATCCTCTAGAAATATATATTTTAAAACAAAGAGGAAAAAGCACAAATAGCCTTAATTAGGAATCAAAAATGAGATGTTCCTTTAGACGCTAGACATGACAAAGAGAGCAAGAGGATGTGATGAACCATATGATGAAAAATTAAATGAATTGGATCATTCTCTTGAAAAAATCTTACCAAAAAACAGACGAAAGACAAAATGGAAAAACTGCATAGTTCTATATCTTTTAAAGAAACTGAATATTTAATGTAAAACCTTTCCACCTGGAAAACTGGCCCAAATAGCATCACAAATGAATTCTTTCAAATATCTAAAGAAAAAAATTGCACCAATCATACACATCTCTTCCAAGGATAGAAAAAGAATATTTCCAACTAATTTTATGAGAATATTATAACTGTAAAACCAAAACCTTACAGGAATATTAAAAAAAAAAATTAACCATGTCAACGCATTAAAGGAAAAAAAAATCCTGATTTCAATAGATCCAGAAAAGTACGTGAAAAGAACCCCTTCGTGATTTAAACACACACACACACACACACACACACCAACTCGGCAAACTGAGATATCAGACGGAACTTCTTTAGTCTAACAGCATTTACAGAAAAAATAACTGTGCAAACCTAAAGCATTAAGCTCCTACTAAACACCGTACTAGAGGTCCGATGCAGACAAAGTCAAGAAGTGAAACTAAAATTACGGGGAGGGCACAAACTTTTATTTAGAAGATAACTTCTGGGGGATGTAATTAAACAACACTGTATTTTATACTTGAATAGTGTTAAGAGAGTAGACCTTAAATGTTCTCACTACAACAAAGAAGTATTAATTATGGAAGGTGATGGAGGTGTTAACTAATCTACTGTGGTAATCATTTCCCAACACATAAGGGCATCAAATCATTTTGTATACCTTTAACCTATACAATATTATATGTCAGTTATATCTCAATAAAGCTGAGAAAAGTAAAGGGATATGAAATGGCAATGTAGAAATAGAATTAATAAGTGAATTAAGCAAGATCCCTGGCTATAAGGAGAATCTGTCTATGGACTAAATATATAGATATAAGTATCTATATATATTTAGATACATATAGATGTAAATATATGTATAAATATGATCTTTATATACATTTAAAATTTTTTCTTATATACTAGCAACAGACACTTAGAAAATTTAACTTAAAACAGCACCATCTACAAAAGTATAGAATAAATACTAGGAATAAATCTAAGAAAAAGTATGCAAGTCCTCTGCACAGAAAACTACTAAACATTACCGAGAGGAATTAATGAAGACTAAAGTAACTGGGAAATATGATGCATTTATAGATTGGATTTTTTGTTTTCCCAAAATACAATTTCAATCAAAATCCCCCAAATTTCATTTTGTGGATTTGACAGATCTAAAATTTTTATGGAAATACAAGGGACCAAGAATAACTAAAACAATCTTTAAGAAGAACATATTCAGAGGATTTACACTACCAGATACAAGACTGCTAAATCTACACTAATTAGCAATGCATCATTGGTAGAAGGATAGACAAATAGACCAATGGAACAGAATAGAGTCCAAAAATACACCCATAAATATGTAAGCACTTGATAAAGTTACTGCTGAAAAAAAGGTTTCTAAACCAGTATCAGCAAAATCATCATTGTCTTAACTACTAACGTAGCTAATTTTCATATTAATCTGAGATAGTCACACCATTTTGCTGTCAAGAAAAATATGAATTTTAACTCATTTTAAGGTAAATTCTCTATTTTCCTAAATATTGACAGGATTTCACAATCTTCTCCGATCAACTTTGACATGTTCTTCCATTTTCATTTAATAAATTGACATTTGATGATTACATCAGTACCCAATTATAAGTTAAGTAAGATTTACTGGCATATTAAAATAATTTTAAAGAGATTATATAGATGTAACTGGTATGATATCTATTTTAATTTTTAGGAGACTGCAAAATCTTACATGAATTTCTATATTCACATAAGAACTTCAAAATGTTAAACTTATTTACCCCAAGGGAATGTCTAAGAGGTCAGATCTTCCTAAGTATATAGTTTTCACACATAACACCATCTTGAAAACATCTGGACTTCACAGAAACCACAGGGTAAGGAATAATCCTTCAACACCCAGAACAACCACATTCCTATCACGGTAAAGTAATTTTCTAAGAAAATGTTTGATTTTTCTGAAACTACAACTAAAATATAAATATATATATAGCCCTGTTCCTAGTGTAGCTATCTGATCTTTGTATACTTTCGTGGGAAGTTCAGGCAAACATGATCTCTGAAGATTCAAAAAGCTGCTTTTACCCAGAGACAGAATCTCAGGGACAATTTGATAGGGTGACAAGAGAGACAACCGTGTAGGTGTAGCGGGGTATCAGTGGAAATTTAGAATTACAACAGGTTTCTTCCCAGTTGAGATACAACTGAAACAAGCATTATCCTTTTGTATCTTCCTTAACTCACAGTAAAACATAATTTTGAATGTTTGTCAGCCAATAAAACCTGCAAAGTATACAGTAAGATAAGACTGGAACAAGGAAAAAAATCTTGTGTGACTAAAAAAAAAAATCCTAAGAACATAGAAAATCTATATAATCATGAGAAATAATAAAATAATTTTTGTAAGTAAATCTCACAAGAAGTTTGGAATCAGATTTTAAAGGGCATCTCTTCTGTAAGCAGCCTCCCCTTTTGTGTTGCCTTGGCCGACACTGAAGTCTCAAGCTCACATCATCAGGGAAGTAAGTGTGCTACGTCTCCAGTCTGATATGAGCTCTGGTGCGTCCCCACTGATGCTGGGACTCTCTGCTCACCCAAGGGGTCAGCAGAGAGGTGTCAGGGCAGTGGGCTGATTTTGCACACTTATAGAAACTGAGGCTAGGGTTTCCCGGGAAAACAGAAAGGAAAGTCCTTAAAAAACTAAAAATAGATTTACCATATGTTCCAGCAATCCCACTCCTGAGCATGTATCTGGAGAGAAATCTAATTCAAAAAGATACATGCACCCCAGTGTTCACAGCAGCACTATTTACAGTAGCCAAGACATGGAAACAATCTAAATGTCCATCAACAGATGACTGGATAAAGAAGTTGTGGTATAAAAATAAAAATACAGAATACCAGACGAGAATATTATGAAAAACTATATGGAACCAAACTGGATAACCTAGAGGAGATGGACAAGTTTCTGGAAACATACAGTCCACCAAGACTGAATCAAGAAGAAACTGACCACTTGAACAAACCGATCACTAGAAATGAAATCGAAATAGCAATAAAAAAAACCTCCCTACAAATAAAAGTCCAGGACCGGATGGCTTCACTGGGAAATTCTACCAAACATAAAAAGAAGAACTCATACCAATCCTTCTCAAACTCTTCCAGAAGACTGAAAAGGAGGGAATACTCCCAAACTCATTCTATGAAGCCACCATCACCCTGATACCAAAACCAGGCAAAGACACTACAAAAAAAGAGAATTATAGGCCAATATCACTGATGAACATAGATGCCAAAATCCTCACCAAAATATTAGCAAATGAATCCAACAACACACAAAAAAGATTATACATCATGACCAAGTGGAGTTCATCCCAGGGACACAAGGGTGGTTCAACATATGCAAATCAATCAATGTAATATATCACATCAACAAGAGAAAGGACAAAAACCACATGATCATTTCAATAGATGAAGAAAAAGCATTTGATAAAATTCAACACCCATTTATGATAAAAACTCTCACCAAAATGGGTATAGAGGGAACATATCTCAACCTAATAAAAGCTATATATGACAAACCTACAGCCAGCATAGTACTCATAGGTGAAAAACTCAAAAGCTTCCCACTAAAATCTGGGACAAGACAAAGATGCCCACTATCACCACTCCTATTCAACATAGTCCTGGAAGTCCTAGCCACAGCAATCAGGCAAGGGAGAGAAATAAAAGGGATCCACATTGGAAAAGAAGAGGTAAAATTGTCACTGTATGCTGATGACATGTTACTATATATAGAAAACCCTAAAAGGTCCACACAAAAACTACTAAAGCTGATCGAAGAATTCAGCAAGGTAGCAGGTTACAAGATTAACATTCAAAAATCAGTTGCATTTCTTTACACTAACGATGAATCAACAGAAAAAGAAAGTCAAGAAACAATCCCCTTTAAAATAGCACCCAAAGTAATAAAATACCTAGGAATAAATCTAACCAAGGAGGTGAAAGAATTATACACAGAAAACTATAAACCATTGATGAAGGAAATTAAAGAAGACTTTAAAAAATGGAAAGATATCCCATGCTCTTGGATTGGAAGAATCAATATTGTTAAAATGGTCACCCTGCCCAAGGCAATCCACAGATTTAATGCAATCCCTATCAAATGAACCAGGACATATTTCACAGAACTAGAACAAATCATAATAAAATTTATATGGAACCATCAAAGACCTAGAATTGCCAAAGCATTACTGAAGAGAAAGAAAGAGCCTGGAGGAATAACTCTCCCAGACTTCAGACAATACTATAGAGCTACAGTCATCAAGACAGCATGGTATTGGTACAAAACCAGACATATAGACCAATGGAACAGAATAGAGAGCCCAGAAATGAACCCACAAACTTCTGGTCAACTCATCTTTGACAAAGGAGGCAAGAACATACAATGGAATAAAGACAGTCTCTTCAGCAAATGGTGTTGGGAAAACTGGACAGCAGCATGTAAAGCAATGAAGCTAGAACACTCCCTTACACCATACACAAAAATCAACTCAAAATGGATCAAAGACTTAAACATGACAAGATACAATAAATCTCCTAGAAGAAAATATAGGCAAAACATTACCTGACATACATCTCAAAAATTTTCTCCTAGAAGAAATAAAAGCAAGAATAAACAAATGGGACCTAATGAAACTTACAGGCTTCTGCACAGAAAAGGAAACCATAAGTAAAACAAAAAGACAACCTACAAAATGGGAAAAAATTTTTGCAAATGAAACTGACAAAGACTTGATCTCCAGAATATATAAGCAGCTCATACGACTCAATAAGAAAAAAATAAACAACCCAATCCAAAAATGGGCAGAAGACCTAAACAAGCAATTCTCCAAGGAAGACATACAAATGATCAATAGGCACATGAAAAAATGCTCAATATCACTCATTAGCAGAGAAATGCAAATCAAAACTACAATGAGGTATCACCTCACACCAGTCAGAATGGCCATCATTCAAAAATCCACAAATGACAAATGCTGGAGAGGCTGTGGAGAAAAGGGAACCCTCCTACACTGCTGGTGGGAATGCAGTTTGGTGCAGCCACTGTGGAAAACAGGATGGAGATTCCTCAAAAGACTAGGAATAGACTTACCATATGACCCAGGAATCCCACTCCTGGGCATATATCCAGAAGGAACCCTACTTCAGGATGACATCTGCACCCCAATGTTCATAGCAGCACTATTTACAATAGCCAAGACATGGAGACAGCCTAAATGTCCATCAACAGATGAGTGGATAAAGAAGAGGTGGTATATTTATACAATGGAATACTACTCAGCCATAAAAACCGACAACATAATGCCATTTGCAGCAACATGGATGGACCTAGAGACTGTCATTCTAAGTGAAGTAAGCCAGAAAGAGAAAGAAAAATACCATATGAGATCGCTCATATGTGGAATCTAAAAACAAACAAAAACAAAAACAATAAAACAAAGCATAAATACAAAACAGAAATAGACTCATAGACATAGAATACAAACTTGTGGTTGCCAAGGGGGCGGAGGGTGGGAAGGGATAGACGGGATTTCAAAATTGTAGAATAGATAAACAAGATTATACTGTATAGCACAGGGAAATATACACGGAGAAAAAAAAGTGACAATGAATATATATATGTTCATGTATGACTGAAAAATTGTGCTCTACAGTAGAATTTGACACAACATTGTAAAATGATTATAAATTAATAAAAAATGTTAAAAAAAAAAAAAGAAAAAATGAAAAAAGTGGTATATTTATGCAATGGAATACTACTTGGCCATAAAAAAGAATAAAATAATGACATTTGCAGCAAAGTGGATGGACATGGAGATCGTCATACTACGTGACGTAAGCCAGAAAGAGAAAGAAAAATACCATATGATATCACTTATATGTGGAATCTAAAAAAAAAATTGCACAAATGAACTTATTTACAAAATAGAAACAGACTCACAGAGATAGAAAACAAATGTATGGTTACCAGGGGGAAGTGGGGTGGAAAGGAATAAATTAGGAGTTTGAGATTTGCAGATACTAACTAATATATAAAAAATAGATAACAAGTTTCTACTGTATAGTACAGGGAACTATATTCACTATCTTGTAGTAACCTATAGTGAAAAAGAATACATAAAGGAATATATGTACTTATATAGATGACTGAATCACTATGCTGTATACCACAAATTGACACAACACTGTAAACCAACTATACTTCAATAATAAAATAAAATAAAACAACAACAACAACAAAAACCCAAATTGAATCAGAACTTGATGGAAAAAAGCTCACAAGGCAAAAGTTTGAAGATAACTGAACCTGAAACAGATACTAGGCAAGAGGTATCAAAGGGGCACTTCTCATCCCAGGGCCTGTGCCACGGGGCTGCTGGTCTACACCACACCTGCCAACTCAATAGGATTCGGGGATTCAGGCAGGAATCTCGGTTTGCACTCTCTCTGCACCGTTTATGGTAGGATCTTGGATAAGCCACTTTCCTTCCCTTTAAAGCTCAGTTTCCTTCAGTCCAAAATCAGGATTAAAACACCTGTCATAATTACCTTGGGTGATTGTTCTGAAACAAAAAAATGAAGACAAGGTAGTACTCCTTGGGACTTCTATGTAAATATACCTTTATCTTTGCACACATTTAGGTATCAGATACTGCTGAAACCGGTCTTGGGGTGGGGAAGAATTTGAGTCAAAATACCTGGGTTTAAGTTCTCATTCAATTACTAACACTCTGGGTCAGATGGTGTGATAGTTACTTAAGATACAGAGATGAAAAATCACTGGGGCTTTTTCATCTTCAGGATGAAAAGTGTGGTCTCAATACTATCCAATCCGTGCAAGAGTGTTCATACACTTCTGCCTTGTTGAGCAAGGGCTGAGCCCATGTGGTTTGCTTTGGACAATAAAATCTGAATGGAGATTGTGTTTATTTCTTCCACACAAAAATGTTAAGTTTCAGTGTGTGGGTTGCCTTGTTTTCTTACTTTTTCTATGCTTCTTATATTATGGAAAAATGTAGTAACTCTTCAAAAAACCTGTGTACACATGGCTTGATTAAGTTCATGCATTTTGTTTTAAGGAACCTGAGGTTTTAGGATTATTTTTTTCTGCAGAATGATCAAGGTAATCTTGACTAATAAAACAATGCAAGGATATTTTCATAAAGCTAAACTTGTTCAATTGAAAGGCCTGGACTTTATTCTGAGTTTATAGTCTTCCCACATTTTTTGCTGTGATAAAATATCATTTCCTATATGAAATGATTATCATTCTGTTAGGGGTAGAATTCCAAAATGTTAGAATTACGCAAATACAAAAGGTTACATGAATACAGTGAAAATATACATGTGACTGCCAGTTTAGGAGAAATTAATTCTAGTAACTGCTAGCGTATGCCTTCAAAAGATTTGCTAATCACGCCTTATGTCACAGCACTTCCGACTTTCTGTGTGAGAATACAAATCAAGTTTCACATTGGGAATAGTGATAGTTTTGTTTATGACCTTAGAAACACTGTGACGGGTCTCTATCTCATTGATACACTCTCAGGTGGGTGGCTGAGGTTGTCAGATGAGACTTGGTAAATGGCTGCCTTACTATGTTAAGGCATTTTAAGGCCATATTATGATTTACTACCTTCAAACATCTGCCCAGAAATTTTAAGTGGTGTCAAAACTGGTCTGTAATTCCTGGACAATTAAAAGGCTTCTGATCAAACACCAAATGGTCCAGGACTCAAGCCTGTTTGAAAAAGGTTTTAGGCTCAATTTTTAGAACAATAAGGTAAAATTGTAGAAGTGACATCAAAGACTGCTAGTAAATGAGCACTTCCACCTAGTGAGTGGATTAGATTGGAGGTGAGGGCGAAAGAGGGGGAATAAGATGGGTAAAAATTGTCAGAGTGGGTACAACTTGGCACTTGCTGATTCAAAATTGTGAAGTCCTCCCTACTGCCCTGCTGTGTCTTTGCACTGCTAATTCCTTGCATTTTATTTTTCTTTTAGCCCTTCCAGTGGAGCTAACAAAAAACAAAACAAAATCAAACGATCTCCAACATACTAAACAGCTGTCTACAAGATCAGAAAGCATCCGAAAAGACCCTAAAGAGTTGTCTAATCCCAGAGGAAGGTCTTGTTTAAGTGGAGACGTGCTTACAGCAGAAACCTTGGAAATTTCCAGGAGTGGACTTTTATTGTCAGAACTTTCAATAAAGTGCAGACACAGATCCTGGGAGCATTAAATAAAAATTACCAACAAGCTGTCTTACCTGTGTGCGCTCTGCTGAAAGGAAGGGCAAACGTGAGCGAGTAGCACTTGTACATCAGTCAAAACTCTGACAGCTACCCTGTGAAGTCTGACGAGCTGCCATGTGCTCGGCTACCTAAGGTACTCTTAACTGAACCATAAAAAGACAAATAAATTAGTAATTGTATCCCTCCTGTCAATGTCCTTTTCCGTGAACTTCCCGAGCTATTGGTTAACATTGTCTGGAATGACTTATCAATATATTCTTAGCTTTCTTCCGTAAGACAGATACACTTGATTTTTTTTGTCACAAATTATTTTTTTGAATTGATATAAGAAAATGATACAGATACTGCCCGTTTCTGGACCTCTCCTTTGACTCCTTGCTCTCCTGCCTCCTCCCATTAGGAAATCAAACCAGTAAGATTAACATAATCTTTCTTGGAATTGACTGATCTTTTTAAATAGATCCCATGATAGACATGTGTAAAAATCAATAACAGGCCCCTCATTTGTCAAAGCTAATGACTAAACTCATTTTGAAGTTCAATAGTGGTCACTGAAGAGCGGCCACACAGTTTATGTCTAATCCTGTAGGTTTCTCCACTCACTCTGCAGAACGGAGAGACGGGAGGCTTTGTGCTTGAGGCACAATAGAAAAGCTTGTGTCTCTAATTTTATTTGTGTATGTTCATTTTTCCTCCAAAGCAGGGCTACTCCTTGGTTCTTCAAGCTAATATATGAAGGAAATAAAATGAAGGATCCATCTTACGCTTTGTTAACACCTTCCCCCCTTTTTTAACCAATTCGATCGTAAGCTCCTTCAATTATAATCTTAACGCCTTGAGGTTATGGGCCGTGTCTTACATATTTTTAATATCCCCAGAGAGAGTAACATAGCGATTGGGTCACAGGTTAGCACAAAATAAAGATTTGGCAGAATTAAATCATCCAGCATCTTGGTCCACGGCACAGCAGTGTCTCAGACCAGACGTTCCACCCGTGTAAAGAGCAGAAGACGCAGCTCTCCAGCCGCCTCGTCTTTGAAGGACGCCCTGCGGCACAGGGCGGGCTAAGCAACGTTTGCTTCTGAGGCACTCTTACTCCTTCCCGCAAAACCTCCTCCTGGAATTGCAGAAGGGTGAAAGCTGCCAAGGGTTAATAGAACACCCTCCTCCCTTTTAAACATGCTCTGATTACAGGTGTGTCCCAGCAACAAACATCCTAAAATCGAGAAGAAAGATGTTGATGAAATGCCCGTGTGACACGCAGCCCCTAACGAGTTATGATTTGGCTTTTCAGTTACTATTAATAAAGGCAATGCCTTATATCTGCATAATGCATTATGCTTTACATAGCTTCTTTCCATAGACCAGCTCATTTTCCAATCCCGTATCAGGACACTTAATAAATATTTCTTTCACTTCCCTAAAAATTCCAAATCACGGTTTGCTGTTCTATATTCCTTACTTCATCTGCGAGTTGCCTTTTTCTGGGCTCCAGGTTGTATATTGTATTGCATGCCCATTGGACACGGCCATCTCATGGAATCAATAGGTCAGATACAATTTGAAACTCCCTAGGTAATGGATTTTTAAAAACTGCTTGAGGGTGGGGGAGAGAGACAGGAGGAAAAGGACTCCACAGACACAATAACTGAAGTGGAGTGATACATTCATGATGGGAGCCGCAGAACTGTTCTTTCTAATAGCTTCTCAGGGGAGAAGCCGCCCTCTTCCAGAAGGAGGTGTCCTGGGAATAGCAAAGCCACTGCCATTCCATCCTTTTGATGAACAGAAACCTTATCAGTGCAATTCCCCTTGAGAGTTGAAGGGAGAAGGAAGGAGTTTAAAGACTTTTGAAAAATGTGGGTGGTGAGGGGAGGAAAGCCCAGCCCTTGGCTTGTTCATTTGGAATCTCTCGTGAGGGGGAGTGTATGCTGCCAAATTTAGGACCCTCTGCAGAGCTCACAGATCCTGACAGCTGATCTGAGCTCAGTGCATGAGTTTGTTCTTGCCAGGGGAGAAGGAGCAATGATGTGAAAAGGATGTTGAATGAATTAAATACAAAGTATAAAAACAAAAGACCGCTTGCCTCCAACATAAATATCACAATGTGATCATATTTTCAGTTGCAGCTGTGCAATGAGGATGTTGAAGCATCAGTCATTAAATAATAAGTAGCATAAATTATTTTGACTTCAGAATAAGACACAGACACCTCACAGTTTCTAATTAATCTTAGAAGCTCAAAGTATGGCAGGGCTTTGTCTCTCTTGTTACAAGACTAGGAGGTTAGGGAAAAAAAATCAAGGAAGCAGGTGAAACATACTGTCTCCCATCTTGGCTTTGTGGCATTTATAAGGCAAAACAGGCTTTTTTTTTTTTTTTTTTTCCTGTGCATGGAATCCTCAAAGGCTTAATTATCTGGTGGCATAGGAGGAGCAATCTAAAGCCAGTCCATGTCTAACAACAGGCTGTTTATGTGGTACAACAAAATCTGTTTTGTTTTTTTAATGAAAAGCATTGTGGCGTTAACTAACCTCTCATTTGTGTTGCGTATACGTGTGTGTGTATGTGTGTATGTGTATATTCCCCCCCTCCGCAGTGGCTTTATCCAACAAGGGCTTGGTTCCTGCTCACAGCCCGTGTTCACTGCGGGGCGGTGGGGGCGCTGCTCCTTGGAGTCACACAGAGGCTCAGGCTGATGGAAGCTCTACCATAGCACTCACCCCCATGAGCACTGAGTCAGGGGGACGAGATGAGTGACTCATGGGCTGCCTGTTAGTGTCTTACCTGAAAGCGACACGTGTTCAGTTTGCTCACGTTTTGGTCACCAAAGCACATTCACGCCTACTTTTCTTTTTTTTTTTTTTTTCCATTTAAGTATAGTTGATTCACAGTGTTGTTTAGTTTCTGGTGTACAACACAGTGATTCGGTCATACGTATATATATTCTTTCTCATTATAGGCTGTTATACCGAATACAGTTCCTTGTGCTATACACCTTGTTTTTTTTAAAGCCTTATTAAGGTATAGTTTATGTACTATAAAATTCACCCATTTTAAGTATTTGATGATTTTTAGTAAGTTGTGAAACTTCTACCTCAATTTTGATGATTCTTAGTAAGTTTACAGAGTTGTGAAACTTCTACCTCCATCCAATTTTAGAACATTTTTTCTCAGCCCCCCAAAGACCCTGTGTATTCATTTGCCATCTATCGCTATTCCCACCCCAGGCCCAGGTCACCAGTACTCTTCTTTCAGTCTCTATAGATTTGCTTTTTCTAGGCATTTAAGATAAATAGAATCATAAAATATATGGCCTTTTTCACCTGGCGTCTTTCACTTAGTATAATGTTTTTGAGGTACAGCTATGATGCAGCATGTAACCATAACTGCTCCTTTTTATTGCTGAGTAGTATTTTATTGGACTGATACTTTATATTTTCTGTATCCTTTCACCCACAGATGGACATTTGGAGTGTTTCTGCTTTTTAGCTATCATGAATAATGCTGCGATATTTGCATACAAATTATTGTGTAGAAAGAGTCCCCTTTTAAGAAGAAATATTTCATTGTGTAAGATGGGAAATTCTTTATTCTCCATGAATTCCTTCTGAGGAGACCACTCTTTTGGGGACATGTGCAAATAAGAGTTAAGCTAGAAGTCTTCACACTCCTCACTTTAAATCCACTGCTGCCTGATATCAAGACTTCACAGACAGAAAAAGAAGTCAGAGAATCTGGACACTTTCTCTGGGAAGAGTCTGAGGGAGGTAACCACATAAGGGACAGCTGAAAAGAAAATGGGAGGAAGACAACCATTGCTAAGATGGAGTTTTCTTACGAGATATGCACTGATATGCATATTACATAACTGACTCTGTGTTACTTAAAAAATCTCTGGTAACACCTACATTTTTCATTAAGCTTTGTGTGGAGAAAGATTCTTTGGAAGTAAGCCCAGTGGGAACTGACTTTTATGTCTGGGTGGACAGCGTAGACATTTCTGGTTGTGCACCAAAAATCATTAGTCTGTTGTTCTCCTTTCTTAGCAATATCCAGATTTCATTCTGGTGTCCACCCTTCAGTTCTTGTGCCTGAGGAAAGGTAATTCCACCCATACAGTACATTGTTTTCCTGGCCATAGCCACCTTGGTAGGTAAGTAACCTTAGCTAGTATAATCAGAACGAAGTTTAGGAAGAGAAAAACTCTCTTACATGGACTTGAATGAAGAAGGATGCAGGTGTGGTTGTGTCCTCTGAACACGAGGGGAGCCAGGCTTGGACGAAGCTTACACTGTTGCCAGCAGAGCACAGAGGTAACAATGTTGGGACACTGAATTAACTAACCTTGACTCTTTAATTTAATTTTCCAGATAGATTATTCAGTAAAGCCCCTTTAATATTTAAGCCCCTTATAGTTGGAGTTGGAACTTCTATTCCGGCAGCATAAAGATTCTAAACTGACATTTATTTGGAGCAAAACTCCACACGGTACAAGGCTGTATGAGCCAGAAGCTCTGGGACCCTGAGATGATAAATTTTAGAAATTAGCAGATATCGTACGTAGGCTGTGGAACTGTCTGAAGTCTGGGACAATTATGCCCTGAAATCCAAAGGGCAAGAAGGCCCCAGTTAGTATATAGGTTACATTCATTTTGTTCCCACGGTGTTTTTGTAACTAATATGTAGTGGACAGTAAATAGCTAAAAGTACTTTGACCTATCTCTGTGATACCTGGAGAGCTGTATCCTTTGACCCTGTAAAGCAGTAGGTTCTTTTACACAGAGAAAATCAGAATGCACACAGTGACAGGATTTGCTTTGTTTCCCTCCCCAACCGTCAGACTAAATGAATCTCCTTTTTCTCTGTTTATTGGAGAACCCTACGTGCACGTCCATGACAGCACTTAACGCTCGTGTACATCGTGTGTTTACTTGCTTGTCACCCAACTGGATTCAGAATCCTTGAGGGCAAAGATGGTGTTATTCCTCTGTCTATTTTTAGCATCTAGCTTTGCACCAGAACACTAATGGGGTGTTCTGTAAACCTGTTCGACAAAATCAGTCTACATGCTTCTGATTTTCTTTCAAAACCATAATCTTTCTTTAAGGGATAGCCTCATTTCACAGTGGAAAGAGAAACAATACAAAAAGCTGTGGCCGGTAAAGTCAATATATTTTTACTTCAGCTAGTCACTAGAAAATCTGAATAAAACCCCCCAAAAATCTTTCTGAAGCCATCAGGAGTTTCTAGGGAGTTCATAACTTGAGGGGCCAAAATCCTGAATGGGAGAGTTCACTGAGGTAATCCCAACAGTCTGCTTCTTACTTTTCTCCTTGGGACATATGCCAATTCTTAAGCCCTACAGGATGGAAGGCTGAGAAGCCAGGAAAAAAAAGTAACTGCTAAGAGGAGAGGTATAAGCAAAGTTTTGATGACCTCATGGACTGAGATAAAAATTAGAGTTAAGATCTCTAAGACAACCAGAATTTGAGAGGCCAGGGTCTCTCAAACGGAGAAAAGAGCGGTTTGGAGAAGCAAGCCTGACCCCCACTTTAGTTTTCCTTTTGCAGTCAAATGTTCTACCCCAGTTTTCCTTTTGAATCACGTGCCAATTCTTAAGCTATGTGGTACAAAAGGCAGACCAAAACTCAACAAAACTTTCAATAGTTCTCAGCGCTTTGAAGAAAAAGTGAGTTCAAGACCTAGCAAATATGAAAGGCCCTGATAACACCCAAGAATCTCATTTAGGGACACTGGGGGGCTTCACTCTAGGAGTTGAGGTGAAAAAGAGGTAAGATTGTTATTATGAGTTCTGAAACTCGGTCTGAAATCGAATCATTTTCTTGCTGGATTTAGATGTCTATTCTACTCTAGTAGCTTAACAGAAAAAAAGTGACCTACTTCAGGATGACACCTGCACCCCAATGTTCATAGCAGCACTATTTACAATAGCCAAGACATGGAGACAGCCTAAATGTCCATCAACAGATGACTGGATAAAGAAGAGGTGGTATATTTATACAATGGAATTCTACTCAGCCATAAAAACCAACAACATAACGCCATTTGCAGCAACATGGATGGACCTAGAGACTGTCATTCTAAGTGAAGTAAGCCAGAAAGAGAAAGAAAAATACCATATGAGATCGCTCATATGTGGAATCTAAAAACAAACAAAAACAAAAACAATAAAACAAAGCATAAATACAAAACAGAAATAGACTCATAGACATAGAATACAAACTTGTGGTTGCCAAGGGGGCGGAGGGTGGGAAGGGATAGACAGGATTTCAAAATTGTAGAATAGATAAACAAGATTATACTGTATAGCACAGGGAAATATACACAAGATCTTATGGTAGCTCACAGAGAAAAAAAAGTGACAATGAATATATATATGTTCATGTATGACTGAAAAATTGTGCTCTACACTGGAATTTGACACAACATTGTAAAATGATTATAAAGCAATAAAAAATTTTTTTAAAAAAGAAAGAAAAGTGAATCCTCTGTAATGAGAGGTAACACCCATTGTCTGTGATTTCTCACATCAACACAAAAATCAAATACAAAAACCTAACTGCAGTTAGAGGAAACAAATGCACACTGCCTTCAGAGGAGCACCATTAAGACTTACAGCTGGTTTCTCAACATACATGATGGAATCCAGTAGACAGCAGAGCGCTATCTGTAAAGTACTGGGAAAAATAAAAACTTCAAATTTAGGATTTTACATCTGATGATAATAACCTTCAATAGGAAGATAAAAAACTATTCCTAGGCAAAAACATACAGAGAGAATTTGTCTCCAATATACCCCCAGTGAAGTAAATACTAAAGGGAATTCTTGAGGTAGAAGGAAAATGTTCCTGTATTAAAACTCCAAGATGCAGGAAGGGATAAAGATCAACAGACATGATAAAGATGTGGTCTAATGACTGTACCAAACAATGATAGTGATGTCTCATGATTTGAAATATATTTACAGTTAAAGTGTATGACACAAAAAGGAAATGAGAAGTGTATTCTAAGGCTTTAGAATTACCTGAAAAGTGTTTTAAAAGTATTACTTTATGTATCAGGTGAGACAAACAGAAAACTAATATAAGATGATAGATAAAAAATTAGTAACTACATTTAATGTAACTGGACAATAATTGCTAAAGTAGATTTTTTTAAAAACTAAAAAATTCATGATACATATAAGAGGCACATCTTAAAAACAAGGATAAAAGTAAAAAGTTGAAAACAGGAATACCATGAAAAACACTAACAAAAGAAAGCTGGAGAAGACAAAACAGACCTTAGGTAAGATTCAATACCAAAATTAAAGAGGAATATTTCATAATGATTAAAAGTCAAATCTATAAAGAAAACATAACAATTCTAAGTTTTTATAGACCTAATAACATAGCTTCAAAATAGGTCATAGGCAAGATTCAATACTAAAATAAAAGAGGAATATTTTATAGTGATTATCATTTCAATCTATAAGTAGATGATAACAATTCTAAATTTTTATACACAAAATAATATAACTTCATAATATATAGGACAAATCCTAGCCACAGCAATCAGACAAGAAAAGGAAATAAAAGGGATTCAAATCGGAAGAGAAGAGGTAAAAATGTCATGATATGCAGATGACATGATACTATATATAGAAAACCCTAAAAGCTCCACACAAAAACTACTAGAGCTGGTAAAAGAATTTGGCAATGTAGCAGAATACAAGATTAACACACAAAAATCAGTTGCATTTCTTTACACTAACAATGAAGGAAAAGAAAGTAAAGAAAGAATCCCTTTTAAAATTGCATCCAAAACAATAAAATACTTAGGAATGAATATTTACAAGGTGGTGAAAGATTTATACATGGAGAACTACAAAACATTAATTAAGAAAATTAATGATGACTTAAATTAATAGAAAGATATCCCATGCTCTTGGATTGGAAGAATCAGTATCATTAAAATGGCCATACTGCCCAAGGTAATCTCCAGATTTAATGAGATCACTATCAAATTACCCAGGACATTTTTCACAAAACTAGAACAAACAATCATAAAATGTATATGGAATCACAAAATGCCCAGAACTGCCAAAGCAATGTCGAAGAAAAAAAATGAAGCTGGAAGAATAACCCTCCCAGACTTCAAGCAATACTACAGAGCTGCAGTCATCAAAACAGTGTGGTATTGGCGTAAAAACAGACATACAGATCAATGGAACAGAATAGAGAGCCCAGAAATAAATCCACACACCTATGGTCAATTGATCTTTGACAAAGGAGGCAAAATTATAAAATGGAGAAAAGATAGTCTCCTCAGCAAGTGATGTTGGGAAAACTGGACAGTAGCAAGTAAATCAGTGAAGTTAGAACACTCCCTCACTCCACACACAAAAATAAACTCAAAATGGCATAAAGATTTAAATATAAGACAAGACACAATCAATCTCCTAGAAGAAAACATAGGCAAAACATTCTCTGACATAAATCTTAGCAATGTTCTCCTAGAGCAGTCTACTAAGGCAATAGAAATAAAACCAAAAATAAACAAATGGGACCTAATTAAACTTATAAGCTTTTGCACAGAAAAGGAAACCAAAAGCAAAACAAAATGACAACCTATGGAATGGGAGAAAATGTCTGCAAATGATGCGACTGACAAAGGCTTAACCTCCAGAACATACAAATAACTCATAAAACTTAATAACCAAAAACAAACAACCCAATCCAAAAATGGGCAAGGGATCTAAACAAGCAATTCTCCAATGAAGACATACAGATGGCCAATAGGCACATGAAAAAATGCTCAATATCACTAATTATCAGAGAAATGCAAATCAAAACTATAATGAGGTATCACTTCACACCAGTCAGAATGGCCATCATTCAAAAGTCCACAAACAATAAATGCTGCAGAGGGTGTGGAGAAAAGGGAACACTCCTACACCACTGATGAGAATGTAGTTTGGTGCAGCCATTATGGAAAGCAGTATGGAGACTCCTCAGAAAACTAAAAACAGACTTACTATATGGTCCAGCAATCCCACTCGTAGGCATATATCTGGAGGTAACTCTAATTTGAAAAGGTACATACACCCCAATGTTCACAGCAGCACTATATACAATAGCCAAGACATGGAAGCAACCTAAATGTCCATGGACAGATGACTGGATAAAGAAGTTGTGGTATATTTATACAATGGAAGACTACTCAGCCATAAAAAGAATGAGAAATAATGCCATTTGCAGCAGCATGGATGGACCTAGAGACTGTCATTCTAAGTAAAGTAAGCCAGAAAGAGAAAGAAAAATACCATATGATATCACTCATATGTGGAATCTAAAAAAAATAAAAGAATACTATGAACTCATCTTCAAAACAGAAACAGACTTGCAGACATAGTAAACAATTTTATGGTTACCAGGGAAAGGTGGTGGGAAGGGATAAATTTGGGAGTCTGAGATTTACAAATGTTAGCCACTATATGTAAAAACAGAGTTTAAAAAGAAGTTTCTGCTGTATACCACAGGGAACAATGGTCAATATCTTGTAATAACCTTTACTGAAAAAGAATATGAAAACAAATACATGTATGTATATGCATGACTGGGACATGACCAGAAATTGACATATTGTAACTGACTGCACTTCAAGAAAAAAAATAAAAGGAGAAATAGAAAAATAGAAATAGAAAAATCTGTAATCCTATTAGGAAGTTATCAGTAACTGACAACATGCAGTAACAAGCAAAGAATCCATATGAAACAGAAAATAAAATAACAAATAACAAAATTGACAGCTATAAGGCATTTCTGAACATAGGCAGAATATACATTCTTTTCAACTGCACATGGAATTTTTCCAAAATTGATCATATGCTGGGCTATAAAGCACGTCTTTAAAAATTTCTAAGAATTAAAATTATTAGGAGTATGTCCTCTGACCATAGAATAATATATGTATTGCTTCAGAGGGAATTCGATTGAAGCCTACTCAGTGTTGGTTACCACAGCAGTGGCTGAAACTAGAAACAGGTGACGCCGAGGCGATCTGAAGTGGTGCATCAGGAGGTGTCCAATAGGCTTGGGCTTTTTTATGTGCAAGTACTTTTAGGTGTTGGGGTAAATATTCATAATTTTATACTGTCAGTTAATGGAAAAGGTTAGAGTAGCCAGACTAATCAAGGAGACCATAAGATACATATGCGGACGGATGGATGGACGGCCGGACACACACACCTGCCCTTAAAATAGTAGGAGAGCAGGCAGGGTTTGCAAAGACCCACCAAATCACATTACTCTATCACTCAGTCACCTTTGTGACTCTGCTTGTGTCCACCTGAGCGACTACATAAATGAGACTCCAGTAGCTAAACTGTGCTGGGTTTATTAAAAGCAGTGCCGGGTCCTTTTACTCCCTCCTGCCTTTTTTGAAAATTAAATTAAGTTTGCCCTCTCACCCCTGGAGGCTTGGAAGATATTTTTTGAAAGGTAGGGAAAGAAATCTAAATGTTGCTAATTCAGAGTGTGGGCTGTGCAAGTCCTCATTCTAGTTATGTTGAATCAAATAACTTAGGGTTAATTTATGGGGACCTGACCCCTCCCACAGAGCCCATTTAACTCTGTTTCCCAAATACCAGCTACAAAATGAATCATTGCAACACAATATTAAAGGGCTGAAATAAAGGGATGTTTAACACGATGGAAAACAGAGAGAACCTGGTCAGAAATTCCTTGGGAGTAAGGGGGTGTCAGAGAAAATTCATTTCAACTGAGTCCTGGAAAATGATTAGGACTTTATAGATGGATCTGAGCATGTTAAGGGAAGGAAACTGGCCACAAACAAGGGTACAGGCCATTTGGATATACATAACATATTCAAGGAACAGTGAGTCAGGGACTTGTCCACTGAGGTTACAGCATAGAGTGAATGAGAGGAAGGAAATGAGAAGAAAAAATGGCGGGTGAAGGCATGAAAAGTCTTACTTAACTTGCTCACGTGCTTGGATGTTCTGCCTGTAAATAGAGAGAGTCATAAAGCTTTTCAAGTGGGGAAGAGTCATGATGGAAGCAAAATTTTCCAACAATAATTCAAGTCACAGTAAGGAAGACAGAGTGAGGAGAAATTAGAATCATGGTTTATGGGTAAATTTCAGAAAAGAGACAGGGTTTAAATCTGAGCCGTGACAGTGGGAATGAACAGAATGGGGGTTATTTAGGATCAGAAACATTTTGAAGGTAGAATTAAAGACCTTGGTAACTGAAAATGATGAGTGAGTGAAAAGAGTCAAGAAAAATGTAGCATGGCCTCCAAGGTGGATGGAGATACTGTTAGCCCATGTGGAGAATCCAAGAAAAGGAGCCTGTAAAGGAGCTACCAGAAAAATGTCGTGTGTCATAAAAACTACATGGTTACAACTGAGATTTTTTAGAGGGAATAATGGAATGATCTCTTCTAGGCAATTTTTCTCCTAAGCTTAAGCAGCAGTCTTTACAATGACTTTAATATTATATAAAGTTTATATTTGGATATACATAGAGTTTTTAAAAGGTCTGGAAGTGACAATAGAATCAGGATGGTAGAATGGAAAGCCCATTAGATGATAAATTAGAAGTCACAGTCTTCATCAGCCCCCTGGTTGACCTTGGAGGAGCAACCTGATCACTACAAATGTCCATTTCATAATTTGTGAAAAGAAGAATGCTTTCTCTCTCTCCCCCACCATGTAAGAATCAAATGAAATGATGAATTTTTAGTGAAAACTTACAAAGTGCAGCACATAGCATTTTGTGTCATTTGTTAGTTTGATAATTAAAAATAAACTCTTGATTGAAAATAAGTTCTCAAAATATTTGCAGGGAAAGGGGTTTAAATTCTATTTGAAGGGTTTAGTCGTGGAGGGTGTGTTTCTCTCTCTCCCTCTCTCTCTCTGTAATTCCTGAAACAGCACATCTTCCCTTAGCTCAAATATTAAATCTATGAGGCTACAAATGTAACATTACACATGATATACATTATAAAAACAAACCCTGAAACATTTGCCTGGGGCAAAATAAAAAGAAACTGAAAAATTGAAGATGTCAAGCATTTTTACTTAATGCAAGATATTCCCATTATTTCTTTTCCTTTTAATAAAGTTCACACTTAGTTGCTCTCTTGAAAACCAATTCTTCCTAAAGCTTCTCTCTTCATCTTTAATACGACTCTTCTCTGAAGCTCTCATTTCTATCCAGGCAGCATTATTACACATCTTACAAACCCGAGCATTAGAGATTAATTACATGTGAAGTACATCTGATGGCTCTGGGGTTTCTCTGGGCAGCAGTGAATGCTACCCACTGGTGTCATAAAAGCTGTGTACATTTAATTAAAATGTAGCTATTTCACTGGGTCTACTATGCAAGGAGGTCCCTGTCTTCTATAAAAAAAAAAAAGAATGATCTAAAAACTCGCAAAGTTAAACAAACAAAATACTCTATGGTGAGTGACAGGCGGCTGGAGAAGCTGAGCATGGGATGGAGAAGGCAGACAGAGGGAGAAGGGCCCCTGTGTAACAACCACTCCTTCCGGCTTCACCAAGCCTCTCTCCAAATGCTTCAAGTCAGAGAAAATCCCAAGTGCACTCTTCTGCCCTCTCTGGGCTGTTGATTCAAAAAGCCCTGAGGGGTTGTAAGCAGATACCAGTCCACACCATGGTGATTCATTTGGCATTTCATTCTCCCAAAGCGTTAAATGAGCCTTTCCCCTCTCATGTCCCCCTGGCACTTCCCTTACATTGAATAAACTCCAACAACTGAAAGGGTCAAATGCAACATCGAGTCCAACCAGGAGACCCAGCCACAGCTTCTCAGCCTCACTGTATGCATCCATGAGGAACGGGTCAGGAGTTTTCATTCTCTGGAGGGAGAGCTTTCTCTGAAAGCCCCAGCAAATTTGGCTGTCTCCATTTTGTATACAAGTAGTAAGTAGCCACGATGTCATCCGAAAATGAAAAGCAGGCATTTTATAACATATTTCTATAAAAGCAGCCCAGGACCTGTGCTAGTCCATTTGGTTGGAGGAAGTGCATAATAACAGTAATAATACTTGCTAACGTTTATTCCACGTTACCACGTGCCAGATATGCACGTAGCATTTCCAGCCCTCACACCAGTCCCTGAAAGAACACACCACCATCGTGTAAAAGAGCGTGAGCTTTGAAGAGACAGAAATGGTTTGAATCCTGGCTCTGCTCCTTTCTGGCTCTCTGAATCTCAGTTTATCTCTACACTAATATTTCACTGGCAAGCTGTAAGTGATACTTAAATGATTGCACATATATACACACATCATATATTCTCTCTCTCACACACATATATATGTACACACACACATACACACCCCTCCCTAACACATTTTCTGGCACACAATGGCAACAAGACTTCCACAATATCAGTTTCCATCTTAGTCTTCAGAAGACTCTACGGGTCTCAGTATTATTTTTTTTTTTAATTCTAAGGACGGGGATTTGGGGATTTTGTGATTTGTTCACTGGTAGTAGCTTTGACTAGTGTTTAATTAATTTTATAGTACACTGTTTTGTCCTATCCAAAATTAAAAATGCATCATATGGAAGAAACAGTTGATCTGTGTTAGATGGAGTCAGTGTTTATCTTACTTGGCATGCACAGAGAGCTATCAGCTCACCCTGCGTTAGAACTTTTCTTTTAATTTTTAAATTTATTTGTATTAAAAAAAATTTTAAGTTGAAGTATGGTCAGTGTACAATGTTGTCAATTTCTGGTGTACTGCACAGTGCTTCAGTCATACATGTACATATATTCCTTTTCATATTCTTTCTCATTATAGGTTACTATAAGATGTTGAATATAGTTTCCTGTGCTATACAGTGTAAACTTGTTTAAATCTATTTTATATACAGTAGTTAGTATCTGCAAATCTTGAACATCTCTTTAATCTTGTTACCTTGCTGCATGGGAGTGAAAGCAGGGAATGGGTGGAGAAAGTAAATTTTGACATTTAACTAGGTCCAGGTTCGAGTTCAAGATGTGACGTAGAAAGATCCTGAAACCGTCTCCTCCCATAGATACACTGAATCCACAGCTACATATGGAAAAATTTCCTCTGAAAAAACTCTAAAA
Source organism: Camelus bactrianus (assembly GCF_048773025.1). Lineage (NCBI taxonomy): Eukaryota > Metazoa > Chordata > Mammalia > Artiodactyla > Camelidae > Camelus > Camelus bactrianus. Next base: position 68,686,759 of record NC_133544.1, read on the forward strand.
ATGGAAAAATTTCCCCTGAAAAAAACTCTAAAATCTAGCTAAGAAACCCCTACATGTTGGATAATTAAGGAAAAAAAGAGACCTACATGGAAGTCAGTAGGGAAGGCTTAGACACAGTCTTGTCATAAAACCCACCCCCGATGCAGAGACCCACAAACTGGAGGGAACTCAAACCTCAGAGCTTCTCTGAGGAGCCGAGGGATTGAACCCCACATCGGGCACCCCATCTTTTAAAACCTGCATGTGAGAGATGAGCTCCCCAAACGTCTAGCTTTGGAAACCAACCGAGCTCACATCCACAAGACCCACAGGCTACAGCGAACAGACAAATGGCTCTTAAAGGTCCGTGAGCTCACACCCACTGGCTCAGGGCCTGACACAGAAGCAGCCTATTGAGCGGTGCCCAGGCTTCGCAGGAAAGAGGCTCATCTGCTTACTGTGCAGCGCTGGCCTGCAGGGCATCGTCTAATGCAGCACACGAGGGCCCGCTGGGTACCCCCGGGGACAGAGGCCGGGAGGCCCTGTCTTTGTGTTCTCCCTCTGCCCACTCAAACCCCCAGAGAGGAGCCTGTACCCTCTGGTGCCTGACTTTTGTGGCTGCCACTGGGGACACCTCTAGATGGCCTGGCTCTGGTGGCCAGCGGAGCTCATGCTCGTGGCTCCCACAGGAGTGTAACTGTGGAGAAAGAGTTCTTAAGTGATGACCACTCCCTGGGCACAGCAGGAGGTGACAGACCCAGACTCCAGTCTCTCTGGGAAAGAGGCCCACTAGCTTATCTTCATAGCATGACCCGCGCGGCAGGCTTCTAATTAAACACACGTCTCAGGGCCGACCGTAATCCTTTCCAGAAACCTCCAAGGGCAGGCACTATCTTTGCATCTCCCTCTGCTGTGCTCCTGAGAACTAGTGTCTCCTGAGAGCGGGGTTTTATACACCTCTAGGCGGGCTTGCATTCCTGGGTCCCGATGGGGCCAGAACGGTCACAGAAAGTTCCTGGCCAGCTGCCACGCCCAGGGCACTGCATAGACAGTGGACTGAAACGCACCCCAAATATTTCTGTAGAAGAGGCCAATTTGCTTGTCTTAGAGCTTTGGCCTGAGTTGCAGGCTTCTGGTTTGGGGCAGATCTTGGGCCTGGAGGGGTGCACTCTGGGGACAGAGGCCAGGGGAGGCCATCTCTCCCGCACACTGTCTTGCTCCAGCGACCCTGTATCTCCCCAAAAAGAATTTATAATCTCATATGGCAACACATGCAAATGTTTGATCATTACGTTCTACAATGAAACTAATAAAATGTTACACGTCCATTTTACCTTAATAAAAAAATAAATAAAACTACACACACACACAAAAAACATTTAACTAGGTCCTACCATGAAATTCTCTTTTGATCAGAATTACTCTCGTCCAGGATATTTTTTTCCCCCGTGTTCTTACAGCTGTCATCCTCAATCCTGGGAAGCATGTGTAGTCTTCTTTGTCCTTTATACCTACATATGAGCCAGAGAAATCACGAGGAACCCTCTCTTGTTCTACATAAGGTCGGGAACTGTCTGAACTTTCAGAGTCTGGAGTGCGGACTGAGGGGTGTGGGCAAGGCTGGAAAGAGGACGGTGAGGTAGCTTCTCTTTGTTCATTCTACAGCTGTTGACACAGTTATGGAAAATGATCAAATTCCTCAGACTTATTCTCTGCAGTTCTTAATTCCTCACTCCTGGATATTTCATTTCTCGAACTTCTACTAGTCTCATTTATTCTACTGGGACCATTTCTAAGTTATCTCTACCTTAAAAATTGGAGAAGTTATTTTTGGAAGATCTAAGTCAACACTGACTATCAGGAGCTTTGATTTATTTTTAGGCTGACATATTCAGGACACAGAAAAGATTATAGTTATAGCTTTTTTTCCAAAGGAATCTGAAAACTTCAAATTGAGAATCTCTCAGTGCAACTTAGTGTTTATAGAAGGGTACAAAAAAGCAGATCTTCCCTCCTCCCCCCAAAAACTCACACGTAGAAAAAATTAAAAAGGACATATACAAAATAATGTGTCGAAAAAGAATGGTTTCCACGAGGCTTGTATTACTACAATTTTCCATTAGGCATCATCCTTTCCTTTAAATAAGAATGCAAAACCACAGCATTTAAATTTTTAAAATTCTATGGTTTTACTTTAAAAGTAATAAACACCCAGCTGTCATAGCACAGTAAAATTACACTCAGTAGTATTCCTCTGTTCAAACACATATAAATGACAGATAAAAAATAAACATTGCACACCAAAATACACAGCCCAACTAAAAAGGAAAATAAGTAACTCTGCAAAATGAAAACTGAAAAAAATATGCAAATCAGTGAAGGGGTCTGAACCCACAAGCTTGCTCTCCTCCAAGATAAGAAGCAAGTGATGCTGAGCAGAATTTAACATTCTGCATAGGAAACAAGACTGCTTAAAGACAATGCTCTCTAGATTGTGAAGTAGGACAGAAAAAAAAAAGTTACTGAACACCCCCTACAGCTATGGCTTTTAATAAGCTACAGGCTGGGAGTGAGAAGAGAGACACATTCTTGCAACAAGGCAGTGGCCAAAGAAGCCTAGCAGCCCACTGACCGCAACTACATGATCCTCAACATCATGTGGAACAGGTGCCCTTGACGGTCACCATGTGCTCTTGGAAGCAGATAGGCTCAGGATGGAAGGCTGGATACATGCTATGCTAAAACGCCTAAAACATAAAGGGAGAGAATTAAAAAAAAAAAAAAAAAAGACACTCGTGGTGCTTTGCCCTAATCTCCTTGCTCTCACCACTGGAGTGCACATTGATCTGACTTCCAACATCGGAATTTGTCTCAGTTTTCCTGTGGTCACTGAAGCCTGCTTTGCCCACTGGTCTGGCATACTAAATGTGATGGAGAACTAATGTCTTGTGGACATATCCTACACTGACTAAGGGAAATTAGTGCATAAATATTCTCATGATCTATGGATGAGATAACTCTTAGAGGCTGTTCTATCCTGACTCGCAGAATTTGCCTAGTAGAAGTGACCTCCAGTTACATACAGGGTAATTGACTTGGTGATGCATCATTTTATCGCCTGTTTTGCTTCCCTTTCTCCCTTCTCCAGTCTTCTTTTGGTTTTTTTCCTAGTTCCCAAATGAACTAGTTACAATCAAATTCTTTACTCAAGGTCTGTTCCATAAAGAACCCAAACTAAGATGGATGCTGAGGAAGACAGCCAAAAATATCAGAAGAAGAAACACAGATTGTCTCAAGGAGAAAGTCACATAATGAAACAGTCTCATAAAGTTTACAAATACATGTTTAGTCCCAAATATAAATGAAGAATAAGTTCTATTAAAAAAGCAACAACTTATGAAACAAAAAAGGCAAAACTAAAGCCAGATCAACAAGATATGAAACAAATCCAATTAAAAATCTTGGAAAGGAGATACACAGTTTTCATATTCAAACACAAAAGGTTGCAGTAACTTGGCACTGGACAAAATTGAGTAAATAAGTGAATTAAAAGAGAAATTTATCCAGAATTCAGCATGTGAGATAAAACAATAAAAAGATAGGCAGTGGAGTGGGGAGATAACAAAGCAGTGGAGGACAGGCTGTGAACTGAGCAGTCCTAACTTCTACCACATTATAGTTCCAGAAGACATTGGAGGGAATGGCACAGAAGAAATTTTTGAAGAAATGAGAATTTCTCAAGTAGTCCTAAGATCAAGAGTGGATTCAAATTAATAAGCAGAGTAAATACAAATATATGAATAAAAATAAAAAATAAACTTATACACAGTTAAGTTAATTTGCAGAATAGTAAAAGAAGTTATTTTACAAGCTTCTAGACAGAAAGGACACTCTACAAAGGAAAGGTATTTGGACTGACAACTCATCAGAAACAATACAGAACAGATGATAGTGGAGAAATATCAAAATGCTGAGGGTACTAATTATTTAATACTATAAAGGAAAAACATGCATGCAGAAGCCATGAGTGATAGCACTAAGATATGACATAGAGGCTTAAGTTTATAGAAAAAAAAATGACAAGCTTAAAGATGCCAATGAATGTGTTCTCCCCAAAGCCCATTATTCCATAAAGAGACTTGGGTAAGATACTTCTTGAAGCACCATGGAGAGCGTTCTAGGAGAGGGGCACTGCCTCTTTAGGTTCTTACATATTTGGTAGGAAGTTGGAGTAGAGCTGGGTGGTAGCAGAGAACACCCAGTCAACTCCATACCAACGGGCACTTCCTGGCTGGGAAGTGGCTTTGTTAGAAAGATGCTCTTTTGAGGTTCATTTAGACATTGTTTAGCTCTGCTGAGCTAGCTCACTGAAAAGCAAGCACAAGGGGAAAACGAAGACCTACCGAGACCATTTATGAAATCATGTTTCTCTCCTCTAAAAAATACATATATTTGTGTGTGTGTGTGTGTGTATGTGTGTGTATGTATGTATGTGTGTATGTGTATGTGTATTTGTGTGTGTGTGTGTATGTTCAGGCACACAAAGAGTAAGAAATTTGCCATTCACAGGTCCCCACTGCAGCACAGCAAGCCAAATACCCTAAACTACTATGCTGCTGATAATCACCTAAACATACTGATAATTTTGTTATTTGAATGTACTGATTAGCTGGTAACAATTTTCAAAGGTGAAACGTAAGTGAAAGTATAAATTCAGAGAGGCAGGCAGAGCACAAGAGCCTGCTCTTACTCTGGGGGTTACTAATCCTGGGTCCCCTTGAGCTTGAGCTTGAGTTTCCAAGTCTTCAAAGTACCTGAAGGATGGTAAACAAAGCTTGTTCCGGATGAAGAGTCTTATAGAAGACATTCTATATACATAGATCTAAGACCACAAACGGTATATTCTCAGTGTAAAGCATGGTAGGAAATAAATTGGCCTCCTTTTACCATCACTATGTGAAGACAGATGATAAGAAAGTTGGGAATGGATATTAAGTGCTAACCTTTCAGCTATGCAGAATTCACATTCAAACTGTTACCCTTAATTATCTCCCAAATGAGAGTGAAAACATGTTCTCATTTTACATAAAGCAAGTAGCCCTTGTATCATAAACAATTATGCTAATCCTCTCCTAAAAAAAAAAATTCCAAAGTCCAAAACTGGTGAATGTTTTTGCCTTGTTCAATTCAGTAAGAATACTGTTATCTTGGTATCCTTTAATGTAAAAACTAAATTATATATCTAACCATTAAAACACACTTTATATAAAATATTAGGGAAATGAAAGATTTTCCTCTGGATAAAACCTAAAAACTAGCTGACGGCTCCTATACATCAGGCAAATGAGAAAAAAAAATCCACGTTGAAGACAAAATCTTGCATAACCCTACCTTGGCTGCAGTGACCCACAATCATGAGAAAACTGAAAACCCAGAGCTTCTCCCTGAGGAATGAAAGGTCTGAGTCCCACATTAGGCATCCCACCTTTTAAGACCTGCTCCTGAGAGACAAGACCCCAAAACAGCTAGCTCTGGAGCCAGTGGGGCCTGCATCCACAAGACTTACAAGGTTATAGTGAAGTGAGAATAGTTTCCATTCTCACACATGGATCATCTATCCCAGGACCCAGGACAGAGTGTTTAAAAAGCATCAAGACTTTATGTAAAAGAAGCGTATTTGCTGATCTTAAAGTGTCAGCCTGATGGGCAGACATCTAATGTAACAAACAATTAGGGAACTTTGTTGTCCTCTCCAGGGCCGGAGGCTGGAGGTGCTCTCTCTGTACTCTCTCTCTCTGACTTGCTGCAACTCTTTAGTACCTCCCAGAAAGGAGCTTGGGTCTCATTTGGCACCCCAATATTTGTAGCTGCTGCCAGGGATACATCTAAATCACCTGGCTTTGGTGGCCAGTGGGGCTTACACTCATGGGTCCCACAGAACTGTACCCAATGGACAAAGAGTTCTTAACTGGCTCCCACCCCCAGAGCACAGCAAGAGGCAATAGTCCAAGGAGCCCAGCCTTTTTGCGATAGTGGCCTGTGAGCTTATATTCATGTCTGTGCCTGAGGGGCAGGCTCCTAATTAAATCCACAGGCCCACTGTAATTCTCTGCAGACACCATGGAAGAAGAGTACTATCTTCATGCTTACTCTCTGCAGTGATCCAGAGTGCCAGTCTCTCTTGGGCAAGAAATTATACATGTGTCTGATATACTAGTTTTTAGATTGGGTGACCCAGATTTTGCAGCTGCCACATAGGGTATAGCTTTTGATAGCCTGGCTCTGATGGTTAGTTAGAGTTTTCCAGGGATGGAAGCCAGGGAATGCCATCTTTGTGCTTTCCCTCTGCCTTTATTCAGGTCACTGGTATCTCCTTGAAAAGAGTGTGTATACTGATCTTTGTGACTGCCTCCCAGGAGATAATTCCAGATCAACCAGTTCTGGTGGCTAGCAAGACTTATGCTTATATTCCCATGGGGGGGAAAAATATATATATATACTTTAAAAGCTGCTGCCTGAGGGTTTGCCTTCCAATCAGCTTGAATCCAGCCTGACTGGGATTCTCCTCTTTGGAACACTGACAGGTCTTGGCAAACCGTCAACTGTTGGGAGTCAGTAAACATAAAATATGTTGCTTAGAGAATCACAAAGGTTTTAAAGACAACCAAGAGCTAGGACAGAGTGAAAGATAAGATTCATCTCCTACACAAGGCCACTCCCTCAAGATTAGGAGAAGTGGCTGTTTTATATTATGCATAGAAATCAACACAGAAAGTCAAGGAAAATGAAGAAATAGAGGAATATTTTCCCCTAAAAAAGAACAAAATAGAACATTAGAAAAATTCATAATGAAATGGGGATAAGTGATTTATCCAATAAAGAGTTCAAAATAATAGTCATTAAGATGCTCACCAAACTCAAGAAAAGGATGGATGAACACAGTGAGAACTTCAACTAAACAATAAGTACCAAGTAGAAATTACAGAGCTAAAGAATGCAATAATATAACTGAAAAAATACACTAAAGGTGTTGAACGGTAACTAGGTGAAGCAGAAGAAAGTATCAGTGACCTAGAAGACAGGCCAGTGGCCACCCAATCAGAGCAACAAAAAGAAAAAAACAATGAAAAAATTGAAGACAGTTTAAGGAATATATAGGAGTAGACTAACATTCACATTATAGACACTCCAGGTGGAAAAGAGAAAGACAAGGGAGCAGAAAACTTTGTGAAGAAATAATGACTGAAAACTTCCCTAACCTGGGAGAGAAACAGACATCCAGATCCAAGAAGCCCATAGAGTCCAAATGAGAGGTAATCAAGGGGATCCACACAACGACATATTATAATTAAAATGTCAAAGATTTTTTAAAATGAGAGAATATTAAAAAGCAGCAAGAGAATAACAACTTTTTACACATGAGGAAACTTCCATAAGACTACTACCAAATTTTTTTTTTTTAATTACCGAATTTTTAAAGAGAAATTTTGCAGGTCAAAAAGAGTAGCACAATATATTCAAAGTCCTGACAAAAATTCCAACAAAGACTATACTATTGGTCAGGGTTGTCATTCAGAATTGAAGGAGAGAGTTTCTCAGACACAGAAAAGCTACTGGGGCTCATTACCACTAGACTACCCTTACAAGAAATGTTAAAGGTATTTCTTTGAGATGAAACAGAGGGATTCTCACAAGTAGGGGGGAGAAAAAGAAAAACATAACTCTCACTGGTAAAGGTAAATATATAGTAAATTCCTAATGTTGTAAAGATGGTTGATTAATCACTTCAACAACTAACAGAAGACAAAAAGACAAAAGTACTAAAAATAACTATAATAATTTGATAAGGGTATACAAGATACAAAGATGTAAATTGTGTCATCAAAAACAAAACATGGGAGAGGTGAGTAAAGTGTAGAGCTTTATAATGCATTCAAACTTAAGTTTTTATTAACTTAAAATAGACTATTATATGCCATAGGTAAGCCTCATGGTAAGCAAAAATCAAAAACCTATAATAAATACAGAAAAGACACAGTAAAAGAAAAAAAAAGACACTACCAAAAGAAAAAAAAAATCAGCTCACAAAGGAAGGGAACAAAAGAAGCAAGAAACATAAGAACTACAAAACAGCCACAAAACAATTAACAAATGGCAATAAGCACTTACCTGCCAATAATTACTTTAAATGTAAATGGACTAAGTTCTCTAATCAAAAGATATAGAATGGCTGAAGGGATATAAAAACAAGACCCATTTATATGTTGTCTACAAAAGGCTTACTTCAGATGTAAGGACATACAGAGACTGAAAGTGAAAGAATGGAAACCTAAGAAAGCTGGGGTGGCTATACTGATATCGGAAAAAAGAGACCTTTAAAACAAAGACTGTTATAAGAGACAAAGAAGCCATTACATAATGATAAAAGAGTCAAGCCAGCAAAAGCGTATTACATTTTAAAATATTTATACATCCAACAGAGGAGTACCTAAGTATATCCAGCAAACACTAACACACCTAAAGGGAGAAGAAGACAGCAATACAATTAGGATAGAGGAATTTAACATTCCACTTTTATTAATGGCTATATCACTGAGACAAAACGTAGTTAAATTTCTTTGGCCTTAAACAACACATCAGACTAGAGGAACTTAACAGATATATAAAAAATATTCCATCCAAAAGCAACAGAATATACATTTTTTTCCTCAAGCAACCATATGGCTTTGTCTAGGATAGATTATATATTAGGTCACAAAAACAGTCTTAATAAATTTAAGGTGACTGAAATCATATCTAGCATCTTTTTCAACTACAATGGTATGAAACTAGGTATCAATTACAAGAAAAAAAGCTGGAAATTCATCAATACGTAGAGACTAACCCATGCTACAGAAAAATTAATGGATCAAAGAAGACATAAAAAGAGGAAAAAAAAAAATCTGAGGTAAAGTCAGTGGAAATACAACACACAAAAACATGGGATGTAGTAAAAGCAATCCTAAGAAAGAAGTTCATAATAGTAAGTGCCTACTTCAAGAAACATGAAAAATATCAAACAACATAACTTAAGATCTCAAGGAACTAGTTAAAAAAAAAAAAAGATAAAACAAAACTCAAAGTTATTAGAAAGAAGGAAATGACAAAGATTAGAGCAGAAATAAATACAACAGAGATTAAAAAGACAATACAAAGATCAAAGACTAAAGGGTGGTTCTTTGAAAAGATAAATAGAATTGATAACCTTTAGGTAGACTCACCAAGAAAAAAAGAGAAGAGACTCAAAATTTGAAATGAGAAAGGTAACATTACATCTGATACCAAAGAAATATAAAGGATCATAAGAGACTAGTATGAACACTTATGTATCAATCAGTTGGACAACCTAGAAGAAATGGATAAATCTTAGAAAAATACAAACTACCATGACCAAATGATGAAGAAATAGAAAATCTGAACAGACTACTGGTAAGGAGATTAAGTTAGTAATCAAAAACCTACCAAAAACAACAACAAAAAGTCCAGGACCAGATGGCTTCACTGGTAAATTTTAGAAAATATTTAAAGAAGAATCAATACCAATCCTTCTCAAACTATTGCCAAGTATCAAAGAGGAAGGAACACTTCAAAATCATTTTACTAGGCCAGCATTTCCCTGACACCAAAACCAGACAAGGATGCCACAAGAAAAGAAAATTACAGACCAATATCCTTTAAAAACATAGACATAAAAATTCTCAAAATATTAGCAAACTGAATTGAATAATATATTAAAAGAATTGTACACCATGATAAAGTGGGATTTAGTTCAGGGAGGCAAGGGTAGCTCAACATTGGCAAGTCAGTACTATACATCCTTTTAACAAAATGAAGGATCGAAATCATATGAACATCTTGAAAGATGCAGAAAAAGCATTTGACAAAATTCAATATTCATTTATGGTAAAAACTCTCAACCAAATAGGTACAGAGGGAACATACCTCAACACAATAAAGGTCATATATGACAAACCCACAGCTAACACCATACTCAGTAAAATAAAGCTGAAATTTTCTCTGTGAGACAAGAACACTCACTCCTGCCACTTTTATTCAACTTAGTACTGGAAGTCCTAGACAGAGTAATTAGGAAGGGAAAAGCAGTAAGAGGCATCCAAATAGATAAGGTAGAAGTGAAGCTGTCAGTATTTGTGAATGACATGTTATATATTCAAAACCCCAAAGACTTCACACACAAGAATGCTAGAACTAATTAAAATTCTATAAAGTTGCAGGATACGAAATTAATATACAAAAATCTATTGCATTATCATACACCAATAACAAACTATCAGAAAGAGAAATCAAGAAAGCAATCTCCCTTACAATTGCATCAAAAAGAATAAAACACCTAGGAATAAATTTAACCAAGGAGGTGAAAGACTTGTACATTGAAAACTATAAAACACTGATGAAAGAAACTGAAGAAGACACAAATGAAAGATATTCTGTGTTCATGGATTGGAAGAATTAATATTGTTAAAAAGTCTATACTACCTAAAGAATCTATTGATGCAATGCAATCCCTATCAAAATTCTAATCACGTTTTTAGAAAAATAGAACAAACAATTCTACAATTTCCATGGAACCACAGAAGACTGAATAGCCAAGACAATTTTGAGGAAGAAAAACAAAACTGGAAGAATCATCTCCCCTGATTTCAAACTCTACTACAAAGCTATAGTAATTAATACAGTATGATATTGGCATAAATACAGACATACAGATCAATGGAATAGAACAGAGAGCCCAGAAATAAACAAATAAACCCAAACATATATGATCCATTAATTTATGACAAAGGAAATAAGAATATAATATACAATAGGAAAGGGACAGTTTCTTCAATAATATTTTTGTAAATTATAATTTATTGTTAACAATAAATGTTTGGAAAACAGGAAAGCTGCATGCAAAAGAATGAAACTGGAACATAATCTTACACCATACACAAACACTAACTAAAAATGGATTAAAAATTTTAAATATGAGATCTGAAACCATAAACTCCTAGAAGAAAATGTAAGTGGTAAGCTCTTAACATCGGTCTTCATGAAGATTTTTTGTACCTGACACGAAAAACAAAGGCAGTGAAAGCAAAATAAACAAGTGAGAACTACACCAAACTAAAAATGAGATTCAGCAGAAAAGGAAATCCTTCTGCACTGTTGGTAAGTATGTAGATTGGTATAGTCACTGTACCAATCATATGGAGTTTCTTCAAAAAATTAAAAATAGAAACTACCATATGATCCTGCAATTCCACTTCTGGGTATTTATCTGAAGAAAATGAATACACAAACTCAAAAATATATATGCCCTACCATGTTCATTGTGGCATTATTTACAATAGCCAAGATGTGGAAATACCTAAGTGTCCACTGATGGATGAACTGATAAAGAAAATATGATATATACACATACCATGGAATATTATTCAGTCACAAAAAAGAAAGGAATCTTGCTATTTGCAGCAATACAGATGGAGCTTCAGGGCATTATGCTAAGTGAAATAAGTCAGACAGAAAAAGACAAATACTCTATGATTTCACTGAAATGTGGAATCAAAGAAAACAAGTTCATGGACATAAAGAACAGACTACAGGTTGCCAGAAGCAGGGATTTGGGGGTTGGTGAAATGCGTGAAGGAGGTTAAAATGTATTGTCTTTCAAATATAAAATAAGGAAACCATGCCAGTGCACAGCATGGTGACTATAGTTCATAATACTCTATTACATATTTCAAAGTTGCTAATAGATCTTAAAAGTTCTTATCACAAGAATAAAAAAAATTGTAACTGTGTAAATGATGGATGTTAATTACACCTATTATGGTGTTCATTTTACAGTATATACAAACACTGAATTATTATGTTCTACATATGAAACATAATATTAATTATATCTGAATAAAAAAGAAAAGTACATATAGTGAGAATTAAAGTCCTGTTAACAAATAGGAAATCGTAAATAGAGGTAAGATGTTTTAAAGTCATTGTATTGTCCATGAAATTGCTTAATTTCTAGAAAAATTAACTAATAAAAAACCCCCAGAAAATCCAAGGAATTGTATAATTAGAGTTGCACACAAAGCTCATTTTGGTCAAATGCTATTGCTAAATATTAAGATAAACATTCAACCAAAGCCAAGGCCAAAGTCAAAAACATCATAGAATGAATTTCTGGGATACAGTATTAAATCTGAAATGTATTTGAAATATTTTTTTCTAATAGTAATTATAATGTCAAACATTCATAGTTTGCTAAAGAAGAGTAATTCTTTTCAGGGTCAGCTGCTATATTTCTCTTGTAGCCATGCTATTGTATAATTGTGATATCAAACATGCTCTTTTGTCAACTGGCATATTTAATAATATCAGAACTTCTTTATGGCTGGTTGAATATATAGAGGAAAAAAAATATTTTTTAAAAAAAGTCTGCAATGTTCACATCAGCACTATTTACAATAATCAAGACAGAGAAACAACCCAAATGTCCACTGACAGATGACTGGATAAAGAAGATGTGGTGTGTATATATATATATATATACACACACACACACACACATACACACACACACTGGAATACTACTCAGCCATAAAAAATGAATAAAATAATGCCATTTTCAGCAACATGGATAGACCTAGAGATCATCATTCTAAGTGAAGTAAGCAAGAAAAAGAAAGAAAAATGCCATATGATATTGCTTATATGTGGAATCTTAAAAAAAGGACACAAAGGAACTTACCTACAAAACAGAAACAGACTCACAGACATAGAGAACAAACTTATGGTTACCAGGGAGTAAAGGGGGTGGGAAGGGATATATTGGGAATTCGAAAATTGCACCTCTTGGGGAGTGATGGAAATGTTAGATATCTTGATTATTTTGGTGGTTTCATGGATGTCTACATCTATCAAAATTTATCAAAATGTACATCTGAAATATATGTAGTTTACTGTACAGGAACCATACCACAATAAAGGTGTTTAAAAAAAAAAAGAGAGAGAGAGAAGTCCCTGCAATTTTAGGCACTAAAGTTGGTTCTGAATCCATAGCTGGTTTTTTTACAGGAATTTTTTACATTTTAGCCTTAATAAGCTAAAAACTCAAAGAATCATTTTAAATTATTTCCAAGTCCACTTTTTTTCAAGGTCGATTAGCAAGAAGAAAATTTTTCTAGCATATTATTTTCTTCATATTCTTTATACATTTATGTGTGCATTTAAGACAACATGAATTAAATTTTATGCAATATTTATGTGATGTTAGAATGAATATAAAAGTTATTTTAGCATTCACCATCTATATATGTTCAAATAATTAAAAATTAATGTGTATTAAGAGAAAAATGGGTACTATATTAATGTAGGGTGAAAATGTACAGTATCTCTAGAATACTTATCTACATGAAGATTTGTATTTTAAGAACAAATCTTAATATCCAACTTGTTTATATTGAGACAGTGTTACCCTTATTAGAAGTGGTAAAAATCATGCATGACCACATGGTTACTGATTTGCAGAATTCTTATCAAAGTGCAATTGGGCTATTCAGGCTTCCAAAGGTTGAGGAAGAAGCTAAATAGTGGCTTTTAACCAAATATGAAGACTGAGGTATAAGGTATAAGAATAAGAGAGATCCCAAATTACCAACCTATCCCACAATTGTACATAGCATCAAGATAGGTTGTTTATTCTAAGGTTTCCTTGGTTAAGTGAAGTTTAGAGAAAGCTGAAAATTCTGAATCCCAAGGGCAAAGTCCATAATTACCTAAAATCCAGACATAATTATGCTGGCCTTCCCCAAGTGTGTTCAGAGTTGAGACAAAGCACTGTGAGTTAGGTTAGCCCTGATCAAGAGCCAGGGGTTATAGGTAAACAGCTATTGGTCAAAATGGAATCAATTTACTTTCTTATTGTATATATATATTAGAACTATCTATAGAAAAATTGTATTTTTCTGTGTACTCTCCAATTTACATTTTGGTACACTGACTTTCTCACAGAGGATCATCTTTCTAGCCCTGAGCATGTATGCTCTTCATAGTTCTAGACTAGTCCCTTGTATTTGGAACACGTGTTTTGGTTTTTACTTTTAATATTCTAAATCTCAACTTCCATGTTATATTGAAAAGTTTACACTCTCTTCAAATAATAAAATATTTGTGTTGATAAGTAAAAAATATTAGAAACCAAAAAATGCTAACAAACTGAATAAAAATGTTTCTAATATGTCTCATAGGTAAAAGACTGATCTCTTCAATACTTCAGGAAATCTTTAAAATAGAAAAAAGGACTACAAACCTTAACAGACAAATTAGCCAAAGACATAAATAAGTTTTAAAATAGTCCTTAAGTATATGAAAAGATATTTAACCAAACTCACAAGACAAATTAAAATCAGAATAGCAAAAATTAAAAAGTATGACAATATACTCTACTAGAAAAGCTGTGCAGAAATAGGCACTCATAATTTGCTAGTGAAAATGTCAATTCTTATTGGGGTGGATTTGGCAATATCTACCAAAACTGTCTTAAATCCAGCAGTGCCACTTCTGGGATTTAGCCTAAAGGTACACCTCTATTTATGTAAACTCACATGTAAAACTATTTATTGAGCATTATTTGTAATTTCAAAGCATTATAAACAATGTGAATGCCTATACATAAGAGAGTGGTTGAACATATGATTGTATAGTCACTCAACAGAGTATAATGCAGCTGTATAAAAGAATGAGAAATAAGTGTATTACTTTATTTTGCAATATTATAAGCAAATATGAAACAAAAAAGATGTGAAAAAAAAAACCCACAGGTGAAATAAGAAAATACGCCTGTACCTGCTCACATACGCAGAAAGAAGGGATCAATTTAAAACTAATGATATGGATGACTTATACGAGGTGGATGGCAAGGGGCAGTATTGGCATGGAAGAAGTGAAGACGACAGACACTTCTCTGAGGATATATATTTGTATAGTTCTGACTTTTGGAGCCATATTTAAAATATAATCAACAAAAAATATTACCTTAAAGGATAAGGGGGGAAAAAAATCTCCAAAATGAAATATAAATAGAACCAAATGGACCAAATTCAATTTCTGTTGAATAGCATAACCACAGTGAAGGGGAGAGGGGTGACCTAAGTATTTTTTCAACAGTATATGGATTATGTGCCCTCAAGCTAAAGACAAAAATAATTGTAAACAAATGTTGAACTCTGATGGTAATGTTCTTCCTGCAGAGGTATGAGTAAGCAATTTTGAAATTACTTTCTATGTAATCTGGGATTTAGTAAAATAAGTAAATATACTGTGGACAATGAAAGACAGATTGCTCATTGTTCAAAATGAAAGTACGAATATGGAAAGGGAAGAAGCTAGAATGAACCCTGTGGAAATGGATTTAGAATTAGAGTCATCTGAATTCATGATTATATGTATGTATGTATATACACAATAATATATATACATACACACACATATGAAATATATGTGTGTATATACACAATAATATATATGTATACACATATGAAATATATGTATATACACAATATATATATACACACACATGAAATATATGTGTGTATATACACAATAATATATATATACACACACATATGAAATATATGTATGTATATACACAATAATATATATATACACACATATGAAATGTGTGTATATACACAATTATATATACACACACATATGAAATATGTGTGTATATACACAATAATATATATATACACACATATGAAATATATGTGTGTATATACACTGCATCATATGTGCCCATATATATCAATCCATATATATCTCTATTTCTCTATCAATCTGCATATGTACCATTTACCTACCCACCCTATATGCAGATTGATAGAGAAATAGAGATGTGTATGGATGGATTCACACACATTTTGGGAGAGTGGGGTGGGGTGTGTAGGTGAATATGTATTTGTATTTACATACATACATTTCCTAGCTCTGTTCACTGAGAGACCTAGTAGTAACTGGTAGCAAGGAGTACCTTGTGCTCAGAGCTTTGTTTCTAAGTATCATTCTCCACTAAAGGAAAGAGGCTGTCTTTGGGGAAGTGACTTACTCCAGTGCTGAGGAAGTACAAAATGGCCCTAAAGGGTCTCTTTGTGACAGAGAATGAGCAAGTTTTCAAAAATGATGGAGATATATCAGAAAATCCTATATGTGATACAGTTAAACACACTGAGTCTTCAGCATTTTAAAAATAGTTTAGCTATAAAAATTTCAGATTTTGAAGTGTTATAAATTCAGAATATTCCCATTGATCTCCTTCTACAATTACCAGTGGGACTTGCCATGGATTTGAGACTGACAGAAGTTGGAACTTAACTGTTGCAATTAATGTGGTACAGTTTCATTACAAGAAACAAAACCCAGAATGATTTTAGCACTGAGAGCTGGAGATCATCTAGAAAATTACTCATTTTGTTTTGCAAAATCACTGGTGCCTCAAAATCGTCTGGGGAGTCTATTGGTTGGGTGGCCGTCCTCCCAGTCCCCAGCACTCTTTTCTGACTGCAGAAAAGCCCGATGCCCACCCCACCACCACCACTACCATTTGATAGGACGTAAGATTTAAGTTACCATAATTGTCTAACTTCACAAGTTCATGTCAGAGCTATAATCATAAGGAAAATCTATGAAAAAACAGAGAAAGAATCGCCTTCCTCAGTTGGCCACTACCACAAGGCTTTCTTGGTAACCACTTCTAACAGCACTGCTTCTTCTGTTTCGTCACATATGTCCCAACAAAGGAAGCCCACCAAGGGTGAAGGATGATCCAGAGCTGACAGAGAAAGGAATTTGGAGGTGATTGTGTATTAGACACGTCAATATTCTTACACATAAACTTATAACAAGTGGATTCATGACTTTTCAAACCAGGAAGCCCTGGGTCAAACATCACTCTCCCATTTATAGTTATGTGACTTGAAGGAGTGACTTGACTCAAGCTCACAGTCTGAAAAGATCTTTGCTAACACCTTGTCCCTCTCCCTCTCCCTCTCCCTCAGAGTCATAAAATGGTTACTCTAGCAGAAGCTTAGGGAAAAAAATGTTAATTTTCTCTCTTTACCCTCCCTTTGCCTGTTTTCAATAGCCTTGTATGAATGTTAGCTTTGGAAGTGGCTTTTTGAAAGGAGTCTGAAATTAAGGCATCAAGAACCTAGCAAAGATTTAAAACACTGAACCTCTTCCCCTACATTTCAAGAGTTCCTGTTTTGTCTCCTTGTCTCTTCCCATTTCCCAAAACCAGAATCTTTTTGACATTTGGGATTCAATAAATTTGTGAACATAGCCAAAATATTTCTCTTAGAAATTGTAATATACACTATGTTCCTTGAATAGAGATGAGAAAGGGAGCTTTTACATTGTACAAGCACCACTATTTGTGTTTCCGTAAAAATTAAGAAATTCTAATTTATCTGAGATCTCTTTATTCATACAGCTGATTACTATGTGGTTGGGAGCACCAGTTTAAAAAGAAAAAATCAAACCAAACCAAAAACAAAACAAAACAAAACAAAAAAACAGTTAGGGTCAGAGCCCCAAATTGTTTATTAGAGAAATTTCCAGAAAGAACCATTTACACAAAGACAACACTACCTTAGTTCTCCTTATGATAATAAGATTATTTCCCTCAGCCCAGCTAATCAGTTAATACCATCAATATTTCCCCAGTTCAACATTAGATTAAGTATCTTTATCTTCCAATTAACCTGCAATTATGTGTCTTAATATCTGACATTCTCACGGATTTTGGTTAATCCATACAATGCCAATATTTAAAGATAAGGTCCGCAGGTCAATCAGCTAGAAACTATTCCCAGAAGTTGATGCTAATCAAATTTGTTCATGCAATTCAGTGACTATATTGCCATGATAAGTTTTAGAACAGATGTTTGACACTGAAGAAAGCTCTTTATAGTAAAACTTAAATCCCTTTTGTTCAGTAATGCCAAAGTTTATTAAGAGACACTTTTTTTGGTACCTAATTAAGGCACTCGATCAAAAACAGTCAAAACAGCGGCCCCTTTACAGCCTTCCCAAGTATGAGGTTTCTGTCTCTCCATGCAGCCCTGATGAAAGCGCAGCGTGAGGAATGGATAAAATTATGATCTAGGCTGAGAAATTAGCCTTAAGCACTTGTTAATAAAGGCAAATAGAATTTTACAAACCAACATATAAACTTTGCAAGGTCATTTTATTGCTTTCTGTACCAAGGTAAAGTAAATTGATGTAATTATCTCCCTTATCTTATTTAATTCATTTTTTAAAATCTTGGTTGATGATGGGAGGTCTAAAAATTAGAACAGATTGAATCTGGCTATTCTTTTAGCTCTAAGCTGCTGATCCATGATTAAACAGGTTTTTCTCCTGAAAGAAATCTAAATACTCTATACTTCCCCACTTCCATGATTTTCCACAATAAAAAATGTGATGTTGATTTTCCTAGAGTATTCTTTTTTTGAGGTGAACAGTGGAGAATTCTTTCCCTCTCTCTCTCCTTTTCTCAATGTCCAAAATTCATCATTCTATTAAACTAACCATTTCATATTTAAAGTAGGCATTGATGTATTAAACACAAAACAGTTAAATTTAAATGTTTCTCCCACCTAATTAAAAACTGGATAACTGAGGAACATTGAAGAAATAGTCAAAGTATCTTTCCACAAAGCTAGTCTTTCTCCTAAAATACTTTGAGAATGGGGCTTTTGATTAGATTATTATTTTTATTCATCTTAATTTTCCCGATCCATTTTTCTTTAGAAATTACCAATGCCAGTAAACTTATCTCAAACACCATATGATGAAGTTCAAGTATATGTTCATTTGATCTCTCTAGGCTGACATTTTGAATACATTCATAAAACAATCTCAAGATTGAATATTGCATTGGTGAATCAGAAAGTTTCCCAGCACCATTAGCATTTCTGTTGTTGTTTTAATATGATATAATCATAGAAAGCTAGACTGAGAAGTAGATCACCATAAAATTATTATCAGGCTAATCAAAGTTCCTTACAGCATTTACTAATATAAACGATGATGATGTCCCTTGTAGATTAACCCTTCAGACCACATGTGAACTAAAGTTTCCCTGTGTGATTCATATCCTCTCAACCAGCTCTCAAAAGCCATAATCAAAAAAATATTTCAGTGACAATCTTTGGGACTCCCGATGGTGAAAATGAAATTCAGCTTTTCACTAAACAAGTTCACTAAACAAAAACTCTTTACCCCTCCACTACCTCCTTTATAGATTCTAAACCAGAACTACTTAACCAAGGCTGTCACAATGCATGTGAAAGGGCTATTCCAACAGGACATCTGTGAAAAGTTAAAATAGGCTGTATCAATTAAAGGCTCATGACCAAGGTCACAAGAGTTTACTTCCAGGTAGAGTTAAAGCTGATCTTTCCTTTTAAGGCTATTAACGATGCAAGTGTTCATCTGTACACCAAGCAAATTCACTGCAGCTTACATGTTAATGAAAGTCTCAGAATAAGTTTGAAATCTGTATCATTAGTAAAAAATAAATTTTGCAAAACACAATCTTGTAAATGAGCTGTAGCTTTAAAAACATACCACTGCCTCTTCCAAAAAGGGACCTTCCCGAGATCAGACGCCTATTAAAAACCAGAAATGTTAGACATCTGTTGCTGTGTTGCATGAAGGCAAAGACAGAGATATATTAGTACCATATGTGAAGGAATAGGATTCCAAAATCCAGCTTTGCTGGTATTTCCCAAAATAAATTGCCAGGTTTATAGAATAAATAAAATCAAAGATAAATGGCTTAAAAAAAAAACAAACCTCACCTTAACAATTAAGCAATTCTTCTATCAGAAAGATAATATATCTTGATATATGCAACGTGTTACAGCAGTTTTTGTTTGTTTTCAAGTGGTTCCTTGAAGCAGAGCACAGTTATAGGTAAAGTACAATGTATATTCAAAGAGAAATATGTAAGAAAAGTTTTTTAGTAAAAAGTGACTCCTGGGTCAGATGCTTGAGGGTCGGGGAGAGATGGGGACCAAAGCTGAAACTGGATCTCATTTTGTTTGTTGTTATACTAGCAGTTCCTGATCCCTTTTAAGCTCAAGGGTGATCAAAATCTGCCTCAGCGGGCCACACTGTGCTCTGTGGTCCCCCTTACGGGCCGGTGGATGGAGTATCATGACACGTTGTAGTGTTGACTCTGTTTAAGACCCTTCAGCTTGGACTACGACTGAGAGTTTGGTGGTTGCTTAAAAAAAAAAAAAAAAAAAAAGCCTTCTAATGACCAAAATGACCAAAAGCAAGCCCCCAGGTCTGAGGAATGGGATTCATCCTTCTGACAGAATAACTACATCACCAATTCTTTCAGGACAGAGCAGGGAAAATGCCAACGTCCCCATGCACAAGTTGGGGGGATAGGGGTGGTTACATTTAGTAATGAGAATTGGACAGTCCTAGAAAAAAAAAAAAAAGCAAAATAGCAGTTGAATTATCCAGCAGTGGTCAAAATGAGGAAGTAGCTGAGGCACTATCTAATTTAGGAGAGCTCACTAACCTTGTAAAGCATTGATTAATCTAACTAATCTTGTGTAATTGCATTGTTTCTGAAGTAATAACTAAGCCTATCTTTAAGAAAGGACAGGGTGGCTTCCTTAATCAGTTTATAGCTATAATTTCCAAAAGGAAAATAGTCTTAAGGGGCAAATATCTCAGGGAGTAGAAGCAGTAACTAGATCTAGAGTCAGTAGAAGGAAGAAGTCTATACTCATGAAATTAAAGCCAATATATTACTAAGGGACTCTTCTGGAAATGAGAAACAAAAGAGGAATCGCTGTCTTTTTGGGGTGGTATGCAACAAGGTCTCTCTTGAGGAAATAAGGCGGCCTCGCAAGGAAGCTTATATCCACAGGACTTCCTAACAATCCCATCTTGTCCCAAGAATGCTGAATATTTTCCACAATCATTGGGAAACTCATAGGACAACATACTTGCAGAGAATCAGCAAAAGGAGCACAGAGCAGTGTTTAATGCCAGTGCCCCAGGATCACATCCATCAGAAGATGGGAAGCATGACTAAATTTCTTTTCATGTAAGCTCATATGGGGAAAGAAGGGCGAACTTTAATTTGGGTTCATTCTGACCAAGTCTATATGGAAAATGACAGAGAAGAGAGAAGCGGACCTGCTCCCCTTGATTCTTTTTGTGCATGGAGGTTTGCTTGGCATGTTACAGGAGGTACAAGTCAGCTTTTCTGGGTTACACTGAGGGAACAAACCCCTCAAATCTCAGAGGACTATAACACAAGTGGAGTGACTGCTTAGGTTCAATGCTGACTGGACACAGCTGAACATCTCTGCTCAGCAGTTCTGCTCAGAGCAGCATCTTCTTTCTGGGTCTGTGTTGCAAGAGCAGTTTTTCTCAGGGGTATGCCTTCTCATTGCCAGGGGGCTAACAAAACCATGTGGTGGCCACTCAGCTTCCTGCTTTCATCTCATTGTCCGAGTGAGTCATGTACCTGCACACCCACAGCAGGCACCAGGGATCACACAGCAGTGGACAGCGATGGGTCAGGTGTCATGCTTTCACAAGGACGAGGGGGAATATCTGGGAACAGTAACACAGTCTGCCACAATGGGAACTTTGGATGTGAACAAGAATGGATAATCTTGACTTTCTTAACAACTGGCCAAATAAATTTTAAAACATAG
This sequence comes from Camelus bactrianus, assembly GCF_048773025.1. NCBI lineage: Eukaryota > Metazoa > Chordata > Mammalia > Artiodactyla > Camelidae > Camelus > Camelus bactrianus. The sequence goes on from NC_133544.1 coordinate 68,708,529, forward strand.
TCTATTAGCATATTTTAGTTGGCTACAGATAGGGGCTGGGCAAATAAACAACCATGACATCAGGGACCATTTTTAAAAAAATATTTTAAAACAAGGAAAATATCTAAGAAATCTACAAGTATGTTTTTCTTGATGTTGAAAATTATGTCATTCAAAGGGTATTTTGAGGAATAAAGAAAGTTCAGGTAAATTCAGATGAGTTCCAGTCACCATGCCAGACCAATGACTTAAGTTAGTCAAGATGAATGGTATAAATGCCACATTGCAGGCTAGGATAATATTAAGAGATTAAAATATACAAAATGCTTTAAAAAATAAAATACATAATAAAAACTTAATTAGCTAGAACCTAATGAGTTGGGATGTTGAGTAAACTGGTATGTATTATTCTGCTCAAATTTCAGGAGAAAAAACCCCAAATAATAACAAAACAAATATGCTGAAGAGCCAGCATATTGTCTTAGTTTATTAGAAACTCACCTAAATTTCCTCCATCTGGAGGAAGAGGGACTAAGATGGTGACCTAACGTTGCTTAAAAAAAAAAAAAAAAGAATAAAAAGAAAAAGAAAAGAAAGAAAAAAAAAATCTCCAGTAATCATATGTTTAATTTATATTATTTAAAAGGAGGAAAATAAGTGTGGCTCTTATTTAGAAAATTTGAAATCACATATTAAAAATTATTTTTAAGCAACTCTGTTTCCTGAATTTCTAGTTAACCTAATTTTATGTTTTAAACCCTGATAGGAATAGGTTAGCATATATTCAAAGTGTAGAAAAGAATTTATTCATGTCAGACATTTGGCCATTCTTTTTTTTAAATAGAAGTACTAGGGATTGAACCCAGGACCTTATGTATGCTAAGCATGGACTCTACCTCTGAGCTATTTCCTCCCCCTGTTCATTCATTAATACAAAGCTCTTTAAGACCTATGAAATGTGCTAATCTCAGTTTCCTTGTTTGTAAAAGGAAATTAGTTCTTTCAAGCACCAAATGAGGAAATCATGCAAAAATAGTACCTGACACCAAGAAAATACTTGATAAGTTATTTTGAAAACAATCAATATTTATCTATCCATTTAACAAACATTACAATTGGGTCCTGTAGTCAGCCAGGCCAGTTGTTGGCAGAGGCATGAACACGATGGAATGAGCAGAAAACTTGAGCCAAGTATATGAGAACTTTCTGTTCTCTTTGAAATGAACTTTTCTAAACCTCCTTTCTCAATGGCATAACATTTCTTAATTCGGACAATTGATCATTCCTCTACTGCAAATAAAATGTTAAAAAACAAGAACCACTAGAAAATTTTGCTAAATAGACATAAGTAAAAACTAAGCCTTTTGTGTAAATACCACTTTAAGATAATTCTCTAGTTTCCCTTCAAGCTGATAACTGCTTCAAAACCCCAGTATTTCAAGAGATGTTTATTTTCATTAAGAGACAAAAAGTAAACTTCAGCAGTAAAAGGCAAACACATTTGGCCAAAATTTTAAGAAGCACATTTTTATGTCTGAAGTGATTCATTCTTCTCTAATCTAGATTCAGTCCATGGACTGAAATGACTACCTACCTACTTCCGAAAGAGGTTGTAGTAAGAGGATTTCAAGATGAATAAAGAACTATTCCTTCCTTCTGGAGGCTTACAGTCTAGTCCAAGGGTTAATTTTAGTATGCAAATTGCTAACTAGTGTAGAGCATTAAATTACTTGCAAGTCTCTGATTCTCCCATGTTCTCTCACAACCAGTGGTGGCCTGGTTAACTGGCTTTCTGAAAGCAAATCAGAAAGCCTTGATTTATAATGTTTGGCAACATCCATGGTATAAATACTCCCAGCATGGCTGATTTCAAGTTATCAACAGTTGAACAACTGGCTCTTAAAGTTCCTGAATATTTAACAGTCCATTCCTGTGAGGCAGCACAGCCCAGCTCAGCACCCTACTGCTCCCACTTCTATGCCTTCTGCATCAACTGATCTTAAAATTCCCTTTTCCCTCTGGCCTGGCTAATTGCTATACAAATTTTCAGTTCCCAGTTATCCTATTTGCCTCAAGAAGTCTTTCCCAAATCATCTAGTGTAATTGGTTTACTTTCTTCCTTCCTTTTTTTAAAAATTAAAAAAAAATTCTATTGAAGTACAGTTACAATATGTCAATTTCTGGTGTACAACACAATGTCCCAGTCATGCATATGTACATTTTTTTTCATTAAAGGCTATTACACGATCTTGAATACAATTCCCTGTGCTATATAGAAGAAATCTGGTTTTTTAAATCTATTAACCACAATACTAATCAATACTATATTGAGAGCAGTGAATGTTTTCCCATCTTTTCCAGAGAACTGTGAACAACTTGAGTCAGAATACCTGACTTATCTTAATTCCTCATTGCTTGGCACACTTCTTTTCTGGTTAGGATAAAATCAGCACATGTATGAAAATAAATGCCATGAGAGAAGTACTACCTACCCTTGGCGATCAAGTAAGAGGGAAACAACTGATCAAGAAAGGTCTCATAGAATAGATGACACTGAAGACAGGCTTGAAAATGGGTAGAATTTCCATTAGGGGAGATTGGAAAGTAGAAGAATGTTCCATGCAGACGAGAGCATGAACACAAAGCTCAGGGACAAGACTGTGGGGCGTGTACAATGGAAAAATGAATCATCCAGTAAGGGAGGAGCGCCAGTGACGTGATGGAAAGGATGGTGGGAACTCAGTCTGGGTGGGGTTAGAGAGTCCTGGATTCAGAAGGCTGAGTAAGGAACCTGCGTTTAATCTGGTAAAAATGGGGAACTATATAATTAGATCTTTAGAAGGACTATCTGACAGAAGAATGAAGGAAAGACTGTTATGTAAGGAAAGATGAGGTAGAGGAACATATGAAAAATAAGGAAAATTTAACTTAAGGGGTTTTAACAAAGGTGTAGACTGGGGGAGTGCATTTTAGAGATGTGAAATTTTAGAGCAGTTATATCTGCTTCCCTTTTTCCTGTCAAATACAAAGAAATAGCAAGCAGACAGGTCAAACAGAACCAGTGAAACTATACAGTTCCTTGACCTTCAAACCATTTTCTTTCTCTCCCTCCCCCTCTTTCTTTCAATTTTAAAAAGCCTTTAGCTCTGTATCAGAAATGAAAAATTACTTTCTCTACCACAGGAGTGATGGTAATAACCAATACCACTGTCTTTACTATTTCTGCCAAAGAAAATGTATATTCTTATTAATACGAGTGTGGTTTTCACATTTAAAAAAATGGCATACACAACCATCATGCTTTGCATGTCCCAAATACTATGGAATAAACTTTTTCATCAGTTTTTCAAAAACATTATGTGAAATAATATATCATTATATATTGGTCAATCTAAAAATAAGTTTATAAACAAAACTCAGAATCATGCATCTAACTCCAGGTTATAAAAGCCAGATGACACAAGCAGTAATTCCCCTGCAGCATACCATGTAATTACTAACAAACTCGCTCCCTTGACTTGATCCTTAGCTTGCTCTTCAAAACAAATATATATGCTTTGTTTTAATCGCTAATGAGCAGGTCATCTCTGAATTACAAAATTCCCAAATAAGAAGTGTTCTATCTCAATTCTCATTACATCTTTAAAGACCATCAGTGTAGGCAGGCTGCCTTTCACAATACTTTCCCTTGTCAAATTATTTTAATTTTTCAAGTTATGGTTATACATAGCTCACAGACAGTTGATGGGTGAATTGCTGATGTTATAGAATGAAGACGTATATCATATGGATTTTCTTGACAGAGCTAGCTTGTCTTTTGTTTTTTGTATACCTGCATGCCATGAACAATGTGGAGCCTAGCACAGAGTAGGCCCTCTATAAATGCTTGTCAAAATGAACTAGTGTGTGCTCACACTGAATTTTTGCTATTTCACATTTATGCATATATATAAAACATGTCACTTTTGTAGCCCAGTTACCCAAACTTCTAGGGAAGAAATTATTAGCCATTTCATTACGAAATCATAAGTGCTCATTAGTAGACTGGAGGATGCTTAAAATATAACAACACAACGTGAATTGTGGCAACAAACAGACATCGTCCTCTTAATGCAAAGCCTAGGTGTAGAAATTTTGAGGTTAATGCTGGATTCCTCTTATGACATACGAATAAAATGTCAATAGGAAGGAATGTGCCAATACTTGAAAAAAGCAACTGAAAATATAATTGTGTCAAATTTTGGCTGTAAGCTAATGTTAGACAAAAGTAAAGCTTTCAGTTCATATCAGTCTATCAAAAGACAGTTCCTCGTGTGAGGGCAATCCCAGAGGCTATGCTTTTAATCACAAGAGATGGTGGTAGAGGAATGTTATTCAATTAGCAGGACAAAAGCATAACTCTTCCCAACAGGGATGTTGAATATCAAGCCTAAGAAGAAACCCAAGGAATAAATTGGGCAGTTAATTCAGTAAATGCACACCTGCTGATAAGATGAGTAGCTGTAAGATCATGTATCTAAAGACATTGCCTCCTAAATGGGTTTTGAGGTTTCCAATAGGTAATACAGTAGATAATATTTCCTCTACAATTAAGCCAACAGGGTAACTGATTATCCTGTTCAGAAGACAACCATGCTATTCAATGGTTATTATTCCAGGGGAGACTGAGGAAAGGATTCTTCCTTCTAGGTACAGCTTCTATATGCCAATTCATTTGTGTAAAATAGACTCATTCTCTCAAGGCTGGTATTCAAATCACCATCCTTAATTATAATTGTTGGCTGCAGTGAATAATCTGTGGATGGTTTTGAGTTGCTGCCAAAGATAATATATCTCCAGGGGCAGGGGCAGGGGGGAGCGGAGAATAAGCTTTATGGGAAGAGAAGCTCTTTTCCCATAAATGATGAATCAATCCATTATATTTGTGATAATCAATGCTCTGGATCCTTTTCATGTCATGGTGGGGGGAGGGAAACCCTTAGTGGCCAATCATTATTAATTCATTCATTGCACTAATATTAATCATGAGGAACTAATGTGATATTAATGTGACTATAATGGAGACTTCAATAAGAATTTCACTCTAGAATAGAAACATGGTATAGATTTTGTTTTCTAACTTAGTTACCTGACAAGTACTTTTTAAAGATTTTAAGGGAAGAAGGAAACACCTGACATGCTTTCTCCTTGAGTATGGAACCAGGGGGAGCTATACTGAGGGCTCACCCATAAATTTCCTGGTTGGTCCAAGGGTTGTCTGAGTCAGTCAGCACTTCTGACGTTGAAATGTTCTTCCAGGAAATACGTATTGCTGACTGCTACAGCAGCAGGGACAGCGGAGGCAGGTTTCTGGGAATAGAATCTAATCTCTAATGGTGCCTGTCATTTCTTGAAAGGAGTTAGAGGAGCATGAACCAGTCAGGCAGTAAAGCCTGACTTCCCAGCTTGGATTTGAGAACCTTTCTGCAATGACCTTAATCCAATCTCTTCCAGTGCATAACAGGACTCACTTCTGAAGACTCTGAGGCAAAACAATCTTAATTCAATATATTCAGTGCTTCAGTAGTCAAGGAAAACATGACCAGTGTCCATCCTGGCTGGCTTAGCCCTAGTGCAGGCCACTGTCTTACTGGAAAACTCAACATCTGGGTGATACAGAAGGCTATAGAAGCCAACAAGGTTCAGTATGATCTGACCCTCCGCACAACGCTGTGCACTTATCTCTTACTGCTCGTGATAAAGGAGCAGCTCAGGACTCCTCACATAAACCACGTTTCCTGCCTCCTTGCTTTGCTCATTCAACTTCTCTACCTAGAACCTCCTTCCTCCCTACCTTCAGACCAGCTTCCTCCTCATGTTTTACAGTTCAAGTCAAGCATCACTTCCTCCAGGAAGCCCTCCCTGTTACTTCCTTCCCCCATTCATTTCTGTGCTCCCTGAAATTTCTGGGCACATATCTATTGGGATGCTTGCCATAGAGTTCAAATGACCATTTTACTTTTCTCCCACTAAGCTATGAATTGCTCAACACTTAGGTGTGTTTCTCATTCATCTTCCTATCCTCAGCACTTACCTGAGTATGTGCCACATACCAGAGGGCTCAAAAAATGTGAAATGAATAAATAACTTGAACACATAAACAAATATGTTAATACCATGTTTGAATATAGGTCTTATATTTTCATTTTAAATTCTCTTTGGTCATACGAGGCACATCAGTAAGCTCTCAGATAATGTTTTCCGTACACTTTTTTAATCTGTGGACTGTTACAATGCACTCATTTTTTTCCTTGGTAATCTCCAACATCACTTTTTTCTATTTTAGCCAAGTCTCTTCTGCCCAGTCTAAGGTTACACTACCATTAATTCCATCTTTTCCCCCAAAATATTTCTTCTGTTAATTATGTTTGTATATACTTGGGAGAAAAATCTTATGAGAGTCTCTTACTGGCATAATCCATGATTTCTCCATCTATAAAACTGAAAAACTAATAACAATTAGCCCCAAGTCTTGGGATTACAAATGATGTGATAGACGAAAGGTGTTGTTAAAAAGCCATGCTAATAAATGTCAGGCCTCTTCCTTTTCTGTGCCTCTGACAGATTTTGATATCCCTTAGAGGGATAAAATAGTTTTATTCTTTGGGTCAGTGCTCTCCTAATTTCCAATTATATTTTTATTTATATATATATTTATTCATATATAATATTATATATTATATATATGATGTTATAAATAAATAAATATATAAAACTTTCCACAAGTTTATAATTTCACGGATCCTCTTTAGGCTCCTCACATCTGACATCTCTCAAAAACAACTGGAGCTTAAACACTTCCCCTCTGCTCCCTATGGAAGTCAGTCTCACTAGTGCTGTCTCAGTGACTGAAGGCTAGAAATCTTAGTCAGTGGTGGTTTCCTTTCAGTTCCCACTTCTGCTCAGTTACCTAGCGTGAAGTGCTCGCCCTTTTCCCGCCAGCTCATCTCTTGAGCATTCCCCTTCTTTCCCACCCTCAGGGCTTCTATCTTAGTTTAGAACCTTCTCATCTTTTGTTTGGTTTATGCAGTAACCTCCCTGCCTTCCAGGCTCTCCTCCCTCCATTCACTATCATGTCCTCCCCACTCTAAAAGTGTTCTTTAATCACATAATACCCCGGTTTAGGAGCCTTAAATGACTCTGTATAGGATTAGCTCTGAAGTCCGTGGGCCAGTACCTATGGCCTTTTCTAATCTGTCCGCCAAACACACTTCCAAGATCATTTCAAGCCACTGGAATCTCACTCTCTTTCCTCTGGTCACAGAGTGAGAGCAGAGTTTATACTGAGATTGGTCTGGAAAGGCAGGAAAAAATATTTGGTTTGGAGCCAAGGGTTGTGCTGGGTCTTGTGTTTGTTGTCTCCTTCCATACTCTCAAGAACTCCGTGAGGAGGCTCTAATTTTTCCTATTTTAAAAATGAAACAACAGCAACAAATCTTGGCCTAGAAGAGATCCATTTTAGATTTCCTAGATGTTAGAAGCGACATTCTCCCTGAGACCTATCTGCTTCTAAGATCTTTCCATGACACCACTGGTGTTCCTCAAAAGCGCTTTTTGTCTGCACCTACAGACTCTTCCAAGGGGAGTTTCTTCTTTCTGTAACACTCTTAGCCCTTTTATCCCTATTTGCCTTTTAGTTCCCCCTTTCATGCAATTTCTCTTATAAAAATTTGCTTCATTTTTTTCTGTCTTGATGCTTCACACATAAACCTTCCCTATTGCTTACTCCATCCAACTGCAATTCTAATTAGCAAATTGTGCCACCTTCAATAGCCAAGAGAATATCTTACACATACTTATGTGTAATCCTACAGCTTATATGACATCTGGCACATAAAAAGAGATCTAAACACACTTTACGAGATTGAATGTCTTCCTAAAATGAAGGCATCAGGTAATGTCTTTCTCTGAAAATTTGGGTGTGAAAGAAATAGAAATTTTAGTATCATTTTTAATCAATTTTTAAAATCATATTAAATCCTACTTCAGGTCTCCATCCTATTGAGCTGATGATAAACTGAATCTCGTTTTGGGAGTCCTCAAATCTAGAACTCTTATGAGGTGCCCAAAAGTTGGCAACTAGAATAAAGGTCCCAGTTTTAATTCCACCAAAGTTACCTTAGATCTTTCCAACCTATATACCCTTGTGGACAGGAGGGTCTGCTGTGTGTGCCAAGCCTGAACAGGGGATCTTTGCTGAACCTGAGAGACCAGTGCTTGGCGTCCTCACCTTTAAATGTGCACCACCTGGCCATTGCCCTCTGAGTTTCTGCCTTCTCCCTGCAGAACCTTTGGTCTTAGGAAAGAGCACCGGCTCTACAATACTTTCACAGCCCTATCCCATCCCCCACCATACAGCTAGAACTTGCCTCCGTCCCTCATCCTAACGTGATCACTTCATACAGTTAATGAGCTGATGCTTTCAGAAAAAAACAAAACAAAACAAAACAAAAACCAAGAGTGGAGTTTTGTTCAGCTGATTGCAGCCCTAGGTCCCAGAACACAATCACTGAGTGAGGTAAGCAAACACAAAGGCCTTAGCTACTCTCTTTGAATGAAAGAAAAGCACTAGGACAGGGGATAAAAGTTTGATAGCGTTTATTCTTTCTTATGCCTCTCAACTGTGAAAACACATTAATATCTTAAAAATTTACCTTGCCATAATTGTCTGTACACTTACTTTGGATACCACCTAGTATATTATTTTGGGAGAGAGTGGCAGTGCAGTATAGTAGTTTAAGTACAAATTCTGGAGCCAGACTGCTTTAGGTTCAAAATCCAGTACCATGACTTACCTAGCTTATCTCTCTGTGTCTTTATTTACCAATCTGTAAAATGCGAATAATAATAGCACCTTCTTCGTAAGGTTGTGGGACTATTAAATTAGTTAACGTATGAAAAGCACTTAGAATAATGCCTGGCACATATGTAGTAAGTTCAACATACAGGTTAATAGATACTTCTGTGTACTGTGTCCTTTAGCTGTCTAGTCTAGTATCTTGCCTTCATCTCTACATGAGTGACTCAAACCAAGATTTTTTACCTCTGATATCTCTTCTAAAAACTAGTTCAAATTTCCAAATGGATGTTGAATACTGTTCCTAGGTATTTGCAGATATCAAAACTCACAAGACTATCATTCCATCCAAGAAACACCTCTATTCTCATTAACTTTTTTTTCCTTTCCTACGGCCCTCAAGCAAGTCAGCAGGTCCTACTGAATCTCCACCCACCTTCCTTTTCACCACCACCACCACGCTACTTGAGACCTAGTTACAATAGGCCCTCAGTATCCGTAAGTTCCACATCTCAGGAGTCAACCAACCACAGATGTAAAATAGTCAGGAAAAAAATTCCAGAACATTCCAAAAAGCAAAACTTGAATTTGCCAGCCTGGTGACTATTTATATACCATTTACATTGTATTTACAACTATTTACATAGCATTTACATTGTATTAGACATAATAAAGTAACCTGGAATGATTTAAAGTATATAGGAGAAAGCATGTGGGTTATACGCAAATATGATGTTATTTTATATAAGGGACTTGAGCGTCCTCATGTTTTAGTATTTGGGGGTTCCTGGAACCAATCCTGTGTGAATGCAGAGGGATGACTGTACTTATGGCTGACAAACAAAACAGCGCATGAATTTCCTCTCATTTGAAAATATTTAAAACTGAATGAAAATAAACACACAATAGTATCAAAATTTGTAGGATGCCATTTAAGCAGTATTGAGGGGAAAATGTACAGCACTAAATGCCTATATTCAAAAAGAAGAAAACTCTCAAACTGCTGACTGCATCTTTACCTTAAGAAGTTATTAAAAAGATAAAATTAAACCAAAGTTATCAGAAAAAAAAGAGATAATAGAGACCAGAGGAGAAATCAATTAAATAGAAAATGAAAACATTAATAAAACAAAATTCTCTTTCTGTGGGATCAATAAAATTGATAAACCTCAAGTCAAACTAAACAGTAATAAAAGAAAACACAAATGACCAATATCAAGAATGAGAGAGGGGTCCTCAAGACAGATTTGACAGATTTTAAGAGGATAATATGGAGACATTGTGAACAGTTCTATGCCAATAAATGCAACAATTCAGAGGAAATGAAGAAACCCTTTGAAAAACACAAACCACCAAAGCTCACACAAGAAGAAATAGATAACAAATACCTGTATATCCATTAAGAAACTGATATTTCTGTAAAAACAAATAAAACCAAAAAGACTTCTCTCAAGAAAATCTCAAGCCCAGATGGCTTCACTGATGAATCTACCAAATATTTAAGGAAAATAAAATAGCATTTCTACACAAATTCTTGAAGAAAATCAAAGGAGTGCTTCCCAGCTTATTCTGAGTCCAGCATTGCCCTTTGATCAAATCCAGAAAGAGACATTACAAGAAAAACAATCTACCAGTATTCCTCATTTATATACAGATATGTTTAAAATTACACAGATATAAAATTTATATAAATATAATATTCTAAACACGAATTTAGTAATTCAAATTCAACAACAGAAAGAGGATAATACCAGGTAAGGTTTATTTCAGGAACTCAAGAATGGTTTAACACTCAAAAATCAATCAATGTAATTTACCATATTAAGACACTAAAAATGAAAACTCGTATGAGCTTAGTTGGCATAAAAAAAGCATTTGACAAATTTTTGGCAAAATCCAACACTTATTTATGACAAAAACTCCCAGAAAAATAGGAATAGAAGGCACCTTCCTCAATCTGATAAAGGGCATCTACAAAAAAAACCCCCACAAAACAAAATCCTACAACCAACATCGCAGTCAGTGGTGAGAAGCAACATGCTTTCCCTCTTTGCTCAGGAACAAGACAAGGATGTCTTTTACCTCTTTATTCAACATTATATTAGAGGTTCTAGCTAGTACACTAAGGCAAGAACAAGAAAAGGCATCTAGATTGGAAAAGGAGAAGTAACACTGTCTTTACTCACAGATGACATGACTATCTATATAGAAAATCCACTGGAATCTATAAAAGGCTACGAGAACTAATAAGCAAGTTTAGCAAAGTTATAATTTACAAGATCAAGAATCAATTTTATTTCTACATATTAGCAACAAACAACTGGAAATTGAAATTTAAAAACCACTATTTCCAAATGCATCAAAATATGAAACATGTAGGGATAAATGCAACAAAAAATGTGCATAATCTGTAGCCTGAAAATTATAGAACACTGTTGACAGAAATTAAAGATGACCTAACTAGAGAAATATACCTCATTCATGGATAGGAAAATGCAGTAATACTAAGATATCAAATTTCCCCAAACTGATCCACAGATTATTTGCATAGAGATGATTATTTTTACTGTTTTTGACTAGGATGCTCATGTTATGAGTATGTGTATCTGTCAAAACTTACCAAATTTTACACTTTAAATACGTGTGATTTATTTCCAAGTCAACTGTACCTTAATAAAGCTGTTAAAAAATGAAACTGCAAAAATCTCTTCACTGGCTCTCTGTAGCTTTCATGTAATAAAATTCAAGGTTTTTACTGGAAAAATATAGACTTTAAGGTTTTCCTACCGGGTAATCACTTCAGGAAAATCATTTCACTTCCTTGAGTGTGGGTTCTTCCATCAATAGAGCAGAAATAATAAAGTCTGGCTGAAATGGTTGTTGTTAGAAATAATCATAACATCCTATTTAAAGTGCCCAGGATATTAACTGACACCTGGCATTTAATAATACCTTAAATTTGAGGTGACAAGTGTAAGCAATCATCAACTATTGCCTTAGAGATCAGTCACTGTTTAAAAAGAAGCGACTGGGGCATAAAAGAATTATTGTACATTCCTTAGTTCACGTTCTGCCTAGGGCTTGTCCTGAGTGTATATCACTTAATAATTTATAGAACCTTATGTTATACAGTTTAAAAACTAACAGATGATCACAATGGATACCATGATTTGTTAACAAAACCTGAATTTTCATAACACCTTGGTTGGCAAATATTTGTTCACACAATTGCAACCTTAATATAGTGAGAGAGAATTCTGTTGCCATTGACTTTTTTTTTTAACATGTATGAATTTCAACCCCAAACAAATCTGATAAACCACATATGCCATTTGAAATGTAGTTTTCTTTTTTTCTGAAACTTAGCACGTATCTGTGAACTTCAGCTGTGAGTGTAACTAGCTTTATGACCACGGGTGAGCCCATAACATTTCTAGGTCTCTGTTTCTTCATTTTTATAGAGTAAAGCTTGTATTATATGACTTCCAAGATCTTTACCTGCTTCTAAATTGTATTGCTGGGATAGTGTATGATGAATTATTCGAATTCTTGGGTGCTATGAATTAATCTTGGATATTTTAAAGCATATTGTTCAATGTTTAATTTTACAACTATTATTAAAATAAACCTGTGTTTTACTATAGCACATTATTATAAACTTACGGAGATTTTTCTTGGATAATTTGGATCAGCAGAGAATTTGGAACTCTGAAAATTGGAGGAAAAACTAACTAGATCCACTGACACCAATTTCATAATGTCTGAAGGATACCATTGTTTTAAAATAAGTGTCAGTGAGAGAGGCCAAAGAGTGGCATGGATTGGATAATTATATTAATTGTTAAAGATTTTTTTCTTTTTCATGTATGCACAAATATTTAAATTTTTCTACTTGGGTGTACCTGCCATATTTACTTCAAAATACTCAGTTTTATTCTATTTCAGAAGGTGACAGGGTCAAGTGTATTCATATTAAAGCTGGATTTCTCAATAGTCTATATTTTATTTGGGGTTACTAAAATTGGAAAGAAAAAAGCAAACATAGGCAAGTAGGACTGATTTGTATGTGTGTATGTGTATGTGTGTGTGTGTGTGTGTGTGTGTGTGTGTGTATACACATATGGATGTTACTGCCAAGATTTCAAAAGAAAAATATGTCAATAAATGGGCAATTTTGTTGTTCATCTGCCTTATTTATAAGGTTTTATCTGTAAACGGGCATTGTTGTTTGTCTACTTGCCTAATTCATGTTTGTGTGTGTTTGTAAGCCCACATAAATATACTTTGCTGAATACAATGCTATAGAATTCACAATTATAAATTCTATAGCATTATAAATTACAGAATACAGAATTCATAATTTAAACATAATGGTGTCTTTAATCTTTAAGAACAATATCAGGGATAATGAATATGCATATTAGTAAACAAAAATACTCTAGTAATTTTACATATCCACTTTCGTGTGTATGTATACACAGAGAGGCACACAGATACACATATATATACATCTGAGAATATTTTAAAAGAAACTTGTCAAAATCACAATAGAAGTTGAAGAGAGCACTCACAAAATCTCCAAATCTCTAGATAATACCCAGATTTTTTTTTAGAAATGGAAAAATAATTATAAAATATATTGTGTTAATAAATCAGAAAAGGCACTTGAAATAATCTCATAAAACATTATAGCTTAAATAATGCCCTTCATCAGTATTCTTTGTTTAACATTTTATGTTTATTGATAAATGAAGATGCATTTAAATAATTCAAAGAAAACATTAGCTGCAAGCAAGGAATTAATAATTGATAGGACTGGAAGGACTCTTTTCACTTGGGAAATAGATAATATTAGCTTAATGTGGGGCTGTAGGAACAGAGGAAATGTAATGGATCTGCCTACTTTAAACTGATGATGGTTATTGTGGTCTAAAAGTTGCTACAAAGGCAGAAGCGGGACAGCTCGACAAGTGCAATAGATTTCACTCATAGGAGCTGACAGTGCAAATTGCGGTCTGATGTGCCAGATTTATACATGGGAGGAGACCTAATGATCATGACATATACTAAGGAGATGAAAAAAAAATAAATGCAAGTTAACCATAATTGGAAAATGGAAAGAAAAACCCTTTGAACGTATCAAGATGATAAAAATAAAGAGATTTTACTTTTCTCCTTCATTGGGTTTGAGGACAGAGGCCAGTTAGAAAGTGGCTACCTTGCTTTAGACAAGAAACGCCCACCATAAGGTTTGAGTTAGATTCTCACTGCAGTGCAGGCAGCGGCTCCAGCTTGCACATGTGGCAATGCCAGCACCTCTGGTGCATCGTGGAAGATGAACGCCCCCAGATAGAAGAGCCACATATGTTGGCTATTTTCATCTCACCTGTATTTGTCCTTCTCCAAATATTAGAGAAAATTGAGTCATACACATCTGGGAGTTCTAGAGGTCATTCATTGTGTCCTGCCTTCTCTGTCTCCTCCATTCCCACTCCCCGGGCGAGAGAGTTACTCTCCAGAGCACGCAGGGAAAGTTCAGATTACTCCCTGGTAAATTCATCTCTGACATTGGGAAGGACTTTTTAATTTCTAATCTGGCATAATTTAAATATATGTCTTTAATAGTTTTGTTTAACCCTCTTGGTCAAAAAGAACCTCTAAATACAAAGGGCCTTTTCAGAAATCATCCCTTAAATTTGTCATTTTTGCTTTAGAACATTAATTACCAAAAATGCAGATTTGAAACTAGTTTCAGAAAAATTACTTCTTTGCTAAAATTTCAGCCACTTACAAAGTCTACTGATTCTGCAGCATTCCCTTTGGGGCTGATGTGGAATTCCACATTTTAAGACATACTCAACTCTAAGGAAACAATAACACATGACATAAGTTTTTCTGGTTAAATCTTACAGATCAACATCCTTCTCTTCTCACCCCCAACCATCACACACAATTCACCAAAGAGAGCAAAACAGAAAAGAAAAGCAAAATAAATCTCTTTTTCCCCAAAGTTGTTTCTTCATTTGAAGGAAAGAGCTAGAATAAAGTCACACCCTCAGAGACCTACCTGGGCCCCAGACAGGCAAAATAAAAGGATGTAGTAAGCGAGATGAAGGGGAAAAAACTATAATGAAGATAGTGTGGCCAACTAATGGTGCTTAAGAGCTCCAGATTTTTGTTGCCATGCACAAATATGGATTAGGGGTTGCTATATACTCAACTTTCAAGAGAAATTAGAATTGTGACTTTTGTCTGTGGCAGCTCACAAGCTTGAAATATCAGACCAAATTCAAATTGCAAATTGTTCCATGTTGTGCAGACCAAATACGCATGCCAGCATGACCGTAGGAATGACCGAATGAGTAAGTCCAGCCAGAAACTGTGGGTGCATCCTGAGCTCCCCTCCTGCCTTCCCACTAAGGCATGAAACTCATTTTCACTAGGAGATCTCTCATTCATGCAGACTAAAATTCACTATCCTTTTGATCACCCCTTTACTTGTAAGCCAGTCTTCGTAGAGATGCCGTACTATTTAGAACTTTATATGACTATGCATTTTCAAAATTATTCTTAAAATTAACTTTTTAATCGATCATGAAGAATATGTGCTTATTGTAGAAAGCATAGAAATTATCCATAATTCCATCATCTCAGAGACAAAATACTGTTACTAGTTTAGTGTACTGCCTTCTTTTATTTTCCTTTACATATAACATTTATGTTAGATAGTAACTAAAATCATAATGTAAATTTAGTTCTATTGAGACACTCTTTTCAATGTTATGAATTCTTTCGTGCAGACTAAAAGTACTTTTAGAGAAGGAAATTATTATTTGTATAGCTTAAAAAAACATTTTCTCCTAAGACTGAGATCTAATACCTTAATAATTGGAATTGGAATAACTGGAATTCCATCAGCCATAAAAAGAAAATTTTGCCATTTGCAACACTGTGAATGGACTTGGAAACTATTATGCTTAGTAAAATAAGTCAGGCAAAAAAAAACAAACCCAAATATGGTATGATATCATTTATGTGCAGAAACTAAAAAACTAATGAGTATAACAAAAAAGAATCAGACACAGATGTAGAGAACAAAC
The DNA here is from genome assembly GCF_048773025.1 of Camelus bactrianus. Lineage (NCBI taxonomy): Eukaryota > Metazoa > Chordata > Mammalia > Artiodactyla > Camelidae > Camelus > Camelus bactrianus. The sequence goes on from NC_133544.1 coordinate 68,724,444, forward strand.
TAGTGTTTACCAGTGGGGAGAAGGTAGGGGTACGGGACTAAGAGATACAAACTACTTGTATAAAGTAAATAAGCTACAAGGATATATCGTAAAACACATGGAACAGAATCAATATTTTATTATAACTGTAAATGGAGCATAACCTTTAAAAATTGTGACTATGTTATACAGCTAAAACTTATATAATGTTATAAATCAACTATACCTCAATTAAAAAATTTTTTCTCCTAAGACCTAAATCTGATACCTTAATAATTGTCTTTGTTGAGGACAAGTTTGATGCTGGCCAATAAGGAAGCAAGTTAGAATAGGCATAGGTCATTATGGCATATTACAGATAACCAGCTTACAGATGTACAGGAACATTTTCAGATCTATTAGGAGACTGCTATTAATCAGCTATTAACCTCCATTTAGAGTCTTCCAATTTCTTAAGAATGTGTTTATTAATTTACTTATTTTTCCTCCACATATTTCTTCCTTTATTTAGCTTAATTTTTAATCTTGCTTTGGCGTTCTAGGCTTTGCATTATGTGCTAGCAATACAGAAACAAATGTGACATAAACCCATCTCCTACCAACTTTTTTAGTAGGGGACACAATTAAGGAAATGTATAACTAAAACCATATAAAAGTACTAGGATAGAACATTACAGAGGCTTAAAGATCTAAAGCCCCAGACATGGATGGAAACCTATACTATCTACGTGGACCACAGCAGATTAATGGTATTTCCTCATGATCCCCAGTTCTTAAACTGTCCACATAGGACATCTAGATAGCTCCTGGCTGTGTTTGTGTGTAATTTATTGTCTCACATGATATTTTATATGCTTTTATAGCTTATTTTCACACTTGCTTTATTTTATTATTTTCACACTTTAACTTTCTTGCTTTTCTTAGGTGGGATGAATTTCTTTCTTTTCAGTTACTTTCCATTTTTAAAAAAAATATTTTTATGGTGTTGGGAATACTGAACAGCTACATGCAAAAGAATGGAACTAGACCACTGTCTCATACCAAACACAAAAACTGACTCAAAATGGATTAAAAATTTGAATGTAAGACCTGAAACCATAAAATTCCTAGAAGAAAACAAAGATGGTAAGCTCTTTGACACTGGTCTTGGTAATGATATTTTGAATTTGACACCAAAAGCAAAGACAACAAAAGCAAAAATAGACAAGTGGACTACTTCAAACCAAAAAGCTCTTCACAGCAACGGAAACCATCAACTAAATGAAAAGACGATTATGGAATGGGGTACAATATTTGCAAATCATATATCTGATAAGGGATTAATATTCAAAATATATAAAGAACTCATACAACTCAATAGCAGAAAGCAATCTGATTTAAAAATGGGCAGAGAATCTGAACTGACATTTTCCCAAAGACATACAGATGACCAATAGGTACATGCAAGGATACTCAACATCACGATTCACCAGGGAAATGCAAATTAAAACCAAGATGAGATAGCACCTTACAACCTAGAATGGCTATTATCAAAAAGACAGATAATAACAAGTGTTAGTGAGGATGTGGGGAAAAGGGAACCTGCCAGCACTACTGGTGGGAGTGTAAATTTTGTGCAGCCACTATAGGAAGCAGTCTGGAGGTTTCTCAAAACACTGAAAATAGAACTAGTATATGATGCACTTCTAGATATTTATCCAAAAAAAAAAATACTAACCCATAAATATATGCACCCCTATGTTCAATGCAGTATTATTTTAATAGATGTGATATGAAAGCCACTGTCTACTGATGGATAAACGGATAAAGAAAATGTGGGATACACAAACACATACAATGAAATATTATTCAGCCATAATAAAGAAGGAAATCTTGCCACTTATTACAACGTGGATGGACCTTGAGGGAATTATGCTAGGTGAAATAAGTCAAACAGAGAAAGACAAATGTATGATCTCACTTATGTGTGGAATCTAAAAAAAACAGACTATAACCATCACCAATACCACAACAGCCAAGCTCTTGGAAACAGAACAGATTGATGGTTGCCAGGGGGATATAGTAAGTCATGGGGATGTAATGTACACCATAGTGACTGTAGTTAATAATACTGCAGTGTACATTTGAAAGTTGCTTAGAGAGTAGGTATTAAAAGGTATCATCACAAGAAAATTTTCTAACTGTGCATAGTGACAGATCTAATAAGACATTATGGTGATTGTCTCACAACACATACAAAAAGCGAATCATTATGTTCTCCACCTGAAACTAATGTTATACTTCAATTATATCTCAATTTTTAAAAAAGTTAATTAAGCCCTCTCAAAGTCCTATGAATGGTGAATAGTAAATTTCCTCTTACCTTCAAACTTACTGATGAGAAAAGACATACGTGAATCAACTGGGAAAAAAAAAAAAAAACAAGAGAAGAAATTACATCATGAAGGTCCAAGACCTCATTCTACTCAGTGGAACTTCTCTGTTACAGAGAAATTTGGTGCAGGGGGGAAAACATCATTCTAGTTTGGCTTTGGTAAACTTTTGAGTGTGGCAAAGTTGTGAAAATACCCTAACTTCAGCCCTTTATTCCTAGAAACGCTCAAACCGACTGAATGTGGCCTATTCAACAATTAATGAAGTTCACATTTTTGAGATTCTCCAGCTTGGACCTCTGGCTTTGCCTGATGGGTGAAATAAGGAAGTATTAGGTTCATTAACTACTGCTGACAAAGAAGGTAGAAAGATGAAGGATAATACACTAAAACTGAAGAGCAGGATTCAAAGTGTTATCAGAACTAACGGAGCAATGGGTACCCGTGAACCAACCCTTGAGCTGACTCTCCTGCGGACATAAGGATTCCTCATAGCGCACAGACAAAGGATGTGGGCTGAGGTAGCAGGCGTCTTCTGGGCTTGAAAGTTCATGTCAATCAGATTCTTAATTAATGCTGGGCTATAGAAACTGCTGTGGCAGAAGGTTCCTCTCAGCACAACATCAAGCTGGATGAGCCAGCAATGACAGTAGACACATATGTCAGGGATGTTTTTTTAAACTATAGGTACTGCTTTTAATAGCATGATTACGGCTGTGCAGTAAGTGATGCCTGTAGACTGAAGAGGACTGCAATGAGAAGCAGCCCAGGCAAGAGGGCCAGGAGCAGCACATGCTTGTTATTTTCAGCTGGTGGGGATAGAACATATGGTCACTTTACGAAGGTGAGTTACCAACAAACAAGCAGGAATCAAAGCCAAATTGTTCCCAGCTGGATTCTTTCTTTTAAGTTCATGTATGCTCTTTCCATTTTCCCTTCTCTCTCATTTTGGATTACTGGTTTTTTCCCCCAAAGGGCTAGGGGCATATATTAGGAAATTCATTTACAGCCAGGAAAATAACTTAGGAAATAAGTTGTCAGAGTGACACCCTGCCCATAACTTACAGACAATGAAGAGCTAGTCGCTGTAAATTAAGAATGCCATGGGCACTGGTACAGGCAGGCCTGATCTCAACTTTGGTTCTAACGTTTGGTAGTTAGACAGGCTTTCTTTACACAAGCCGTGGAAAACTTACTTCACCCAAGAATCATCAGCTACAAAGTCAGGAAGCCGACTAAGCACCATCTTCAAGTTTGCTGTAAGGATTAAGTCAAACACAAATCCGGCCAGGCCGGCACTACCCTGCCACTGGTTGTGTACTGGGTACAAAGGAAGGAGTACCTATCATTGATATTAATCTTAAAATGGCTTTTTTTTTTTCTTTTCCTGGTAACAATATCGAGCTGGAGAGAATTTTGACTGTAACTAAGAGACGGGAAAGTGAATGCAATTCCATTTTCTTATCTCTAAAATGGAGAGAGCTCCTGGAGACCCCCAGCCCAGCCCCGCTGCTCCCGCCTGAGAACAGCCCCAACCCCATCGTCCCTCCCCCAACCCCGCCGAAGAGCTGGACCACGCTCACCTTGGTGGCAGCCCAGTCGAGCCAGCCTTTGCCTCTGGGGTTGACGTTCCTCAGCACCAGCCCTTCTGCCAGGCAGCCAGGAGGCCCGGGGTAGAAGTAAACGTTCTGTGAGGTTTCAAGCTGACTTTGATGACCCAAATGACTACAGCTGGGAGCGAACCTGCCCGGGCTCCACTTCCCGTTGCTCCTGCTCATCCCCCGCCCCACCTGGAACCTTTCAAATTCTTTGATGTACTTAGAATCTATGCCTGTATCACTGTTTTCCACCCTTTTAATTTATCTTTGAGGATCTTGCTGCTCTAAGACTGAGGATTAAGCATCTTCAGTTAAAAAAAAAAAAGACTGCAAATTTGTGTGTGAGAAAGAGATTCACCGTTTATTCTCCGTGGAAAGCTTGTACCAGGTAAAAAATGTCCTTAGAGGGCACTGACCCAGCCTTGTCCTGCAGGCTCCTGGGTTGGATGCCTATGCCCTCTACCCCACCCCTCTCCATGCCCCTTGTTAACCAAAAGGAACAATTTGAAGGGAATTTATATATAACAATTATAATAAACCTATACATTAAACAAAATAAACCCAAACAAGACAAATTTAGCTGAACTGTCAGCACCATTCACCCCATCTTCTCCCACCTCACACTCCTCCACCCCATCTCTCTCCTCTCACTTCCTTGCACCTCCCCCAAGGGTCTCTCACTCTTCAGAGAGCCTGTTACCATGACTCACCTTAAATGAGTGGGCCGGGTGAGTGCAGGGATTGCAGAACACTGGTAGGATGGGCTGAGGGGCGGGGCATCAGGAAATGAGGTGCTAAGAAACACCTGGGCACCAAAGACTACCAAGAATTACACAAAATTAGCAAAAACACCTAGTACTATTCCTGTTGCATAGCAGTACTTAGCAAACAGATAAAAGCATGGCATCAAGGTTTCTAAAAGGTAATGTTACTGAACCAAACTTAAGTCCACTAGCCGGCACCCAGTAAAGCCAACCTACTGACCGGCTGTGGTGAAGGAAAGTGCGCGCTTACCGCAAGGGTCAAGCAAGAAGCATGAGCGGCTTCTGCTCAAAAGACCCAAACTCCCTGACGGCTTTCAGGGAGAGGTTTTTAAAGATAGGATGAGGGAGAGGGTTTCCAGGTGCATGATCAACTCACAGACATTCTTCTGATTGGTTCGTAGTGAGGTAATTGGGAGTTCACATCATCAATCTTCTACTTCCAATGGGGTCTCCGTGCTGTGGGCAGCGTTCAGCTAACTTCTTCCACCTGGTGGGGGTTTCAGACTTTGTAAACAACTCAAGGACGTGGCTCAGAGTATTCCCTATAGCCTTTGAGGAGGAAGTTAATGTCCTTGACTTTGTGGAATGGCTAAACTATTATTATTTTGTCTTGCTTGACTGTTTTCCATTTTTTCTGCATTTTCTCACTTCTCTGATTAAATCTGCCCTTTGGAACTTGGGCAAGCCTAGGAGGCTAAAGTTTTTCTGAGGCAGGCTGAGGACATGGAGGGTCTGTCCTGTGGAAGGCTCCATAGGGTCCTGCTTGGTTACAATCCCCCTTTTTTTGCTACTCCTCAATCTTGAGGGGGTGGAACAAGAAAGGGAATAAAGTTTTGAATAGAGAGGTTGTTCATGAACTTGGCAGAGCAACTCAGTTTTCGAGAGACTCAGTTTCCAAAACTTCTACTCATGGGAATGTGTGATGTAGACATGGGAAAAAGAAGACTAAAACCACAAGAACTTTGTACTGTTTTGAATAAAATCATGATGTGGAGAATCTTGCTATGAAGAATTTCACAATACCATTGTTCTTCATCTCTTCTGATTATATTATAGTCTCTACAGGCAAAAAAGTAAAAAAGAAAAACACAATATTTACTTATACAGTCGTCCCTCAGGTACCTGTGGGGAATGGGTTCCAGGACCCCCGGGATACCAGAATCTGAGGATGTTCATTTCCTTTATGTAAAATCGTGTAGTATTTGCATATAACCTATGAACATCCTCCTGTATACTTTAAATCATCTCTAGATTACTTATAATGTTATGTAAATAGTTGTAAATACAATGTAAATGCCATGTAAATAGTTGCCAGGCTGGCAAATTCAAGTTTTGTTTTTTTGGAACTCTCAGGAATTTTTTTTCAGAGTATTTTCAATCTACAGTTGGTTAAATCTGCAAATGTGGAACTCACAGATATGGTGAGTTGACTTATTATTCAAGGTTGCTACCAAGTACACACACACATACACACCCATTACAAAGTAAAATATTAAAAATGGTGGTGAAATTACAGTAAAGAAAAAATTAGAGTAGAAAAAATTAAAATGAAACCAAAAGTGAAGTTAATTTATGGAATACTCTCTGTAAAGTTTTCTTTCTACTTTGGCTACAGGTTTGATTCTGAGCTTGCATTATAATGGAGTAAGACAGCTAGATTTTAGCTACCCAGAGTTATTCTTGCCTCTCACATGTTCAGTACTAGAGTTTGTTTTTATATTTTTATATCGAAAGCTCCAAAGCAAATATCACTACTTTCTCAACAGAGAACACAGTCTACAGAATTTCTGTTCATTTGGTTGAAATCTTTATGGTGCTTAGTTAAAAATATTCTGCATCCTTCAGAAAAGTGAGGGTGCATTTGGGCTAGGTGCATTCTCAGATACCTGTCAAGAACAGGAGCGGAGATACAGGAGAGGACTGAGTCTGGCCAGCTGGACAGCACACACCCCATCTGCTGCTCGGCTCCAGACGCTCTTGCCCTGGGGAAACGTGGGCCAGTGTGGCCAGCATTCATCTGTCAGTTCTCTCAGTTATGGGGATTGCTTAGGTCAGCTTCTCAGATCTACTTACTTACTGGGAAATGAACCTAATTAAAAAAATACTTGAGTAGATATGGAAGATGATGATAAAGTCAACATTACAAACAATAACAAACTGGCAGTTCTGTATAAAAGAGAGTAGAAGTTAGATAAAAACCGTCTTTGAAAGTTTACAAATGATGTGTTGGCAAGGTTGTGGAGAAAAGGGAACTCTTGCACCCTGTTGCTGGGACTGAAAACTGGTGCAGCCACTATGGAAAACAGCTACTTAAAAACTAGAAATGGAACTACCATATGATCCAGTATTCCACTCCTAATGTATATCAAAAACAAAACACTAATTTAAAAAGATACACACACCCCAGTGTTATTTGCAATAACCAAGATATAGAAGTAACCTGTGTCCATCAACAGATAAATAGACAGAAAATGTGACACACACACACACAGGAATATTACTCAGCCATAAAAAAGAAGGAAATTCTGCCATTTGCAACAACATAAAAGGAACTAGAGGGTATTATGCTTAGTGAAATAAGTCAGATGTTGAAGGACAAATACTGTATGTTATTTATATGTGGAATCTAAAAAGTAAAACAAATGAATATATATAAACAAAACAGAAATAGAGAACAAACCAGTGGGGAGAAGGAAGCGGGGAGGGCACAATAAGGGTAGGGGCTTAAGAGATATAAACTATTATATATAAAATAAACAACAAACAAGAATATATTATGCAGCACAGGGAATTATAGCTGAGACAGGAATAGGGCAGGGCACAGCCATTTAAGGAATGATACATTTTGATGTTCCTTGAAAAGGAGTATTATTATAAATCCTTGAAAAGGAACATCAAAATGGTGGAAGATTCAACCCCCAGTATGCCTTGAGGCTAAGAGTTTGGGAGATTTGCCTTCTAGTAGACCTTGAGCTTCATTATATGCCCATTGTAATATATTAATATGGTGAATAACATGCCCACAGGCACCATGACAGTCCCAAGGCTAGCCACAAAAGGTCAAAGAGTGGGAACTGGCCAACTTCCTGGGAATCCCAGCCCCTTCCCTAGACTAGTTAGATTGGTCCTTCCACTTAAGAGAATATGAAGCCACTGAACCCACAAAAACTGGCAACCGGTGCCTCATGGTTGGTGCCTCATGGCTGCCGCCTCCGCCCTCTTTCTCTCTTCCCCTTCGGAGGAGTCTATGGAGCGTGTACCTACTTTTACCATAATCTGAGCACCCAACCCCCCACCTCACGGCCTTTCTCTTGCCTTTCAATGCATCTCTCTAAATAAATCTACCTTTACTCAGCTGTGGCTCACTCTTGAATTTTTTCCTGTGCAAAGCCAAGGACTCACACTTAGCGGGGCATGTCCCAGGGGCTCAACAGAAGCCTGGGACACGGCCCTCCTCATGCTCCACATCTGTTTTTCCTGCATCATAGCCATTATTTTTATAATAACTTGAAATGGAATACAATCTATAAAAATATTGAATCACTACATTGAATACCTGAAACTAATATAATATTATAAATCAATTATTCTTCAATTAAAAAAAGTAAAAACAAGATACTTCATATTTAAAAAATTTTTTTTTGAGAATGCTCCCTTCCTTGACAAAATTACTAATGAGACCACAACCAAAAGCATGCATTAGTAGAGAGCTTTTAAGTTTTTAAAATGACTTCCTTTATAGGGCTTATCAAAGTTTTTTAGGAAAGAATCACAAACAGTAGACAAGAATGAATGGTTAACACTGAAGTTCTCAGAATATAGACCATACCAGTAAAAGTAAGAAAAGTTAAGACAATTTTTTCCCCAAAGTAAGAAAATTCTTTGAAATGTTACTTTATATAAAAAAGTCATGACATAGCTGTGCTTATTTTAATAAAGAAGCCAAATTCAAATTCCAAACAATTTCAACTATCCTACAAGATCTTATAATAGAATTAATGTTCTAGGAAGATGCCATGTTTTTATCCTGTGGCTTCAAGGACCTGTCATAACTGCTAAGTGCTTCCTAGGAGAATGCGGAGCCCATTTGAGAGGCAGACAGCCCTGTGAATTCCTCCAAATCTCAGGATAGCCTTTATGTGGAAGATGAGTAAGGTTTCTTCTCGTTCTTACTTAGCAGACACAGAAAGTCAGACTTAAGGAAACGAAACGCTTACCTCTTGCTTCTAGTTACTGATGACTTTGGGCCTAAAATCCAAGTCCTTTCATTCCACAACTTTTCCTCATTTGGAACCTGCAAATTCAGCTTCTATGAACCTTTTTTTCATACTTTCTTTGTGTGTGAGTTCACACTCACTTTGTGTGAACACTATGATTACTTGAGGTAGTCTTTGAAATCTTGGAGATGCAAAGTTCACCTAAAGAATTCTAGGGAATGAGACAGTTTTGTTCATGCTGATTCATTTTCCAAATGTTTTTATTTGTTTCTGATCAAGGACAGTAAACACATCGTATGTCAGGCATATGATGTGCTGAGATGCGCTGTTTGCCTTATATTTGCTCTCTGCTGGTTTTGGTCACAGACATGAAGCAAAGGAGTAATCTTTTCTCTCTCCTGTGTTGCTGCAGCCATGTTATATACTGTTGACAACTGGGGATGAAAATTGGCCCTGTTCTTTTAAATAACTAGTATTAAATGAAACAGTCTTTGAGAGGCACCAGTTCCTTCCTAACTGATGGTGGTCTTTTGAAAGAGGCTTTTCCAAATGTGTTTGCCTTCTGAAAGAGTAGTGGATGGGGGCAGTCCATAGCCCTTTCCAACAGGGAAGATGGATTAGTTTTGAATGACTCTGTTTAAGAAGCTTGGTTCTGGTCCAGCTGGCAAGGGCATAAAGCAAAGTAATTACTTGAAAATAAAAAGGAAAGAAAAGAAAAAGATAAATATTGTCTCCTGTATCTTCCCTGGTAACTTGGGATTCTGGCTTTCTTTTGAATTAAAAAAAACCCCATCATTTTAGGGCCAAAAAATAAGATTGCCTAGTATCCTAAGGGAAAATCCCATCCAACAATGGTTTGGGGTATTAATAGTGGTGTTCATTTTTTTCACTTGAAAATCTTTATTGAAGTCATATTAATTAGTTTTGTGTCACAGTCCCAGAATCTACATGGAATCATGTGCAAGACAAGGGAAAGCATTAACTACAATGGAAAATGTGAAGCGCAACTCATTTCTTGAGAAAACTGCTATTTAATATATAAGCTCTATTAACTCCATAACCTCTTCTATAGTGGTGACATTCCAAAGAAACAGTTGGCAAGTAAATATACATATAAGTATAATAAATATAAACAATATGAAACTGACAGTGTGAAATACATTTTTCATAGTTTTCAAGGGAGCTGAAGAGCAAAGGAATAGCTTAAGATCTCAAAACATTGTAGTTACAAGATCTAATTCATATAAATATCCTTAAGAATTAAATAAGATCAGGAACTATAGTTCCTAATTTATAACTATCAGAAGTGAGGCAGAATAAAAAAGAATGAAATAATGCCATTTGCAACAACATGGATGGACCCAGAGACCTTATCATTTTAAGTGAAGTAAGTCAGACAGAGAAAGACAAATATCATATGATGTCACTTATATGTGGAATCTAAAAAAAAAAAAAAAATACAAATTTTATTTACAAACCAGAAATAGACTCACAGACACAGAAAACAAACTGTGGTTACCAGAGGGGAAGGTGGGGAGGGATAGATTAGGAGTCTGGGATTAACAGATATACATTAATATATATAAAATAGATGAACAACAAGGACCTACTGTATAGCACAGGTAACTATATTCAATTCTTGTAATGAGCTGTAATAAAAAAGAAACTGAAAATATATATACATATATATGTATACATTAACTGAATCGCTTTGCTGTACATCTGAAACTAACATTGTAAATCGACTACGCTTGAATAAAAAATAAGAATAAAAAATAAAGAAAGACATGAAGTGAGGCAGAAAGGTTTCATGACTTGTTCAATTCACCTATCATAGGTTGATCTAGCAATAATGCTATAATTGGCTCATTCACACACTACTAAGAATTTTAGAATTTGGTGGAACTCAAACAAATCAGAAAAATGGAAAGGCACTGAAAGAAGGAAAAAATATGCTTGAATGGATCAGTTTGCTTCTCAATTATTACCTTTCCCCTAGTTCTTCAGGATTAAACATTTTAAAAGCGTTTTCATATTTCAATAACTCATCCAAACTATTTAATCCCATCAAAAATGCTTCTTAGAAAGCAGATCTCAGGAAAACACACTTTCCCAATTAACACCATATTGTAAACCAATTATACTTTAATAAAAAATAAAAATAAAAATAAAATAAGCTAACACAAAAAGAAAATATACTTTCCCACTTTTAAATTATTCTTCATAATTCACTGTAATTCAGATTATTAAAATCTTTCCAGTGGTGAGCTCTACTTAGCAGGTATGAAGCTGGAGGGGGAGCCACCCACAGATGTTAGGCAAAGAGACTTACTGTTGGGTGAGAGCTACGTGAAGAAGGACTATAGAGGGCATAACACACAACATAGTGGTTAGATATTCTTCTGCACAGGACTTAGAATGTGAGTAGAAATGCATAATTTCTCTATAGTTTTACATCTTCACTACTCAGTTTTAAGAGCTTATGATTTTCCAGAAATCACTTACCACATGCTATAATAGTCCTGCAGGAAGAGCATGCTGAGGATGGGAGGGAAACTATTCAGCAACCAGTAGAGCTTAGGCACTAACCAATTCTAATAAATGCCAGCTGGAGGGGTGCCTCAGAGGCCCCTTGCTGGTTCAGGCTTCAACCCTTAGGGTCTAGATTGTGGTAGGTCTGAGAGTCGTAAGAGGGACTAATTGTGAGGGGGTAGGGCAAAGCAGTGGCTATTTAGCAAGAACATAAAAATATTTCAGTATTTTAGCTACTACACATACTACTGAATAACAGCCCTGGTATTATGTAGTAATATTATTGAGAGATTTGGTTTCTAATTTGATTAGTTTGGAATCTAATTTTAAGTTTTCAACAAGAAAATGCATTCTGGGTTGTATTTGTTATTTACAAATTTTATTTTACTATGTACATATGAAGTTTTGAAACACAAACTGATTTTATATTGGGCACCGTCTGTAACATTGGTAAATCATATTACTCTCTGGTCTTCTCAAGAGATACATTTGGGATAATAATATTAATCTTTCTCAAGCTCTTCACCTAGCTAGATAATAACCAAGTGTCCACAAAGCCTTTTAAATATATCTTTGACTTCTTAAACTTTGAAAATAAGGCTCATATTCAGCTATTTCAGATTTTCAAATTCCAGAATTCACGCTTATGGAATCCTCTTTGGATAAATAAGACAAGATTGTAGCTCCAGTAGAGAAGGCCCAATCTGACAGGGGAAGATCAACAAAGGTTCTCATGAGATTGGCCACATGCTCCTACTTCATGGAGGTCCACACATCTAATGCTTAACCACTCGTGTTGTCTGGACCTGCACTGTCCAATACAGGAGCCACTAGGCACATGTGGGTATTTAAATACAAATTTAAATTAGGTAAAATTAAATAAACTTAAAATTTTAGTTCCTTAGTCACATCAGCCCCATTTCAAGTATTCATTAGCAACATATGGTTAGTGGCTGACATATTGGACAGCTCAGATACAGTTCTATTTCATTGCAGAAAGTTCTACTGGACAGTTCTGGTCCAGAAGTTTACTACATCTTCTTTTAATTTCTCTCATATAAAGTAAACACATTTCCTCTTTTCCTAACTCCACAGGACAGAGAAACAGTTGAGCTTATTAGTCACAAAGCTTATTTCCTGGTTCCTACAATTGGTTATTGTCATGTTTTTCACTTGTGTGCTTTTAACCAAGCAATTCTACAAAAGGATCACTGTGGGTCCTTTTATACCAACACATGGTGTTATTCTCAAAATTTTTCCATGTCTTTTTTTACATTATAAAAAGGAATAGAAAAAAGGAAAAAAGTGGGTTTTTTTGCCCTTTTTACAGTACAAATTTGAGACTGCATGTAATTCTCTAATATGAATCTAACATTGAATACATCATATCTTGGCTCTAGGAATTTCCCTAAGATACTTTTCTGTTAAAAATAATAAGACACTGGCTTTTGAGTCACCTTCCCTACCAAAAAATATTGTTTTATTTCTCATTAGCAGTATATCAGTATAATTCTGAATCAAAACTAATATTCAGATAATTTTCTTATGTTGCCCAGACTCCCTGAGAACAAGGAAAAGGCTTTCGAACTAAATTCAAGTTTTCCTCTACTATACTCATATGTAGACACCTCCAACATTCTCATAGACATCATCCTGAATGCTGAATATAATTTATTCACGCCTCAGTGATTTCTGACTAAACTATAGTACATTAACACCAACCAGATAAAAAAGTAGGGAGAAAATTCCACCCACTGTTTGATCTACATGATGCCAAGCTCAGGGAAGATCAATTGTTTCATTGGATTGACTGATTTTTTTTGGCAGCATCTATCTGTGAAGAGATATGATTTGGAAACTAGCAGTATCTTAGTTTTCCTATTTATATCAGCAGACAACACACGTGACAACAGATTTGTCCTTTGCAGTGATCTTATACGTGTCCTTCGGTTCTATCACCTGTAACAGAAGGAGCCACCCCTCAAGAAAAGATGCCAGAGTGTTAATTCAATCCTTGTGCCTGTAGACTCTGGCAGACAGGGTCGCAGACTAGGGAGTGTTTTTATACTTTTGACCTTGGCTCTGATGGGCACTGTGCTGGCACTGGGCTTGAGAACCCTATTGAAAGGATGTTTTTGCCAGGCTGGCTGGCATTTGATATGCTTGCTTTGTATTGATACACTATTTGCATTGGCATCATGAATGCTATCCTTCTCATTTTTTAAGAATGCAAAATTGTGTTTATTTTTACACTGTTAGGAGAAAAGAATAAAAATGTCTTGATACTTACAATTAACGGATATGATATGCCAGGGTAAATTCCTTAAGCTAATTTTGCCTTCAAAATACATGAGTTTTAGTTTTTAAAAAAAGTTGTACCTCTTTATTGTCTGTATTAAGTCCTGTTTTAAAACAAAGATGGGGGACATAGAAGAGAAATTATATCAAATTATACCAACCCAATTTCTGGAATATAACTAGCCTAGATAAACCAGGTTTTTCAATTTTGTTTTGTTTTGTTTAATTTTGTTTCTGACTTAAAAAAAAATCTATCATCTCCAAAGCTTTTTTTGAATTTCCAGAAAATTTTTATTTTAATTCTTCAGGGTTATTCTTAAGCCAAAGATCAAAACATGCCATAATGCTCCCGAAATACAACCGTCAAAGGTCTCATCAAGTCCTTTTTGATACAATTGTATTTATAAACAGTGTTGAAAACTATTTAATCAGATCTTCCCATGTTTTGAAAAGCAAATAAATTTAGTTTGTGAGACTACAAGGGGTAAATCATCGCCAATAAACCAGTAAACAAATCAGTTGCTAAATTGTGATGCTCTCTCTTGCTGTAATTCTCATTTCTAAGTCTGTTTCCCATTCTTGTATTATCTTATTCCTGAACCATTATAATAACCTCCTAAAGATGCTTCCTGACTAGGTTCCTATGTTCATCTGCCTATGAAATTCATCTGTTTAAAAAAATATTTCTAATATTTAAAAAAATATTGCAAATGGGTCCCTCTCTAAAATATTCAAAAGGTTCCGTATTGTGCAGATCTCTTAGTCTCCAAGTCAGATTCAAAACTCCCCAAGGTATGGCCTCAAATAGATTCTTCCAGGTCCTTAAGGGCAGGCCCAGTTTTCATCCAGCTTGTCTGGCACACAGGTGGTGCTCAGGAAACTTTGTTGAAATTTCCTATACTACCCATAGCTTTTGATGGAACAAGACCCCAGCAACCTCCCACTCTTATATCTTTATATGATGTGATATTTTTATATGATATGAGAGTCTTCTACTGTTTTCCCTAACTAAAATCCCTTCTTCTCCTCCATCTACTTTTTACATCTTCCAAACCATTCCTTTAAGAACCACCTCAAATGTTTCCTTTTCCAGAAATCTTCTCTGAAATCCCTTTCAGAACATTTACAGTATATATTACATTCTGCATTGTGTTCTATCTGCTTGTAAGTTTGTCTTAATTACCCTGCTAGATTGTAAGTTCCTTTGGGACTGGAAATGGTGTTACAATCGTTTCTGGCTTACCCACAGTGCTTAATATAATATTATTAATCAGGCAATAAGCAAACTCTGTCCTCTTTTGAGACTAATTATGTAAGAGGCTTGTCATGTAACAGAAAACCTAGAAGAATCAATCAAAAGAAATCTTATCTAGTACACTTAGATCGTGCCTTTCAAATGTTTATATCTTCTTACATTACAATTGCACAATATTGTAAATGAAACTCTTTATAAAGCTATTAAATAAAAATAAATTAGATAAACCAAAATAAATAATTTTCCATATAAAAGTGTATTAAACTCAACTTAAGAAAATATATATTCCCAATGAATTCTTTATAATATAGGCAGAGATCTTATTTTATCATTAGTTTTTCCTTGCTAGAAAAAGATCTCTCTCTTGTAGTCACTCTTAAACTCTTAGTGTTAGGGTGTTATAATCCCCTCCCTTGTCCTCCTCCTCCTTTTTTTTTTTTTGTCCTCTCCTTAGCTATATTCTTGCCCTCACTGACTAGTGGTGGGTCTCTCAGGTGCCCCTGGCTGTACTTACCAGCCAGTTGCAGTAGTGCCTGGGCTTTATATTCTTAGCTCCAAGGCCTGCAATTTTGCAACATCTCTTTAACACACTCTCTGCTGTTTCTCTATAACTGAATAATGCATGGATTGTCAAACTTACTCTTGAAAAGAGTTAATTTCCAGAGAACCAACTTGGAAGACAGGTCATTTCAGGAAAGAAACTCCCCTTCTTCTATGTTTACCCTTCATCCACTTAATACCAAATATATAAACCCATGAGTGAGTGGTTAACACACAGCACTTACTGCTGAGAACCTGGGTGCTGCAGCCAGATGGACTGAGATTCAGGCACTGACCCTGCCAGATCCTGGCTATGTGACCTTGAACATGATACTCACCTTCTCAGAGCTTTACCAGCAGGGCTAAGAGGACCTATGGAAACATATGGAAAACACTTCGTCCTGTACCTCGCAGTGTGCAGGTTTTTAATAGATAGTAATTATCATTATTATAAGTATAAAGTCAGGTTTGCAGCAAGGAGGAAAGAACATAACAGAACGAGACCCACAAACTACAGAGATTGAGGTTATCAGAATGTGAATCAGGACTGGAAGGATCTACTCTGACCTGAAAACAAAAACAAACAAATTTTTTAAAAAAATGTTGAGAGGGAAAAAGGAAGTAAACAGAGAAACAACCCAGAATATCATGCTGTGAAATTTGTATTTGTTTCAATAAATTAAGAGTGACATGATATATAGGTCCCTGAAGAGGATGGAAGATCGTATTAAAAGTCTGAGAGCAGCATACAGGAGAATCTGAGGTAGGGAGAGACTGAGGTTAGGAACTCTTAAAAGTGTGGTAATAATTCAGTCAAGTGACCACGAAGGTGCTGATCCTTGCAAACAAGAGAGGTAGAGAGGTAGTGTTTAATGGAAGTGGCACTGATAAGGAGAAACAAGTAGGACTTGGAAATTTATGAGATATGGGAAGAATATGCACAGATCAGATAAAACCTTTAGAGAATGGCGGCTCCATAAAAAGAAACTGGCAAATTGGGAAGCAGGACTATTTCTGCACTGGGTTATGTCTTAGTCCAATTGGGATGTTACAACAGAATACCACAGACTAGGTGGCTTATAAACAATAGAAATTTATTTCTCACAGTTTTGGAGGCTGGGAAGTCCAAGGTCAAGGTGGCAGCAGGTCTGCTGTCTGGTGAGAGCCCACTTCCTGGTTCATCAATGGCCATCTTCCTGCTAAGCCCTGCATATCCGGGGAAAAAGCAACATTCAGTATATAGCGGGATACTAAATTCAGTTTTAGACAATATCCATTTGAGTAATGATGAGATAATGGATAATGACTATTACTTAGGTCTGAAATAGAGAAACCTCGATCCAGGACTAGATTTTGGGTCTAAACTCTCAAAGAAGAGTATTGTGGGGTGAGTACCGGCACCCAGCTTCACTTACTCCGTAATTCTGATTCAGATCTGGTTTAATCTTTGAGCCTTCCTAAACTGCAATATAGGAATTAGATTTGCTAAAAGCCCCTCTCTTGAAAGTGTTATCACCACATTTAATAATTCACTCACATTCATAGCACCAAGTAACATAGTAATGGGGAACACAAGTAACATTTCCCATATTCCCAGAGTCATAAGATGGCTTTGCTGTAAGAGTAAACTTCCTTAGATCCAAACAGCCTGGAATCTTGCAATAATCACGTTCACAGTGGAGCAAAGTCAATCCATGGTAGGCCCGATTAGAGCAGAGGTTCTCAACTGAGGGTCATTTTGCCCCCCAGGAGACAATTGGCAACATGTGGAGACAATTTTAGTTGTCATGACTGGGGCAGGGACGCTACCAGCCTCTAGCTAGTAGAGGCCAGGGATTCTGCTAAACTTAGTCTACAATGCACAGCAGAGCCATCCACGAAGTGTCATCTGGCCCAAAATGTCAATAGGGCAGATGCTCAGAAAGCCTGAATTTAGAGTGACTTTCAAGGAATTTACTCTATTAGGTTATATCTTAGACTTTTTGAAATACTTAAAGTACCTTGTGAAGTAAATATTTGTTCATTGTTGACGTGCTGATTGATACACCAAAATAAGCTCCATATAAGATGCATTTACCCTGAAGATTTTCCCATGGCATAGACGCTAATAAGACAGCATTTATTCTGCTTCTGGTACTAGAAATTGGCAATGCTGAATAAAAGACCAAGGCGGTATTCCTTTTCTGCCCTTAAGTGCAAAGCAAATATTCCCTCTCCTAGTTTTTGTTTAACTCAACAGGTTTACACTGATTAAAAAAGAAAATTAAAATCTTCATAATTTTAAGGTTATTAAAAGAATGCTGTGCCCTGAATTCGATTGATGAAAATGAAAAAAGAAAGAAAGAAAGAAATAGATTCAGAATGTCAGTTTGCCCTTAAGTGATGTATTAGCTACAAGAAATCTCATTACAATTTGATGCCTGAATCCCTTGAAGGAAAGATCTTATATTGTGAAGGTAGCATATGTGTCATGTGATGTAAGTACTTACTTTTATTGAATAGGTAAGTATATAATAGCTAAAAGCCCCATAAATCAGCTAAATGTCCTCTCAATTTATAGAGAATATTTGATCTGAGAACATTATTGTCTGGTGAACGACGGGGAGGAAAAGGAGACATGAAATGCAATAGAGATGGATACAGTGGGTAATGCCTTTGGATTCAGAGTATCAGATTTCAAGTCACAAATGGACGACCTGCACTGTTTCTGCACTGCCCATAGACTGCCCAGGCAATTTTAAAAATTTAAGACTTGCATATTAGACTTGGTGAATGGGGAGTTACATGCATATAACCAAATCACTCCAGAGGGACATCCAAAAATAACGGAAGAGGATAGATGCAGGGTAGATATATTCAAGGAAGTCATTTTTCATTGGACTTTTTATTTAAGCAAATTGAATGGTGATGAAAGAAAAAAAGCAACTATATTTGGTCAATATCTGTCAGAGAACCTTTTAGACAGGGGGAAGAAACTGCTCTGTCTGGCAGCTAGGAATGAAGAAAGACAGATTTCAATAGCCCAGAGGGTGAGCTGGCATTTGCCTAGAAGCAGAGGAATGAACTGGGTTATTTTCTCTTTTCCCAGAGAAGGAGGTGGGGGGGCAGTTTCCTGCCAACCATGGAAATTCTTCTACCCTTTCTCTGTAACTTTTTACTTTCTAAAATCATAGTATAGATTCTCATATATTAAAAATCTCATTCTTTGGCCTTTTATAATTAGCATCTTACTTCCCCTCTATTTCCTGTCAAATGCTTGAATGAGAAACCTAAAGCTACTTCCTTCATTTCCTCATCCACCTCCTAAACCCTCTGCAATCTGGCTCTCAATCCCAAGACTCATACCACTTTTCTAGGCACCAGCAGTCTCTTTTTAGACAGTAGAATCATTGCATTTCATGGATGAGAGCTTTGGTCCTCATCTAACTATCTAAACACAATCATTTTGTTTGTTTGTCATCTTTATAAACCACTCTAAAGAACTGAATAGTATTGAAAATTCTCCTGGTTCTTCAAGGTCTCTGACCACTCCTTTCTCATACTCTAGTGTCTTTTGGATTTCCTGACCCAAAGAATCTTTTAGAGCTTAGTCCTTCCTCATCTGCTAACCCGTACAAGTTCTGAGTTCATTTACAGGGAAGCTTCAGATACCATGCTTGCACTCAAGCAGTTTATGATCTCACTAGGGAGACAAGCCTACTATGTGAAGCCAAAACACAAGTCAGCCTGTAAACCAACACAAGCTCTGCAGGGGAATTCCCATAGCCTTTCACATAACAGTATCTAATAAAGGTTGGATGGATGGGTGGATAGATGATGAATGGGATGATGGATGGATGGGTGGATGAATGAATTAGTGAATAATTGCATAGAGGGAGCCACCCTAGTTCAGAAAACCTAGGGAAGATTTCAGGAAAGTGCATGAAAGAGATTTAAATTGGTCTTGAAGAGATGATAAAGTAAATAGTGAATTGAGAGAGAGGAAATCTTCCAGGCAAAGGCAACAGAATCAGCAAAGCTTTGGAGATAAAAAATAAGAATAGATTGTTTTGGGTGCTCTCTCATCTGTAGTTTTGTCATCTGTACAATGGGGCTGATAACAGAAATCAGCTTATAAGATTGTTAAATGAATTAGTATTTATAAAATGTTTTGTAGTGCCAGGCACAGAATAAACTTTCAATTAGTGTTCCATTATAATGATTGCATTTGGAGAAAATGAGACTTAAAATATCTGTTTACAATAAAACATACCAAGCAGCTATCTACTAATATTAAAGTATACATAGTTTCATTATTTATTACTCTAAGGAATATCTGAAAAGCACTGAAGCATTTTAGGAAACAAGAGGATACTTAAAAATACTGTGTTCTTACCTGTTGATGCTTACCTTCAATAATTTAGAGTATATATTATTTAAAAATGCTGCTCATGTAGTAACCTTTACGATGATAAATTTGGGTATTAGCTGCTTCTGAACTTTTGAACCTGTTGTGGGATTGAATCCACAACCAATACAGAAATGTTTCTTGTCATTTTATAATTCATGAAGTTAAATACCTTCTGCTGGCTATGGTTATTGAGGGAAAAGGTATTGAACTGGTAGGCCTGAACTCCAAATGGAACTTTCATATACCCAGGAAATGTTGATTTGTGAAAGCCCTGTTGTACATCTTCTTGGGTTTATCACCGAGTGAGATTTATATTGTGGCAAAAACTGCAGTGCTGCCCAGGCCTGCCCTCTGATTCTGGGGCCTATTTTCTTCCTCTTCTTTTTTTTCTTTCCAGATTACTTCTCCCCACAATGAACGAACACATTCACATCCAAATCTAAAAAAAATTAGATTTCTTCCGTCAGATTTTTTTTTTATTCCAAAAGTTCCTGAAATCTCACTTAGCATTAATTTTTTCATGTGACACGCCCTCTATAACGGCCATGGTGCTAGGTGGTAAAAATATAAATACATCTATAACATGGCCCCTAATTTCCAGGATACACTTTCATGTGTGGCAGAGATGGAGGGATAAATTAAACAGACACTGGGGGAGTGAAGGAAGACTCCAGGGATTAGCTAGAATTTGAGCAGACACTGAAGGCTGGCAGGTATACAGAGACATGTATGTAAAAGACTAGTGGGGAACGGTGACACCTTCAGTGAATGGAAAGAAATGAGACTGTAGAGATGGGTAGGGTGGTATTAGGGTGGGCACATTGTAAAGGATCCTGTATGCCTAGCCAAGAAATGTGAAATTTGATATGAATTTTTTTCCAAACTGCTTCTTTTCTATACCTGAAACTTTATTAATTCCATCACTATGCTCAACACACTCATTCTTGGGACACCATAAGTACTTCATAAAGTGCATATATGTATATATTTAAAAAAATTTGTTTATGCTTTTTCATTTTTTTCTTTTTTAGTGGTATAACTGATACACAATACTACATTCGTTTCAATTGTACATCATAATGATTCGTTTATGCTTTTATTTACTCCATTGTTATCTTTAAAGAAATTTTAATCAGCAAAGTGTGGTCAGCTTGAAAGTTACTTAATTACTGCTCTGAGTAACATTCTGTTTCCTTCATGACCTATTAGAATAATTCTGTAATCACCTTGACCTTTCCTTGAGCACTGAATATTATTATAACCAGAAATAATGAGTCTATAAATAATAACAGAGATTCTATTAACTTATCTTCACAAATGGTCTCATCTTTAATTCCATTTAAACACAGTCTAGCTTTATGGCTCTTTTTATCCAGCCAAGTAATATTCTTTTCAATTCCAATATTCCTTGCTACTCCCATTTCCCAAATTCTTCTCAGACTTTACAATCAGCTGTTTGAACTAAGCTCATCTACTTATTAATACATCCTGTAGTGAGTGCCCGCTATGTGGTAGGTAGGTACAGCTAGCTTCTAAAGCACTAAGTTCAATAAGGTATCATCCTGTCTTCAAGCTGCTTACGGTCTAGTGGGAAGCAGACATGAAAGGAGTGGTCCCACAAGACTGAGACAGAGGTGTACACACAATGAAAAACATCTGGGCTCCAAAGCTGAGTCAGGTCAGAGAAGACCTTTGAGCTGAGTTTAAGAGGACGGCTTACCAACAGCAGAGGGTGCAGGTGATGGATGTGCACAGTTCAGTGGTCCCTGGAAGAAGCATCAGACCCTTCCTCATCGGCCTCTCGTTGTTTGGTTATACCCAGAGCAAATACAACTGGAACAAAGGTCATGTCAATTCCAAATTAGTCCAATTTTAAATCATATGTTAACTTTTCAATCATCTCATCTAAAAAATACCCTTCAGATTCCCAAAGCAACAAAACAGAGGACAGAAGTAAAATACTATTAATGGCCGTGGTGTGTTTTCACCTGTTTCTATAGCATCCAGAATGACCTGTCGTTCAGTGAACAAGTAAAAGGACAGGTAGGTTAGACTAAATTGCGTGAGGCTCCCCGGAGTAAACTGTTTTTGCTCTTACCCGCTATCTCGCTGCTCTGAGATCAGAGGGTGTGTGTAGGATATCCTGTAATACAGATTGGCATAGTTAAGCCAAAGGGGCCCTTGGGATTTAAGCCTACTGCCTTTCAGATTTCCCTCTACCCAGCATCAATCTCTCCTAAATTTCTGTTAAAGGGGGAAAGAAATACAGAGTTAGCAATCCTCCAAAATGCCTTTAAAATAACTTTAAAGGCTCTAAAAATAAAAAGACAAAGTTGCACAGAACAAGAGTAACCATTTTCTGAGCTTATAGCAGAAAGGAAACTGAATTTTAGTTCTTATATAGACAGAAAGGAAGACGTAAGAAGCATTTCATCACATTTAATCAAAGAACTGTATTATTTACATGGGCCTGGGATTTTTCTCCCTCTCTCGCAGTTTTTGAGCATTTATCATATGCCAGGTACTAGACTAAGTCCTTAGCCAGCACAATCTCATTGCACATTCACAGTAATTCTATGAAGTAAATACTAACAGTATTCCTAATGAGGAAACTGAGTCCTAGTTAGGTCAAGAATCTCAACCAAGAGCTTATGGCCAGTTAGTGGCAGAATTATGATCCCTACTTAAGTATATGATTTTTAAACACCTTTTCTTCAGTCCTAGCCATCTACTCTTACTGTTTCCTTATAGCATTTGCTGTATTCTCTGTGCGTTTCAATTTTTAACTTACCATTTTGCCCTTGTATCTGCGAATTTTCACTTCAAAAGAACATAAATTTACCAAATCAGAATTTGATTTTTTTTTTATCTTGAGGAACCATTAACTATTCAAAAGGTGAATTTCCTTTAGATAACTAAATACAAAAAATGGATTAAGTATGTATAAAATATAAAGCACACATATAGGAGAAAAGCAGAAATTCATTTAACAACAAATGAAGAAGCACCTTTCAAAATACTTGGAGCCTGAGGAAGGAGAAAATTCTGAGAGATGTGATGCCCCCGACTAACACTGAGGGACGTCAGTGATTACCCGGCTTGCCCTCTGACTGGACACTACGACCATGGTGGGAAACCGGGCTTTGTAAGTTACTGAAAAATCTAAAGGTTGGGGTTTTGTTGGGAAGCCCAAACTTTATATTTCTCTGCCCATGCTTTAGCTCCCCAGGTCTGAAAACACATTTGGATTATACTGAAAATGAGTTCGGGGCAAAGGCTTTCATTTCTAGGCTCAATCTAAGAGCATGTCTTGGAAGGGAGGAGTCTGCTTCAGGGCGCAGCCAGGGAACAAAAGACAGCCACGTGGATCTTGGGTTCAGTACTTGGTCCTGAGATACATAATTCTGTGTGAATCTAAAAAAATCATATTAAAAAAAAATTCATGAAGAGTCATCCATGAAGAGCGGCTACTTGCATTAGAGAACAGAGGTGCAGCTGAGGCTCTGCACATACTTGCTCCCTGTTGCAGTTACTCTGCTGTTTTCAGCCCCAGCTCTCTCTTCTGGTTTGTGATGCTGTAACTAGGACTCTACAAACTATGTTTCCTATTTGTTAAATTTTTGTTAATAAGAGGCACGAGAGAAGGGTTTCAAGATGAGAGGATGAGGGAAGGGACTTCCCTGTCTCTGAGTTACGTGTTAGACCTGCCTGGGCTGCCAGAGCAATGGCCCCCCGTTTTGGTAACATGCTACAGATCTAGACGTACAGACCGCCCTCAGGGGTACCAGCTCCACTCAGGTAGTGGCCCTTCCCTTCCTCAGTGGCTGAGTCCCAGCTCTGCAGGCTCCCTCCTACAAGCTCCCAAGCTGGGCAGCACTTCCTCTTTTTTTTTTTTTTTTCTTTTAATTGAAGTATAGTTGATTTACAATGTCGTGTTAGTTTCTGGTGGATAGCATAGTGATTCATCATATTCTTTTATTGTTACAGGTTATTACAAGTTATTGAATATAGTTCCCTATGCTATACCATAGGACCTTGTTGTTTATCATTTTGAATACAGTCATTTGTATCTGCTAATCCCAAATTCCTAATATATCCCTCCCTCCGCCTTTCCCCTTTAGTGACCATAAGTTTGTTTTCTATGTCTGAGTCTCTTTCTGTTTTGTAAATAAGTTCAGTTTTTGAGTCCACATATAAGTGATATCATATGATATTTGTCTTTCTCTGTCTGACTTCACTTAGAGTGACAATCTAGGTCCATCCATGTTGTTGTAAATGGCATTATTTCATTCTTTTTATGGCTTAGTAGTATTCCATTGTATGTATATATACCATAACTTCTTTATCTAATCATCTATCAATAGACATTTAGGTCTCTTCCATGTCTTGGTTATTGTAAATAGTGCTGCTATGAACATCGGGGTGCATGTATCTTTTTGAATCAGAGTTTTCTCCAGATATATGCCCAAGAGTAGAATTACTGGATCACATGGTAACTACATTTACCTAATGTAATGAAAAAAGATGTTTAAGTTTAAACAAGGGGAGGAAAATAAAAATGAAGAAATGTCATTCATTTATTCACTCCATTTATTTATTCATCTATTTATTCTATAAAACGTTAGTGAACATTTTCCATGGACCATGAATGGCTCTCTGTCTGTAAGCATTGTTTACTGAGCACTTTTTATATGCCAGTAATGGCACACAATGAAAAAGCTAACATGCCCTGCTTACAAGGTCATACTCTGATGAACTTTTCCTTCTAATGGCTCTTATGTTTTGCCCTTTGTCATCCCTCCTACCAAGAGGCACCATTACATTAAAGCAAGCCATCTATACCATGATTTTATAGTATGCAACACTCCAAAGGCAGGCAGTTGGGTTCAACAGCCATGAATAGGGCCCCATAACCAGGCAGCACTGAGAGCCTAACATCCACTCAATAAACACTTGCAGGTTGTTTAAGAATAAGAAGAAATATAGCATTTACAAGGAAATACTCCTTAGCCCAAGAGGAAGAGACCTCAAAAGAAAAAGAAACAAGAAGCCAAAAAATGGAAAAAAGACTTTTAAAAGAAGAGAAAGATACGGAAAAGAAAGAAAGCAAAAAGAAAAAGTGAAAAAGTGGAAGTGGAAGAAGAGTACACATGAATTTTTATATCCTCAGACTGGGAATGATATTAAAGCCCCCACAGAAGAACTAGAAGGCCATTCTACCCCACTCCATTGTATCTCAAGTTTGACTCACACATAAGCATAAAAGAATAAGTCATTTCATTTCCATTGTGAAAAACCTGTGGTAGCTGCTGCATTATACAATCCTCATCAGTCACTGACATGGCCCTCAAGTAAATAATGATCTCTTGTTCAGTGTGATGCTGCTGCTAGTAATGGGCACATAATAGTGATGTATTACCATGTTAAATAATGACATGCAAAGTTACAGTATGTGTGTTGATGTCATGTCACCGCTAACCTGCTACTTGCACTAAATTTGTCATTCTCAACCTAATGTGTTGCTCCAGATGGAAAACTTAATTTTGTCTTGCTCCTTCCATTCACTTCCAGCTCTGGGTAGTCACAAACTACTCTGGGCTCTCTCCTATCACCCTATCTTTGCCACCTCCTTTAATCACTCCATCACTAAAAAAACCAGACATGTTGCTGGCAATGGGCACACAGATGGACAAGGGAAAATTCTTCTCCTGGACACCTCACATTTACTTTGAAGTCTGCTCATCTGGGAGAAATCCAGGTCCAAAACCATATTTATATTTGTTACACAGGCAAGGCAGCAAAAGAACTTAAGAGTGCAGGGATGGAGAAACATATGGGAAGGCTGGCTATTCTGGGTCCCCGGTGGGGTAGTGAAGCAGCTCTGATGGAATGAGCTTTCAAAGTCATCAGGAACTACAACACAAACAATATGTCACATGACACCATCTGGAAAAAGGCCTTCAAAGTTCAAAAGAAAGAAAAACAACTTAGCATTCAATCCAGAACTAACGTTTAGCTGATCACGAAAAGTTACATGTGTAAGATTAACTCTTATGTGATCAAAACTGCTATGTGGAGTCTTTTACTGAAAGAAAGAGTTATAGGGCTATACGCCTGTGAGTACAACACAAGCCGCCTATAGTAGATGACTTTTGATTCTTATTAGTAAATAATAATATTATTATTCAGCTTATCACTTTATTTTATCCTTGCAACAATTACATATGAGTTGGGCTGAGATTTTCCTATTCACTATAGTGATGAGAAAAATGAAGGCAAGTGATGTGTCCAATGTTGCAGCAATAGTTATTGAAGGAAGGAGACCCAAGTGTCCTGTTTCTTGGCTGAGTCTTCTTCTCTTTGTGCTGTTTCATCTTGCTGCTTTAGAAACTAAAGGAAGCGAGGACAATTGTAAACAAAAAGAGCACTCGCAAGATGGTGTATATTGGAAACCAGGTTTGAAATTAATCCCCATGCAGTATTTAAGGTCCTTTTCTCTATGGGCAAAACGACTTATGCTAAACATTTAATAAAATGAATTAGAGCAACTCTCTTTCTTATGATTTCAAGTAACGTAGGCAACCTGTTTTCAATTGGGCAGCTATAATGAACCACTAAATGCAAAAATTATTTTCTGGATATTTTAGACTAAGGGAACTAGTTATATGTCCTGAGTGTACAGGTTAGTATTTTTCAATGTGTGAGAAGTGTATAATCATGGTAGAACAGGTAGTGGGTGTGACTGTTTTAGACAGCATGAAGACTTGGTATTGAATAGTGGTGGTGATCATAGTAATAAGTTTTGTTAACTTTTGCTTGTTTTTCAATCCTTCAGATTACATCAAGTGAAAAATCTCAGTTTGGTTATAGTTTTAAACCTCTCTACAAGTTGACGATTCCCTTTAAAACAAAGAAAAATCAGGCTTTAGCCTCAGAACTTTTAGCAGGCAAAATCATCCAGCTGGAATTTATTATATTATCTTTTTATTTTTTAATTTTATTTTATTTTTACCTCTTATAAGTAATGTTAATGTCTGTTTTCAGTCATGATACAAAAATATCTTTATAAAATATATTCATTTAATATAAAATGGCACTGGTTAAAATATTAACTAATAATTATGTAATATGGTACTGAATGAAGTTTGGGAAGCCCTGATATTGGTACAATTTTGTCAGGAGTTAAACTCAAAATAACTGGTTAAGGGCCTTGAGCTATAAGTGTTATCCTTTGAAAATGAGGAACTTAGAGAGGCAAGCAGCCGGAAACTGGCCTGGCACTGTCAGTTGGATCTCGGTGTTGCCAGGAGCTGGCCTGGCACTCACATCCAGGCAGTACTGTCATCCTGTTGAACATAAACAATTTCACAGAACACCATCATGGGAAAAGGCCACTCCATGACCACAATGGATCAAGATAAAAAGATTTCTCACAAAAGACTGAACCACAAAAGTGACCAAGAATATCCTTATCCTGGCTGATAGGAGTGACTGTTCCTTTAGCCTTGCTTTATTCCTTTCATCTTCTGGCTAAGATTTATTAAGATACTCAGTCATAGAATGACTCTTGCTTCCTGACAGCATCCAACCCAATGCCAAGCTCCACTTCCTTGAACCTGACCCCAAATCACCTACCACAAGCTCAAATCCCAGAAGTCCTTCCTAATACCATCATTTTTAGAGGCCCATGGTGTGATTTCCCTCATTGTAATGGGCCAATAAACCAAATTTTGTTTAATTAGAGGTGTGCTTCTAGTGTTCCTTGGTTAGAGGGCACTGACAAATTGCAGGAATAGTGTTTAATGACCATGTTGAAATACTGCTCCTTCTGAAAAATGAATCAAAACCTGAAATTATTTCTAATCAGAAAAATAATATTTAAAACATTTGTGATTATTCATCACTGCAATCTCCATTTAGTCCATCTGGTAAACCAATTACTATCTCAGAGTACTACTTCCAAGTGGACCTCATACTCTGACTAACCCACATTGATCCCTTCTCCCTCTCAAAGCATTTTGGTTGAGACTATGAATGACGTGACAGTAGCTAGCAAAATAATAAAATAATTATAATGACAATTATAATGACTATCATTCTTGTTCAGCAACTATCAAACTCTGTGATAGATGCATTTTCCTGTATCTTATCTTATGAAATCCTTATTACAGTCCTCTGAAATAGATATTATTCCCATTTAACAGACAGGGAAACTGAAACTGGGGAGATTAAGTGACTTGCCCCAAATTACTCACCTCATACAGTGGCAGAGCAAGATTTGATCCAAGCTTTTGATGATCTCAAGGTTTAAGTTTGTTCAATTCCCATTTTCTGTCTCATAACTAGGAAAGTCAAGCTCAAACTCCAAAACTGACTAAAAGTAGGAAAAATGATTACAATTTGACCTAAATTTTTAGTATGGTTTATATTGTATTCTTCCTTTGAATTGTTTAATGAAAAGAGATGAAAATGCTAAGAGCCACAAGACTAGATATCTGTAAACAAAATAGTACATGAAATCCTTTCTTCAATGAAAATTTATTGCTTATATTTAGTAGAAATATTAGTGGGGAAATTACCCAAGCTAAAAGATAATAACTGATGGCAGAGGATAAGACCCATTGACTAGTAAAAGACTTTGCTTTTTGGATCCTCTTATACACTTATTTTGTGATCCTTCCCCAGTGGATTTCATTAGTTTCAAGGAACCATCAATTAATCTGAATTGTCTACTATTTCCGGCTTATAGTACTGCTCCTCCCAAGAAGAGTTTCATCTCAATAGAGAAATCATAAACACCATCAATAAAATACCCCTTTATGACTCAATCAGCCTGAAAACATAAAACATTATTGTGTCTCCACAAACACGTATACAGCAATTCTTATGCTTCAGGTCTATACTGGTTCACCTATATGATTTACTTTTCCCCACCCGTTGCGATATACTGTGATATACCCATTACAGAGCTTTAAAACACTAAGCAGTCTATTCAAATTCACACAGATGGTAGATGGCAGATTCAGGATTTGAAATTGAAATTTCAGACCTCACGAGAGAAGTTGGAGGGTTGAAAAATGGGAAGGTCCCCAAAGGCAATCCTCTACTGGCCTGTATTGTAGGGGGATCCTGATCAAATGATGCATAGAGAACACACAAGAAGAGACCCAAACGCTGTTTAATCTGTCTTATTTACCAAACGACCTCATTGTACTTTAGGTGATACGGTTAATGTGCAGCAGAGTAAACCTCAGGGGAGGACACTGTGAAAGTACACAGTGCAAAGCTCAGTGGAAAGCTCAGCAAGTCCTAGTTCCCTTAACCCTGGCATATGGGAACTATATGTCTTAGTGCTGACTCGCCTGTCTGTCTCAATGCCAGGAAACCTGAATGTGCATTCCAGAATGTATTTGGATACATTGCAAACAAATGTCAGAGCAGCATTATACCCCCTCTACTAATGTACATTTGTAGGTCAAGAGGGTGATGCTGGAAAAGATTAATCCCTTGCTGAGTATTATCCATCAGAATGCTTTTAAATGTTGGCATATAGGCAGCTAATAGATTATATACCATAAACACAGCTGTTGGAAGAAAAACGGCATTTCGCAAGTCATACAATTAAAATCTCTAATCTCCAAAAGTACCAGAATAAGAGGAGGGGGAGGGGCAGGGAAAGATGAAAATAGAGCTTTTCTCGGAAAGGGCTATCTGTCTCCCGGATGGTACACTTCTTTGATTCCTTTTGAGTACAGAGCACTTGTACTGAGCTCTGAGTAAAGGAGCACCAGAATGGACTGCTTCTAAATGAGCAACATGTGGCAAAAGGAAGGTAGATTTGAGAATGGAAAGAAAAAGAAAATTTCATCTCAAACTTGTGTTTTTTCCATAATATATGTAGACTGTGTGTGTATTTGAATATACACACATAGCACTGGGAAAAACAAAAGTCTGTCTATACTATATATATATTTTTTTACTTTTTTTATTTTGGGGGGCTGGAGGGAGGTAATTAGGTTCCTTCCGTCCTTCCTTTCATTCTTTCTTCCTTCCTTTCTTAATGGAGGTAGTGGGGATTGAACCCAGGACCTTGTGCATGCTAAGCACAGTGCTCTACCACTGAGCTATACCCTTCTCCCCTATGCTATATATTTTGAATCGTCTTATGAAAAAATTATAAAGAATTACAAAGAAATATCAGTAATACAGTTCTAGCCTTCAGACATAAAAATATATTTGTTATCTTTCAATTTTTGTAAATCATTTATGTGTATATACATATATATATACACATAAATTTTCCTACAAATTGTAATCATACAGTATATATATACTATTTTACCCAACATTATATTTTATGGCTGCATAGCATTTTGTCACTTGAATATAGCACGCCTTATGTACAAATTCCATGTTGTTACATATTCTAGTGTTTTCTAATTTCCAAAATTAGAAACAACTATCCTTGCATGTAAGTCCATGTGTGCATCTCTGATTATTTAAGATATATTTCTAAAGTAGAGTTACTGGGAAAAACAATAAATACTTTAAACATATATTTATTTTTAAGTTCATAATAAAAAACCCTTAAATTATTATTAATAAACACTTATGTTGGGATTTCAAATAATATAGAAAAAATATGAAAATTAAATTAAAAGTCACCCTAAATTCCATCACTATTATAATTGTGTTCAATATTTTTCTAGACTTCGAGTGACTAGACTTATTGATGTACATGTGTGTATAGTGGGTACACACACATGAGCTCATACTACACATCACATGGCCTTTTTAACCTGCTTTTTTCACTCCACAATTTGTCATGCAGATCTTTCCAAATTGTTAAACAGAGATGGATCACATGTTTAATGAATGAAGATAATTCCATTTCATGAATAGAGAATACTTTATTTAACCAATCTCAATTTATTTCTAGTTATCCCTTTTTATAAATAATTCTACATGAACAACTATACATATATATGTATAACTGTGGATATTTGACCAATTATGTCTTTGAAATAAATTTTTTATAGTTTCACTCATCTAATAAGCATATACATACATATGTTTACTGAGCTACAGAATATACATAATTACATAATACATCACATTTATATTACTTATATACTATATATAGAATTTATATTCTGTTATACAGAAAATATGTCCATTGTATTAAAGTACCATTTGCTAAAACTTTAGCCAATGCTTTATATTATCAATATTTTTAATTTTAACTAGTTTGAAAAGTAAAAAATGATAGCTGTTAGTCTTTTAAAGTAATTGGAGTTTGTATAATGCAAAAAAAAATTCTTCACTTTAATACCATGAAGTATATTCACCAATATTTTCTTCCAATACTTTTTAAACATTAAACACTGATAACAGCTGTAATTGAATTCAGTTTGAGGAATGAGGAAGATATCCAATTTATTTCTCCGACTGGCTAGTTAGCTATCTCAACATTATTTACTAGTAGTTCATCCTTTCCAACTCTATTAGTTTCATAGGGCTGCCATGACAAAGTACTGCAACCTGGCTGGCTTAAACAACAGAAATGTACAGTCTCACAGTTCTGGAGGTCAGAAATCTGAGATCAAGGTGCCAACCAGGTTTGTCCCTTCTGAGGGCCATGAGGAAGAGTCTGTTCCATGCCTCCCCACCTGCTTCTACTGGTTTTCTGACAATTTTTGTCATTTCTTGACTTGAAGAAGCATCATCTCACTCTCTGCCTTCATCTTTGCATGGCATGTTCTCTCTGTATGTATCTCTGTCTAAATTTCCCCTTTTAATAAGGACATCAGTCATACTGGATTAGGGGCTTACTGTACTGCAGTATGGCCTCATCCAAACTTAACCAATTATATTTGCAATGGTCCTATTTCCAAATAAGGTCACATTCTGAGGTACTGGTGGGGAGTAAACATTTCAACATACGAATTTTGGGGGAACTCAATTCACCCCATGACACCAAACAATCTATAATAACATGTCTTGTTTCTTTGACTAGTATGTTTTTCCCTCTAGCAAGAAGAATATTCTTTCAATAATTTTTAGTATATCTTAGTATTTGATAGGGTAAGTCTTTTTATTATTCATTCTTCTGAAGAATTTTTTGTAGTCTAAGCTTATTTTACCATATGCATATCATGATGATTTAGTCAAGTTTCTAAAACTTTTATGCCACTGATATTTTTATTTTAATATTGTTGAACTTACTGGTTAATTTAGGGAGCATCTGCATGTTGATAATGTTGATTCTTCTCATACAAGGAAATAGTATTTCTCTCCATTTATTTAAGTTTTTGTTTGTGTTCCTCAGTTGAATTATAGTTTTCCCCATATAAACTCTGTACATGTCTTCAGTTTATTTCTATGCATTTGTTGTTATGATTGTAAAAAGGGTGTTTCTTCATTTTGTTTTCTAGATGGTTATTGCTGGACTATAAGAAAGCATCGAGTTTTTTGTGGGGGTTTTTTGGATATGGACATTGTTATCAGTCTTACATTGAACACTCTTATGGACCTAATTTTATTTTCCAGACATACAACCATACCACCTCCATTAACAAGTATTTCTGAGTTTGACTTTTATCTTTCACTTTCTAGTAACCTACATCTATATCTTGGCTTTTTTTTTTTGTACTTTGTTTTTGTTAATGTGCTTACTTTTTGTGTATTAAACCACCCTGAGTAATCCTTTTAGAATTAGTTTGTGAGAATTTCTAAGTACTTGGACATCTAAAAGTGTGTTTACTATTCGTGCACACTTAAATGTTAATTTGTCTAAATATAGAATTCTAGGTTCACCATTATCTAGCATTGCTGAAGTGATGTCTGATGTCAATCTGATTTTCTTTGGGAACTTTTAGCATTTTCTCCTTGCCTTTAAAATTTTGAACTGTGGTCAAAACATGTGTGGATGCATATGTCAATTTAACCCATTCTGTTTTACATTTGGTGGATCTTTTCAACATAAAGATAAGTGATTTTTTTCAGCTCTAGAATTTTATTCTGTTTATTCACTGACTGTATCTTACATGCATGTTGAATATATATATGTTCTCACATAAATTTAAATTTGAATTTTCATATAAATTTTGAACGTATACATGTACATACATAAGTATGAATGTATATATAAGTGTTGAATATATATATAACTTTGTTATACTGAAGTTTATATATGGTTAAATACATAGATGTTAAGCATATGTTTTAATGAGTTTTGAAAAATACATGCTATCAAGATAAATGATATTTCTGTTGTGGACTAAATTGTGTCCCCTCAAAATTCATATATTGAAGCTCTAATCCCCAATGTGATGATATTTGGAGATGGATTCTTAAGGAGGTAATTAGGTTTAGATGAGCCATGAGGGCGGGACCTACTTGTGACTATCATATTACAGACCTCAGTAGATAGTAAATATTTTTACTTGCCATTGTTATTGATGAATAAGTATCAGAAAATCCATAATAAATGCCAAATGAACAGAGTTGATTTTCATTGTGATATGCGTTTTGAGTCTTATGAGTTGAGTTGGGCCCTTTTATTCCAGTTTTGTCACATGAAACCTTTCAAAATTAAATCCCTGATAAAAATGGCTCTTTCCCCCCAACTACTTTCCTGACAAAGAAACTAAGGCTTAAAAACATAAGGAAGTTGCCCAGGGTTACATAGCTGGGAAGTGAGAGAAGTTGGAATTTGAACCCACACTTGTCTGACTGAACATCTCCCTTCAAATGAGAAGCAGTTACCCCAGGACGGTGAGGCAAGTCCAGCCCATGTGTTTGGTGTTTCCCAGAAGATGGTGGAGGGCCACTGAAGCATTCTGAGTAGGAAAAGCAGCACAAATGAAATTCACAAGATCATTTCACCACATTTACTCTATTTGTAATGGCAGGCATCTGATGATCATCATCAGAACCTGATGGATGTGGGCGGATTTCTTTTTCACTCACAAGCAAAACCCAGAATTAAGCTTCAGTGGGAATTTCTTCCTTTCAGTGTTAAATTTTTTTAAAATCTCACAAACAATCTAGACTCCTGCATTTTCATCAACACAGATAAGACCATTTGCAGAAGAGCACCACGCCAAGATTCAGTCAGGGACTGCATCTGATCATCCATTCATTCATTCCACAAACTTAAATAAAGATGCTACACTAGCTTCAGTGATTGATGCAAAGACGTGGCTCCTGCCCTCAGAAGCTCATATTCTAGAGTAACTTAAGTACAATTGTGCACACCTTGATGGGCCCTCCCTAACAAGTCTTGGTGCCTCTATGAAATTCAGTTAATTTCCCCTGTCTCAAAACAGATTGCACAACTCTGTGGAATGCTCATTACCCTTAGCTGACGGCAAACCAAGGCTGAGCTGCCAGATGGAGCTTGGCACCATTTAAAGGTACCAAAGAGGCCAAAGTTCCTCTCTGCCACAGAACCTGGTCTTTGCTTTTCCTTTCACATTTTTTTTTTCAGTATCTATTGTAGTCTTAAAAATAGAAACACATGCCCCTGCCAGTCCCTCCATGGGATCCCAAATGAGAAGCCTCTCAAGGAGAAAGACATAATGCAATTTGAATCAAAGTGTGTGAAGTTTCCCAGACACACCCAGCCAGAGCCTCTGGGAGACAGCTGGGAAGATGCTGACAGCCCACCAGTAATAAGCCCGCAGGATCTGCTGCCAGGAGGGCTTCTGCTGTCATCCTTCACTTACCAGGCTTCTCCATCTTCTCTGTTTTTCACACAGTTTCCCCATGCTAGGGTTTGCCCTACATGAAAAGAGGGTTTGGCTTCAATAGAGCAGAGTAGCTGTCTCCCTACTCAAAACTTCACTCCATTTGTCCCTGTGGCTTTCACTCTGGATTGTCTTTCTACTTTGAGTTGAGCAGGAGTGTGATTGATTCAGGGGATTGTAAGTAAAGATACAACAAAAAATTATGAAGCTTTTTCTCTTCTGTAATGTTAGGTTTCCCTCGTCCTGTACTTTTATGCTTTCTGCTTCTTTAAAACTGCTCCCAGGGAAGAAACTAACCATCTCGATTACATTAATTGTTTGCTTCTTTCAGAAGCAAGAGTTTAATACTGGGGCAAAGGATGAAGCTTACATGGTGGCATTTCAAACATAATATTTCAAACATAAAATTTCAAACACAAAAATGGTGACGGTTATTTTTCAGCATTCCTGATACCATATTATGTGAGTAGCCCTGATGGAAAGTCAATGCAAACTGTGTTTTCACCACAATTTGCCTTGACTATATTCACACTTAGCAACAGGGTCTACTGATGGCTTGAACTTGGTCATTAATTGCGCTAGTGTTTATGGCCATGTATTAACATAAACCAAAATGCTACTCACTTAATGACATTTAAACCCTCACTGACCTCATCCTGGACTATTTTTCCAACTCTGTTTACCACTACTCCCTGTGAGTCAGCCAATTCCTCAATTGTTTATTGACCATGCTTTTTCCAGGTTTGCAATCCTCATGACTTTACTCAAAATTAGAGCCAGCCTGGCATGGAAGAGCACACAACTCAGATGGGACTGACTGGGAAACACGGCTTAAACACAGCAGGTGACTTACACAATATGATAGGTATATAATTTTGAGCTTTTAGCTTAATCATCTGTAATATGAAGCTTCCCTTTGTGTAATGTTCTTAAAAGGGTAATGTAGGATATGGAGGGACCATACACAGACAAGGCACTCAGTAAGGTTCTTCTGTCTTTTCTGAGAATGAAAATCTTATTCATTCTTCCAGATACAGCTCAGGTAACACCTTTTGCATAAAGCGTTCACGGATTGCCTCCACTGGGATGCAATTTTTCCCTCTCTGAAATTTCCATCTCCCTTTGCCCTTATCTATCATATCAGGAAAACATCTATTTGTGTAGTATGGGGTCTCAAACTGACATTCATAATGTAGCTTAAAGAGCAAAGGATTTGCCTGGGGATCTCTATGCATGGCTGCTCTGCATGGGGACACCTGTTTAGGGCAGAAAGAAGAGTAACATCGGGCCCTTTCCAATTCCCTGTACCTAATCTTGTATCCTTGGGCTTTTTCTCTTGAAGAGGGCCCTGGATTGTATAGGTGTCAGTCCCCAAAAAGCCTGATTAGCACCTGGGGAGAGGAAGGGAGATGAGGACAGTGGAGGGACCCAGAGCTGAAGGAGTCCTATTGATGAAAGACAGCACAGGTTTGGGAACAAGTATGCTATTTGGGATCTGGATAACTAAGGTGGCAAAGGTTGGGAATGTGTCCGTAATCCATAACAATTCTGGCAATATGAGGATTAGCAGTGATGAAGCAGGTGCCCACAGAACCCTTGTCAGGACAACTGACATTCTCCTGATGGATACTGACAGCAGTAGCAACTTCTCATCAGGTCAAACATCCCTCTTCAGAGAGGTCTCCTCTGACACCTCTTCTGACATCCTCCACCAGCTTCAGTCTCATCTACCCTTATTTGAAGCACTTGTCACACTCTGAAATCCTCTTGTTGGCCTTTCCTTTCAAACCTCCTCCAACCCCACACATACACACGAGTGCTAAGAGCCAGGAATTTCTCCCGTTGTATTCATCAATTATCCCCAGAAGAAAGAGGGTACCTGACTTATAGAAAACACTCATTAAGTATCTAAGGAATAAATGAATGTGATGGCTTCTCAAGGAGCTTCATAAAAGGAAGACAGCGACAAGGGGAAATGCTAACATGGAAGAGGAAAGGCAGGGTGGCTACCTCATAGTAACTGAAGTTGACAACCCAGTTAGTGAACACATGGGGATGCTGTGTCTGGGGTTCCCATGGGAACAGGTGGGAGATTCCAGTTCTCATCGGCTAGAGAGGACTACGAGCAATTAGGTTATATGTATACTTGAGTTGTTTTTGTGGGTCTTATCTTGCCTCTTAGGCTCCAAGAAGTTGGGACATATCCTCAAATTGCCCAAAGAACCTAGCATAGGGTCTTGCAAAAATTAAAGAATTACATTTAAATTAAAGAGTGACTGAAAGAATAAGAGATTAGCTGATCTTATTCCATATAAACTGTCTATGTGTTAGAAAAAGCAACATAATAAACCAGAACTGCTAAGTCATTAAAAGCATTGGAGTTTTTCAGTATGTGATATGATATAAAAGATTTCTCTTGGAAACTCCTAACAGGGCATCCATTAGAAGGTAGGAGTCCCTTGCTGTGAAGTCTGAAACATCTCCTTTTGCCACAAAATGACATGGTACACAAGCGCAAATAAGTATAGCTAGTAACTTAGCAACTGCAAATATTTACAAATATGCAAGGCAGGCCCCATTAAAATATCAGGGTAATTCTTGGCAAATTGTATATCATACAAATGCTTTGAAACCATGCAAAATGAGCCCTGTTGTGGGTGATTGCCACAACTGCTTTTAACTGCTCCTGGAAGTGTCTCCCAGTTTCTTGGGTTTTGTTGGGTGGGACTGACTGTGACATAAAGTTACACTGCAGGCCAAGCGAGTGTGTGGTTTATCTTATCACACTCCACCACCAGGGTCTCCAATTTGGGTGTCACGCTGGGTTAGCCTAATTAACAAGCTGCAGAAATCAGAATTATTTACCAGATGGTCTCCCTCAAAAGACAGTCAATAACTTAAAAATAGGCAGGGAATCTGGAAATTTGTGGTAGTCTAGAAACGTTTGAAAAATTCACTCTTTCATGAACTATTTATGAAGGTATTTTATGTTACATACCTTTAACATTTTTCAGAATTCGTTTCAAAGACTGCCTTAAAGTCTATCGAAAGTGAATTCTGCTTTTTTAAAAGGAGGAGGGAGGGAGAGAGGAAGAAAGAGAGAGAGAGAAAACCAGGAGAAAGACTGAACATATGTGCACAATGAGGAAGAGTTGGTGGAAAAATTAATACTAAGTGACTTGTCCTTCATTTTGTGAATCTGAATGATGCCAAAATAGGCAGGCAAAGTAACTGCACGATGTGCCAATTAATACTTAAACTAGAGACAAAGGGAGCAACTGAGTTTCCTGCTGACCTGATAAGGAGAAAAAAAAAAAAACCCTCAAATTGCATTATGATTAAATTGGAATTCAATTTTACACCCTCACAAACATTTTTTTTAATTTAATTTCTAGAAGCTCTCAAAATTAAAATGTATTCTAATTCTCCTTCTGCTATCTTACATCTCCTGTACAATAGAGCTTACAGTTGGAGCCAATTTATTTTGTCATTCACAGTATTTCAAGTTCTTGGAGAGAAGAGGCTTTTTCTGCCAAGATTCACACCAAAGCAACTTGATAGTCTTGCCCAAGAAGGATCGAATGGGAAAGTAGACGGTGAAAATGGTGCAATGTGCCCTTCTCTGGAGCCAGTCAAGTGCAAAGAAATCTGCGTTGCTGCACTTGTGAGGGCTTTTCAAATGTGCAGAGAAAGCAGATGAGCACAGGGCTTCTGGCCTGCAGCAC
Source organism: Camelus bactrianus (assembly GCF_048773025.1). Taxonomy (NCBI): domain Eukaryota; kingdom Metazoa; phylum Chordata; class Mammalia; order Artiodactyla; family Camelidae; genus Camelus; species Camelus bactrianus. The sequence goes on from NC_133544.1 coordinate 68,762,864, forward strand.
CGCCTCACTCACCATTTGTTTTCTCATCTGAAACTCTAGGGGGAGAAAGAAAAGGCAAGCAGACACATCCCACCCCTCCTTTTTAAGGGGGCGGCCATGCCAGATATTCGGAGTAACTTATTCAGCCCAAGGCTAATCAGCTGAACAACTTGTTTTGGCTAGACATTCCTCATCTCCATATGGAATTGCTTGTGTGAGTTTTTGGACTATTATGTGGTCAAAGGGAGAATGTTGGATGAAAAAAAACAATTCTCAGCACTTTCCTTTTCTCTCACATAAATCCAGTTTCAAGGCTGAAGTAAACTGCATGAATCGCCCAAATCCTTAGGCGGAAGACATCACAGAGTATCACATAAGCACCATCTTTAATAGGTTTCAAGGCATGCCTCTTAAATTGAGCTAAATTTGCTGATAAATCCACCATAGCTAACCTTGCCTACTCTGAACCTAGCCCGGGGCCTTCTTTATAAAGAAGGCATATTTTCACTGAACCAGAGTAAATCTTAATTACGTATTTGCTTACCATGGAGAGTCATTTTGCTTCTGAATAGAAGGCTGTAACTGACAGAAGGTGGAGAGTGGGTTGGAGTAGTATATTTTACAGAAATCTATCAGAAAATATATATAAAAAGGAAAAAAAACCCACTCCAAATTGTCAAATAATTTTGAGTTTAGCAGACTTGATTATTCAACATTCTTTATGCTACATATCTTATCAGGATCAAAATATTCTCTGATGCTTCTTAAAATACCAGATAGGTTTCTTCCTTAACAGACTGATCCAGTAGTTCTTGGGTGGAACTCAGTTTTCTCCTATTTCTTAAAGGTCCATATATAATTCTGAATGTTTCTTCAAAGTCCAAAGAGTTGAAGGCTATTATTCCTTAATATTTGTTTATAGTTTTCTAATAAGGGATTAATCTATAAAGTGGCTTTGCAATGAGTCAGCAGGCTTCAGAAAGAGTACTGTTCATTCATTCATTCACTCATTCATTTAGTCATCCATTCGGAAAACACGCATTGCACAGTGTTAACGTGCCAATCACTGAGCTAGGTCCTGGGGATATAAATGTGCATAATTACTACAATCATGCTACCATAAAGTCCGTTCCCAGGGTGTGGTTACTCTGACAACTCAGGCTGAGTAACTTCCATGATGCCAACTTCCTAGAAAGATATCACAGCCAAAGGCCATTGCAGTATATTTCACCTTCCAGCCTAGGCTCAGAAAAAGCACAAGTAAACATGTAGGTCATGAGGGAAGTGCCCAAACATTTCTTTTTTGTGTTTTTCTTTTTGGAATGTTTGTGGGAAATATAACCTATACAGAGAAAAAGAAAAAAAAAATTTGTACAAGTTAAGAAATAGTCTTAAAGCAAACACACATAAACTCCACTCAGGTTGAGATACAACATTACAAACTCCATTGTGTTCCTTCAGAATCAAAACTCCCTTCTTCTCCACAGGAGCCACAACCCTGACTTTTGAACTTTATGTGAATGGAATCACACTGTATGTTCTCTTGCATTTGCTACTTTTGCTTAATATTACATATTTTAAATTAATCCAGGGCGTTGCATGTAGTTCTAGTTTGTTTACTTTCATTGATGTATAGTATTCCATTATATGAACTTACCACAATTTATTTAGCCATCCCACTACTGATGGACATTTGGGGTGCTTCCTGTCATCTGGCTATTACAAATGTTGCTACTAACAGTGGAATTGTTGGGCTACAGGATATGCTTATAGTCAACTTTAATATAACTACCAAAATGAATTCCCACTGGATGAATCAAATTTACACTCTGTCAAGCAGCTTGTGAGTTTCTGTTGCTTTATATGCTTACCAACATTGGCATTATTGGACTTCAAAAAATTTTAACCCATCTGAAGGTGCAATTTGTTCTCTTACAGTACCTTTCAAAGGTTGTGCAGTATTATCATTCATATTTAGCTCTATGATCCATTGGTAATTTGTGTATATGAGAAAGAACATAATTTTGTTTTTATACAAATGCCCAATTCCAAATTTTCCATTTATGGAAAATCCTTTATTTTTTCACTGATCTACTATATCACATCTGTCATATACCAAATGTCCATATATATAAAAATCACTTTACCTGGCCTCTCTTTTTCTATCTCTGTGCCAATTCACACTGTTAGTAGGGTTTTATTTTAAGTCTTGATACCTGGAGTATCAGCTTCCCCTACTTTGTTTTCCTTCTTCAGTATCTTGGCTACTGCTGGCCCTTTATATCCATACGTATTTTAGAACTAGCTGTCAAGTACTAAAAAAATTCTCCTGGCATTTGACTGAGATTACATTCGATATACTTGAGGTGCATGTGATGGGGCTGTATAAAAGCCTCAGCCTCTATAGATGTCCCAGTTTAGAACAAACCCATCTGAGCTCCGGAACTCCCTGTAGGGATTGGCCAAGGACTGTCATGGCTGCCACACAGTTCAACTCCTTTCCAATTCTTATTCCTTTACTCTTCCCCAGGGGATAATTCCAAGAGCACTCTTCAATAAACAACCTACCTACAAATAAATATGCCTCAAAATCCACTTCCCAAAGAATCCAATCTGTGGCCTAGATAAGACATTTGATCTGGATTTGAGTTCTTTTCTCTGCCTGTTACATACTCTAACTCTAAGATCTGTGGAGTTGCTGAACACTTTATACTCCATCAGGAACACCTACACAATACTGCTCTTGAACGAGGTAAAACAAGATGCACGATGGGCTTAATTTCATGGGCTTCACTAACATTATCATCCATCTCTTTGCACAGAAGCTGCTTACACAGACTAGAAATGCATGCTCCAAACTAGAAGCCATATATGATATTGTTTCTTTTACAGTCATATCCCAAGCATCTGGAAATCAAGCAAAGGACATAGACATGGTGGCTCCTAATTGTAACGACTCGTGAATACTTTTAACCCCATCCTTCTTGGGTCTACTGAGTTCTAGGTTTAGTACCTCTAAGATATATGCTTCCACCATGGAGCACTGACAAATTAAGGACAAGCTGAGACCGCAATCTAGCAATTTTGGTGTCTTCTTGCCAAAAGGCAAATGGCAAAAGTAAAGGGTTACCAAAAAAAAAAAAAAAGTAAAGGGTTACAACATTGGCTGGGGGATAATCCTAACTGTCAAGGGAAACATTTTGTAACTGCCATGCAGTGTGAACTGTTTAGATAGAACCAGCAGATTTCTGAAATGCTTCTTTATATGACGATATCTAGTGATAAAACGTTAGCAAAAGTTACTGTAACTCTAAACAAGCCAGACTATCATGCTGAAATATCCTTTAAATAAATACTTTTAATGCTCAAATATTCCAGGGTCACTTTTTGTTTCTTAGAACAAGAATCTTGACCAATAAAGGAATGTGTATATGAGAGGATAATATAATTTAATGGGTTCAAAGTATGACAATAAGATAAACTTCTTCTACTTAATTCATAGACTAAAAATCTTCAGGTTAAATGTATTGGATGTGCCAGAAATGCTGAGGTTAAGAACACCATTTTGACCCTATTTCACATAAATTTCCCACTAGGAAGCTACAGTCCCCAGAGCTTTACCAGCCTGCCCAGATTCACTTCCACCCTCACACTGCCTAATTTCTAAGTGAATTCCAAAATCACATCTTCTCTCTCTTCTTTTTTTTCAATTCTTTTTATAAATTTCTACCACTTGACCTTTTAAACTTCTCAAACACCTTTATCTGGTAATTAGAGTGAACACTGGTACATTCAAGTGTACCAATCTTAAAAGGAAAATGTATCAGCAACCAAATGCAGGCAACCAAAATCTTTCTTTTTGTCTTAGGGGTCCAGTTTTGCTCAGTCTTTACTAAAACATGTAGCTATCAGATTAACTGTCTCATGCCCAATAACCATCAACAACAGAATAGATTAGCCCTGTGCTAATTATTCTATTCCCAGCCAAACTGTTTGTTAATTTAGCTGATGGCCAGCATTTTGATTATGATCTCTTGACATATGCTTGAATTCAATGAAATTCCAATCACTTACACATTAGACATTCAATTTACTAAGCACATTGTTATAAAATTTCCTGCTCTGAAACTCTATTTTCAAGTTGGTAGGGCATAGGTTTAAGATCTGATATTGGTAGTAGATACTCTAAATTTAAGCCAAATTGACAAACTAGATGTTGATAAATCACCAGGATCAAGTGACCTCCACTAACAACTTTGGGGAAAAACTCACAGTGAAATTACTGAACTCATGGCTAAATCTATAGCTTGTCATTCTAAAGTCTCTGGGCCAGAGGTCAGTCAGATTGTTGATGTGACTCACACCTTTCAGTGCATTGTGGAATGTTACAGCTAATAAGTGACTTCATTAATAAGACTATAAAATAAATACATAAAAATCAAGCAGTCCCCTATTATATCATCAATAGCAAGTTATTTTATTTAAAGATAAAACAAACAATAAACCTGATGGCCCAAGGAATTAATAGGGAAATTGTGATTTGTAGGAATAAAGTTATAAATATTTCCTGGGAAATAAATATCATAGTTTAGGAAATAAAACTTAATCTTATCAGATGTCAGTACTGAAATTAGTATGTAAATATATTCCAGTTCCAAACAAAACACAGTGATAATTTTTGACTAACTTTCTAGAATAAGTCTTTTCTGATCATGACTTTACTGAAGTATATTTTACATATGATAAAGTTCCCTCATTTCAAGTGCACAGTCTAATGATTTTTAGTAATCTTACTGCATGGTGAAGCCAACAACCTAAATAAGCTTTAAAACATTTCCTTCACCCCAGTAAGACCCGTCATGCTCATTTACAATTCATTCCCATTCCCACCCTTAGCCCCCATGTAACCAATACTCTACTTCCTGTCTCTACAAATTTGCCTTATATAGACATTTCATATAAATGGAGTCAGATGTTATGAGCTCTTGTGTCTGGCTCTTTCACTTAGTGTAATGTTCTGGAGGTTCATCCTTGTTGTAGTATGTGCCAGTAATTTTTCCCTTTTTATTGCTGAATAGTGTTCCACTGTACAAATATTGCTGCCAAAATAACTGTGATATTATCAATAAAATAAATACATTTAAAACACCAAATCTTTCTGAAATTGTAAAAGATAGAGGAATCTTATACACATGATATTATAAATATATATTAATATAAACAATGTAATATTACTATTGTAGGAAATGACAGACATGTCAAAAGGGAAATCATAATAGTTGGACCCAAAATGCAGTATTTACAAGAACTTAACATATAGTAAGAATAGCACTTCATATCATTGAGGAAGATAACTGATTATTCAATAAGTAGTGTTTAGATGACTGGCAAAGTGGACTTTAAAAACTGAACTAGAATTTTAAAATAATTTTAAATTCTAACTGTACAACTGACACCACAATGAAATTAATCCCCAACAGTTCAAAGATTCAAATGTAAAAAGTAAGAACATGAACAGACTAGGTGAATATTTATACAGTCTTTAGCTTCATAGAAAAGGTAGAAACTATTAAAAAAAAAAAAAAGGCTTAATACATCACATTTTTGAAACTTATGCATGGCCTAAATCATAAAAAGTAAATTGCAAATGACAAAAGGAGAAATATTTACAAAAAGGGGAAATATAAATGCCTAATAAATGGTTCATGTTTCAATATATAACATTTTAAAAAGCGCTTACAACACACTGAGGAAGAAATTCAACCCTAATGTAAAATATATCAAATAACCGTATTAGTAAATGAGAAGGAATGACAAAAAGCCAACAGAAATAAGCTCAAATTTATTATAGTAAAAGTGGAAAGCACAACCATAATGAAGAATGTATCAAATAAAATTTGCTATTGGAGAGGGTTTTTTAATGTTAATCCCTAAAATGAGCTGCGGCAACAGCCACTGTTATATTCTCTCGGTGAAAGTGTGAAATGGTTTAACCTTATGGAGGACAATCATGAAAAGCTTCTCAAAAGCCATACAGTGATGCATACTCTGACTCAGCAATCTATTCCTAGTGTTCTAGGGATAGTCATGGGTACCTGTTTATAATAAGAAAACCTAAAAGCACTAAAATATCTAACAATAAGGAATTACTCAATGAATTACAATAAATGCATACAACTTAGTCCTCTTCAGTCAATAGAATGATGAGACAGAATTATGTGGAATGACATGAACAGTTGCTAAAAAATAGTTTTTAAAAAGCGGACTTCAGAATAGTTTTTGCTATATGATCCCATTTTTGTCTTAGAAAAGGAAATAAAATTTTTTAAAATATAGAGGAGTAGTAGAGATTGATTCAGTAGTGATTATGGTTATCTTGATTCCTATTGATGGAAAGATAATGAATATATTTAGAATGAGTTTAAACTATAGCATTATTTGGCTCATCTGCATTTTCCAAACTTTCTTTAAGGAATATGCATTACGTTTAGCAACAAGTATTATTTTTATAATAAAATATTATTTAATATTTAATTAATGTCTTGGATAAGTGATTGGAATTATAATAAATAATAAGCTTAATGAGAGTTAGATCAAAAGTGTAAGTAAAGCCTTCCATATCTCTTAGAATATAAATAGAAAGTTAATTTAAATTTTCAAAAAGGAGTTTGATAGAATTGTTTATCAGTGATCTTGTTCTTTTGCTTCTGCCTGTAACTGGCTTCCACTTTCCTTATATTTTGACTATATTCCTTCTGCCATTTCTTTGCCCTCAGTTTACCAGTAAAATTCAGTTTTCTCACTGAGAAAAGCAGTAAGAAGAAAATGGCCTTTAAACCTGACTCCCCCAAATTACTCTCCTCTCTTGTTCTTCTCATTAAACCTCTTGAAAGAATGTGCCACACATTCCACTGACTTCTACAGCTTGTATTCATTCTCAGCTCACTGCAATCTGGCTTTAGTCCCAAATATTCTGATGCAACTTTTGTCACCAAGTTTACAAATGCTCTTCTAAATGCCAAATATGTTCAAAAAGCTGCTTCCAAGCCTACAGGGTAGAGGTCTTCCCTTAAACATTTAGATTCCCCTCAAGCCCCAAGCACAGTCTTTTCATTCGTAGTAAATCCACCTTTGGCACCAGGAACCATTCTAGTTACCAGAGATTCAAATCAGTAACAGTAAGAAACAAAGCATTCTAGTTCCCCTGCAGTTAGTATTCAGCTATTGGGACATCTCTTGTTTGTTGTACTGTAATTGCCTTTACCTATCTCTCCTGTTGTTGAGAGGATTAAATGAGATAATGTATATAAAGCACTTGGCACACAGCCTGATTCAAACTAAGAGCTCAGTAAATGGTAGCAAATACCAAATTCTGTGTGTTCAGTAGATGCTCTGACCCAGGGTGAATTTGCTTCTCAGGAACTTAAAGTGTGTTTTCAGTTCACTTCAAAAATGTGTTTTACAATGGAAATCACACTTTGTTGCTACCTTCAGGACTGGCTCTTCCATGTTTCCGTTTTAGATCTTTATTCAAGATATCTTTATTCTTTTCTATGTTTGAGCAGAGAATTAGGCACTGGAGCTATAGAAATGATTACTAGACAACCCTTATCCTCAGTGGGCTCACTGCCGTATTGATGGTAAAAGTAGAGTTATACTGAAACAGAAGAAGCATGATCACAAAAGTATTCATCTTACAGACATGAGCTGAGGCTTAAGTTTTTAAGTCAAATGAACCCCTCACACACACACATACACAGAAAAGCCATTGTATCTATGTAGACAGGTATAGACACAGTATGAGCTAACGACTGTACTTAGTCCAGCATCTTCAAATAGTATTTGGAAGAATCCAAGGTATAAACAAAAAAATTCACTTCTCAAACAGCTCAGCATAAATGAATTTACCTCCCCAAACAGCAAAAGAAATTTTTATCCAGGATATTGGGTCACCAGCCCTGAGAGCAGCTAGGTTTTTCATTCAAAATTAGAATTTAGAAGATATACATGGAAAGACTGTGAAAACTCACAAATACCAATGTGTATGTTTGTGGGATCTCAGACACGAAGTTAGTTCCTTTAGCTTTCCAAGGTTGTAGAGAAGCAGAACTGGGAGAGATTCTGGCTGCTACGTCTATAGTCAGAGTGAGACACTGCAATCTATTTAACAGCTACAATAAAGTATATTTTGAGACCTGAATAGGTCTAAGAAACCTAAGATTCTTTTCAATTCAATAGGTTCAATATTGTTTGTTCCAAAGGGAATTCTTTCTTAAATCCTCATGAATTTTATATCTGGTCAGAGAAATCTCAGTTACTTTCTGGGTCTAAGGCTGAAAACCAGTTTTTCCTCACACTGACCACCAGCTTACACATAGACAAGCAAGGCCATGACTTGGCAGATAAACACACTTTGGCAATCTCTCTCTCTCTCTCTCTCTCTCTGTGCAAGTGTGTGTGCGGGCACATATTTGTGTGAGCACATGCAAACATGCCCCAAGTGATGAAGTCCCTGAGGGCAGAGGCTGGGTCTCATTTTTCTTTATATCCTCAGTGTTTCTCCATAGTTACTCAGAAGTGAACAAATGGATCAGCAAATGTCAAGACAAAAGGAAAATGTACAAGTGGTACGAATGGCAAGGAAGATATGGTGCTTCACCACTTGGATGTTGAAATAAACATGAAGTAATTAAACCACATGTGGGTTTCTGGGTAAAAGCCATAGGCCAAAAAAAAAAAGGAGAGATAGAGAGAGAAACAAGTTTGAAATGTTTGTGTTGCCTCCAGCAATTTCTTTACCTTTGCAACCCTGATTAAACCAAGCCTTTAACTTTCATTCAGTAGGTTTAATTCCGGGTGACTCTTAATGTAGTTTAAATATGGGTACCATCATTGGTTTCCACAAGCACATTTTAAAAGCAAGCATTTTTATTGAATAGATTGTATCTTTCACCATGGTTTTCTTTTTCCATATTTTTGAAACTTCTTCTCTTTCCCACACTCCTAACTTTGCAGAGATGGACAGAAAATTTTTAAATATATTCATAAAACTAAACCCAAAACTTTTTTTTGCTATCATCTGTGTAAATAAAAAAAAAAAATTTAAACACTAATTTATGGACCATTAACTCGACAATGTCTACTGAAGTAAGTTTCAACTTGATTCTCATCACTGACCTAGAAGAGAACTTTCCAGAAACAATGGCTAGGCATGAAGGGGAGGCTGAGCAAAAAGATATGAAGGACTGTGAACAAGAGAAAAAGCGGAAAATGCTTTGAGCATTACTCAGTGCCCATCTGTATAGCATGGCTCAATTTTATGCATGAAAACATGTGTGGCTCACAGGATCATTAAGGAGAAAGCAATGTCTCTTTAAGATTCCAGCCGTAAACAGTTGTGGAAGAGCCTCTCTGTATATCTTCCAATGATCATTATCACAGAAGACGATGTTTTTTAAAAAACCTCAGATGTCACCAGGGATTTTTAAGATTTACTTGAAAGACATAAGCAGTGGGGTAGTCCGTTTGCAATTACTCCCCCATCCAGGGAATTTAAGTTCTGAGTTCCGTATATTATAGCCATGAATGTTGCTTGCAGCACTGTGCCTGTCCCCGTGAAGGCTACAGCTGTCACAAAGCTCCCGTGACATGTCATTGTCTTTTGTTATCATCCTTGCTCTACAGCAGGTGTCCCTGCATCACAAACTACCTCCTTGTCTGCCAACATGGCCAGCAGAAGAGGCGATGTTGCTTTAGTGTCGCTTTTGAACCAAAGGGAGAGAGCAAAACAAGCCCATATATATGGAGATTTTGGCTTGGATACAGGACACTAGCTCAAATAAAATGTCACTGCAAATAGCACAAATCACTGTAAACAAACACTGCCTCCACGCCTGGTGTAAAACATCCACAGATAAGGCTAAGACTATCAAATGCTGCTTTGGGACATGCTTTTGTCTCCTTCATCTTTAAGCTCAGAGCTCAATCCAATTATCCACAAATTTCGGTTCTGTTTCTGATTTATGTGTACTAGGGTTGGAGGGTTGTTGTTTTAAGAATATTTTTGCTGTGACAAGTTGAAAATTTTAGCTCATAAGCTAAGATTACCTCAAAATAAATATGCTAAGTAAAATCCACAAGATATGAATGCAAGGACTCTTGGCATACAAGAAAGTTAAAATATAATTTTTCACAAGGAATTGGTATTATTCGTAAGATTCTTTACATTCTCACCATTTATTTTGAGGCTGTCCAATTTGTGCATTTTTCACCAACTTACACTGTTAAGTATAAAGTGTTTCCCCCCAAAAAAGGATTCCTGAAAGATTCTTGAAATTGCCTTCTGTAGCTTCCTTCCTCACTAAAGCTAACTATAAAATCCTTATACTGTGTAACTGAAATGCTAGATTCTTTCCATAATTCATATTGATTTTTGCATAAAATGCCTATTCTGAGCTCAGAACTACATAATCAAACACAACCATCAGTTTCTGATGCTAAACAAAATTATCCCTTTGGGGGGATTTATTCACACCTTCTCTGGAGATAAAGGGGGAAATAATCATCTAACTTCCTGAAACATTATAGCTTTACATTAGATAAAATAGACACCTCTATCTGGAGTCAATTTCCATGTCAGGTAAATCAGATAGTCATAGCTCCACAGTAAAGAACTAAATTTCATCTGTAAGTCAAATTTCTAAACAGTTCCTGAGGCTTTTAAACCTTCAAACACTCAGAGAAGGAGGTGGTCATGAAGGAGCTTATGAAAAGTGATATTTTTCCCAGGGAATTTTTATCTACCATTAGCCAGATGCTGTCTCCTTCATGTTAGTCCCTCCCCAAAACAAATTACCACTGCCAAATTAATCTTCCAAAGAATTCCTCTTTGTAGAAGGTGTAATCCTAAACCCCTGCCACTTCCTTCCTTTCACATCCAGAGTTGCTCTGGGGAACAACACACAAGCTCATCTCTTCCCACTCCTCACTCTGACCCCTCCTCACGGGGGACACCCACACTGCCTTTCCTCCCCTTCTTGGTCCACAGCAAACAGCTTTGATACTTGGTCTCGTTCCCTCTTCCTGAAAGTTTTGTCCTCATTCTAACTGTGGCTTTGTCACATTGCTGATGTCTCAGCTCAGGTGTCCCCATCCCAGAGAGGTCCTCTCTGACCAGCAAAAGTGGCTTCACCAGGTATTTTAGGTCTCATCCCTTTGGTTTCATTGACTTCAGAAGAGTCATCATGATCTGAAGCTCATTTGCCTGTCTCCTTGTTTATTATCTGGCCTCCCCATTCCACGCTGGAATATAAGCTCTATGAGGACAGGGCTTTTACATGTCCTCTGTTGCTTTCTAGGTCACCATCAGTGCACAGTGTATGTTTAATAGACCAGAGACAGAAGCAGATTCTGTTGTGTCCAGGAAAAAAAACATTATATCCTTAGGGTTCCGAAGTCTCCTTCTCCCCAGCCTCTTTGCATCCTCACCCAGATCTGGAATTTTTGTCTCTGAATTGCTCAGATATCCTCAAACCACCCGACTTTCATTTAGCCTCCGCACACAAAATGAATAATAGGTCCCAACCATACATTCCATCACTTCTCCACCAAATTGATATTCCTTGATTCCCTGAGGAATTTTCCTTCCTTTCAAGAAGCACTCTGTGCTCTGCAATGTTCCTGACCATGAATGCAGGCATCATGGCTGACGACTTCCAAATATGGCATCAAAACCTCCAAGGCGACTTGCCTAAATGATATCATATCTCCCAGCGGCTGGATTTCGGTTTGTTAACTTTAAAATGAGAGGCAGGTTTAAAGATTAACAATTTGCTTGGATAAAGGAAAAGGGAAAAATATAATTAATCATTTGCCTGTCCCCCAACACTAGTTTACAAAACCATGGTGCAACTTTATTGAGCTCAAAATTGAAGGGTGGCAAGGTTAATATGTAGCTTTAGACCTCACGGTTTCATTAACAAACACATTACAGGCTGTAAAGCTGAACTGACATTAATGCTAGGCCCAAACAAAGTAAATAATTACTGGCTTGGCAAATGAGGAAGGACTTGCAGAGTTTGTTTACATTGGGTTTTTGGAAAATTCATGTTGGCAACAAGTCAAATACAGTTTGACTAGTAATTGTGACAATTGCTCACAGATGCTGCTGGAAGAACAACAAAAGAATGGATTTATGGCTTTTCTCTCCCCCTACATTTTCCCCCTTTGTTGCCTTTCTTTTTTTTTCCCTTTACCATTTTGGATCAATAAAGAACTTGCAGCCACAAAGATAAGTGGGTTACATTGCAGATGGGCCTTGGAATGTTTAAAAATCTCATGTTGCATTTTGTCTTTTGGCCCTAGATTGGAAAAGACACAGCTGCATTCAAGCTGCAGTCATAAAATCCATGCTCCTTGAAAATGCTCATGAATTCCCTCAATAGAACAGAGTTGAGAGGAAGCCTGCTTAGACGTTTTCCAATATCAAGACTGGGTTGTTTTGTGCCGGTGCGCAGCTAACAAGCCACTGAGTTCCTAAGACTTAAGGAGAGAACTCTAGCTGAATAGGATCTATTTCATTTTCCCGAGCTGGATTGGAAGAGTTTAAAAAGGAATCAAGGGATAAAACAACTCACCAAACTGGAAAATAGTTCTGCAGAGCAATTGAGGTCTGTGACATATAATTTGAAACAATTTTGGTTTCCCTCATCAAAGATCAGTATTCTGCCAACTAAAAGCTAATACTTCACACACGTACATCCTACTCTTTCTAAACGCTTGAATCTCAACCTCTCTATTCTTGGAAGATAGAATTTCAGGGATTTTAAGTATAAATGCAAAGCCTGGATCTTTCTAATTCCATTTCTACTAACTTCAAGTAGTAAGAGCCAGAATATCCTGGGATTTTATAGTGCTTAACTGAATCGTTCAACATGAGAATCTAAAGCCTTCATTATTATTTAAGTGCCTTATCTAGATCCATAATCTTTGCGATATCAAAGCCATAGCCATTGTCTGTTCCAACATGTTGTTCTATCATTCTCTAAATCATGTTTCTCTTACTACTCCTTGGGGTGATCGCTGCATAAAACTGAATAAAAGTAGATCATTATCTGCTAAATAACTAAAGTAGAAAGGAATTTACGCCCCAATAGGCCTTCTTTTAACCAGTTAAATACTGTGTTCATCTATCAGTAACATGCTCAATCCACATCATCCAAGTTTTCAGATTTTAATTGCCCTTAACATTGAAACTCTAAATATTCCTTAGAAGGAAAAACTCTTACTGTGAAACTTACAAGCTTTTAGGTGAAACACCAATAGCTGTAATATTTTAAACTCTAAAGTGTCCTAGCTTCCAACTTTCTTATTGCCTAGACTTCTCTAATTGTGGAATTGGAACGCCAGAGGCAGGACACAGGAAAAGGTTGACTGGAAGCAAAATTCTTCAGATTTAGCACCAGGATCTTTGATTCATGTCTGGATCGTTGGCCATTAGCACATAACCAGCGACAAAACTCTCTGATGCCCCCAAATAAATGTAATATAACAGTTACCAGTGAAACTTTTCTGACATACTTTTAAAATTCTAGGCTAATTATCAATGGTAATAATTCAGGGTAACAGTCTTATTAAATAATGTGTCATACACGACCAAGATCATTATAACAGCCTCTTAACTAGCTTGCTTGCCTCTAACTTTTCACTTTTTATATCTTTCTTCCACGTTACAGTTAGCCCTAGATTTGATCATGCCATACGATTGCTCAGAATTCTTTTGAGGATGTCTTACTGCCTATAGATAATGTCCAAACACCCACACATTTCTTTGAATGCTGACACAATCTAACCTCGACTTAGCTTTAGATATCTTCAAACCTACCCCCACTGCCCTCCTACTGAATGCTGCCTTTAGTTCTATTTGGCATTTTCTTAAGAATCCCTGCACTCTACCTAACTGAAGACTCAGGCAAGAAATAAACTGCTCTTCTAGGCTTATTTTTGAGTTACTTTTACCATTGACCTTCTTTTGCTACCACAAAGAAAAACTATGTTTTTCTACTCAAGACCTCATAGGCTACATTAAAGATTTCGAATATTATTTCAGTAAAAAATTTTAGCATTTTAAGTCTGCACTTACATCATAAAGCTAGATCATAAATTTTAAAAATATAGCAGTTCATACAAATTTGGAAAATTCACTGACAATCTTATCTGTGGTCTGATCAATAATTTGAGCAATAATGGCACTAGAAAATAGAACTTGATACATATACTTCAACCATAAAGTCATAGAATGTTACCTGTCTCTTAAGGTAACACGCGTTGAGTTATAAAACTGACTTGTTGGCTGCTCTAAAGTTATACAGTTGAATAACTTGCATGGAGAAAGTCCAGAATTAAAACCACAGGCAAAAATGGATATATTACGGGTGACTTTTGGAAATAGTAAAAAAGAAACAGAAAGCAGTTATAAGGGGAGCACTTAAAATTAGGTATGAATGGTTTATACTATTGATTAAAGCATTTTAAAACATCAATAAAAGAACACTTTGCACCAAGTAGCTTTCAGGAACCTTAGGAAAGATCATTTGATTCAGTTCAAAGGTTAGAAGCCTTTACTCCAATAGGTAAAGAAGGTGGTTCCATCTCCATTCCAAAAGAAACAAATACATAAAAGTTCAGAGTCTAAAAATCAAGTGTTAAGGTTTGCTCCAGTAAATATTTTTTAAAGATGCAAACTATGTTAAAAAAAAAAGTAATATGTAATGAGAAGATTACACTTTTTCATTATATTTATTTTATTACCTAGCTCATACTTTCTAACATATAATTAGCTCCTTAAAGGACCTCTATATTACGTTAAGTCCAAAATTAAATACCATACTCCCTGTACAAAACAGGCTAACAATGCATCTTTTGAGTTGAATGATATTCATTCAAGAAGTCTTTTAGATCTTCCCAGACTTTCTCATTCTCTGGTATCCTTCATTTTTCCTTGTGACTAAAGAATGTGTTATAGAGATGAGCTACAGATGGCTGTATGTATGTCTCTCCCAATCATGTTACTGGGAACCCACTTGTGGTAACTCTACCATATCTATTTAACAATAAACAAAACAAGGACAAGAACTCTAATTGCTTTCTTTTCAATTTCCCACAGAGCATGTTTAAAATGCAGTCTCCTGAATCCCGGATTTAGCTTCTACAGGCCATTTCCAGGACTGGCCTTGAAATAAGCAAAAACTAACGGGTTAATAAAAAGAAGTATCAAAAGGGAAATAGTGGCAAAAGTTCCTGCCCAAAATCTATTCTAAAAACTAGTTACATAGTGGAGAAGACTATCAAAATGGGGGTTTGCCTATTATCTGATTTTGGCTGAAATCCCAGAGTCAAGAAATCTAAGTACTCCCTTAGCTTAAATAACATGCTGCATCTTTGCAGGTGTTGACAGAAGAAGAAAGCTGGTGACTCCTAGGCATCACCTACTCCAGGAAAAGCCTGCACCTCCAGAGTTTGGTTGGGCAAGACAATGTTCAATTCCTGTGGGAAGATGTGACCTCTGAGAAGACTTGGGTGGTCCCGGACTCTGGCTGAGAAACATCAGCGGGGCAAAGTGAACTCAATAAATAAAATCTGTGGGAGCAGACTTCCATAAGTCAGGTACCAAGTCATAAACAGTCAGCCATAGGATGTAGCAGCACCTGGGCTGGGAAGATGCAGTAAGAAGTCTCAGGAAATGTGAGAGAGTATGTGCACATATATGCATATAAATGTGTGAGTCTCCAAATACATCCACAGAAGACTCATGAAAGAAGATAAGAATTTGAACATTCAATGAAAATCCAAAGGGCACCAATGCCAGCTGACCAAGTCTACCAGTCAAGCAAGACACTTTCTGCCTCTGACCTCTCTCTCTGTCCCTATTTTCAAAACATGGAGAAGCCAATGGACCACAGGGTATGGGAAACAAAGTGTGGAAAGGTGAGTGGAGCATAGCTGAGGCTGAAATATGTCTATCCTGAACTAAGGAGGCAGAGTCAAAAGACAAACAAAAAAACAAACAAAAACTACTTAATTGGCATGAGATTTGGGTATTTAATACTAGGGTGGACTATACTTTCTATTAGTTAAATAAAGTAACTATTTATTAATATCTGAGGGTGACCAGAAAAGCTAGAAGACGTGCAAAAAATAACAGAAGTAGGGGGAAAAATGAATAAACTTAATCCTGAATGATACAGAGAAAAATAACAAATTTGTATAATTTCACCTCTAATAGACCAGTGCGTTCCATAAACTTGTCATAATTTATTTCTTAGCTTTGCCTAATGCTTGAAAGGTAGTGTTAAAAAAAATCTATTTGTGTTATCTATGCTGGGTCATTTTACATGAATTGTTAGGATTCTCAGTTGCAAAAGAAATCCAGTTTGAACTAGATTTAAAAACAAGAGAATGATCCACAGAACTGAAATGGTTTCATGAAGAACTGAGTCCAGGGGCTTCAGTGAATCATCAAGACTCTCTTGCTCTTGGTTTTTCATCACTGCCTCTTTTTCTCTTCTACTTCAGGTGATTTCCACCTTGCAATATTGCATCTGTCACTTTCCTAGCAATAAATATCAAATATTAGAGAATTTTCTTGGGCCACATGCTTATCACTAATGCAATTATTAGGAACAGGGGACTGAAGGTCTCTGAGTAGCCCCTTGGTCATGTGCCTACCTCTAGGATGGAGGTGATGCTGGTGGCACCATGACCAGCATCCCCACGAAGCCCACACGGGGTTGTGGAGAAGTGATCACCCAAAAGAAGAGTGGATTGCTGTAATCAGAGACGAAGGTGGGCAAAAGGGACAGATGTCTCTTACAATCACCCAAAATGATTAGTGTTTATTAGAGTGGATAGCTAGCCAACTGTGGGTCTCAGTTCTAAGCATGGATTTCTTCCCTCAATGAGTAGAAATATCGGGGTAGAAAACGGAAGAAAAGATTGTAACAAAATTCCCTACATTATGTTTGGAGATGATTTTTAAAACAGGTTTATAATGTAACACACTTCCCTTCAAAAGGTAAACCTAACTCCTTCCTCTTGACTATAGGCTGGACTTCATGATTTGCTTTTAATGAATATTGTTGTGAAATCATGATATTTGACTTCTCAGGCATCTTGTAGAAAGATCTGTGTGTGACCCTTTCTGACTTGAGGCCTCTGTCAGTAGCCAGCAGCGTCTTGCCAACCACCTTGTAAGCCAACTTAGAAGCAATCCAGCAGCCCCAGTCAAGCGTTCAGGTGACTGCAGTCTGGTAGATACCATGACTAAACCTTCCAAGAGACCCCATGCTAGAATCACCCAGATAGACTGCTCCCAACATCCTGACCCACAGAAAGTGTAAGAATCATAAATGCTTATTGTCATAAGTTTGGGGATCATTTGTTATGCAGCAATAGTTAAATAATACACACGTCTACTAAGATGATAATAGATGCTCTATGAAACAAAAGGTCAAATACATATGAATAAAGATGTATAACCAGCTATCTTTGCTGTGGGATTTCTCAGAACTTAAATATACTAATATAACTGTGAGTTCCCAGAGAGACAGAGACAGAAACATAAATAGTATGCAATTTCCCAAACTTCTCTATAAATGCCTTTCTTTTTAGAATACCTAATAATATCTCTGGAACTCTCACGTTCCTAGGACATTCGAAAAACACTAGGCTTAGGAGCATATATTAGAGAAGACAATCAAGAAACTTTTTGCTTCTTAAAGAACAACTTAATGTCTTAGATAAAATCTGAATAACAGATTAACAGGGCCAGGATTAGGGTGAGTGAGGCAAATGAGGTACTCATCTCAGGGGCAAAATTTAAAGAAAGCTCAGTCATTAAAATAAATCATTTTAAACTAAAATTAATGCACAAACCTCCATGGTGAATAAAATATCAAAATTTTAAATAAAGACAGGTATTTGTTGTTTTGTTTATTTCATGATCCTGCATTACTATGCAAGGAAAACAGTTATTTCCAATTAATCTAGTCCCTGGCCTACATGACGATCATGCTCCCCTCCAGGCAGTTTTATAAGGGTTAATGATGTGCAAAGAGATTAGGCAATACATGTGGCCTTTTTTCAAACTGTAGAATTTGTATTAATTTTTCTACTTGGCTAAAATTCTTTCTTACATTTCCTTCTTGGAGGCCAGGATGCATTTCACAGGAAGAAATTAAGGATAAATTGGTTTCTCCTTTGTTTCCCAGATTGGAAAAAGAAATTTTTTTATAATAGAAAAGGATCTTTTAAAACCACCTCCCAGATATAAATTACATCTACTGGACCCTGTTGCTGTGTTGTTGATAAAACAGAAACTGATTTCATTACAAATGATGGTATCTCTTCAGATGCTAGTTACCTACCTCCCGAGTAGTACGGTATGAATGAATGTTCATTTGAATTTTAGATCTGTTTAGTCAGCTCTTGAAAATCTCCTCTTTGGTGAACACAGCATAGTGAAGCGAAGGATTCTCTGGCTTACTTTTTTTTTTTTTTCCAATTGAAGGGGGTCTGAGTATTGTGACAAAAAGAGCTTTAACGCAATTCATGTTGTAAATGACAGTACGTATACTTCTCCAACACAGTCTGGCCTCCTCTGCAGCGACTCAGCACTGTGGCATCTAATTTTTCAGCTTTACCAGATGGAACTAATCTCTTCTCATGCAAAAGTCAAATCTATCATAATTAGTCAGTGCTGTTCATTTCCTCTTCCAATGCATACTGACCTCTTGCAGGGTAGACTAAGAACTAGCTCAGATGTTAGGTGTTCATGAAAGTTTCTCTCAGCTTGTCTTATTCTTCTCTGCAACTCCTTTGACCTGTTTATTATTTTGAAAATTCCATAGTAGGAATGCTCCTGTAACTCAGGGATTGACAGAATTTTTCTTAAAAGGGCACATAATAAATATTTTAGGTTTTGTGGGTCATATAGCCTCTGCAGTAACTACTCAACTCTTCCACTGTGGTGCAGAAGCAGCCACAGACAGTATAAAGTAAA
This sequence comes from Camelus bactrianus, assembly GCF_048773025.1. Classification (NCBI taxonomy): domain Eukaryota; kingdom Metazoa; phylum Chordata; class Mammalia; order Artiodactyla; family Camelidae; genus Camelus; species Camelus bactrianus. Next base: position 68,781,900 of record NC_133544.1, read on the forward strand.
TGGGTGTGGCTGTGTTCCAATAAAACTTTAATTGTAAAAACAGGCAGAGAAAGTGAATTTGGCTTCTGGGCTGTAGTGTGCTGACCCCTGCTTTAGTTTATGGCTCCGAATTTGGCTAAAATAAAGAGGCCTCTGAAAGAATTTAACTGCAAATCAACTTTCTTTTCTTTACCAAGAACTGATTTTAACAAGGAGACGGCCATCTAGGAGGCACTTAACACCAAGGAAAGACTTTGTTTTTGTCTGTTCTTTTAAGGAAAGCTCTGCAACTTGCCTGATGTGAATTGCCCACAAGTGAATTGTTAGTTGCCGTTTTTCAGTGTGATACCTTCTCGTTTTCTGGGTAAGAACAGTAAGCCAGAGGCAGAAAAAAAAACTGTAAGAACTCATTCAATTGAAACCATGAGGTGAGTTACAATTGACAAAACGGCTAATTAGATAGTAAAGGGTACTAAAACATAGGATTTAGAGACTGGGAAGTGATAGTCCCTCTTGACTACCTTTCTATATCTATTTAGTTTTTCATTCAGTTTTGGTGTCAAGAGTTTGAGAATCATTTTTGGAAGAGAGTAAAAGTTGAATGATGAGATCATGTATGAAGAACAAAGAAAATGGGGTTGTTCAGTCAAGAGAAGACTCAGAGGGAAAACAATAAACTTTTATTTGTGTATTTGAAAGCGCTGTATTTACAATAAGAGTATATTTCCTTACTATGATTTCAGAAGTTTTAAAAACCAAAAAGAGAAATTTTCAAGAAAATCTCAGCTAAATTTTTAGAGTTTTCTGAGAAAATTGCCTAAGCATGGAAAGGACTATGTTAAAAGTGGTGGAATTTCTTCTTTTTAGAGCTGTCTGACCATCATATGGTGGGTATGTTGTGAAGGGAATTCAAGAATCAGATGGGTCACTTGATTAGGTCAATGACTCCCAGTCATAAATTCAGAGACCAGGAATATTACACACACAAACACTCACATGTGCACGCGTGCACACACACACGTATATAGTTAAATGGGAACCTGAAAAAAAAATGCTTACTAACCTTTTATAATGCCAAGTAAGGACCTTCAAACCAAACTGATGGCCAGTATCACTTCATAAACTATATTTAAATAAAAGCATAAGAAGACATAATCTTAAAATTAAAGGCAGTCTAAAGAATAAACACAAATTCTGAAAAGAATAGTTTCTAACTTCATCACATAAAAATCTAGCTAGTTCGATCAAGAGATGACATGGGTTTGGTTTTTCTCATCTTGGTATAGAATGGCAAAATCCTTGTCATGAATATGCATGAATCCTCTGATCATCATTTGGGAATTACTGAAAGTTTAAGTCCTTGCCAGTTCTAAGACTCTGAACCTGTGAGTGAATATGACAATACCAAGTATGAACTGGGTCCTTCTTCCAGGTCCATAGTCATGACTTAAAGGTAAAAGTTCTGGTAAAATTCTTTGCCAAGTGAATTTATTATTCTAAATGATTTCATTCCCACACAATGGAAACATGCTACACTATGGACAAAGCAAAGCTTTTAAGTCTATTTTTCTATCCTTGTAATAGAACTAAAATACAAAACACCATAACTGCATAAATAATAGTTACATAGCTACTAGTTATTGTGGGTTAAATTATGTTCCTTCTCCACCCTCCAAAAAGGCCTAACAAACTAATACACTAGTCTTGATAATTTCAGAGGCAAAAAGAAAAATCCATTGGCAATATAAAATGAAGAGTAGGCTTATCCAGGAAATTTTCTAATAACACTTAGCATTTCAGGATAACCAAATTATATTCTAAACTAAAATTCTAACTGAAGAGAAGTTAAAAACAATGTTCAGAAGATTGGGCCCATTGTAAAACTCTATCTCAAGCGATTTTGCCACTTTCCTTCAGTTTTCCTCTGGGCATATATTTTAAGACTCTCTGTACAAATAATTTTGTGAAAAATTTTTATGAATTGAATGCATTCCTGGATTTGGTTTCCCTAACAATCAAATGTGTATGTGTACACACAGGTGCACACACACATACACACACTAGTTCTGGCAAGAGTGAGGCATAGTGAATAGGGAGGAGGGGAAACACTACACCAGCTTCTACTCATTGCTATGTCAATGCACATAAATTCTAATTTGTAACTCCCCTGCAGTTCCATTGTGTGGCTCCATTAGTCTATGCATGAATTATTCACATGCAATACATCATAATGGCATCAGAACCATTTGTGATATCAATTCACACTATTATAAAACAGGTAATCTTCAACTGTCCAACACAACACATGTTAATTAGATCTCCAAGAAACTTTGCTAGTCAATCACCTTCTTAAGCCCAGCTCTGGCCCCACCTCTTCCAATAAACCTTCTAATCACTCTTTGCTACCTCATGTCTTTCATTTTTAGACCACCCATGGAATACCTGACACAATGTAGTAGTTTAAACTACATTTCATTGTGTTGTTCTTTTTATGGCTTTGCAGATTTAACTCTTCTGTCCCTGAGTATATTATTTGATTCTTGAGGGAACCAGGACATATGGTTCTTCTGTAACTTCTACAGTACTTAGCAATGTTAGGCACATAGTAAGTTTTCAATAAACACTAATTGGCTTGTTTAACTGCCATGCAAATAGATGCAATTCACAAAATTTTAGATGCTGGGCTACTTGGTTTAGCAGATTTCAACTTTCTGAATAATCACATGAGTTTTGGTGATATGGTTTATTATTTTGTTATGAAATGTTTGTCTTATTTTGTCTTTTTTGTTTCCATTAATTCTCTGAGGAAACAAACTTCTTTTTGTGCAATATTATTAAAAGCGAGATTGTTGTGAGGTCAGGAGAAATACATGTAAATGTTTACAGCATAGTAAGTGACATACAATAAATAGTCAATGTATTATCACCATTGCTATTTTGCCACTCTATAATTTTTCAAGGCATGTAACAATGGGAAATTGCTAGCAGAATACTTACAGTAGAAAAGCAATTTATAAGAGAGATTCACTTAGCTCAGTCCTATGCATTCAGTAGGTATTTAATAAGTAATAAGTAAACTCTATTAAAAGATAACATACATACCAAAAAATGCAAGTATTTGCACAGTCCAAAGGAATGGTTACACAGTGAACACACATGTGGAATCAGCAAATCAGATCAGGCAACAGAAGATTATCAGCCCCACAAAATCGCCTCTAATGCACAATTCAAGTCTATGTCCATCACCCCTATTGAGTATAACCATTTATCCTGACTTCTAAAGCATTAATTAGTTTTGCCTGTTTTGAACTTCACATGAATGGAATCGTATAATATGTATTCTTTCATGGCTGGATTCTTTCACTCAGCTTAGTGAAATCAATGCATACAATTGCATGTAGCTGGTTGGGTTTTTTTTGCAGGAATATTTTATTTTATCATTTGTAGTACTGTATATTATTCCACTGTACAAATATATCACAATTTATTTATCCATTCTGTAGTATATGTGTATGTGTGTTATTATAAATAGTACTATTTTAGGTAGTATTAAGCATGCCTTTGGGTGACGTTATGTACACATTCCCATGGAGTATAAACATAGGAGGAGAACTACTGAATTATTATATCCATATTTACTAGATAATATACTTTAGTAGGTTTAGTTTTACAAGAAGTTGCCAAACATGTTTTCAAATTGCCAATTTACACTTTCCCCAGCAGTGAATAAGAGCTAGAATATTTCCACATTGTCACCAATCCTTAATGTTATCTGTCCTTTAAATTTTTTAGCCATTCTGAAGCATGCGTAATGATACCTCAAAGTAATTTGTATTTCCATGATGACTAATAAAATTGGTAACTTCTCAGGTCTACTGGTCATTGGGTAATCCTCTTTTGTGAAGTGCTAAGTCAAATATTTTGCTCAGTTTTCAACTGGGTTCTTTTCCCTTTCTTAAAGATTTACAGATATTCTCTGTGTGTAATATAATCACTAATACACTTAAAGTATCATCTACCAACCTGCTTTTGTTTTCTATTTGACCTAGCTCTTCTATGTTTATTTTTCTCTTCTCTTGTCCTCTTTTAGATTAATATTTTTTATTTATCCCACCATATTAATTTGTTTGTTACGTATTTTTATCCTTTTTGTGATGTCAGAGATTGTAATATATATTCTTGACCTAGGATAGACCACTTCAAATTATTAGTGTTATCCCTTCCCTAATAAAGCTAGAATTCTGGAATACTTTAACTTCATTTATATCCCTCTTGCCTTTTGCATTTTTATGTTTACCTCTGGGACACTTTTCCTCTGGTCGAAGAACTTCCTTTAGTATTTGTTTTAGTGAAGGTTCATTTTGTTGATGACAAAACTTTCAGCTTCTGTTTTACTGAGAACAAAATTTTTACTAATAAACAGAGGCCTTTATAAACTTCATTTTTACTGTTCATGGATAGTATAGTCTATTTTATTTTATCTTATTTTTGCTATTGATAATGTGACACATTTTTTCTTTAAGCACTTTCCATTTTCTACTAGCTTCCATAGTTTGTGTTCAGAGTCAAATGTAACTTTTTTATTTACATGTAATGTCTTTTTTTCTCTGAACACTTTTAAAAGTTTTCTCCATGTTTTTGGTATTTAACAGTCTAAATACAATATACCTAAGTCTTGTTTCCTTTATGTTATTTTGTTTGGAGTTCACTTAGCTTCTTGAATTTTTGAGTCTTTATGCTTCATCAGTTTTGGAAAATTCTCTACCATTAGCTCTTCATACACAGCTTCTGCCTCATTCTCCTTTCCTTTTTTAAGGGACAGTTACATGTATGCTGGAGCTTTGGAAATTTTCCTACATGTCTCTTATGCTCTTTTCTATATTTTCAATCATTTTTCTCTCCATGCATCAATTTGGATATTTTCTATTAAGCAGTCTTCCAGTTTACAAGTTCTGTCTCCTGCTGTGTTGAATATGTGAATAAATGCAGCTATTGAGTTAATTTCAGCTTTGTGATTGCAGCAGATTTAGAATGTCCATTTATTTTATTTTATAGATCCTAAATTATCCAGTAAAATTCTCCATCCTTTCATCTATATATCCTTATCTTTCATCTTGTCCTTGAAACTATTAATCTTTGCTAACTTGAAAGTTCATGTCTGCTAACTCTTATATATGGATTACCTTTGGGTCTGTTTCTTATATTTTTATATTCTGATTATTGTCTTGAGTTTCAGTTTCATGGCCCTGTCTTTTGGTAGGCCTAAAATTTTTAGATTTAACACCATTAATTTGCATATAAACAGTGCAGAGGCTAAGGATGAGCTCACCCTCCAGTGTTGCTTAACACTTTCCTTAGCCAGGCAGCATGGAAGCTTATCAACTTGATCCATTTAGGGAGTGAGCTGAGTTCAGTCTAATTTTGGTTCACTTCTTTACATGGCAAAGCTCACCAGGGCTCTCAGTGAAAGCCTGGTATGTTACCTGAGCCTCTTTCTCTGGAAACACATGAAGTCTTTATCTCTTTACCATAAATTTTAAGAAGAGTCTGCTCTGCTTTTCTATTTATGCTTAGCTGTTTATCTTTCCACACCCAAAATTTCAGAATTCAGCATATGTCTTAAGGAGAAAACTGACCATGAATCTGAGGTCTCACAAGTTTCCAATTTTGTTAATGCACTTCTGCAAAACTGCCAAATGCTCTGTTGACTTCTAAATCTGGCAGCAGCTACTCCCTGCCTGTGCAGAGTCCAAGAACTCAGCTTCTTGCTCATATCCAGACTTTGGAAATATAACCAGAGTAAAATAAACTGCAAAACATCCACTAGTCTATGGCTCTCCCCTCTCCATATTCTTAGCCCCACTACCTCTCATTGTTTTAACAACTCTCTAATGCTGTTAAATATACGATCTTTTAACTAATCCATCTTTTCTAGTTGTTCTCAGTAGGAGATTTGGTATGACAACAACTATTTCATCTTATTTTCATTATTACAGTCCATATAATAATGTTTTTGATTCAATTAAAAGATCTAGTTATTAAAATATACTATTTAATTTGAAAATTTGGCAGATAACACCAGCCTATATGAAAACAAATTGTTGATGTGAAATGTACAGTGATAGCAAAACTATCTTAAATTCAAAAGCAATGTTTCAAAATTGAAGGAATATTAAGCATAAACTTAATAAAATCAGTATCTCAAATTTTTTAATCCTTTTTTATCACTCACTTATACAAAGCAGCAAGAGAATTTGTAGAGGTAAGTGATTATTTTGTGGGAAGACTTTCTCATATTTTGAATGTATGTTAGCCACTCTAGGTATTAACAAAGCTGTAGGATCTGGTAACATACCAGGCTGTAGGATCTGCTGTAGGACTCGGCATTTCAGAGAAATAATTGAATGGAATTACAGGTGTTTTTCAGAATAGTTTATGTAATCAGAAGTCTAGATATAAGACTAAATGAATTTATCATTATTTAAAAACATATTAGCCATGGTGCAACATAATTCAAGTGGATGTGGAGTTTTGGTTCCTAATTTTTTCCAATATATATATAAGGCCTTGCCTCAATTTTATGTTATGATTTTAGTTAAACTAAGTTTGAATGGGTTACATACAAACTCAATAGCAAAAATTTTGAGGTCTACATCATGTGGCAAAAAAACCCTGCTGAATGACATGATAGTGGTATCTGGCCACTGGCTAGACTTTATTAGAAAACCATGTCAGGCTGGCTAAATAAAGAAGCAAAATGTTGTATGTTTATTTATTCTAAAAATCTTAGGCAGACTATGAAGTCTTTAAGTTTGACACTCAAGATTTGGTAAATAACTCAAATATTACTGTTGAAGCCAATTGATCCTCTCCTAGATCTAAAGTTTAATTGTTGATCAGCTTTTTGTTGGATTCTGTGATCCAATAAACTCTTCTTTTCACATAATTAAATTTGCTTTGATTTTTTTCTGTCACTTATAAAAAAAAAACAAATTCAGAGGTCACACAGGAAAAATCAAGGTCAAATAATCAAGGAGTAGCGAGACTATATACCAGAACCTAAGGACTAATCATCAATAATCAGAAAAAAGCTGCTGAAATTACTTCTCGAATTAGAAAGGACTTGGACAACAGGTAGCTAACTTGAGTTTGTGATTAAAAGAGGGATATGGATTCAGGGACTGCTGTTCACTCTACCCTTCATTTCTTCCAAGGGCATTTTCCCTTCCAGAACTGAGGATGCCTCTGATCTTGACAAAAATTTATTCAGAGGGCATTGCCTAGTTATTAACTCAGTTTTGGGGTAGCATTTGCTGCATCTGGTGATCTTCCTAACCTCAGCCAGCTTGATTGCTAGCAGAGAAGTCTAGCGAGATGAGGGAAAGGAAAAGAGATAGATGTGGTGAGAATCAGTACTTTTCTGGAAACATTTTGGCACTCTTAAACACCATCAAATCACTGGTTCTACCATTTTCATTTTTTCTTTCAAAATACTAAAGTATTTTGTGACTGTTACAGAGCTAAAAGATGCAAAGCAAGAAACACAAAGATATTAAAGAAACATTTTTATGAGTTAAGATTGTTTTAACTCAAACTTAAAAAAATAAAAAAGTAAGAATTTTTAAAGTTAATTTAACTTTAATGTCCTTAATTGGGTTTTTCTGGAATTGGCAGTAAGATATAGGCTTGGAAGTCTCACTTCAAAATGGGCCTTTAAAAACTATTTTCAAAAATATCATCACCAAATTCTTGAATGTTCTTACTGCATTAAGGTATTTATCAACCCATCATTTTTTTCTTTCACTACAGCCTCTCCAAGAACACACAGAATATTCAAGGAGGAGATATTTTACAGTGTAAGGAGCACTGTGTTCTACTTTGACCTGACAGGGATTAGAACTGTGACCTTGAACAAGTCATTTAATCTCTCTGAGTCTTAATATCCTTTTCTAAATAACCCAGAATTTGATAAGTGTTCCGAAGTGTTATTTTAAAGATTATTTGAGTTAACAAGTCTAAAGTGTTAATGTAAGACTACACATAATACATGTTCAATTATATATGCCCCCTTCTCCTTTTCAAAGACACAGAGATATCTTTGTAGCACAACAGACATATATGAAAAGCCACATAGAAATGTGTTTTATTACTCTTTAGATATAAAATTCAAACATTTAAAAATTTTTTTCATATGATCTAGAAATATAACCACTATGAAGATTAGAAGAAGAAATTTAGGAAATAAGAAAAGGCAGTATATTAATGAACTGTGTTTGCTTGAATGGTAGAAGAAAAATACCCGACAAGTTCCTAAAGCTTTTAAGATGGAAGAAACTCAGTTGAAGTAAAGAATAGGTGGGTTTTAACCACAAGAAGTAAGACTTAAAGTTTCAGAATGGTCAGTTTGGGACCTAAGTAACAAGCAAGCAGGTCCGTGGTGCTAATAACAAGGTTCTTAGACTCTCCTTGTGGTAAGCTGGGGAACTGGTGAGGATTTATGATAGAAACTGCTTAACTGAGCATAGTAAGAGTATACTAGGCTTACAGAATAAATAATATATTAAATATTTTAATATTTTAAATAAGCCTGGGGAAATTTCAATAAGAACAGTGGACCAGGACAGAAATAGACTCATAGACAGAGAATACAGACTTGTGGTTGCCAGGGGGGCGGAGGGTGGGAAGGGATAGACTGGGATTTCAAAACTGTAGAATAGATAAACAAGATTATACTGTATAGCACAGGGAAATATACACAAAACGTCATGGTAGCTCACAGAGAAAAAAATGTGACAATGAATATATATATATGTCCATGTATGACTGAAAAATTGTGCTGAACAATGGAATTTGACACAACATCGTAAAATGATTATAAATCAATAAAAAAATGTAAAAAAAAAAAAAAAAAGAACAGTGGACTGTATCAATGTCAATCTCCTGGGGGTGACATTTTATTAGAATTTGCAAGATGTTAAAAATGGGGGAAACTGGGTAAAGGGTACACAGGGTATCTCTGCACTATTTCTTATAATTGCATACAGACCTATAATTATTTCCAAATAAAATGTTCAATGAAAAAATATAGGCTCCTGATTGAACTATAAGGTGTCTATCATTAGCACAATAATAAATATTAGTGGAATTAATAAATAAATGAATTATTGACATTGCCAGGTTATTCTGTGTTATGCTTTAAGGTGACTCCATAAAAATTATTCCTTTTCATCATCCCATTAGCATCATTCCAAGGCTATTGGAATAGCTCTCAGATTGATTTTATTGCTTGCAATGTCCACTTTGCACATGACTACCTGATTTTTTTCTAAAACACAATTTTGATGACTCCTCCTTATCACTAAAAGCACCAATTATTCCTCATTGTCTACAGAATAAAATTAAATAACTTTAACCTAGCATTCAGAGCTCCTATCTTTCTGGGTCCCTGCTCCAATATTCCTTATGAATTTTCTACTCCAGACATGTATACCAACTTTCTGTTGCCAGTATATGCCTTGAGCTCACTTTCTTCTGTAAGCTTTCTATTCAGATACACCCAGACTCATTCCTTATGTTGGCTCTTATTTGCTAAGTGATCTCAGGGAAGGCCCTTGTTCTCCCAGTCTTAGTTCATTCATCTGAAAAGTGGGTATAATTACAATTACTTCCAGAACTTCATGAGGAACGAGAAAATATATTCCAAATTCTTAATATAATGCTTATTATATATGATTTTGGTAAACAGTCATTTTCTTACCACTTACCGCCTTATAATTAATCTTATCAGTGCCATTTTCTGCCCACTATGGTCCTTCTCTCAGTGTCCTTTATGCCTACCAGGCTCCACTAACTTCTCTAAATCATTTTCATCTTTGCTAATCATTTATTTAGGAAAAAATCCTGTTGCTAAAAAAGGAAATGATTTTCCTTACAGCATTTCAACACCATCTTCTTCTGCAGTAAAACTTCGTACAGCTCAACCTCACACCCACATAATGTCAATCGCCAGCGCCAATGCTGGATTGGAATCTGATGGGAACAGGAACCACATATTGGTGTGTTTCTTCAAGCAGGTTGTGGTTGAGTGAACAGCACTGAACAAACATTAAGAGGGCCCCTCAGATTTTCAGTTTTATCATGTGGCCTGCTTTAGAGCTATTTCAAGAGATAATGAGATATGACCTGCATAAATCCAAAGAACAGCTCAGACATAAATGGTACCTACAATGAATGAAAGAACTGAGATCTCCTGACGGAGGAGCTATAAATCTAGAGAAGTAAAATAACATTTCATTGTCCTCCTACTCAAACAGGACTAAAAGGCAGATAGTCCTCCCCTCTGTTCTCCTGTCCTTGGTGAGATGGAAGAAGGATGTCACTGCTGTGAACCCTTTTTCAACCTAGACATCCTGCTACTTTTCTGGACATTGGGAGTCAAGGAGTATGAGGTATACAGAGGAACAAAGATGACTTCAGAGGTTTATGTTATTAAAATTAAAAAAAAAACAAAGCCATGAAAGATGTCCTAGCCCAGGGACAGAGATGGACTGTGCTTCTGGGAGGAGCATTTTGCAAGAAAAAGGCTCTGACCAGGGTTGAGAGACCTGGGTTCCACCACAGGCTTTTCCGTTACTGACTCCATGGTTGTAGGTGTTTTACTTCTCCTCTTTGGGTCTCAGTTTCTTCACATGTAGAGTCAGGGAACTGGACTAGATCACTTTAAGGCCTTTCAATAATGACATTATCTGCCCCAAATGTTTGGCCCTTGATTATACCTGTATTATCTGAAAAGTCAATTCCATTTCATGTGAGAGAAAAATAAGAAATTATTCATAATCTTAGTTACAACTTTCTTGGTTGAAAACCGAACTGAAGAGAAAAAGAATAAAGCTAAAAAGAGATGCTTAATAAAGATGGGTTACCTGTGGAGCAGAACAAAAAGGAATAAAATCTGTTAGAAGGGTTAGACTTTAGGAATATGTGCTCTGCTTTCAAAGAGTTGGAGGACTTCTCCGAAAGCAGTATAAGACAGAGAACCCTATTTGCTGGCTTGGAGGAAAAGACTGGCTTTCTTCCCGAAACATTAGAATGTGAGTGCGGTGAGAAATCACCATGAGCCTGGGGAGCTGCAGGAAGCAAAGCTAAACAGTGATCAAAGAGGCACTAGGTGATTTTTCCTCCCTGTGATGTCCAGAAAGAAGTTGACTCTATAGATTGCTCATTTACTTGTTCACATTTTGAGACTGTGTTTTTTCCATCAAGGCGTTTGGGAAAAGGAAATAAGTCATGATGTTTGATTCCTTTATGATCTTCAGCGCAGCATTCGCTCGAAAGTAACAAACTCCCTATCCTTTCAAAGAACTTAATTTTGTTGTCAGTTTTTCCTTCGAAACCTCTTAGTGAGAACTGTGGGGAAAAGATTATCCAAAGGAACAGTGGATGGCAGTGTTGGTTTGCAGCTCTAAAGCAGAAAGCAAGGAAAAGTACTATTTTTTAAAGAAGAAAAGTAGCATATTCTCAGTCTTCTGAAAGAGCCTCACATGGGCGTGGATCTAAAACCATGAAAAGTTCATGTTCGCAGTTTCAAAACTTGTTAAAGCAACTATATCAGGTGATTTGAGAGCACTGCATTACAAAATTTGGAGAGGGAAAATAATGACCCAGAAAAAAATGATGGCCTCTTTTAATGCAAAGTTTGACATAAACATCTTCACAGTATCTAGATTGTAGTGGACAAACTGAACTAGCCGGTCGATAGACTATGACCAAGAAACACAAGAGACATTTAAACTACACTAGCAATTCTATGTCTTTTGTGGGAGGTAGGAGAATTTAGATTAAAAGAAAGAGGGGCCAGGACGGAAAGGGGAGTGGGATGGAGTCCAAACAGGCAACTTGTTATGAATATACGTGTTTCAGCATTTAAATAGCACCTGTCCCTTAGGAATGCACGTTATTATTCTTCCCTAATTCTTCTCCTTTTTGAGTATCTCACATCTACCTTTGAACACTAATTTCTTCACGCATGCATTCCTTCATCCATTAATAAATATCTCTGAGCATGTCTGAAATGCGAGGTACAGGTGCCCCAGGAAGGGAAACAGGCATGTAAATAGAAAACTCCCGTGCAGTATGGTAAGTGATAGCTAATGGTTTATGGAATTGACTCAGATTGGTGGGGCGAAGACATGATACAGTTTTTTCTTCTCAAACCACAAACCATTGCCCTTTTTCACTATGTCAAATCGTCCTATCCTGTGGATATGTACTAAATCACATCTTGGGCAGATTTTGAACTCTCCTGAACACTTCCAGTTATTAAAGTCGTCATTTTTCATTTTCTGCTCTTATCCTCTTTGAAACTCCTTTTCCTACTACATTTAAATACTCATTTACCTGCTGCAGCCAAGGTTTGTGGCTTCAAGGATCTGAAGAAGAAAAGAGCAGATTTCCCTTTCTAATTCTTCTCCTTGACCTTGTTGCAGGGGCTGGGGATTTTTGTGATCTGCTCTGGGACACATGCTCCACCCTGTGACAAATCTTCCACATTTCCACCCTCCATTTTCCAGGCCTAATTCTATAGGCATCTGTCTGGGCTGCTTATCTCTGTTCCTCTGGCTGTTCCAGATCTCTGTGTGCAGACATAAACAGCTCCAGCTCAACTCTTCCAAATCTTCCAGCTCCTGCCCCCAGAAAACCCACACAGCCTCTTCTTGAGTCCTTTGACCCAGCTCTGTGATGCCCATTGACCTGTGGGAACTCACACACCTTTGTGTACAACAGAGGCCACTCTGCCTCTGTGCTGCTCTGTGCTGTCATCTTTTCTCTCTAATCACTTTTGTCCTGCCCAGGTGGATGCAGGGCAAATGAACAAGTCAGCTGCCCGGCTAAATGACCAGCTGAGAAATGAGATGCCAATCTCCCTTCTTGCAAGCATCCTCAATCTTTTGGAACTCCTCTCACATAGCTTTATATTATAAAGACTACATCTCCAGAAGTGGTGGTACATGGAATAAGGAAGTATAAGGTGAGGCTGTGGCAATGAGGATGGTTACCTACTGGATGAAAAAAAGGTGAGTCTGAGGATACTGCCAATGTTTCTAGCAATGGAGACTTCATGGAAAGTGACATCATTCTCTAAGAGAGAAAAGGGGGTACAGGAACATTTTGGGATGGGAAAGTAGTACATCTAGTTCTGGACATAAGATGATGGATATCCAGACAGAAATGGACTAAATGAAATGTTAATTAGAACTAAAATATAAATTAAAAATTACAGCCTAAGTTGGAAGAGATTCCAAATCTGAAGGGAAGATCTAGGCTTTGATGAATATACACTGAAGAAAACACAAAAAGAATAGGGCAGGCAAAATACTGATTCCTGAAGGGTTTTCTCAGGATGTCCATGGACTAAATGGAACATTATGAGAACTGGTCAACAAGATCAAATTCAAAAAGTAAAGCATTCCAAACAAAGAAAGATCAGTAAACAGAAGAATTTTTTAAAAAGTACTTTCAATTTAGCAGTCCAAAATAACATGAGAAAAAGAGGGGTCAAAACAAAAGAAATAAGAGAAGACAGCATTCCTTCCAAAACAGCTTATATTTACACTTCTTTCAGGAGTCCATTTAAAAACACAACGAACACAAGAACCATCAACAAAAAACAGTAAAGCTATTGTAAAAATAGCTTCAAATAACCATGAGTGATAAAATACTTGGGAAAACTTACAACTCACTGGCTGTTTAAAAAAAAAAATGGGGATTTGAAGGTATTTTACAAATCTCATTCAATGTCTTCATTGGATAGATGCGGAACCCAAACCCCAGGCTAGGGACATGAATTGTTTAACTAGTGAGGAAAAGAGGGTCAGCAGAATCCAAATCTCCTGGGTCCAGGGCCAGCTCTTTTCCACTAGTCATCAGCGTCACCCTTACTAACCAATTAGAAGTGTCACCAAAGGCCACTCTTACAAACCCATGAGGTATCTTTGAGATGAACCAGTGCAATGGCTCCCTTTTTTTTAAGACAAATTTTTTAAGAGTAATTTTAGATTTACAACAAAATTGAGAGAGAAGTACAGAGACAGCCCATGCTCACACACAAGCACAGCCTCTGCCATAATCAACATTCACTCACCAGAATGGTATATTTTTACCAAGGATCAACCAAGGTGAATATTGGCACATTATAATCACCCCAAATCTATAGTTTACCTTAGGGTTCACTCTTGACATACATTCTATGGGTTTGGACAAATATACAATGACACATATCTATCATTATAAATGTATTTTCATGGCCCTAAAAATTCTCTGTGCTCCACCCATTCATCTCTCCCCACTCCCAGCTCTGGCAACCGCTGATCTTTTTACTGTCTCCATAGCTTGCCTTTTCCAAAAAATCATATTGTTGGACTCACACAGTATGTAGCCTTTTTATATTGGCTTCTTTCACTTAGTAACATGCATTTAAGGTTCCCAGTGGCTTCCTTTTTAAAGAAAGAGTGAAGAAATCCAGGGAGTCTTCCCAATCATGCCCACCCTGGATTCCCCATGACGTTAGAAATTCCTAAACAATGTTACCAACCTACTTTCTTGATTACATGGAAAACTTCACTGAAGTTTGTATCCTTTAGGAAGTACACACCAACATTTTTGAAAGATATGTTTGTACGTTATTATGACTAGTTTCTATTCCTACTGTTCACTAAATATTATATTTCTGAGCAAAATGGAGAGTTTTAGTAAAACCTAAACCACCAGCAGAAGCAGTCATGATGTTCTTTGTGTATATTCACATCATTTAATATAGGAAAGAGCTTTCTATAATTCTTGATGAGATTGTGACATGGAAAGAAAAAATAGTAGCCATGGCCCAAGATTCTTATGATTACCACTGATTCTGTCAATAATTTGCTGTATTTAAATATCAAGTTAAAGAGCAAACTATTTAAGAATGCTTCAAGTGCCAGGTTCCCATGATTTTTGTATGTCTGTTTGGTAATTCAATTCTACAACGTAAATAGCTGGCAGCGGCAGTGCTGTCTGCTAAATATCTCATTACAAAATGCTAGAAAACTAGAGAATTACTGACAATTAAGGGTTGGTACACACAAGTGGCCAAAATTACAGTTTACAAAAGAATGATAATTGCTCAAGAAGATAGAATTGATGCATATAATTGGATTTGGTCATTTAACTTTTTTTATGTGTTTGCATTACCTCAAATGGATGAATGCAGTTGCTTTATGAATTAACAGGCATTGTTTGGTACCCCTGCTTTCCTTTCCACACTGTTACCCCTAACCTTCAGCCTCAACTACACTCAGGGTTTTTACTTTCTATTTTGACTTCTCTATCAATGCTTTCTTTTCTTTTTTTGCACTCTATGATAGCATTGGCAATATAGACAGCAAATAACCAAATGCAAGAGAGCTATAAATCTTTACATTAATATACATATAATGGAACAATACTTGATTGTATTCAACTACTGACCAGTGGCAGAACCAAATTTCAAAGTATGGTGTGAAGACCACTGGTTGCATTACGTTTGTAATGTCGCGATGTTTATTTCTTTATGAGTATCATCAGTTAACTGCTGCTTCATTTGTTCCCATCAAGATGATAACTGTTCTTGACATTCATTCTGGTAAGCAGACCCATGGTTTTAAAAAAGAAGCATAAATGGCTGCCCATGTGGCAAATTTAAGGAGTGTCACAGACAGCATAGTGCAGGGGTGTAACAAAACAAAAATTGTTGGAGAAGGCACAGGTTATCAAGACAAGATAATGACTGATCTTTTAAAAAAAGTGTTGATCCTCGTAATTTTTATCTTGCTATCTTTTTCTACCAAGATGACTAAGTTACAATGTTAGCACTGTCAGGGAATCAAAGAATATTTACTCATTCTGGCCAATTTGCATAACTGGTTGCATATACCTGATCAGTTCTATCACATTTCTTGACTATTATAAAATATTTCCCTGTTATACCTAGATGATTTGGAAAATGTGGAAAACAATGAAAATTTGGATGAATTAGGTGAGTTGATTCCACTCCCAAGAATCTTTGAATTATCAGTGCAGACAGCATCATGTTTAAAAATGTCTTCTGCACACCTTAAGTCTTGAAGCCTTTTTTCCTGCAAGATCTTGTTAATATTTGAACTTTCCTAGAATGAATATAACTTAATCACTTAAAAGCCAACTCCAAAGGTAGGTGTAGAAAAGGAGCTGCTGAGAAAGAGGAAAGAAAGCTGAAAGATTCCAAGGGTTGGAGATTGTTGATTTGGGGTTTAGGATAGTGTAAGTGGACCATAGGGACTCTTACTTCTGCAAACACTCATTTCAATGTTCTAAGCCCTTGCTCCTAAATGAAAGGCATATCCTCCTCCAAAGTGCTGTTTAAGATTCTGTCCTCATGGTTTCTCATCACAAACTTTACCTGTTTTCAATCACTCCATTTACTTCAGCACAGCCACCATTCTTCTTGCCTAGAAGAAAAAGAAAATCAACTTTTACGTCAAGTACCAGTTTACCATTACATCCCAAGTTTCTGTTAATAGAAAATAATGACCATTTAAGTCAGTTATTAATTTTATTTTAAGACTCTGTATCCAAAGATGGTATTCATGATTTCATTTTCTAAGTATATTTTTGTGGGCTTACTTTTATAATTTAAATATAGTTGAAATAGTTATTAAGATTGTGAAAAATAGCTCAAAGGAGCAAAGATAAACAATATGTGATTCTCATTCTATTTGGCAACCCTGGCATAACTGAGACAAGTTACACGGGTAGAAGGAATAAAGGTCACTTGAGATTTACCCTGAAAAATTCAAAGTAGGTGGATAATCAAAAGGAAGAGATGCAAGTTAGTGCTGAAATTTTTCAGTATATGATTTTCATGAGCATCATAATTTGGGGCTACATTATTAAAGACTCGGTGTTTACAAGCTAGAAAAACCCCTTTCTTCATAACATTTATAAGAGCATAGTTAACACACTATCATGGCACAGGTTTACCCAAGGTAGTTAAAAATGAGAAAGATAAATACCTTTGATTAGAAAAATTGAACCATAATGAAAACACAAAGAATTAAATGTAGCTTGAACTGGTGGAAACTGAGGGAGGGTATAACTAGTCAACCAATTTTTGAAAGGAACACAAAAGAAATGGGGCAATTGCATGAAATCAAGCAAAGGAATACTCAAGCTGTGTATTAAGAG
The DNA here is from genome assembly GCF_048773025.1 of Camelus bactrianus. Classification (NCBI taxonomy): domain Eukaryota; kingdom Metazoa; phylum Chordata; class Mammalia; order Artiodactyla; family Camelidae; genus Camelus; species Camelus bactrianus. The sequence continues at coordinate 68,799,114 of NC_133544.1, forward strand.
GTATTTTCTAACACTGATGTTTGTTGGACTTTGGAAAAATGACTCTTTCAAAGGAAATGGTGGAAAACCTTTTTCTACCTCATTTAAACTGGACTGGATCAAGCTTTTTCTCTGGGGATATAAGTCTATTTGGATAGACTGTCAGTAGATGATTCTCATAAATTGTTTTTACTTCTTATTTCTTTGAACCAAAAATTCTAGGGCATCTGGTCACTGATTCTAAAAATACATTTTCCCCTCCAATATATTCAACATGTTAACTTTTATCTCTTTCTCCCATCTCTAGGATATATCTTTGAAAGAAATATAAAGGAAATATAAAGCATCATTTCATTATTTTGCCAGAGTAAAATGAACCAAATAAATTAAAGTATTTGAAAGTGGCTCATTTTTAGTTTGGAATATACTTGGAATGGACATTTACATCCATTAAATAAAAACTAGCATTTGACTATTGTTAGGAAGATGTTTACCATGAATTTTATAGTTTTAAAGTCATGTAGAATTCAGTTCTAGTTACAAAATCATCTATTAAACCACTCAGAACGACCTCCATCCCAATGTTGTTATTACATAAAATCTGTGGTGAAACCTAAAATTTTATTTCACATACTTAATAAAAGTATATTATTTATACAATTATATTTATAACTAATAAAAGCACAATATATAAAATACACCTATATTCTCTATAGGTATTGTATATTATTTTTATAATAGTGATAATAATTTTGAGATTCAATAAGCTAAGATGCTATCAGTGTACTAGTTACAACAAACTAAGCTATTTCCTTGGGCTTCATAAAATTACATAGCTTATCTACATTAACAATAAGAAATTTTCAGAGAGACAACAGGGAAATTTTGTTTCTTTCGGATTGGATTACAAATTCTGTATGTTGAAATAAAAATAGCAAGCAGTATTCCCACCTTTTCCCTTTAACCTAAATTCCAGTGCTAGGCTGTGTGAGAAAAGGGGATTTCTCAAAAATGAGAAAAATGAAAAATTCCAAGGTAAAATGAGTAATTTTGACAGGGTCAGCATCACTAAAAATGACTTAGGACCTCAAATAAAGGATCACGTCTTCTAACCAAGTGATAACTGACTGATGTTTAACATCTATCTGGGTTGCTGGTAGGAAAATTGGTTGGGAAGCCAATGACCATGTCTTCTTGTTGACCAGCCTGAACCAAGAACATGTGATCATTCGAGGCAAAGAGCAGGCTTGCCGACTTAAAGTGTTTTTTTATAGAGCCAAGCACAATGACGCTATTTGCCTACTTTTTAAAATGAAATGCTCAGTAAGCTAGGGGGCTTCTAATCTGTTTACCAGCTGTACTGATGAGCTGGATTTATTTAAATGTTATCACCAACCTGACCTATGTTACAATGACAGATAATGTTTTAATGAGCAAAAATATCATCTTTCTCAGGCTTTTCTTTTCTATGAAAAGAGAAATTTATGTTCAAAGATTCCACTTTTCCCTACTCTTTAAATGTAAATATGTCAGAGATATATTAAAATGGCATTTGATATAGACTACTATTTTTAAAACAAAGTTGTCATTTGACTCCTGGTGAATTGCTCGTAAATTCAGGACTGAATAAAGAGATCAGATTACATTAAATGCATTTTGGTATCTATAACTTTCTGCAGTGAATTAAAACTGGCTGATCATGTCTCCAGAGCATTTCATTTTCCGTTGATTCATGTACTGTAATATAACCTTCAAAATTCCCTTATGCCAACAAACTCACTCAGATATGCTGAGTGTAAGAGGAGATTAAAGTGGCTATAAGATTGAAAACTGCATGAAGGCATCAGATAATGCAGTAGAGGTATAATGAAAGTGTAAACAAAGCTGGTAAATGTAGAAATTACTGTTCATATAATCCACTGTTGAATTCAATGGAGAGTTTAGCTCCCTGCCAAATATATATTAATACCAAACAAATTGGCAAGATCAATACACCAAGCCTGTTTCATTCTTATTAAAGTATTTTCCTCTCTGAGACTAAGCATTAAGTAAGGCATGTCATTCTCCTCTGTAAAATGTAATATTTCCCCAATAGGAATTTAGCATTCAGTTATACTCAGATTCCCAGCTCTGAGAAACTCACATCAGATGATTTTTCTCCACTCTTTAAAATTGAAGTTACTTACAGAAATAACCTTTTATATTTTCCTGAGCAGAAGCCTTTTGTTTCTGCACTGCGAAAGCCAATCCATCCTTTAAAGGTTCTTTTTTAAAAAAAAAAGAGCATTATTACTGAGCTAGGAGCCTCTATTGTTTCAGTAGTAGCTAGAGCTATGGATGAATGCTTTCAACAGAAGTTAAAAGAGATAATGAGTCTTTAATGATACAAAATCAGAGCCTTGTGTGCCTAGTGAAGCCTGACACAGGCTCCAGCTTGCAGCTAGCGAGGAAACTCATCCGCTATCTGTTTTATAGGCCAAAAATACTCCAAAGTGCCTCCTTGGAAAATGGTATATCCTTTAAGATAGGATCAGTGGTGTTCGTCTGTTAGATTAAACTGTTCTGAGATGCAAACCAAAACAGGACGATAAGCCTATCGTCTATTCCTCTCCATACCTCTCTCCAAAAATTTAAGGCGAACACATCTCCACCTTCAAAGAAGCAGCTTCTATTTTATTCCAGACTTTTTTGAGTGCAATTTCCTTTTATTTCTCTTCCCCTCCACCAAAACTACCTACAAGAAACTCCAGAGTCACCTGCTTGCCGACCAGATAGTAGATTACTTGGCTCAACCGAGAGGGCCTTTTGTCCACCAAGTACTATTAGAAAACTGGTTTGCATCTCAGCTGTGTAAATGTGTGAAGTCCTAGCCAGAAACTTCTGGGGAGCAGTGGGAAAAAAAAACCTCCTGCTCCATGAACACAAGCCAGGCTTCTTGATGTTAAATCAGATTTGCTTCTGAAAGGATTGGCATGTCTGATATGATTAGGAAGCTTCAGTTGTGCTGATTAGAAATTAAAATTAAGAAAAACAGATTGATCTGGAAAATAAGAAACATAAGGGCACATTGCTGCACTCTACTCTTTGCAATGATGCTTTAAAAGTGATGAATATGAGAATTATTTATTGTAGGAAATCCTAACTAGGTTATTGTATAAAGATTTGCATGCTATCATCATTGTATTGAAGTGCCAAAATCAGTTATAGAATCGAAGAAAGGGAAACATCAACATAACTTGACTTGGTATATATTTAGCATGCCTTTTTCTTTCACTTTCAAAAAATGTTCATGGGTGTGAGTGAATCTGGGAGCTGAGGGAAGGTGGGATTAAGAAGGCAAATATCCCATAATTTAGTGAAAGGAACTAAATTATTCTGCAGGGATTTATTTTTTAGGAAAGAAAATTTTTTTTATTTTTTCCTCCTTTTTCATTCATTTCTCCCCATCTTCCCATTTCTAGACATTCAGCTTATCTCTTCTAGACATTCAGCTTGTCTCTTCTAGACACACTGGTGCATGCGAGAAATGATCATTACATTTAAAATAGAGAAAGGGGATGTGAGGCATATTTAGAAGAGTTAAAATGTATGAAGAGAGGGGAAAAAAAGACATTTATCTTTTTACTCCAAATTACTATTCCAAGCCATGTTATTATCAAGACACAAAGAAGCAATATAATTGTTGATAACGTGAGCATATATTTAAGAATTGATTAATTTTAACTTTATGATCGTGAGGTTTCTAATCTTTTACCTGGCATCAATACCAAATATGACTGTAAATAGGTGAGTGTACTCTTAGAACATCTCCTATTATCACCAAATAATTGGAGCTTCTTCCTCATAGAAAACTCCATTGTTATATATATATATAAACACACACACACACATATATACACATATGTATATATGTATGTATACACGCACACACATATTTTTATGTCATTTACTATTACTGTACGTTCTGGGACTACAGTCATGAGCAAAGCAGGGAAAGATGCCTGCCTCACATTCTAGTCTCTGGATGAGATGCTGAGAAGACAGCAGTGAGTGAGATAAGAGAGATCCAGACCCTCATGGCACTTGCAGTCTAATGGAGATGACAGCCCGTAAGCAAGTAAGTACATACATACAAATGTACATGCACCATACGCAAAGCAAGTAGAGAATGTGAATGTGTGAAACAAGGGAAGGGTGATAAAAACAGAAAAAGCTGATTGGAAAACCAAGATTAGATGTAAAGATAAGTTTTTGGAGATGGAAAGGTAAGACTTTCAGAATCTTTTTGAGACTTTTCTCTCAGACCTCAATCAACTTCTCAAAGAAATACCACTGAAATCTAATTCTATCTCATTATTTTTCCAGAGTAAAATGAATTAAATAAGAATATTTAATGTATAGATATGTATCTTCTTGTTTGTAAGGAGCTTTCATTTAGATAAGCAAGCAAACAATGTGTGTACATAGTAAGATAGCACTTACTCAAAGTAGAGAGTTTAAGAGAATTATCCAGCTGATTTCAGAAATAAATAAATAAATAAATAAATAAATTAATTAATTAATTAATTTGAAGGGGAAAATATAATTAAAATTTGGGAATGGAAAGATTCAGATTATTTATCAATATTAGTCACACACTTTAGACAGATTTTCAACTACTTATTTTATATTATTGATATATATGCAGTATTATATAAAATATTTTTACAAAAATTAGGAGCTTTGCCAAATGCATTGTTTCCAGTGTTCTGGTTATGTGTTCATCTATAATATTAAATGTTAAATAGTAGCTTAACTGAAAACAAACTAGTTAAAAACTATTATAATAAGATATAGTAATCCATTTTAAAGATCCCAGAAAATTCAAAGATGGGAAAGATAGTTGGGTTCATCATTTTGTCATTCTATTCAGACACTTGAATTTTCCATAACATTTATTCCTTAAAGGTTTTTTCAAGTCTAATTTTACATGACCCAAACAGTAGGGTTTCCAACATATCTCTTTCTTTAAAATTTAATTTAATTTTTTAAAATGGAGGTACTGGGGATTGAACCTAGGACTTCATGCATGCCAAGCATACACTTTACCACTGAGTTATACCCATCCTCCTTCCAACATACCTCTTGAAAAAATGGCTGTTACCAAATATATTTCACTGCTATAATTTTTTCTTAACTTATTACAATCTAAATAATGTAAACATGTAAACAATAGAGGTTTTATTAGTCCATATCATTTCCTATCATGAATCCATGTCATTTAAGAGTGAACAGAGTTATAATGAACTATTACAAATAATTGTGTATTACCCTTAATAACAGCCATAAAATTTAAACAGTTGTTAACGAAACAATGAAATACATAATAGGGCTTAATGCTCTTTGTTCAAGAATTAGACCACAACCTACAACTTACATTCAGAATTCCAAATCTGTTTCATAACCTGAATATATGGGCTCTACACAATGAAGAGAAGACAAATTGGTTTCGTTGGATCCATAGATAGGTAAAGAAGCTAATGAAAGATTAAGAGAATATGTACCTTCCATTGAAGCAAATAATTTCAAACTGAATATTTTTGCTTTGCTTTCTGATCATCAAATTTGATCATGTTCAACCATTTTACTATTTTTTAGCGGAATAGATCGTACAGTACTCCTCTTTTCCCTCCTGTTTAATTGACATTTTAAAAAGCTTAAATGTGGACTTTTACTAAGAATCTCATTCTTTCCATCTTTCAGAATCAACTGCTAAATAAGTGAAGGAATTTTTGTTCTATCATCCAGTGCTTTCATTTAGTAGTAATAATAAATTTTCAGGTAGATAAAATGAAAGTGTATGTGTGTATAATCAGAACTTTGATTATTAATCAACACCAAAAAATTTAATGAAATGTGCATTTAAAACAGAACATAAGTAATATTATTCCTTTACACTAATCTAAGTATATATATAGTTTCCTACTATATGTCAGGTATTTTGTTCTGCTCTATGAAAAAGATAAAAATGAACATTCAGCTGTTATCTTTGAAGAACCTGTAATATATTGTAGCATTGAGGAAGGAAATGGCAGTAGTAGCAGCTGTAACACCTTGGCAGCGAGAGCACTTGATTTTGAGCTCCCATTCTGAGACCTATTACCTTGCTTGTAGGCATGTCAATTTTAAAAAGTGTGACCTGGGGATCCAGGCTTGGTGCACCAGCACATGGGGTCAGAAGAATCAGCATGGATCAGAAAAACAGGGAAGCGCTGGGAGAGTGGTGGTTCCCATAACAATCAAGAGCCATGTCACTGAGGGACAGGGAAAAATGGAAATTTATCCAAAAAGTAAACATACGTTAGATTTTATGTTTTACTCCACAAATCAACATTTGCATGGGCCTGAATGGATATTTTTAAAAACATACAAAGAATATGATATAAATTCACTAAAGTTTTCCTTAAATGATTCTCCTCTTATGTCTTAATATCCATGGCCTTCATCTCTAACTACAATTATCAGCCAAAGAGTATGTGCTTCATACTTTACTGGAGAAACAACACAAGACGTGGTAATATTTCACATTCTTTAACATTTTGTTGTTTTGAATTGGTACTTCCTTAGACATCCTAGCACACATTTTATAGCTGGTCTCGGTGTAACTAAACATTCTTATTATAATGTAAATTTCTTGTGCAGACCTTCCAAAGAACATCCATACCAAAGCTGGACAAAGGCAAATTTTTGATAGACACTGGCATCCTAAAATGTCTACTATATTAACCAGGTAGCCATTTCCAATGAAACCATTTGCCCTGCCAAAGAGCACTTAATATCACCCAGTAAAGACTGTGAGGAGAAGTAAATGCCCTCACTTTCCATTTCAAGAAAGGAATTTACATGGAATAGATATAACCTCTTAGTTATCCTTGGACAACTTTTCTTCCTTGTATTTAAAATTAGCACACAATTTCTGTACTCAATCTAATCTATTTTTATTTTAGAAATACATATAAAAAGTTTCAGTTTCGTCAAGTGTTTGTGGTATAATTCATCATAACCTTAAAAAACCATTATTTGCTGTTATTCTCAATCTTTTGGCTTTTTGGAACATCTTTGTTCAGCTCCTGTCATCATATTATAATGATTCCTGATTATACCTGATGTAAAATAACAATGTTCCAATAAGTACCTATATTATTTTAGGACTCTTTTAATAACAAGGAACAGAAACTCAACCAGAGCTGGCTACAGCAAAAAGGAGGAACGTCACCAAATCAAGGGGTGGGCAGGGAAACACCACCACAGTCTGTTGCATCTGTTGCCTCTCCTTCTCTCTGTGCATCAGCTTTCAGTATTTTGTTTTTTGTTTTTTTATGAGAATACTTACTTTATTGTGATTACAGTATACAAATACAGATAAAGCCAAAGTCCATTCTGTTTCCCTTTAAAATGATTCTCCTCCCCAGAAGTATGTTTGATGTATATCTTTGCAGATCTATTTCCTATATACATGTAACATATATATAACATATGGGATTAATAATTTTTAATTTATGCATAACATGGTATTGTATATTTTCCAGCGTAATTTTTTAAAATTTAACTTTTTCAATGGAGGTACTGGGGATTGAACCCAGGACCTCGTACATGCTAAACACACGCTCTACCACTGAGATATATACCCCAACCCCCTCACTGTGATTTTTTTAAACTTAAAAATATGGCTTGAAGATATCTCCAAGTTATTCTTTTGAACTGATTCATATATATCTAATTCCTCCATTCACAGGATTTGTGTAACTTCTTCACAATTAAAAACAATTTAGACTGCCAGCAGCATTTCAGATTTCTCTTTAAAGAGTATGTGTGCATCAGTTTTAATCCCTCTAATTGAAAGAGATTAAACCGCTTCCATGAAGCCAAGCTCATGCCTGCTGACAGTTTCCATAGTCATTCTCACAGCTTGGGCAGGACCCATCTGAAAATCCCTGGGGAAGGACTCCAGCTGACGTAGTTCAAGTTCTTTGCCACCTCTCAGGGAAGCTGTTCTCAACAGGAGTCATGCATTTCCTGAAGAGGCATTTTGGAGACTTGTGAGGGTATTTTTGGTTGTCTCAATAACTGAGAGACGCTATTGGCATTTAGTAGGCAGAAGCCAGGAGTAATGGATGTTCCACAACACACAGAACAATCCCGCAATGTGAACATTCCAGTAATAGTTTGCCCTGAGTCACCTCATTCTCACTTGGCTTTTCTTATAACAGCATCAACAACAACAATGAAAAAAACTGTGTGAATTGGGGGGGTGGGAGTATGTGTGTGTCGGCGTAGCAAGTGTATATAATAATACACATACACATCATGCATATGAATATCAATACATAACACATTTATCAAGATTGTCTGCTGTTCTAATTAAACAAAATCGCTTTCTTATTCATACTGTGCAGGTTGTAAAATTGGCTGGATGCCCTGAAATGCGATTTAGAGTGTCACATAAGTTATCATGTTCTGTTCTGTCCTTATTTACCAAGAAATCCCTCCAAACAAAATTGACAAAATGGGCTCTGTTATTTCTTTTGAAGCTGTCTTCTTGTCAATAAAGTTTGCACATTTAAATGACTACTACTCTGTATAATTTTCAGATTATATTACATGTTTGCAGCTGGAACAGATACTAAAAACTGCCATAAAGTGTGCTCACTTTCTATGCATAACAGCTGCTATAAGAACCTTGATATCCTACACATTTCCATGTTTTTTCCTGTTTAAATGCACATTTTTTGAGGATTTTGGGTTTGGGTGTAGGGGATTCTTTCTTTGGACTGAGGTTGGGAAAGAATTATCAAAACTTTGGCACAAAAGGATAGTATTAAGCTGTGATGCTGTGTAGTGAGTACACAGGTTTAATGTTATCAATGTTTTCAGTGATTAAGTGTGAAAGGCAGTACCAAAAATAAAAGCAATTCTAAAAATGCCATGCATAAATAACGACCGGGAAGTTGTTCATAAAATGAGACTTACAATCTGAAAGGTGTTAGACAACTAAGAGCCATATTGTCTGTGTGGCACTAAATTAATTATATATGACCATGGCTAAGTCACTCAATCATTTAAACCTTTTTGGTGATTTGTAAAAAATGGAAAGAATGAAGCCTACTCATTGGCGTTCTTTCAAAAGTTAAACGTGATAATTTATAAGAACAAACCTAGTACACTGTAATTACTTGGTCAGCTTGATGGATTTAAATCTCTATCTAATAAAACCTTTATACTATACGTTGCTAAGAACAAACACAGTTATGTGGCCACAAGCTCACTCCACAAGTGAGTGAATTGTGATATTTATCAGAAGCAGTCGTGGAAGGCCATTTTTAAACTTGAAGTCCTAAGGTGACTTCAGGAGACTCAAGATCACCATAAAACTCACCTGGGGAATCATCCTATTGTCAGTGGTTTTGGGACTATTTTCTCATGTTTCATTCTAATCATTGAGAAACTAGAAAAGATTAACTAGCTGATAGTAATGATAATCACATTTTTACTGCGGCTATAATTTGAGCACCCCTGAATTCTCTAGCATCCTGACTTCATCCTTTTCTTTGGTCCCCAAAGAAATTAAGTCATACCCACATCTGTATAACTGCAAGAAATCTAGTCTCCTTACAAATATCTCTGTGTTTCCCTAGGGGAGAAAGTTTATATCATTTCTCAAACTAAACTTCTGCTCCTAGTTTTCTTCTTGAGAACCTCTAGTTGTGTCATTACTGCCTCTCTATGCTTCTGTGGACCCTAACCCCAAATCAAGGATTTGGTTTGCTATATAATGAAAAGGAAGGTTGAATTTTCATTCATTTATGCATGCAAAAAATATTTTCCAGGACTTGGCTGGTGCAAAGGACATAACAGTGAACAAGACAGGTAGTCTCTGACCTCCTTGAGTTTATATTCAAATGGGAAAAACAGATATTAAGCAAAGAATTATATGATAAATTAAATAATTTATTACAGTTTTGATACTTCCAAAAATATATATAAGGTTCTGTGAAAATAGGTATTAGGGAGACTTAATCTCATCTAAGGACTAGAGAAGAGTTCTGAAAAACTGGCAAAGTGAAAGTTAAAGTATGAACTGAAATTACCCAGGGAGAAGAGGAGTATTATAGTCAGAGATAACTGCACATATGAAGGTCATGAAGTAGGAAAGACTGTTTAAGGAACTTAAGGACACCAGTGCACATGCAGCTATTGAATGAAGGGAGCGGTGGCATAAAAAGAGGCTATAGCAGGAGGGAAGTAGGACCATATCATGGAATAACATTTTGGTCTGTGTCCTAAAAAATGACAAGCAACTTATGATTGTTTAGGCTGGAGTGTGACATAATCTAAAACATTCTAAATGATCACTTGGTATTTACAAAACACCCAGAATTCTAAGTACATAAATTGAATGGTATATACTCAATTAGGAAAAACATCCTTCAAATTTTACCATCAAACATTTGGTAGACAGTCTTCTGTTTGGCTGCACTGAGTCGAGGCACATGTGCTCTTTCAGAGAAATCTCATATATGAGAGGCACAGCTTAGTTTCTTGTTGTCAGAGAAGCCTGCTGAAAGGGAGGACTACCAATATTGAGGAAGTGACACAATAGTTTAAGAACTGTTAGAAATTATTTCAGTGTATCTGAGAGTTCAATGAGGAACTTGTGGTTTCAGTTCTGATGCGGAAAAAGCTTGGAAGTCTTCATTCTATCTTTTACAGCCAGAAAAAGCTATACAAATGAAAATCAGTGATAACTCTCAGATTCATCAGATAACTGAGGTTTGGGAGCCAAAGCCACAACAAAATCCAGAGGCAAATCCAAACAATCACAGCTGAGATCTGCTTACCTGGAACTGAAGCTGCTTGTGCTGTAAACTGGTAGGAACACATCAACGGTCATTTTAACCAATGGCTGGAGGCTGAGTTTGAGGCTGGCATGAAAGTGAGAAATTTCTCAGGGACCATAGTTTTAAAGAAGCTCCCACATATTTGTTGGCTTTACCTCCAGGAACCCTATCAGGTCCTCTTGGTAAAGACCTGAGAAGAATTCCCTCTTGGCTCTGGCAGGTAGAGAAGAGTAAACCTTGTAGAATATATCCAGAGCCTTCTCCATAACAAAGACCTACTTCCCAGAAGAAAAGACTTTTCTGGAGCCTTCTTTACTTGAGGACAAAAATTCCTCCCATCTCAGCCTTCTCTAGCATTTTTGTTTCACCTAAGTGGGAGCACAAAATCATGGTCAATAGTAGGTCTTTGAAAATTGATTAGGAATATTGCAGCCAGGGAAGACAGCAGGGGGCAGGGGACAAAACTAACCCACTGGAAAAACACTTGTGAAGGTCACAGCCTTGGGACAGAGGACCACTAAAAAGTTGAGAGATATTTGGAAGAATATAGAAACCTCACTCTTCCCAACAGTATACAACCATGGCAATAAGAGTAGATTACACCTGGAAGAGCTTTAAGCTTTCTGAGGAGGAGCAATCAGGGAAGCCCTAAGTCAAAAGGGGAGACACAACTGAAGACACAAAAGGAATCTGAAACCTCTGGCACCTACAGCAAATATGAACACAATCCAAGTCATAATCAGATTGACACAAATCCTACGCTAAAGGCCTATTCACCTCCTAAAAGTTCCTCTTACCTGTTTCAACAAGTCTGGCTTTCACCAAAAAATTAAAAGGTTTGTCAAAAGATAAGAAAAAGACTGTCTCAAGAGAAATAGCAGGTATTAGAATCAGACTCTGACATGACACTAATGTTGGAGTTATCAGAGAATTTAAAATAGCTATAATATGTTAAGGGTTCTCATGGAAAATGTAAACAACAAGAGAGAAAAAAAAAAACAGATGAGTAATTTAATCAGAGAGATTGAAACTCCAAGAAATAGTCAAAAGGAAATTTTAGAACTAAAAACAGTGTAATAGAAATAAAGCCTTCACTGGGTTCTTCAGGAGCCTTGACAGAGTTGAGGAAAGAATCAGAAAACATGAAGACAGAGCAATAGAAATTTCCCAAACTAAAATGCAAAGAGAAAAAACAGTGAAAAAATAAAAGAAGTACAGACACCCAAGAATTGTAGGACAACTTCAAAACATGTAACATTTGCACAACTGTAATACAAGATAGAAAAAAAAAAAAAGAATGGAGCAGAAGAAATATTTTAATAGTTACTGAGAACTTTCCAAAACTAATAACAGACACAAAACCACAGATCCAGGGAGCTCAGAGAACACAAAGCAGGAAATATACCAAACACATCAACCCACCCCTAGTCACATAAAATTCTAATTGTTGAAAACCACAGACAGAAAGAAAATCTTGAAAGAAGCTGGGGGCCACTGGGTAGAAACACCTAACCAGAGGAACAAGAATAACAATTATGTTGTACTTGTACAATACACAAAAGTTAGTTACTTTTCTACATGCCAACATTAAACAGTAATATTTTGAATTAAAAATATATATAATTTACAATAGCACCAAAATTTGAAGTACTCAGGTATATATCTAATATATATAACATATATATATAAATTTTATATAAATAATACTATAAAACACTTAAGAAAGAAATAAAAATATCTAAATAAATGAAGAGATATTCCATGTTTACATTGGTAGATTCTGAACTGTGAAGATATCCATCTTCCCAACTTGATCTATAGATTTAATGCAATCCTAATCAATATGCCAGCAAGCTGTTTTGTGGATACCATCAAGCTGATTCTCAAGTTTATATGGAAAAGCAAAAGACCAAAAATAGACAACATAATAACAAAGAAGAACAAAGTTGGAACACTGAAATTCCAAGACTTACTATGAGCTATGGTAACCAAGAGGGTTCGGTACTAATGAAAAAACAGACACATAAGCCAATGGAACAAAACAGAGAGTCCAGAAATAGGTCCACACAAATACAGTCAACTGATCTTTGATAACAGAAGCAAAGACAGTTCAATGGAGAACTGTCTTACAAGAAATGGTGCTGTAACAATAGGACATCCACATTCAAAAAACTAAATTTAGACTCTATTATGGACTGAATGTTTGTGTCCCACCAAAATAAAACCATTCTAAAATAAAATGCTTATTTAAAAAAAGAGTTAAAAAGCATGGCCATAGGAATCCAGTGGCTGCAGTAGCAGCAGTGATGACAGCAAATGTCCAATGATACTGACTAGCAACTGATCATGGGATCTTGCCTGTTTCTTTGCCTTGACTATTTTTCCAGCCATTCTGTTGATTCTGATGTCTGTAAATTCTTTTCTTGCCTAAGTTAATTGGGGTCAACTTTTTTTTTGTTTGTTTGCAAATAAAAATCTTCACTCCTCATGAACTTGGCACTAGAGAATGGGATGCAGACAAGAGAATCTTGGACTGGGTACTGGGCGCAGCTGAACTTAAACTTTTATTTAAAGTAGGCTAGGTCTTAGAGACTCTATCACTCCTCTCCTGAGGCAGTGATCTTTTAAGAGAAAATAAGTTCTTCTCATGCCCCAATCCCGTATCCTCCACACAATACACTCTTCCTTTACCATCTCCCAAGGAATAAATTAATTCAGAATCCAGCAATCCTCATAGGGAAATTATAAATTCAAACCCAGAAAAAGGCTTATACTTCAGATGAATTTTGGAGCATTGCTACTTTTTTTTTTGGAGATATTTGATATTTGAGAGTTTGTGTGGGAATAGATTCAGAGTGTGAATGAAGAGAAAAAAATTTGAATTGTTATTATTTTACGCAATAAACTTGCTTATTTGAGTGACTGGAAATGGTGTTAATAGTGTTGCCAAACTTTAAGATAATAAAGATCTAAACTAAGACAAAATGCCCTAAGTATCTTGATTTAAAACAGAAGATGAAATCGAAAGAATTAGGGAGATGGAAATACTCAAGTAGATTTATCATGTGTCATGTACATTCCAATAAGTTAATTATTTCCTCCAAGAAAATCTAGAAGACTCTCAAAGAAACCAATAAGGAATACAAATAGAATCCAGGTGATACCTTGAAGTATCTTCAGGTATTTCTATGTCTGAGGGTAAAGGAAATGAAAAGACTGAAGCTATAGAGTTACATTGTTTAATAACTGTTTACTTAGCATTTAATTAACAAGAAATATAATTAAAAATGAGACAGTTTCTCAGGCTCATTAGCCTTATTTCAATTGTTCAATAGTCACATATGGCTAGTAGCTACCGTATTGAAAAGTACAGTTCTGGAACTGTTTCCTCAATGCAAAAAGTTCTATTGACAGCACTACCTCTATGCTACACTGTCTAAGGGCTCTGGATCCTGAGAAACAAAGATTTGGGACACTTCACTGGATAAGGAATACCAATGAGATGAGATATTGGCTGAATGCAAAGAAAACATGAAAAATGAAAGTCATAAATACTACATAAGGCCTCTTTAACAACTCTAGAAACAAGGTCTGTAGCATCTACACAAACTTCTTTCTATTCATATATAAAGTTATTTAAGCTAATATTTCCTTTCTCCTTGATTGTTGAAGGTAAGGGATGATGGCTGTTAAACACATTTTACTCTGGAGTGTGCAGAATATTAAGATCAGACTGTGAAAAACTTCAAAGAGATATGACCAATACTCTTAAACTTAGACTTGATGCTTCAATGTAGTCAATTATAAGATTTTATTTACAATTCTGTTAGGGAGAGAGTAAATACATTTTTGACTGCACAGAAGTGATGTCATTGTTACTGAAGCTTTTATCTTTAATATAAGGATATTTGGAGGAAAATTGTGTATGGGAAAGCTAGACAACAAAAGAGATGGGAAAAGACATTTGTTTCTTGGCTGCTTTTAATTTTAAAATCTCTCTTACTTGCAAGACATTCCAAAATAGATGAGAGCAAAAGCCTATTACAAAAGTACAAAGCAATTAGATATTCCTTCTTTTAGCCAATCAGAGGTGTCCTCACTCAGAAATTTGAAATCTTGTGGGAATAAATTAATGACATGAAGATTGTTGTAATTTACATTTTTGGTTAATTAATTGGATTTTTTTTTTTCTGTTGTCTGCCCCAGTAACTGTGGGAGGCTGATTGGTTCAGCCTCCCACATAGTAATTTTCTAAAATAAGTTTGTGAAACTCAAGAGTTTTCTCCTCAATATCAAAAAAGTCTCAATGCTTTTAATGTTTCTAGGAAATAATTTTAATTCATATAATTTTATTTAAAAGGATATCATATATCCACTCTGGAGAAAATAAATAACACAGCAAAAACAAAAGCAAAAAACAATCAATTTTAGTTACAAAATACTGAGAATTACTACTCAGATTGAAGAATTACAAGAACTTAGAAGGAAATCTTCCTTCCTTACCTTTAGCAACCCCTCCTGGACACTAACAGATGACTCTGGAGAAAATAAAATGATATACCATCATTTAAAAGACAGAGCTTGGAAGATAAATCGTAAACCCCAAAATGAGCACTGCAGATCAAAAGCCACAGACTCAGGTGGACCCAGACCTCCACATACTACACAGACAGTTCAATGTTGACTATAATAATGGCCAGCCTTTTCCTTTGACTCTATTTGAATCCAAATCTATTTACATCTAAATCTATTTGAGTCGAAAACTATTGCTGTGCAGCAAAAACACACCATAAATCAGTTTAAAAAATAATCTATTCAGGTCATGACATTGTGGGCTAGAGAATGAGGCTGGACTTCGCGAGATGGTTCTTCTGGTCTAGGTTAGGTTCACTAATGTGTTTGATGGGAATCAGTGACTGGGCCATGTTTATTTCACCATCTAGAAGGTTAATCTAGGTGTATTCTCTTGGAAAAGGCAGAGGGCAAGAGAAAGAGCAGAAAAATAGATAAGATCTGAAGAGACTTAGAACACTATCTGTTCTGTATTCTATCTATTCTATTCTATCGATGTATTCTGTTGATCAACAGAAGTCACAGCTTAGCAAGGCCAGTCTGGATTCAAAGGATCCCTACCTCTTGATAGGTGAATACTTGGGGACAGGTGGTCATTGGGGTCATCTTTGTACTTAATCTTACACATACTTATAATCAGATCAAACCTTTTCAATGGGAGAAAAAATGGAGGAAGGTGTAGGCTTTTAAAGCAAAATTTTGCAAAGCCTTTGCTTGCATTGTCACAGCATTATAAGGTCAAAAACCCAAGATATGAGGTCCCAAAGACAGGAAAACTAGATTAAGGCCACCAAAGATAATTGGTGGCAAAGCTCACATTCTTTTCATCTAAGCGAAAACAAGGAATTGGTGAAATGAGAAGTGCTGTCTAAGCCACAATGAAAGGTTTTTATACTTAAACCATGAAATACGTCGAGCAAGTGTGAAATATTTCAGTGTGCTTGATTAACTGGAAAACTCACATGGGAAGTAAATATCACACTAAGACTAGAAAGATAAATCACACTTCTATTATCTCGCAAACAAAAACCTATGATCTATAATGTCAGAGAAAGATGAGGGGAGTGGTATCTTTTCCTCTGCGGGGTACTTTCTTTTTTTCCCTTCTGTTTTGTTTGTATGCATTCATAGTACTTTTTTTTTTTTTTAAAGAAGACAATATAACTTGCAAAGTGTTATCTATACAAAAAAAATTAGGCATCACAAAAGAATACATAAAATAGACATAAAAAATTTCATCTTTGCAACAAGCAAAACATGGGGATTTATTTTTTGACTATGTGGTTACTGCTATACTACCTCTCGGGCAAAATGAAATTCCTCATCTAGAGTTTAAAATGATAGTTAAATCCTAAGACACAGCAGAAGAAACAAATAAGTGATGAGCTACCCTTCGGTCCCCCGTTAGATCCTCCACCACAATGTCCCTCCATTGTTGGTCAATTGTTATAAGCATTTGAGTTTCTTTTTCAACTAATTATAGTATCTGATTTTCAAAGGATTATATAGCAAAAGATGAAGCTTCGCCTCCTGCAAAGGTCATGATAACCATCAAATAAATACGCTGTTTTCATTTGTATAAGGAATTTAAATAAGTGCATAAGAACCTCAGGTAGAATGTCAAATCAAAACACTAATTTTCTGATCCTCTGTTTTTAAACAAAAAAAAGTGAATTAAAAATCCTGATAAATGTCAGTCAAGTTTCCATCTTATAAGTTTAATATACAAGTTGATACTTATAATTTGATAATTTTTAATAAATGGGGCAGCCTTTATCACAAACATCTAGAAATTAAGGAATAATAATGTAACATAATGCCTGAAGTATTATGTAAAAGAAAAGATTTATGCTTTGTTCTCCTTATTTTAATATTTCATACTCCAAGGGGCAAAAGTATCAATTATCTGAACTGAAATAAACTTTTTTTTTAGAACTGAGGCACATAGCACTACCAACAATCTTCAGAAGATAATACCTTTCATCCTGAAATGATTCCGCGCTAGAAGTGTTGATAATAAAAGCCTGGCTCACGCTCATGAGGGAAGCGTCCACCAATGTCTATTCTCACCTTCAAAAATCACCCGCAAGGGTTTATGGATGGCAAAGACATAAATGAGGAACTTGTTCCTAGAGGCCTGGTGGGTTTGTCATGAAGCTTTTCTATATAAATAAAAGAGACACTGAGAATGGAAATTACATTATTTTTAGTACTGTGTTAAAGGGAAAGGTCAAGTTAACCCCTTAAGAATTCAACGAGCAACATGATGTACTACGTGTCCAGCAAAGCAATCCCCGAATGGCCCTTGTGGACATCTGGTGTAAATCATCCATCTTTTTGCCCCATTAAAATCAGTGGCACCTCATTAAAACAGTTCAGCAGCTGAGCGAACACATTATTTGGTTTTCAAGGAGTTAACGGAAATAACTATAGGGATCAGGAAGGTTTTTGTCTTCAAGTGTTCATAGTCACCCAGACAAAGAAGCTAGTTGAATCATTTCAAGAAGATCTACTTTCCCTGTCAAGGTGAGAAAGGTATAGCCATTTTTGAAATGGGATTGAAAAAAAATCATCTCTATCTTCTGCAGCCCCTCATATTGCTAGCAATTACATCTTTTGGGGTCTGATAATTCTCTGGTCAGTAACAGTGCTGTCATAGGTACCTCAATCCTGACCCGAAAGAATCAGTGAGTTGCTAAGAGAATATTTCAACCAAATCAGATGAGTATTTTGAAGTGTCACATTGTGGTGACCCCAATCACTCAGCCTTCAAGACAGGCAAGTTTGGTGGCTTGAAAGCAAGAACCTGCACACTTTCCTTGACCAAACAGAGTGACTTAGGGGCACAATTTGGTTATATCATTTAATGCTACTTTGAACTTGCCTTTCCTTATGTTCCTTGTCTTCCTCCATATTTCTTTCCATTTTCTTGCTCAGATTCTAAAAGCATGTCTACTCTAGCCTTGGAAAGTGAAACATTTCAGGCAACCAGATCAGCTTTTGGAAAATCACCTTTAAAAACATCTTCAGTTGAATAGTAACAATGATAGTGGAAAAGAACTCCAGATGACATACACTACACTGCCTGCTACACAGAACCACACATTCATAAAAGTTTCCACACACCTTGTATTTTCACAAGGTAAAACCTTATCAAATTTAACTTACCTTATTTTTTCACAAGGTAAACCATATCAAATTGTTGTCAACGATCAGTTGCTACTGTGTAAACTCAAATATTTTTTATCTCTGTTATACTTTCTCAATGAGTTTAAGATACTCTACCTTTAAAAATAGTTAATATACATAGGCAGTATGTCAGTAAAATGCATAAAACCACTTGTTCAACTCAAATGGATCACAAATTTAGTTAATCCTGTAGCGCCATTTAAATACATCCCTTGTTCAAAATTCTTCCAGCTTTAAGAGAAAAAATCCTTTATGCACACTAGTATCTGCAAAAGTTCTACCTCATATTGGCACATATATAAATGGGATGTACCTTTCAGCAAGCATTTTTTACCTATCCTCTTAACAAAGTTCTAATAGTAACAATGATATTTTGTGAGGGAAAGAATTTCAGTCATTATTAGCAGAAGTATAAATTGGTCTATATGTTCTGGAAGGCACATAATTGTATCAATGCAATATCTTAAAATATGCAAACACACTAATCATCAAATCCACTTTTCATAATTTTTACTATTGAAACTACTTGAGAATACGTGTCAAGTCTTACCTACAGGGTTATTTATCACAACATTGCTTATAATAGAAAATAAAGTTATAATTTAATTGTCTATTGTAGGAAACTGGCTAAATAAATTATGGTATAACCATACAATAGATTATTATGAAACCATTCAAAGTGTTATACAACAATAACACTTAACTATATACAAAAAAAATCATGCCTATAATTTTAGCAAAAAAGCAGACTACAAGAAACGTATTTCTAAATATTTCAAAGTCTACTTGTGTATATATACACACAGAAATAAATGACTGGAGATATATATATATTCCATAAATACATGAGGTTTATAGGTGTTAGGATTATAAATAGAATGTATTTTCTTTACTTATTTCTAAATTTTCTGCTATTAATAGGTGTGCCATTGGTATCTTCAGAGTTTCAGAAAACCCAACTGAAACTTGCTTACTCAAAAAAAACAAGAACAACAACAAAAAAAAAACGTTTCAGGGCTCAGATAACTGAAGAGCCAGGCAAGGTCCTTCCCAGGCAAATTTCCATCTTATAAACAAAAAGGTTTTGTACTTCAACAGTGAAATTATATATGGTGAGCAAGAGTGAAATTTTTCAGTGTGCTTAACTGGCTAACTCACATTGAAAGTAATATAAATGTTTTACCTTCTCCTTTCTCCGCTTCTGTATTGTTGATCCTTTTCTCAGGCATTTTCTACCCTAACAATCCCAACATGGCTCTGACAATTCCCACAGCTCTATGCTTCTTTAAGTCCAGAAAGGGAAAGACAGTCCATATCCCAGCATTCCAAGCAAAAATCTTGAGACTCCAACAAGACTAACAGGTTTTCAGGTGGCTCCCTCCAAACCCACTCCCTGTAAAAAGGCACCAGTTAATGTGCTGATTGGATTAAACTATTCAAGGTCATCCTTAGGAGCTAAGCATAGCATCAATCTCATGCAAACCACTTAGCTGAGACTAGGAAGGAGGGCAATTTATTTTCTGAAAGATATTAAGGGGCTGCTGCCAAAAGAGATGGAAATGGTCCTGGCAGAAGAAACAAAAACAGCTACTGTAAACACATAGGATATTGGTAATAACAGAAAAATAAGAGTTACTATGTTAAAAATGTATATTTTTGTCTCACAACACCATCTGGATCTGAAGGACACAAAGCAATTTCCCAGTCTATCAAGGCAGGCAGCCTCCTGGAGCCAGCCATCAATAAAAGAGTGGAGTCATGACAATTCATCTGTTATTTGCACTTTCTGTACCACCCCACCTTTCAAGGTCTAAGCTTCCTCAAAGCTTCCTGCTGCAGTGTGCTCCTCAGCCATGCCCAACACAGATAGTGCCTCCTATTCCTGACCCCCATTTATGTTACTTGGTCAGAAATCTCCAGACTTTACAATTACCCCTTACAGGACACACGTAGTCAGTGCCTCTAACTAATAATATCACTAACGTCTCTGGCTTATTGAACACACAATTAGTGTCAGGTGAAGATGATCCCCAATTCTAAAAATGACCCTACCAGGTAGGTATTATTATCCCCATTTATAACTGAATCAGGCAAAAAAGACTCAGAGAGTTTAAATTTGCCAAGGTTAAATTTTCATCAAATGGCACAGCCAAGATTCAATCCCAGTTCATTTGGAATTTGAGTTTTGCCATAATCCCATGATCCATTGTGCCCCAGGGCACAAAGTAAGCCCTGAACTCTGACCAAAAGCTCCAGGAGCAGGACAGGAGTCCTCCTTAGGTAAAGGATCAGGGAGCTCTTCCTAATTTGTATTACCATTCTGCCAAGCTGAAATAATTAAGACATTTAAATATTTCTTAAAAAGTCTTTTCATTTCAGAATCACTTAAAACTGTCCCTATTACTATCTTCTAAAGTGTGCCTTTGGGTTTGGCTGTCTCTATAATTATAATTTGCAGCAAATTCATAATGAATACCTACACAAACCACATCTGGTTTCTGAGCTTTTAGTGCTCTTGAAGAGAATTTTTCTTTTTCTTTTTTTTTGGAAAGAGGAAGTAAAATTATTCTTCGTGTTGAAAAATTCAGTCCAGGCCCCAGATTTAAGCAGGAGGGTGGGGAAGGGGGCAGGACTGAAATCAAGATCACACTCACAGGATGAATCAAGTCAATGAGGTTTTCAGTGAAAATATATATTCATATATATTCAGAAAAAAAATTTATAGAATTATAGAACATTAGAGCCTAAAGTGATATACTACAGATAAGAACATTGGGATTTATAGAAGTTTGATGTCTGACCCATGATCACAGTTCATAGAAATACTACCACTGCAATCTGGGTCTCCCACAGAGTCAAATGATTTTTTTCTGTTAAACCACAAAGCCTGCTGCTAAGAAAACCTGTTTTCTTAAAATTCAGTATATTCATAATTGTTCTTTTCAAACGAAAAATATATTAAAAATTAAAATGGTGCACAAGGAATTTTCACTAAAACATTTGAGGAAAATGAATTTTACATCTGAGGCTTTCTAGTTCCAGAGATAAACACTAATTAAAATCCCATAATATCAAAATGCCTCATTATTTCTTTTAGACAAATCCAAGCCCAGAATATTTTTGAAAACTTGGGTAGTTTAATAAATACACTTTTTAAAAATAACTTAATTAAAGATTTAAAAATCTTCCTTCACTTGTTTATCCTCTATTTCATTTAGTTGCTGAGGCCTTAGAGTATCATGTTCCTGACTTTTCTTGGAAGAAGCAAAGATAGTATTCAGTGTTCTAAACTACATCTTCTATTTATGGGTGCATTTATATATTATATTTATATATTACAAAGTTCTGTCCAAAGTTAGCACATTGTGAAATTACCTAGACTCCTAAAGAGAAGATTCCAAAACAGTAAGGTCTTAGGCAGGTGAGACATATCATTGATTATTTAGGTGATTTTTCTCGAAAAAATTTTAGAACCACTTTATTCTGTTTACTTATGATCAAAAAAAAAAAGTTGAACAAAGATGTATGCTCTACATACCCAAGAGAGAGGAAACATGCAAAACAGAAGTTTGTAGCTTCCTCTTCCCCAGATCAGAAAACAAGCAAATGTAAATTATGGTCCTTGCTGTGCATTCCAGATTAAAGACACATGACACAAGAGTTGGCTTTAAACACAAAGGGTCAGAATGGAAAGTGTAACTTTTAAGTAATTCATCTTCTGGGACTGGTATCAGACTACTGTTATACTACAGGAGACACATGCAGAAAACCTGTGTCTCTCCCGTCAGGGCTTTGATGTGGATTCTTCTTTTTTTCCTTTTCATAAAAATGTAACTTGAAAGAAAAGAATAGCTCTACCTCTGAAAAACGATCCTGCTCTGTTAAGCAGCCGACAAGGCACTAAGTTTAAAACAAAATTTAGGTGGGAGGGGAAGAAGCAGCTGTAGAAATTAACCTAAAAGTTCAGTAAACCTTGCCAAGACATGTGACAGTGCTTAACTTGCCCAGAGTCGGGACTCTCCTTAGAGACCTCTCCAAACATTATCAAAAGCATTCCCTTTGAACGAGGCCAACTCCTGATAATAATACAAGGGAATCAAACTCAGGCATCTCTCCATAATGGGATTCAGATTCCTCACAAACTTGGGAGTGTTGAAGGTTTAATTACCCAGTAAAACAAGAAAAATGCATTATACAGTAGAGATAAATGAATGGGAACACCAGGGAAACATGTTCCTCCATAAGTCATTTGGTCACATGATTTCTTCCCCATTTCCTTTCTCTATTATGATAGCCATTTTATTACACAGCCCCTAATGACAGAGGGCAAAAAGCAAAATACTCGGCTTCCTCAAAGTACCTCCCAGACTGAATGTAATAGGGTGCAAGTTTCTGAAATGGCTGAAAGCTTTAGAAAGATTTCTTTTTTAGTGTTTCACAGATAGAAAAAGCTGGCCACCATCAAATCAAGTACCATAAAACCAAGCAGGCAACAAAAACGGCAAAAGAAACAGTAGATTGAAACTCTCTTTCCCTCCTCTCTCCCCTCTCTCCCATCCTTTACTGGAGCATTTTTCCTGTGATTTAACTGTTACTCTTTCAAGGCTATATTAATCTTTGAAAAATACCTAAATTAGTTTGGACTCAGTAACAATGGCCAAGAACTGAATTACTCCTTTTTCACACCTCACCCAGGAGCTGATGGATTTTAAGTCAATACTCTTGCCATTTTTCACCATGAACCCAATCCTAGCCTCTTCTCCATAGCTTCTGATCCCTTAGCACTCCACTTTCCTGGGAAACCTTAAGGTTTAATTTTGTTTATGGATGTTAAACCCAGCTTTGAAATAAGGATTCAACATAATGTGATACAGATATAAAAAGAGAGACTGCAAAATTTTTCTTCCAAACTATTGAGGAGGACTACAATATCTTACCAAGGAAAATTCATGGTGACACAGCTTTCCAAAAGTTACACAATATGAGGCTAATAGTAAGTTTTAGACACAAATTAATAAATTAAAGAAAAGTAGGAAAGAAAAATCTGTTATATTGCTATATTTATAATTTTCCCTCAAAACATGAAAGAATAAAATAGAATACTGACTATTACCAGGAATAAGATGGCTTGAAAACTGTACGAATGGATAACCATGTAAAAACACACTCCCCAAAAAGCTGTTTATGGTTTCTTTAGAGAGGAAATATGTGCAATAAAAATTGAGGACCAGAATGTAAGAAGGAAAATGCTCTTTCTGTTACAAAGTAGAAAAAGATTTTTAAAACACCTAAACCCTGGTAAATGCATATAAACTCTCATTTGAATACTATTGTAATAAAAACAATAACAAAAGGAAACAAAATCTGAGAGCTTATTTTAAATAGATTGTCATTCATTTGTCTAAAGTTATGGCCCTATCCAGAGAATAAAATTCTGATTGGACCACTTAGCATCTTTAGTTCTCCAGGACTATACATCATTCTTACAAGAATTCTCAAGTTAAAAATCCAACAAAAAGTCATCCTACACAGGTGAACCTAAGATATGCCCATAGTTATTCTCACATTAAAAGTCAAGAACCAGGGGGAGGGTATAGCTCAGTGGTAGAGTGTGTGCCTAGCATGCATGAGGTCCTGGGTTCAACACCAGTACCTCTGTTTAAAATATATATATAAACCTAATAACCTCCTTCCCCCATCCCAAAAAAGTCAAGAACTACTAATTGCTCAATAACTAGCAACCAGAAAAAGGTTTCAGTCAGATTTGTTTCCCCTAATCTGGCCCCTTTTCCATCTTTCCAAGGTGGTCTTTCTCAACATCCCAACAGCACAGAATGATTTAGCCAAAAATACCCCAACAAAAGAGTTTTTATTCTCTGGTAGCTGCCAAATCATAGCCATTTGACTGTAATTTCAGAAGTAATGACAGGCCTTAGGGCTATCATTACAGTACTTCAGGCAAGAAGGTCTAAACTGGGATTTTCGCTGTGCATGTGTAGGACCACACTTAATTTACAGTTAGTGCCGTCAGGAACCCTGAACACGCTGTCTAATGTGCCCTCTCCGTTTCTGGTTGACTACGAAGTGCAGAGATTAGTACTCTTGCCAAGTCAGTGAGAGTGACACGAGTTTGACCTTTCTCCACAACAAGAGGGAGATAGTGCTTCCACGGCCTCTTCCTGTATGAGCTCTTTGCAGGGTTTGTAACATATCATTACCAAGACATCGCTGCCAAGGGTTGCCATTTTAGAGAAAACATACAAATGGCCCAATAATGGGTTTCTTCATGCGTCAACGAAAGCCGGTAAAAGGAGCTTTGTTTGTGTCCTCATTCTCTGATGTACTGGAACTAGACTGCCTTCTTGACCTTTGTAGTGTCATTCATATCTCAAACACGATACAGCCAGGCTAAGAATTGAAGGCAAAAATTGTAGAAATCCACGGTAACAGTGTTGTCTCATCTGGCTAGTCTGGGACCAAATACGGAGTCTACTGTCACACTGAATTCAGTGGGAATAAGGATTCAGGACTTAGTCATTCCTTCTGCATGTAGAGCTGGCCCCGCTGGCTGAATCAGGGGCACTAGTCTTTGCGTAGCCACAGCTTTATCATGACCTCCTTTGTCAAAGCTTGGACTTCAATACAGGTGGGGTTAATGATAATACCTCAGCCTCAGGGCTGTTCACACAGGAGCTGGTAGACAAAGAGATGGTGTCATTAGTTCATGATATGCTTTGCACATCAAAGCAAAGGGAAGGTTGATTCTTAAAAATGTAGTGAGCAAGTTTCTTTGACCCTGTGGCACCTATTGCCCCTTTTTGGCAATAGCCTGGATTTGCCCTCCACTCTATCCAAGTATTTAGATGGGGCCCTACTACTGTCTCCGCAGTGGAGTTTGTGCCAAAGGGCTGAGCCAACCTGTGGGTGGCAATTCTTTGAAGAAAAGGATAGGAGGGAAGAAAACACTTAAATGTACAGATGCTCACACGAGCTTTTATACATCTAGTGTTTGAACCCAGTTCATTGATTTTGGTAGGTTTTTCATCTGTTATACTTATCAGAAAAAGAGAACAGGATTTATGATTTCAAGTTACTAAGCACATCTGCAAAAATGACTAGCCTACTGTTAGAAACTACGTAATACATTTTGTGTGACAGAACACAAGCTTATATATTGCTAACAATATTAAATAACAACCCAGGTTGGGGTGCCTTTATAACACTCAATTGCTAAATAACAGCTCTATGGAAGATATTCAGTTTTATTATTCTGGAATAATCCCAAGGAGAAAGAATCCTGAGGAGATGCTTTAAAATCAAATGTGAATGCAATTAATAATATTTTTAGTGGCACTGCTCTTATTTCCTTATTTTTATCTAAAAGATAGATATCCTGCTAAAAATGCTATTTTTTGTCACTGAATATACTACTTCTTTAATACTAGAAAGCCCATCGAGGCAACATTTACAGTCACAAGCAGAATGTGAGACAAGGCCATTAATTAATGCTCCAATGAATCAAAAGAGCTTATCATTTCATTCACACTGAGCTGAAGTTTGGTTTTGTTCTAGTTTTTTTAACATTTTTATTGTGAAACATAACACACATACAAAAAGCCCATGCAAAGATGTAAAGCTCAATGATTTTTCATAAACAAAGCACCTGTGCATGGCATCAAGAATTAATTTGCTGCCTGTACCCCACACACATGGCGTTCATTTCCCTTCCCAAACACTACTCCTTCTTTTTAATTATCCTTTTCATAATTATTATGCTGTTTATGGTAAATGATTTTTGTACCTTTATGCCCAAGTGAGCATCCCTGAACCTTATAGTTTATTTCTGTCTTTTTAAAAATTTTACATAAATGGAATTATACAGCATATCTTTTCTTGTGCCTAGATTTTTTTCATTCAATATTGTCTTTGTGACATGCAGATGGCCAATAAGCACATGAAATGATGTTCAGTATCACTAATTATTAGAGAGATGCAAATCAAAACTACAATGAGATATCACCTCACGCTAGTCAGAATGGCCATCATTCAAAAAGTCTACAAGTAAGTGCTGGAGAGGGCTGGAGAAAAGGGAACCCTCCTGCACTGCTGGTGGGAATGTAAATTGGTGCAGCCACTATGGAGAACAGTATGGAGTCTTCTTAAAAAACTAAAAATAGAGTTACCATATGATCCAACAATCTCACTCCTGGGCATATATTCAGAGAAAACTCTAATTCGAAAATATACATGTACCCCAATGTTCATAAGCAGTACTATTTATAATAGCCAGACATGGAGGTGACTCAAATGTCCATTGACAGATGAACAGATAAAGATGTGGTACACATACACAATGGAATATTACTCGGCCATAAAAAGAATGAAATAATGCCATTTGCAGCAACATGAATGGACCTAGTTATACTAGGACCTATCATACTAAGTAAAGTAAGTCAGACAGAGAAAGACAAATATCATATGATATCACTTGTATATGGAATCTAAAATATGATACAAATGAACTTACTTATAAAACAGAAACAGATTCATAGATATAGAAAACAAACTTATGATTACCAAAGGGGAAAAGGAGAGGGAATGAGGGATAAATTAGGAGTTTAGGATTAGCAGATACAAACTACTACATATAAAATAGATAAACAAAAAGGCCCTACTGTATAGCACAGGGAACCATTTTCAATATCTTGTAGTAAACTATAATGGAAAAGAATATGAAAAAGAATATATATAAATATATGTGTAATTGAATTGCTTTGCTGTACACTAGAAACTAATGTAAATTAACTATACTTCATTTAAAAAATTGTCTTTGTGAGATTCATCCATGTTGTTGCATATATCTCTAATTTGTTTATTTTCATTATTCATGAGTGACATTTTAATTGTTTCCAGTTTTTGTTTATTACTAAACTTTACAATATTGCAAAGAACATCCTATAGTTGCTATATGCATTCTTATATATGTTTTTGAAACACAGACATACATTTTTCTTGGGTATATACCCAGCATTGGAATTATTGGGTTTTTAGTAGGTGAAAAGGCAAACTAGGGGCTCAAGCCCATGTCTCTATAACTCCAAAACCAATACAAGGCACTCAGTTTCTAGTATATACCATATTAAAATAAAAGAAATAGAAATTAATAGATTATATCTTGATAAAGTTGTATTTTGCACTTGGCATATGAAGACAATTCACTTTATTTTTTATTTTTTTAGTTTGTTTGGGGGGGGTAGTAATTAGGTTTATTTTGTTATTTATTTACTATTAGAGGGGGTACTGGGGATTGAATCCAGGACCTCTTGCATGCTAAGCATGCACTCTACCACTTGAGCTATATCCTCCCCGCAAGACAACTCACTTTAAATAATAATGATAAATAATGTCAGTGAATTTTCTTCAATATTAGCCATGGCAAGAGATCTAAACAGTGAGCAAAACCAGAGAGGTGATTTTCTTGGATACTGACATCAATCATATTAGAGAAATTTCTGAGGTTTTCATCTCTCCTGTACTTAAGACAGACACATGCAGTGAGTGTTTAGCATTTTACATTTTCAGAAATCAATACAACCGAAGTCTTGTAGGTCTACATTTTAAGTAGCTATGTCCCTTGGTCTCAGGGTCTTGGGTCTGTACTGAATTAGCCACAGACCAAATAAAGACTGTTTATGATCCCTGTTAACAAATTATATAAAGTTTGCTTGGCTCATGAGATAACTCTCAGTAAAGACAACTGCTACTCTGGGTCCTAATCTCATAGAACTGTCATCTGCAAGTCTTTGGATACAATACTTTGATTTGTGATGTTCTGTATTTTTTTTTTAATGGAATGTGCACTGTTATCATTTCATGCATCTCCTGGATGGTCACCTTAACCTCATAAGAAACTCAAGCTGAAAGTTTCCAGATAAATATAGGACACCAGTTAAATTAGAATTTTAGGGAAACAGTGAACTTTTTTTGGTATAATTGTGCAATACTTTTATTTGCTCAATATGACAACCCTACCCAGGCATAAGTTTTTTTTCATGCTGATCTGCCTTCACAGTCTCTATATAGTTTTACCTATCTCATCATGACCAATAGGAAATATAAATTAAGAGGTCCTTTTCTTCTCACTAGTCTTGTTCTAATGGCAAAATAACAGAACTGACTTTGAATATTGTCTCTTTTGACAATTTGCACATTCATGTCGAAAGATCTTCAAAAATGGTGTCTAGAACTTACTAATATATAAGCCAGATGTTGGAAGGGAGCTTCCATGCCTCTGGGAAATTAATGAACTTAACTTAATTATTGCTCTTTCTCCACTCTCCCAATGAAATGGGAAATACAAGCTCCTTGCCAAGATTTCAGCACATTCCTGAGGACCTCACTGTCATAACCTCCTCTTCCTCTGGGCACCTGTCTCCTTGTTTATTAACGCAAATGCTGCCCCATAGAGACAAAATAATACTCAACTTTCCTTCAACTTCTACTAAAAAAATCCATGATCAGAAACTTTTCACAAGGAGAGTAAAGTTAACTCTACATAAGATAAGTTTCCACAACAGCAATGCAAACAATTTAAACAGTACTTTTTATTTCTTTTTTAAATAATGATACTCATGTAATATTCATGTACTATTGAAACTCTAGACTTCCATAGGCTATTACTGGCCATTCAGCTAGTCCAGGACACTCACCATCTTACCCAATTCAGGATGAAATTTTTTTCTCCCCTTGCCTTGTTGACTTCTAAGCCCTCAGAGAGCTTATCTTCTACCACATGTATTTAAAAATACATATAAATATAAAAAAAAAAGGATGTGTTAATATTTATATAAAAAGAAAGCATGTGTTAAAGTTGTTTCCAAACAAAAACTGTTCTATTTTAAAATAAATTTTGATATTAGCTGTCAAAATATCAACATTTCACCTTCCCATTTTATAAAATTAATAAATATTTGCAAATGATGTGACTGCCAAAGGCTTAATTTCCAGAATATATTAACAGCTCTTACAACTTAATAACAATGACAAAAAAAAAAACCTAATCCAAAAATGGGCAGAAGACCTTAATAAGCAATTCTCCAATGAAGACATACAAATGGCTAATAGGCACATGATAAAATGCTCAATATCACTAATTATCAGAGAAATGCAAATCAAAACTACAGTGAGGTATCACCTCACACCAGTCAGAATGTCCATCATTCAAAAGTCCACAAACAATAAATGCTGGAGAGGGTGTGGAGAAAAGGGAACCAACCCTCTTACACTACTGTAGTAGTTTGTGCAGCCATTATGGAAAACAGTATGAATAGTCCTCAAAACACTAAAAATAGTTACCCTATGACCCAGCAATCCCATTTCTGGGCATATATCCAGAGAGAATTCTAATTCAAAAAGTTACATGCACACTAATGTTCAGAGCAGTACTATATACAGTAGCCAAGACATGGAACCAACCTAAATGTCCATCAACAGATGACTGCATAAAGAAGTTGTGGTGTATTTATACAATAGAATACTACTCAGTGATAAAAAAAAAAAAAAAAGAATAAAACAATGCCATTTGCAGCAACATGGATGGACCTGGAGATCATCATTCTAAGTGAAGTAAGCCAGAAAGAGAAAGAAAAACACCGCATGATATCATTCATATGTGGAATCTAAAACAAAAAAAGAGAGAGAGAGAGGACACTAGTGAATTCATTCACAAAACAGAAACCGACTCACAGACATAATAAACAGTCTTATGGTTACTGGGGGAAACAGGTTGTGAAGGGATAAATTTGGGAGTTTGAGATTTGCAAAGTTTAACCACTATATATAAAAATAGATTAAAAAAACAAATATCTTCTGCATAGCACAGGGAATTAGATTCAATACCTTATAACAACCTTTAATGAAAAAGAATATGAAAACAAATATATGTACATATATATGCGTAACTGGGACATTATGCTGTACACCAGAAATTAACACATTGTAACTGACTATACTTCAAAAAAAAATAATAAAGCCCAGATCCCTAAACAATAAAAAAAATAATAAAAAATAAAAAAATAAAATTAATGGGAACATTACACTCTTGTACATGGATGTAGGAAGAATAATTTGCTTTAGTCTTTCTGGAGAATTATTTGGAGATAAGTATAAAATGAATAAAAAATGTATACCTCCTGTGACCTAGAATTCCCACTTACAGAAATTCATTCTAAGGGGATAATTGTGGGTCGATATAAAGATTTACTATATGGATGTTGATTGTAATATTATATGTAATAATGAAAAATCATAAATAATATAAATGTCCAACATTAGAGGATTGACTAAATTAATAATTTTCATCCATAAAATGAAATACTATTAAGTTATTAAAATGTTATGTAGAGTAAAATTTAATAATGAGAATATATTTTGATATATTACTAAGTGCCAAAAAGGTTTAAAATACTCATAAAATATCAGTCTTTTCAAATCTCACCCCAAACACCTAAGTTATATATCAAATTAACATTAGTCAATTCTGATGATGAAATAAAATGCAATTTACACTTTTCCTTAGTGTTTTCCAATACTTCCTAACTTCTTTATTACACATATGGTTCTCTTATAAAAATTAGTTAATAATTACAGTCTGAAGAAGAGGCATAGGCATACAACTTTTTAACAGTATTCAAATCTCAGACGTTTCCACTCTGTTTATTTTTCAATAATAATGTCAATGTTGTAATCTCCTTTCTTTTTCAGAAAAGGATACCTATTTTTACTAATGCAAAAAAACTCCAAGTTACTATTAGCACATACTTTACTTTGCAAGACATGAATTATTATTGTTGAAGGTTGTTGAAGGTTGAAGCCATCAACAAGGCATATGAGTATACAGCAACTTTGCTTATTATGAATGCATTATAAAGTGTACATTCATTCCCTAATCAATAAGATTTTAAGAACTTTTCATTGCCAGCTGTTCATAATTTCATTCAAATGTTTTGAGCACCTGCCATACAGCAGGCAGAGTTTACACACCAAAAAGATAACAACCAAAATCAAAGCCCTACTTATTATAGTAAGAGATGACAGACACTATAAATATACATAGACATAATTTATAAATTTTATATAATATATACACTTCCATATGTGTATGTGTATATATATATATTTATGTGTCTGATATACACATATATTTGACAAGTAAGTGTTATGCCGAGAAACAAAGCAGGAAGCAGGGCGAAGGCACAGAGTAGGCACGGAGTAGAAGTCTTACTACTTCACACAGGGTTATCAAGAAAGGCCCCCTCATAAAATGGCATCTGAGCTGAGACCAAAATGCAGATATCAGTGTAGAGAATCGAGCAAATGTAAAGGCTCAAGAAAGAGCAAGGAGTCTGCTGAAGAGGCATTAGAAAGGAGACGACTGTATGTATTTTTACCCTAAACTCACTGTTTATTAGGCTATGAATAACTTTAGAAGCTACTTTTATTTTCCTTTCAATACCTCATGGTGAAAGTATCTATTTCCACTACTCCTCATGACTTCTCTCTTAAAAATTAAGGGTAATTGTTTTGTCTTTCCACCCCATTCGGCTATCATTTAGCAAACACAACAGTGTCATCTCTTAGCACCAAAAAACATGCCCTCACGACCATAGTATTTACTTTATATACTTGGTTTATGTATTTGGCTTTGAATTGCCTTAGAGTGAATCATCAAAATAAAATTCATGGAGTTGAATAGCTTATAATTCAAATAAAATTATAATTATATAACATAATAAAACATGGACAGTCGTGAGTAAGCATAATAATGTTAAAATACCAATATAAAATCGTGTAAACTCATTGAAAAAAATACAACCACTAATCTAGGAGCCAAAAAGCAGATTTCACTCTTTTTCTAAAGGTTATCTTGCAGAGAAAAATCATTACGATTGGGAGAAGATAGGGTATTTTTTTCAGCCGAGGTGCCAAGTTGTTGGCAAGAAGATTCTGCTCTTTGTTCCCTGGAGACCCTGCAACATGAAAGTAATGTAGGAGGAACTTGGCATCTCAGTTACAAACATATTGCTGTCTATCTCAAAGTAG
Organism: Camelus bactrianus; assembly: GCF_048773025.1. Lineage (NCBI taxonomy): Eukaryota > Metazoa > Chordata > Mammalia > Artiodactyla > Camelidae > Camelus > Camelus bactrianus. The sequence goes on from NC_133544.1 coordinate 68,831,831, forward strand.
AGCTCTTCTTAAAGAAATTTCTAGTTAGCCAGACCTCACCTGTTTCTTTGCTCCTTATTTTGAGATACAAAACTCCTCTCATGCTGAGTCAACATCTAGTTATCACTCTTTTTGACTACATATAATTTTGCCTACTGAAATTAAAAAAAAAAAAAATGACCTGTTGATCTGGTAGCCATTTATGGTCACTTTTTGAAGTCCAGGCATCTGTGCTCAGTTAGTCAGTTCTCCTCAGGACAGCTTTCCTATAATGAATTATTTTGAATGACGTTTCATCATTCCACGCAGTTTTGTGTGCACTCATTATGAGTGGGCTGGAAGAGGATGCTCACCTGTATCACCCATCGGGAAAATAGGAAAATGAAGCTATCATTTGGGTTTACCAGTTCAGTCCTCTTGGCTTAAAAGGTTCCTTAAAGTTAGGATTTTGTAAAAACAACAAAAGGATTCATTTAAAAGGACTAAACTTACACTATGGAATCAACCATATACAGATTACTAAATATTGATCTGAAGGAGAAAAAGCAAGACAAGATTGTTGGCATAAGTACAGGTGGGGAACTACAGCAGGTCACTACTGAGCGAACTCTGCACTGGGTTTTGGTGAAGCGTTCACCAGCATGACAGCGTCACATGTCTGTCCTATGACTGCATAGACTCTCTTCCTCTTTCCTAATTCTGTGTTGTATGTTGCTATATCTTGTGCAGGTTAGAACTTCCAAAGCTTCCATCCTTTCTTTTGGAGTTCTTAAAGATGCCCTCTGAAAAACTTCTGTTAATGCTTTCTACACCTATAACATAGAAGTTTCCCTAGTGTTCAGAGAAAAGAGATCTTCTGGGTTGAAACACTGTGTGGAGTATGCTTCTCTATCTCCCAAGAGACATTTGTTCTCTAATTCTTGCCGGCCACGTAGTTGTATGCTTAGGATAAAAAGCAAATCCCTTTGGTCAGATTACAACTTTAATAGAGTTTTGCATTTAGCTGTTCCATTCCTTACTGAGAGCTACAAAAGCATGACTGAACTGTCTAGAGGTGTATCTACACGAAGATTAATGTAACAAAGACTTGTCAATGATTCAAGTTTGGGATTCTGAGCAAGTATATCTTGCTGAAATCTCCTGACCTAAAGTGGGCTGCCACACTAGTTTCCAATCTAGCCAAGCTTCATATATTAATTACCTTTATCGTGCTTCATTTGTTGATTTAACTAAAATGTGAGTGCCTATGATGCAGTGAGCCCCATTTTAGGTTTTGAAAAAGACAGACATGGTTTCTGGCCTCATGGAGCTTGTGATCTAGCTTATGCACTTATGATTTTTTTTGTTGCCTTGTTTAGAACGTGTGGACAAAAACCAAGATTTAAAAATCTACAGCAAAATGAGCAGGTAATGAATGCCCTAAGATTTTCTTAGAGATACTATAGTTTTGTTGATAAAACAGTTTATGTGAGATTCATTTCATGTTCTGGGAATTGTCCAAATGTTCAGAATATTATTTACCTGAAATATACCAGTATTTTACTTGTATTTGCCTGGCAAAATGAAGTCTCTTTTTTTATATCTCCAAACAAATCTTGTAGAATATTTTTCAGTTTAAATACTTGATGATGTCAGCATGTCAGAAGTTTAAATTTACACAGTTAAGAGTCTTTCTAATGGGGCTCCATAGGGCAGGTATCCAAGCAAAGTTTTGCCAACTTTAATCTTGAGCTTTATAGTAAAAGTTCACTGTATCTATTTAATGTGAGGGAATGTGTGTTGGCAATACATTATTCCATACATTATGTATTTATGAGGCCTGCTTCTCCAGAACTCACAGCCCAATCATTACTCTAGCCAGAGACCTTGTTTCTAGATTCATGTTTGCTCCTGGTGTACAGCTGTAAACCACAAATGAAGTTTCTAATGTTAGACAAGGTGTATCCATTAGTTCCGCTAAAAAGCCCTAACCACCGGAGCTCATTGATTTTTAGTTTCATATATGTTTAATGAGGAGCTTAAATACTTGTTTAGGAAGCAGAGCCTAGCTTAAGTGGTGTTTGTTCCTTCAGCAGGTACAGTTGAAGACCTCGATAATCTCTCCCATAGGTCATGCCATGACAAGCCTTTTTACCATAAAACGTAAACTTAAAAGTACTTCTGTAATTGTGTAAATGAGCATATCGTAATCATTTTAAAAGAATTCAAAATTAATAACCTTGGGAGAGGCACCACATATTTCTAAGTGTCTGGTATCTGAGCATATCTGCTAGGCTGTCTATTTTTAATTCTCCATAAATGCCTAGCAAAACACCAGGTCCAGCTCTCAAATGAGGATAAAATATATCTTGATCACGAATTGGTCCAGACTGGTATCGACTATGGGGTTGGCTAGTGTTAACTTGGGGTAGGAGAAACTTTTAACTCAAGGCCAAAGTACATACCACCTACTTCTCTTGGATCAAGAAAAAATTAAAACCTGGCCAGTGCCTAGAATATTCCTTAAGTATATTCTAACTATAAAATAACTGCAGTGAGAGATTATGATAATTCACTGTTGGCAAACTAAACGAAAGTGTGATTAGAATAAGGAATATCAAGCCACATTGCCCAGCAGATGATGCAGCGTAACACTAAGTATAAGATGCTGCAGGTCCCTTCAAATAGGATCAAGTGGAGTGATATTAGCATTTTCCTCATGCAGAGCCTTTTGTGTGTGGTCAGCAAACCATACTGTAAGAGATCTGCTGCAGGTCCCTAGGTGATCTAACCAGACAGTGGGAAGAGAAGATCAATTGATCGCTCACTCTCCTTTAAAGAAGGAAAGTTTTGTTGTTCAGGGAAAAACAGAGAGAAGGTGGGAATGGAGCTGGGGGAGGTGGGGCAGTGAGGGCGTGTGGAGAAAATGGAAGCATGATCATCCAGTGAAGACGAAATTAGTTAGTTTCCTTAGAAAATGTTTTATCGCACCTTTGGCAATTTCGTGATTGGTTCTCCATAATACTGAAGCAATTATGCATAATTTCTAAGTACAAAATTGCTTTTATTTTTATAATCTATGTTGCTCTAAAATGGGTCAGTTAAAGAAATTTATTTAGAGGATATGTCAGCAAGACAAGAATGTGATAGGAGATGCAAAAAAATAATAATTATCAGCTTAGGGGGAAGATATTTGTAAAAAGTACAGAGAAAGGTAATATTCTCAGTATGATGAACTTTTAAAAAAATCACTAAGAAACAGAAACATCCTTTGAGAAAAATAGGCAAATGACAGAGTTATGGGCAAAGAACATGAAAAAAAGTCTAAAGCTAATAAGTGTATTTTAAAACATTAAACCTCTCATAATTTTATAGAATGTTTCTGAAAAACAATTTGACAATATATATCAGAATCCCTAAAATATCCAGAACTTTCGGCTCAGTAATTCCAGTTGTAGAAATTCATCCAAATAAAATAATTAGAATCATTTCTGCTTATAGAGAAACTATAATACCAAAAGGTTGAGGAAATTCTAAATGTCCAAGAAAAAGGAATACTGAAACAAACTATGCTATAGTCATTTAATGAAATATTCTTCAGCCATTAAAACTACATTGGGTAACAATTTTAATGACATGAGAAAATGCTCATGATATAACCTATGTGAAGAAAACACTTATTTATAGAATCACCCTAATTATGGAAAAATATACATAGAAAAAAGAAAAGGAAGTATCTCAATATTTTTACAGTGGCAATATTTTAACAGTGGCAATATCAACAGTGTGGAAATTTACCTGTAGTTATTTTTTCTTTATAACTTCCTGTTTTTCTAAGTTTTCTAAAATAAGCATGTATTACTTCCAGTTTGTTTTTAAGAAAAAAAAATAACCACCACCAAAATGTCTAAGAAATACAGTAATCCTCTAAGGACAGCAGAAACACAATTAAATCTGACAAGTATCTACCTGACAATATCTCAAGAATTTTTGTGAAAGCAAAATATTACTTTAGCTAAAATAAATCATTTGAGCTACCTAAGAGAGTCTGGATGTTCAAAAATAATAAAATATTCTTAAACCATGAAGATTTCGTTTATGTTCATGAAAATTTTCCATACGTAGAATATTAAATATCCTCCACATTAATTCTTGCTTGTCCCAGAAATCATTTTCAGTGGACATAATAGCTCAAGAGAACGTTTTTCCTTTCATACACATAGATAAGCTAAATCTATTTTCTTGTATAGTGAAACAATGTGCCATGATTTGGTGTAAAAGGACTGCTAGGTATAGAGGAACCACTACAAGTCAACTATTTTCAAATACAATGTTGGGGTTATGTTTGAAGGAGAGAACACATTCATCATCTTTCCTAGGGGGAAAGCCTCAAAAGGTGACCTGAAACGAACTGCCTGAGTAGCCAGTGCAACAAGCCAGGTTCAAAACTCTCCACTTCTAAAAGGCATGGCTGATCCAGAGGATGGGACTGTGCAGTGGTTCAATATTCATGCTTAACCTTTGCACGAGTTTAAAGTAGCCTTAATTTTGTTCTCATTTTCTTCTTGCTCCTTATTGAGCTAACAACACTTTAGAAGATGATTCAGAAAATTATCTTTCGCATGCCCTAAAGGCATAACAATAATGCCCTTTTCTACTGAGCCCTGGCCCCTAATATTTTCCTAGGCAAGAGGTAGAAAATTGAGAGGGTAAAGAGGAAAATCTTCAAAAGCAGCATGCCTCTAAATTGATACCATGTAAACCTCTCCTAGCATCGGGAAACCACTGCTGGGGGTAAATGAAGTGAATTCACTGGGGCATCTAATCCTATTCCTGGAACACTGAAACGCTTTAAATGCACTGGCGAGCAAACAAACTTCAAAGTAATCATTACACCCCAGACACTGTTGCTTGTGTGGCTGAAATCTTTATGAGATTAGCCCCCCACAGGGAAAGAAGTTAAACACGGCCAGAACCACTTTGAAACTGTCGGGAGGATACCCATTTACCAGCTGAGAATCAGGGCAAATGCGTCTAATTCCCAATGGATCTCTGCCCTGGACCCAGACGTCACCCACTGAGCCTAACACTCAACCCCACTCTCTGTAGCCTTGGTTTCTCAGCTAGAAAACCATATCAGCCCTGACAACACTGGGCCAGCATAAAAATTCAAAGTTCTTGTCTTCACTGGACAAGAATTAAATGCTGGCTGGCATATATTGAACCAATATTGTAAAAGAACCAGACTAAGAGATTTTAGTTGTTATTTTGTTTTGTTTCAAGTATATGAAAAATGATGAGCAAAGATGGAAACTGTATTGTTCAGATTTTTTTTCTCTCAACTTTTACTCAAGTCACATATTCCCCCAATTTGTCTTCCTTCCTTATCCTAGATCTTAAATCTATAAAGCAAATATATGTCATTAGTTAACCAATTCACAAATAAAACTTTTGTTATTCCTAAACTAGGAAAGCGATTTTTGCTTATGTAAGTGGGGCTAAAAAAACAGCAATATTAATTCATTCCACCAACACTGACTTGCCTACCATAAGAAACAAGCAAAATTGATATTAATTGCTGTGAAGACATAAATCAAATGGAATCATTCCATTGGGGGGCTCTAGTTCAGTGGTGGGTACGATATGGCAGTCAAATCTGAGAGTTGGAGGTGTGTGTTGTGGGTACACAAAGGAAGACAAGCAGATGGTGATGGAGGCTTGAGTATGTTTTCTTTCTCTGATCTTTTCATTCCCTTGGTTCTTAATTTCTGAAGTTCCCCTTCTTCTGGATAAGTTTATGCTATCCATTTTCAGACTTAAATTTCAGAGACTCAAGTATTTCTCTTTGATTTGTCTTTGTCAACTCACACTGGAAAATTTATGAGAACATAATTCAGTTTTTATTTATTCCTTGACATGATGCTGCCAGATGAATTTGGTTCCCTCTGAACATCATGGCCAAGAAGATGTTTCTCTATATCTTTAAAGAGATTACTCCTGTTGAGGAAAACGTTGGCATATCCCGGGTTCAGCTCTGTGGGGAAGCAGAATGGCCCATTCATGTATATGTTCCTGTTGCTCCTCAGTTTTCATGAAAGTACGTTAATCCCATTCCCAGCAGGACTAAGAGTTGAAGTATATAGCTCAGCCAAGCTTACCAGTTACCTAGACCAGGCACTTAAAAATCTCAAGCTTGAATGAAAAAGAAAAAAAAAAAAGTGAGAGAAAGAGTGGTAGAGAGATACAGAAAGAGAGAGACAGAAAGAGGGAGGGAGAGAGAAAGAGATTGGAAATAACCTGAAGAGGATGCAGAGCGCATCCTTAGTACACTTTAAAAATGTGTCTTTCATTATGCCATTCCAGTAGGACGCATCACCCCTCAAGCACATTCTATTGGTTCCCCAGAGATTTATTACTTTGCTGCTTTGAGGTATAATTCCATCAGGCTATGTGGCAGAAAAGTATAAGTAAGCTCACTGTGAAAGTACTGGAAGAATATTGTCTCCCATGCTCCAGTGCTCTCTCTGGGAACCTACAAGAGAAATTTATCTCTGGGCATAGAACGGGGGCAAAAATTAGAATATTCATGAACAATGACCTGGTTTGTTTTCTATCTCATTAAACACTGAATCATAAAGCTGATCGAGTCTCCTTTAAATTGGCTGCTCAAAGCTTCAGAGCCACATCCATGGCCCAATTCACTCAAGAATAAAAAACTCACAACATTTGATGTGTACCCTACCCTCGATTTCAATTTATTACCTTTCTAATATGCTTGTTCTTTACTTCAATCCTTCATCTATTTTAAATAATTGATTCTCTCTTGTTGGATCCGGTATATCTTGTTAAATAATCTTAAATCTTGTGTTGAGTATAATATCCATGCAAAATAAAACCAATAATTAAACATCACCTCTCTCAGAGAAACCCCTTTCCCTCTCAACCTTGGAAGAATCCAGCTTTTGTGACAATGCTACTAATATTTGCCAATCCAGCAGAAAGTTTTACACGAAGAACTGGTGTAATAGGACGTTAACCTATAATAAGAGTTTGTCACATCACAGTCGCAGTACGGGAGATCTGCCATTGATTTTTCAGTAAATATGGCAAATGGTGAAAAATAGAGTCTGTGTTCCTCAGCACTAAGTTTTTCAGGGACCATTTTTCTTTTCTGCTGTTTTCTGTTCTGCTGTCTTCAGGTGATATTTAATAAAACGCTCTTTTCTCAGTACATGAGCTTGTACTGACATGGTTAATAGGGCCCGTACTGAAGATGTCATCTGTTTTGCCATGAATGCATTTGGAAAGCTCTGCATTCATTTTTTAGGAAAGCATGAAAAGCAAATTAAATAGAAAAAAAATGACTGTGTCATGGAATTAAAGAGCAAGCCTGTACATACCAGGCCTCCCCCGGCTCATTTAGGTTATTCAAATCTTTATAAGCCAGAGGATAGTTTCTTGACATCTTAAAAAAGTGAAACTCAGACTATGGTAAAAGTGTGTGGTAATTATCGGGAAGTTCTTATTTTCATTGAGCCTAAGTTGTTCTTCCTGGAACTCAGGGAGCTTTGTTTATTATTCTGTTCTCATTTAACATAAGAAAAATAATCATTATTACTAATTTGAACCATTTGGAAGGTCAGGTGTGATAAGGTCAGGATGTCATTGGAGACGGCCTACCCTTTTTCATACAAGATGGCGTTTACCTTGCAAAACTGTTATATTCCAGCACCTGGTCCTCTCACTCGTAGAAGCCCAGGAACCCGATTTTGTCAGCAATGGGAGAATAGAATTACTGGTCATGAGATGTAATCAACAAAGTTCACTGAGTTTAACACACAGAATTGACTTCTTTTCTTGGTGGCATGACGAGTTCTTGAATTAACTTATCATCTCTTTGTTCCTCTGTGCACAGGGCATCAGAAAACGGTAATATAGGGAGTCTATTATCAATTCATTTGTTCCACAGACTTTTAATATCAAGAAGGTAAAGAAAGACAAGATACCAAGTCAGTAAGACATATTCCCTGATCTTAAGAAATACATAGTCTACTTGGCAGACACAGGCATATAAACACAAATTTAAGAATATATGTATGTATGTGTATGAAGCATTATGCTGTAAACCAGAAATTGACACAATGTTGTAAACTGACCATACTTCAATAGAAATTTTTTTAATGAACACAAATTTAATTATGATATAGGCTATATGTGAAAGTCTATACTACGAATGATTATTTTATATTTTATCCATCAGAGAGGAATCTTCTTTCCCTTACTGTCAATTTTTCCACCTTTATCTACACACATACTCCCACCACTTAAAGCAGACAGTTTTAAAGCCACAATCATTCATCTCCTTTTGCTTAAATGACATATTAAAAAAATAAAAACCTTTAATGACTCTCTATTGCCTGGAGAATAAAATCCAAGTATCATGGGAGGCCTGTGTTTCCCATCTTACGTTCTTTATCACTTTTCTATTTACTTTATACTCTTGCTAAGTAAGCTGTTAACTTTATTCACAACCAGTCTGTAAATATTTATTAAGTGCCCACTATGTGCTAAGTACTGTACTTATGATGGTAAACAGGAGAGAAGTCAATAGACCATGCTTGCTCCTGTAATAGGGAAGAACAAATCTGACTCCAAACTGGATCTGTTTCTTTTACTTTAGCCTTATATTCTGTGGCTTTTGCTACAAGTCCATCACTAAAGGGATGTTGTCTATAACTTAAAGCGTATATAATGACCCAACTCCAGGAACCCCACCTCCCATGCCTGAGCGTTAAGCTAAAATACCTTTACTCAGCTCACAGGAAACATCCTGACCAGGCCCACCTATGAATGGCTGCACGAAAAAAGAAATTAACACATCCCTTCCGGAGTCTGGCTGAACCAGGAGATACCTGCAACAATTCAGGGCCTTTTCTACTTTACCTCCTCATCACCACCACCCCTCTTTGTTCTTTAAAAGTAACTAGCATCCAAACTCGGGCAAGATGGTTCTTTGGGATACTTACTAGTCCACCATCTTCTTGGTCTGCTGGCTTTCTGAATAAAGTCACTACTCCTTGTTCCAATGACTCATCTCTCGATTTCTTGACCTGTCCTGTGGCGAGCAGTACGAGCTTGGACTCGGTAATATTCCCTCAGCCTAGAAGGTGATTCCTGTTCCATTTGTTTGTTTAAAAGCTAATTAGTATTCAACATGAAGCTCAAATTTCACGTCCTTCATTATATTGCCTGGTATCTACCTAGCTGAAAAAAAAATCATTTCTGTTGCATAGTTCAACCCTTATGCCAATCCTCAATCCCACTTACTTTCTTGTAGCTCTTAATTACCTCTTAGTTATTTTTGCCTTCACTTTCTCCTAGTATGTTAAGTCTCCTGAGAGCAGGATTGTCTAAGATTTATCTTCGTTTCCTTCCAGCATTTTAAACATAGTAGTTCCACATGGAATAAATGAATAGAACCAGTTTCCTTCAGCATTTCTGTAGCTAAAACCTAAAAAATATAATGATTTAAAAGGACCTCATGACTAAGTGCTGGGTCCTCTATGGACACAGCACAATGTTTTAATTTTGTCAAAAAATTAGTTGTGCTACTGTTTAAATATGCCATGTCATTTGGTTTGTATTTGTATATTAAAATAAATGGAAATGTTTTCTTGTTACTCACTTTACAGCTTCTATTACAGAAAACAAAATTTCTCTCTTTTTAATACCTGACATACAAATATGCTAGTAGATCATTTTCTCTCAAAAGCCACAGTGATTTTCATGGTCCTTCTCAGGGTATTTCTTGCTAAGTATGCATCTCATAGGAAATGTATCTTTGAACAGATTTGCTGCTCGGTTGGCTATTGGCTTTAAAAGGGTCCCAGGATATTAATTTCTGGGTAGCTTTACACCTAAAGAAATTAAAATAGAGTGTCTTAGTTTCAAGTTGACCCAAGAGAGGAAGAAAACATGAACCCTAAGGAATTGTCATTTAGGCATTTATGACCAAATCAGTGTAAATTTTACTTCAGCACCTGCTGTTCTCTTTATGTCAGCATCTTGCAAGTGGCAAGGCCATGCTGTTCAGTGGACACCTTGGAAATGTGTGTCTTAAATTCACCAGTAACCCCATGTCAATGAAAAAGCCAGGACAGCAACTCCTCCTGAACACTTTGTCCAATTCCTTTATTTTCCTAGAGGCAAAACCTACTGCTTCAAACCAGCTGTGTTCTCTGTGACTTCAGATAGCCTGGCTGCCCTCTTCCTTTGCTAAATCTCATATTTGACACCCCTGGTGTCAAAGAATCACCTTTACTTTTGTCAGATTAAGCCACAAGCTTGTCCTTTTAAAATAATGATTCCCAGACTTTCTTGCTCCAGTTCACAGATCTGATTAATTTCACCCATTTTTTAAGTGTTCTCACTCAAGTTAGTCTGGCAAATATGGTATTCTCAAGAACATTCTTGGGCTTTATGCCATTTGGGCTTGAACCCTGGTTAAATGGTAAATACTCGAAAATATGGGACATCTATTCTTTATCAACCACCATTATATTTTCTTTATATTCTCATTGACTAACTGCAGGCATGCTTTAAAATGTCCACATAATGATTTTAATCCCAAGAGGAATTTAACTTGTCTGATTTACTCAGAAAAAAAAGAATGGCTTTCCTCCAAAAACCTTACCAATGGTGAAGTTCATAGATGTTGGCATTATCTACCCAGAAAAGAGGTAGGGGCTTTAAAATGAAAAAGAACTCTCCTTTTTTGTTCTTGTTAAAAAAAAAAATTGTATTATGAGAGGTTTTTCAGGAAGAGTGGCTTTAAATATCAGCTTGGCCCTTCTTGCTGAATTAGGTATTACTGAAAAGTAGGAGGATTGACCTGTCAAGGGGGAAAAAGTTAAATTCAGTGAGAATAGAGTAGAGTTTTTGGAAAGAGTAACTAGTTCTAATAGGATTTTATTCCAATAATTTGAATACTTAAAAGACTAAGACTAGACACGTACATCCACAAAGAGTAGCTGCCAATTATCTGGTGAGTTGAGCAGTTAGTTATCTGCTGAATTTAGCCAGTCGGGGAAAAAAAAATCCTAGCCTCAAACTCCTACTTTCTCCCCAATAGTAGATTACTTTTATCTGCAATATCTGGTTAACTAATTCAGTTCTGCACTTCATTTTGCCTGTGTGGACAGAGGTTGAGTGTCGCATTCTGATCCAATTCCCAGGGGTAAGGAGGCGTTGGGAAGGCATCCTTTACATTAGAGTTTCTCAGAATGACATTACAGTTCAGTGGCTGAATACAGAATTAGACTAACTTGCACATTCAAACAATTTTTGATTACTTAGGAAAATAGAGGTAAAACCCTGGCATGGATTACCCTAAACCACAGACATTTGACAGAGAATCAAATTAGGCACCAACTCAACTGTTACGAAAATTTCCATTTAAAAGGAGAGTTGTGTTGAATATATTTTTGTGCCAGCTCTGACACTTCTGTAAATGATTTTAACATCTCAAAGCCGAGATGAAAGTATTATAATTGCTGAGAAATAGAAATATCGCCAGTAAACATAAGAGGATCCTTTTATTATTCTTAGTAGTAGAGAAATAGGTCCAAACATTTCAAAGTGTTGGTGAGACTGATGTAAGACTGTAAATCAACATGTGAAAGCAATGACTACAATTACTCTTTACTTGCTTCCTTTGCTCAACCCAGATATAAATTCAAATTATAGAACAGTAAAACAGTTAAAGGACTATTAATGAAGTCAAGAGGCAGAAAACTGAGCCAAGAAATATAAACCAAGATAATTCATTTCTGAATAAATTGAAATCTTTCAAGAAGTTTTTCAGAAAAAAATCATGATACACAGGAGGAAAAAAATACCCAAATCTTCAGTCACTTTTTAAACTACAAGCTAGCATATAATTTCCCCCTTGAAATTCATAAAAGCATAGAAAGCCTTTCAAAACCTTTAATAATCTTATAAATGCAGGGTTAAAATAATTCATAAAGCAATAGGATTCCTTTTCAAGGAGAGCCATTTGTACCAACAACAACCACAAAAAGATACTGTTGTTTTGCACTTCAGTGACCTGACTTTGGACTTGGATGACAGTGTACAGAGAATCAAAAAGATCTTTTATGACGTGGATGTTAAAATGATGAGCTGGCTCACCTGGGGCCAAACCACTCTCCAAAACAACCCAAGCAACAGTCAAATTTCAGCCTCAGAAAATTAAAAATTATATATTACTGTAGACTTTTGGTATGTAAACAGCTATAGCACCAGCTAGTAAAGAGAAAGGCAAATACCACTCAACAACAAAGTTAATCTCACCTCAAACCAGCCAAGCTGCATTAGATAAATGCCTGCTAGACTACATATTTAGCTGGGGGCTATGAACATCATGTTATTCTCCAGCAAAACCCACAGTATATTCTAACATTCCATCCCATCCCCACATTAACCATAAAAAATATCAAAGAGATTATACACAGTCTGTTGTTTGGCAGGACAGAGCAAAAATTCTCTCCACTTTTAAGTATAAGCAAAACAAACAACCAGCTAGCTAAGGATTATATTTTTAAAAACCTGTAACATGAAAGAAAGAACAAATTTGACCTAGTGAGATAGAGGGAATGAAACCCATAAAATTATTTTTAAAATAAAATAAATAAGAAAAAATAAGAATCCATCCATTTTAGAATGCATTACTTTGTGAAAATATAAACTTTATCAAACCAGATAAGATGAAAGAGAGTGTCATTAAAAGATAAAGTATAAAGCAAACCAGCTGCATTAGGAATGAAGATTGTGGCATCGTTTCACTTTTCCTTCACTTCTATCATTCACATTACAAATAAATAAATAAAAAGATAAAAACAACAATCTCCACGCTTAGAAAACCAGGAGAGAGTCACAACCCCAGGCCTCAGGTTATTAAAAAATAGCTGCCAAATATACAGAATTTAGGATGAAACTGAAGTAGCATCTTGGGAGCATGCACAAAATTCTACAATTCTCTTACAGGATGTGGTGTTTCTTGAAGGTTCTATAAGTCAAATCAATGAAAGGACCAACAAGCTATCGTTTAGTTAGGATGGATCCGATGGTGCGGGCAATACACAACTTTATCCAAACCATGCTTTTTCATACCGTGAAGCACAAAGTGAAGCAAATCCAAAGGGAAAGCCTTCAGATAAGCCATCTTTGGAGGAAGCAGGTAGAGGCAATGTCGAGGCAAAGGAGCAATCGACTTGGAGGCAGCTGATGAAAATGAGAGACATATATGCTAAATCATGAAATTAAGTGGCTTAAAATTATAAAATTCACCATGAACCACATAAATCTTCTACTCTGATGAGGAGTAGAAATCTGTCCTATAAGACAGGAATGATATGCAAAATATTTTTAAGACCATATGTTTTATATACCAACCAACCAGAATAAACCCTGGCCATTCAGAACCAAAGGAAATACATGAGAGATATATATGGGAAAAGAGGGGGCAAAATTATTCCTGTATGACAATGGTATGATTATATATATAGAAACCCCAAGAAAATCAACTAAAAAACAAAGTAAAGCATAATAATAATTCAGCAGGGGGTTATATATAAAAGTCAATAATAGCTTTCTCATACACAAATGAGTTAGAAAATATTAGGAAAGAAAACATTACATTTTACAAAGTAACAACAACAATGACAAAAAGCCAAAATAACTAGAACTAGATATAAGAAATATGGATGACTTATTTGCAAAAAGTAATTTGAACTATTAAAGGACCTTAAAGAGATGAGAGACTGGAAAGATAAAACCTGTTTTTAAATGAATGGATTAATACTTTATGGATGAATTTTCCATAAATTACCATATAAACAAAAGTAATTTTAATATAAATAACAACAGGATTATTGGAGGGGAAAGGGGTAGCTGGTAGCAGTCATGAAAATTTGGTCACTGTCGGGAGCAGAGGCGGGGGTGGGGAGAACCTAAGCTGAGTATGCATACAAGGTAATAAAACATATTTTAAAGCTACAAAAATTAAAATGGATACTTATCCAGAAATACATAGCAGATCTATTAAAGAGAATAGAAAGTTTAGAAATAGAAATACATTATTCAATATTAGTTTATAATTAATATGGCATTTTAAATTAGGACAGCAGGAGAAGAGTAATTATATTAAAAATGGGGTTGGAAGGTCCAGTTTATCTTTACAAAAACATAAAGATAATCTATCTTTAACTCTTCATACTAAAATAAAGTTCAGACATAACCAAGTTATACAGGTTAAAAAAAATGGAACTGTAACAGTACTAGTACATTATTTTAAAAAAATAATCTTGGGCTAAGGCTGCTTTAAGCAAGTTACAAAACTTAGAAAACATTTTTTTTAATTACTACATTTTATTTGATTAAAAATTTTAATATAATAAGCTCTTACACATTTATAAGAAAAATGTGAATATAATGGGCATGAACAAAAAACAATGAGTTAGAATTTTATGAAAATTGCTCAAATTCTCCCCCTTAAAATTAAGGAAATAATTAAAACTAAATAGTATTTTCCAGATTTAATTTAGAAAAAGAGAATAAGTTTAATAATATACAAACAATGCTGGCAAATAACAGGGACAAAAGACTTGTTCAAAGGTCATGGCCAGAAATGAAAATTGTCATAAACTCATCAAAGGGCAACTGACACCATTCATATAAATGTAAACTATACATTAGCTTTTGACCCATCAAGTCACTTCTAGAAATTACTTTATAGTTATCTATCATCTGTGGATTTGGAAAAACCTGTGTTCAAGGATGTTCACTGCAGCATTATTTATAATAGCAAAAGACTGGATATAATCCAAAATGTCCATTCTTACGGAATGACTAAATAAGTTATAAGTGACTAAAAACAGTATATAGTAGCTAAAAAGAATGTGGCAGATTTACACATGTGAAGGCTACATTATGCTAATATCATATGCCCTTAGTATTACAGGGAAGTTTTACCACATGCAAGTATTATTTTTATTTTAAAAATAGTTAAGATATGCAAATAAAAATAGCTGGGTCACATATAAATATATCCATGGGAAAAAGGAATACAATGGTAAAAATAACAGTCACATATGAGACAGGAAAGAGAGAAATAAGTCAAAGAGATGAATGTGATAAAGGACAGTAGCAGAGATGTACTCAGTTACATGTTGTCCCTTAGGGCACTGGTAGGGAGGGAAGAGAACATAATATATATATAAAAACTATAATTTATTATTTCATCAAATCTGAGATTTCATTTGATTCTAAAACCTATCATTATTTTCAAGTGAAAAAAACACTGCCAACTATACTATGACACAATCCTCTCTAATCATTGATTGCAATATGTATCCCAATTCCAGAGATGTTAAAATTATTTTAAAATGTGCACCTTATAACTGATCAAATATTATATATGAAAAACAGCCAATACCTAGAAATATCTTGGCAGCATTTTTGAATTTCAAGGGTAAATACAAAAATCTTTCAGCAAACAAGAAAGAAAAAAATTACAATGAAATAAAAATTAAGCCAGCCTTAGCTTTCCTCTCAATATGGAGTACCAGAAGACACTGGACTAATCTTGAGAGTTCTGAGTTGGAAAGGATGAGATCCAAGAAGACCAAGGTCTGCTGAAATATTTCTTATTGCACAATGGCAATGAAAAAATATTCTCAAATAGAAGGTTCTGAAAATATATTGCTATGTTCCAGAAAAACTTACTCAAAAAACATGCTCCTGAATTGATAGCATGCTGAATCAAAGAAGAAACACAGGTCACAATATAAAGGATGGAAGTGATTATTAATTTCACTAAATCAGAACTAGATTTATAAATGCATTAAATAAAAATTAAATGTAAAATAAATAATTTTGAAACATTTTACATACAATGCCAGAAATAGTTATTTAGTAACTAATAATAATTTCAAAATAATCTGAACCTCTTACTTTGGACTGTATCAGCAACATTGCACTGGGGAAGTAAAAAAAACAAGCTATACTCCCTATCTTAGGTAAGGAAAATTGTCCAATATCACTTGTTTCGCAGCTTTAAAAATTAATTTTCATAGTTAAAATTCTAAGTAGGAAACAAGTTGGCCCACAATGTCATCTCATAAAACGTGTGTCGGTATTTAAAAATAAATAAATAAACAAAATAACACATGCACAAAGATTGAAATTTTCAGGCAATACAGACAAAATAAGAGGGAAAGTCAATCTTATTACCTGTCCAAGACACACACACACAATCTTTAAAAATTGTTGCTACTAAAAGGATACAGAGGGATAATATATACTATATATTATCTATATAAGTACATCAGATTTTACTGTCCAAAAGTTGTTTCTGCTAACTCAGCATCCTTTGTCCCTCCTTCTGGTAACACATTTGCTTTTTCCAATGGACAACCCACTCAGTGTGGTCTCAGCGGGGGGTGGGAAACCTGGCCTTGTTTCCTTCTATGCCACAGGAATGAACATAAAACATACCCACAAAACTAACTTTCCTCCATGAAATTTCAGACTGCTGAAAGAAAAGACTCTCTTCTCACCTGACATTGTGAGCAATTAAGACCTGAAGAAACCTGGAGATGTCGGTCATCTTTTCTGCCATTTGTCAAGACCTTTCCTATATTACCTAGAGTTTAGTTAACTGCCACAGCAAATAGATCCAAAAAAAACCCAATAATGGCCCCAGTACAACAGCAGTTTCTTAGTTGCTCACATAAAAGCTGAAGATATTTCAATGTGGAGAAGGATGGTGGGGAGAAGTCTGATCTGAGCAGCAATTCAGGGAACAAGGTTGTCAAAGGTCCTTCAGGGATATCTGGGCATGGAGGATGACATGTAGAAGATTTGGGGAAAGACGCCTAGAAGTGGCTCTCAGCACGTCCGCTCATAGTCTATTGACTAGAACTTACTCATATGACAACAGTAAGCTGCAAGGAAGACTGAAAAGCACAGTCCAGCTATATGACCAGGTTTTGGTGAGCAACCCACAATCTCTGCCACATCTTCCACTTGACAGATATGGTATCCAGCTAACATCCAGGACTCCTCAATGCCACACAGGCCTCTCCATTATGTCCATGTGTGGTTGCTTAAGGTCAGGTAACCCTCAACTCCAACCCAATATTTAAAGCAAGAATAAGATAACAGTAATGTAAGAATGTAGCTAGAAGTGTCTGCATACTTGGTTGATGAACCTTGGCTTTGCTTTAACTTCTCCAACTTCGTTAAGTGTCCCATATCTCCTTAGTTAGGAAATATTCTCTCACACCCACTCCTGAGAGGTTATCCTTGAGTTTTAAATCATATCCCCAGTTTAATTCAGAGGTCTGAAGCCAAGAACTCAGTATTCCAAGAATTTCTGAATGATTAATATTAAATACTTATATATTTTGGGCCATATACTGGGGACTTATGGTAGGAACCTCCTGGGGCCTCTTAATACAGCTCTCCCTATATTTTCCCTTTTTTTCAGAGATCTTTGTATCATTGATTTTAGTTCTTGACTACCAGTACTGCTGAGCCTCCTTTTGGAGGAAGAGGATGAATTCTGAGATTATGAATATTTTACATCAGTGCTCTATTTTCTCCTGGTCAAGAGAAGTCAATATGCAGAAAGCCTAAATTTTTCCTCCTTCTGCTATGATCTCTTGCTGATAGGTAATAGTTTTGTAGGGGACAAAAAGTAATTTTCCCTCTACCCTTCTGAGATGCCCTGTAATAAAAGACAGATTAAGAAGAGAACAATCAGAAGTTCATTAACATGTACACCTCACCATATACACAGGAGATACCAGGAAAACTGAGTAAAACTCCCTGAAATGGCCCATGTCACCACCTTAAATACTATCTTCAGCTAAACACAAAACAATATGTTGGAGTGGGGCACAGGCAATTCACCAAAGGTGAGAAGAGGAAATACTTGAGATGAGATGTTATACAGCTAATTAAAACTATGCTTTCAAAGACTTTTTAACAACGTGAAAAAAGACAATGCTATTATTCTAGCATGATCCCAGACGTGAAGCCATATTAAAGTCTGGAAGACAATAAAACTAATATTAAACACAGCTGCCTTTTAGTTTTAGAAAAATTGGTGTTTTTATTTTTTCTTTTTTACTTGACTTCTATTTTCCAAATTTTCTATACTTTGTAACTTAAATATTTAAAATATAAAAATAAATGAATGCCAACCATTGTTCAGTTCCCTCTGATCTAAACAAGCTACCATTACTGAACTGATGCATTCTGCATAGTTCTAGGAAAAGAAATGAAATAAGATAATCAGTTCATCTGTGGATAGACTGTGTTATTTCTAGTGCCCAGAGGATTTTCACAAGCTCAGTTTACACTTGTGTTATGGGGAGGGGAAGAGGGAAAGAAACGTAGCATGAGAACAGTGTGAGGCATGTTCAAATCCATTGCTCACAGCAGGCAAAAACAATTGCTTCCTCTCCTGTTTCCAGTGACCTAGCATGTGTGCAGATCACAGTGTCAGAAAAAGTATCCAAAATTGCCTTCAACATGGCTTCCCTGTTATTTTTACGTGAGTAAATGCCTAATCTGAAGGACCTTCTGAGAAACCTCAAGGCCTTGCACTGCCCTGCTTGTCTTGGGTTAAAAAGGCTTCAAATAGACATCTGCTTATTTTATGAGAAATACAGGCTCATAATAGGAGTCAAAGGACTCCTACAACTACGCTAAGCCCTAAGAATGATTGTGTCATTAATTTCTAAGGACATTACTAAACACTTAAAAATAATTCTCTGATTTTAGACCCTTGAAGACTGGGAGGATTCTTTTGTAAATACTTATGGTTCTTTGCAAAGAAAAATAATTTGCATATTCCTCTTCTTGGATTGCTTGTTTACTGCTTCTATCAACCCTAATCATGAAAGCTTTCAATATAGGTGCTGAGAACAAAGATGAAAATAGGTGAATTTAAAGGTTTGTTTACAAAGATATTTGAAGGGCTTAATTTTTATCTGGCCATTCAAATAGGATTAAAGGGATTAACTTGAATAATAAAGGCACATTATAAATACATTATGTTGTCTCTAATTAATAGGTTCAGATATGAATGTAAGATATGTCAAATTATTACAGAACAGCCAATGATTACATTATTCTAAATAATGGAAAGAAAAACCCATGAGTCATTAGTAAAGAGATGACTTTGGAATAAGACAAACTCATTCAGCAAATATAATGCTTTGCAAGAGACACATTTCCTATTTATATGTACAGTTAATAACATCTATTATGCACTCTTAGTCCTAGAAGCCTGTGTTTGTTGAGAGAAATACTTTAAAACAAAAGCTTAATTACATAGTGCTCAAGTTTTTCTGGCAACATCAAAAGGGAGAAAGTCATTTGTGTTTTAATGAACATTTTGAAAGGGAAAAATAAGTTCTCAAGCTGAGAACTCTGCCAGTTAGAGAAAGGAGAGTGCAGGAGAAAGAAAATGTTAGATCACAATTGTTTATTCAGTATATGAAAACAAAAGCTGTAAGGGGAGAAAACTGATGGATCGGTGGATCTAGATAGAGATAGATCTAGACTACAAAAGCCGTGGGGTTTTATCCCAGGGTTTTGCTCCTGAGAATTATTCAGGCACATTACGAATGGAAATATTTATTTTCAAGGAAAAGATTTCCCTTCACCTCTCTTTAGCCAGATTACTTCCTAAACACGATAATTTTCACAGTTCTAAGAAAATCACTGAAGAAACTTAGTAACCCATTCTAAGGAACCAGGAGGTGTAACAGCTTCGGCAAAATGGTTTTAACCTGACTCATGAGTCCAACCAAAGCGTCCACACATTAGCGCTATAAAATGATTATCAATTTGTGATGTGGGCTACAGGAGATATAAACCTGGCGTTGTCCAATTTAACTTGGAGTTTGTAAAGTGGACAGATAGGTTTTAACCTCTGGTACAATAGATTTTATAAGGTAGAGACATCAGACACCATTAAATTCCTTCACTTAGGAAAATAGGTGCAAAGATGCTGACAGCTTATAAATGACAGCCAAGCTCTAATCTCCAGTCTCTGGATCCCTCAGTGCTCCACTAACTAATGTATTTATCTAACAAAGAAAATCAACAAAGTTTATCTTAAGACAATTTGCTAGAACTTACCAAAACCCTGTTTAAGGCCAACTTTAGAAAAATCTGAGAACAAAATTAAAACTAGTCTTTAGGTCTCTCTTTCTCTCCCTGTGTGGCCCCCTTCCCCTGTGTATTATTCCTTGTCCCAATAAAAACTCCCCATGTCAAGCCATAGCACTCTCATTCCACACCCACACCCACCAGCATCTCTTTTCTCCCCCTTAGCTCTTCATTTTTAGTAAATTAACTTGCACATTGCTGTTAATAATCAATTACATTTTCCTTTAGTGAAGAGTGTTCTCATTTTAAACTTAGAATCCTGAAAGCACAGTATTGTATCTCAAACGAATGAATCTCTCCTTTCACCCTCCTTTTTTTCATTCTTTCCTTTTGGTTTTTAACCAAGGCTGAGACCAAAAAAAAATCTACTAACTTTTGTCACCTACCAAACATTTCTATGATAAACCTATTACATATGCAAGGAAACCAGGTGACTACTGTTTGCTTCTTAAGTTTAATGTAGAATAGTTTTCAGCTCAGTGTCTTTGGTTACTTTCATAAAACTACATTTATGAGACCATTCTACAGACCAACTACTGATGCCTGCCCTAAAATCTCCAGGATGGTAAAAATTACCAGCAGCTTTCTGACTGTGCCTCACTGTCACAATACCTAAAATAAAACTGAAACAATAGGACCATTTTTTTCCTTTCTTTCAGCATTTTGCCTAATTCTTCTACCTTTTTAGCACTGGCTAATTTATATATTTCTCCTAAAGAGATGACACCTCTGCCCACTCAGGACATGGCTCTTGAAGCCGCTGATTAAGATGGAATACAAGGTAAGATGGAACATGACTGTCACAGCCGTTCTGGTTCTGGATTCCTGGTATGGTTTTCGTACATGACGCTACACTTGAGAATACCAAATATACCTCCGTTCTTGCAGCAGAAATCAAAAGGAAAACTAGATCATCATTTAACACTATGGCATTTGATTTTCAATTTCACATCTTGGGCTCTCATGGTTGCCTTATTTAAAGCCCTTCTCTTTGCCAACACTTCTTTTGAACTCTGAGAGATACATCCATCACGATATGAGATTGGATCTGTAGCTCAAGGTACTGGAATAATAATCAGAGGTGTATATATAAACTGAAAGCCTCTGCATTTCTCCAAACCATCCCCTGTTGTAGGAATGCTAAAATAATGCTAATGCAAGAAAAGATATTCCAGTGTCATTTTAGATTTCAGGCATTGCACATTTGTACCCATGATTATGTCAAAATATACACATAGGCATCATTTGAGATAGAATTTATTATAAAAGAAAATTTAAAAAAAACCCAAAGCTAGCCTGACCTTGCTTTATTTATTTTTTTAAATCAGTGCTTGAACTGGAGTTGAATAAATTTGTCCAGCTTAACATGAAATTGTGTTGGTGTGAGCATAAAAAATAAAACTGGTAAGCCTTTTCATGTGGAGTGAAAAGAAGAGAACATAAAAGAAACATAAAACATCTCCCTTCTGGCATAAAAAAATACATTGGTGTTTTTTTAAAAAATCAAATCTACTTTTAAATAATAGTACGTTTTATGTAAAAAATAAAGACTTGAAAGTTAAAGAAGCAAGGAGATTCACTTTTAATGTTGGGGGAACCTACCTGGGGGGGAGAAAGGAAAAGTATAAAAACACTGATATTCATAGAGGTTTTTTAGGTCTGGGGGTCAGATATACCCAGATGTGAATGCAGGAGACAAGAATTAATGAATGTTTATCCTTTCAGGTTTTTTATAGCCTTGTGAATTTTACTTACTTCTTTTACACCTAGACTCATCTTCCAAGAAAAAAAACTTTTTTGAGAGATTCATCAAATCATTTATTTTAAACCAAGTAGAATTCAATTGATTTCCATTTTGGTTTTTGGACCCACAGATCAATAGGACTAGGGTAGCATTTCTGCTTAGCTTGTTCTTTGCTTTTGAAATGCAGTAGTCAATGAATCATGTTTGTAGTCTCTTTCCATCAAAACTGAATGACATAGGCATAAATTGATTCTCCTTTGCTATTTTGTGTTACTTTTTTTAGGTGTGTTTGTGTACTACTGCTAATAGATGCTCTTCAGACAAGATTTCTAGACATTAGGCATAGAGCTATATGGGTATGGCAATTCAGAAATGGCTAAGAAGTTGGTTACAAAAACTTACTAATTTCAGGAAAGGACTTCTAGTTATTTAATTCAGAGCCTTTCCTTAGAACGTACTTGATGAAACATTATGGTAAAGATGTGATACTCACAACCTCCGAGACATCATTTACTTCTAAACGGTCCTCTAAGGCATCTATCTGAGATGTAAAGGCTCAAAGTCTGTAAGCTGGAAGTTCATTAAGCAAAACTGAGTTGAAACTGGAGGGAAAATTCTCAGTCTAATTTTCTCCATGTCTGGCCCTCTTTAAGCTCAGCTGGACTTATTCCTTTCCAGAAGAAAGAGGGAAAAAAAGCCAACAGGTAAAAAGATCAGCTTGTGGTTTCCAATTTTCAGCCTAGGGGGAATTTTTAACCTTAAGTTATAAATTCCAGAAGATAGGAGTTTATAAGGGAAACGGTGACAGAACCTTAATTAGGGCATTGCAAAGGGCAATGCTGCAGTAAAAAGGAACTGCCCCTGGAGATGAAATGCTTAATCTCTGAGTGAAATGTGACCTAGTCACTCAAGAGGAGAGTGGTGTGATGACTCGGGTCCTCACTGGTAACAGAATGTTGTGTGTATTTTATGAAATTCACTGTCATCTTCCATTCCTTCCTTTCTGACTAAGCCTCACTGCACTCTGGACCAAGTAGAAAAGAAAAGTCATAAAGAATCAAGTAACGGTGAGTTTCTTTTTGGCAAAAGCTGTTTTCCAACGTGTGTATCAAAGAATCAGAGAAGCTGGAAGGAACAAAGAGGAGCCATCTGGTCCAAACTTTCTGTCTCTCTGCAGATAAATCCTAAATCATCTGAGACAGAATGGGAAGGTCACCTAGTGTTCACTTCTTCAACTGAAGAAGGGAGAATTCATATCCTTCCTTTAAAACTCTGTGCTAGCTTCGAAGTCAAGAAATGTCTTATGTAAAACTCAATTCTTATTTCCAACCAATTTGACCTCCTTAGCCTCACATCATTGTCTGTAAACATGAAGTGCCTTCTATAAATATACTCTGAACACTTGGAGGCATTTATGAAGCCAATTCTTAGCCTGCTCTATTTGTCAAGCAATTCAAAGCTTCTTAGTATTTATTGGTACAGTGAAGGGTCAGTTTCCTAAATCTTTTTGTTTTAGTTGGTTTTATTTTTCCCTGAAATCTTCCTGGCATTTCCACATTTCTCTAACTATGCATACTGATCATTAAACTCCAAACATCTAACACAGTGCCTAGCCCATAGTAAGCATCTAGTAATTGTTTTTGAGTAAGAGAATAAATGTCAGGGACTACACAATAGATGCTCCAGTATACATTAAACAGCAAACCAATTAAAAAATAACAAGAAAAAGGTTTGTTATGTTTTTGCATTCCGAATAGTCATCTCTCCAGCTTCAGTTTCCTTGATTTAAATACCATTTGCAGCAACATGGATGGACCGAGAAATGATCATACTAAGTGAAGTCAGTCAGTCAGAGAAAGATATCATATATCACTTATATGTGGAATCTAAAAAAAAAAAAATGACACAAATGAACTTATTTACAAAACATAAAGAGACTCGTAGACATAGAAGACAAATTTATGGATACCAGGGAGGGAAATGAGGAGGGAGGGAAAAACTGGGAGTTTGGGATTGGCTGATATAAACTACTATGTACAGAACAGATATACAACAAGGTCCTACTGTATATAGCACAGGGAACTACATTTAATGGCTTATAGGAACTTGTAATGAAAAGAATATCAAAAAGAATATGTATATGTGTGTATATATACATATGTATATGTATAACTGAATCACTATGCTGTACACCAGAAACTAATACAACATTGTAAATCAACTATACTTCAACAGAAAATTAAAATTAAAAAAATAAAATAAATGTATCTGAAATACAATTAACTCAGTTTTTCTTGGTTTAAATGTTACACTGATGCATGCAAACTATGCACCTGTCTGTCAGCAGTGTTATGACACAAAGAAATCACATTTTATACCTAACAAGGCAGTATTTTCAGAAACTATATAAATTAGCAATTGTCATTATTTTACTCATAGGAAAGCAAAGTTGAACAGATGTAAAGCAAGGCATTCATAGATGGATATGGTATGCATCCCATTTTCACTTAAATCTAGGTCCTAGGACTCTGAATATCTGCAGCAGTTTGCTGGGACTCCAAAGTCATGGCTGGGATAGTTCTGGCCAATCAGTTCCACACAACTGTTAATACCAAAGACTCACTGAAGAAAGTCTTGCAAGATGACACATAACCCACCATGTTGCCAACTCATACTGGAAAAGAAAGAGGAAATAGGGAACAGAGGGACACCATATTGAACTAAGACTTGCTCCTGATTGTTGTTTCCCCATTTTCTTCCTACAGAAAAAAGAAAGAAAAAAAAAAAAAAAAAAAAAAAGACTCCTGGATTTCTATTGTCTCTGAAAGGAAAAGCTTCTTTCTGAGCCCACAATGTGCTTTCTAACCAAGCACTAGAATTGACCAAGCCTCTCAGGATTCCTCCAGACAAAAAAACCTTCCAGTGCTCTCACTCAACAGAGGCAGTTGTCTTCTGGCTGTCATTTGGGGAAACAAGGATATATTAGGATCATCTATGATGTATCACCTAAGTGTGGAACTTACAAATGAAAGATACACAATTCTTTTTCTGTCTGAATCTGATACATTGAATAATTCAGGAAGGAAAAGCACCAAGAGGGTAAACTTCAGTCGCTGACTACACGATTACACATATCAGTATGGCATTTTGCCTAATTTTACAGTTAGGAGCATCAGTTTTCATGTCCATGTGTCTCATAGGATTTTACTTGGATATATTTTTTTGTGATGTCTTTTGAATTTCCATTTGCACTCTTTTTTGGAAACAGTGAAGGGTAGTTTATTTTCAAGTCTTAGCCAAGTACTGACACCTAGAAGGAAGGAAGAAAGAAAAGAAGGAAAGAAGGAAGGAAGGAAGGAAGGAAGAAAGGATGTTAGGAAAGAAAAGATCTTTTCAAATGTTTAAATTTTTAAAAATTTTTAGAGAAACTGTAAGTAAGTAGTCTTCTGCTTGATTCTTTTATATGGTAAAATGTTTCTGAGTGGAACACATTAAAGGATGTTTAAAATGTTCAAATGCAGTTAGAGATCTAGGAGGAAAAACTAGTTTGCATAATTATTGTAAGCTGGATCCAGGATAAAATATGCTCAGCTACTATTAAGGTGATCAACTTTCCAAATTAGATACAGAGACAGATAGATATAGAAACACACACATATATATATACATGCAGATCAATCTGTGTTTACATATGAAACATTTACAGCAGGGGTATATCAAACAAAGCTTGCACTTAAAATACTGGACTCATCTCTGCTCATGAAAATTCCAAAATTTGTGCATTTTTATGTACTTTGTACATTAAATTTAAGTTTGCATGTGATAAACTTGTTGTGATATAATACTGTATTCTGAGACAGAACATAAGATCTTTCTATTTTGATCTAATGTCTATCAGCGTTATACCCACAAATAAGAACAGAGGCTTTACAACAGAGATATCTCAATGATTATTATATTTTACCTTTTTTTTTGGTCCTGAATGTTAATGATCATTTGGGGACAATAGCTACATACAAATAATACTATATGAGAGCAGTTATGTGGTTTAATAGAAAGCATATACATAGTACTACAAAGGCTTACTTTAAATAAAGGTGAGGAGTTGACTGCACTACCTGACTTGATCATAGCAATGCAAGAATCCTTCCGATCAAATGTGAAATCTGAGTTGGCTGTTGATAACATCATGCTCAGAAGCTTGACATTTTGTAGATCAGCCACCTGCCATTCACCCTTCCCAACGTCCTGTTGGAACTTGCTGGAAAGAATCTCATACACTTTAATCCTTAAAACCTTGAAAACTGATCAGTGTGCCACAGGCATTAAACCTGTAAACTTTTTTTAACCTCTCCATTAAATACCAGGAATCTTAGGCTGATTCTGGCAAGTGACGTGGGTAAAGATTTTAATGCCCATTGGATGCACACACATTTTTGAGTTCCATTGCTGGTACTTGCTCACTATTGGTAATGCCAAATGCATCTGGGGAAAGAATTTTGAAAAACAATTCTACAGCATGAGAAGTTCCAACAATAAAACAGAACTCTTTATATTGCAAAGCCAAACAAATAACTCAGGCAAGTGTAACTGAATAAATCCTGAGCTTCAGTGCAGATGGCTGTTTTTACTGTCGATGCTGGGATCTGCAGAAGGTTCTTTAGTTCCAGTGTGTCTGTGTGTGTGTGTGTGTGTGTGTGTGTGTGTGTGTGTGCGCGCGTGCGTGCATGTGTGTGTGTGTGTGTGAGGCTTTTTTGTATGAGATTTGGCATATTGCATGTGGCAGGCTATTGAAAAATGAATAAAGACAGGAAGAAAAAGGCAATGTACATCCCATTGGTAACAAAGGCAAACCAGGTTGCTGACTGCCCATGTGCCTGCTCTCCAGGATTGCCCACGGGCTCCCAAGATCATTTCCCTGCCCCCAGATTTTCATGTTGAATTATCACTCACGATCTCTAAACGAACATGCCTCTTATTTTATTTAAGACACGTTGGGCACTTGTATTCGACTTCCCGCTAGGCAATACAATATTTAGTGTATACTGCATACACAAATGGAAAGAAATGAAAAATGGCCATATGAGTATAATTTCAATATTTTTTTTTCTATTTTTGCAAAGAGATGTCTTTGCCCTAAGCTTTCAAGAGGCAGACATCAAGTGTAAAGCATTTGTTCTGGGCTGATTTTGCCTGAGAAATCTGACCACAGAGGTCTACAAGGATTCATCAGGAGCTGTAGGCTATGGCCTCATGGCTTTGGCCTGAGGCAAGGCTAGGGGCAAAGAACTTTTCATGTAGGGGGTAAAGAATAAAGTAGGAACTCATCATGCCTGGATTCTTACAGCCGCTCTAACTGGGACCTAGAAGACTCCCTCTACGGCGTGGCTTGTCTGCTCCTGTGCTACTGTTAAAACAGAAACGCGCAGCATCATAACTTATTTGTGACCTACTCAGGAGAAATTCAGATTTGTCTACAATGTCCAAAAGGAATATAGGTTGAGAAGAACAAAAATGCTTTCTCTCAATATCATAGCCAAAAGGAATAGAGGTTGAGATAAACCAAAATACTTACCTTTTCCTTAACATGTGAATGTCACAATTCATTCAAATCATCACCTCTATTTTTTGTGGTCACTCAAGAATTGGGTTTTTTTAGTTTAGATGTTTGGTCATGAGGCAATGCTTTATATAATATAGTAATAATTTTTTAAATAAAAGACCTGCAATTTAGGGAAGAAAGTCTTGTCTCTTTTTATTTCTTTAGCTCCATCAAGAACCATAAAAAGAATCTGCTAGGCTGCCTATTTGTTAAGTGCTTCTTAGCTCATCTCTGACCCAAAGGATGCTCTTGTCAGAAGCCAGGCCTATCAATAATTAATGGCGTTTTTAACTTTTGATCTCTAGCCACAACATTTTTTTAGGCTCCAATTATGACTTTATGACCTGCAAAACAGAGGGACAGAGCACCTGAGAAAGTTCCATAAAATGTTGTGAGTTATGGAAGTGGTGATAGTCGCCTGTTTCCTGGACTATTTTCTATGTTTCTGCCCCTCCCTGACTTCTCTTGCCCCATTTCCCAAGAGAACAGGGGCTTTAATAAAAATGGTGTGAGAGGATGAAAGCATTTAATACAATAACCTCTCAAATATGATCTTTTCAGTAAAATTATGTTCTCCATTTCAAAGCCCACTTTCTTTGGAAGGAAAAACAAATTCCTAGAAAGAAACAGCCAAGAAGTGGTCTATTATCTTTGCAAACAGACCAACTGAAGATGGTGTCAAGGGTAGGCTAGGAACCCAGCTCTCAGGAAACCTGAATCAGAATGTTAAAACACATGTGGTATCCCATAAAACTTTATTATTGAAAATATTTTTTCTAGTAAGGAAACTTCAGGTGTTCTGTGCAACTATATCAAGTGCTAGTAGATTCGTTATAAATTAAATGTAGAATTTAAACAGCCCAGACTTTAAAACAATACCTCCAATAGGCAGGGAGATAGAAAATCTAAAATAGTAAAAGTACAGACACAATAATGGCCCATTAACTGTACCTCTATACCTGAAGAGTCGCTTTGCCTCTGCTAATTTGGAGGAATTCATACAGTTAATCTTTGGAGGTTAAGTCCATAGCTCCAGCTCTAAATACAACATACAGGTTTCAGCGTCTGCCCCTATATTCAGCCCAAAAACAATTAGGCCACTTTACCATTACCATTTCCACAGTTACAAATAGTACACTGGGAAGGTCAATCGTGGAATGGGAGAGTCATTTACATGTTTCATTCAGTAAAATGGTTATTAAATATTTCTATGAGGTGTTGCTTTTCTTAAGATTCTAACTCCAATAAGTCATTGTCAGGTAGGGTAGGAAGTGGGCTTGGAACTGAAGGGAAGAATTCATTTAGCATCTGCCAACCATCCCCTGCAATTTTTTCCCAAAATTTAATTATAAAAATTACCAAACATACAGAAAAGTTGAAAGAACTGTATAGTGATCACCTATATATCTAACACTGATATTCTACAAGTAACATTTTGCTATTTCGATGTATTGTATATCTATCCATCAATCTATCCTTCTAATTATCTATCAATTCATGTTGGGATGTAATTCACAGTTAATTGCAGACATCAGTATGCATCACCCCTAAACATGTCAGCATGCGTATCATTCACTAGAGTTTAATATATGATTAACTTTCTTATTTTTAGGTAAAATTTATATACCATGAATTGCATAAATCTTAAGTGTGCCATTCTTTAGGTTTTGAGAGTTCATATACTTGGAAACCCTCAATTACTATCAAAATATAGAAAATTAATGTAACTGTAGAAAGTTTCCTCATGTCCCTTCTCTGATCAGTCTCCACTGCCAGCACCTCCAGAGGCAATTACTATACTGATCATTTCCACCATATATTTGTTTTACCTGTTCATAACATTCATATAAAATAATTACATGATATGAACTCTTTGTATAAAGCTTCCTCTACACAGCATGTTTTTAAGAAGAATTTATCCATGTTGATGCTTGAATCAGTTGTTCATTCTTTTTATTGCTGAATATCTTCTCATTGTATGAATATACCACACAGTTTGGTTTTCCATCCTCTTATCAGTGTATATTGGACTGTTTTCAGTTTTTTGCTACTATGAATCAGAGTTACAATAAGCATTTTTGTACAAGGCTTTTGTCAATCTATGCTATCATTTATCTAGGGTGAGTATCTAGGAGTGGAATTTCTGGATCATAGAGTCCGCACATGCTTAGTTTTATATTAAGTTATCAGAGAGTTTTCCAAAATGGTTGTACCTTTTAAAAAATCCCATAATGTATGAGAGTGCTAGTTTCTCCCCTTAATTTTAGACAATCTATTGGGTATATAATGGGATCTCATTGTGGTTTTATTTGCTTTGCAGTATTTTGTTCAGTTTCTTCATAACTCTTGAGAATTCCTTATTATATATCTGCTCACTTTTTATTGTCAGTTTAATAATCTAGATAGTGAATTCTATGAGGGCATAGATTATATTGTTTTCATTCATCACTATATAAACAGTGAATAGCAGAATGCTTAGCAAATAAAAGCCGATCAATAAGTATTTATTGAATTGGGAGTACCTTAAAAAAGAATTTTGAAAGATTCTGTGCTGATAGGTTTGACTGAATCCCTATAGTATTAATTAAAGTCATCACTATCAACAGTGTAGAAGGTGAAAAGGTACACAGCAATTATCTTACTTCATGGGGCAACAGATTAGTAGGGAAGATCAAATGCATTAAGAAAAGGACACAAAATCCTTTCAAGAATTTTCAGATAACAAAACATGCATCTCTGTAAAGTAAAATTCAAAAAGTGTGGTACTACTAAAAAATTTCAGCAAATAAACACTTTCAAAAGTAAAGTTAGGTTTTAAAAAATTTATATACACTAGCAAATGATTTTTTCCTACTCTGGGGCTTATTTTTCTGTATTTAAGAAGAGTAATTCTTTCCTAAGTGACTTTGAGTGTTTAAAAAAATGCTTAGAATTCCTTAGGGAATTTAGGAGGAGACTAGGATGCCTTTTGAAGCTGCCATTATGCCCTCAAAAAGAAACTGAGACTGGACTTCTCATCTCAGGCCTTTGAAGAAACACTACCCTCCCTAAGACTTCCCCTCTGGACTTTAATCATCTCCTAGTAGGTCTTCTGCCCTCCAGTTGTTTTTCAAATTTTATTAATTATGCATTCCATTGCTCAATTAATCTTCTTAAAACATAATATACTTCATGTTTCCCTATGAAAGAACCCAAAATTGTTTTTACTGCCTCTTGGATCAAATCTGATATCCCAAATCATTCAGCAGATATTTGAAGTCTTCAACCAAGTGGTAAAACCAGCTTCTTCACTTCTCCACCATGCTCAAGGTCAAAAAAGTCAGCATCCACCACAAACTATATACACTGTACACATTCTGTCTTTGTCCTTTTCACGCAGCATTCCATCAAACCCTGCCCTACCCATCCCAAGCAAATGATCTTTTCTTTCCCTTTCTGCTAAATGAATTCTTGGAATTCTTTCCAGATTATAGCTCTGATAATTCATGAAGTATTTCTTGATTACCGTAGTTCACCATGATAGTTTAATTAAGTAGTTTAATTTCCTGTAATAATTATCAATAAATATGTACTGAGTGCCTATCACATGAGGGACACCTAAGCATATACAAAGATTCAGTGCCCAAACTCAGGGAATTTTATATTCCTCTAGAAACATAAATAATAATGCAAAGAGACAAAAGTGGCCCCAGAGGTTACTACTCAACCATGCAGTTTTTACTGAAAATCTGTCTTGGAATTGTTTTCAAGAACTTTTATATTATCTCCCAAATAGATGAATTCTCAAACATTAGAAATCACATCTTTTTTTATTTGAAGTTAAAAGAAAATGCATTGAATTAAATAATAGTTCTTACTATGTGACAGACAGTACTTTACATGTATTAACTCATTTAAACATCAGGAAGGACAGTGCTACCATTTGACAGATAAGAAAACTGAGACAAATAAGAATAAACAACTTGCCCTGGATCAAACAGCTAATTAGCAGCAAAGTTGCAATATGGACCTAGGTTTTCCACCTCCAGGGGATATACTCTTTACATGGTGCGTTACTATGTAGATTTCATGTCTACATCACATGTGTGGGACCCATACTGCTAAAGTAAAGAAAGCTGTATTCTGCAAGCAGGAAATTTGCCTGGGGACAATGGAGAGGCTATGGAAACCTATTAAAGAAACAGATCTGAGATTGAAGAAGTTCTCAAACCCCAGTCAAGCATTCTATGCTTGGTAATTATGTAGTACCCAACTTCCCCTCCAATTCTTTGTCTGTAAGTTTGCAGGGAGTTCTGATGCAACACCCCTGCTTTCACAGAATCTTCCCCTCAAGGAGAAGCCTCGTAGAGAAACTCATCAGAGGAAACTGAATCCATCAACTATGCTAATCAATATAGACCATTTTCCCCTTCTTCCCTACCAAATAAACTCTGATTTTGTTGGAAAAGCAATGTGTCTAGCTAAATAATAATAATAAAGTTTCCCAGGTTTCTTGGAAACAATAAATGGCTATGAGGCATAGGTTCAACCAAAGAGAAATAGGGAAAAGTATATTGGAGATATATATATACAATATTAGACTCCTAGAAAAAGCTATTGCTTTCCTTACAAAAATAGACAGATTCAGATGGCACAGGCTTTCTGCCCTCTGCCCTTCTCCTTCTTCTTGTCTGGAATGCAGACATAATTCCCATTGGTACAGCAGCCATCCTACAACCAGGAAGCCAAATATCACCCTCAGATTCATGAAGTGGGAAGAAGAGATAACTAGTTCCTGATTCCCCAGCATCCCCATTAGGTGACAAAATTAACCCCTTATTTGGTTAAATCACTGCATTCAGGTGTCTGTTTAGCAGCAGCTTAATACAGTCCTAAATGATAAAACTTATTATCTGATTCACAGGAAGAAGTTCATTCAGTTTTTGATTAAAAAAAAAAAATTGAGGTGTTGGTGAAACCCCTCTACTCTACTCATTTACTGTGTGTAAACTTTTTTCTAAAGAAAACTAATAAAACTTTCATTTGTTTTTCCCAAAAGGAGCAAATGTTTTGTTACCATTATTATAAAGGTAACATAAAATGGAAAAGACAATTAAATGGAGCTTCCCACCTTATCTGAACCAGTATTTTTGATGTTCAATACACTTTTACATTAGGACAGAGAGTTCACATCAGTAATAGGGGTGATTCATCTTTTCTTAATCAATGAACAGTTAATCTTCATTAGTATACTTAGGTCAGTTTCAATGTGCAGTGAGATGCTGAATCTTAGCAAGGAAGCCTCACACACAATGGAAGCCATTAAAATTACATTACATCTGGCATTCTTGATGAGGCAAAGCTGGCACCAGTGCCACAGTAATCATAAGCACTGAGGTTCATGGCTGAGTCATTTGGAGAACGTGGACAAATAGGTTAATTTAAACATAGGCACTTGTCCCGCAAGGCCAAAGTACAAACTGCCTGCAACTCTGAGGGTCTGAGGATTGTTCCCTTAGTGACCCTTAAAGGTGTCACATTTTTGCCTCACTCACCTTCGTTCATCCTTCAGGGCCTGCTTGGTTCTGATCTCCTAACGCCGAGGTACAGTCTTCAAACAGCTTGTACAGGCATTCCTATTAAAATCCAGTTATTTTCTGCCTCTCACTTGGGGACATTATTCATTAGGAACAGCATCACAGCTCTCGTGTATTGAGTGCTTAGTGGGGATGAGGCTCTAGCCTAGGAAACTGATGTCCATCATTTCAAACATAAAGTTGATAATCTCATCTCTGCTTTATAGATATGAAAACTCAACTTCTAGTTAAATAATTAGCCTAAAGTTGCACAGAGGCAAACTAAACCTGTCTGCCTCCAGAATGACTCCACTGTACCACACTGCCTTCAATTAATTATATTCTGTCTTCTTTTTTTTGCCTCTTGCCAGCATACCATGCTGCCAGTTCCCTGAGGAACCGATTTTGCCATATATTTCTAAGTATCCCTTAAACCCCAACACAGGCTGGACACAGGCTGGTAGAATTTTAGTGAATGCAGTGGATTTGACTCTAGTCCAATCCTTCAAACTCTTGGTGTCTTTTATCAACTTATTTGATACAAGAATTATCTGTAGACTCAGAAAGTGATTTTTAAGACTGTATGGTTGGATTTGGAAGATAGCAACTCTCATGAGCTGTTTATCCCTCTAATCACAAGCATAAATAAAAGAGGGGCCTGGGTAAGGCCTTGAAAAGACCAAGTTTGACTCATCAGATATATGTCTCTATCAGTCTTTTGAAACAGGCAGTCCTCTTTTTTTTTTAAGACTTCAATTTAATTAGAATTCCTTCTCCCATTGAGGTAACATCTTCAATTGATTTAATCCTTTCTTGTATATTCCTTGCATCCTGAGAGGTAGTAATGCTTTTCATTTTACATTCTGGTCCTAAAGCATGATAAACAGCTAGTGTCAGTTTACTTCCCCTGACCAGTGGCTGCAGCAGTGGGGGTTGGAGGAGGTCAGGGAGCTGGCCTCCAGTCATCTGTAATTCTCACCCTCACCCTCCACTACTTCATCCCTTCTTTCCTATGGGCTGATTCGTCCTTTTGTTCTCAGAGATTGGATGATTATAGCTAGAATTTTTAAACCCTTTCATATCTTACAGATTGTATTTATTATAGGCACTTATGAAAATAGCAAGCATCTTCTTAAAATGCGATTCAATAACACTTTTTACATTACAGGTCTTTGAGTACACCTCTGTTTTGTTTATTATGCAAAATAACTAGAAGAGAAAGTTGGTTCTACAATTTCCCCTCCTAATTAACTGTTACTGAAGACTACAAGTCCAAAAAAAAATAAATAGATTAAGGCCAAGAAACAAAGATTACAGAATTTAAATATAAATATATTCAACATGGTATTTCAGAGTAATACAAATCATATGAATAGATATCAGTAAATGATCCACATAGCAATTAGCATGTTACGAACATCTTGGAGGACTGAATCTCTTGACTGGGGTTACACTGGGCAGAGTCAAGGCAACAAAGTGTTAATGCCTGTAAATGACCTTTCAAATTTGACTTCCATTGTATCTGATATGGTTACACAACTCCAACTAGTTCTAAACTTTTCCCTTTTGAGTTTATTTTCACGGGCAAATGTTTCCACTGGGGTAATTATAGGATATTTCTCTCTAGGCTGTCATTATGCCAGGAGGACTTTTGTTTTCTCTTCATGTAAAAATAAACTATTTCACTACTTCCATTTTTTTATGTATTAAATTTTTAAACCAGTTTGCCAACAAAAAGCTAGATATGGTACCAAAAAGTACATCATTTTATTAATTTGCTTACATCAGGGAAAAAAAGTCAAGCAAAGTGATAACACCCCATACTAGGTACCTTGACATACATGAAAACAAACCACTGAAATCTAAATTCTTACTTCTACTTATCTCTGTAGTCAACCAAGTTGCTAAATGCAATGTAATTCACAGCTATATGTTTTATAGTTCTCTAATTTATAACATTCCATATTCTCTTATACATAAAATACAAACTAGGCAGACAAATAATATATTGTTGATAAACCTGTTTATATAAATAATTATTCTGTTTACCTCTATCTGAAAGAGCACAGGCTTTTGACTCAGACAATCTTAGGTCCAATTTATAAGCTTTATGAACTCAACCCAGTCATTTGGTCTCTCTGAGCCTCAGTTTAACCATCTATAAAAAAAGGAATAATAATATCTAGATCAAAAAAAAATTATCTTGAGTGGCCTAAAAGATTGGATAGCGTTCTGAGAGGCAGTGTAAGACACCAGTTAAGAGTATAGGAACAGAGCCAGGCACCTTACTTCACTTCTTTCTCAGTTTCTTTATCTATGCAGTGGAGATAATGGTAGTTATGGGGTGAGGTTTTAATATATGGAAAGTGCTTAAAATAATGCTGGATTCCAGTAAGTCTACTCAAGAATCAGTATTGTTGCTACTATTTCATGTGAAAATCCTTAGCATAGACCATGGAACATAGAAGTTTTGCTTTCCTCTTATGTTGTCATTAACATATTGTTTTTCCATTTAATTATCATCACCCAAACTTGGCAGCTACTGAATGTTTTTGTAGACGTGTCTTGGGGTGGGGAAAATGTGGTAGGAAGAACAGCTGTGAGATTTGTCTTGCAGTAATGTTTGCACGGTAGTTTAACTAAGATCAAGAAATATTTATTTTCCATAGAAAACTATTGGGAAAGGCTATTGCCAGGGCTAACACCCCTCAGCACTGTGGGACATGCAGATATTTCCAAGTAGCAGAAGGAACCATTGTCATAATAAATTATCACTTAATCAACCCAGCATTTTCAGCATAACCAGATGAGAACATCTGCAAGGCAATGTTCATCTTGCTCAGTGCAAGACAATAATGGAAACCTAACATGCATGAATTGATTGGGGTTTGGTCCATTAAGTGATCCAGATAAGTTCATTCTACCCAAGGCATTCTACCTCAGAAGTATATAAAAATGGCAAGGTATTCACGTATTATTGATGTCAAGTTTCAAAGAATTTCAGTCTATAGAAAATTCTTATCCCAATTGAAAACCCTGATTTAGCTTTAAATGAGGCTACCTAACCCTTTGAACCGATTCCACCATCACCTACCCAATAACAGTAACACACACCCATACATACACACACATATAAATGTGTGTATGTACTACACTTCCACTGCCATTCTCGATAAAGAGTAAACCTCTTTGGAAATCTTAGTTGGTAATTATTTGCCTGTTCCCTCATTCAACAAAATTTTACAGCAAATCATAAAATCATACTAGGCACAGGGGAGGAAAAGCCATAAAGTCTGGCCTTACACTCTAGTTGGGAAAAGGACAAGTAAACAACAAATGTTAAAAAACAACATGGGATTAGTGAGATTAGGTTAAAAAAATTGGTATCTTGAATTTGAATTGGCATAAAGAAATGATGTACTTAAATTGGTATAAAACAATGATGTATTTATTTACACACACACACACACGAACACAAACACGCACACGTTTTCTCCACTACAAAGGTCTACACCAACCCAGTAGCAATGAACACCACTAGTACATGGCATTTGCTCTCCCAATACTATTTCCTACAAAAAATGAAGAAGAAATCCTTTAAGACATTACTAATTCCAGATCTGGAACAAGAAATAGACAGGATTATCCTGGTACAAGCAAGAAAGCTATTGAAGGTTGTCAGGAACTCACTTGAGTAATCTCTCCTTTGTCAAAGATAGAACAACTGAATATCAATAAATATTATATCTGCAATGCATTGAAAGACATTAAATATGTTTAAATCCAGGCATTCTTGACAATACTTACAAATTGGTCATTTCTGGAACATGCTAGGGGGTACCAACTCATTATTTTAAAAAGTGATAGAGGGAAAAAATAAATAATTGAATTTGCCTTTCCTATATAAGCTGTAATTTAGAGTAACCAAATATGTGACTAGCAGAAAATTCTCTTTTTAGATGTAAGATAATAAATTAAGAAGAAATAATAAATTGAGGTTGAGTGGAGAGTGTGTAGGTAAAACAATAGTAGCCATAAGTGGATAAATGTTAAAACTGGTAGGTAGCACATGAGCATTACTGTATTATACCACTCAGTCCTTTTGCACATGTTGAAATTTTCATAAGATGAAGTTAAGAGTAATAATATGTTCTGATTCCTATAGCTTTAGAGTAAGTCTTCAAGTAATGTAGCGTAAGTCCTCCAAATGCATTCTTCTTTTTCAGGATTCTTGTTTGATTTCATACATGCTTTAGAATCCTCTAAGCTATTTCTACAAAACAGGAATTTTTTCCATAGCACTGAATCTGTAGATCACTTTGGAGAAACCTGACATTTTAGCACTATGAGTCTTCCAATCCATGAGTCTCTCTCCATTTATTTAGTCTTCTGTGAGTTCTTTCAGCAATGTTTTGTTCTTTGGGGCACAGAGTCCTTGTACATCTTCTGTTATCTTTATTCCTAAGTATTTTGTCTTATTTTTGCTATTTTAAATTGTATTTTTAAATTTTACTTTGAATTGTTCACTACAAATATGTAAAACTACTGCTGATACTTGTATATTGACCTTGTATCCTTCAACTTTGACTTATCAACTTTGCAGTTACTGCTAGTAGTTGCTTAATAAGTTCCTTAGGATTTTATATGTGTGCAAATACAGACTATTTTACTTTTTCTTTTCTAATTTTTACGCCTTTAATTGCTTTGGCTCACCTTATTGCAAGTACAATATTAAAAAGAAGTGGTGGAAGTGGGCATCCTTGCCTTTCTCCAATCTTAGGGGGGAAATGTTCAGTCATTCAGCATTAAGAATTGTGTTAGCTGCAGGTTTTACATTAATGCTGTTAGAAGATTGAAGGGATTCTGTTCTATTTCTAGTTTCTTAGGGTTTGTTTTTTTTTTTTTTTCAGGGGAAGAAAGGCAATATCTTTCTCAGGTTTGGGTATCAGGGTTACACTAGCCTTATAAAATGAATTAGAAAGTGCCCCCTTCTCTACTTTCTGAAAATATTACCCTGTCTTCTGTAATACTGGTTTTATGTCTTTAAAAAATATCTGATAAATTTCACCATGGAAATCATCTAAGCCTAGAGTTTTCTTGGAAGAAAATGTTCTTATTATACATTTAATTTATTTCATATATTTTTTATGCATTTATTTAATAAATGTAGTTCTAGTATGATTTTCTGTTTCCTCTCATGCCAGTTTTGTTTATAGTATATTTTTAGTACTTTGTCTATTTCATCTAAATTGTTGATTTTATTAAAATAATGTTTTTCATAATAATCTCTTACTACCCTCTTAATATCTGGAGCATTTGTAGTGAGGTCCCTTATTTCATTCATGATATATATTTCTCTCTCTTTTTTTCTTTAACAGTCTTGTTAGGAGTCTATTAATTCTATAACTATTTTCAAAGATGTCACATTTGACTCTGTTCATTTTTTTATTATTCATCTGTTTTCTATGTCACTGATTTCTGCTTTTCTTTGTTATTCCCTTCCTTCTACATTTTACATTTAATATCCTCTTCTTTATCTAGTTTCTTTAGGTGGAAGCTTAGATAATTTATTTCTAGCCTTTTTAATCTTTTCTAATATGAATCTATAAATTTCGCTTGGAGCATTGTATCACAGAAGTGTTGAGACATTGAATTATAATTATTGCTAAGTTCAAAATATTTTCTAATTTCCATTACAACTTTTTCTATAACCCACAGGTAACCTAGAAAATTCAGCTTAATGTCAAATACTTGGAACATTTCTGAACATGTTACTGCTATGATTTCTAATTTAATTCCATAGGACATCATCTATGAGAATTCAATCTTTTAAAATGGATTGAAATGTGTAATTTTGCTCATTTTACAGTCAGTTTCTGTGAATGCTCATGTTTATTTGAAAAGAAGGCATAGTCTGTAGTTGTTGAACTTAGCAGCCTATCTCTGTTAGCTCAGGTTGGTTGCTACTGTTATTCAGACCTATTTTTCTCTAGCATTTTTTGTCTATTTTTCTGTCCGTTACTGAAAAAGGATTGTGAGCTTGTCTATTTCTCCTTTTGGCTCTATCAATTTTTGCTTCATATATTTTTAGAATTTATTATTTGATACATACACATTTATGACTGTTGTATCTTCGTGGTAAATTGCTTCCTTTCTTATTATGAAATGTGTCTCTTTATCTCTGGCAATTCTTATGCTACTTAAAAATCCACTTGGCTTATATTGACATGGCCACACCATCTTTCTTGTATCTACTCCGCACATGATACATTTTCTATACATTTATTTTCAATCTCAGATGCCTTTGTATTATGCTGTATCTCTTTAAATATAGTTAAATACTACTGTTTTTATCCAGTCAGGAGATCTCTTCATTTTTATAAGATTATTTATTTTGTTCATTTTTAACTATATAGTTATGATATGGTTAAATTTAAATGTACCATATAACTATTTGTTTTCTTTTTGCCTCATCTGAATTTTGTTCCTCTTCTCTTCTTTCCTTCTTTGATTTCAAACTATTTCTTTTTGTATTCCATTCATATCCTACTTAGACTTTTCTATATACATCAGTAAATTACCTTTACTAGTAATACTAGTCTATGGATCAAAATATACTCCCTTAACTCATCACAATCTACTTTGATAAATAAAGTATCACTTCACATAAATAAAATATAGGAAACTAACTTTTTAACACTGTAATTAACTTAATATCTACTTGTTCATTCCTTATCATTAGTGTTTTTGCTGCTTACATTTACTTCCAAAATGTGTTCTAACATCACAATAAAGGTTATTATTTTTTGCATTAAAGTCTACAGCCTTTTAAAAATTTAAGGGAAGAAAAATTTAGTCTTTGATATTTAACCACATATTACCATTTCCAGTTCTCTTCATTCCTTCCTGTAGATCTGATTTTCCATTTAGTATCATTTCTGAAGAACTTTCTTTAGCATATCCTATAGTGCTAGTCTGCTGACAAAGAATTTTCTTAGTTTTTTTTTTTTCATCTGAAATGCCTTTATTTTGTCTTTATTATTGAAGAATGTTTTCCAGGATATAGAACTCTGGATTGAGTGGGGGTTTTGGGGGGGTGGGGGAGGAGAGACGCTTCAAAGTATTTTTCAACTGTCTTCTGACCTCCATGGTTTCTGATTAGAGATCAAGCCATCATTTGTATATTGTCGTTGCCCTGAATGTAATTTTAAGATTTTTTTAAATTTTTCATCTTTAGCCTTGTAATTATGTTGCCTAGGTTTTCTTTGTATATATTTTGCTTGCTGTTCACTGATCTTAAACCTGTAGTTTGATTATTTTTACCAAATTCTGAAATTCTCAGCCATTATGTCTCTGAATATTTTTCCCCTATTTTCTCTCTCATTCTCTTGTAGGACTCCAATTTTAATAACTTAGACCACTTGGTATTATCCCCCAAGTCATTGAGCTTTTGTTCATTTCAGTCTACGTTGCTCTGTACTTCATATTTGATAATTACAAATGGTGCCTCTTCAGTTTTGCTCATCATTTTTCTGACATTTCCAATCTACTGCTAAGTCTATTCTTACAGTGATTTTCTTATCTTAGATTTCATCCTTTTGAGTTCTAAAATTTGTGTGTGGTGATTTTTTTATTGATTACCTTTTTCTGCTCAATAGTCTAGATGTCAAACATTATGTGGTAGTAGGAATGAAGAAGAGATAGATTTAAGAAACAACTAGAATATAAAACCAGTAAGAGATTAAGAAAACAGAAAGAATACTTACATAAGGTGAAACATGGTAAGATCTTAAATTTTATGGGTGTAAGTCGTCAATCACACTGTTTACCAAAGCCCTATATTTTAAGCAGCACAAAATGCTTTCTTTGGTTTAGATAGAGCATACCTAAACTTACCAATGAGTGGTTTGCATAACTCAGTCTAGATCAGTTTGCATGTATTCACGGGCCACTTGTTCTGAGCTGGCATCCCAGGATTCAGGAGATCAGCATGACAATATCAGATCCTAGGGTTCTGCTTTTCCTTCCAAAAGTTGATTGAGGTTTTCATGAGTATGTAAAATAATTAATTATTAGACTGGTATCCTACTTCAGACTCAGGGAAATACTACAACGAACTGCCTGTGCAAAGATGGTAATGGAGATAACAGTAACAGATAACGTTCACCGAGCACTTCCGTGTGCCCAAAACCATACAAGACACTTTATTTAAATTATTTTATTTTACCTTAATAATAACATATGAAATGAGTTCTGTAATTGTGTCCATTTTAAAGGGGAAAAAATATGGCATAGTAAGTAATTGGCAGAGCTGAAATTCAAAGTGCGGTCATTTGATTCCCAAAGTAACTCCACAGCTCCTCATATAATTGCTATGCTAGAAAGTAGAGGTTTAGTCCAGAGAGAACATGGCCAGGAGCCCAAAGTAAGCTGCCTGAATCAAAAGTCAGGCTTGTTTATTCATTAAAATGGCAAGCAGCAAAAAATCTGAGCTGAGTAAATGCATTGAGTCTCCATGGGCAGGTCTGAGATTAAAGGCATTGGAATTGGCACATAATTACTAGGGCAAGAAGGGCAGACACTTTTGGCAACACAGCTAATTTCTCCCTTTTTATCCCTGGCATAGTCCCAGCTTGTCTGGGTATTTTTCCCAGCAGTCATGTGCTTGGGGAATAGCCTAAGTCAGTCATGGTCAGTCCACTCTCAGCAGTGAGTTAGCCGGAAGCATGTGATGCAATTCCATCCAATGAGAAGTAAGAAAAGTCCACTTCAGGGTAGTGATGAAGAGGGTACAAGCAAAATCTTCCTTCTTCATGAAAAGTGACATGTGAAGGAAGTATCACATGTACTCCACCTCTAATGAGGCAGCATGAGCATGTGATGCCTGGAAATGCAGCAGTCATCCTAGGAGCACGGATAGCCTATACACCAAGCCAACATGCCAAGGTTGGCAGAGCAGAAAAGATGGAAGGAACCCAGGTCCTTGATGACTTCTTTGAGCCATGTAATTAATAAAACATTGCACTATCTTTACACACTATAATGCATTTTCTTCATAGTTTAATCCACTGTTAAACACTCTGTTACTTGATCCTGAAAGCATCCTAACTGATATTTAAAGTCCCTTGTTGGCATATATCAGGGGTTGACAAATTTTCTCTGTAAAATGGCCAGATAACGCTTTCTCCTTTGTAGGCCATATGGTTTCTGTCACAAATACTCAACACTATTGTTATATCATGAATGCTGCCATAAACATTACGTAACATAATGTATGGCTATATTCCAATTAAACTTTATTTATAAAAACAGGGGGCTAATTTAGCTCATGGACTGTAGATGGCCAACCTGACTTAGATGCATTCATGTGATCTTTCATTTGTTGATATGCAATCTTTCTGGCCAGCCCTAGGCTGGGTGGGTTGGACCTAACAGTCTCGGTCACACACTCTCATTCAGCCAACTGCCCCTTGAACGTTACAGAGCCCTCGGGGCCAGCAGTGTTCCCTGTCCTCACTCTGGTAAGAATGCTCTGTCTTCTACTTAGTACTGCCCTTTTCACAAGCATGAAGGTGTCTGCATATTATTTGGTATATTAGTCATAGTTACTTGCCTATTCTGTATTTTTTTCAAAGAGACTGGAGAGTAATCTCACCAAGAAGGGATGCTAAATAGATATTCATTCCTTGTATAAATAATAGACAAATAGATAAAGAGACAAATGGATGAATGAACAAAAAAGTGAGGAGAGTTTGAACTGATAAAGGTCTTAAGGTAAAGTTTATGTGATTAAGCAAAAGGAAGAAAACTTAAAGGG
Source organism: Camelus bactrianus (assembly GCF_048773025.1). Classification (NCBI taxonomy): domain Eukaryota; kingdom Metazoa; phylum Chordata; class Mammalia; order Artiodactyla; family Camelidae; genus Camelus; species Camelus bactrianus. The sequence goes on from NC_133544.1 coordinate 68,874,751, forward strand.
AAGGGAAAGCAGAATGTATTAAGGAAGTAGGCAGAGTAAGATTCTCCAAATATGTCTACGTCCTAATCCCCAAAACCTGTGAGTGTGTCCCCTTCCACTTGTAAAGGGACTGTGCAGAAGTGATTAAGATTATGGACTTTGAGCTGGGGAGAGGATCCTGCATTTTTCAGGTGGACCCAATCTAACCACATGAGTCTCTAAGCAGAAAATCTCTCAGCTGAGGAAAGAGACATGCTGATGGAAGAAGGGTCAAAAGGGTGGGATGTTGCTGGCTTTGAACATAAAGGAAGGGGGCCAGGAGCCCAGGAATGTGGGCAAGCTCAAGAATCCGGGAAAGACAAGGAAAGGGATTCTCCCTGAGAGTCTCCAGAAAGGAACACTGCTCTGCCAACACCTCAGTTTTCACCCAGTGAGACCTGTACTGGACCTCTGACTCACAGAACTGTAAGAGAAGAATTTGTTTTAACCCACCAAGTTTGTGGTGATTTGTTGTAACAACAATTGAAACTAATACAACTAATTAACTGTATATTATCTCTAATTCTAAGCAGTTTCTTGGAGATCTGCTATTTCTATTTCCATTATTCCTTCTGCATTCTTCTACAGCTCTGTTCCCTGCCTGTTGGAGGAAGTCATCAAGAAGACGCGACTGCCAATGGACCCTCAAGCTGGACCAGAGCGATCGGAGGCTCCTCACCCCTCCCTTGTTCTTGGAAGGTGCATTCTGCCCACCATTCCCAAAGTGGGAGCTGTATTCAAAGACACAGCTTTGAGAAAGCAGTGTGTTATTGAGACCATCTGGATGGTATATGTGACTGAACCTTGTTAAGACCTCCATTAAATTTTTGAGATTCTGACAGGCAGGTGCAAAGATCTGTTCATCTTGCGGCCACCCAAGCTGAGCTTCATATGTAAGTTCTCTAGCTGATGAAACCTGCTACCTTCCAACCTGGAGTGACCTGCCTCTTTCTTCAGTCTCTCCTTATCTCCACGCATGGGAACCAGTTTGAGGTGTGACCTTGGGAATGCCCAGGCTTGTGAACCAACACTACATTCTCTCTCAAACATACACTGTAGTTCTATATTTAAATGATATTTTCCTCTATTTCAATATTTGGGCTAAATGTTTTTAAAAATTCAAACAACATGATGGTTTGATTCATAGTGACTGACTAGACAAGCCAGGGATGATTCCCACATAGCCACTATAAAGTGACCAAGAGAGAAGAGTTCTAGTTCTTATCCAGTGTAATTGGCCAGCATGAATCCCACACGCACTACTGGGGATAGAACAGGGTTGGTAGATCTGATACTCATAGAGGCATTATGGTAGTTTTATATGTAGTTTCCTACCTGTGCTTTACTCTCCTGTGTAAAATTATAAGTGAAACTACTCATTTTCATTCACCTCTTGCCATTTCCCAAAGGTATCATTATGTTTTAAGTAACAAAAACATTCTGCAATGAGAAATTGCCAGGCCACTGTCAAATAACAACAACAACAACAACAACAACAACAACAGACATATGGATCAATGGAACAGAATAGAGAGCCCAGAAATAAACCCATAGGCCTACAGTCAATTAATCTCCAACAAAGGAGGCAAGAATACACAATGAAGAAAAGACAATCTCGTCAGCAAGTCGTGTTGGGAAAACTGGACAGCTGCATGTAAATCAATGAAGTTACAACACTCCCTCACTCCATACACAAAAATAAACTCAAAATGGCTTAAAGACTTAAATATAAGACAAGACATGATAAACCTCATAGAAGAAAACATAGGCAAAACATTCTCTGACATAAATCTTAGCAATGTTCTCCTAGGGCAGTCTACTCAGGCAATAGAAATAAAAGCAAAAGTAAACAAGTGGGACCTAATTAAACTCATAAGCTTTTGCAAAGCAAAGGAAACCATAAGTAAAACAAAATGACAACCTACAGAATGGGAGAAAATATTTGCAAATGATGTGACTGACAAAAGTTTAATTTTCAGAAAATATAAACGGTTCATACAACTTAATAACAACAACAATAACAACAACAACAACAAAAATCTAATCCAAAAGTGGGCAGAGGACCTAAACAAGCAATCTTCCAGTGAAGACATACCAATGACCAAGAGGCACATGAAAAAATGCTCAATATTGCTAATTATCAGAGAAATGTAAATCAAAACTACATTGAGGTATCACCTCACACCAGTCAGAATGGCCATCATTCAAAAGTTCATAAACGATAAATGCTGGAGAGGGTATGGAGAAAAGGGAACACTCCTACATTTGGGGTGGAAATATAGTTTGGTGCAGCCATTATGGAAAACAGTATGGAGTTTCCTCAAAAGACTAAAAATAGACTTATCATATGATCCAGCAATCCCACTCCTAGGCATATATCTGGAGGGAAATCTAATTCAAAAAGATACATGCACCCCAATGTTCACAGCAGCACTATATACAATAGCCAAGACATGGAAGCAACCTAAATGTCCATCAATAGATGACTGGATAAAGAAGTTGTGGTATAGTTACACAATGGAATATTACTCAGCCATAAAAAATAATAAAATAATGCCATTTGCAGCAACATGGATGGACCTGGAGATCATCATTCTAACTGAAGTAAGCCAGAAAGAGAAATAAAATACCATATGCTGTAACTCATATGTGGCATATTAAAAAAAAAAAAAGAGGACACTAGTGAACTTATCTACAAAACAGAAACAAACTCACATAGTAAACAATCCTATCATTACTGGGGGAAAGGGGGTGAGAAGGGATAAATTTGGGAGTTTGAGATTTGAAAATGTTAACCATTATATGTAAAAATAGGTAAGAAAAACAAATATCTTCTGAATAGCACACAGAACTATATTCAGTATCTTGTAATAACCTTTAATGAAAAAGAATATGAAAATGAGTAAGTATATATATATATACACATATATGTGCATGACTGGGACATTACATTGTACATGAGAAATGGACACATTATAGCTGACAACACTTCAATTAAAAAAAAAAGAATAAAAATAATAAACCTATGAAACCACGGAGGACTCATATTGCTTCTTTCATGCTATTATTGTTCTCTCTCTTCAGCTGCCACAAGCAAAGAAACTGACACATAATGCCAAATTCTTCACTCCCACCAAGGGCTCACTCTCTTCAAGGACTTATTCAGGTCAGAGTGACCAAGGGCAGAGGGCTCCAACACTCCACTTTCGTATCTCTATGCTCTGGGCAGTTAGGCTGGACCAGGATGTGCGCTTCTGAACATACTGAAGGCTTGGCCATGGCAGCATTCCTCCTTCCAGACATCTGGGCCATGACACTGCTACACATATCTACGTATCTTTTGAGCATTGCCCCAAATCACTGCCCAATACTTGAAGATGGCTTCATGGAGTGCTGTGCACAAAAGACAGATCATTAGCTTCAGCAGAAGATCCTGCTTCACCAAAGCAGTCCATTTCCAAATAACTGACTCTGTATTTTGTGAATCCAACTCTCCTATTCTTCCAGCAAGTTATTTTGCTATAAACTGCCTTGCAGCCTAAATAAAAGGTAAATCCTTCTTTGTTATTTATAACACATATCAAGCCCATTTTTGTGATCGGTAAGATGGACTGGTGGCTAACTTTCCTTACTTACACTGAACACCCTTTATGGTAACATTTAAACTGCAGTCTCTTCCCAAGAGTTTGCCTAATAATAGATAAAATGTAAATTCATAATGTTACCAAATATTAATCAATAATACTCCAGCTTCCAGGGCAGCCTCAGGCTTCACTTACTTATTTCAGTGCCAGTTTTCAGACTGCTTCCCAAGATGCAAAAACAGCAATTTGACACTAGTCAAATAGTTTTAAAAGTCATGTTAAGGAAGAGAACAAGTTCCTGGCTTTCCCAGGAAAGATGGTATTTGGCATTTACTAGTTTTCTGAGCTAAACTTTGGTTTCAGACTGGAGGTTTTAGGAGCCTTAGACAACAGATTCTAGAATCTGGTCTGGCATGATTTCTCCAGTTCGCAGGTTCTAATAAATTGGTCAGGAAAAGCCCCAGAAGCTCTTTTATTGTGGACTTAGATAGGGGTCACCTCAATGAAAAAGGGGGCTTTTTTTTTTTTTTTTAACAGATCACACAGCCCAATTCCAGAAAGAAGATGGAGGCTCAGATCATATTAGCATTTATATTGGATTAAAGAAAATAGGGACTGTAATAAACTAGATTCTACTTATTTGCTGGACCTAATGAATTACTGTAAAACTCAAGTTTTGTGGCTCCAGTAGCTTTTTTGATATACTAAACAAACACAAATAAATTGTTCTCTGAATACAAAAAGCTTATAGACAAATTGTCTTTAAAAAAGCGATGCAAGCTCCTGTATTAATGCTGAAAACCGTATCACTCTCACCTCATATAGTTCTTGGCTACTGAAGCCCTAATTTGAAAAAATGAATAAATAAAAACAGTGAGCAGTAACATCAGCTGTTTGCTACAAAATGCACATTAGTCCCTTTGCAATTATTTTAACACCTGCAAATAAATGGGCAGTGATTTGGATTCATCCATAGGGCAACTGCAAAGGATCCTGTAGGTTTGGGTCCCAAGGACTGGGTTTGATAGTTCAATGAGCTCTCCTACCTCAGGTTTCCTCTAAAACTTCAGGTTTAAATTGTATAGAATGACTTCATGGAATTACCTATATCATGCTGAAGGTATTTAGATTAAGATGTATTATATTTATGTTGAATTTATAAAACTCTTTCAAAGTGTTATTGTCCTTTTGCAATTGATTAATCCTATAATGCCCTCTACAATCAGAGGTGGTTATGATTGCTAGCACAATTAAATTTACCATGTTTTAGAAAACAACTATATTCTCTTATATAAGACCAATCCTGAAGATACAATCATCCTTTATATTTCTAATGAGAATGTACCCAAATCATTTTTGACCAAGTTTTTAGGGATGTGGATGAAACTGTCACATGTTGACACAGTATTCCATTTCTGAATTTTGTTATACTTTCGTATTTAAATTGCCTACATTAAATACATTACTTGGGACTGCTGCTTCATCCATTTGTGTAAAATATCACATATATTTACAAAATAACTTTAAACTTTTCACATGTGTCTTTAATTAATATCAGTTTATTGGTGGTCACCAGGGCCATGGCTCGAGTCATCTGACTCAGCTCTCCAGTGTGCACTCCCCATTTACTTCTATTTGGGTCTTTGGGATACAGGCCTATTTTAATCCACATAAAATGCTGACACTTGCTGTTTTTCCCAAAGCCCCTATCTACATACACTGAAACTGAATTTTTTTCCTGTGGGTGTATATTCTTGATTTCTATGCTGAATTGCTATGTTTAGCTAATAACATCTAATACTTGCACTTTTAATGCTTCATGAAATTACTACTAAATCTGTGTTAAATTTCTTTGTCCTCTTTTGGAACAATTGATTGAAGGAGTTTCATGCTAATGTGTATCTTCCACAAATAATCACTGCGTCCAAAATAAAATTACTGAAAAAATACTGAAAATGATGAAAGACTTTGCAAGGACTTGATTACAAAGTGTCTCTCTCTCTTCCTCTCTCTCTCTCTGTCTCCCTCTGTCTCTGTCCCTGTCTCTTTCTGTGTGTGTGTAAACATCTCACCCTTGTCTATGAGTGTAGAGACAGACATCATCAGTTTTTCACAACTAAGTTGCAATTCTTTAGTCTATTCAGTTTTTCTTATGTCCCACCGATTGGTAGGGCATAAATAGCAAGCTAGAATTTTTATCAGGGACTAAATACACTGCACATTCAGGTGAATAAAGAAAAAATACTGCATTCAGCTCTGGATTCAGCTTGTTAACAAGTGGAGAGGACTAATGAAAACCACAGATAATCCTCAAACCTCATCTCAGCCATTAGTTTCAATCTTGTCCCCTACTCCTATGACCAGAATTGCTGACAAGGAGTAAAGCGGGGCTGGCTAGGACTTCGTGTCCTGCACATTTCTGGTAGAGGTGCTAATGAACAGCAGAATGGCCACAAGGCAGCTCACCCAAAGGAGAGAAGAGGCAAGAGAGGTAATTCTCCAGCTGAATGATAAACCACTGATAATGCCAGCTTAATCTCCACTTCTGTCAACTATCCAGAGGCAGCAATCCTATCCTTCTACTCATAAATACCAAATAATTAGAAGGACTTGCCATAAATAATGGAGTTCAGCTATTTTGTATTCAATTATGATTGTTTGCTTTAAAAGATTTAATTTGAGGCTTCTAGCAGAACATATAGCAAGGTGCATATCAATTGTTTATTTACATTACCAATTAATAGCACAGTAGAATGGTATGCTAATCAAAGACATTTTGTTCCTGCTGAAATTGTCTGAGCTGGCATAGATTTAATATCCTACTGGGCTTGCCTTACAATTATTTGGAGGATAGGCTGCATCCAAGCTGTGTTTATTAAATATATACAGTGTCTACATTACCAGGATTTATAGCAGACATCAAGAGATAAAAATTAAAGACTGTAACATATCTATTCATATTATAGTACTTCAACAAAATTCAGCATAATTATGAAATGTATTAAGCAACTGAGAAAATACAGACGTACTAATAAAGTTTGACTTTTCAGAATAAACCCAAGTTCCACACAATTCCATTACTATCCCTGTTAAAGTATTCTTAACCCCCAGTTTAATTTTTACTCCTCTAGCAGAGTATTCCAGGATTCACAAACCCTCAAAGACACTGGAATTTTTTCTTTCAATGACCACAAGTTGGTTGAAAATACGGATAATGCCCGGAGTATGTAAATCCCCAAAACAACATCACTCAGTGAGCTCATGGAAAATCAAAAGTGAAACTGATTAGAAACAGGCAAAGTATAAAAGAACCCAACCAATTTAGTTTCATTACTCAAACTGAGTGAAATGCAAAACATAAACAATGTAAGGAGATGCATGTCCTTTGTATTTTAGCAGTTCTTAAATTTTTAATGATTCTGGGTTTTGTGATAGCTTGGGAGAAATGTTTTAATGTAAGATTCATCTTGACAAGAACGTCTAGAGCAATGGTACTGCTTAGAATAGTCCAATTAAAATGTTCACATTTGGTAAGTTTGCCTTATATTAAAAGTACACAATGGAATATGGATCATAATCACTTTTTTTTTTTGGAATCAAAATACTGAATGTTGCATGGCACCAAATTTGCCCCCTGACCCCTGAAAAAGCCCAAAACTTCTGAATATCAACCAAGTTAATTAAGTTCACATGGGGAGATAGGCATCCTGGGTATTTCTTCCTTCTTAAAAGAAAATCTATCCATTATAATCCACATATGTTAGCTTCTATTATTTTTATCTTTGTCCAACTATTTTTAACTATGTAATTATTTGTTTTTATTGTCACCCCTCCCCCCGACTGTACACTGCAAAAGTTGAAGGACTATGTATGTTTTTAATTCTTTTTAACTATTATATACTCAAATGCCTAGGTTTCATGGTTAAAATTTGGCAGAAAACTAAACTAGTATCAGCCTTCATTTATCTAAATAGTTGTATCAGTTTCTCAGATCTCTTGGCCAAATCAGCCTATCAGCTGACTCACTAATGATATTACTTGATCTCTAACAATTCCATCGTTTGCAAAATTCCGTTATAGTCTAATACCTCGTTCATGTGGCTCAGGGTTCCTGTAAAGGGGAACCCTTGTAGGACAGGCCGTGTAAAAAAGTCAGCAATTATGCATACAAGCCATGTACAAGAGTTAGCTTTCAAAGGTGGAGGTGGCTTCTGAGGTAGCTCCCTCCAAAGCAGTTCCTGGCTATTGTTTTACCACTGCCACCAGTTCTCTACCTACAACCTCCTCATTACCAAATAAAAAGTTAACTGGGGGTACATTGATTTCACCATCTCACTGCACAAATGAGTACTTTAAGCCAGGAAGAAACCTGGAGGTCTTTCTTCACAACACTAAAGACCACCCTTGACAACCATGACCTGTGAGTCTCAGACCACACTGTTCAACTCACAGAGGACATTCCTGGAAAAACTTCACCATTTCTGTCACTCCTGCCCACAATTACCCTCCAGCTCAAGGAACTCACAAAACTTCATGGAGCTGCTAAAGATCCAGCAGTAATAAGTAACACAAGTATTTTGATCAGTTAGTGAACAGAAAATTCCACTTCACAGGGAGGTTTTAATGGTAAAGTATGTTGCACTCAGACAGTTCTCCAGCGCACTGTGGATGCAGAATAACTCTTCAGCTGTGACTTCCATTCCTTTCTAGCCCCCCAAACTCCTGCAAGGCCAGACACAGCACTGACTGGTGATAAGACTGCGAGAAAGAACAAAAGTTGAAACAGAACGTCTTTGGAAACTGCATCTAGATATTTTCTCCATTTTTATGACTAAATTAGCATATTTTAAAATCTGATAGATGTGACTAATACAACAAATATATAGTAATTATGGTTTCAAAAATATCTTGCCTGTCATATTAAAACTCACACAGTTCAAGGCTTACCAACATAAAGATGTCATCTGAAAAAGAAAAATTAGATGACATAGATAAATAGCTTTTAAAACTTTATGTTGTTACCCTTTGAAACCCTCCTATATACTCTTAAAAATATTTAATGATCCTTAAAGCCAGAGATTTTTGCTCTAACTGCTACTTTATAGGCTGCCTTCATGTTAAATAGCATACTTTAAGGATGATGTAACAATTGGATTTTGACTCCACTTAGGGTCAGTCTCAGACCAAAAACTGGTTTTGCCCTGAGGAGGGAGGCTCCAACATGCTTCTTACTTTGTACAGACTTCATTGTAATCTACTTCAAGGAGCCACATTGTCTGGAAAAGTTGAAGGAAATGTCTGTGTCTGGCTTTATTATCACCCTACCTCCGGTAGGAGTGTTACAAAAAAGGAGACTCCCAAAACTGGGGCTGTGGTTATACTTGGGTCCCAGCCCACTGATAAAATATCACCAGTTTGCTTCCTCCTTAGTTCTAACCTGGGAGGGTGTCACCTAAGAAGGTTCTGGGGAGGAAATAACATGTATGGAGGGAAAGTTGTTGCATAAAGTAGATCCTAGGCTCTGCAGGGAAATATTGAACTGAATATCAAATGACCCAATGTGGGGCACTGTGGATTGGTACTCTTTGAAGTCCCCAGATTTCAGTCAGTTGGGATAAAGGGTGCCAAGTTAGCACCAGTCAGACCACAACAGATTGTAAGATAGAGATGGTAGTTTCTTGGGGGAAAGGAGCAGAATATGTAAAAATGTTCAGGTATAATTTTAATGGTAAAAGAAGAGAGAGGAAAAAAACAAAGCAAAACTTGATATTTACCAGAAAAATGATTTTAAATTCAAGGGACGCATATTTGCCACTTTGCCAAGGCATGTGGAGAAATAGCAACATATCTGTTCAATAATTATTCACAATATTAAAATGTGGGGTTTCCCTGTTATTCATTCAAATAAATTATGGTAGTCTGCTAGAGCTGCCATTGCAAAAGACCACAGACTGAGCAGCTTAAACAATGGAAATTTATTTCTCGCAGTTGTGGAGGCTGGAAGTCCAAGATCAAGGTATTGGCAGATTTGGTTTCTCCTTAGCCTCTCTCCTTGGTTTGTAGATGGCTGCCTTCCCACTGCGGCCTTACATGGCCTTTTCTCTGTGCTTAAGCCCCAGGTATCTCTTCCTCTTCTAATAAGGACACCAATTATATTGGATTAGAGTTGTCCCACCCTAATGGCCTCATTTTAACTTAATCATATCTTTAAAGATCTTACCTCCAAATAGGATTACATTCTGAGGCTCTGGAAGTTGAGATTTCAGCTCACATAATTTGGGGGGAGGGGAGAGAGGAGGGACACAGTTTAGTCCATAACAGAAATGTTTAGGATAGAGCATAAATTCCAACTTTAAACTAAGATCCTCTTTCGTAGTTACCTAGGACAGTAAATGGATCAGTTTTTAACATTTGTTCAGCAAATATTTATCAAGCATCTACTAATCAAAAGGAATGCCAAGGTTCTTTGCTGGATATAAAATGAGTAACAACAAATAGTCCCTTGTCATGTAAATGTTTATAACCTATTGTAAGTAGGAGACACCTATCCCAAACACACGTAGTTCTGTGATCAGTATAATGAGCCTATGTCGTGTTTATCAAAGGCTTCCTCCAGGTCATAAATGCTGCTCAAATATTAGGAGGAAAGAAGAGCTTTTCCAATTAAGTATTTTGTAGTTCATAAAGAAAAAAACAATCTTTTAGGGAAACTTTGCCCTATTTCACCATTTTGCCTAAAGTTGAACATTCATTCATTTATTTATGCATTCTTTTTGTACAATACTTATTGCATGACTACTATATTCCAGGCACTGGACTTTTTAATGATAACAATACCATAAGTAACAATTAAGTCAAACCCAAATACAGAATAGTGTCACTGCCCTAAAAATTCTCCATTCATCCCTGTATCCTTCCTAACCCTGGATCCTTTTACTATCTCCAAGGTTTTGTCATTTTCCAGAATGTCATATAATTGGAATCATACATATCTTAGCCTTTATAGATTACCCTCTTTAACTTAGTGATGCACATTTAAGTTTCCTTCATGTCTCTCTATAGCTTAATAGCTCATTTCTTTTCGTCACTGGATAATGTTCCATTGTCTGGATGTACCACAGTGTCTTTATCTACTAAAGTACTATCTAACTACTAAAGGACATCTTGGTTGCCTCTAAGTTTGGGCAATTATTAAGAAAGCTGCATAAACATCTGTGTGCAGCTTTTATGTGAATGTTAAGTAAGTGTTCAACTCCTTTGTGTAAATTCAAGAAGCCCAACTGATGGAGTATATTTAATTTTGTTAGAAATTATAATTGTCTTCCAAAATGTTAGAGCAGGCAGGTAGCTACATACGAGGAGAGAAAGGGGGACAAGGGCAAATGGTAGAAAACCATACACCCTGTAAACAACAGGGGTCCTGGGACAGACCAAGAAAAGCAGGATCCTCTGGACTAATAAAAAAACCATACCTTCTGGGTTGATAAGTGTCCTGGAGGCAGAAGTGTGGGACAGGACAGGAATCCCCACTATCCGAATGTAACCTTTCGATCATTATGACCTCTGTCCAAAAGTAACCTTTTGCTTATGATAACCCCATCCAAGTGAAACCTTCTGTTCATTATGACCTCATCCAACTTCCCAATCAAGACTAAAAAAGGATGAAAAATCCCTCCTCCCCACCTGGGGGAGCAGGGATGAAGATCAGGAAAGATGACCCCAAACCCCTCCCCACCAATGAATATTCTGCCCATTCATTTTTACACTCATGTAACGAGCTTGCCAAGGAAACTCAGGGCAGCCACTCACTTGGGTCTGCCAGCTCTTTCCTTGAGAGCGTACTACCTATCCTTTATAATTCCTTGCTTTGCTTTCTTAATCTCCACGTCTTGTCTCTGAATTCTTTCTGCAACAAGACAAGAACCTCTCAAACCCAACAAAAGTGGTTTATCACTTTGCATTTCCACCAACAACATATGAGAGTCCCTGTGGTCCCACATCCTCACTAGCATCTGGTGTTATCAGTGTTCCGGATTTTGGCTGTCCTAATAGGTGTGTAAAGGTATTTTATTGTTTTAATTAGCAATTCCCTAGTGACATACGATGTTCAGCTTTTTTTATGTGCTTTTTGTCTATGTGCATATCTTTTCTCGTAAAGTGTATTTTCAGGTATTTTGCCCACTTTTAAATCAGATTGTTAATTCTCTTATTGTTGAGTTTAGTGTTCTTTATATATTTTTAGATAACAATCTAACAGCTAGGTCTTTTGCAAATATTTTCTCCCAGTCTGTGGCTTGTCTTCATATTTCCTTGACAGCATCTTTTGCAGTACATAAGTTTTTTATTTTAATGAAGTCCAGATTATCAATTTTTTTTTTCATGAATTGTGTCTCACACCATACCCAGTGTTATCTAGGTTTTCTCTTATGTTAGAGAAGTTTTATAGTTTTGCATTTTACTCTAAGGTCTTAAACCATTTTGAGTTAATCTTCTGAAGGGTATAAGAGCTATATCTAGATTACTTTTTTGCATGGGAATGTCCAGTTTTTCTAGGACTATTTGTTGAGCAGACTGTCTTTGCTCCATTGTATTTCCTTCACTCTTCACTCAGAGAGACTTCTGCTTCCAAGAAGATGGAGTAGAGATTATTTCCCCTATTTCTTCCAGTACCTACAACTAAAGCCCTTAGACAACATACATATATTTTAAAAAGAAGACAGACAGACTGTTTAGGGATGTAAGACCCAGGGAACAACAAATTAGTTAGCTACCTGAGTTTTCCTTTTTCTTCATGTATCTCAGCTGAGGAGCTAAAAATGCTGGAAAGCTGGAAATATCAACTGGCTCAAACAAACAAACAAACAAAAAACCTTCAACAACGGCTGCTCTCTCCAGCAAGAGGACCAGGAATGGGGCAGCCTAGCAAGACAGAAACTTTTGACAAATGATTTATTCCAGCCAAACACCACAGAAAAAACTGTGGCCTCACTCCTAACTACACTGGCAAAAGCTTGAGTGGGCAGCCTAGACTTCCAGCCTGCTAGGCTGCACACCACCTGCGAGGATGGTGTCAGAGAAAATCATGTAGAGAGTCAGTCTTTTATCTACGCTGAGCAATGATGAGTCCTTCCCAGTGGATATCAAGTGGGTGCCCAGAACCTATAACCCACTCCCATTCAGCAGTACAGAAGTGCCTATGCCCCTGCTTCTGAAGTAGAGTCAGACAAAGTCGAGTGAAGAGTAAGGACTTTCACTGCCAAGCAGCTGTAACAAGATCGCTTCCCAGTGGTATCAGTGGAGGACTAGAGAGGAGCTGGAAATCTCACTCCTACCCTGCAATAATGGGGAGCCCCACCTCAACCTGTGTGTCAACAGAGGCTGAGTGGGGAACATGGACTTCTATTCCCATTTACCAGTAACAAGGCAGTACCTTCCACTCCCTATGTCACAGTGGTTAATTAAAGAAGCCAGCTAAAACAGGTGTAAATCAGATTCATAGTGTTATAACATAATATCCAAAACATCCAGGTTTAATATTTTTTAAAAATCAGCTACTAAGAACCAGAAAAAAATCAACTTGGATAAAAAAAAAAATCAATAGTTGCCAACACAGAGATGACAGAAATGTTAGAATTATCTGACAAAGATGTTTAAAGCAGCCATCATAAAAATGCTTCAATAAGCAATTACAAACACACTCAAAACAAATGAAAAAAAAGAAAGAAAGAAACTCTCAGCAGAGAAATGGAAACTCTCAGCAAAGAATATAAAATACAAAGAAGAATCAAATGGAAATTTTGGAACTAAAAACTACAAAAGTTCAAATAAAATATCTCAGTGAAGGGGCTCAACAACAGACTGGAGGAGATAGAGAAAAGAATCAGTGAACTTGAAAGCAGAATGATAGATGTTACCCGTTTTGAACAATGGAGAGAAAAGAAACAGAAGAAAATTACCTGAGCCTCAGTGAACTGTGGTACTATCACAAAAGATCTAAAATTATTGTTATTAGCATATAATTAAGAGAGAATAAAGAGGGTGGGTTGAAAAGGTACTTAAAGATATAATGGCTGAAAGCTTCCTCAATTTTGCAGAAAAACATAAACCTACAGATTCACAAAGCTGAGCAAATCTCAAAGCAGGATTTAACCAAAGAAATTCATGCCAAGACACATCTTGGTCAGACTTCTGAAAACTGAAAAGAAAAACAAAAAAATCTTGAGAACAGTAAAAAGAGAGACAACATTTTACCTATATAGGACAAGACAATTTTAACGGCAGCAGATTTCTCAGCTGAAGCTACTGAAACCATAAGGAATTGCATGACATTTGTGAAACAAAAGGAGTCTCAGTCCTTCAGATACAATTCTATATCTGAAGAAAGTATCTTTCAGGAATAAAGAAGAATAAAGACATTCTCATAACAAAAGAAAACTAAGAGAATTTATCATCAGTACTTAAAAGATTGGCTAAATAAAGTTCTCTTAACAAAAAGGAAATGATGAAAGAAGGAATCAAGAAACATCCAAAAATGAAGAAAGAACAATGGAAGGAGTAAATATATAGTTAAACACAATATATTTTCCTCCTGTTAAAGGAAATTCTAAATTATGCTTGATAGTTGAAGCCAAAAATATGTATATAATCATATCTGATATGGTTCTAAATGTATGTAGAAAAATATTTAAGGCAATTATATTACCAGTAGAGGAGGGTAAAGAGACATAAAGGGAATTAAGTTTCTACATGTTACTCAAACTGATAATATATTGACACAAGTAGACTGTGATGAGTTATGCTTGTATAATATACTACCCAGAACAACTGCTAAAAGAGCTATACAAAGAGATATTCTTAAAATACTATAAATAAATCAAAAAGAAATTTTAAAAAATGTTTCTGTGACCCAGAGGAAGGGCAGGGAATACAAAACAAAGCAACAAATAACAGAAAGAACAGACCAAAACCAAAAATAAAATGTCTGATTTAAGCCTTAGCATATCAAAAATTAAATTAAATATGTGAATCAATTATGATCATTAAAAAAACAGAGATTGGCATACCATATTATAAAAATTACCCAACTATATACTGTCCAAGAGATACACTTCAACTATGATGTTATATGTAGGCTGAAAGTTAAGGGATGGAAAAATATATGTCATACAAATATTAATCAAAAGAAAGCAAGTGTGGCTATGTTAATATCAGATAGAGAAGACCTCAGAGGAAAGAAAACTAGCACAGACATGGAAGGACGTTACATAATACTAAGAGTCAATTCACCAAGAAGACACAGCAATTTTAAAATACAGGCACCAAATAACAGCTACAAAATATATGAAGCAAAACTTACAGCATTGAAAGGAAAAATAGACAAATCTATATGGTTAGAAACTTCATTACTCTTCTCTCAACAACTGATAAAATAACCTTTTCACACACACACACACACACACATACACAAATACATATACACACACAGCCAGGCACAGGCATGCAAAGCCTGGTAAAGTCTAAGGGCAGGATAGGAGAAATGAGAGAAACCTTCCTGGCACTTTGAGTCTTACAATGAATATAAGCAGTGGCCTCCTATGGCTGAAACAGAGGTAAGAGAGCTCAGAAAGTTTCCCTATCTGATTTTAAGTGTGTGGGACCTGCTAAAGAATGAAGGCAATGCAGGAGAACCAAGGAATATCCTCAGGAACTCAAATCCAAAGCGTGATAAAAGGAATACATTGAACCTGCCCTCAACTCATTTGAAGACTGTGCTAAACTGAATCTAACTAAACAACAATATGGCCCAAACCTTGCTCAACTAAAAATATATTGACAGTGCTTGCATGACAGAAGCGGCAAGCCTTTCTCTTAGCACAAATATGATTTATTCAGTCTCTACATTTATCTTACATAAATATATAGCATTTAATCAAAAACTGAGGCCATGCAAAGGAATGAGAAAATATGACCCATCATTAAGAAAAGAAACAATCAAAAGAATCAGACTCAGATATGGCCCAGATGTTGGAATAATCAGAGAGAAACTTCAAAACAAATAAATATAATAAATATATTAAAGGATTTATGAGTTAATGACACAAGCAAACAAATAGAAAATTTCATTAGTGAGATGGAAATTACATAAAAGATCCAAGTGGAAATTTTAGAACTAAAAGAGATATTAACAGAGCCTATCAGAATTCTTTTTATTCAATGCAGAAGAGGAAAAAAATGAGTAAACTTAAAGATATGCTCATAGAAATTATTCAAACTGCAATTCAAAGAGAAAGAAAGTAAAAAAAAGATACACCATCTGAAATCTGTGGAACAATATCAAATGGGCTGATGTATGCATAATTGGAATTCCATATAAAGAAGAGAGAAAAATGGGGCAAAAAAATACACGAAGGGGTAATAACTGAGAATTTTGCAAAACTGATAAAAACTGTGACCCACAGTTCCACTCAATTTACCCAAATCAGGATAAATACAAAGAAAACCGTACCTATACACATCATAGCCAAGTGCTGAAAGCCAAATCTTCAAAGCAGCCTGAGGAAAACAAAATCACAGTTTATGCACCAGTGAACAACAATCAGAATGAAATATGACTATTCATCAGAAACAATGGAGAATAGTAGAAAATGGAATGACATTTTTAAGTTCAGAAAGAAAAAACTGTCAACCTAGATTCTATATCCAGTGAAAATATCCTTTATGAAGGAAGAAAAAAATAAATTTTCAGACAGACAAAGGCTGAAAGAATTCATCCCTAGTTGACCTGCACCACAAGAAATGCTGAAGGATATTTTTTAATCTGAAGGGAAATACTGGAGAAGAACTCACTCTGCATGAAGGAACAAAGAACACTAGGAAAGACATATATGGATAAATATAAAGAATTTTTCAACTTACTCTGATATATATATATGTACACATAAGAATGTAAAATATTTCAAATCCTATAAAATTATTCCTATTATACATAAAATATAAAATGTATTTTTAAATTCTCATATATCTATATCTATACCTTTATCAGATAGCTAGCTAGCTAGATAAATAGATAATAGCTATATAGAGAGATAGACTGATAGATAAAAGTTTTTAAATGTCTATTGACTGTTTAAAGCCAAAATTATATCAATGTGTTATGAGGTTTATACCCTATGTGAAAAATAACACATATTGATAGTAAGAGCACAATGGGCAGACATGGCCAGTAACTGGAAATATACAAGTTTAAAATTCTTGCACTGATTATAAGGAAATAGAATATTTTTTTAATGTAGGCTATGAAAATTTAAAGATGAATATTTTAATCTCTACAGCAATCACTAAAATACAATACCAAGAAGTATAACCTAAAAGTAGAGAACATCTAATGAAATATTACATATACTCATTTAACTCAAAAGCAGGCAGAAAAGGAGAAATAGATTAACAAGAAGCAGATAGGACAGAAAGAAAACAAACATCAAAATAGTAAACCTAAATACAAACATATCAATAATTAAACTGAATGTAAATGGACTAATGACTTAGCTAAAAGGCAGATTGTCAGACTGAAAAAAACAAAAACAATGTTTAACTACATGCTGATTGCAGAACATGCTTAAAAGACTAAGGCACAGACAGATTGAAAATGAAAGGATAAAAAATAATGTATCACACAAACACTAAGCATAAGAAAGCTCATGTGGTAGATTTGTGTCAGCCAAAGTAGACTCTGGGAAGAAAAGTACCATCAGATAAAGAAGGTTTAATAATAATAAAAAAAAAATCAGTTCATTATGATGTCATAATGATCTTAAAAGTTAGTGAATCTAATAACTATGTTCTCAAATATATGAATCAAAATTTTACAGTAGAAAATAAAGAAATAGACAAATCCATAGTTGGAGATAATAATAGCCCTCTCCTGGCAATTGATAGAACAAGTAGGTCAATTAGAAAGGAAACAGAAGATTTGAACAACAGAACAACTTGGACTGATATGCCTGAACACTGTACTGGACAGTAGCAAACACACATTCTCGCAAAGTGCAATGGATCATTCACCAAGACAGAAGGACCGTAGTTGAGCCATTAAGCAGGTCTTAGTGAATTACAAAGGATCAAAATGATAGAGTATGTTCTGTGATCAGAACAGTATTCAATTAGAATCCAGTAACAGTAAGATATCTAGAAAATCTCGAAATATTTCAAAATTGAACAACAGATTTCTAAATAACCCAAGGATGAAAGGAGAAATCTCAAGGGAAATTAGAAGCCCAGTAAGCCTCAGCCACCTTTCCATCTTCACGGGAATGACACTATCAGATCATTTCAGAGATCAGGTTTTAATTAGTGGAACATAAAGGAAGACTTGAAGGAGCTGTACCTAAGAGAAAAATCACTGAACACACAGAATTAGAGGACCTAATACTGTTCCTTTCTGGCTGTGAGACTTTTTAAAACCTCTTGGAGAATGCATCTGTTCATCTGAAAATGGGAATAATAACACTTGCATGTCACATCTTCATGAAGTTTAAGTGCAATGCTTGCAAAAGCACCTAGAAAGCCAAGGGCTTAGTCCATTCTGTGGATGTTCGACAAATACTTGTTAGATGAAAAAGTAGTTTGGAGCTATCAAACACAAACTCCATAAATCTGCCTAGAACTCAACCTAGCAAGAAAGAAAAATAAATATGTTAGTTACATACACGAATTTCATGTCATACTGAACTAGCCCTTATGAGAATTCTCTAAAAACAATTGAAAGGACATTTTTTTAAAGATATCTCTTGGAGGGAACTAGGAATTGAGGAAAGATTGTGTGTTCATATTCCTCCCCTCTCTCTCTCAAGTGAACCAATGCATTCCAGCTTCTTAAACAAACAGTATTTTCACTTCATTGCTATTTACAGCCATAGCCTAAAGCACAAAGATCAGACTCAGCGTCTGATTAAACTAAGTTTTATAAAGAATGACAAAATAATTGGTAAAAACATTTCAGCTTGGGTATGTAAAATAGAAAAAACAAAGTAGCAAACGTTCAAAGCACAATGGGTTTGGGGGAACAACACTGTCTTTTCTCTTTGGCATTTCTCTAGGATTCCTATCTTGGCTGGGTGACAAAAACCTGTCCATCAGCTGCAAGCCTGAGCCTATCAGCCTTACAAATCAGAGTTAATAAAAGTCAATCAGTGATGGTTTAACTTGCCTGCTACTGCCTGAAGCAGGATTCAGCCCCAGTGTCTGTCATCCACTTAGAAAACACTGTCTATGGCTGCCCATAAATTCTAAAAATTAACTTACCTACGTTTCTATAGATAGGAAAAAGTGCTTACTATAAATATGTACCAGGTCAACACAGATGCATATGAACTCCCTACAGGTAAATGCACAGATAAAAACTTAATATAAACTCCACAGTTACAGATGCATAGAAAGATGCAGTTTTTTTAAACCAAAACAAACAAACAAAAAACTACCACCTCCTTACTTTAGAGTTTTACCCTGTAAATACATCTTTCAATATAAAAGGCACTTATGTCATAATTGCTTTTACATATATTGGTTTGTGACTTTTTCAATAAATTAAATATATACTGATGTATTCATTGGCCAAATCCTTATGACAACATCTACCAAGATTATGATATTGGACCTAAAATTCACACACTAGAGCTACTGTTCGATCCTGTCAGATCCAAGTCTTTGTTTATCTACACGGACAACAGCAGAATTTTCTGCCTCAACTAGGAGCTACCTACTCTACAGCCAAAAACGTGCACAACCAGGTAGCTCACAGAGGGGCTCAGTAAGAGAGAGCTGGGAGGAGACAAGAAGCTAGGCGAGGCGCTTATGACAAATATTAATCAGAGACAAGTCAACCACAAATCCCATAGTTTTTGAGTCAAATTTAAAATTCAGAGGTCATGTTAAACAGAATCAAGGTAGACTACAACATGTGCTCATTCATTCATTCAACAAATATTTGCTGAATGACAACTGTGTGCCTTTCCCACCTGTGCCTTTAGCAGAAGTATAATGTGAGCCACATAGGTAATTTCAAATTTTCTAATAGCGACATTTTATAAAGTAAAAAGAAATTAATAAAATTAATTTTAATAATATTTTATTCCATCCAATCTATCCCTGTATTATCATGTCAATATGCGACAAATATAAATATTTATGAGAGAGATCATTTACATCACAATTCAGACCAGCCACATTTCAAGCGCTCAGTCACTAGCAGCCAGCAGCTACCATATTGAACAGTGCAGATCTAGATGCTATGGGTACAGCAGTGAATAAAAGCAAATACTTGCCCTTGTAGAGATGAATCCTTGTAGGGAAGACAAACAGTAAACAAATAAATATAAAATGTCAGGTTGTTAACATGGCCTAAAAGACCATATGTGATCTGGCCCCAGCCACCTCTCCAAACTCATCATCATCATCATCTCCCCCTGCTCCCCTGCACTCACTGGGCTGCAGCCACCTGCCCATTCGTGAGGAAGCCTGCCAAGTACATGCCACCTCAGGGTATTTCCATTCACCTGGAACATTCCTCCCAAGACAGCAAAGTATTTTGAGAACTTTAAAACATGTACACGATAATCAACTGCTAGAGAGTGCTTACTATATACCTTACATACATTTTTCTCAATTAATAAATTCCACAACAAAGTAATAGGATAGAAACTAGTATGATGTACATTTTATAGATAAGGAAACTCTACATGTGTTACGCATATATAGTTTATTTAAGCAATCTATTGTTCAATTTTTTTTTTCATTTTTAAACTTCCGTGCTTAACGAATATTGCCTTAGGATTCATTCTTTGAGGTAGAATTGCTGGGTCAAAAGCTGGGGGAACTGTTAGGCCTTTAGAATAGGGTGTTGAATTACTTATCAAAAAAGTTACACTAATTAAAGTCCCACCAGCATAAGCAGCAGCCTATTTCTCATATCTCTCCTGGTTTTCAGTTTAGTGTGTTTTTGTTACTGTTAATCTTTAGTAGTTCAGTATAAGAAAGATAGCTTCTCAAAGATGTTTTGAGTTTTTTCATTTATTTGATTCTTTGTGAGGGGTAAATGTTTTTCTTATTTGTCGAATTTTTTATTTCTCCTTTTTTAATCTCTTTGTGTCTACAATTATTTTTTATTTACATGTTAATCTTTTTTCATTGTGAATGCGCACATACTAGAACAGGGATGTTAACTCTTTGCTTTTCTTTCATGTGGTAAATGTCTTTCCCTGTTTTCCTCTTTGTCTTCTCATTCTGTTTTAATCCTGTTCTTTTCCTTTATGATTGCTACTTTTGTTGGCATGCCTTAAAACTTCTTCCCCCAGATTTTGGAAATGTTTCTCCATCTTCTTCTTTCCAGCTGCCCTGACTGAGCAGCCTTTGGGGCCATCACCTAACACACTCTCCACCCAGCATATCAAAAGAATGATTTGTCTGCTGGTGTTCCCAGTCTCTCCTTTCTTCAATCCTCCCTTCCTAGCTGCCCAGAGAGCACATGGAGCATTTTTGCTGGAACAACTCTGGCCGCCCTGTCCCTTTAGGATCTAGCTTCCTCCATCTTTCAGCAAAACATTGATCTCATGCACTCACCTTATGTCATTGCATTTTTGACAAATGTTTGACAGACTTTAAGGGAAGTAGCAGAAATAGAGACAGGCCTGAAGTATGGGAGAGAGAGAACTAAAATAGAAGTCAGATCCCTAGATGCTGCTTCTGATTCTGTTATTAACTACATGGCTCTTATACTTAAGTTACCTGGACCCATCAGTTCTTGTAAGATAAAAGGGTTGGGACAATGACCCTCAGCTGCATTCAAAGGCCAGCCTTGCTCATTGAACGCTATGATGTGAGTCTTCCTTTTCATCTGGCCTTGGAAGAAACATATAGAAGAGATCATCTAATTATATGACCTGCATAATGAGAGTTCCTGGCATAAATAATTCTGAGTGAGGCTCGGTAGTCTAATTTCCCGCTTCTTGAGGCCATTTATTGTATGATAATACAGGGAAAATCACCTCTTCAACAGGCTAAGAAATGTTATTTATCAGTGAAGAGCAATAATCAAGGCTTGAAATTTCTACATGTGGTCATCAATTCAAACAGGAAATTACTTCTAATTCAGAAATATCACAAGTGATACAGAGTTGACTTTTTACCTGAATTAGAAATAACAAATTTTATTGGGCTTGGAATCATCAGTAAAATATTAAGCTTCTCTTTCATATCCTACCCAATGAATAATGAACTGCTTCACTGGACTTGAACTTGTTTTGGATGTGAATTTATTGGACCATTTTCTGAGGTAGAATTCCAGGCCAGAAATATACGTTAGTAACTGAATACAAAAGTTGGCCTTCTTTGTCTAATGTAGAAGCTGCCACCTCTTCTAAAATACAGAACAGATTTTCCGGTTCGTTTTGCAGAAATGGCTTTCATGGGATTTGACAACACAAGAGTCATTCATTAATCTAATTGTCTTCTGCCATGAAATTATGCTTAATGTTAGTAATGTGGAGACAGTAATATTATAAAATATGAACTGCTAAAGTAGCCTAGAATACCCTGGCAATCTTCAACCACTTGATGGATTAATGTTCAATTCTGGTAAATTTTAGATTCTGATTGATTAAGCCATTTAAAAGCAAATGTAATTAGTTTTAAAATTTATTTATCATTAAATTCCATATCTTTAAATCATAAATATAATAATAGGTATGGATGAGAAATTCTTATCAGAAATGACCATATTTAAAATACAGTCACTCACTCTTAGTAAGCTAAATAAACTAATAAACTTTTTAACAGAAAAATATATATATTTAGTCACTCACTAAAATTATTGCACCATTTATCAGAATCCAATCCTAGTCCATATTTTCTCTTGTATCATTGTCTACCTAATATTATCTTAGTATAAATTATCAGAGAATTCATCCACATACATCCACATGCATACATACATTTTCACTTACTCTTTTTGTCTTTTTTAGAAACTGCTATCATCCAAGAGAATTTAAAGTCATATTTTCTCAACATGTTATTTCCCCTATGGGGAAAATATATACTTTTCTAATCTTACTAAATAAGTTTGCTAAAACCTAGATGTTTTGGCCCAAGCTATTTAATCACCATTTATCTTAACCTATAAAATTTGAGGTGTCAAGCATTTCCAGCAAAGGTCTCAGCCTAAAGAATGGTATTTGTGGGTTTTTCCTCCCTGATCTTTACCTTTTTCAGAAGTGAACCCACAGAGTATCTTGATGCCAGTTATACTGAGACCTTGTCTCAAATCAAAGAAAGCGCAACTTCTGCTTCTGCAGTGAAAAAATGGGGAGAAAGTATTTGTCCAGTGTTCATTGCTCCTACAGAGTCCCCCCAGTGGACAAGTGCTCCATGCATCTCACAGGATGACTCCACCAGTATCACCAACTCAGCCCCTTATCACTTCCTTCAGTCAGAAATGCACCACAAAATTAAAGCGTATTCGCTGAAAAGCTTTTTAGCACAGGATTCTCAACATGCTCTTCCCTTGTCTGAGAGCTCTTCTACTCACAAATTGACTTACTGGGAAAATGATACCTAGTTGTTACATGTTATGCAACTCAGAACATCTGAACTTGCCTTGGTTTATCTTCTAAATTCTGCCATCACTTCATCTTAAAGGAATACTGCAAAATAATACATACATCCTCAAAATCCAGCAAAGCCTAAAGAGAATAAAACCCACTGGGAGTTTGGGATTTGCAGAAACTAACTACCATATATAAAACAGATACACAGCAAGGTCCTACTACTGTATAGCACAGGGAACTATATTCAATACCTCAGAATTGCCTATAATGGAAAAGAATATGAAATGGAATATATGTATATATATGTATGAGTGAATCACTATGCTGTGCACCAGAAATTAACACAACATTGTAAACTGACTATATGTCAATAAAAAATAAAAGAAAAGACAATTTAAAAAAACAAAACAAAACAACTGGTGAAGAGCTACTCCCCAGGGTGGACAAACACAGGAGGGCAGTAATGAACACAGCTGCAGAGTTCCTCTTTGATGCGCATAGCTCTCCAGGAAGGAGCAGGCGCATTCAGCAACCCCACAGCTTGTTATTTTGTTGTCTTCACTCTCTCCCGGCTGCTTAAAGAGCAATGAAACATAATAATAGTGACTATAATATATTATTAGAGCTCACATCCATTTAGTGCTGAGTTAAGTAATTTCCATCAGTTTCCTGATGATTCCTCACCACAACCCTATGAAGTTAAGATGAAAAAACTAGAGTTTAGTTTAAGGTCATGCTATTAGGAAGAGAAAGAATCAGAATTCAAGCCAAGAGTATTTGGCTCCAGGGGCTCAACTAGGAAATACAAGAGGAAAAACATCAATCTTTCAAAACGATTTTCCTGTCCACAGGTGTTTACAAAGAAATTGGCAAAGATAACCTCTCAACCTACCCCTCCTCAAATTTCTCCAATACTTTTAAAACTGCAAATTATCGTTTGATAATCCCTGAGAAGATAATGGTACATGGAAGTAGACAGTCAAACATGAAAATGATGATAATAATAATACCAACCTCACTGTACACCTATTAGTACCAGCTATTGTGCTAAATGCTTTCCATTCACCATTATTAAATCTTCTCAGCAGTCTTTAAGCTAGGTACTGGTATTAATCTCCATTTTATGTATGGAGAAATTGAAGCTTGGATGTTTCTCAGAAACTCATGCATGTTAAAAATAATAATAATTTAGTATCTAGGGGCAGAACTTTTGCCTTTGTAAAAAAAAAAAAGGCACAGTTATTTAAGATCTAACTTCTAGTTATCTTTTATTTTACCAATCTGTTGTTCCTACCATGAAGTCTGAAAATATTTTAAACAACTTGTTCCCATTGTGAGTGATCTAAGGAAGGAAGGAGTAAATGTCCCTGCCTCTCTCCCTTGACCCTCCAATAAAACAGAACCAGAAGCCAAGGAACAAGGGAGCGTGGTTAAAGCAGCCCCAGAGTATCAAAGACACATAAAGGATGGATTAGAGGGAAGAGACTTGGTCAAACTGAGAATAACCAGCAAAGCCACTCTCTCCTGACTGGAAATGGGATTCAATAAGACACATGCGATTTGGTGCCTAATGTCCACCTAGAGATAACAGAAGTGATACAGGGCAAGTTCTATTGCCTGATCTGCAAAAAAGCAAAGTAGTAACAGTGCCAATGTGTAATCTTTACAGTGCTTCATAAAGTATGTATACATACATACAGCTAAACATTAAAAACGTAGAACGAATTCTGATGTTAGTCCCCAACCGCCTTTGCCTAGGGAATAACCCTTAATCAGTGGGATGAGGGAAGAGTTCTGAACCCCTTTCCATGTCTTCCACGTGGATTTGTGCTGCCTTTTTGGGGAAGACCAGCATTTTAAATTTGGGATTAAACCACAGTTGGTGGAACAGTTTCTTAAGCATGTTTAAGTTTTTGCTACTTCTCTTTGTTGATATTGACTTATTTTTTTCTATAATAAATACTTAGATGCAGGCCCCATGTTCACCTAAGTACAAGAGCGCAGCTGTCATCATACTCCATATTCTCTTTAAGAGCCCAATAAATGGTATTTGATTTTAATGCATTAAGAAACTTAAAAACATTTTTTTGAAACGATTTTGTCATTTTTATGAAAATTTGAGATTGAAAGGATGGAGATTGCAGCTCCATATTTGTTATAACCATTCGGTCAAAGTATTGTTTTGAGTCTGAAGTATGTGGAAAATTGTCATAAGTCTCCATTTCAGCTGACAATAAAGAGACAGCCACATTTTTTTAATATGGTTTGCCATTGTCTAGCCTTCCATGTTGACTCCACATACCTCCATCTCAACTGTACATATCTCTTGAGCCAGATATCCAAAGCCAAGTTTGAAACAGAGGTAAGAGAGAATTATTGGGTGTTCCTACCTTCATTGGAATTAAGCTGACTGCACATTTCTACTTTATTTTCAATGTGGAGACTGAGTGCATGGAAGCCAGAGAGCAGTGGCTTCAATCTGACTTTTAATAAGACGATTATTCTTTGTCATTCTAGCACAGAAATTTTGGAGAAAGAGAGGTTCTAATATACTAGTGGTGGAAATATAAGCTTGGCAAGAGCTAGGTAAGAGGAAGATGTGCATACTCTATAACCCAGAAACCCCACTTTGGCTAAGATTTAAATGTAATCCTACTATGAAATACTATGCCACAGTTAGAATGAATAACTTAAATCTACCTGTGTCAACACTGGTAAATCCCAAACAAATAATGTAGATGAAACAAGCAAGTTGTAAAAGGCTGCATATGATATAAAACAATCTTCAAAATGTTTTAAAAACCTGGAAAATAACATATGTGCTTTTTGTAGCTGCAAAAACAAGTGGCAAAAGAAAAGTTTGAAAAATAAAGTATGTGCATAAATTCATGATAGCTGTTCCCCTGAGGAGAGAGAATGGAAAGGGATAGGGAGGGGTCCTCAGCTGTATCTATAAGATTTATTTCTTTAAAACACACACACACACACACACACCCCTGAATTGCAATGTTAAGATTTGATAAAGTTGTGTTGTGGGTCCATGGATTTTTATTATATTCTTCTCTATACTTGCCTGCATGTTTGAAATATTTCATTATAAAATATATATTTTTAAATCATCCAAGCACAAGAATATTTCTCAGAGGAATCACCAAAGCAAGGAAAAATAAAACATCCCACTCAACTTCTTTCGCCTGTAAGAAGCCATGACTTATGGAGCCAAGAATGCCTTGTATTTATGAGAGGGATCTCTCTCAAGGATGCCTCACATTTATAAGTGAGTCTCCATGTAAAGATCACTGCTTTTTCATTCTGAATTCCAGACAAGGATATCCCACATTGGATCTGGTACAAGCTCATGATCCCCAAAGTATTAAGGCTAGCTCTGCTTAACATTTTGTTCCTTAGCAGAACACTTCAGGAATTCAGAGAGCGGATCACCCAGCTAGATCAGGGTGTTACCCTGCCCTTGGAGCACAGGGGAGATAAGATAACTGCAGAAATGAATGATGGAATGAACTGAGCCCTCAGTGTGCTATATTGTTTATCATACTGGTAAGACCACAGCCATCAGAACATGTGTGTGCATTTTTCCCTTAAAACATCTTTTGAGTGGTAGTTGTGTGAAACAATGATCTGTTGAATTTAATTCACAGATCAAAGAGGGAGGAAATTAACCAACACAGTAAATTGATTATTTCATGGGTGACATAACCAAGGCAATGATTTATCTTAATAAAGAGCAACTTCCCTCTAGTCCTTAACTGAATTCCAGCCAATGCAATAATACTCGGCTGTTAATGACTTTGATGTTGATGTGGAAAAGTGAATGACTGCATAATCACTGAAATGGGACCTCATCACAGTTGGAAACGTTTAAGCCAAATCATTTTGGACTGTGAAAAGAGCCCTGAGTGGTGGAGATTGGCTGGGTCCCAGCTCTTCAGTCTTAACTAAACAGGGCCTGAAAACTTTATCATGTTGCACTGCTCTGGGCTGGACCATAACTCTGACAGCTCACAGGGACTGGAGTTTAATGTATATGTCTGTAGCCTCATAGAAGAAAAAAGAATTCCAGGGCTTATAGCACCGATAATAAATACATGTCTATCAGCATTCAGCTGAAAGTATAATTAGTTAAATCCGTCTTTGGGAGAGGGAAGAGAAGAAAGGAAACAGAAGTCTGCTTAAAAAAAATTGAACCAAAAGCTTATTTTTATACCCCATGTTACTAAATATGGCTTAAGAGCTTGCAAGACAGCATTAGTCATAGATGGCAGCCACCACCTCCTCCCCTCCTCCACTCCCCATGTCTAAATAATAAAATGAACTAAAATTAGAGTTGCTTTCAAGTATGTTCACTTTATTATTATTTGAGTTACAGCTGAGAAGTCTATGAGGAGAGGGAGCACCCTTGGGAACATAAGTAACTCCCCAATGCCCACATTTTTGACTTCCAAATGGGGAAAAGGAAAATGTCTTCCGCCTCAGCCCAATCACCATCAGCCAACCCAAGAGATTTCCTCTTGTGCTGATCAGATCCTGGACATCAGCTTCCTAGAGTTAAATTATTACATCCATGAATTATTATGCCAGTCTTTAGCAAGTCACTCCAATACACCCCCATTTTCTTCCCATTCCCTCATCTCCACCCATCCACCTTCCTCGCCACCTCCCACTGTCCCTAGATGCTCCTAAGCAGAATTCTGGGGAATTGTCCAAGAGAGCCAAGACCAAGCTGTGCAGCCAAAGCTTGGTGACCCGGCTTTACAAGAAATACAGCCGCAGGTAGAGCTGGAGGAGTGCCAGGCACTCTCCTGTTTAAATCTCGCAGAGCCCCTAGGCTTAAGAAACTCAAGATGCCCCATTCTGATCATGTTAAACAACAACAACAACAACTTTGTTTAGAGGCAAGTATTGTTAAACTGCTCATCCAGGACCGCAGCTGAGGCTGACTCAGAGTACAGAGCTGGAAAATGCCCATGTGGCAAGATTAGAAACTCATTTGTGTGGTTTGTGTGGCCTTGCCGGGAGCCTCCCCCTTTCCTCTCCTCTCTCTTTAAATCCAAGCCTTGATCAATTTATTACTTGAAAGTTCCCTTCTCCTGCTGGAAAGGTGTGGCTGTGTCCTGGAAGGTTTTTTCCAGGGCATTAAAGACCCTTGAGGTTCCATTCCTGTTCGGCCGTCTCCTTATGTGAGGTCATCTGGGAAACTTTCAAATAGTCTGTATCTTTTTCTTTTTCTTTCTCTCTCACTCTCTCTCTCTTCAATTTTTCTCTCCCCATGCACACACAATTCTTTTGTTTTTATCCCCTCTCCTCAAGTTCGATCTGAAGCCAAATGCTTTTAATTTTTAGCTGCATTTTGCAAGCCTGGACTTTCAGGAATATATGTTATGAAAGCAGGAAAAGAAAAGACTTTCTTGTCATCAAAACCATAATAATTATGTGTCAAAGATAATTACTGCTTGGCGTGTAATACATCTAATACCAAATGACAGAGAAAGTAGTCTACCGGCAGACGAGGGTAACTGCCGGCTGGCTGAAATCTGATATAAAATTAACCACCAGGCTCAAGCTCTCTACCCACTGGAATTTTACCAGATAAAGGCCAACTCCACCCCCCAAAAGAAATTTGTAGCAATGACTAGTTTATTTGTATTTGCTGTTGAGGTGTTTTTAAGAAGTTAATGTATTTGCATATGTGTAAAATATAAGTTGGGTCTCTCATAAAGATAGAAGACTACATTCCAAGTGCCTGAGTTGCTATTTGAGGAGCAAAATTATTAATAAAACAGCAAAGGAGCACAACCAAACTCTGGACAATAAGAGTGAAAGCTTTTAGAGATATGCTAGTAGCTTTGCTCTGTGACACCTACATTTAGAATCTAAATTTTATCTGGGAAACCAAAGCTTTAAAAGCAAAGTACTTAAGATGTTTAGAAGATGAACTACACTACCACTGGAACAAAGGGAGGTGAAGAGAAGACTGGAGATGCTACTCAAGTAAAATGTGATGTCGTTTGAGAAATTTCCCTCCGTTAGGCTGGGAGTGTCATACAGCAAGAATAACTATCAAGATTGGCAAGCAAGAGAATTCTGCTCAAAGGTTCCTTCTGGGTAACTTTATAGCTGAGGATGAAGCCCAGCTTCTTTTGGCTCCGTGATCCCCCTGCCTCATTTCACCGTGAATAAAATCAGCTGTGCCAGGGAAAAGCTGGTGTGTGCCCAGTAAAGGCAAATGTTGGTTGCCAGTAGGCAGGGCTGCGTGGTTTATGCCTCGTTCGGTGTACAGCTAACTCTTACCTCCCTCATCAGCTGCAGATACCGTCTCAGTGACTGCAGGAGAGGCCAGAAGGTTAGAAGAGGGACATAGTTCTTGGAAACTCTTACCTGATGAGCTGAAATCACTCATCGGCTTGCAGACCTTCACCAGTCTGCTCACTCTCATGCAATAAATGGGCTCCAGTTTGCACACAGACACAAGGGTGGACATTTTCAAAGAACTGTAGTGACCCTCTGAGGTTCCAAGGTGACTGGTGGCCATGTATCCTCTCTGTCAGGACTAAGCCTGAATCCAGCACAGCATTATCTCTCTAGCCTTAAAAACGAACCTTACAGAGGCTTATTGAGTTCATACTCATCCCCAGCAAAAACCCTGCTACTGTTTTACTGGAACAGATCATTTTGATTTAGTGCTAAGCTGCTCCTGTACCATTTGGCTCTTCTGCATCAACCATACAGGAATCCCTCATTGACTTTTGGGTTACATTCTTAAAGAGTCCTGAGGTTGGCAAAATGACATCTGGCAAGAACAAGAACTGGAAAATAATTAAAATGGTATTAAGGACATATACCTAATAATAATGTAGAAAATTTCTAGAAGGCATCTGATTTCAGAAAACCAGAATAACTAGTGTTAGAAACCTTCTCCAGTTGGTAGTCACTTTTTTGTGTAGGCAATATTGCTTCAGCATCATCTGGCTGAGGCAGAATCTCTGGCAAGTTGTTTGCAACTCAAACTGTACCAGCTCAATTTTTTTTTTCCTCACCATTCCTCACTGGGTCCTTTGCCCTTAGGTCCTTGTTTTTGTTTTTACTACCTCTGTGAAATTCTGGGCTAACTGTCTAGCTTTTTCCTAAGCATTGGCTTAAGTGTATCTATTCCTGATAGTTCTCCTCAATTGGAGGGGATAGAGCATAAAGAATTTCCTCTGCACAATCCGTTAGACCCTGACACATGGTCTGCTGCAGGGGTGGAGGGATAGAGATGACCTGATTTGAATTATGCATAAGGAAAAAGACCATTTAAAAAATATTTGGTATATGAGTACAAAATTGTGCTGATCTCAAATCAAGATCTGGTGAAGGCTTACAAATTTACCTTCCCTCCTCACCTCTAAAATTTCAATGTAGAAACTAAAGCTATCTTCTAACTTGGCTATTCATGAGAGAAATTAGGGATGGTGAATACCAAAATGCTGAGATGTGAAAAGAATGACACAAGTCTTTCTCAAGAAATAAGAAAAGTATTCATATAATGGCTTCCTTGTTAATGTATTTCGGAATTTTTTCACAAAGTATTAAAAAGTGTATTCCCACTATGGTTTCCTTAGAACAAACTACTGTTTTGAGCAGTTTACTTTTCTGAAGACTATTTTTTGAAATGGTTTAGATTTTTTTTAAATACCTGAGCTAAAGATCTTATTATTTCCAGCCAAAGAAAAAGTAAAATAGCCTTTTTAATATATATATTTATACATACCAACATATTCATATTACATGAATATTAAAAAAATCAGTCCCAATAATATTCTCAATTAGCCATAATGTAACCCAGAATTGACGGTAAAACTAAGATGGGAGAGAATGGCAAATATAAACTATATAATCCAGAAACACATTCAAATAAACACAAATAGAAACAAAGTGAAATAACATTCACCAAAATACATTCTTGACTTTCTTAATCATATGGAATATTTAAAATCTTAACAAATAAAAAATAGCCATCAGGACACTATATTGTGTTGTATATCGTATCTATACTCAGCAAGATGTAGCTTCACTAAAGTCCATCATTGTGAGCCATTAAAGGTAGATTTCTATCTGGCACTCAAAATAATATTTAAAAACTCGTCTCCATCATACATCTATTTATAGTGTGGTTTCCGACATACCATGGTATTTGATGTCAGTTCTCAGTTTGCCAAGCATAAGGTATTATCTCCATTGGCAAGCCCTGGCATACTTTAACATTCCAGCATACTCCAGCTACATTGAATTTTGATCCCAGACAGGCTTCAGTGATTCATCATTCCTGGCATCAACTTCCTTGAGACATTTGATTGGATTGAAATGATGTAAAGAGAAAGGGAAAATATACAAACCAGGGAAATTCACCAAAAAATACAACGGGGATTCTCTTATTCTTGTTGTTACTGAAGAAGAGTTTTCAAGTGAAACACCTTTACCTTCAGCCACACACAGAGAAATAAATAACCCTGGGAAATTGTTAAAGAAAAGCGAGCAAACAAGGTACAAAGAAACGAACGGTTAAGATGCTTACTTTTACAAATCAGTGTGGCAGCATACAACAGATGGCACAGATTCTCAGATCGTGCTAGCCATGAATCTGCAATACCAATGGCCCCTAGAAGAAAGGTGAGAAGATGGCTAAAGCTGGTGTGAACTGCTTTTTCCAGTGTGACAAATGTGTGGGAAATATTTCTGAGTGGAGCTGAAGTGTGACGTGGGATACTCATTACTCAGTGTGCTTGTTAATAGTTTTCCTCTTTGATATAAACTTCTGAGTATCTGATTTACTTGCATTTAACTATCACATGAGTCATAGGTAACCCTAACATCTTTCTAGATTTCTTTCATTATTTTCTAGGAATAAGAGTTGCAATGATTCCTTCTACTAACTAATGCTATTTGTTCTACTACCCAGCTTGTAAAATATAAAAATTCCCCAAGGGTCAAAAGAAGCTTTAAATGCTAACAAAATCCTCTGGATTCTGTGTGGGGAAGCCAGCACAGAGTACCTACTCAAATGCTCTATATCTGCTGCCACTCTTCCTCTTTGTTTGGAAATGCTTTTATTTAGAGTGATGTGAAATACCATTTAACCAGACAGCGACAGGAGCATTGATCTGCTTAACCTTGCAATGAACTGAACATGGGCCATCCATTCCCACAGCCAAAACCTGGGCCAAATGGGCAAATGGCTCTGACAGGGCAAAGTGGGAGCTTCCCTGATTAATAGCTAAGATGCAGAGTATTTGCAAAAGAAATTAGAGGAATGCATTATCTGGAAACATTTCCTGCCACCAAATCACCCCCGCTTGCGCCGATGACTGAGAAATCCCAGAAGGCGTTCTCCTCTGAACGTGGCCTACGTCAATGGCACATTTCTGAATTGTCAGGCTGAAAGCCCATCAGTAGTCATAAAGAGAAGGATGTGTCTTCATTGGGGGTGTGTTGATGGATCTGATCCAGAACATGAGAGGTGATTCCTGGGTTAGTTGGATGCTGGACATATTTGGGTCTGGTGACGACGGTGCTTCTGATTTTAAATCAAAACCATTCTCCCTGCTTCATTCAGTACATTACATAATACGAGCAGGGCTGTCTATCTGCATAATTACCACTGCTCATGAGAAACAGGCCCCAAAGAATTCTCTGACCTTGTGCTGATAAATTGTGCTGCAGGAACAAGGGGCTCAGAACTGCCAGTCTCAGTTACAGAATCTGAAAAATTAAGTTGAGCTGAAGGGAAATCAAGCTTCTGCATGGCACATTTCTCAGTGCACTGATATGTTCATCTATTGAAGTCTGTTCCTCAGGACCCCAGTTCAAGCCCTACCTCTGCTCATCAGTCAGCACATCATTCCCGGCACTAAACAACATGCTTGTAATTTCCAACCTGACTGGAATTAGCTCCTGAGAGGGGCAGGGAGGGGCGCGTTGAGGGGGAAGGAAGTTAGAAAGAAATGGTTCAAAAAGTACTCTCTCTAAATCAGAACCATCTGGTAGAGTCCTAAATGGTTTTAAGTAGATATCAGCGACAAGGGGGTCCACACAGAAGTAGAAACGAACGAGCCACCCTTCACTGAAAGTTCCCAGGTGACCGAAACACACGACATCACCACATATTAGAGCAAACTTTTGAACCTGCTTGATGGCTGACAAACCGGCATTTCGAATTTGGCTCTTATTACAAAGAACCATGTAATCCTAAGGATCTCTGTGTGCTGTTCTCAATGCCTGAAAAGCCTGGGTGTGTCTTCGCCACTTTATACTATTTGTCGTCATGCATTAATCTCATTAAAGACCCTTCTTGCTATAATTCCTAAGGGAGCTTTTCTAGAAGAAGCAAGGAAGGAGAGGGATGCTCTTCTCCCTCAGTTCTGATAAAACTCACACTCGGACTTACAAGATCCTCCTAAAGTCATGAAAAAAACATGGGATGCAAAAGGGAGTGTCAGCTGCTACCTCGCTGGTGTGTATGTGTGTGTCCATGTGTAGTTTAGAAAGATCTTAACATGGATATTCTATTTTATTTGTTTGTTTGTTTGTTTGTTTTGGGGGGTTGGTAATTAACTTTATTGTTTTATTTTTTTAATGGAGATACTGGGAATTGAATCCAGGACCTCAACTTGTGCATGCTAAGCACACCCTCTACCACTGAGCTATACCCTCCCCCAACATGGACATTCTAGAAGGAAATTATAAACTACTCAGCCTAAAGTCCTCCCAAATCTACCTTGAGAAACCAAATTTTTAATTTTTAATTAAAAAAAATAGGCAGTATAAGTTCTAAACAAGTGTTGTCACCAGCACAGAAATTCTTTAGTCATACTTTTAATAAATTCAGTCTCACCACACACTAAAAACACCCTTCTTTTCCTAATTCATGGTTTGATTAAAATTCAGAGATTGCCAGACTTCAGCTAACACAGAACCAACCGTGATGTAGATGTTTGCCTAAAAGGAGCATACACTCAAAAGAAATAACAAGGTACCTCAAAAGCACTTGGAAGTTTAGGGGTAAAAATGACACATGACTTCGTCACAATTTGCACTACTATAACAAATATGGAGTTCCTAGGGAGTGGAGGATAGGAAGTACAGAAAACACAGAACAACTTTCTTTTAATCCAACCCTGGATATCTGATTAAGGTAAGCACTGCCTTGCTCTAAAATAGCTGGAGGAAGAGGCGGGGGGTGGGAGGGGAGTAACAGTGAAATAAAGAATTTCTTTAAAAGCAAACATCGAATTGCAACCACATCAATCATTCCCTGATTTAAAAAAAATAAATGAGTGCTTTTCTCCACAGTTGGAAATTTCATTACTTCTGTATGCTGTCCTCTTTGTTTATAAGCTGGCTAAGAACTCCTGGAAGTTTTGCTTTCGTTTGGGAAAAGGGGTCAGATTTTTGATGGCCCCAAATGTACCCCAGGGATTCTACCCCAAGACTAAAGTTTAACTTATTTTTCCTTCTCGTTTTGGCTTTTTCTTGTGGGGGAACAATAAATATATCTTTCAAATACACCATTATAAAACAGGCTCCCTGCCTTGCTACAGTATCCAAAGAGTCACTCACATTACGGGGTCTTAATGAAATACAGATCTTTCAAACTCACATCTAAAATGTCCTTTTGAACATGACTATTTCATTGCATAAAATGCAGTGGTCAAGCAGGCAAATGAGTTATTATACTAACTTAAAAGATTGGGAAAAAGACGAGAATTTTTTTTTTACTTTGTAAGAAATTAGAAATTAATAATTGGCAGTTTCCCTTGAAAACACAGCATTTCAGAAGCCATAGAGAGAGTTCAGAGATGAACAAGAACAAAAATGATTAATGAAAACGGTACTAGTTTCTGTAAAAGAATAGCTGAAAATTCTGGAATTAATTATCTCCGAAAAGGACATGGTAAGGAAAGCACAACTTGGAAATGACTTTATAGCCAAAAAGTTCTTCCTACAGACCCAGAGCGGAGGCAGAGAAAATAAATAAATAAATAGGATAATGAACGATACAAGCACCAGCCAAGGGTCTTTCCACTGATACCAAAACACATTTGGTAAAATTGTACTTTAAATTCAGGTAGAGTAACAAGAGACCTAAACATAATCTTCTTTTACACCATACGACCTGCTGCTACTGTATTTTTCTGAGATTATTTAAGGTTGGCACTGATCTTTAAAGTACTATTCTAATGTCTCCATTATGACAATTCAGGAATACATTTCGATAAAGCAAATAGACCCTTTTTAGCTACACAAAAGATGCACAGGTCCTAAATCGAATTCTGCTCTCCAGGAATAAAATGTGCTTTAATTGTGTCTTACCAGAATATATGGTTTGATTACAGAGGTAACTTGGAAAAAAAAAAAAACCAGTAACTTCACAACTAAGAGTTTTATTGTTCACTTTTTTCATTTCTGGGAATTTCATGTGAAATGAAAGTGTAATAGAAGGGGAAAGGCAAATGGCTTTAATTCTCCTGAATGACATCACCCTGAACTCGTGTCCTCAGTTTTATTCTCTAGAACTTTGCTTGGCATTTGCTTCCCAGAGTTGTTGTCCTTCCTGCCCTCATCCAGGCAAAGCATGGAGCTCTGCTTCATCCGAGCTGCTACACATGAGAAAATGTTATGATAGGTTTGCACAGAATGGAGAAGTACAGCACAGAATAATAAGCAATTTAATTTTTTTTTGCCAGCCCTCCCAGTGGAATTTCTTACCAGCCAACTTCCTCCTTAAGCCCATTGCTGCCTTGAGTCTCCAAAGCCCTCTCCTGTATCAGCCTTCCAGGATCCACAAACTCCAGTATCTTGGCAGTGTTGTTATTAGTGTAATGGATCAGATATTTTGGAAATACCTCTCAAACTGTTTCCCTGATATTTAGGCCATTCTTTTCTTCTTTTCTATCCTTGTCCTTGAATAATACTTAGCAAAAAGGCTGATGTTTAGAAAAAGGAGACAAAGATATAAAAGACGTCTCAGCTACAAAGTAAAAGGGAGTATTTAAAAAAAAAAAAAAAAAACTTGCTTCATTCAGCCCTGGAGGGTTATGAGAAGAACAAGGAGGAGGGAGCAAGACAAGCTGCAGATGAGAAAAGTGAATTCTCTTCTCTGGATTCCATCCAGAAAGAGGATGGTATAACAGATAAATGGAGGAGACTACCAGCCCGAAGGAGTCTAGAAAGAAACTGGCTCACGGGTGCCCCAGCCCCGAGCACACTCGTGCAGTGGCAGTAGAAAAGTTAATCTGACAGTGATTGCACAGAAATCAGGCAGAAGGGCTGCCACAGTTTAGCTTTCCGGAATCATTTTTGTAAATACACTATGGATGGGACCTAGAAGTCCTAGAACAGGGAACTCAATAAGCAGCTGAGTTGAGAACCAGCAATTCTCAGGAAGGTTCATTATGGGAGTTGGCTGCTCCCATGAGGGAGGCCAGGCAGAGACTCAGAGAGGAGCTGTGCCAGGCCAGAAGGAAGGTCACAGCAGCCGGGATGTGTCACCTGACCGGCAGACCCCCAGACCTGCAGAGCTATGGACCATCACTTTGACCGAGATAACTGGGCAGGCAGTCACCAGACACAAAGGAGCATATTCAGAGAAACCAGAGGAGCTAGAGGACCTGATGGGTCCAGGGACCCCCTTTCCTTTGAGAATGTGTTAGGCCACCTCACACCCTCAGATTCCATCTTGGGAAAGAGGAGGAAAGGGAAGTGAAAGACCGGGCTTTTACTCAAATGAGATTGAAATGACCAGATCAGACTATATTTAGCCGCCCCACCCCCCACCCGCCATGCATTCCCCTATTTACCTAGCCAAGTGGTGGACAGGCAGAAGAGATCAGCTAATAAAAATATAAAGAACCTACATATCTCTCCATATATCCATCTAGGATAAATTATTTTTCATATTTTTACCATTTATTACATGTAGAATTTTGCCCACCCACTTCGTTGTATTAACAATTTCCCCTTAAGAGCTTTCTTAAAACTACGAAAAACCTTGAGGTAAATGCTGTCCCTCCCCCTCCCAATAATGCTGAAGCAAGGCAGCTATCTGTTATTTTTCTATCTCCTTCCTCTCTCCCTCTGTCCTTTCCTTTCTCCCTTCCTTCCTTCTTTCCTTCTTTATTTCCTTTTTCCCCTCTGTGTCCTCTTTCTCTCTCTGCTGTTTTTTCCCTTAAGCTATTTTTTTTTTCTTTTTATACAAGATAGTCTGATCATTAAGGCAGCATTTCAGTATTTTCCAGTATCTATCAGCCTTATAAAGAGGATCTGGGGCAAAGCTAGCAAGTATCTTGAATTCTTTGCTCACCATGAAGCATACTTCCCTATTCAGTGTTTAGTAGGTAAATACATTTTCTGTCTTTTTTTAAAGGTATTTCATTTGTTGTTATTTTTCTGCATTCTTTTTTAGATTCATTCATTCATTTTTGGAGGAGGTACTGGGGATTGAACCCAGGACCTCATGCTAAGCATGCGTTCTACCACTTTGAGCTATACCCTCCCTCTTGTTGTTATTTTTAATACATAATGGGCATTTCAAAGACAGAAACCCAATTAGTAACTCAGGAGGCCCTCTGTTTGTTTTATTAAAGCTAATATATATGATTTCTGTATTCCATAACATTAATGTACAAACAACCTATTGACTGAGGGGGGAAAAAGGATGCAATGACCCATTCCTCCCAACTCTGATGTCTCAGAACCAGTGGGAAAGTCTAAGATCCACAAGTAGATTTTTTTATATTTATAATTTTAAGATATCACAATAGAATAATCAAATGTAAATATGGTCAGAGTAACCCTGGCTGCCTTTGCCTTCTGTCTCCACATGATTGCTCCTGCACTTTTAGGACTGTAAAGGCCTCAAGATTTCCTTGTCACTCTGTTTCATTAGGAAAGAGCTCACCTGCTCTTGCTGCCTCTGGCACAATAAAACTTTTGTTTGCAAAATATTGGCAACTCAGCTAGACAAAGCTAGCATTATGTTCCTTAAATATCAATGAATGCTTTTTGAAGGAAATTAGCTTCTGGTTTTGTAGGGGTTGTTTTTTTTTTCACAACTAACCTTGTATTTACATCACACATCTCCCTGAACAACACAAAGTGATTTACAGGTGTTAACTGATTCATGCTTAGGAAGGAGTTGATGCAAGACCACTATACGATACAGTTCAGTCCCAATGTTAGAAATAAAGGTACAGAGAGATCATCAGTTGCATGAAGTCAGGAAAGTGGGGAAATAAAAATCTGCCAACTGAATCACAATTTGGCCTCATTCACTCACTCACTAAGGAGAGAAATAGTATGAAGAACATATCAAGAGTCAAAGGTGTCAGCTAAGCTAGCTTTACTGTATCTCAGTTTCCTATCTTTAAAAATTACAGTGCTTGATTATTGAGTTTGGAAGCCCATTAAACTCAAAACTGATCATGGTGTTTATTTGGCTAAGTATACACACACACACACACACACACACATGCTTAATTCAATTAAGATGAAATTCTACACTCAGTTTTTCTCTTGGTCACATTAAGAATGGGCAAAAATACATTCTTTCATTTATTTCCAGAGAGATATATGTCATGAAGGCAAATAGCTCTACTTCCTGCAGGCTTCCTACAGTTTCTTCCACATACCTTTCTGCTCCACTCCCACTCCCCTGAACACACAACCATTAGCAATATTGAATTCCTGCTAGAGTATTGTTATAATAAGCCAAATATTAAACCGTTTTGGTAACTGGTTATTTTTCCATAGTTGAAATTCTGAGCACTTACCATTTTTAACATGCCCTCTCCTATACTCCTTTATCAAGAAAAAATGTGAAATTTGAGAATCTCAATGGCAGAATTTGTTGTTTCTACTTTTTACTGCTTTGGAGCCTTTATTTGGCTCCTGGATGGATCTGTGAGTGTGTATGGTTACACTGCCTGCACTGTTTCCTCATCCCTCCCAGCCTCTCGCTTGGTTCTGCACTGAGTGAGCCTGTGCCTACCACTGACATCAAGGCAATATGATGCTCTGCTCTGCTGTCCAACTTTGAACCACTTCCCTGTCCACCCTGCACCAGAGCTCTGCCACTGAGAAATGAAAGAAACAATTCATGATAAGAGAAACCTTTTTTTGTTTCCTATCACAAGACTGAGAAACTTGTTGAACTATTACCCTTTCTAGGTCTATATTAAAAGTGATGAAAACGTGTTGCGTTTGGTACAGATGTCAAATTTTTGCAAAAAGCACAGAATTAATTCAATTCTGTACTTCCCACACACTTACGCAAACTGTTTTTATTGGCATGAACTGTTTCAGTGTGCGCCCAAGAACGTTTGGGGTGTCATTTACAATCAAGGGGGAAACTAATCAGAGTGATAGATCGCACGGATTGTGCTTTTAACCACAATACGGTAACTGGGACCAGAAACAGCGGACAAGTTATTTTTTTAATCACTTTGTTTTGGTTTTGGTTTTTAATCTTTCCCATCTCAACAGCGTTACATTATACCAAAATGAGATCACAATCTTGATCAACTTGTGACTTAAGAAGAATACTGAGAGAATCTAAATATAGTGAACACAAATGACTGTCACTGATATCCAGGATAAAATACTTCAACCTTGTTTTTTAGAGGATGGGGTTATTTTACATGTCCCAAATTAACCTCAACAGGAAAACTGCCTTATTTTGGGTAAATCAGGAAAACAGAATGAAATTTATGAATAGCAAGAATACGTAGTCATTCAAGACAATGGACTTTCTTTTTTGAGGATTTTTTTTTTTTTTTAACATCTATTTGAATCGATTAATGGGAAAGAGAGGTAAAACAAAGTCTACAACTGGGCATTCCTCTTTCCCAGGCAGATATATTCTTCCTGTCAGCAAGGTCAATGTAGAGAGAATAAATAGCAGTGAGAAAATAATTCTTTTTTTAAAGGATCATATGCATTATAATTTAATACTAAAAGATGATTTGTCAAATAGATATCCATTAGTAATTTTTATTTCTAGAATGATATAACTTTGAAAAATGAAGATTATTAAATACAGGAAGTAACCTAATTCACAAGGAATTCATTCTCATCATTACTGATAATGATAATCACTCACAAAATATATCCCTATGTCCTTTGCATATTCATTAATTAACCAACCTGGCAAATCATTACTTTAACACATGGGTTATCCATGAATATCAGGCACATGGCTCTGTAAGTTATGCAGCTACGGACCCATATTTTATCCAAAGGGTAGGACATTGGTGGAAATTTTTATATACTGATAATTTGGGGGGACAAAGCCTAAATCATCATTATAACTTCTAGTCACTTAATACTAAATGACTCAGACAGA
Organism: Camelus bactrianus; assembly: GCF_048773025.1. Taxonomy (NCBI): domain Eukaryota; kingdom Metazoa; phylum Chordata; class Mammalia; order Artiodactyla; family Camelidae; genus Camelus; species Camelus bactrianus. The sequence continues at coordinate 68,915,340 of NC_133544.1, forward strand.
ATGTCTCATAATATGTTGTTAGGCTAAGAATAAAAACTACTTTCCAGTATTTAAAAATTTCAAAACTCTGAAATTCGTGAAATACTGTTCTTACAGCAATGATTCATCCTCTCACAAATAATGTAAATGGGGTTGTCTATTATTTTGAAAGTCAACATATTTCTACTGACACGCATGTCTTCTTAAATAGCCTAAAGTTCTTTTCTATTATATAGAAACCATTATAAACAACCATTATCCTCCAGATCTGAACTAGACAAACCAAGGTGCACATCACTGAAAGTCTTGCCATGAGTCATTTGGCAATTATCTGAGAATAATTACCCTTGGAATCCTGACTCACAAATAATGTAGCCATTCAACCCACCTTCTTTGTGCAAAAGCTTAGTGTGAAATGGGAACCAAGGAAATAAAATAAACGTCTGTCTCCAATATTCAGAACATCTGCATGAGTAAAAATTATTCAAGACACCATGAATTTTTAAAATGAAATGCAGCATGTAAAAATTAAGCACCTGGTCTTTTCCTTTATATTTCATTAAAAAATTCTAAATAGACTATCACCAGCTGTACATTTTACTGCATTTTATATTATGGCAGGCAGTCAAAGCAATACCGCATTCTTTCTCATCTGAATTCCACATAAAAATTAATTTAAAAAAAGGAAAAGACAGAGCATGCCTTTTGTCAGATGCAACAAAGAGTTAAGGATGCCAGACAAACAAGTAAGAGAACACAAAAATGATCCAAATACAAACTTGATTTCAAATAGAAAGTTTGAGATAAAGGAAAAATGATGTTGTTTGAATTTTTGTTAATTCAGACTCCCTAAAAGAAACAGGAATTTGGATAAGAAATTTTATCTAGCTTTGGAGAAAGAATGTATATATTTTATAGGTAAAAACTGAGGAAACGGATAAAGTCATCTTACTGGTTACTTTTTTGTCATGTAACCTGATGATTCCTAAAGCAATCAAAAAGAATATACAAGTTATGTCAGGAAGCAACCAATACCAGTCAAGTTTCCATATTTTTAAGAGAAGCAAAGAATATTTAGGGAAAATCTTTCTAAGACAAGCAAGAATGATTGTCTTAAGTGAGCAGATCAAACAATATCACTTAGGCTCCAGATGGCATTTCTAATTTCTTCATGTAAATTGATAGGAAAGAGGCTTTGAAAAGTTTGCCTCTTTAATTTAAAAATATTTATTTTGTAACATTTCAAATGTTAATACTGATAAAATGAATGTTTACTGTGTAAATAATACAGAAACTCACTTTAATGGTGTTTTTTTTTTTAATTTCTACTTGATCAGGTTTTTCTGTATGTACAGTCACATGGTATGGACATCAATTTCTTCTATATGACTGTTTCTGATGACTTCTCTTTATTTAAAAATAAGGGGAAAGTCTCTAGCCTGGAGTCAGATAAATTCAGCCTAAATCCAACTTTACCAACCATGCCTCAGAAAATCCATTTGTTCACCAAATATGTACTGAGCACCAAGTGCCCGGTACTGTTCTAGTTGATGAGGATCAAACGTAAGCATAACGAGCATGGCCCACACCCTCAGCTTCATCTGTAAAATGAAAAATAGCCCTGAGATAGTATCTTGATACATGTTATTCCTTTCTCCTTTCTCTCTCCATCCTCTGTTAACGGAAAGTCACAGGCCATGCAGAATGAACACAGACAGATAAGATCATTCAGGTAAGTGACAACATGCATCTGTTGTCTGGCTTTTGGAAAATGTTGATTGCTTCTAACAGCAATATTGTTGTGAGTCCTCGTAATATAATAAGATATAAATATAAGGTATTACTGTATTTTTCTCTTTTGAAAAAAAGTCATTGAGTTTTTAAGATAGATATACCATGTTCTTGGATGGTAAAGTTAATTTATTGTGGTGATTTTAACCAGTTTAAACCATAAAAAGTTATAAAAAATTTCTAATCAAAAGCACTTGAACATGACTTCAACTCAAACTCATCTGAAACAAGTCAGACTATTTTCCTACTAAAGAATTCAACTATTAGTTAAAAGCTTTGAAACTTACAGTAAATTATAAGTTGGAGGGAACCTTTTTTTTTTTTTAGAAATGCCATAGAAACACTAAATACTAAAGATTACTAATACGCATCATAAAGTTCAACTATACCATGTATGTTCATTTTAAGACTTATATCCAGGTTCAAGAAAATAAATTGAATGTTCTATAATATTTGCTTTTTAAACCAAAACCCAGGGAGGAGAGAAGCAGGAAATAAGAGCAGGGATTTACTTCTTTGATACTTAGCAAGAGTTGCACTCATATGTGTAAAGGAAAGTAAAATTACAATGTTAATATTGTAGAACTGACAATAAACTTAAAAGAATATAACTCTACATTGTTTTCTATTGCCTATGAAATGCAAAGAAAACAGAATGTTATCAATAGAATTATTGCTGGGAAAATTATAACTGGTATATTTTCATGATTTCTTCTACTTACTAGGAAAAAAGTGGAAAAAGGATTGAGCATGCAATGCCTTTAATATCACACTACCTCATCTTACCATATTGTTATATGAGGATTGATAAAACTGCATGGGTTTTGTTTTGAATTTCATTTAAACTAGAATTTTCTTACATGTTCAATCTTGTGAAATTTGCTAACATTTGATCTTCATGTCAGTAATCAATCTTTTGTTTTCCTTTTGTGTTATTCTTGTTACGACTCGTTTTCAACTTTTACTGTAATCTTTCCCCCCAAAATTTCTTAATATTTGGGACTTTAAAAATAAACAGTTTCAATGAAAAAAAAATAATCTTAGTGTTCCTATTTAATTTGTACTATATAACTTCTCAGTACCCCCCAAAGAAGGGTAAAAACATTTTCATGGAAAAAAAGCTATTTTAGTGACCTTTTGTCCCTCCCTTAGAGGAAGAAGTCTGACAGGTAGATATATGGAGAGTTTGTTATTGTAAATTCCAGATCTTGTGATTATCTCTGACTCAACTTCTGGGGTTTTATCTGGAATTCCTGTGAAGGGTCAACAAGTGTATTACTGCCTGTCTTCACCTTCTTGTGACCCTAATTTTAAAAGTACACCTTATAGGACTCAGAAAGCAGATTATAGTGCTACATTTCAGCAGAAAAACTTTGGAATGGGATGCAGCAGAAAACACATAATTATTTCAAGCAACCAAAAATTTACAAATTTTTGATGTATTTATGTATATCTACTTTTAATTGTAGAGTTTAAGGGGAAAAAAATCTAGTAACTTTTTGACATCAGTAATTTTTCACAGCCAAATGTCACCTTGCACTATTTATTCTTGAGGATAATTTTTTATAGTATTGCTATAACTAAATGATTTTCAGGATGGATAGATAGATAGATATAGATAGATAGATAGAGATGTATTTACATGAATACATCTTAATAGATAAAAATATGGTGAAGAGTCATATTAAAATTTTGGAAAATAGACAAATGCAGGTAAAGCAACACATTTTGAAAATATAACTTGTCCGTATATACTAGAAACCTGAAAATAAGTACTTTCTGAGTAAATTTAAAGTATAAACTTAAGTTCAATGGTCCCAAGCCTCTACTTACTGCTTCAGAGACCTTGAGCACTGGTTAAGAATGACAAAACTATTCCTGAAAATGTCCTGGGAAGGAGATACTGTGGTGTAATGCTTAAAGAGTATGGTTTTAGTGTTGTATAATGGGTTCCAGACCACTTGCTAGATGTGTGATCTTAGGCAAGTCATTTAAACTTTTGTTTTAAATCTATTTTTTCATCCGTGAAAAGAATATAAAATTATGCCTATCTTATAGGTCTGACATAAGGATAAAAAGTTACACATGTGGCACAATGCCTGGCACAAAGCCTTTGTTATGAAAATGTCCATTGTAAATTTAACAAAATAACTGAATGAGAAACAAAACTTTTCCAATATTATAAATGATCCAAAATGTTACTATAGTCTAAAATGTAAGGTCCCAATTAATCTCAAACGCAGTTGTGGGATAAAATTAAATTCATTATTACTAGAAAAGGAAAAGGATTTCAATAAAGAACCAAGCTATGAATTTGGTTTATTGTCTGAAACAGAATAATACATGGAAATCATGAGCCATGGGTGCAACCGTCTTTTGAGTCATGCTTCATCCCCGTGACACTGTTAAAGACTTATGACAAACTAAAAGTTGAAAACATTTAAATACTAAAAGCATAAGAAATATCCCTAAGAATAATGATTATACGAAATGCAAAAATCTAGCACATTCATATTTTCAACAGCAATTCAGTTTCTTTTGAGAAAAAAACTTCTGCCATCTTAAACATGTTTTCAAACAAATAGAATCTCTGCAATCATTTAAAGGTAAACAAGACTCAGAGGTGAAAATTTATAAGACCATTTCCACTTACTATCATACATAAAATGTGAGAGGGAACTTCTCCTTTTTATCAAGTTTAGTTGGCAAATTTTGTCAAGCTACACCTAAATATCCCATCATGATTCCAATCCTTTCTCCACACACCCCTTTCCAGATATTTTGGTTCAAATAACTGTTAATGACCTTGCAGTCTTAAAAAAGGTCAGTCCATATAGCCTAACTGGATACGTATTTAGAAATAATCACAGAGAGTCATGGCAATGTGTACTTCACACAGTGAGCTTGTCACGTGGTCACTTCTGCCTGGTCTGAAATTAAATATTCTTGACTTGTTTTTGTGCTCTCTCTTACACTGTTGTCCTAAACTATTTATTATCTAAACATGATAATTTTATACGTTTATTCCATCTTTCAAGTATTTATAGCCAAATCTTTTGTAGATATCTTGATGAAGCAACCTCATCATCTATCTATTGACCAGACAAAATAACAGAGAATAAAAATATTTTTGAGATCTGATTCTCTGTGTAGCACTAAGTAAGTATATTGCCCTATCAATAGAAAATAGAATCATGATTATCATTTTATAAAGCATATTTTCTATAACAGCTAGGACCCAACTAACCCCAATATCTTTGTTTTGCCTTTTCAGTTCCTGTTGGATTAACTAGTTCATTTAATGTGCCCCAGTGTTCCAGTAAGGCATAGACAGGCTTCAAAATACAAATAGATCATGATTTACACATTTATTTTAACCAAATTTTATTATTAAATATTCCTAAAGAAGAGCATACATACACAGCTAGTCTAAAGAGTGGTAATAAAATGTACACCAGTATTTCCATTAACCAACTTACATAGTTAGGGCCTTGTAGATATTTCTAAAGCTTCATATTTTGTCATCTTTGCTTGTAATTCCCCCAGAATTACCAGAGATAGCCAATAAATTTTGTATTATTCATTCTCTCTTTTCTCTGTGGGTGTTGCCACGTATATCTATATGCTTATACAACCTGTTCCTTTTGGCCTAAATCTGAACTTAACATAAATGAAATCATACAGAAGAAACTCTTCTGTGACATGATGTGACACTCGACATTAAGTTTTGAGATATGTTCATGTCTATAGTTGTGCGTGATTCCATCTTAATATGATTCCATTGTCAACATACGTTAAAATTTATTTATGCACTGTTGACAAACTCACTGAGGGTTATGTTCTTGTCTGAGCCTCCTATTGCAATGTGAGAGTGACTCTAGGAGAACTATTGCTGGGTCATAAGGCATGTGCATTTTTTTTTGTGTATATACATATTTTTATTGAAGTATAGTCAGTTTCCAATGCTGTGTCAATTTCTGGTGTACAGCACAATGTGCATTTTGAACTCTATTTGGAAAACGCGAATTGTTTTCTAGAATACACCAATTTACAATTGCCACAGCAGTGTTAGAGTTCCCATTGTTCCGCATGTCTGAAAATATGTGCTCTTATCAGACTTTTAAATTTATGTCTGATAGGTACATCATTAGGCCTTTAACTGGCTTAACTGGGCTCATAACTAATGAGCTTAAGCATTTTTTCATACATTTATTAAAATTTGTGTTTCCCTTCTAAAACATAACTGTTCATAACTTGTTCACATCTTTTTCACTGGATTATTGGTTTATCTATTTCCTTTTATTTAATTGAATTACACTAAGTTACAATGTGCCAATTTCTGATGTACAGCATAATGTCCTAGTTATGCATATACATACATATATTCATTTTCATATTCTTTTTCATTAAAGATCATTATGAAATATTGAACATAGTTCCCTGTGATATGCAGAAGAGGCTTTTTTAAAATCTGTTTTTATATATAGTACATCACATTTGTAAATCTCAAATTCCCAAATTTATCCTTTCCTACCCGCTTTCCCCCAGTAACCATAAGATTGTTTACGATGCCTGTGAGTCTTTTTCTATTTTGTAGATGAGTTCATAGTGTCCTTTTTTTTCCTTTTTTCTTTTTTTTAAGATTCCACATATGAGTTATATCATATGGTATTTTTCTTTCCCTTTCTGGCTTCATGTAAAATGATGATCTCCAGGTCCATCCATGTTGCTGCAAATGGCATTATTTTATTCTTTTTTATGGCTGAGCAGTATTCCATTGTATAAATATATCACAACTTCTTTATCCAGTCATCTGTTGATTGCTTCCATGTCTTGGCTATCGTATATAGTGCTGCTATGAACACTGGGGTACATGCATCTTTTCTAATTAGAGTTCCCTCTGGATATATACCCAGAAGTGGGATTGCTGAATTATACTGTAAGTATATTTTTAGTTTTTTCCATAATGGCTGTTTTCCATAATTGCTGCACCAAACTGCATTCCCACCAGCAGTGTAGGAGGGTTCCCTTTTCTCCACAGCCCCTCCAGCATTTATCATTCATGGATGGCCATTTTGAATGATGGCCATTCTGACTGGTGTGAGGTGATACCTCATTGTAGTTTTGATTTGCATTTATCTGATAATTAGTGATATTGAGCATTTTTTCACATGCCTTATTGGCCACTTGTATGTCTTCATTGGAAAACTGCTTGTTTAGCTCCTCTGCCCAGTTTTGGATTGGGTTTTTTTTTTTTTTTTTTTTTTTTTGGTTATTAAGTTGTATGAGTTGTTTATATATTCTGGAGGTTAGCCTTTGTCAGCTGCATCATTTTCAAATATTTTCTCCCTTTCCATAGGTTGTCATTTTGTCTTGCTTATGGTTTCCTTTGCTGTGCAAAAGCTTATAAGTTTAATTAGGTCCCATTTGTTTATTTTTGCTCTTATTTCTATTGCCTAGATAGACTGCCCTAGGAGAACATTGCTAAAACTTATGTCAGAGAATGTTTTGCCTATGTTTTCTTCTAGGAGATTTATATTTCTTTTTGATTCATGGTAATATACATAGTACTATATTCATATGTATTCATATGTATGTATTCATATGTATGTATGATACTAATCTCATTTTTTACTTGTCTTTTTAACTTTTTAATGAACAGAAGTTTTCACTTTTAGTGTAGAAAAACTATCAACTTTTTTACATTATGTTTTGAGCTTTTTTAATATTAAGAAAGGATCCTCTACTTCAAGTGCATAAAGATATTCTCTGGGATTGATGCTAAAAGTTTGAAGAGCTGGTTTTCAAAGTTACGTTTTTGTCCATCTAGAACTGACTTCTGTGCATACTGTGAGCTATGGATCTAATGACCCTTAATTTAAGCCATCCTTTCCCAATGCCAACTCTCTCCTGTATCAAATGTTAATATATACCCTGGCTTATTTCTGGGCGCTCTAATCTAATTCATCATTATAGCTGTCCATCTCTGCACAAATACCAAACTGTTTTACTATAGGTTCATTTTACATCTTGATATGTCTGAGAGCTTAGGTTCAACAAGCCAGATATGTTGCTCAGAGATAGAAGGCAAAATGTTCTTAGTCTCTTTATTTCTAGAGATGTTTGTACCTTATAATTTATTTTATTCTCTTTAAATACAGCTATACACACTTTGTTTTGTTTAGAATGTATCTGGTATATCTTTCTTTCTACCTTTTACTTTGAACCTTTCTTCATTTTTCTATTTTACTTGTGTCTCTTATTTAGAACATACAGCCAGAGTTTCTTTGTATTTCCATTTTGATAAACTTTTATTTTACTAAAGAATTTAGTCTATTTACATCTGTTGTGATGTCCACGCAAAATATCTGGAATTATTTCTATCAACATTTTTCTATGTTTCTTACTACAATTCCCTCTACTAGTTTCACAGCTCAGTTTTGAATTTCTATTCATTTAGTGGTTACCCTAGATATTTGATTTATGTTACTTAAAAGGTTCTAAGGTTAATAGTATCATTAATTTGAACAAAAATGGCACATAAGCTGGTGAGGAGCCAACTAGAATAAAGCAAGCTTAGGCTCTTGTATTATCTGAAGAGAAAGTTATGTCTGGAAAACTTTATACCAGAAATACTTTACACTTAATTTTTCAATTTTTTGTGGGACCATAGGTAATATGGTCTCAAACGAGCAGTTGGAAAGAACTGTTAGGAATTCTCATAGGGGACTCTTTCCACTCATCCAGAGCTGAAGTATCCTCACAATGCCCTCTGCAGAGCAGGCTTACATTGACATTGTTTGTTTTTCATTATTTGCTTATTGTTATTGTTACTGTGGTTTACCCACTGAACATACCACCTTTGTAAGAATATATCAGATATGATCTCCCAATGTTTGTAAACCCAGTATTTTGCCTCCTACCTCTGAGCAGTGCATCAGCCTGCTAAACCTAAAGTTCTAGGCCAGTCCTTCTCAAATTACCTGAGGTGAAAAACTAGCTTTTTTGTTTTTGTTTTTGAATTTCCAGTCCTTTGCAGATCAATAATCTAGTAAAGTACATTTGAAATGTTGAAGCAATGTCAAATTACATACATTTCTAAACATACAATCTCTTCCAAAAACACTATTCTATACAAATAAAATTTTTAAGCTGCTTGTGCTTCATATTGCCAAAAATGGAAGTCCCATATTCCTTTCCCTATTCTTGAAAAATTATTTTATATAATTACATTATATTCTGAAGTTAACCTTAGAAATTACTTCCTTCCTGAAAATACTATACTGCTGAACCCAAATTTAATTAAACTCATTTCTGTATTATTTTCATAATAGAATGACCAGTAACTCTAAAATGCACTATTTATAAAGATTAGTAATTTCTTCACCAATGCACATGATAGTCTGAGATGAAGCCTTTATCCTCAAGACAATACTTTTCAATGTTACAATTATATCAAAGTACTTTATATTCACACATAAACATAGAATCAGGTTTATAAATTTAATTGTGTTGAAAAAGTGTATTAAGTACTTAATTGTCCCTAAACTGCCTTAAATTTAACTTAATACTATTTTACGTACTATTTACTATCAAGACTGTTTTCTACTTAATAACTAAATGGAAGGGAGGAAATACTACATAGACATGCAAGATTTGTGATAAAAATAAAACCAGTCAGAATGAACCCTGCACTCTAAATTATATATACTCAATAACTGTTATATACAAAATATGATCCCAGTTCATATATGAGACTGTATTTACTGTATTGGGCATGGTGTTACAAAACACAAATCCAGACAAGAAATAATTTCCTTCTGACATTGTGCTTCATTGAAGAAATTAAAGAGTTATTATGTCATGACTACTGACAAAAGTGCAAAAATTCAGTAGAAAAATTAACCTATGAAACATGCTATCTGACAGCTAATACTGAGCCTGTAGTATAAAAGGTTAAAGATTTTTAAGGTTATTGCAGATAATGGAAGAAAGCAAAACAAGCAGAGTTCCTGAGTTACAGCTTTTAAATATATGATGTGAAAATAAATCTCTGATTTGAAAGAATGATTTGCTAACCCATTTTCATCCTATGAAGAATATATAACCTTCTCAAAAATTTTTAGACATATTTGTGTTTGTTATGTGTTTATGTTCTAGCTATTTTGAAATCATGCAGTCATTATCTAACAGCAATAAAAACGAGAAATATTAAGACCTTACTCAGAGGAACTCACCATGGCTAATGTGGTTGGAGGTAGTGCACATTTTTCTTGCCAAATTTGATATTTAACCTAATGTTTTCAAAATCAGTTGTAAGAATGACTGAAAACATTACTTGCTAATGTTGTCCTCCCACTACCACCCCTTCATAAACGTTATCAATTACAACTTTTCATTAGACTAGATCAATAAATACATTTCTACCAGAACATGTGTTTATTTTTACTACATTCCAAAACCATTATAACAGAATTTTAATGCATTTTAATACATAAATTAGAATGAAAATTCATCACTGCCTGAAAGCTCAGATTTTATTTAATTACCAAATGATCATATTTTAAGTACAAAATTCTACATTGTTAGTATCTATTGAAATAGAACTTATAGGTGAATAAGCATGTCACAAAAAAACTGTACTTCTGTCCAGCAAGAGATGGAAAAAAGCTTCTGTCCAGCAAGAGATGGAAAAAAGCATTGTAACAGTTTCAAGATAACTGATACTCTGTAAAAAATCTTGGAATAATCAATAAAGATACCTCAGCTCTTTTTGCTTCAATATTTTGATTACTGTATATGTTCCATTCCCAAAAAAGGTGTTTGTCTATTCACTCACATTAACTTCTAACAGAATATATTTGTTAAAATAGGCTTAGTATATTAATTAACATTTTCTCACAAAATTTCATTTAACATTGAATATACAACATTTATGTTTTTGTTCTAGATATTTTTATAAAAGAAGCATTCCTCAGTGATACGTTATGTCATGAAATATGCATGAACCATAAAATTTGTTAATATTTAAAACACTGTAAGTTAAGATAATAACTGAAAATGCTATATTCAAAAATTATTATGTGTGATAGTTAAGAACTCCCTACTCAGTTATTTTATCCTCAATTTTTTGTATGTATATTAATCCAGCATGGAATCTGTAGAAAATATCTAATATTAATCATTTATGTTCATTATACACAAATGGAATAAAAATTGCTCAGAATTGTTCTGAGATTGAGCTGTACCTAAATTTTAAAAAAGAAACTTTTAGAAAGTTGCTAGAGGCATTACTAAAAATAGAGAAATGATTAGAGTTGACTTTATCACTTTCAAGTAATTTTGGAATATGTACTTAAATAAAGTCATTATTTATTGGGTACTTTCTATGTGTTCAGCAATTTAAATTCTACACTTGTTTTAGCACATCGTCCTTCACCTCTTCTACCTCTGCAACCAAAATACATCTTCTTACTATAAAAATATCGAGTACCATTCCCCAAAGAGAATTATAGAATACAGTGAAACAGTATGTTTTCCAACTATGAAGTACTTTCTATAACTAACACTGTATGAATTTCTCTCTGTATAAGGCATTGCATTTAGCTCATTGTATTCATAACTGCAGTTCAATTTTCAAAGAAGTCTTCTTTTCAAAAAGAGAAATAATGATAAAAACTTGTTGAAGAGAAAAAAAGAATTGCATAAGAAGAATTAGGCATGTTTTCATAGCTATTTTGGCTTTGCAAAAGGTAGCAAAATGTCCTCCATGCTACTGAAATCTCTTATTTTCTTACTATCTTCCAGTGCCATCACATATTATGGAATCCAAGTTGTGACATCAGAAAAATTAAACTCAGAACATTTGGGCATTCTGTATCTAAGCATACACTAGCAATGCAGTGATTTGACCTTTGAAAGAAGACAATTCATGTGCACATATCTCATGCCTGTCTGCCTTCCATATACTTAGGAAGTTGATGATTGCTCCCAGCTATGTTGATACACTTCTATCCACTTGACTGGCTGTGGATAGGAGGCAAATAATCTATCTGTTAAGGGGTGATCTTCTTTGTAGATGTCTCACCTAATCAGAGTAGGATATTGGTAAATATAAGTAGGTATGCTACTTTATCTAGTCCCACTCCAACCTGCACTGCTGTCACTTGCCATATACAAAAGGTCATTGCAAATACTGCTGTGAAATGGCCCAAGGAATGAGTGTCTTCAACAAGTATCCTGTGGCAATGGACAGTAGGAAACCCTTTCTGAGAAATATATTGCATATCTTCACAGATAATCCAACTGTAATGTTGGTTTAATTTTCCTCAGGAAAAAGAATATTTTCCACTACATACGATATTAAACTATATAAAATTGCCAACATGCAAATATTTTTGATCCATAAGAATGCTGATTTCTTATGGTTCAACGAAATATATCCTATAATCTAATATAAAATGTAGGGGGAAACTGTCATCTCTATTTTTCTTTCAGATTTCTATATTACTAAAAACAGAAATTTTTCTCTGGTGGCCTACATCTCTGCCTGAATTTCCAGAATGTTAAAAAATGACCAAAGCAGCAGAACTCTTACAGCATTTTCTATCAATACTGGTGGTTTTTCAAGGTGTGATGCAAGTCCCACTCGTTAGGTAAGGTGAATTTTGTGGTATACTGATAAACATGAAAGCTAGTAGAAAATATGCAACTAGCATTTTCAACTTGCATGTTTTAATGGTAATACTTCTTAAAACAGTCAAATTTAAAGTGATTCATTGAAAAACTTAACCAAATAAAAATACGTATGGTACTCATATGGACGACAAAACTGTGAAAAGCATTGGTCTACAGAACTGTAATTTTTCATATACTACCATATATTATATGGCTGATAGTCCCAAGTTTCTCCAGGGAAGACAAAAGGACTTATATTTGAATGAACCATATGAAATTGTCATTTTTGTTGATAAAAAATAAAGACTAATATCGGCAATTTCATAAGATTCGACCTCAGTGAATCTCTTTGACCACAAAGCATTCAATGACTAAAAGGTGTTAAGTAAAAATTAAATTTTGATTAAATGACTGGATTTAACACAAAGACTTCGAGTTTTTTGTAAGTCTCAACGTGAAAACGAAATATATCAACAAGTTTAAGAAAACTTGCCTGTAAACAAATGCCAACTGAAACATAAGGATAGAAGTCAACATGTTTAACTCATATGTAAATATTAAAGACACACGGATTCTTTTTCCACAACACTCTTCCCTGATAGCAACACAAAAATAAATGATTATCCCTCCTAAGAACTCACACCTTTGTTGGTCTGCATCCAAATTGGATTAAGATCAAGGAAAAATTCATTTCTCCATTTCCTCCAAAGATATGGAGTCTAACGAATTAAGAAAAAAAGACAAACTCAGGAAGCCTATATGTTCTTCCCTATAGAATAACATGTAATTAGAAGCAAATGTTTGAAATCTAACAAACAACTTAAGGAGAAGAATCAAGCATATTTATCCCCCCCCAAAATCTTCCTCTCTAGACACTAAGCACATAATAATGTAATGATGTAAAATATTTACTTTGGCAAACTAATTTTTAAATTAGCTTTATCAATGTCATCAGAAACCAAATATCCCAACTTTTCTTAGCAGATCTCTCATTAATTCCTTGCAAAAAGAATAGAAAGACTATGTATTAGTAGTCTCCTCAATAAGCAATCAGAAATCTATAACTCTTTGAACAGTACTTGTTGTACTGTTACTAGGAACAGGGATGCAGGGCAGAGAGAATATTGAAGGATGACCAAAGTCAGCACAGGTAAATAGCTTTTAACGCACTTCTCACTATTAAATGGTTTCCACTCTTGTTTAGTTTACTCCACTCAATCTAACACACTTATCTAGCTTAGAATTTCTAGCTACAATGCCAGGGACGTAAAGAACCTAGGAAAAGGAACCCTTATTTAGAAATGTATGTAAGCCAACAATATAGAAATATACTCTATAAATAGATGTAAATGTTCCTGTGAATTCTGTATACACAAATGGTAGTATAGTTTAGAAAAACATTACAAGTTTGAATTTAATTGCAAGGGAGGAATACTTGTAATTTTATATGCCTTTGAGAATATTTGATTTCAAATCTAATGTCTGATTTTATTAGCCAGTGCTACTGCAATAAAATCCAGAAAGCTTAAAATAATTAGGGTTGCCAGGTAAGATACAGGATACTCAGTTAAATTTGAACTTCAGGTAAATAAAAAATAAAAAATAATTTTTTAGTGTAAGTAGGTCTCAAATATTGCATAGAAACACTTATACTAAAATATTATTCATCATTTATCTGAAAATCAGCTGTAGCCGGGCATCTTGGTACTTTTACTTCCTAAATCTGGCAACCCTAAAAATAATGCACATGGAAAAGGAAAACAAAAGAAAACAAAAGTATTTTTAGTGAACAATCTAAAGAACAAAAGACCGTTCCTGGCTTGGTGGAGGTGGTCAGAGTTAGAAGCTTTGATTATTCCCAAAGCTAAAGATCTCCAAAGCTTCTAATAGGTCTCAGCTGATTTCACCATGTCTTGAAGCTGTTGGTTCTCTCATCTCTTCCCATATATTTTGTTTGGTATTGGCTAGAGGGTTCACTGGTTCTTTCTCGGGTGTAGAAAACTATCAAGAGGTTGCTTTCATCACTTAGATTTAAAATTATCTACAGATTTATCTATTTCCATGATGGCAATGAAGACCAACATTAAAAAGTAGTACAGCCAAACAAAGTAATTAATTATAAGGTTAGAAGATAATATACTTTTACTAATTACTCACAGCTTGGTGCCTACTTTTTCATGGCAGCCAATAACCGCATGTTTTTAATCACCATAATAACAATAATGACATACATCATTAACTCTGTTTTATTCTTTTTTGAATTTTTTATAATACCAATAACAAAGATCATTAACCTCTGTTCTGTTAAACATCTAATCATCCATTTTAGTTAAATAAATATCATAGAAAACATTAAAGATCACTTGGCTCAGCTACACTGGCTCTCAGGAGGGGAATTCTTCCTAATGCATTATATTAGCATCAGTTTGCTCCACAAGTGTCAAATCATGAATGGTAACAAGGAAATAGATAAGGAATCATTTACGGCTTTAATCAAATTAGTTCAAAACTATCTTTTTCAAAGTAGTTTTATATCTTATTTGTATAATTGCATTGCATTTATGAAGTTATTTTCTGAAGCTATTTATAGAATAGAGCTGCTCCATTACTGAGATATCGTCAGACGGTTACTCACGAGGATGCCAAGATAGTGGGGCCCAACAGGTTTCTGAAGGGAATTTCTGAAAATAACTGATTTCTGAAGCCTGGAAACCTGTAGAGTGTGGCTGGTCTTGGTAACAGTTACTCTAAATCAAGATTCTTATTAGGGGCAATGTACCTGCTTGCCATAGCATTTCTATGAGTTTATTACCTAAATCATCATTTCATACCAATCAGTGACATCAAGAGAACCAAAATGGTAAATAAGACTCCTACTTAAAATATTTAGTAAAGCCTTGTCCCAGATTCCAAATAAACGGTCATTTCTCTCTACGAGTCTTTATTGGTGACTTTATGAGAATAAGTACTGAATTCAGGCAGTGCTACCCAGTCTACCTGCCATAGCAGGCTTGGTTTAAGAGATTGGTGAGAAGCAGATGGGTCAGAACTACAGGTAAGATATAACATACATAACTTCAACAACATTACCCTAACCCTCTTCTTCGTAACATTTAGAGAGAGAGAGAGAGAGATCTCTTAGCAGAGGCTTTTAGGGAAAACCAGTGCTAATATCTTGATAAATAGCAGTACTTGTTAAAGTATCTCTATGCCTCTCCCTAATTTCTGGGCCCAAGATTACAGACTGGTATATCTTTTGAAAAGCAAAAAAAGATATTATGCCACACAGATTTAACAGCTAGAAAAAAAATGTGCCATCCTCTCTCCCAACATACATTTTTAGCATCCTGTCTAATTTCCTATCATGTGCACATCCCAGAATAAGATGTAGGTGGTTTTCTATCAAACATTGTATTATATATTTCTCAAAAAAAAATTAGTTCTATTCATTATGACTTTGTCCAATATATCTCTCAGTCAGAAGGAGGACATTAATTCAGAAAAGAAAGAAGCTTCTGTTGGAGCAGGAAGAGAAAGGTATATGTGGATTCTTCCTAGCTGGCTGTGATATCTCACATTCACCACGGTCCGTACCTGTAAATACAAATAGTAGTATGGCTTTACCCAGCCTCCATTTTTTGATTCAGTGTTAGTTAATCCTCTTCCAAAGATTCTGTTTGACTTTTGAATGTCATAGACACAATACAGAAAACACCAAAGTCAGAAAACAGAGATTCAAAAATGGTTTCGACAAAAATATGGCCTCAGATAAGAAGCTAAAAGAATTAGGGTTAGTTCTTTCCCCAAAGAATAAATTGAAGGAAAACCTAGCAATTATTTGATTTGTGCTCTTTTGCCTGAGTATATTTAAGCCTCTGTTTTTATTTTCTTAAGGAAAGAGTACATGACTTAGTAATTAGAGAAGAAATTAACTTCTCTTTGATTGACATTCTTTGACAAATTCCCAGAGTCCATTCCACAGCCAGCATCAATGTCTCTGTCCCCCAGCTGTATCAGAGGGGTGATCTTGTGAACAGGATGTGTACTGGATAGGACAGTAAGTGGAACCCAGGATTTGGAAACACCTGAGTGTAGCAAACACTGCTATAGTTCTGCTCTCTCCTTCTTGGAGTTCATTTATTGCTTCCATAATGCCAGGAACTAAATGGCTTTTATTCTTCCTGAACCCAAACTCTCCACTGAAAATTATAATCTGTACTAAACTACTTCCAGTCGTACTGTCCTATATTTATTTAGGAGTTCCTCTACTTAATGGACATTCTTTTAAGAATGGTAGTAGAAATGCTTTGAGTAGTCTTTGATAAGGTACTCAATTAATGCAGGTATCTTAACTAGCCATGGACCTGGATACATGCAAAACTGAGTGATGATGGCAAAAAACACTTTGAATTTTCTGTACAATGATGTCAGAAAAAAAGAAAGCCTTTCTGCATTTTCCTATGCTTTATTTTGGGTAAAAATCCTATTTCCCTAGTTCCCAGTGCAAAACATTTGATTTAAGACACTAACTGAGCTATACTGTCATATAAGATTTGTTGACATTTCACACTGTCTTTCAAATAATTTATAACTAGTACACAGTTCACGGAAAAAAATAATGATTAAAATTTAGATTCACCATAAATTGAAAAGTGATTCCTTTGGTTGTAGCACATTAGAATATCAGAACACAGTAACTATTTGTATTTTAAAATTTGAAGCATCAATGCCAAGCAATATCTTTACATATCTCTTGAGTTTCATAGGATGGGCTTTGGTCTAAGAAGGAAAACATTATAAGTAAAAAAAAATCGCTATCTGGATATATGTTTATATGATTAAATATTTTATATATATATAAATATATATATATATATCTCACAATAAGTGTTTTGAATGGACAAGCATAAATATATTCTTGCTTCTTATTCAAAGAAAAGTATTATTGCTATTCTGGTACTATTATGATGAGTTCTAACAGAACTGTTCAGCGATAATAAAATTGAACAATTTTAAGACTTATATTGGCAACCTTGCCCCTAATGGCTAGTATTTTGATTTCAAAAAAATTAAAATCAGTTTTCATCTCAAACAAAATATTATGTATTATAGTCAAAAATACAGGTGATAACTGATAAACTTATCATAAATTTCTAAGCCACCTTGAATATTCCATCATTAGTCAAGACAGCTCATATATATTCCAAAATAACAAAAACACTAATTCAAAAAGATACATGTACCCCCAAGTTCACAGCAGCATTACTTATAACTGCCAAGATATGGAATCAACCTAAGTGTCCATCAATAGATTAATAGATAAAGAAGATGTGTGTGTATACACACACACACACACACACACACAATGAAACACTACTCAGCCATAAAAAAGAATGAAATTTTGCCATTTGCAGCAATGGATGGACCTGGAGGGCATTATGCTAAGTGAAATAAGTCAGACAGAGAAAAAAGACAAATATCATATGACATCACTTATATGTGGAATCTAAAAAACAAAACAAACTAGTAGATATAACAGAAAAGAAGCAGACTCACAGATACAGAGAACTAGTGGTCACCAGTAGGGAGAGAGGAGTAATATAGAGGTGAGGGGGTGGACGGTACAAACTACATCGGGTGCGAGACAGGCTACAAGGATGTACTGTACAACATGGGGAATATAATCAACATTTTGTAATACCTGTAAATGGAGTATAACCTTTAAAATTGTATAAAAAAAATTTAAAGACTCAACCCATAAACTACACCTTCAAACCTTTTCAGGAACCTGCTCCAAGACAACCATTCTTATTGAAGTATGACCTAAATTCTCCTTAGACAAGGTAAACATTCTCCTTAATAAAGTTTTTTTAAAGAACAGAAATAAGCTTTACTCTCTTATTCATATTAGAGAAACCCATATGAAATTTGTTTTTATAAGTTTAAAAACTGGTTAAATGTTAGCAAATTCATATAGTTCAACCTCATGTTTTCGAGACAGGGTCAGTGTTCCTTACAGAAGTAATTTGTGAGACAAATATGTTGAAGTCAAATTTCCCTGGATTCCTTCATTAAGTTTAAAATAGAAGGTGCTACTCCTTCAGTAACAGATGGAAGACAAAGATTTGACGTTAGACTATTTTTCCAACTGCGGAAGTTGTATATTCCATGCTATAAAATTTGGGGATAATATTTGATGCCTAAACTCAACATTTTGCTGAACATATTTTTCTGGAAGCAGTTATAAAAATCTAAAGAGATCTGCAAACCTATAAAAACAGTATCACAATTCTAACTTTTTTTTTCTTTTGGAAAACATTATTTATTTTGGAATATGTAGTTATTTGCTTTTGAAAAATATGTTTTTTAGGTTAACTACCATGGGTTTGTTGCTAATTTTAAATGAATTAATGAATAAATATGTTGTAACGTCACAGTTTATATAGTAAATATTGATAGACATAAGCCACAAAAGTCAAAGTTCTATGGAGTTTTTAATAATTTTTAAGAGTGTAAAATGTCTCTGGGACCAAAAAGTTTGAGAACTACTGGATTAATTAAAGAGATAAATCAGAAAAAGAGAAAGGAAACAACAGACATAAGGCATTTTATAAATCCTACCATTCATTTGGTGCTAAGGGAACCTAGCCTAGACCTGCTTCTAATAAGAGAGTACCTGACTGGCAGAATATCTGAGACCTCATCTCATTTCTCACTTGGGGTGCGGTTGGGAGGGGAGTCCGGGCTGAGCACAGATATTTCCACAGGCATATTTCTAAGCCTGATCCCACGCAATGTTTTACTGCTCCCAGGTGCTGCAGAGAAACCTCTGGGCAAGAACAATCCTATCCATTAATACAGCACAGCAACAGGTATTCTCTCACATGACTCACTGATTTTAGATACAATTTCAAGGGTCATCAGGTTCTTTTTCCTTATCATAACAATCTTGAGAGATTAAGAAAAACAGAGGTGTTTTACTCTCAGTTTACAGATGGGAAAACAAAGACAGATTTCAGGGTTTTACCCTCAGGCGCACAGGTTGTGTTGGGGCATGTTGTTGTGGAATTTAAGGCACCTGCTTCTAAGCACAGTACTTTATCCACCTAGGTCTGTGTCTTTAAAACTGCTTTTTAGCACCAGAAACTTTTGTAAGTGAAATCTGATTCAGAAGCCCTGTAACAGAGCACAAGAGAGAGAACAGCTGCAGGTGCTGAGGGGGCTGGCGGTCTGGAGTCTCACCCATTTTGCTTCTTTTCAGCCAATTCTCTCCCCTTGCCCTCCCCATCCCTAGCCCTCTCCTCTTGGGACCAGCCTGCCCAAGACCTTCTCTTGTTTACTTTTCCCTTCTATGCCAAGACTCTGCTTCCATTACTCTGCCTTCCTAGGCTTCTACTTAAATATGTTTACTGTATTTCTTCAAATATGCTCGTATTCTTGTAAAATACATAGTGGGTTTTTTTTTTTTTTTTTTTGCACAAATGGTATTATGTTATAAATCATTTAAATCATGTTCTCCGTCTTACTTTTGTCCTATTAACACTGCTCTTAAAAGTCTACCCAGATTTTTCCCTCTGCATGTAGCTGGGTTTTTTATATGCACCTATGATTCTATAATATATATGAAAATGCCATATTTTACTTATCCATTCTTCTATCATTCTTCTATTGATGAATCCAACATTCCACCAAAGAAAACTGATGATCTTTTTGACGTATCACCTTGGGGTCAGGGAGAGAGTTTCTCTGAGGTAGTCACTGGGCTGTTGGGTGTACACAGATACAATCTTACCACATGCTACTGAACCGCCCTGCAGAATGGCCCCCCTACCACAGAGCAGGAGAGTTGCTCACTACTCCCTAAAACTTGCTGCTTTCCCTTTTAATATTCCATATGTTGTTGTTAGGTGTCATCTCATTATTGTTCTAATTAACATTTCTCTGATAACTATTGATACTGAGCATTTCTTCAAACATCTGTTAGATTTTGCGTTTTCCTGCCTGTGAAGTTGTGTACACCTTCTGGGCATTCTCCAGTGGATTTTGTTTTTTTCTTGGGGACTTCCAGTTTTCTTTTCTATGGTAGATACGAATCCCTTCTAAGTTTTAGATGTTTCACACGTCTTTGTCTGGAATATGAACTTTGTTTATTGTATCCTTCATTCAGTATGAACCCTTCATTTTGATATTGTCACATTTCTGTTTCCCTCTCTTTTTTCTTTTTAAACTTTTGGCTTCTTATTTTTCAATCTTGCATGAAAAAATTATTTTTTTTTAACCCCTAGGTCACAAACATATCCTCCTACATTTTACTCTGTGTTCTATGGCTCAACCATTCATACTTAGATCTTTAACTTACTTGGTGTTCACCTATGTATACAGTATAAGGTAGGAATCCAGCTTTAATTTTCTGCATTTAATGAGCTAATTTCCTGAACCCTTGCTGTCTACCCTTTCTTTGTGGTGCTTCGTTTATCACGTATTTTAATTCAATCAGTGTTTCTATGTTCAATTAGTGAACTTTATCTATTTACTGTAACATTAGAACATTTGTCCTTATTTCATATTTTTGGCCATTCTTTATTTTTTTAATTTTTATTTTCTTTTTCCTTTCTATTAGCTAGTACAAAATTTCTTTGATTCTTAAAATCAGGCTTTCACTTTCTCTTCTTCTAGTCATTGCTCATTCATATTCTGTTTATCTTTCTCTAAGAATTTCTGAAACGCATCTGTACCTTACCTCTCCCCTCTAAAATAAACACGTTCTTGGTATCCTCCTTCACCCCTGCTCCAAAATGACATGTCTAGATTTGTAATTCTGTATTATTCAGATATTATTTTTGTGTGCTTCATTTGTCATGCTTTTTTGAAAACAAAAAAAATAAAACTAACACTTAGTAAGTTATTTACTCACACTCTGACTTTCCACTTATCTTGTTGTTACATCCTGTATTTATTCCTCTTATTATTTAGGACTACAGCCTCTCCAGTACATTTACCAAGCATGTCTTTGTGTGATATATTTTCTGATTGCTTGTATGTAGGAGACTATATTTATTATACCTTTACATTTAAATAAGAATTTAAGTATTTTTTTAAATCTAGTTTTAAAATTAAAATTTAATTTCAACATTTTAAAATAAGGGCTCCTTTGAGTCCCTTTATTTACTTTTCCTATTTGTTGCCACTGAAGTCCTAATGGACCCATAGAGACCCAGGAGGAAACAAAGGGTCTTATACTGTATGTACAGAAGATTAGGGGTCAGGGGAGAGCACATACAGTATAAGGAATACAGACCTCAGAGTCACAGGGACATGTTACAGGGACATGAGTTTGAGCTCAACATGACAGAGCATTACCAGAAGAGATTCAAATATATATATATTGTATATATATACACATATATATATACATCTCCACAAACTAGGGCAGTGACCTGGGTTGGTTAACTCAGGAAAAATAAATACCCCAGTTTTTCAATATGTTATGATAATCCATGAATTTCCTCACTATATTCATGAGTTGTATCCAAGAATCCACTTGAATTTCAAGAGCTGATGGCCAGATCCAGGTGTTTCACATAACTTATTATACCTAGGGATTTCATGGCAAAAAGAAGCTGAAAAAATACACATACAGAAATTGAGGAAGGTTTCTCCATGACTTCATTACTTAGGCAACAAATACACATTTTGATGCTTTGTTGCACAGCACATAAATGTTGATACAAGATTTTCACTGAAGATCATACCTGCATCAGTGTAAGAGGCTGTGCATTTGATTCAACATTGTCAGATAGTATTATATCACCTTCTGGTTTGTTTTTGTTTGCATTCATTTGTTTGCTTATCCTTTCCCTTTCAACCTTTCTCAGTCACTTTGAGATAGATGTGTCTCTTATACATCTGTATGTCAGGGAACATGTTGGAATCTGTGAATACAGTGATGAACACACTGAATACATGCCTACCCTCAAAGAGCCTATGTTCTCCAAGGACAGCGAACATGAATGCAGGCACTTCATACCCAGAAACTAACAAAGTACTGGGCATATAAGATGGTAGGAATAAATAGATATTGATTGAATGAACTTATGTTTTCAAAATCAGTTACTAAGGAAGTGGTAGAGCATTTGACAACAAAATCAGTTACTAAGGAATTGAAACTTACGGCCACACAAAAGCCTGTACACGGAGATTCACAGTATCTTTACTCCTAATAGCTGAAACTTAGAAGCAACTAAGACATCCTTCAGGAGGTAAATAAACAGTGGTACATCCAGACAATGGAATATTATTCAGCACTAAACAGAAATGAACTATCAAGCCATGGGGGGGAAAAGCATGGTGGAAACATAAATGCATATTATTACTAAGTCAAAGAAGTCAATCTGGAAAGGCTACATAGTATATGATTCTAACTATATGACATCCTGGAAAAGACAAAACTATGGAGCCAGAAAAAAGATTAGTGGCTGCAGAGGGGTCGGGGAACAGGGGTCAGGAGTGGGGTGTACAGGGATAAATAGGCAGAGCACAGAAGATTTTTAGGGCAGTGTGAATACTTTGTATGATATACCATAATGGTGGATGTGTGTTATACACACCTTTCTGTAGAATGTACACCAAGAGTGAACCATAATACAAACTATGAACTGTGGAGAATAATGAAGCATCACTGTAGTTTCATTGATTGTAACAAACATACCACTGTGGGACTAGATATTGATAGCGGGGTAGGCTGTGAATGTGTGAGCAAGGTAATATGAGAACACTCTGTACCTCATCAGTTTTGCTGTGAACTGAAAACTGCTCTAAAAAAGTAAAGTCTTAATTAAAAAAAGAAGAAGGGATTAATCAAAACCCTGCTAAATTCTTCAAAGGAGAATTATACAGAGCTAAAGGAACATTTAAAAGAGATATCTAATCTAGGGACCAGAAAGCTCCCTGATAAATGACTCTTTAGCTCAAGGATGCCAGAAAATAAAGTAAGGGAAAAGGAGTCCAAGAAGAGGGATCAGAATTTTTTTTTCTATTTTCATTTAGCTGTATTTTCTAGCTCTGTATAGAGAGCAACATTTATAAAGCAAGTAAATATATAAAGTGGAACAAGTGCTATGATAAAAATTTCTAGCTACTATAAGGGCCTACAAGAAATAAAACAAGGCAAGGGGAGGCAATCAGGAAAGACTTCCCAAAAGTGCCATTTAATGGATTGTTTATGTAAATATAGAATGAATAAATAGAGCTTTATGAATAAATCAGAAGATATTTTTCATCAGCTGTAAAATGAAATTTCCATTTTCAGAGTTGCTATGAAAATTAAAGAATAGTTAAATTAAGCTACTTTAAATCCAGTTTCAAACAAGGCAATAAATAATCACATAAAAAACAAGTAAGACTCCTACTACAATGCCTACTACATATTAAGCATTTAATAAATGATTTATTATTATTATTATATTATTATTATAAGTAAAAACTTAAGTTTCTTTTGTAAAATGCTATAATCTTATGGGATTCTTTTGAGGGTTAAATTAAATTAGAAAATGTGGGTTAAGCATATATTACTGTTTAGAATTTAGTAAGAATCAAAATGATCATGTTTCATAGTTAAAAACACATAAATAGCTGTTAGGTAGGTATATGGATAGTCACTGATATTGGTAGCATAAAGAAATTTAATGTGATGGAGAAAAGCGTCGACATGTAAGGTGTCTCTGGCAAAGTTTCCAGAAGAAACCAGGAGCCATAGAAATGAGGAGAAATGGAACAAGTTAGGAAAAAGAACCTGTACAGTTCCCAGCAAGGACTCCCCCAGGACAGGGACACCATCCTTTAACAGAACGTCCGAGCTTCTTACCACCCAAAAATGGAAAAACAAGAGATTTCATAAATCTGTAATGAAGCCAGGGAATTAACACAAATAAAGTAAAATTCAGTTATCTACCATTTTACTCCTAGACTGAGAGAGATCTCAACTTCATGAAGAAGAGCAAAACTGCCTCCTTTATACGGCAACTGAAAACCCCGAGTGTTTCCAACCACAATCCATGAAAGCAGCTCTGGGGGTCTTGGATCAGACATTTTATACTGGAAAAAAAAAGGCAAAATATCCATGCCTGCTGAGGTTAGCCATTAATATCAAGATGAATAGAGGGTTTTTACAGCTCAAAAACTATGACATTGAAGGTTTACAGTTACAGGTAACATATGAGACACCAAAGAGGAGAAAATAAGAAGAAAAAATTAAGCTGTTAGCCTGAATGTTCTTCTCAGTATTTCTTATGAAAATAAAGAGAATAGAGAAAAAAACATGAAGGATAATCTTTAATGGAAGCCCCTTGATAGATTTACCAGTGGACTGGGGAAAGGGTGAGCCTAGAAAAAAAGGAAGAAATGGTACTTCTCAACAGAAGAGGTAGTGAACACCTCAGCTAAAAGGTTCTGTAATCATTTCTTACTGAAAAGGTAAATCAGATGGGCTTACTGAAGTAGCAATAAATAACCGCAAATGCACAAACATCGTGGAATTATGAATAAAAATCTGAGTAGGAGTATCTATTTTACTGTGATATCTCCATGGGAGAATGCCAGAGATAAAGGGAAACGGGTTGGACACCACAAGCCTCTTAAAATGATCGCTTGGGGTTTGCTGCACACAAACTGTGAAAATAAAATGCTTCTTCGATTTTATTGGTTCAATCTATCCAGGATCATAAGTACGTAATCAGGTATGTTTCAGAATATTACATTTTAAAAATAGCATTCTTATTTTATTTGCCTAATCTCTCATTGCCCTTCAAATCAGTTATTTGTGCACTTGACGTGGGCAATATATAACCTCACGTTTTCTTCTTGGATTCTGTAAACAATATAACAAAGGAAACAATTTGGCATCATCAGCTCAATATTAACTGAATATTTCAAAAGTAAAGAGTTTTCTTCAATGCTATATTGATTACCTGACACAATCCTTCCCAGGAGGCAGCATATATTCTAAAAAGCAAGAGCATATACAAATTCAAAGTAAGTTCTATTAGAGTAGACTGCCAAGGCAATTATCAAGATGATTCAGGGATAAATCCCTCTTTTACCCAAGCCTCAAATTATGCTCAGACATAAAGACATTCTTAACCTAAATCAGGTACAACGTTGTCCGAGTTCTCCATTTTATCCCAAGCACCAGAAACCTTAAAAAAGGAAATATAAAAGAAAGTAAAAGTATATCCATATATTTCGCATCTTAGGGTATAAAAAGTGTTGCTTGAATGTGATTACAGGGTCCAGTTAAAGAGAAGAAAATTGTCACAAATCCTTAATATTTATGTTGCACTTTATGAAAATATTATTTACACTTTCCTGGTACTAAAAATTGTACATACTGAACAAGCATTTTGGGGGTTGCCTATTCTATGCTAGGTCCTGAGATCTCAACATTAGATATACCAAAAAAAAAAAAAAAAGGTAAAATTCAGCTTTTATTCGTAACAAACATATCAGTGAGAAATTGCATCCAGAGTCTATCAGGGGTGTACCTAAAGAGAGTGAGTAGCCCAGGGATGGTATGGTGGTTTCTGAAGCACCAGGCATTTGGGTTTCTTGGATCTTTTCCCTTCAGTATCTTATCCTTGGAGTCACAATCTGGCTGCTGGAGTTCTCGCAATAAGATATTGGCAACCAGACCATTCCCCTCCCCATTTAAGGAAACTTCCTCTCTACCCCCTCCAACTAAGTAAAGCTTACATTTCATTGGAGAGAACTTAGAAACATGGCCACACTCAGCCACAAGGAAACCTGAGAATCTTTTAATTAAAAAGAGGAGGATGGGTATTGAGTAAGCAATAGAATGCTTGGGCAAAGTGGTAGGTGAGGCTAATGGCTGGGCATCCTTTTATTGACAGTATAGCACAGAGGTTAAAGCCCAGACTCTGTTGTCACATTGCCTGGATAACCTTGAGGAAGTTAGCTACTCACTTTGCATCTCATCCATGAAATGGTGATAATAACCGTATGTACCTCACATGAATATTAAATGAGCTAAAACAGGAGAAACCCTTAGAAAGCATACTAAAATACAGTAAATATTCAATAAATAAGATCTATTGCTGGTACAATGTTAATGGTCTAGTGTGTCTTTGCATAAGAAACAACAATGCCATTAACTAGGGATTATGACCTACCAAGAGGCCTGGCATAATTAGATTTGTTTCTTAAGAAGAAAACATCATCTGCTGTGGTAAGATTTAAACTGTTGTCAAGGAGGTTAAGAGGACATTTCAACTGAGATGATAAGGTTCTGAACTAAGTCAAGGAGATGGACTGTATTTTAGACTCTTGATAATACTGCCAAATTTCTTGTTGAAAAACTAGCAATTTTGTCTACCACCAAGATAGTGACAACTCACAAAAACGCAACACATTGATCTTTTTCTTTAAAATTTTGCCAATTTATTAAGTGAAATTATGTGTTTTATTATTTCTTTAACTTGAATATTTTTCATAAGAATATTAGCATTGTATTTCCTATGTATTTATCTGTTTCTATCTTTTTCCACCTATATATTTAAAACAATGTTCCTTCTACTGTTTCTATGAGTTCATATATAATGTTTTTAACTATTTACATACCCTACTGGTTTCCAGATTTAAGGCTACATGGGGGAAGGGTCAAAGGGTGACTTCTCTTGATTTAATTGATATACCAAAAAAGAGGCAAAAGAGGAGAGTCAGTTCAAGGGGGATAGTTTTGTGGAAAAAGTCATACAAACCCTCCTCTCAAAAATCAATGACATTTTTAGTAAATTCTGTAGAGATTCAAAATATTTTAAAGAGTACATTTCCTATGGAGAGAACATGAACACTCCCTGAGTCCTGCTTTAAAGTCAGTGGGGAGTAAAACCAGAATTTGCTCAAGGGGAAAACCAACCATTGGTTATCCTTATTAAGGTTATTCTCATGCACTTTATATAATTGATGTCATTATTAATTGAAATATTTTTCCATTATGGCTCCTAAGTGGTTGTTTCTGGCATACAGGAAAGCAGTTTTAGATAATTTTAACGGATTCTTAGAAATCCTGAGTTTTTCATTTGATTGTCTTGAGTGCTAATGATGATTTTAGTGATTATAAGTCTTGATTATCCTAAATCAATGAGGGGAGTAGTGTTTAGATATATAAAGATCAAGGAAAGAATAATATTTTATCAAGAAATTCATACATTATTATACTAGACACTTAATTCTTTTATTCTCCTTGAAATATTGTCTTATGTCATCTTAGAGTTAAAATGAGGCTTCTGAGAGCTGTAATTATTACTCTGAATGGTCACACATCTTCATAACATTTACTCACAAATTTTATTACATCTATTAAGTATACAAAATACATCTAGATTAAAAAACATGCTTGGTAAGGCTAAGATAAGACACCAGAAATAAGAATTAAAAGAAAAACTACTTTTCCTACTCAATGCACTTCTCACACTAAATGCATAAGGTTTGGGGGCGGGTTTTTTTTGTTTTTGTGTTTTGTTTTCCTTATATTAAACAATCCTGAAACAAACTGCGAAGAGTTACCACAGACTCCACAGGTTAAGGGCTCAGTTCACAAGATTTTCCCTCACTTCAGATGACAATCACAAACTTCAGGCTACATCTGATCAACCAGCTCTAAACTGAAATTCCCCTGAGCTCCTCCATAGGTATGATAATTTTCTAGAAAGGCTCACAAAACTCAGGAAAGGACTCGACTTACTATTACTCATTTATTGTAAAGAATATAATTCATGAATAGCCACGTAGAAGAGATACGTAGAGCGAGGTGTGTTGGAAGGGGCATTGATCTCCCATGTCCTCTTGGGCACAGCACCCTCCAGCATCTCAACAGAGGGTTCTCCGCTCTCCAACCCAGGTTCTCTGAACCTCTTCAGTGAAGGTTTTTACAGGGGATTCATTATGAAGGTATGATAGATTAAATCACTGGATCACAGTTGATTAAATCCTTCAACCTCCAGCCCCTCTCCCCTATCTGGAGGTAGAGGGTAAGGGGATTGAAAGTTTCAACCTTCTAATCACAAGGTTGGTTCCCCTAGGCAACCAGTATCATTTTTATAGGATTTGCAAAAGTCACCTTATTAACATAAAGCCAGGTGTGGTTGAAAGGGACTCCCTATGAATAACAAAAGAGGCTCCCTTCAGTTTTAGGCTCTAGTCTGTTTCAGGAGCCAGAGACAACAACTAAACATTATAAGGAAAGATGCTCCTATTGCTCTTATCACTTAGGAAATTACAAAGATTTTAGGAGCTCTGGCCAAGAGCCAGGGATAAAGAACCAAAAATATGTATTTCTTACTATATCACAATATCATAGTAATAAAACCTAAAGATAAATTGAATCTTAAGCAATATGCATTGTTCTGATGCAACTGAATTTTCATCTCCAGAAACATAGGGAAATGAAAAATAGAAAACAGCAAAATTTAACAGAAATATGACTTGGCCAAAAAGAACAAGCATATGTAGATGCTGACATATTATGATTTAAAATACTTAAATCATTTGAAAGAGCTGTCTATATTCATTTTTTTATTTAAAAGAAATTTCCTTACTATATATGGTTGAGAAAAAAACCCAGAAAAATAAGGAATATGTTTAATTCTAAGTGTGTGTTTATAAGCTAACAGAGATTATCTCTAGAGATTCACAGATAATGGACTTTTCTGTTGTTGTTTTTCATTTAGGTTTTTCAAATTTTTGACAATAAATATCTAAAACTTTTGACAGTGAAAGGGAGCAGGACCCTGTGGGCCCCACCCCTTCCACCCTTGCCTCTTGTTTATAGAAAGGCTGAAGTCTCCCAGGCCTCCCTGAGTCGTGGAAGAACAGGCTCAAGCAGTTGATTAGGACAAGCCTTCAGGCACTAGGGGATGGCCATGATTCTGACTACTTATCACAATTAACTGAGATTATTCCCCTATTTTTCTGTAAAACTTTCATGGCTGAACAGAATCTTTGGAGATGGTTTTTTGGGGGGATGCTTGGTCTACCAGACTGCAGCCATTCTGGTTAAAAGCAACTTTCCTTTTTGTTACCAAGGCTGTTGCCCCCAGGATCAAATTGCTCCCCCTCCCTGACTAGAAACCAATCACTTTATTCTAAGTCGCAGGAGGTGGCTGCAGAGAAGAAACAAGAACTGGTTAGAACCAAGGGAGTCCAAGATGGTGAAGGATCTGACTTCCAGTGGACCTTGAGCCTCATTATATGCTCATTGTAATATATTAACATGCTAAGTGACACACCCACAAGAGCCACGACAGTTAAGCACTGCCATGACAACCACAAGAAAAAGAAAAGCCCATATGAGGACTGATTGGCTCCAGCACACCCAGAAGGAGGACATAATGGCAGAAGCCTCACATAAAAGACACCTCGGCCCAGTTGGAGCCAGAGCCATCTCTACTGGTCACCTTGGCTGACAGCTCCCCATTGGAGCACTTCCTTCCTCACTCAAGCGTTTTTCTTTCCTTCTCCCTGCTGGAGCACTTTCCATTTCCCTTTCTGAGCAATAAAGTGGCTGTTCACTCTGTCCCTCTGCCTCTGCTTGGAGAATTTCTTTCACAGCCAGCACTATTTAGGACCCACACTTTGGTGGGCTTCCTAATTTAGGGGTCCCTCCATCTGCTAATGAAACCAGAAAAAAATATTAAGTTGAAAGTGTTGAAAAACAAAATTCAATTGAGTAAATTTGAAGATCTAATTAGTTTTCTTAAACAGGTGATTCATGAATTGGACAGCGTCCATTCTATCAACTACAAGAGCACTCTGAGGGGTTGTACAAGATGGACAGTTCTTCTAGGAGGAAGGGTGGGGCAAGGCATCATTTATAAAAAGCAGATGGCTTCTTTTGGTGGGGGGAGGGAAAGCAAGGATTTTATTATGCAGACTGCCTCTTCTTCCTCTGGGGGATTGAGAGAGGCCACATGTCAGATTACCTTATAGGTACTTGACCAGAAAATTCTAGACTGTTCCATTAAGATTCCATTTCTGGGAGAGGTTATAATTGCAGTTAGGTCAGGTACTAAATCTAGGTTTGGTATCAAGTGACGCCATTTTCTTCTTAGCCAAAGAAAATCAACCATAATGCCCCATTTCAGTTTCTATAATTCTGTATTACAGAAATAATTTGGGGTTAATTTAAGACAAAGGTAAGCTAGACCATCTAGATGAGAATTTCTTATTAGAGAAGCCCTACACATTTTATAAAAGATAGACATCATTATTACAATTGCATAAATATTTTTAACTGAGCCGAAATTCTTGAGAAAGTGGGATTCCCCATGAGAGAATCTCCACGCTCTTTATTGTCCTGGCTCAGATAAAATGTTCACCAGAGTTGCTTTTTTTTGCAGTTTTCTGGACAATTTATTGACAGTTCAAATGGGACCAGTAAGAATGGAGTTAAATAAAGAGAATAACAGAAATTCTGTATGTGTGTATATTCAAGGTGTGGATCGTCTGTTGCTTCATTTCAAATCTGTTTCTTATCTAAATCAAATTCCTTCTTGGGATTTTCTTTAAATATTTCTCCAACATTCTGTCTCTGTGTTTTTATTTTTATATACAACTTGAAGATTTATTTGAATGTCTCCATTTTCCCAGCCAGAAAGTGCTACATGGCTTTAAAGTAAATACAAAACTTTACTTATTGATGTTCAGCTGTCCAAATGTCTTTTAAAGATTACTCTTCCCTTTTTATCCAGAGCTTCATGAACCTAAGATACAAATTCTGGAATGTTCTTATTCTAGTCTCTTTTTTCCTTCAAAATATAAAACTTCCAGTCATATAAGTAAACAGAATAATCAAATAAAAGAGGAAACCTTATTAACTCCATTACTCTTTTGTTTCTCTGTCCTCTTGCTTTGGTTATATCCTGGATTAAGACATAGGAAGTCAATGCCTTCTAGCATTTATTTTAGAATGTTGGTTTGTTTGTGCTGGGGATACTTGTATGTGCAATGGTGGGGGGAAGCTATTCTCATATCTTGTCACCACATTTAACTGAAAGGGACTGAGCATCCAAGTCAAATTTTGTGAACAAGACCATAGTATAATTTGAAGATAAACATTAGCCTTACGGGTGTTAAACAAGAAGACCATCAGATTGAGGTGGTTCTAATACCTTAGCAGTCTCCTTAAGCCTAAATGCCTCAAGGTCAAGAAATCAAAACCTAAGGACAGCCAATCACAAACAGCCAATTCAGCTTTTTCACATAAGGTAAATGTTTAAGTTATCATCAATCAAGTAATTTCCATGCTTTGCTTCCATCTCTTCTCTATAAAAGTCTTTCCTCTAGCTCCTATCAGTGGCACACTCCTAACCACTTCCCTTTGGTGCTAGCCCTTAGAATCAATTTTTGCTCAAATAAACTCCATTTTAACATGCCTCAGTTTATCATTTAACATAGATAAAAGTCTACTTCAAAATTTATATTAGCTACAGCATGAGTTAATGTGGTATTTTTTTTTTGGAGAATAATCACAATCATATCTTTATTTTTATAACTGTAAATGTGATTCAAATGTGTCCACCAATAATTTTTCAAAATCTAGGGTGGAGATGGACACCCTAGATATCTCATTGGGCTTAATTAAGGACCACTCACAGTAATACATTTTTAGTATAAAGTGTAGCACGATGTTAACCCATTTTACCTTTTGCACATTCATGTTATATTTCTGGCTGAAAATGCAAAAAAAAAAAAAAAGAAAAAAAGAAAAAGAAAAAAAAGCTTCACCAATTTGTATGTCATCCTTGCATGAGGGTAATGCTAATTTGTGTATCTGTCCAAATTTAGTATATATGCTGCCGAAGCAAGGTCATTTAGGGCACTTTTAATAAAAGTGAACTTTGAAATACTTTAAAACACTACCTTATTATTTGGAGTGACTCAAACTGTTAAAATTCCCTGTTTCTAGAGCACATTTTGCATATTTCCTCTCCTTTCTCCACATAAACATTCACCTATCTGGAAAATTTTTACTAATTAAATTGCTGGGGAGTCTGTTTTTGGCCCTCCACTCCTGATAAGCACTGCATATCAAAGGCCTCAAGCTGGCATTTCTGAACCATAGATACGAAATGATCATACTGACAATTATTCAACACTTTGAGAGACAAAAACCCAGTGTTCTACCCTTATTGGGCAAAATTACTGTCCATATTTAACTAATGGGGATTCATTTGTTCCAAATTCAAAAGGTCTCTGCATTCATTTAGGACATAAAAACAAATTATAATAGTTTTAAGGCAATGGAATTCTGAGTTATGACAAAGTAATGTTTTGCATTTTTTCCTGCATTTTAGAACCCACACATCCTGGTTTAAGATTCAGACCTCTGGACACAATTATGGTTGACCAGTAGGCTTTTTAGCTGACAAATGACTAGCTGACTTGGAAATCAGTTCTTAAGGCCTCCAGAGAGAAACGTGCTGCTATCCCTGAGCTTCCAGCTCCTGGATTTTTCACATAGTTTTTACAGAAGAAACACCTCAGGTGCACCAAAGCTTTGTGTAATGAAATCTTACAGAACAGCCCGAAAAATATAACTTCCCCACCTGGATTCAGTGGTGGGTTAGAGCACATTTAATTTCAAGTCAATAGATTTCCTGCACATCAGCACGTAAGGGATTAAAGACAATTCTAGTTTTGTTGCCCTAAATGTACTGTTATTGTTATCAATTCATGCAGCCGTGAAATAAGTTTTCAATAAATCTAAGATTAACTATTATTTTTTTGCCTATAAATAAAATATAATCATCTTAAAAATCAATGAAGGGAAAACCATCATATCCATTAACCTGGCTCAGAATCCCTCCAGGCCCTTGGTATGAAACACAGTGCTGTGGATCTTTCATTTTATTGAGCTATATCTCTTTGTATGGCAACCAGCAGGCAAAGGAAAAAAAAATCATATCTAAAAATCAAAGACTATCGTTTTTTGTTCTGAAAACCACTGAGGCAGGGGCTGAATATTCTTTTCTGCCTGGGGTTAATTTTTTTTTCCGCTTTAATTTGCAATCAGATGCAATAAAAGAAAAAAAAAAATAAGGACATTGCCTCAAGTAGCTAGTGGCTTTATTACCATCTCTACTGCCAGTCTCCACTTTTTATCACTTCCAAATCCTTTGTTTTTAAAGTCACCTGCACAACGCTGAAATGTTATAAACACCTTTAGTTGTCTTCACCAACTGTCATTTTGTACCATCTGCTGTTACAGTCTCAAAAGCAGTAATGCATGGGGGTCAAGGCCACTTTCTCTCAGGAAACTAAAAAACAACAGAGCCAAGTCATTTAGTGTTTTTTTCTCTTTTTCCCTGTCAGCTTTACTACACCCTGGAGTGGACATTTTCCTTGCCTTTCAGTTGTGAATGTTCCTCAAAAGACGTGAACTTCACAATAAGGTAACCATACAAAAACAAGGTTTTATAGACAACCCATTATCAACTAGCAGAAGGGGGTGATTAGTCATCTGCTCCACTTGAAATAGATCCAAAAACTTCAAGCCAGTGCTGCAGAGAGAAATGCGTTTATCTCAGGTTCCAGACTAGAGTCTTGTGAAGGGCATCTGCAGAAACCTTCTGAAAGACTGTAAGTAATCTCAAAAGCCAAGCAGCAAGAAGTTGAACAGCTCTCCTACTGCCCAAAACACAGTATTTTTGCCTACCTCTATACCCCTCCACCTGAGATGATCCACACTTTTCACCTCTCTTTGGATGAGAGTCAGAAAGGACCACTCTTTGTTTCTGCTTTTGCTGGCTACTAAAAAATGGTCAGTTCCATTAAATCAATCCCACCACTTGGTCCAGACAGGTTCCCTAAAGTCGTAACCCTTTCTTAAAATGAAAGGAATATTAACCAGCAGATTCTCCTCTCTTTATTTCAAATCGTTACAAATTCACATAAATTTCTTCAACATATAAGAGGTCCAGTTTACCCTCAAGGCAGTTCACGTGCAATTTCAAGTTTTCCCTACATTAATAAAATACAATCGCCTTAAAAATCAATATGAGAAAACAATCAGAACCATTAACCTATCTCAAAATCCCTTCAGCCACTTGTATGAACCACACAGAGCTGAGTCTTTCATTTTATTGAACTGTATAATTCTTTGTAAGGGATCTAGCAAGGGAAAAAAAATCAAAGACTCAAGTGTTGTGTTCTGGAAATTAGAGAGAAGTGAGAATGTGAACATAGATTTTGACCTTTTTTGATTATAGGAAAAACAGATTTTCTAGACCCAGGAAACAAATGGTTTTGAGCTACTGGAAAAACATTAGCTTGGTTTGGATTCTGCCTTTGACAATACTTTGTCATGAGCAATTTATAAACCTGGGCATCAGTTTCGAAAATTGTCAGAAACTTTTCTTTAAGACTTAAAAAAAAGGAAGAGAAAGAAAAAGTTGCTTTTAAAAGTAGAAGTGTGAGTCAAACACAACGAAAAGACAAGATTGATTTAGGAGCAGACCTGTAATATATGAGCGGAAATGCCAATACTCATATGAATTTGGTCACTATTACTTCTTCATGGTTATTATTATTAATTCTCTTCTTTCCCACTGAAATTCCTTTGTAAGGTCCAATAATGAGAAAAAAGTCAGAAATTGTAACTGGACTTTAAGCATTTAATTTCATTAACATTTGTAGAAACTTATATTTCATTGATAGACTCTTTAGGAAAATATCCTTCTTACAAATCCCCCATCCCTTTGAAAATATAAAATATCTCTTCAGTTAATGCAAGGATAAAGTAAATAATTTTCTAGTAGTAGATTTAACAAGGCATGAACATGTTAAGAATATAAATAAGGACATTATTATAATAGTCACACAAAAACAACTCTGCATGGGATGAGAAAAGGTATAGGTTGGTAGTCAGACATTATGAAAATGGACTGAAAAGCTAGTTTTGGGTAGAACTTCAAGAAAACAATCTCATATTTTTAATACTTGGGCAAACAGAATTTAAATTATCATTTTGCTCAATATTCCTAAAAACCTAACATAATAGCTAAACATTTAGAGAAAGAAAACTATACATGATTGCCTCAGGAAGAATATAATAAGAAAACAACAGAACTTAAAATATAAATGCTCTTTTCATAACTAAATGCATAAAAATCCAACCTTCTTTGATCACTTCTAATTTTAAAGTTTTAAATTGCCTCCTATGCCAGAAAATTAAAAGTATTTAACAAGAGGGTAGAAGAGATAATATTCTTTACCAGCACCTAGCATATAGCCTATTTGCATTTATTGGGATGGTTGGTTTTATTCTTTTAATCTTATTTTATTTTTCATATTTATTACAATTTATTATTGTTTCCTCTGTTTCCTTTTCTTACATTTTGCTGGCTTGTGTAAGATTCTCTTCAACCTTCCCCTCACCCTCCCTCCCAGGTAATTTGGAAATAAAGTTGTGTTCGTTGATTTCTCTAGTGATTGATTATAGTTCCATTCCAAATAAAGATAGTTTAAAATATATATTCTATTAATATACCAGCAGTAAGTAATAATTGTGTTTCCCACCAGTAGGCTTGCTTAATCACTGCCTCCTCTCCTCTTCCCTCTGCCATTGAAGAGATTATCAGTATCTCCTATTCCACAATTCTCCCCATTTCTCCCACTCTAGGGGACCTTTAAGATGTTCCTTCCTGCCACAGATTTTTACTTAGGTAATCTATAATTTTAATTTCAAGCTACGATGATGTTATCCCTTTCAGTGTTTCTCTTTTGTTCAACTAATCCTTACTTTATATAATAAATTCTCATTTAATTTTTAATCACCAACTGAGGCTTACTTATTGCAAGATTTGTTACCACTCTTTCCTCCCCCTTGTTATCTCCCATTGTCTTGAGATAGATGATCTGAATCCATTGGCAAAAGGTTGGAATTCTTCCTCAAGGACTTTCTTCAAATAGGTGCCTGAGGGGTATATTCTCAAATGCTTTAACTTTGTCTTGCCCTGATAGATAAATGATCTTGGATAGGTAAAGAATCTCTAGTTAACAGTTCTTTTGTCTGTTTTCTTTCTTTCTTTTTTTTTCCTGTTTTCTTTAAAAAAAAAAAAAAGCACTCTCTTTTCTTTATAAAGAATGATAAGAACGTTTATAGCAGACTGATGCTCTTTCTTTTACAATTTACTCTTTAAAATTTGCCAACATGTATTTAGTTGTAAATTTTGTTTTCCTTAATTCTCTTTGGGACTGAATGAGCCCTTTCAATCTAAAGATTCAAGTTTTTTTTCTCAGCCTAAGGAAATTTTCTTCAATTATTTGTTGAATTGTTTTGTATTAGTCATATTTTTACTGTGATTAGGCTGCCTAACCTGTAACTCCCCAAATCGTACTGAGTTACAACAAGCCTGCTCCCAGGTCTGTAGTTTGGCTACAGGTCAGCTGATCTTGACTGGGCTCAGCGGCACTGGCTAACCCTCAGCCTTGTGTAGGGTTCAGAATAATTCCACGTGTCATTTCCTGGGACAGTACCTTAAGGAACTACAGCTCTGGTGCATATACTTCTCACTGCAGAGAGCTGGTGGAAACTTGGCTGACTTCGGCAGGTCTCAACTCAGAAACTGGCACACTTTCCAGATGGCCAAATCCAGAGTCAGCAGGGGCAGGAAATATATTCTGCCATGAAGGGGTGAGCTGAGCAGTATTTTTGAACAATAATCTTCTACCTATTGTTTTCCCATATAGTCTATTTTCTCTTTCTAGAAGTCCTGTTACTCATACGTTAGATTTCCTGGATATTGCCTGATCACTGCGATCATGGTTCTCTGTTTTGGCTGTGTTTTTTATAAGTCACTTTTTTCCCTCTATCTCCCTGAATGCTAATTCTATTCTCAGCAAATACTATATTCTTTTTCAGTTCAACTATTAAATTTTTTTTTCATTTGGAAATCAGTTATGCACTGAATGTTTATGTCCCCCCAAAATTCACATGTTAAAGCCATAACCCCAATGTGGTGGTACTAGGGAGAGAGGCCTTTGGGAGGTAATTAGGTTTAAATGAAGTCATAGGGTGGAGCCCCCCATGATGGGATTAGTGCTCTTCTAGGAAGAAGAAAAGACACCAGGGCTTCCTCTCTCCACCATGTGAGAATACAGCGAGAGAAGGCAGCTGTCTGCAAGGCAAGAAAAGAGCACTTACCAAGAACTGAATCTGCTGGTACCTCGATCTTATATCCCCCAGCCTCCAGAAATGTGAGAACTAATGTGTGTTGTTTAACTCACCCAGTCTGTGGGATTTGGTTATAGCAGCCCAGGCTGATTTAGCCAGTTCTAAGAAATCCTTTTTATATACTTTAAATGTCTCTCCTTGAGAGTCATCATTTTTTTGCTTAATTTCTCTTCCATCTCTTCGTTAGTTCTAATTTGATAGAACACTTTCTATTCGAGTTGTTCAATTTGATCTTCTTTCCCAAGTGACACACCCTCCCGGCATTAGTTATCCTCCTTCCTCATCTATACAGGATTGTGTTTTCTTTTAGTGTTCCTGCAATTCAGGCTCTCTGTCTCTCTCAGGGAGGGGCAATCAGCCTAGTGGTAGAGAGCACAGACAGAGCTCTGTTCTCATGAGCTAGCAGCATAGCAGCATAAACTGGTAAAATTGCATTCTTCTGCTGATGCTTGTAAGAGTCCCCACCTCTCCCAAGGCCCTCTTGTTAGTCATCATATAGCTGCAACTGGAGACACCTCAGCACTCTGCTATCATCCTCCTTCAAGTGTCCTAAGTTAGCAGACCTAGCAGCCCTGCCTGGCCAAAAGCAGCAAGCAAACAGGTGTGCCGCTTTCTGAGGCATCTTGAAATGGGGGCTCTTACCCTAGATCATGAACAAAGGCAAGCCTTCACTTCCTACACTGGTCCCTGGGTGTTTTCTCAATGATACCAGGAATCCTCACTAACCATCTGGTAGACACTAATGGCCACGTGTGACTACCAAGCACTTGAAATATGGCTAAACTGAATGGAGATGTCTCATAAGTGTAAAACCAAAGCAAGTTTTGAAGGATTAGTACAAAAAAAGTAAAATATCTCATTGCTATTTTTACACTGATTACATGTTGAAATGATAACATTGTAGATGTGAGTTAAATAAAGTATATTATTGGAATTAATTTTCCTTTTTTCTTTTTTACCTTTTTAAATATGGCTACCAGAAAATTTTAAATTACACTTATGACTTGCAACAGGGCTTACTTTATTTATCATTTGGACAGTGCTGCCATGGAGATAGAGGCCCTGTTCTGCTCAGTCTCTTCTGAGAGCTCTAAGGAAATTCAGACCATCCTTCAGGCACCACCAGCATAAAGGGATAAGGAGGCAAGGGAGGACGGGGAAGTACACTCAGACTAGCTTCTTCTTAATTGCCTTGTCTTAAAAATAATTTGCAAATACTAACTACTATATATAAAATATATAAAAAAGACATTTCTTCTGTATATCATAGGGAACTATATTCAATATCTTGTAGTAACCTATAATGGAAAAGAATATGAAAGCAAATATATGTATGTACATGTGTGACTGAAACATTATGGTTGTACCTCAGAAATTGACACTTTGTAACTGACTATACTTCAATTAAAAAAATTTAAATAGTAGGGGGAGGGTATAGCTCAAGCGGTAGAGTGCATGCTCAGCATGCATGAGGTTCTGGGTTCAATCCTCAGTACCTCCTCCAAATATAAATAAATAAACCCAATTACCTCCCCCTCATTAAAAAAAAAAGAGAAAACAAACATTAAAAAATTGTAAATAAATCTCATATTTATCCATGAGCTTTATTCTTAAAATCACTTACGATGTTCATTTTCTCAAGTGGACATTTCACCTTGAAAAACAAGAATAATTCCTAGGAAAATAATGTCAATTGGGAAATTCAGGTTTCAAAAAATATTTCTAAGTAAAGGATATGAGTGAAAGATTTTCAACATTCAAATACATTCGAAATGGTCATAACAAATTGCTTTAAACATTCAGAATATCCAACTTTTACTTGCCCAGACTTATGAAAGCATTTAACATATTTGGGATTTATAGAATGAAATCTCCGTCCAGGTGTGGTTACAAATATACTCCTAACTTCATACCAGACCAGAGAATTCCTAAATTTTAGAAGATTGAACAATGGGCATCAGATTGTTATAGCCTTAAACCATCAATAAAGAAACATAAAATTACCAGAGCCAGTTGGTTTTAATATTGTTTCAAATCGCTTGAGTCTTCTAAATTCACTAGTTCACAAATAAGGAAATTAGGGATTTGCATTAATTATTCAGTAAGTTTTGAGCTGTTATGTTTATACAGCTCAATCATCTGTAAGCTTTTATTCACTGTATATCATGAAAAACCCACAACCACACTTACAGATTAAGCACACAGACTGGATAAGCAGAGGATGT
Organism: Camelus bactrianus; assembly: GCF_048773025.1. Taxonomy (NCBI): domain Eukaryota; kingdom Metazoa; phylum Chordata; class Mammalia; order Artiodactyla; family Camelidae; genus Camelus; species Camelus bactrianus. The sequence goes on from NC_133544.1 coordinate 68,955,258, forward strand.
TGGTCATGGATCTCCCTATCACAGCCTTATTTTGCCAGCACTCAGGCACTTGGTGATGTCTGCAAGCTCTGGGGTCTCTTCCCCTCTTTCTCAACTTTACCTCTCCTGAAAGGATGCTGTCCCCTAAAACTTGCTCCTTCTAACTTTCATCAAAAGTTTACCATCCTTTTTTTCCCAAAACCCACATTTATTATCTAAGTTACTAGGCTGGGTAATATCAAAATTCAAACGTGACTCTGAGTCACTGAATGTGAAAATTAAAATATCTATGATTTATGTGACACATACTAAAGACAGCTGCAATTTGCGGCAACTACGTGTATTATTTTACAGCATTGTCAAGACTTAGCCTTAGTCATGACCTAAAATACTAAGGACTTCCTATTTAAACAAAATTTGTTAATAAGAACTGTGAGAAAAATAAAAATTGTAAGCTATGATCAACACAAGAAAAATTTACTGGGGCAAATTTAAAATAGAACTTCATACAAACCCTCACTTCTAAACACACTGGTAAACACACTCTCTTTTACTCACTTAGGTATTTAGGAGACTGCAAAATCCTAAACTACAAGTTTGCCAGATATTTCTTCTTATTCTTATTATTTATTATTTATTTTAGAGGTTTGCCAGAACTTACAGCCCTGTAATAAAAGCTTAAGCTTTGCCTCAGAAGCTAACAAGGTCATGACACCAGCAGCATCTATTTCTCTCTGGTCCACAGTTTCTATACTGACCTATTAACTAACTCTTCAATACTAAAACCAAAGTTCTGTTACTGCTATGATATTATCTTTCTGTAGGTGGGGATGTGATGGAGTTCTTTATTTTACTGCATGTTCCAATTCTAGGTTCATCTCCTAGCCCTGCAATTTGCCAGCTGTGTGACATTGGGCAAGATACTTAATATCTCTCTGCACTTCAGCTTTCTCAACTTCATAGTGGAGATAATAATCCCTGTCACAGATGGCTGTAAGAATTAAGTGAATGTGTGAATCATGTAGAACACTGCTTGTCAAAAAAACACACATGCAACTAAAGTTCACTAATGCAATGTCCTATTGTAGAGATCACTGGTTCTCAAAGCTGAATGCAAATTAAAAATACCCAAGGAACTATTTAAAAACACTGATGCCTGGGCTGCTACCTAGACCAATGAAATTAGAATATTTGGGAGTAGGGCCCAGGTTTGGGTACCTGATAGAATTCTAAAGCCCAAACACCCTTTAAATTAATAAGAATGATAACAGTTATTTCTTGAGTGCTTACTATGTGCCAGGCTCCTCCTTAGTCACTGTACTTACACACAGGAATGGGACGATGCATGTGATGCAGTTCTCTGTGTGGTCATAAATGGGACCTTCATGAACGGGCCCAACAAAGGCTAAGCTGGTGATAGGCGCTCTTTTACACAGAGTCCTTGGGAATTTGTTCCTTGAAAGCTTGGAGCCAGGAGCTCCAGAGGGGAAAGTAAAACCCACAAGCCACATGTGATACTTGGGCCTGAGAGTCTAGTCTTCTTTTGTGGAGCATTTCCAGCTATCATAGCCGGTGGCTGAGAAGTTTTAAACAGGGGCACGGAGTAAGAAAGAGACTGTTCACCAGATGCAGAAGAACCAGCCTCCTCCGTGACTTCCTTTCCCAAAGTGCCCACATTTGCTCCTTTTACATATTGGACTAATTTATAACATAAATTATAAATGGTACCATGAAATAGACATGAAATCTCAACACAGGTACCCCCTGCTATTAGCCCTTGCATAGAAATTAGGGTGGATACTTTAGGAAAACATTAATTTAAAAATTAACTTAAAAACACAACTAAAAATTAATGTCTTATAAAAAATAATATATACTATGATATAATAGAAAACATATTCTAATGTCTATGATATATTATAACTGAAAAAAGCAAGACATAGAACAGTATGATTATGATCCTGTATCTGTAAAAATTATTTTCTATTAATATTGTATATGGATATAGTCATGTATATTTATACCAAAATATTATCCTCTAGGCACACATATTATAACTATACTGTTAACATCACTTTTAGTAAAGGATATTAAGTTCTTTAAATAAAGTATGATACTGAAATGACCTTTCTATGACATAAAATGACCAAAAACAAAGCTATCATAATTTTTCCAAAGGACTTCAAGACAAAAATGTTCATGGTATTTTAAAAGCTTCTTTATTTGCATAAAAGTATGCTATGTCACATTTCTACATTTTATTGAACTTCTATTAAAAATATATATAATCCAGATGTTCCTTGATTTCAAAAAGCAATTTTTCTTAAATCTGAACTTATTTCCATTACAAGAGATTCCTTTTTTTAATAAAAAAAAATCAAAGCAATGTTCTTTTAAAGCACAAATTCCCCTGTGAATTTATGATTTTATTAAAATTATATGTTTCAACTCATCAGATATTCCTATAACATAAGTTATATTAGGTGTGCACATTATTTCCTTATAAAATATAGTGACTAGATTTATGTCCAATAATTTGGGAAGAGGTCACTCCCCCAATGCCCAAAGAGTGGCAGCTCTTTTCCTACTAACCAAGGAAAAAGAAAGCTACTCCAGGCAATGTCTCATCCATCATCCCTTAGACCTCCAAAGTTGTACTTTCTTACTCATAATTTTTAGATGGCAACTTTAACTGTGTATCACCTTCTACAATCTCTTTCTTAACGCATTATAGTTTTATGCATTATTCAAACATTTTTTACTAAATATGGAAAATGTTAAAATGACAAATTAAAAGAAATAACATTCTTCTTAATATCTGCAATGCATTTTAGAAAATTTACACCAGTATACTTGACACTGGTGACAAAGACAATAAGGAGATATTTCAGGAGGCTATTGAAACAGCTCATGCCAGACATGATAAAAACCTTAACCACGAAGAGCTCTGGGGGGAAGAGGGGGGAGACAGAGAATGTGACAGAAACCCAATAGCCATTTTCTTACCTTCCTTCCTTCTTGGCAGAGCCCACCTCTAACCACAGAGGCTTAGAGGGCCAGCTGCACAAAGACCCTGGGTGTTGTGACCTAGTCCTGACCAAGGGACCTGAGGGAGAGCTGATATGTGTGTGTGCATGTGCGCGCGTGCACACGCGCGTGTTGGGTGGGGAAGTGGGGAGATCCTGGGAGAGATTTTCCACCGGGATAAATATATTGAGGAGTTCAAGAAATAACTTATCCTTTCAGCCTGTGGATAATGTTACGTGGAAGAGTGCTGTTTATTGCTGCCCTGTGGTATGCAGCCCAGAGAGGAAGACCACAGAAGTTGCAGGAAAGCCATTCTAGGCTCTAATAGCTCTAGATCTAGACCATCTAGACTGCTGAACCAGAGCTGGAAATGGCTTACCTCCCGTATCTCTGTTTCGTGAAATTCCACAGTCCTTGATGTTTAAAGAACCTTGAGTCAGGTTGGCTGTTACTTACAGCTAAAAGTACTATAAACAAAGCAGACTGGGTGGATTAAACATGGTATCATTCAGTAGGTGGAATCTACAGTACTTGATCAATGACAGATTGTAGATCATGCGGAAAAGAAAGAAGTTGTAGGATGACTCCAGGAAATCTAGGTTGAATGGCTTAGAGTGATATGATTTATTAAACGGAGGAAAGGAAATATACAAAAAGTAAAGATGGCAGGAGAGTGGGAAACAATGAAATTTGGGATGTGTTGGGACATGTTAATATTTGTATTTCTCTGGGACATTCAGATGACTGCATAGTAGGTGGTGGGTTATAGTCCTAGAGCTCAAACATTAAACATATGGAAGATACAGAGTCGATAAGAATGCAAGATTTGACGTTTGGGGGACTCTAGGCTATTTATCTAAATTTCTAGCATGGATTTCTCACTTAATCCTGACTCATATATCTAAATGTCTATAGTAAGTCAGTTTTTGGAAATTTCAAAGCCGCCTTAAACTCAGAATAACCCCAACTGAACATCTAATTTCCCCCCCACCCCTTGCTCTCATTCCATTCCTGTATATAATACATAAGATTATGACCAGAATGCATATTCTCTGAAAAGGCTAATGGGTCAAGGAACTCAGTGTTTTTAAGAGCAGACAGAGGAAGAAGTTCTCATGAAGAAACCAAGCCAGAACAATGGGAAAGATTGGAATTGACTCAGAAAAGTTTAGTAGAAGCAAAAAAATAGAATTATATAGAGAAAATGGTCAACAGTATAAAATACCACCCACATAGGGGCTCAATGAAATATAGGCTCATAAACCAGTGTCCAGAAAGGGTCAGCCACTTGCCCAAGACAGAGACATTCAATCATCAAAAGCTAAAAGATAATGATATTATTCACAGAAAACTACTTTCTGATATAAATACTATAAATACACTATATAATTGCATATTTAGTGTTTTAGATGCTTCAACTGAAAATATTTGACGTTATTTTCAAGTAAAAGTGTGAAATCAGAACTCAGAATCTCTTTTCCCAAAAATCAAAAAACATTCCAAATCATACTTTAAAAGGTGGGTTGGGGGTTGGGGGTGGATCAGCAGCAGTAACTAAACTTAAAACGGGTATAAAATCACTAAAAATCTGAACAAGAGAGGGCAGAACAAAACCAAAAATTTTCCAACAGAGTTGGTGCCATTCCCAATCCACATGCCCATCCTGGAGGTAATACCAAAAAAAGTGAGTCAACACATCTCATTAATGGCCCCACATTTAGAAATATATGTATAATAAAAGAATAAGTAGGCAACTCAGAAAAGTCTCAAGACTAGGAGCCCCATCCTCAGATTCCAGGATCACAGCAGAAATAGTCACCAGGCTCTCGGCATTTTGAGTCTCTCTCTACTTTGTCTTTCTGAGCAGGAATCAAAGTAGAACAGAAAGGGGAAATGACTGCAAATAGCCAGAGCTATTTACCCCTAGCAGTTAAACAAGGATTTAACAGAACTGAAGCCAAAAGAGAAGATAAATAAAACAGGATCATGTGAGGGCGGTGGAAGGGATGGAGCCAGGTGCAGCAGTTGCAGAAATCCTCCCCAACTATGAAGCTAACCACAGGACCCAAACCTACAGGTATTCATACTTTTTCCTCCTGACCTGGCAGAATGTTAGCAACAAGGCTGAGAAGAGATGGCTATAATTCAGGATGACAGTTAGGCTCAGAGCTCAATGACTAAATGGGAAAACAATCTGAAGCCCTAGAGGGTCTTCTCTCTCCCTCCTCATCCTGTTGGAAATAGGTCTACCTCTACTCGGTGGAGTGAATCCTGGTGTAGGTCATTTAACAGGAGAGGCCCAATCTAATTTCAGTTTTGACACATTCTAACCTGCAACCTAATCTTCTCCCTCATCCTAGCTCTAATTCTAGCTCAGCATTAATTCTCTCATTTGTAAAATAGGTATCATTTAGGGAAACATTAATTCCACCAACTTCATCCATGAGATTGCTTAAGGATAATAAAATAATTTATGGCGGGGGGGGTGATATAGCTCAGTGGTAGAGTACATGTTTAGCATGCACAAGGGCCTGGGTTCAATCCCCAGTACCTTCATTTAAAATAATAATAATAATAATAATAATATATAAAAATGTGAACCTTGCCAAGTCTAGAACATTGGTACAAAAATTTGTTGTTTTGTATTTGTATTTGATAAATGTGCTTATACCTTTTTCTAGACTCATGTCCTATAACCACAGCTCAGTGCTGAACTGCCCTCCCACACTGATTTCTCTTCACCTGCTGAAGGTCTGTCAAAATATTCAAGGACATTCAAGGTGTGGCTCTGTTTTCATTGAGATTCTTTGGCTTTAAAAAACTTTGCCTTATACAAGATTGTATCTGTAAATCGGTTTCTTAATAAACTTTAATTTGACATTGTGGGCATCATCAGATTTTAACACAACTTCAGTGCTGACTTTGCAATTGTTTCATTTCCTGTTAAATATATGGGATTTATCATTTGTCCAGCTTACCTGGAAACAATATTGCCCTCAGTTGTTTGGTAATTGGGTAGATATTTATTATAACATCTTATACTCTCCATGTAAACACTTGATATTAGTAGCTATTCATAACTGCAGCTTGACATGTTCATGAAATTAAACAAAGTAATTAATTTAGTTTCAGGCATAAAACAAGGGAATATGCAGGGCTACTGAAGCCACATGCACATGTGAAAACTCATAGAATTACTGCAATAACAAAAAGTGTGTAGCCTGCAGTATTTAAATTATTTTGTCAAAGAAATACATTTAATTTATCATTAGTAGCCTTAAAGATACAAATTTTAATACTTCTCCCTTACATTCTCAGGCTACTTTCCATATATATTGACTCTAATTATTCTGTTAGTAAGATCCCAAACTAAACTACCATACGTGAGAAGTATCATTTCTTATGTGTGAAAATCTCCTTATTCCACTATGGCAAAACATCTAACAGGATAATATCATTCAAAACAATCTGTTATCTAGAGTGAACATCATGGGAGGAGGACAATCATGAATTTAATCAAAGCTAAGGTAATAGGAGAAAAGGGGGGAAAAAAGCTTCTCTATTCCCAAAATGTAACCCAGTTTAGGTATCTGACTTGGTATCTTGGTTAATCTATTAGCAACAAAAGAATGCAAAATGCTTTAAAACATTTACATGAAAAATACTATCTGGTGTGGATGGAGAATGAAGCATTCTAATCAACTTTTATGTAATCATTACCTGTGCCACACCTGGATTTCTAATTCTCAGATGATTACAACATAATAAAAAAAATTGTAACACTGTAACCACACTGGATATAAGTTAATCTTCCACAATTCCAAATTTTATGCAGACTCTTACCATGTCATTATGGTCATGAATTATACTGAAGCCCCTGAAGAATCCCAGTTAAAGTGAGCATACTGGTAAAGGCTGGGTAGCAGAGCATTTAATACATTTAAAAACGAAAATGCCATTAAAATTATACATTAGGAAACAATTCCCCATTGAAAAGATGAACAAATAAAAGGCAAACGACTAACTGAAGATTTATATATCAACTACTGAAATGTTATTTATTAACAAAGCATTGATTTATGCCTTGCATGCTTTGTACATTTAATAAACATTTTAGGATAAAAAGGCAGAAAGAAGGAAAGAAGAGAGGGAGGGAGGAAGGAAAGGAAAAAAGCAGGCAAGCTAGGGGTGAAATGAAGTACAAGGATCACCTTTTTGTAACATAATTTTTTTTCTAATGCCTTCAAAAAATCATTTTTCATCATGTTAAATGAGAGAGGAAAAATATCTCCCAACAACCTACAAGTTTTAAATTAGGGAACAACAAAAGGACCAGTCATCTAGATGCCATATTTAGTAAAGGTGAAAAGACAGAGAGCCTTGCTAAAAACAGCAATTGAAAGGAAGAAAGAAAAAGCTATGTGGGAATTAAGGCAGCTTTGGCTTTAGAAATCGCCCATTGGTGGTCGCCACTTTTCTTTCTGTTTCTGTCTTTGAATGTCTCTCTCTTTCCCACCCCAAAGGAGGTTAATATTTTTCCCTTTATTTTGCCAAACCTCACCAATTGTTTTGTTTGTTTATTTAAAACTCAGAAATCCTTGAGGGCTGGTGACACTGTTTCCATACTAAAGACCTTAAGAATTATGTTGCCCCCGTGTCACTGTGAACAGGGGCTAAGAGTTGTCCTGAGTCGTTAACAGGACGCTGCTCCTCAGCCTTCTGTCTTCACAGCTGTGTTTAGCTTTCTTCTCTCATTTCTGCTGAACTGAAGCTGCCAGATGGGGCAGAAAAATCCTTATATTTTCCTCCGACCCTGTCAGTAATGAACATGAGGTTTTGGAGAACTCACAGCTCAAAAATTGTTTACCACCACCGTTGCTAAACACACGCACACACAAGCAAGCTTTTCAAATGAACAAACAAACAAATATATAGATGGCAATCACAAGCCTTAGTAGTTTTCTTAGCTTCATAAAATTATCCTAGAGTTTGCAAGTTTGAAATTTCTGTTTGTTTCTAATGACAATCAAAAACTTGCCTTTTTTATTGCTTTATTTTTTAGTATGTTGTGGCTGTTATTGTGTGCTTGGGTTAGTTTGATTTTTATTGCTGAGGATTCCACTGATAATTAAAAGTAAAATTTACCAACACCATTTCTCTTCTACTATTGTATGCTGCTTTATTAACCTGACTAGGTGATTTGTTTATGCCACAAGGATATTTTCTACCTGTATGATTCTGTGGTTACACCCAGCCAAAATCAAGAGCCAAAATACCTGTAAATGTGGTGAAGGACACATTACCAAAGCAAAGCATACTGGGATCTACCAGTAGGATCCAAGCCTGCTCAACTGATGTTCCATTTGCAAAGCACTACTAAAAAATACTCCACTCTGAAGTTTGCCAGGTTTCCAAAAGGAAGAGAATAGAACTCCCACTGATACCAAAAGTCATCCAAATGTCTTCCTCACTTCATGTTTTTATTAATATCACCTCCAGATTTGGGAACATAACTGCCAACACTACGTCCAATCACCTCAATGGTAATTTGAAAACGACCACTGAAAAGTTAAAACTAGCTTCATCTTAAAAACTTGTTGATAAATCATCACCAAGGAAATCATTCTTATTCTGTTTTTACCTATAGATAGTGGTTTTGGGTTAACAAATTTATCAGAGAAAGGAGATTTACACTAGATACTGGCTTATGGGAGCCACTAAAATATTGAATTAGCCAAAATAATCTATTTCTTTTGCCTCATTAATTAAGCATATCATTTGACTTCTTTTTGCCTCTGTTCCCCATGTTAAAAATTAGTTAGAAAAATTACTATTCCTTCCCATGGTACAGAAGACTGTAAAAATCATTACATAACAAGCATAGTAAAATGTAACAGTAAATAAGTCAATCTAAATAACTTTCTATTTGAATTAATTTCTAAAGATAGGTTTTGAGGACTTCTAATTGAAGATATCTATTGCTCTATTCTTTCCTAATCACAATATGTATTTATTATGATCTTGCTAAGAGTTCTAAGTACATTTATCTGTTTAGAATCTCAACTACAAACCAGATTTATTGCATGTTTTTATTTTGTTATATTCTACATCTTGGCCACAGTTGGGGAGTGAGCTGGGAAAAAAAGGAAACTGAGAGAAGGAAAGGAATGGGGAGAGGTTTTATAAGACATTAAAGGGATAACCAGAATGAATTGATTTTCTTACAGGGAATGTGTGTAAATAAATTGAAATGACACCATTTTGCAGAATTAAAAGTAAAACTTGATTTATTGAAAAAGAAAAAGTATATAAACAATACACTGTATTATATAACATAAGTCTGTTACATGAGTATCTTATTACCCTACATATTACATTCATAAGATTACACATTTCGTAGGATAATCAGAAACAGCTCTTGAATGAGGAACTGTCCTCTTCCTCTCATTTAAAATGAGATCATAATCTCTAGGCACCCTGGGACATTGTCAGAATATTCTGTGTGACCGTTTCTCAGGTTCTTCCATTCTAACTGATTAGAGCCAGTGTCTTTAATGTAGCAGAACTATGTAAACCAAGTTCTTAACAGGAAAAGACATGAGAACCTTTTCTGATGGGAAACCTTGATTCTGGTTTGTACACAGCCTGCCTTATGTGGCTTGTCTGTTTGAACGGTGATGTCTCCCCTCAACTGCAAGGAAACAAATAAGGTTCATGCACAGGTTTAATTTGGCATCAAGCTGCCACTTAGTCCCTTGTGCTTGTTTACCGCACATATGCAGCTGTTCCTCTCCCTCCTCTGTCTGCTGCCTCCTGCACCGGGAGGTAATAGGACCGGCAGGCTGTCACTGCTCTAGGTTTTCCCCTTCAGTGTGTGCGCCCCACTTTCACTGATGACGTTATCCTTGCCCTGCTGAGTAAATAAAAACCATTTTCTTCTTAATATATTTTTGAAGAGTATGTTCCAAAAGAGACTCTGAGTTTTCCTTTTAATCATGACTTTTTTCCTTAAAAAATGCATGAATAAAAGAAAAACCCAATCAAATGCCAATATGCCTAGTGTTGAAAAGTTGATAAGATTTTACTTAACTTTTCCTCCTCTAGCTCTTCTTTTTTCTGCTACGGCTCCAGGTTCACAACAAAATACTAAATGATGACTCATTTTCATAATGAAGTCTCTGGAAAAGCAGCAATGAATTCCTAAATTCTGGGATGTCAGATTGCTCAGATTTTTACAAACTAAGAAGATTAGGAACAAAACTCTTTAAGACACTTCATCAGGTCTCAGCGGAGTCTTCTGGGGCAGCAAAGTCAAGTGACATCATTCCTTCTTAATACTGGAATTCTCAAACGATCCTCTGTGATTTTCCACTCTGACAAAGATTCTTCACATCTTCCTTCAAACTCCCATTCAACTGTTGTTGATTTTACTTCTGAAATCTCACTCCCTTAAGTATTCATGCATTCATTTTTTCATTCCACAATTATTTGAAAGATATTTAAGGAGACCCTGGGTCAGATGCAGAACTTCAAAGGAAAAAGAGCATGGTGGGGAAAGAGTACTGGATCTAGACTAGAAGACCAGAGTGCACTGAGAAGCAGGCACAGGCTATGTGCCCATCCTCGCACCACTCTGTAAATCAGCCTGGTAGGTGTAATAAGAACAAATATACAACTAGTACTGTGGGCTATCTGACCACATAAAGAAACAGATTCCATAAATGGCACAACAGGTAAATGTGTGCCCAGAGTAGCTGGGTGCAAATCTCAATTTTGCAGCTTTTAGCCATATGACCCCAGAAATGGTGTGGACTCCATGACTCTCTTTGTTTACAAAACAAGAAATAAGAGTAACTACCTTGTAAGTTCTCACAAAATGAATCAATAATTGTAAGGTACTGGTGCACAGTGCCTGGTCCAGAATAACTGCTATATATATTTACAGTACTTATAAATGTTCATAGAAATTTGTATTTATGTAAAGTCTTTATATTTGTTAAATAAATAAAAACAAAGTATGTAAGCTATGAAAACTAAATGGATTAGTACATAGGTAAAATGCTTAGACCTGTGCCTCACGTTCTAACTAAAGGTAACAGAATAAAAACCACTATTCAGCAATCCCTTTCTAGGAAGCCCAGGCCCCATCTGCAGGAACTCTTACACATGTGCCACCTCATGAGACCCTGCCATCCAGTCATGACTGGCTTGACCAAAGAGAAAGCACCTGACCAGAGGCTGATGATCCCCCTGAGTAACTGGGCCAATCTAATTGTCTCTCTCTGGAATTTCCATTGACGATATGGAACAGAGACAGAGCAAGGACAGAGCAGCTCAGTCATACCCGCAGTACACCATCAGAAGGGATCCCTGGTCCCCTGCTGATTCCTCAGCTACACAGCGGAACCCCAAGTCACCTTCCTACCTCTGACCTGTGATCCAGTCCCTGGGCATCCAAGCATGCTCTTTGTCCCATACTGTCTAGTGCCCTGCTTCGGTTGGTTTCCCTGAGCCACAGCCAAGTGGCAAGATTCCTCTCTGTCTTATTTTCACTGATATCTTAACAACAAACCACCATAACGTGTGGATGCTCCTTGCAACTTAAATAGCCTCCTCACTAAATCATAAGGAGCTATTGGGTTGAGAGCACATTCAAAAAGAAGCTTTCAGTCCAATCTGGATCTGGACATCAGAATCCCCTGTGCTGATTTTTCAAATGCATGGCCTGGGCCCTACCATCCAGATGCTAATTCAGTAGTATGGAACGAAGCTTAGACATGAATATATTTCTAAAGTTCTATAGAAGATTATTAATGTACACCTCATGCTGAGGATTACTGAAGGATAGTCAAATAATAACATAGGCCAGGGCCAGGAAAAGGGAGAGAACAAAAGTAAGATGGTGATCTCATCACTCATAATGTACCAATGGGCAATTTTCAATCCCATTGTAAGGCAGGGTGTAGGATAATCTTTCCAGAACATGTAATACTCCTTCAAAACCTTCACTGACCCCCTACTGGGCATAGAATAAAGCTCAAAGCTGTAGCCCAGCATTCAGGCTTTCCATGAAGTCCTCCATCCAAGCACTCCTTACACACCTTTCTGTCCCTGGCATATCTGCCTCCTAGTCATTTCCTGGACACTGTGTCATTACACTTCCATGCCTTTAATTCAGGCTAATCTCATAGCCTACATGGCCCTTTTCCATCCCTTCTGTCCACCCTGAAGTAATAATTATAATAGCAATAGCAATTTTCAGATCACAGTATGCTTTCCTCAAACATGGGTACATTTTTTTCCTCACAGCAGCAATGATGAAAAACAGGCTTTTTATTTCAACTTTCTGATGCAGAGACTGAGACTCACACAGGTTAAGTGACATGTTCAGTGTCTGATGTAGAAGAGAAAGTCAACGAAAACTGACCAGAAAGAAGAAACTTAACCAAGTATTTTAACATCAAAGTCCAAGATTTTTTTTCATGTGTTTCACTTTGTTTTAATTAACTATATCATACCACTTCCCAAGGCTGAAATCTTAATTTTTCAAAAATCAGAGCCAATGACATGCCATCAAATCTTCCATAACGCCCCTAATCATAGTACTTATCTTATAATGATTAATAATGATGGCTATCTCTTCTGAATACTCAGTTTACGTTAGGCATTATAATTAAGGGCTGTAGACAGATTATCACGGCTGCTGCTTTACCAAGGAGGAGACAGATATATAGAGAGGTGAAACAACTTGTCTGAGGTTATCCAGCTAATAAGTGGCAGAACCAGGCCACTGATTACAGAGTTCAGGTGCTCAACCCTTATGCAGTCCTCCGCCTCTACCTGGCTATTATTTTATCTTACTTGTTTTAAGATTAATTATTGACATACATTTCTCCTCTCTTCTCTACAACTCTTTGAGATCTTCTCAGACCACATTCTACCACCACCACTACCTAAACATCCATGGTGCTTCAACCATTTAATAAATACCTAGGAAATTTGTGAGTCTGCCAAGGATGAGACCAGAGTCTTTGAGAACCAAATGCTCAGAAGAGATTCGATTTCATTTCATTTCATTTCATCTCTATTGATCTTTATTTTCACGGTGCCTCATCAGTTCATCTAGAATAAAACATTTCATAAAAGCTTTTCACTGGTCAAATCTTTTCTCACGCTGTCTGCCACATAAGGGTCATACTGAGATAAGGTATGGCAATTCACTCAGGCAAGTATAAAACAGCTGACAAATTTGTGTCGCCCCCTCAACTTGCTACAGTCCGACAACAGTCAAGTATCTGTTCCAAGACGTTCTTCACCTTGAATTGTGGGTATTCTCTTTCTCAATACTGTATATGTTCTCTAAAGCTGTGGAGTCCTCTGACTACTTAATGGCTAGAAAAATTAGGGTAAATAATTCGAAAGGTGAATGAACACAGGAATCCCAATTTTGCAAAATGCCATTGAGTGAGTCTTACTTTCATCCCTTAGAAACACACTCCTGCCGTGCTTCTGACAGACGTCCACACCTGTTTCTGCATTCTTTGTTCTTGAGGTTTTCATCGCCATATGACTCATTGATAGATATTTAAGCCAAATTATTTACATTATTTCGACCTGGATTTCTTGATGATGTGCACCACTCCCAAACCTGTCTGGCTTACAGGTGGTTCTCATTGCAACCCATTTGAGAATATCAACAGTGGTTTAGCAACAGGGACGCTGTTCACCCAAACAGCTTGTGACAGTCCATGCATAGATTTTTATCTCTTTACATAAAACTCCATCAATGTTGCAGACTCAGACACAGAACTTTAAAACCATATGTTTCTGATATTGGAGGGATTTTTTTACCCCTTGGCTTTGTGAATGAAAGAGAGCTATGACATCCTTCTTGTTCTTTTACTGACAGAAGTTTCACAACCTAAAGTCATCTGAGAATGAGTCTTCATGACGCCTTATTTCCAAGTACTGTTATCAATTCTGTCTAAACGTATAAAGATTGCAACACATGCTCACGTAACAGGAACACTCAGTGAATCACTCTTGTCCAAGAAGAGTCAATATTTTATATTTGTCCATGTTTAATAATAACATTTCAGCTGCCACTGTTAGAAAGCATTTAAAATGTCTCCCTGCTGCAGTGTTTTCACAGGTGATGAAAAAAGGATGAAGCCAAGTTATTTTTTTTTTTTTCACATCAATAGGCTGTTTCAGTTATAAGAAGTCAACTCTGATTTTCAGGACCGCCTTACTCTAAATATTTTGTACTATGTTTACCACGACCAGATCAGCTTCCATTTATTAGCTTCTGTATGTAACTAATTACCTACACTGTATGGTACACATGCTAAATGCCAAGACCTCTCTGCTAAGCAGGTTCCACACGGGATCTCGTTTGTAAGAGATGGATACAATTATTAAGCTCATTTAACAGGTGAAGAAATTAAACTTCAAGAGATTTAGTAAATTTTTCAGGGCACCCAGCTAATAACTGTGGACCTAGATTTGAACCCAGGTGTGTCTAACTCCAAAGCCCAAGCTTTTAACCACATTAACTGCTTACAAAGATGTTGACTCGTCTGTAACACATAAGATGAGCATTCTGTTCCTGTCAGGGTTCAGAGGGCATTACTGACTGGTTTTTCTTTGTGCACAATCTATGTAATAGTCACACCAACTACACTGGCCATTTAGCAACTGCCATATCTGACCTCCTTGCTCCTCAGGCCTTCCAATGAAATTGGAAAGAATCTGAGATCAGCGATGTCCTCCTCCATTTAAATTGTAGTGAAAGGGTTTTTCCAGAACCTATTCTCCATAGCCAACAGTTCAGTCTCTCTACTGCCTTGCTTCAAATTATTGTAGCCAGCATCCTGTGGCTATGCAGTAAAAACTGCCCAGATTTTAGTATCCTTAAAAATAAATTTCCATGTCAATTTTGTACCCTCTCTTTCCCCTATCCAACATAAAAAAAAGCCTCCCAAATTCCTAATTCTCCTGGTCAGCGGAATAGGGAATTGCATAACAATTTGCAATATATCTTTCAAAGTACCCTTTCAGGGGTTTCTGACATTATGTGGAGTGACTATGTCAGAGCAAAGTCAAGTCTCTGGAACTTTTCTCTGCTATGGAGTGACAGGTAATTTAAGATTTTAAAAAACTTTTGCCCTAGATAATACTTGAAAATCTAGCCTCATATAAAGACTCTCTTTCTCCCCTTTAAATCTGTTCCAGGGCCTCAATTCCTTGTTTCCCAGCCTACATATGCTATCATATATAATTTCTATGGAAACATATTGATTTAAAGTTCAAGTCAGCAGTGGAACTGGGCTCTTTGCAAGTTACCTCGGTTTAACTACTGAAAACCTCAGTAATTGCCTTGGAGACTTGAGTCACTGGAACTTTAATTCACTTGTGCTCTCACATGGAGGAACATAACTGCTCACTCTAGGCTTCCACCAGTCCTAAGTACCTTTGGAAGAGAATGACAAACCAAGCAAACTGCCTATTTGTGGGCATAAGGGGCAACTCTAGTAAAATCTGAGGCACAGAATAACATTCTGGATATTAGCCATCTGTAAGACTGGTTATTTGCCACAGCTGTCTTGGGAATCATATATCCTATGACAGTCATGAATTTTAAAAAGTACCCATTGACTTCTGACCTGTTGATTTTGAGAAGGTGAGTAAGCAAACAGTAGAGATGGTGACTCAAAGTTAAACATATTTCAAGAAAAACCCAGAGGAGAGGTCAAAGCAGTGAAACTAGAAAGCAGAGCAATGGCTTCTCCAGAAGGAACTCTGAGTTTCCCAGTGGGGCACATAGACTTTCCATGTCTTCCTATGAAACCATGTAAATTACATACGATATTTGTGCATACATTTCCTTGAATTTAAAGGGCACTTTTCCATAAAAGTCCAAAGCATTTTCTTGTTTCATGATATTCTAAGGCACTAAAAATTATGTGGAGAATACCACTAGAACTCATTTACTGGACTCTCCACTTTCTCAATCAACTGTACTTTGTACATACACATGTAAACACGTGCATAAGATGTTAGCATTGTTCAAGAACATGTGGTAATGAGCTTTTTAATGTTTTCATATGTATGTATGTTTCCTGTCTAGACAGTTAAGTGAGTTATCTCTGTCAGTTCATCAGGAAGAAACAATATTGAAAATAATTTCCTTTTCCTATTATTTGCATTGAAAACTAAAAGTCCTTGCATAGAAAGAAAAGAGCAATACCAGTCACTCTTGAACTTTTCACACTAATAGTTTTTTTTTTTAATTTAAACCCCATGAGTTAATCAGAGCCCTCCAGAGAAACAGAACCAACAGTATGTACACATACAGAGAGAGATTTATTATAACAAATTGGCTCATGTGATCGTAGAAGCTGAGAAGTTCCAGGATCTGCAGTTGGAAGCTGAAGGACCAGGAGAGCTAATGGTATAGTTCCAGTCTGAGTTCAAAGGCCCGAGCACCAGGAGAGGTGACATTGTAAGAGTCAAGGTTTCAGTTCAAGTCTGAAGTCAGGATAGGACCAAAGTCCCATGTCAAGCAGTCAGGCAGGAGGAGCTCTCACTTACTTAAAGGAGGATCAGACTTCTTGCTCTAGTCAGACCTTCAACTGATGTGATGAAGCCCACCCACATTAGGGAGAGCAGTCTGCTTTACTTAGTCTACTGATTCAAACATTAATGTCACCCAAAAACATCCTCACAGACACACCCAGAATAATGTTTGAAAATGTGGGCACCATATGGCCCCATCAAGTTGACACCTAAAATTAACTGTCACTTACCATAATTTAACTGTCACATACTATAACCTTTCTAGTTCACTATTTGGATCAGACTTAAATTTTACTTTATTTGACATCTTACTGAGGTTTACTAAGATAGTCAAAGATATTTTCTAAGTTTAATAGCAATATTTACAAAATAAGAGGTAAAAGTGCTCTGAGAGTTAATATACCAGGAGGTAGGCAAAACATATTACTCCCCAAGCCATGTATTTACCTTTCTCTGCAGTAGGTGCATATAAAAGAAAATAGGACTGATCCTCTTACTGAATGTATATTAATTAATATTAACAAAGGAAGGCTTCAATAAAATATAATGTGTCTTTTTTTATAGTGTGGCCAGGTTAATAGGTCTGTATTAATCTGTCTGTATACAGATTTTCTGTATCAAGAAGGTGGCTCCTACCAACTTACCAACAAACACTTTGGCCTCAGAAGTTTGGTGGTGGAAAACAAAGCTAAAAAGCATCTAAAACTATCATGGACCTTCTGAAATAAAATTACAAAATGGCAGGGCCAATATTCACACCTTTCCTAGCTTAGCAAGCAGAGCACAGATAAGTAAATGTTTCAGGGTTCCTGTTTCCCATAAATACAGAAATCTTGTAATTATCTCAAGAACTATACATTTATTTAGTTTCATGTCTTAATGACGACTCGGTGTTTATCATATTAGAAGTGGAGGGTGGGGTAATAAAGGTGGGCAGGGAGGAGAAAAGCATGGTTCTTTTCTTAATGAATCTTGCCTTATGTTCCTTCCATTTCTTTTATCAGCAATTTTATGCTCTGCAGGTAGTAAACAAAAATGGTGACAGCCAAACATGCATTTTGCATCATAACAAACCCGCTGGATCTGCAAACAGTTGTTTAAGGTGCTCCTTTTCCATCAGGAAAAACAATAGCATTTATTAGCAGTATTTCACTCCACTCCCATGATTTGTGTGTTCTTCACTCTCAAAGTGTCAGCTGTCAAATGAAATGATGGGGACTGACAGTTCAGAATTTTAAAAGTTCAGCTCCTTTCAAATGCACTAAATGAACAAGAGCTGCCTAATTTGGGCTGAAGAAAAAGCAACAAAAATCCCCTGTAAGTATGCAAGGTTTTATTCTACTTTTGCATGCTTAGTATGCACAGAGAATGTTGAATACTTTTCAGCTGGATACACTGTTAATTCTATGAGTGAGAAAGATTTCATTAGGTGAGCTTCAGGCAAGAGTGAGCTACAAATGGAATTCCCTTTTATTTTCTGAAATTCACAGTATATGACCCATATCCAATGATAAATGGTCTATAAACTCTCTTGCTGTATTTAATTGCATAAACTTCCATTATATTCTACTATTAACACGGGAACACTTTGACACAAGATGTCAGAAAGGGGAGAAAAATGAGTAAAAAAAATAATAAAACTTTCACTCTTAACAAAACCAACATAATCTTAGTATCCCTCAGAATGGCGTTCAACATGTAAGTTCCAAGCACACAATTTTAAATATTTTTTCAACCAATTAGTTACTTTTAATTTTGGTGGCACAAAAATCTATTAATCACTATTTAATTATCTGGAGCTCTTGCCTGCCTAATTAGTGCTTTCCGTATTGCATCTTCAACTAAACTGGGGACCCTATCAACTCATTTATCTGATACGTATTTGGTGTACTGGTGAGTTAATTAATGAAAAAAGAAAAAAAAAAAACTCGTTTAAATGGTTCATTCAAAAAAAAAAGCTTATTAAACACTTTGAACATTAAATAAGCTGACCGATTTTATTAGGTTTTCATTGCCCTAAAAAGCATTATATAAATGCAAAATCCCCATGTGACATTTCTGGGTAAATATACATTGTAGAAGGAATCAGAAGCAGCAGTCATCAGTTGAGTAACAATCCCTCTTAAGTACACTGCCTGAGGCAGCGGGCTTTTGAAATCTTTTATACAAAAATGGGAACAGTGATCAGACATCAGATTTTATTTGGAATTTTCTGGTGGTAGTCAGGAACACTAAGCACGATTGTAAATGAAATTATGTTGTTTATTCCAGGTAATGTACTGTAAAATGGTCTATACTATAACTATGCTTATAATACTGAAGAAAACAGAGTAATTTCCCGAACCCAACCCAGGCCTCCACCACATCTCCCTTTGGCTCTGCCTTGCCAAGATTCTAGCTCACACTGCGGCCTAAAACAGCTTTCCTAGGCACCCCTGGTCTAGGTCAGAGGCCTTCCTGGGTGTTCTCACAGCACCTGGGTGTAAACCTTCCTCGGTCTTTGCACTTCCTGTGAGGCAGCAGAGAGTACAATGATACAGAACATGGCTTTGGCCTAAGAAATACCTAGGTGCAAATCTAGATTCAGCCACCAACACGGCTGTTAGGATCAAGTGAAATGATATAAGTGAAGCATCGGGTGCAGTGCCTGACACATCATAAATATACCACGACCTTCAGTCATTGTTTTACACATTCTGCTAGTCTGTTCAGATGCTTCTCCTCCTAGATCCTGAGCTCCTTGTGTGCAGAGACACATGGTCCTTCTTTGTGTCTGCAAAGCCTAGCACAGTGTCTGACAGACGGAGAGCATCCACATATGCTTGTGTAATAGATGTACAGCACAACAAATCTGCAGAAAAGGAATCTAAGGGATTTAAGAGTAGAATAAGCAAATGGAAGTCAAATTGCCCTTCCTTCTTACAGAGGGCAGTAAGAATTCTGAGGCACAAATCCATACATGTTAAGTGCTTATGACCTAGTTCACATTTTTAAAAAATATTAGCTACCTAGCCATTATTAACACCTACATTGTTTCCTCTGGATCTCCAGTAACTTGTCAAGTAGACACAGGTATCTGATTCCTCATCTGAGCATTCATTTTGTGAGTCTCACCAGTTGAAAAATTGTCCATTGGAAATCAAAGCTGTCATAACATGAAAATAATCGCAGTGAACTGACCACTTTTAAGATTAGTTCCAAGTCAAACTCCCTCTTCAATTAACATAGCACCTATTTTAATCCATAGGATCAACATCTTGATCAGGTATAATCCTGCTGAGAATCTGATGTCTACGACTTCCTATGCAAATAGAATAAAAATTTCAGAGTTAAACTGAAAATCTTTTTAAAATGCAGGATTTCATAAAGTTTATTAAAGTGATATTGTTCAAGTCACAGGCAAAGACTGTGGATCTATCAAGGTCAAACAATTGAAAAAAGGAAAATAAAATCGGTGAAATTTCAAAATGGAACAATTTGAAAACCAAATGATTAGGAAAACCCATTTGAAAAGTAACAAAAACCATGGCATATTTTTGCAAAATTGATTCTTTTTATGAGAAAAGATTGTTCAAAAATCTAAGATTTGGTTACTTCTTCATTTTTCTAAGGATTACTGACTAGATTTTATATGACCTAAATTTTGTTTTTAACATACTTTCATTATTTCTAATTTTATATATTTAGGTAAAGTGCCAACCAAACCTTTCCTTTCCCTCTATTGTCAATAAAATGTTGGTTTCAATTGTAAGTAGATTTACAATGAGTGTTTTTTTTCTGATACCATCTAGTCCTAGGTTGAGAGAAAATCGTTCTTTGCAACCACTAGCACTTTTACTTCCATGTTCCACCATCTTCTAATAATGTCCAGGGGAGCCTAGGATGCTAATGCAGAATTCCACAATTCAAGTTCATGGACAATGCACTTTGTAAGGGGACAGGCAAGCAGAGAGATCTCAATGAGGCAAGTCTCATCTCAAGAAAAGTCCCTTTTTGTGGGGTAGTCCCCATTTAGGGGAAACTCCTTCATCCAGAGAAATAAGGTGTGGAAAGATTCTAACTCTACTGCACTAGGAAATGGGTATTTAATCCACAGGGACCCCATAACCAAATTACATTCAGTGCCAGACACTGCAATGCTCCAGTCGATAATGACCATGTGTTGCTGAATATATTATGTACAATATTCCAGAATGTTTTTAATCCTCTCCCACCTTGTTTAGTTTTGTTTTTCTTTCCTGATATAACCATTCACTGAGTAAGAAAAGGGAACATCTAAAAAATTTTTTTAAATCTAATTTCTAATGTGGAAATCATTGAAAGGAGAAATATATAATACTAAACTATTTGTTTCTTTTATATAATACTTCTAAAACCATATTCTAGTTCAATATTCTTTAAAACTATGCTATGGTCTGTGAATACCATTTGCCCGAGGATATTTATTTTATTATATCATTGGTGATTATATATTATCCATCCTGTGTTTTTCAAATATGACAAGGTTAGGTATTTTTGTTTTCATTTTAGTGGCACTTTTAAAGAAAAATTCAAATACCTTCACCAAAATACCAAAGATTATTCTTTTATCTCAATCTCTCTGTCAAGTCAGTTCAGCTCTAATTCAGGCAAATTCCTGACAGATATCAGAGTTCTATTTACTGATTATCTATTCTTCCCTTTGGGATCATAAGATTTTAAGTGAAAAAAAATCTAAAAGATTTATTGCTAATGGGATTCTACAAATGTTATCTTTGTTCAGAGGAAAAGTAATATACGATCCTGGCTTTGTACAGCATCTTTAACGTTCCTTTTTTGAATATGTATAACTCATTTAGAGACCAAGGATAGACAGTAACTCATCATTTTTGCTACCTGCTTTGGAATATCTGCACTTTGTCTGTTTGAAAATAATATAAACTTGTGATTTAATTGATGTCATAACTTCTATTCATCACCACATTCGTTGTAAACAAAGAGGCTCTGAATAATGAACAAAATGCTTATTGTTTACCAGAAGAAAGGTCGTAACATGTTATATTTACATTTATGTCATGTCTTATTATTAAATCTGTATAAACCATCTTCCTTCATTATTTCTGAATGGGAGACTGATGATAAGTGCTATTTCCTAGATTTTTTTATTCTTTTTATTTGTCTAGCTAATTTGTGTGCTGACGCATTTCAAGGCTGACTCTATGTTTTGCTTGTTAAGTTATTAGGGATTTGTAGTTCCCGAAAATCAAGAATGAGCTTCTAAATGTAAAACTTGATGGGTCGACAGCTTCGGGGAGGGAGGTCAGCTGCCCAGTGAAGGAAGACGAAATCTGTCTGCATGATCCTAATTTGCTTTGTATAATTGACATTGG
Source organism: Camelus bactrianus (assembly GCF_048773025.1). Classification (NCBI taxonomy): domain Eukaryota; kingdom Metazoa; phylum Chordata; class Mammalia; order Artiodactyla; family Camelidae; genus Camelus; species Camelus bactrianus. Next base: position 68,977,211 of record NC_133544.1, read on the forward strand.
GCTTGGAACTGGGAATGATTTGTTGTTAGGTTAAGCAGCAGGAAAGCTTATGGCTTATTATTTTTATTCCTGATACAGCTGAAGCAATGGGTGAGTAATGAGAGGACCATAGATAATCATAATGATAGTAGGCAATGAATAGTGTGCGCTTGGGTGATAGGGCAAGTTTTATCAGACTGTGATGGCCAGTAAGCTAATACAAACTATAAATATGCAGATTAGTCAAATCTTTATTACATTTGCAAATAGCTACTGGCGTGTTTTTCCTCTCCTACTTTATAATTTTGATGAGTCTGACTCCAAGCCCTACCTTACTTTCAAGGAAATTTAAATTAAAAGAAAATGTATCACATTGTGACAGGGAAATGAAAATGTACCCAGTAACACCTAACAGTCACACAATTAAAGGGCCGACATTAATGCTGGTTTTCTATTCCTGGAACACCTAGAAATTGACTCCTTACCCAGTACAAGTCCATCCAATTTTCACCCCTTCTCCTTCCCTCCCCACCCATTCCAGTGAACTTAGCTCACCCAAGATTTCTCATTTGCTGTGCTCTGTCCCTTGTTTAAACCAAAGAGAACACTGGATCAGTCCTCTTTTTTCTTACTATAAAGTCTCTTCAGAATCTAATTCAATGAGATTGTATTTGTTACAATGAATGCAGATTGTTCAATGGGGCAGATTTAAGAAATGCTGAAAAGAGTTCAGGGGTTTGCAGGGTAGGGGCCTGCTGTATGGTCGGGGGGGTGAAGTTTTATACATCACCCCATGTTTGTTAAGGTCTAAAAGCACTGAAAAGGATTTGTTCTGTTTGTGTGAAGGGCCTCCGTGCTCTGGGTCTCTAAGATGTTATGCTAAACTTTTCAGCACATGCACTCTTTCTTGATCTTGGGCCTGACATGACCAAGACCCAGGGCTCAGGCTCTCTGGGACTGACCCACATTGTCACTCCAATCTGGCATCAAGGAGGCTGCTACCCAAATAATTGGCTTCCTGCAATTCACACGTTTATTTTAAAATATGAATTTGGAAAATTGTTTCTGCATATTCTTTTATTTCAAGGGACCATTTTGTTTACTGAATGTTTTCACTTATCAAATTAACTGTTACTGAAAGATCCGTAATCTCCCAGGAGGATGAAGATCTTTAATCACATAATCTGAACTAAACAATCAATTATTAGAGTCATTGACAATATTAACAGCCCTAGGGGGAGTTCCAACCCATAGGGCTGCATTCTCCAGTTACAAGTTGCCAGTCATAGACCTGGGCTCCATTTCTTGATTCCATCACTCCCCAATGTTCTATGATTGGGAATTCCATACAACTCCATTTTACTATTTGCTATGATGAGTAGACCAAAGGGCTGAGATATATTTCATCAACCTAGAAAGAATGCAACACTGAGAAAATATGTAGGTACACATACATGTGTGCATGTGTGTATATATTAAACAGGCTAGACTTGATGGGGTACAATAAAGAATTAGTTTTCTTCTTCTCTACTATTTTAAGAAATTCTCTGTTAGATCTCCTTTCTACCCTCTTGGGAAACATCTCAGGAAGCTCCCTTTGGTTTTTGTGGTCACTTTTGGGTATCAGAACAGTATTATTTTCAGGTGTGAAAATATCCAATCCAATCTAAATCAAAACTTGAATCATTTCAAAACTTTCTCCCCTTCCCCAGCACATGCTGGACTTGCAACTTGAGTACAAGAAATGGAAAAGTGAGGGGAGGGAACAGCGTGAGGAGGGGGATAGATGGAAAAGACAAAGGTTTTCTTGATCAGTGCTTAAGTAATGTGGTCCTTTCTCTTCTGACTCTATTTCATGGTCTGCTTTGGGAAGTCTTTGGAGATCCCCAGACTGGGACATAGGTACTGACCCTGTCACCGTCCAAGCAATACACACTCAGGAAAACCACTTCTGATGATGCCTCAGCTTTTAATTTCGTTCTACATCCCTATGACTCCTGCTCCTGTGTCTCAGTCATTCGGGCTGCTAAAACAGCATCACAGACTGGGTGGCTTATGAACAACAGAAACATTTCTTACAGCTCTGGAGGCTGAGAAGTCCAAGATTATGGTGCCAGCATGGCTGGGTGAGGGCCCTCTTCTGGGCTGCAGACTTCTCATTGTATCCTAATATGATGAAAGGGGCAAGGGAACTTTCCTGACCTCTTTTACAAGGGGACTAATCTCATCCATGACCAAATCACCTCCCAAAGGCCCTCCTAATACTATCACATTGTGCATTAGGATTTTCAACATATGAGTTTTGGGAAGATAAAATCATTTAGACCATAACATCCTGGAAGGCAACACTCATGTGCATAGTGCAAACAAAAATTTATATACAAGTATTTATAGCAGCACTAGTCATAGTAACCAAAAGTAAAACCAACCCAAAGGTCCATCAACTAATGAATGGATAAATAAAATGCAATAAATCTATACAATGAAATATTATTAGGCAATAAAAAATGAGACACTGATACATGTTACAACGTGGATGAAACTTGAAAACATTATGCTAAGTGAATAGTCACAAATGACCACAAATTGTATTGTATGATTCCATTCATATAAAATATCCAAAATAGGCAAGAGGCAGAAAGTAGGTTAGTGGCTGTCTAGTTTTGGGAGATGCGGAGGAGGTGAGGATTGAAGGGTTATTGCTAAAGGGTGAGAAGTTTCTTTGGAGGTAATAAAAATGTTTTAAGATTGATTCTTGTAATGATTTCTCAACTCTGGGAACACATTAAAAGCCACTGGAGTTTGCAAGGTTGCCCTGGTGAATTGTATGTTACGCGAATTACACCTCAATCATAGAGCTATGATAAAAAACATATTCTCACTCTCTATCTTCAAAAGTCTATAGAATTCTCTTCTACAGACTAGAAGAGAAAGGTTAGTCCTACACAGACAAGCCTCACACCTTTCTTTAGAATGTGCAACACTGCAGACTGATTTCCGCAGCATTTAGGTCACAACTAAGACACCAAGATAGAGAGAAAATCCCATTTAACAATCTATTAAATTAATAAAAATCTAAAGCATTATGTATAGCATTTCATTTGTCTTTTCTTCATTATTATTATTCAATTTCAGAATAATGATTAAACTTCCAAACTTTGCAGAATGGTACATTTATTTTATAGGCTGCATAGCCCTCCCAAGTGATTCGGTTTCCCACAACTCTGCTGGTTACGTATTTCAATTAAAGGATTAAGTGCTATTCTTACAATTAGCTCAATAAACATTTGAGGACTGCAGACTCTTCTAATAATATAGTATATTGTTTAATGAGTTCCTATATTCTAATCCTTAAACAACCCTATAAGGTAAGTGTTGTTAAATAATCATTTCACAGATAAGGAAACTGAAGCTCAGAATGGTTAAAAAAATGTATGCAAAACAAAGCAGTTAGCATGACTGAGCCAGGACTCAAATTCACAGCCTCTGTCCCTCACACAAAGCCTTTGATATTCTCTCTCTTTTTGGCTCTCCTGTAAGAGAAACCTTAACATAATTTGTAAAGAAAATGCCTAGTTCCTGCTTCTAAGGATAACACTTGAAAACATCCAAGAGTGTGCAACATAAATCTGAAAACACTTGGCCCTTTGCCATAAGTAATTTATTTTTATGTTTTAGAAATTGGGAAATAGATGGTCATAGGTCAGGCTCTGTCCATTTCTGAGTGTGTTCTTTCTTAGACACCAACGTCTCTTAAATTTTATTTTGGAAATGCCCTCTTACAAATACAGTGGAGAATATGGCAGAGATCATCATTAGAGTAAAAACTGAGACTAATTCTGAGAAAGTGAATGAAGCTATGTGAGAGATGTCAGTGGCCAGGTGAGAGAGCCACATCACCACTCAGAGTGCTTTGTGCCATCGCAGCATTACCCTCCATAAAGACCAATCCACACACTAGGCAAATCAACGTGGTGGCAAAGAAATTTAAAAGGCTCTTCCTTTAAAAATGTAATTATTGGTGCAAAAGAAAAATCGTAATTGCTGTTTTTGACAAATCACTTACCCTGCTGCCTAGTCCTCATTTGTAGAATGGAGTGTTCTGGCTGTGGCTCCCCATCTGCTCCAGTCCTAGGAATCTGTGTCTGCTGCAAAGCTTGTCCCTGGAGATGGGCTGCCTTCTCTTTGTATCCTCCGTCCTCCCATTCTGTTTCCTCCTGGACTTTACTAAAGAAAGTACAACCAAATCATAATATTAAATTGTGTTTACACTTTACAACTGCAGAGTAAATAGAATTGAATTAGTTTACATCAATTAAATTAGACCATGATTCACAAATATGAACTGACAGTTAGGGAGCAGTGGCCATTTGGGGAAAGGCAACAGCATGAAAGAGAGAGATGAAAATGAACCAAAAAAATGTGACCTTTGCAGAAACAGGGAAATACTTTTTAAAAATTCTAATTACTCTCCTCAAAGAGACTAAACAAGCCAATATAATCAGAAAATTAGACTAGGCCACCATAAGAACAATATGAGACAGTAAATTTATTATAGACAGCAAGGAGATATTAGAAATATGAATGATGAAATTAAATTGAGTGTATAAACTAAATAATATTAGAAAAGGGATGCAATAATCAAGCTGGTGATCAAGAGTACAGAGTTGAGAGAATTTTCGAGGACTAAGAAAAACAAAAAAGAGTGAGTAAAATATTAAAAGATGCAGCTTTCTAACATCCACCCAGCAAGAAATTGAGAGGCAGAGAAGAGCAAAAGGGTAAAGGAAGTAACTTTGTAGAAAGTGAGACAATTCTATGAACTGAAGCAGACTAAAACAAAAACAAAAACAGGATTAGCACAAAAGAATAATAGTTCAAATTATCTTTGAATGCTGCAAAACAATGGAGCCATTCCTCTAACGGTCTGAGAAGAAATCATTGTGAACCCATAATTTTCTTCTCCAGCTTAAAAGCAGGACAGAAAAACTGTCAGTCAGGCAAGGACTAGGAAAACTTACTCCCCAAGCCAATCCCATAAAAACCATTTACTGAGAAGGCTATCCCAGGAAAATGAAAAAGAATACAAACTGGCTGATGACCGAAGATAAAAAGAAACATGAGCAACGGAGCATGAATGAGAAGTGAAGAAAACTCAAAAACATTAAGAGAGTCTGCCATCCCTTGATGTATTATGCTAAGAATATTTTCCTTCACAGGGGTTTAGTGACTTACTGCTCATTGTATTTCTTCCTCTGTGCATCCATTTACACTATTTGATTTTACAATGAGTAACATTCACGTAATCACAATATTAAAAAGGCTATTTTATTCATTTTAAAGTTTTGGTCTCAACTTATATAAACAAATCATGACGTTTTAGTAATAGTTAATTATAGCTATATAAGGGAATGTAAATGTTACAAACCTTGAAAAGGTAAATATAATAATATAGCCCAGAAAATCTACAAAATCACATTTCCTTAGACACTGCCTAAAGTCAGTTAATCACAAAATATTTAAAGTTATAAATACAGCATTATAATGCAAATAAGCTGAAATCAAGCATAGAGGTAGAATGAACTGATGAATAACTGGGTATTTTTAAAGTCGATAAATCAAAAAAGAAGTTGACGAAATACATGATTTAACATTTGTAGTGGTGACTATCAAAATAACTGAAAAATGGAAACTGTCCAAAGTTTATTTTAACTTGGAGGATGAAGAGGATTTGCCCTTCCCATTGTAAACTTTTCTACGTGGGCTGGATTTTTATTAAACAGCCTAGATAGTACTTTATATTTTTTATAGAGTTTAACATATTTCAGGGCATAAAAAAGCATAGCAGAAATACATCAAAATATTGATAGTGATTTTTTTTCTGGATGGGAGAAATTCTGGGTGGTTTTTCATATTATTCTTTCACATTTTGCTAGTTTCCAAATGTCCTACGCACAACACATTCCTCTTCAGAAAGCATAAACTAAATTTAATTTTTAAGTCTTTGATAAAGCCACCTAACATGATTTTGAAAATGCAAAATCATTAACATTTTTTCTTTGAAGGTCATGACAGCATGAAATCAGGATAAACTATACCAAGTTTCTCCAGGAATGTACTTGTTTACCCATTCCCCAACTCTGCAGCAAGACAAAGTGACTCTGTCCACCATAAAAGTAACAGCACTAATCCCCAGTAATAGCCCTGTCCACTCAGGTGTTGCATTAAATGTCTACCCTTAGCGGTCCCCACCAGTCCCAAGTTCTTGTCCTTCCCTTTACATATTCAGGAATCCCAGCTCACTCAGGAGCAACAGGATTCTAAGTAGCCAATTCTCATTAGCCTAGCAACAGCAGGCTCGATTATTGAAAACAATAGTACTTTTCAAAAAATGGAACTGCCAAAGTTTCCATCAGCAGTAACGAATACCCTCTCCCTGAACAGGTCTGTAGTAATAAAGGTTAGTGTTTGTTGCGTGCCCCATTTACCTGAATTCTAGGCATTAGACTTTTCTTTGCCTTTTTTTTTAAACTCCACCCTTCACATGCCCTTTCCATCTATTACTTCCCTCCCATTTTATCAGTATTACTTCCTTGACAACATACTTAAATATAATTATCTCATTTATTTTACTTTAGTCCTCATTACAATCGGTGCCTCCTTGCTAGGTCCCAGGGAAGTTGTGGGGGCTTGGGGGGGGGGTGGAACACACAAACAATTAAGACTTAAGGTCCTTCAGCACCACAGTATACAATGGTGTGTGCTCCTCAAGCAAATCCATAGTCACTTCCATCACAGAGAGAAGTAATTTCAAATCTTGCCCTAAGATTCTAAGTGTTCCTTCAACCTAGAGCTCAGAGGCTGGGAAAAACAATCAGTGGATTTCCTGCCCTTGATATCAGAATGGATGTTTGAAAAGTTTAAGTGCTGTCCATCTGCAAAGGTATTCTTGTTATTGTTGTTGTCATGTCCAATAGACTATGATGGGAGAATCTGGTTCATTATTAAAAGCAGAAAAGAATCACATGTGTAACTGCAGATAAATCTGACAGCTGAAAGCAATGTGTAGTAGCCATTTCTTTAGGGAGACTGACAGTAACTTCAGAAACTTACACTCAATTATCTAATCAGGTTTTTCTGCCCTTAAATTCTATGAAAAGACATTAAATATCATTAATTCATTAACGAAATGCCTTGTGGTTTTTTATGAATGCTCATGAATATTTCATAAAGTGATTAAAATTGTTAATCCTGCTCCCAATTAATTTTAAGTAATTCTTAGACCACATATGTAAATAACAGGTAATTATAATGTTTTACTATGTGTCATTTATATAACTTAGGCCATTAAAACTGCATTTCTGACGTGATACATTTCTTAGGGACCTATGTCACTTTTTTTTTAAAGCAACAATTCATTTTCACTTTATTTGAACCTGCATTAATTTTGAGGGGACTCTGAGGGGGAAATTTTGAGGGGCTTTAAAAGAAGAAAAATAGGTTCTAAGAATGTAAAAACTAGCCCATCTGTGAAGTATGGTTACCAAAGTTCTAGGATTTTCTCCTCCATCAATCTGCTCAGGAGGAATTCAGCATATCAACTCTAATTGAGAAAGCTATCATCTGTAGAATATGACACAAAGCTGATTCTACTCTTGTTTTTTCTTTATTTCTTTCTTCATGCTTTAGCTTGCCATTATGTTTGGTTACTACATGGGAAGAAAAAGGAACTTAAATCTGGAGGCAATTTAGAATGGTGGAAAGTTCAGAGAGTCAAAAAGAGCTAACTGTAAGGGATCATGACTTCCTAACTATGTGGTCTTGAGCAAATTATTTTCCTCTCTGAATTTCAGTTCCTTTACCTGTAATATTTTGAAGATAATACTTTTCCTACCTGCCTTGTTAAGATTTTTCTGAGAATTAATTAAAACACATATTAAAGGCACTTTGTAAAATGCTCTGCTATTTACCCGAACCGACCAGATAAATAGGTAATTTGAGCAAGTTACTTCACCACTTTCCTTTCTCCAGGCCTCAGTCTCCTAATGTCAAATGAAGGAATTGAAAATTCCTCACTTAAAACAAATCCTTTTTTTCAGTAGTTTGTTTCCATGTTACTGACTTTAACTTTCACTTTATGGATAGTTTTTTTTTGCAAGTTCAGATGGTGCAGGACTTGGAGAGATATAGGGGATGAGATGCTCCAAAGGTGGTCCAAGTACCCTGGTGAGTTCTGTGGTCCTTGGGTCTCATGACATCTGGTAGAGATTTGTGTGCTTGGACATCTCCCCAGACACATTCTGAGCTCATACTCTTTATCCTCAGGGCTTACATCCTGAATACCCATCACTTCCAAAGCAATGCTTTTGTCAGTAGCTTGACTTACTCTGGGGCAGATTGTTTCCACCATAAGTAGCCAAGAGAAGTTCTGTTTTGCCTTTGCCTGTTGTGTTCTGTGAGAACTAATTCCAGTCTTTGACACAGGGAGGCATATTTATGACATTTGGCTTCTTCGTTCCAACAGATTTTTCCTTTCAGTGTTTATGAGAGGTAGCATTAAATATTAGTGCTCCATCCTACTGGGCTCCTTTTGTTTAAAAGCATCTGTGTCCTTTGCACTTACTTTGGCCGTTATTACGAGGAGTTAGAAGTGTAGAGGCACAGCTCCAGAGTTGCTTGACTGCTTTTATGTCCTTTTATAAAAGGTTTCCAAATCAAGAGGATCATGTATTTGTTATTTCTGGGTCCATTAAATGCCCAAGTAATTAACATTAGCCATTTTGCCACTAACAAAGCATGGAAACCACACGGTTTTTGTGATGTATAGTCATTTCTATGTCAGCTTACAGTTGCACAAGCCCATCTAATCACCTGAATGGCAATACAATGAGACAGGCGCCAAGATTATATGGCCTGGCAACCAAATGACTCTTAACATTATTTGGAGATGTACAGACTCCAGCCAACCAATACTGTGTTATTTTAAAGTTTTTGAAGTTGTGAAGAGAAACTCTTAAAACAAGGATAACAGTGGTAAGCATCTGAAAAATTGACCTGTACCCAGCGTCAACATAAACACAAAAGAAAGTACATTTCAGATATATTCATAACATAATCAGAAACCAGGCTCTGACAGTGCATACTCTCCATTTGCAAACACATTCCTTTCTAAAAAGCTGCAATTAATTACAAACTAGTTTTGATGCCGTTTTTGCTTTCCTTAAATATGGAGTGAATTCACCCCATAAACTAATGAACCAAAGTGAAGCCAAATAGAGACCAGCTGGCTGGATGGCTCAGTAATTTTATCCACATGATTGATTTTATGATCCTTTCACTGAAGTAACTAGTCTTTATTCTTGCAATCAGCACCAATGACAATTTGGGAGCGGTGGAGAATTATTAAAATCTGGGGAAAGAAGAGACGCAGTTTGTTTGATGTGGAACAACACATTCTTCCACACACTTCTCTGGTATTATAGGTGCTGAATTCTGAGCCTCTCTGGCTTCCAAAGAAACACACTGATTAGTTGCCACAGGGACATAATAAGCAACCAATGCCTAAATAATCATTACAGATACTCCATTAACAGCATCTAACTGTGTGGCTTTTAACCATACAAATTGTTTTTTGACAGCTTGTAACCTTTTCAAATAGTTTCCTTTGGGCATTATACCACACTCAGATCTAATTTTAACTTTCACTTAGTTTATAATTTATGAGTTTCTTTGGAGATGCATAATGTACTCGAGGAGAAAGGATACATTCAAATAAAAGCTAAAAACAAAATCAATTGCCGTTTTAATCCACGAAACCTTTGCTCACCAGGAGATAACTACAGTAGGATGAAACAAAAAGAGAGGAGGGAAGGACCTAAATGATCTAGAATTCCCATAGAACCTGCTTTAAAACAAGTAAGTTTAATGCATTCAAACAGGATCATAGCTGTACAGAAATGAAGCAGTTCACTGGTGCATACAAAAGTTTGTCTTAAGATCCATAAAATTCCACAACATAAAAATTAAAAATTATAAAATGGCTTAATAGGGCTGTCAGTGAAGAGCTAAAATATATGACACTCCTTTAGCACAGAAAATCCCCAGGTTTACAATTTCCAGACACTGGAATGCATCCACTCAAGGAGGAGGAAGAGTGTCGTTCCAAACTCTGGTCAAAAATGGATTCCACTTAAAAATCATAGATCACAAGTTGTTGGAGCTAAAGAGAATTTTAGAAATCATCTGGTCAGGCTCAAAATGAAGGCTGGTGCCTTCATTTTTAAGACTTTTCCCTTTCCTCACTCCCAATAGCCAGACTATCAGCAAGTCCAGCCAGCTCTATCATGGGAACCATATTCCTCCCACTGCTGCACCTCCAGCTTCTGAGCACCACCTCCTCCCCGTTGGGGTATTGCCAAAAAGCCCTGACCGGGGAGTCGGCAAACTCCAGCTCACAGTTTTATTTGCTGCCTCTTTTTGTACATCCTACAAGCTAAGAGTAGTTTTTGACATTCTTAAATGATTATAAAAAATAAAAAGGGTGATAATACTTTATGACATGAAATTACATGAAATTCAAATTCCAGTGTCCATCAATAAAGTTTTATTGGAACACCATCATGCTCATTCTTTTATGTATTGCTTATGGCTGCTTTGGCTTTACAATGGCAGTTACACAACTCTCTCAGAGAGACCATACGGCCCACAAAGCCTAAAATTTTTACTATCTGGCCCCCTTTTACTTTCTAGCCCTTTACAGAAAAAGTTTGCTGACCTCCATGTAATTGGTTCCTTATACCCATGCTTTCTCTGCCACAGTCGGTTCTTCACACAGCAACCAGAGTGATCCTTTTAAAGCAAATCAAATCCTGTCACTCCCTGCTTAAAACTCTCGAATGCTGAGCTGTCCAATATGGCAGCCACTGGCCACATGTGTCTATTAATCACTGGCGTCTAGTGCAACTGAAGAACTGAATTTTTAATTTTATGTTAAGTTCAATTATTCTAAATTTAAAAACTGGTACTTGACTCAGTTATTGGAAAGCATTTAAGTAAGTTTGGAACAACTTAGATATGCAATCTACTATTCCAATTGTAACTTTTATAAAATCTCAATGCAGATCAATTACTTTCAATGAAAATTTGGCATCCAAACTAAGATGTGCTATAAATGTAAAATACACACTGGATTTCAAAGATGTAATCCAAAGAGAGCGTGAAAAGTATCTCATTAATAATTTTTAATATTGACTACATGCTGAAATGATAATCTTTCTTATATATTGTGTTCAATAACATATTATTGAATCTATTTCTTTTTACTTTTTTAATGTGGCTACTAGATAATTTAAAATTACATGTGTCTTGAACTGTATTTCTATTGGATAACACTGCTTCAATGGATTCTGATAAGAATTAATTCAAACCCTTAATAATGCCAAAAAGGCCGTTGTGGCCCCTGCCTATCTCTTTAATCCTGCTTCTTGTCACTCTCCATTCTCTTCACACTTGTACTTTGTCAGTCCCTCAAAGACACTAACCTAACTTTTGCCTTCAAGTCTTTCTTTACACCAACTTGCCTGCTCTCTGGGAACTGTTTCCTTATATCATAACTCATTCTCATCATTCAAGTACAGTTTAAATGCTGGTCTCTACAGAGACATCTTCCTTAATCCACCCCCAGTCACATCTATCACTCCACCAGTTTTCTTCTCTCCACAGCTACGATCAGTGACTGGAGTTTTCTTCTGTATCAATCTAGGGGTCTCTTGACTGTGTCCATGCCCTGCGTACTCCCCAACCCTGCACACCAAGAGAAGGAATCTTGTCAGTTCGCTGCCATGTCCCCAGCTTTTAAAACCATGCTTATTGTTCAATAAATATTTTAACGAATGACCATTCATTTTACAGATGAAAAACTAAGATGCAGAGCAGCATAAAGACTTAATGACAGGGCTCAGAATGGAAACCAGGTCTCCTCCCTCCAGCTCAGCGTTTTGCAAAGAGCAGCATAGGTCAGTGTCTCCCCTGATCAGAACATAAAGACTTTCTGTTCAGCTCTGTGACACTTTGTTGGGATGCCAACTTCAGAAGCAAAAGGTCAGCTAAGCCAGACGTTTCATTCACCCGTAGGCTCTTAAAACCTTCTCCATAGCTTCATCTGCTCTCTTGCGTGCCCTGCCAGATTGTTAGCAGCTTTTAGGATTGCTTATCAGAAGATTTTTTTCTGCTCTGGGCGTGGAAATAATCACCAAAATTAAAGAAGGAAATCAATGGCATTTAGCTGCTCTCTCACACCAAAGCGATAGTCACAAAGCAGAAAGAACTAGGTCGGAAGGATGAGGGGATAAAAAGCCCAATTAAATAGTCTGAAGTAGCAGTGTGACCACCACCAGTGAAGACGAGCAGAAAAATAAACACTAGGGGTCGGGCTGCCCTTCCCCTTTTATCTTTTACATTTTCCTCTTTCATTAATTAACATTCAAACTATGCTCATGTTCCTGCAAATTAAGCAATAGCCCAAAGGGTGATATTTGAAAGCAATGTGGAAAAAAATTACACACTCTATTCCTCAGTTACAGCCTAAAATGTCACTCTTTGTAACATCATATATTTTATGCTTAAAATCATGTATCTCTGGGAGAGACACTGGTACCTGAATTTAAGTGAAAGCATTAGGAAAAAGGAACTGGAGGAGGTGTCTGCCTTGTAGTTTCACTTACAAGTAGACATACTACGGTGAGCATATTGCATTCAAAGGTAGTAAGTGTCCCAACAGAAGCCTTTTATTTAAATTCTCATTTACTGCCAGCTGAAGAAATGAATTTCCCTTTTCTTCCTTCATTTTTTCACTCATCACTGGGGGAGGTAATTTTTTTCTTTGACCTTCACATGCATTTATCAAATGTCTTTTGAGAATGAATCGTGTGAACTGTACTATCAGGTGTGTTCAGCAACGTTGAGAGGAGACGTAAGAGTTGCGGCTAAGATGAGGCTGTCCATGAGCAAACCATTGTGGCTGATGCAGAGGCTTTATCCTCTGTCAGAGAGGGGACGGGACTGAAAGGATGTGGTGAGCAGACTTTAAATGTCAGGTAGAGGTGTTGGATCTTTATTCTGCCAGCAACATGAAACTACTAGAAATTTTACTGTGTGAATAAAATATTGTCATTTATTGCATGAAGTGACATATTTAGGAGAATATTAGTGACTCGCATTTATTGAGCACTACGTGCTAGACAGTGTTTCTAAGCACTTTACATGCTTCTGTGTCATGCAGTCCTCACAATGACCCCATAAAGTAAGTAGAACCTTCATTATTCCTATTTTACAGATGAGGAAAAGGAGATACAGAGAGATTAAGCAACTTGCCCACCATCACACAGCTAGTGTGTGGCAGTGACAGGATTCAAACCTAGGCAGCCTGCCTCCCGCGCTGTCCAAAAGAACAGCTGAGAGATTTGGCAGAGGGGCCAAGAGACTCTTCAACACAGGCAGAGCTGCTGCTAGCCTATGTGAGGCCTTGTAGAAAGTCGGGAAAGGTGCTACCTGCAGGTAAGCTCAGTAAGAGTGCTGCTAAGAAGACTGTGTGGCGTCTTGGTGTGTTTTGAAAGGTGACCCTTCTTGTGGGCAGGCCCAGCCCCGTGTCCCAATGTATGGCTTGGTTCATGGAGCAAAAAGGCTAGATTCAGCCCTCACTGGTCTCCACAACAGACTTCTGAACATTTCACTTTCAATTGAGTTGCTAAAATATGTTAAAACTTCATATCCACAAGCCATAAGTAAAGTTAGCTCTACACCACAAAACCTTGTTTCAAAGATGAACGTACAGCTGTGAATGTGTACGCGTTTGCCCGTGAAGTAAGAGGTGAAGTCCCACATTTGGGCTGATGCCAGAACAAGATGGAAAAGCAGCCACAAAGTCGTGGAGCTGAGAACATGAATCCCTGATGAACTCTCTGAGGAATTCACAAACCCTTCTTCAAAGATGAAGGCCATCAAAGGGCATCAGAAATTCTACTGGGGATTCAAACTAATCTTTCTCAGTCACAGAACTAATAATTCTGATCAGGGAGAGAGGAGTGTGATCTGGAAGACTTCCACCACAGAGAATGTAACATGAGATCATGCTAGAATTTGCCTACTAAGATTGATGAGTTCATTTCGATACATACAGACTATGGAGAGAAATGCTCATGCTTTTCCAAAAGAATTCCCCATGCTCAGGGCCCATATTAGCACTGCTCTTCTACCTTTACCGGATTTGCAGGCTTCTTCCCACTTGTGAGCTCAATCCAGCCTGCCTTCTGTCCAATTCTAGCGAAAAACATGTGAAAACTGCCTCCCTCCAAAGACCAAGGTTCAAGATCAGGTTGGCCACAGTGCCTTCTGCTTACTCTCTCCCCACCCCCTCCTCTTAATCAATCACTCTCTAAAGCCACCGCCTGGTCCTTCAGTGCCCAGATTCTCAAGACCTCCTCCTCTGGAACCCCCGCCAGATCTTCTGTACATGCAACCCCGCCAGCCTGGATGACAAAGCAATAAACACCCCTGGGTGCGCCTCTTATTCCTTCCTGCCTACTTCAAATTTCACTCATAAATCTGGTTGGGAAATGATGGTTTCATAGGTTTCACATAAATATACACTGTGAAATGGTCAACACATTCCAGTTAATTAGCATTCATTACTACACAGAGTTACCTTTTTTTTTCTTTTCACCTCCCCCGTCCCACCCCTCCTGAAGTCTCTTGAGAAACTGAAGTTCAAGTTGACTGTATTAGTGTAATCCAGACAAGAATGTCACAATGTTTTTAAAGAACAGCAGGTTCTTAGCCTTGGAAAGTATGTGAATGGACTTCATGGGCTCGATAAACTATCTGAGATAGTATAATATACAAAATTGGGGAGACAGAAAGAGTGATATTTTCCTAAGGAAAAGTACCAAAGATTTCATCAAAATTTCACAGGAGTGAGTGAGTCACAAAATTTCAAGATACATTGTCTGGTCGATCAACTACATTCCCTCCAGATAGTCAGTGCCCCTAGCTGCCTATCTTTGCCTATATAGAAAAGCTAAAATACTTGGCAAATTTTCTTAATTTATAATTTGTAATGTTAAAAAGTACTTTAAAATATTAACATATGCCAAATCACCATTGTTGATGGTCTTGACACACTTTCTTAAATATAACTTTGAAAAGCTTGAAAACTATTTCATTTTTGAAAATGCACCTCTAAAAGTCTGATATTATGAATCTATTGTGAAGCTACCATAAGAAAAATATTTAGCTATATTCACACACATAATTAATTAATGACTTTAAAAAAATCAGAAAAAATTTAAATGACCATGTTTTTCAGCAACCTTACAGTTTTACATTAGATTCCACTCATAAACTATACAATGAGACATTGTTATCATACAAGGAAGCAGCAAGACAGGACTATCACCTGCACCATGGGCTAATCCTAGCAGGATTTTACACTATACATTTGATATATTTGAATCCAGATGATAACATGCTGGTTTGTTTTTTTTTTCACAGATCTTCCTTACCATGATGTCAGAAAATCCTGCCATGCCTTCAAAAATAATTTATTCTGGTATAGATAATGTCAATATGTTAAGCACACATAGAAGCACTATTTATTCTATTAAATTGGAAAGGTTATTGGTCATGCAAACCCAGTCAAATCTCAACTTTATCTGACTTTACTTTCCCACTGGGGTTACCTAAATCACATTCAGTCAGAACAAATACAAGCTTTTTGACAGCAAAACTATTCCTCAACCAATACTGCATAATTGAGTCTTTTTTCACTAAGATTGACTGGATTAGGATATTAATTGACAAATCTTCTGAGAAGTGTTTCTCTTTCCCTCTCCCTCTCTGTCTCTCCCTATCTCTCTCTCTCCCCTCCCCCACTATGTTTACATAGCTAACAATAAAATGAGAACTTGCTGGTCTTGGAAATGAATTGTTTTTACTTGCCCATTAGCCAGCCACAAGTTGATAAAATGGGACAAAATTGCTTAAAGTTAAAATACAGTTTTTGATAATTTACTTAGTCCCTACCATTTGGTGTAAGTAGAACTACTAAAACATAGTTCCAAAAGCTATTAAGAAATTGGATGTGCAGCTCAATCTTACGAGCATGTAGCTAAAGAACTAGTCACATAAATCTCACAGACATGTTCACCAACTCTGAATGTCCCTGTGCTAAGAATGTGCTGATTACTGGAGGGGTGAAGGTGAACACCAGCATCCTTGCCTTTGGCTAAATCACAATCCACTGATATCACACCTGAGAGAAATGAATCAGCAAAGTCAGTCTGGATATGAGTGTAACACCTTGCGTGTGTTTTCTATTGTCGCAGTAAGAAATTATCCTGAACAATGCATAAAACAACACAAATTTATTATCTTACAGTTCTACAGTCAGAAGTTTAAAATGGGTCCAAATGGGCTAAACTCTATGTCAGGAGAGCTCTGTTTCTTTCTAGAGGCTCTAGGGGAGAATTCATTTCCTTTAGAGGAGAATCTGTTTCCTTGCTTTTTCCAGCTTCTAGATGCTGCCTGCACTCCTTGGCTTATGGCCCCTTCCTCCACCTTCAAAGCTAGCAATGGTGGGTCAAGTTCTCACATTATGTCGCTATGATCTCCTCTTCTGCCTCCTTTTCTACTTTTAAGGACTGTTTTGATTACATTGGACCCACCTAGATAACTTAGGCAAATTCCCCTCTTTGAAAGCCAGCTGATGAATAACCTTACTTTCATTTGCAACCTTAATTCACCTATGCAGCATAAAGTAACACTTTCACAGTTTGTAGAGATGAGGACAGAAACATCTTTGGGGACCATGACTTTACCTACTACACCTCCTGAGGCATCATCATATATTCGATATTTCTATTTTCTCTTCAAAAGGAGATAACAAATTTTTGCTTAAGCCACACACCCTAAAAGAAATACATGCTACTTCACCTCAGAACCAATGCCCTTTACAAGGTGACCATAATTATTTCATTTTCCACCTGATTTTTTATTTAAGAATGTTTCAGAATCAAAAGTAGCTTTGGAGAAAGAAGAGAAAGTGATAATCTAGAAGCAGAGTAAGGTATATTTTCATAAAACATAAGGCAGACTTGAAGAACAGTTCCAAATGTACAAGGCCCAAAAGAGGAAATTAATTTGTCATAACTTTCCTTTGCTCCAAAACAAATCCATTGGTGTTGTGAGGACAAGAGAAGTTAGTATTATTGTGGGTTGTATCATATGGTTAGGATGTATATACACACCAAGCACCTACAGAACTAGACTGGACATTTACTTAGCATCTACTTTCTTTCAAGTACATAGGTGATCTTTATAAGTATCATCTCTGGCAGGGTCACCATTTATAGAAGTTTTTTTCTTACAAATTGGAGACAGTCACTGAAGAAATACATCATTGCTCAAATGAGCAAACTAAGTGAAGTGCGGTTGAGTTCCTACAAAAACGTCTACTGGAGCAGAGGCTATACAAGCAGAAGTTCTGTTCAGGAAAGACCTATTGAGGGAGCACAATTTTCCCACAGACTATTTTCCCATTATATAATAATCACAAATGTGTTCTGTTGGAAAAAAAATTTTGGCTCCTCAAAGTAATACAATTATACCTAAGCATGTAGCAAATCTTTTAAAATCACATATTTAAAGGGGAAAATATGTAACTTTCATTAAACATTAATACCAACACTCAAGCATTAATCACAACAATTTGCTAAGAAAATCAAAATACTGGAAGTGGAATATATAGTTCTGAATCTTTGGCTACATTATCCACTTGCTTTATTTTTGTTTCCATTAAAGAGGGAGGCTTCCCTAACACTTTATCAATTTCTAAATTTGTCAAAAACATCAAACCATCTCAGTGTTCTACCTTTATTTCTGTGGTGATAGTTTATAACTTTTAAAACTTTCTCTAATCATTAAGTCTAAGAGTCACTTTCCAGACTCATTCACCTCCTAATAACTCTACAGTTAGTTTAAGGTGACTCACTTAATACACCAAATTAAACACTCATACTCAAGGGTGCATGGACACACACACACACACTCACGCGTATATATATACACATAGTAACTCCCTTTAGAACATGTGGCTTGGAATGAACCAAGACTGGAATTGTAAAGAGACAGATTTATGGTGGTGATCATTTTGAAATGCAGAGAAATACTGAATCACTACGTTGTGTAACAGAAACTAACATAGGGCTGTAGGTCAATTATACTTCAAAACCAACTAACTCATAGAAAAATATCAGATTTGTGGTTACCAGAGCTGGGCGGGGTGGAGGTGGGGTGAGAATTGGAGGAAGGTTGTCAAAATATACAAACTTCCAGTTATAAGACAAATAAGTGTTGGGGATGTAATGTATAACATGATAAATATAATTAACTAACACTGCTGTTTGTTATATATGAAAGTTGTTAAGAGAATAAATCCTAAGAGGTCTTATCACAAGGAAAAATTTTTTTTTCTTTTTTTAAATTTAGAATCTATATGAGATGGTAGAGGTTCATGAAACTTACCATGATAATCATTTCATAATGCATGTAAGTCAAAACCATTATGCTACACACCTTAAACTTAAACAGTGCTGTATGTCAATTCTATCTCAATGAAACTGGAAGAAAAATAAATAAATAAAGGAAGGAGACAGATGATCTTTGGCATTCAAAATGCTCTACTGTCTGAGTTACTGCCTGCACTCCTTCCTAGAGGGTTCTAAGTCAGAGACAGCATTGAGGTTCTCTTTTCTTCTTCTTCTTCTTTTTTTTTGCAATAAATACATACCTCTCTAGACAGCTATGTAAACTTCTATCAATATATACTTCCGGTAATGGAATGGTTTGAACTTATACGTGTGTGATATTTTTAGAAAAAGTGAAAATTTAAATTATTTTGTTGGGACAAATTCTTAGAAAACTTCAAAAACCGCTACTATAACCACTGCCCAGAAGATTATTAATGTGCATAATAACTCAACAGTAGACATTCAACACAAAGTCAGATGGATTGTGCCCTTGTTGATTTTGTCATTCACGCAAATCTATAGGCTTGGTTATTTCGCTGAGATATTAGCTTAATGACACTGTCCTCAGCAGGGACTTTGAATATATCCAGAGGGTGGGAGTTGAGTTTGGAAAGTGCTGATTGCTCACTTGTGGCTAAAGTGTCTGCAAAGATTAGAAGATGCCTGGTCATCCACACAATAACACAAAGCAAAGACTGTCCCTAAGTAGTTCAAGTAACCCTAAATGCATTTCATTCAGTGTTCTTCCTTATAGTAAGTAACGCATTGTAAGATTGATCAGAATGCAGTAGATAGTGTCAACTCTTTTTCCAGGTTGTCGTCCCAATGTGGAAATATTTTTGCAATCATGGAGCATAAATTAATAAGTTACTTTACTGGTAGCTAAGATGAATTTTTCTCTTAGACTAACACACTGTCTAGAATAATCCTCTTTAACAACCAGTGGTAAATATTTTCAAAAAAGCTAGTCATGACATATGTAGATGTGACCCAAGAACACAGTGAGGTCAACTGGCTTGCATGGGAACTCATATCAAAAAGTATTTTGATTAAGTGTAGAGAAAGAAAACTCTTTCACATAAAGGGACATAATTCACCCAAGCTAAAGGAGAACACTATCTTTGGGTCACTTTGCTCTGGAATAGAGGAGAGAATCCCTCCAGCAGAGTTCAAAACTCCTTTCTTGACTCAGAGCCACACAGTGGGGCCACTTGTGAACTGGAAAGCCAGGAGCGGACTAGGGAGACATTCCTCACACACACACAAAGCCACCCAAACCAAGTGCGAGCAGATACAGGAGTTGGAAACTAAGTACAATCTATCCAAAAGTGCTCTGATTTGAGTGGCCCCATGGAAATTATAAAATACAGTTGAATCTTATATCAATGTTACATTACTCACAACTTTTAGCTCAATCTCTACCCTTCCCCTTTACCCAAGAACTTGATTTTAAATGACAATTTCAGTTTGGATTTCAGTTCTTTCCAGTGGACTTTTCCTTGGTGGAAATTAAATGATTAAAAGCAAACAGACTCACAGTCACTAGCCCACATCCTTCTGATGGCATTATGTGCTGTAGGTACGTCCATTTTTCTGAAATCAATGAAGAGACCCATAGCAACCTGATTTTCTCTTTGCTTAAAAAAAAAAAACAAAAAAAAATTAATGTATGTTTCTCAAACACAAATTACTGATCTTGGAATGTGTAGCTATTAGAAAACTATATACTAACTAAACCTTAGAACTGCCTTTAGTATTTTCTTGACCGACTAATTTAACTGATAAAAGATGACCCTAACCATAACTAGCTAGAGAAAAAAAAAGTTTTATTGTAAATGAAGTGTACTATTATTTTAAAAATGTATAGAACTTACAATCTTTGATTCCAGGTTTTTCCCAGAAACTGATTTTACCCTGAACATCTGCTCTATTGGTCTCTCCTTTCATTTTGTTAAAATCTACTCATTCTTTTATAATCCACAGGAAATTCCTATTCCTTCTTTGCATACACTGACCTAAGTATAATTCTTGCCTTTCCCATCATTTCAAAAACAAAAAAACAAAACCTCACATGCAAAACTATTTAATTGCAACTAAGAGAAGAATATGAAAAAAACCAACTCATATACATAATGAAAAAAGACATCATACATCTAAAGCAAATTAATAATACCAAATGTTAATCCTTTAGAACTAATGCATTTTGTTAAATTGGGAGCATGTCAAAATGTATGGTATGACTTTAAAGGAAGTAAAATATCCTGATATATGGTGCACACATTTCTAAAACATATTTCTCAAGAGAATTCTTGAAAACTAAGGCTTAATTTTCCTTACAGTGCATTCTGACCCAAGTCTCTTCATAAAAGCAGTCCTCCATAGTTTCAGAATGAAATGTAAGATGTTTTCTTTGTTTCAATTCTCCTCTAACCACAGAAAATATAAAGCATTGACTATTCCTTCAAAAGAAAAAAAATGGAAGAAGAATTATGCTTTCGAGCAAGGCAAAATAAATTACAAGCAACTTTCAGAGATTTTCTGTAACTCAGACCTCAGTCTTACAAAGTGGCACCTAAGGTGAATTTTCTCTGAATGCCTTCATAGGACACCAAAGTTCTAGAAACACAGCCAGGAACAGCATCACTACTTCTTTCCATAGACTTCCTTCAAAAGACTGCTGAGAGGCCAGACTCCAACCTAGGTCAGGTTCCCCAAACGTGGCTCCACGTCAATATTATCTGGGGAGCTTTTAAAAAAATGCAGATGCCCTGGGCACATCCCCTAGCAACTTTTATTCAATGTAACTAGAAGGAGGTTCAGAAATCTGATTTTTTTTTTTTTTACACTTCTGAAATCAACAAGGGAAACCATCAACAGTACTAGGTAAGTGCTACTCCACTTACTGACAAACTAGCCATGGCCAGGTTGATACTAATGGATCGTGTCCACATCTTTAGCCTCTCTCTTTGATAATGATCAGTTGATAAGGTTGTAATATGCACTACCTGCTTATATTCATACCTTTTTAGAAAATGTTGTAGTAAAAAAAAACCAGAAATCAGATGTTTTACAATATTCTCCAGATTTCAAGATAGTGTCTATTTATCTTTTCCAAAGAGAACTTTTGAACTTTTAAATTGTCCAGTTTTCAAAAGGCTACTCTATAAAAATGAATAGCATGGATCTGATGTTAGTGACCCTTCCCCACAAATCGCCCCTAAATCCTACAGGTCCTCCAAGGTTTTGTTTGGGGTCTGGAGCTAAATTTAAACTTGTTCTATTGCCTTGTCCAAAGATTAGGAAAATAAATCACATTTCCATGTTATTACTTAACATTTAACCTAATGAATTTGAATGTGTCAATCTAAAGTCGAACCCAAAGTGTAAAAGTAAACAAAATGTTACCTAATTATCCAACAAAGCTGGGTATGTCGAGGCATCCAACTGGTGAGGTAGAAAGAACTGAATTGCAATAATTAGGTTGATTAAGGAATGAACGTTGTCTGTCTTGCTCCACATCTCTCATGTCACTCTTAGTAGCTTTCTGAATTTTTTAAGCTACAATTCCTCTATCTGCACAGTGGGAATGATGATAGCAGCTTTACAGTGTCATTCTGAAGATTAAATAGGGTAATGTGCAGAAACTGCTGCGTACTTAATAAGAGTTCAACAATTATGAAGAGTCAGGCTTTGGTATCAGAGAGATCTGAGCTCTCATTCCAGCTCTATCTCTTGTGGCATTAGGAAATGCCATAAATATTCTAAGTCTAAATTTCATCCCCTATAATCTGAACATATTAATATTACCTACTTCCTTTAACAGTTGCAATGAGCAATACACATAGAGCATTTCATGCATTCTCCCATGCCGCTGGCACTTAGTAGGCATCACTGAAGGACAGCTATTTATTTTTACTTTCCTCCTCAGCTTGTAATCTGAAGATTCAGGGAGAAGACTGAGTTTGCAGAAATAGAGAGGGTTTCAATTCTCCTTTCTCAGATGAGAACACTGAGGTCAAGCACAGGTGACTTAAGTCACTTAAGTGCTTAAAGTCACACAGCTAGTTAGTGACAGAGCTGTGTCTCTAACCCTTACTCCAGCCCTGTCCTGACTATATGGCATTGTTCTTACTATACTGGCCTCCCTCAACAGAGATGAATGCTATCTATGATAAAACCAAACCACTCAGAAAACTGCTATTTAATTACCCACATGGCTAGAGAGTGAGTTTTGACTGTTTATTAAAATAAAAGCAACCAGATCACTGTTAGTGGTAAAATACTATTATCAAACTACAACAACACCCAACTAACTAATTTATATAAAATAGATAAACAACAAGTTTATACTGTATAGCACAGTATCTATATTGAACTATATTCAATATCTTGTAGTAACTTATGGTGAAAAAGAATATGAAAATGAATATATGTGTGTTCCTTTATGACTGAAGCATTGTGCTGTACACCAGAAACTGACACAACATTGTAAACTGACTTCAATAAAAATATATTTTAAAAAACACAAAAACAGAAAATCAAAGTATAATTTTAAAAAAAATACAACATAACTCAATGGAATCTTTATTACTAAGTAAAAGCCAAAGAATGACTAAATTTGGTCAAGAATCAAAAAGTGGCATTTTTGTATTTTTTGCCTAAATTTATACGAACATGGGCTCTCTGGAGTGGCCTGCTCCTTCTTCGGATAGTGGCTGTATAGAAACAGAAAATAAACTCTGCTTGTCTACCAACAACTGGAAAACAAATCCCCAAGGAGCAGAGTGAGCACTCTCAGGGTGATCGATGACAGATGTACAGTCGGGAGCCACTTTCCATGCTCCAAGCAGAGGAAAGGTCCACAGAGATGTGAGCCAAAAAAAGCTATGCGTAAAACTTGAAAAGAGGGCCATGCATATTCCAGAGTCCCTTTGGACTTTCTCTTTCACTAACAGAGGATTGCAACCTAAGTGGTTTCTGGCCACAGCAGAAAGCAACAAAAGGCTGCATGGCTGATTTTTCTTAAATGAAAAAAAGAGGGGTTTACGCTATTTAAATGGCATGGTCCAGATGGTGTTTTCCATCCTTCGTGCTCTTTTGGTCGTGGCCATGTCTTGCCTACGGCTTTTGTGGCAGGACACACTCACCAGTCAGCAATTTCACCACTGCTTGGGTCCAAATGAGCTATGGAGAAAGAAGTTAGGGTGAGTGGAGAGGCCACAGCTGGGAGAGATCAGCCACACTCAACAGGCCTCTCCCACATACATAAACAGAGCAGACCGAGGGGAGGAGGGCGGAGAAACAAAATACTGAGGTTCAGAGGGTCGTGCTTGAGGCCTGCAAAGTCCGCCTAACCACATGACGTGCGCCTACAGGTTCTAACCCAATTGCTGAAAATCCCCGAGCGCCTCTGAAAAGGTGGCTATTAAACTTCTCAGACGAAACATTCAAATGCTTTTTGATACCACAAAATATTTTCATGCACTTAAACTGTTCCTTAAATACCTGACTGAAAGGAGAGACTCGTTCAGTAAGTTTATTCTTATGTAGGGAAGTGTCTCCTCTAATAATGGACTGTGTTAGCTGGGTTTTGAGTTCCTGCTGTGGTTTTGCATCTCTATCTTCACTGCAGGTCCCAGTTGAAAATGTCTAGGATTCAAAATTCACATGGACCACAATCCTAGCCTGTTTATTAGAAGGAACATTAAAGAATGTAACATGTCTTTCACAGCATATTGCATTTGCACCTGAACTGTAAAAGGAAACTAATGCCTTTAGCAATGGATTATGGCTTTTTAAGTACCACTTTCCTCGCATAATACTGCAATAAAAAAAGAAAACATCCAAATGAGATATCAGTATTTTTTTCTACAGAGTGAAGAAATTTTTTTAACTCCATAGTTGTGGTTTATGTACAGCTACCTGCTATCGAAACACTAAGTTTTTCTTTTTCTTTTTTCTTTTGCCAAAAGCAAAGGGTCACCCCTCCATTCCTCCTTCTCTTTCCACCATGTCAAGGAGAATGCATGCCAACTCAGCCTCCTCCCAAAAGGAACAAAATCCCGTGAATAAGAAACCCTTTACCACAATTCTACCAGCCCAGGATGTTTCTGTGATGTGTAGCCTAATTAGCTCCTCCCCAGGAAAGAACATTAAATTCATATTGTGGCCTCCATCAACAGCAAAGGCAAATAAAAGTAAACTCTGAGCAGTGCTCCTTATAACTGCTTTACAACAGACAGTTCTTGAAAATACTGGGGGTAGCTTCTAAAACCCAATTAATGATGAGGTTCACTTTTTAATCTTTTTCTTCAATGCTATTAAAATGATTTCCTAAAAAAGAAAGTCACTCTATGTTTCTACTTAGAATATGCTGATTTTCTGGAAAACAAAATGTATTGAGAGACAAAGTTGCTCCTATCCTTGGAACCAGAAATCCTATGTCTACGGATTTATTCTAAATCAGAGATTCAAGCAAAGATTTCTGCAGCTTTTTAAGGGAATGGTGACACATAAGAGACAGGGTCAGTGTCCAAAAGTAGAAAAAGGATTAAATCATGATGGGATAGACTAGTTTGTAGAATATTTATAAATATTGGAAAATACTGTGAGACAATGTTAAGTTTCTCAGAGGATACAAACTATTTATAAACTCGATCTTAATGTTTTAAGTATATGTTTATACATATGTTTACATATATGTGCTGATTTATATCTATATATATAAATAGGATCTAAGAATGGAAGGAAAAATTTTTTTGTTTTCTACTTCAATATTGCCTGTTATTCCCAAATTTTCTACAATGAACACAGATTGATGTTAAAATTAGAAAAAAATGCAAAAAAGTATATTAAAATTTTCAAAATTGGATATCCTGAAGAATTTAAAAATCATACATCTTAAAACAGAAAAAAATCCCATCTGGCTTAGTTTTTTATTAAAAAGTTAATGTATTTTTCAGATGAAGCCCAGAGAGCTTAATTGATTTATCTAAGCAAATAGTTTAAAGATTCCACCTATTTTTTTAACTTAAAAAAAAATACAATTTTCTTATTGTAAGAAAGCCTGAACATGCTACTTCAAAGACTCTATTCACCCACCATCAGCTTTTAGGTTTCTTTTGGTCACCAAGGACAGTCTTAAGAATTGAGATGAATAATAAAAACCCACAAAATGATAGCATTAGAGTTGGGTGGGCCCCAGGGATCTCCATGTTACGTTCAATGGAATGACCAGCATTCAATGAATTGGTTCAACCTCGCAGTGGTTCAGAGGCACCTCATCGGGGGAGCAAGGATGCTGGGTGTGCCACTGTCACTTGTTTTCTATAGTGGATGTCAGTTTAAATCCCTCAGAAAGAAACCCAGGATTTGGGTGCAAGTATTCCATTTGAGATACGAACTCAGGAAGGTGAGGGAAATGGAGGAGAAAAATTGGGAAGAGAAGGAATACTAATAAAGGTGTATAA
Source organism: Camelus bactrianus (assembly GCF_048773025.1). Lineage (NCBI taxonomy): Eukaryota > Metazoa > Chordata > Mammalia > Artiodactyla > Camelidae > Camelus > Camelus bactrianus. Next base: position 69,003,240 of record NC_133544.1, read on the forward strand.
CTGTGGGGGTTACCACTGTGGACAAATGGGGCTCCATTTGGCTGGGGACCCTCTGAGAGATTGTGGAACATGCCTTAAAGTTGTTTCACTGCACATGAGAAAGCTGGACTATTTATCCACCAACTCTTGTTGAGCCACACTGATTGAGGGTCCATCCTGGAAGATTAACTCCCTGGCACTTGATGCCTAACCAGACTAAGAACTCTTTAGAAAACTGTCCTCTGTATAGACATACATGTAGTCTTCAGTGAGCACAGAAGAGTTCACTTACAGTCACAAAGTCACGGAGAGAACACAAGCTTAGCGGCAGGTTAGACCTGAGGGTAGACCATGGCTCTGCCACCTACAAAACTTTGGACAAGCTGTTAAATCTACCTGAAACTCGAGCTTTTCATTGAAAAAGGGAACTATATCATAAACATTTAATATGAACACTTTCATTAAATATTCATTCCCTTCCACCTTGGAATATCAAGCAATTCTCCCCTGTGCCAGTTTACTAGCCAGGGTTGCTAAAAGCAGTAGTCTACGAATAAAGCACAAAATGACAATTGTAAGCAATGCCCTGTCACTTGCCATTTTGGTATTCCAATCCTGAATATTCAATTTATCTTTTATGATAATTATCCTTTACGATGATTTGGTGGGTTCCTGTACCATTCAGGAATATCTTAGATCAACAATTTCTGTGTTATAATACAGTAATGAATGAATATTATAACTTTTTAATTCTACAGTAATAATAAACAGCACATTTTTGAGTGCTTAATATACACTAAGCAGTCTTTAGAGCAGATGTCACATGCATTATCTCAATAAAGTTCAATAATCATACTTGCTAGGTACTTTTACTAACCCTATGTTACTGACTGGAAAAAGTAAAACTTAGAGAAGATACGTAACTTGCCCATGATTGTGTAACTAAAATACAACATCACCTGAGCCCCAACCCAGATGTGAATGACTCCAGAACTAGCACTCTTAACAATTGTACTTTACTCCCTTCCATTTTATTGGCAATTGGACGGGCCATGTGCATACAAGTGAACATGGTGTGCCAACCCTCTAGTCACCAATAGGGCAGCAGTCTGATAATCAAAAGTTGCTTAGTATAAATGATCAACATTCTACCTTAACGGATCACTAATTTATACCATTTCAAACTTATCATGTCTCCTTTATTGGATCTTAGGAGTCAAAGAGATCTGGGTTTAAATTCTGGTCAAGCACTTTATATCTGTATGACATTGGACAAGTGGTTTCACTTCCATATGACTTAGTTTCCAACATGAAGAGATGGCAGAATATAAAAATTAATGAAGATGTATTTCAAGTGTCTGAGATATAGTATGTATTCACAAAAGCATAGCTAGAAACTACTTCCCAGTTGTCAGCAAAGGATTCCTTCCATGTCCATTAACTGATTAGAATGCTCTGGACTCCAGACTGGTATGGTAGATGTCCTACTGCTAGAAGTATATGAAAATGGAACTATTGTATTAATTAAACTTCTCCATTGTTGTGAGCAATTGTCATGGCTAAAATGTTGTGCTAGACTTTCCACACTCAGTAAAATTGGTCCTATATCCTTGAATAAGTATTCATTTATATAAATTTAGATAGATTTATATAGAATGCATAGATATATAAGGAGAGAGAATAAATAACTGTACATATATAAGTGTATATATGTTTAGGTATTTATATATATAAATAGATAAAATAATTAACTCCCTCCTGCTTTACAGGTTGTTAAAGAAAACATGCAATTTTACTACCGCAATATAATAAATATATTAACTTATCTTGCTGAATGGATGATGTGATAGAAGCAAAGAGTTAAGAGTGAAGAAAGGGGTAGAGGAAATAAAATTAAGAAATGAAATCTATTCTGAAAATCCTGTGATTGCCCATAAGTGAAGTCATTTTGGAAAAATAGCCTGTGGGTAAAATTGTAAACACCATATGTTTTTGAATATTGAAGTGTTCTCTAAGAAAATTACTGATAATAAAAAAAAAACTTTAATCCCAGGATTGTTTTCAATTGGCAGATCTATCTATAATATTAATAACCCTTTTCCTTTAACACCTTGCTGGTTCTGCAAATAGATATTTACGCTAACTAAAATGAACACCACAAAGAATTTACGTCTTCATTGAACTTTATACATTCCATACTTACTGAAAAAGAAGGGGCCTTTAGGGGAAAAAGAAAATGCTGTTTTGTGTGTGTGTGTGTGTGTTTCTGTCATTAACTCACTCTGACCTTTCTGTGTCTGAGATTTCTCACATGAACCCAGGCAAAATGGTGCTATCTGTCCTCTAAGTTCAATTTTAAAAATAATTAGAAATAGGATTAGAACTTATAAAATAAACACTATCACACATCCAAAATTAGATCATGTTTTTCGTTTTCAGTTTCCTCAATGATTCTTTGAAAGAAATGTAAACAGTATCACAGATGAATGCAAGCTTCAGGATCATTTTATAGAGCTAGTATTGAGTATTCATAGTGGAACCCTTAATGACCAGATCTAAAGGCAGCAGAAAGGAGATGGCTGTCATGATCCACATCAGTGTCTGATTAGATGGATATATTTGCAGAAAAGCATGTCCTAATACTATATCTGAGGAAGAACCAGAAGAAATAATATGGAATCTAAAAGACATTTTCACACAGTGTTAGCATGTACATCAGACAACTATCACATGGTTTGGGAGTTGTATAAATTTTCATGCAACAGTTTGAGCAAGTTTATCAGTCTTACAAGCTTTCAGCTGTTGAACAACAGATTTATCAAATTAATTCATGTGCAGTTTAATGAGGATATAAGAGTGCTTAACAAAAAGCAGTTTATCACTAGTTAATACAGACTTACATGAACAGTCATTTCCTGTGAATGCCTATTGACCAGATAAATAGAACTCCAACAAATAGAATTACTGTGTGATTTGGGCAAGTCCTTCAACCACTCTGATCTTCAGTAACTTCATGGACATGGATTGGTTGATTGCCAGTGCTCTCCTAACATTAAAGCTTTTGAACTATTATTTTGTGTATTTGCTTTCATAAACAAAATTCATTTTAAGAGTAGAATCATGCTGAGCAAGAAAGTCAAAAAATGATGTAATGTCTTTTGGAAAGTTTCAGAAATTTCTTTCCTGAATTATTTGCATTTCATCTCATATTTGCGCACTTACATATTTACCTAATCAGGCAATAAATAAATCCTTTTTGTACTACCACTTAATTTAGGAATGACATATATTTTTGTACTTTTTACTGTATTTCTTTCATATCTTTCCACTCTATAGAAAGTAAGCTCTTTGAGACAAGATCTATGCCTATTTCTTTTTTGTATTTTTCACTGTATATAGCAAAGTGCTTTGTTTATAAGTTGCACTCATTGAATCTTTTTTAATAAATTCATGTTGCCTGATGGTATCAATTTAGTGCGAGCTCTGTGTCTGCCTCGCCCAGCCACTGCCAGTTACTGAGGCTGTGGATACGTCATAATCTGAAATCCAGACTGGAGCATTTCTCCACTCTCGTCTTTATTCCATTGCTGCAAGCCATTTCAGAAATTATCTGCTCTTGCTTTCTACCCTCTTGGCTTTGAGAATTGGTTCACCTCCTTGTTTTGTTCCATTTGGCTTTGGCAACTATTCCCAGACTGTTTACTTTGTGTACGACCTTGGAAACCCCTAAGATTTGCCTCTGCTAATTGTCTCCGCCTTCTTTGGATCCAAATTCAAACTCATTGCCCAGAGCAGGCCTCTGAGACACCACCTGCTCCATCACATGGAAAGGAGATCATATTTGATTTCTTTGGACAACATCCATCTTATCAGGTTCATCCAAAACTCAGATTTGTTTGTAATGGGCACTTGAAACCCAGACTGCAATAGTGTTTAAAAGTTTCTAGCTGTGAAAATGAAGAGAACATTCATTTGTTTCCAATAACAAGTGTCTGCACTGAAATAAAGCAGTAGAGGAATAGATGCACTTCTTAATATGTAAAGAACATGGAAAATAATTAGGAATTAAGGAAGATAAAATATAACTGAATTATGGGATCTTAGGGTTAAAAAGAACTCCAGAGCTTTAAATAAATAGGAGATCTAATAAAAACCTTCACTCAACATACATCTCCTTCATAAAATATTTCTGATACATGATCATTTAGACATGCTTTAATATTTCCAGGAATAGAGCTAATAAGCTAATATCTTAGTAATTCTATATTGAATGGAAATTTACATTTAGTAATTTCCATCATCTGTCCTAGTTCAGTCCTTTGAAATCAACCAAAACTAAAAGACTTTTCTTTTCCATATAACTCTTTAAAATATTGGAAGATGACCATTGACAGCCCCCACTACCACCCTCACATTTGTGTGTGTGTGTGATGTGTGCATCCAAGTGTACAGCTAATTATAAGCAATTTCTACTTATTAATACTGAGGTAAGTACTTTGCATATACTGTCTCCTTATCATAATTTATGAAGTTGTTATTAATTTCACTGTGGGCTCATGTTCAACTTTTCAGAGCATGATTTCTATCTACCATGTACCATGTAAAGACTACCATGTGGTCTTTAAGCTAGAATTTTAAAATGGGGATGATGATACATACCTCATGTAATTGTTGTGAAGCTTACATGAATTAAAGTTTGTGGTAAGGACAAAGGGAGGTGGAGTATGGAAAGCACAGGGTTTTCAACAAACTGTGACTGTCATTAGCCATCAGGATTAACTGCTTTCAAGCCAGACATCCTCAATCTACCACTCATGCAACTGATTTTAAAGTGTTCATCTAATTATAAAAAAAATACATATTTAGTATAAAAATGGAAACAAATCTTGTTAGAAACCTTGTCTCTTCGTAAGTTTCATTTTGATGAATGCATGATAGCTCATTCATCAAGTGAATGTATCATAATTATTTAGTAACTAATTTCCTCATTTGGACATTTACTTATTTTAAATAGTTCACTATTATAAACAACTATATAATAAACATGTTTATTGATAAATATTGCTCTGTTTTCAATTTTATTAGGATGGATATCAGATTTTTTTTTAAAAAAGAGATAATCTTGATATATATCGTTCCAGTTGATATTGTTAACCAAAATGCAAGGTTGCATACATACGTACCTGACATTTTGTGCATATGTGTGTGTTTGACTATTAAACTTCATTGTGCTGATTTCATCCCATATTGATTTGATGGGTCCAGTGTTTTAATATGTATTTCACACTTCTGCATCTTCTACAAACAATGTGTCTAAATCTTCATTCAAAATATTTATATGAATTTTGTGGAGAAAGAATCTAGGATAGATACTTTTTACATGTTACTGGAGATACCACTCCAGATTGGTATTGGCCCATTAATCAAAACTCTGGAAATATTGTTTAAATAGATAAAAACCTACTAAGTATACCATCATTTACTCCACATGTCTCTATACCAACAACAAGATGGTAAAATTCCTCCTAAAATATGCTATCACAACATATATTCATTTTTCTATATAGTCAAACAATTATGTGGATTTGAGATTATACAGGGTATTTTAGGTGCAAACCATTTTAAAATAGCTATTAGTAAATAATATGAACTAATCAATCTGTCTTATTTGTATTGCCTAGACATTTATCCATACAATATATAGACAGTACTTGTTAGGGAACTTGCTCTGCGTCCCATGTATATTTCTCAGAAGAAAAAATTAGTAACTTTGCCTGGAAAAGCAGTTTTATGGTTGTAAAAATAAAAGCATAGAAAATTATTATTAGATAATTTGTTTTTCAAATATAAGTGCATAAGTGGTTGCATGAATGCATAGATAGATAAATGGATAGATGGATGAATGGATGGATGAATGAGAGATAATGTCTAAGATGTTTATAGCATCTTAAAGTTTTTGATCAGTAGTACATTGTCCTGCATTTACTGAGCTTTACTTGTGGGTTGGCAGGCAACCCATATTATCAAAGCCCCTATTTGCCAAAAGAATCAGCTTTCATCTAGTTCTACTAACGGCAGCATTGTTTTGTTCCAGTGCTTAATAACTTAAGTATTTCAATGGATAAATTGTATTCTCTGCAAATACAATTCTTCACATAATAAAAACAATTTCAAGTGAAGTTAGATTTTAGATATTAGCTTGTCACTAAAATATTGTGTATTTCCTTCCAAAGCACTACCCAAAAAAATAAATTCTAAAAGAATTTTACATCTTTTCTTATGACAGATAAAAAAAGCCTAACAAAATTAAAGAGGCCTTTCCACCTTGCCCAGAAAAGCGTTGCTCTGGGTTCCCATCGTAACTTAGAGGAAAAATTTACAGCGTCCAGAGCCCTTGACGTACTGCAAGTGAAGGAGGAGGCTGTCCTCAAATTCCTTGCAGCAGCAACCCACTCAGGTGGCACCAACCTTGATTCCTAAATGGCAGAGTCATCTACAGAAAAGCGGTGGCATTACCTCATTCTTCTGAGGAGAACCTGGGAGAAGCTTCTGGGCGAAGCTTCTGGGGGCAGCTCCTGCCACTGTTGCTCCTGAGCACCGGCTGAGGTGAGCGTCGCGTCCTCCGGGAATTCCGTCAGGGGAGCTGCGCTGGAGTTCGCTGCTGCCACGCAGCCTCTCCTACCCTGGCTGCTCGGCGCCTGGAACCTTCACGAACCGGATCCAGGCAGCCTCCTGGGAGCCTCGACTTCCGGTGGTTACCGATCCCAGGACGGCCGCCAGCCTCTCAGAGAGGCGCCCTCCGTCAACCTGCAGAAGTGTCACACAGACTTCCCTCTGCCCCGTGAGGACACTGCCATCCACGCCGCAAGGAGGGAGCCCACTGAGCGGGCCTGACGTGCTGCACGCAGGGCCGCGGGCAGGTCTGCACATGAGCAGCCGGGCGTCCGTGAGCTCCTGTGGGAGAGGCCCTGCCGCTCCCGGGCGCCCACGGGGACGGAAAAGGGAGAGCAGGCGCTGCTGAAAAGGCTGTGACCCGGCGGGACTTCGGGGTGAATGGACGGCTCCAGCTCCCTGTTCACGGTACTCACCCGCGGCTACTGGCCGGTCTGAAGGCGCAGGTGCCGTCTGTGCCCGTCCAGCAGGTCCCTGCGAGGGCTGGACCTCCCCGCTCAGGCCGCTGAATGGGTAGGAACAACCACTGTGTGGTCTTCTTAGACAGAACATGGAAATGAGGTGGATGAAGAATAAATAGGTTAAAAAAAAAAAATTAAAGGGGATCTTCCTTACCTTTCCATTTGGAAGCATAGCCTCCTTATCCAGCACGCGAACTATGCAATTTTTCTCATCCCTGTATCTAATTTTTATTTGTCTTCTTTTTAATTTTGCTGTAGCTTGTTATCTAAAATGTAAGGTTCCTTATAAATCGCCTCCATCACAGTGTATCATGAAAAGTATATTAAAGGGGGAAAAATAATTTGGCCTGAGTAATTAATTACAGTTAGAGGTACCACCTCATTTTTTAAAAAGTACATTGAAAGGAGAAAGTAGGGAAAACCACTAGACAACCATTTGAGACTTTGTTGACAGGCTCTACCTGGATGACTAGGAGATTGTAAAGTTATGCATAACAAAGGCAGATTATTTAGCTGTCATTTTCTTTAACTGTAACAGTGTCCTTGTTATCCATAACAGACTAAATGAGCGTTTACACACGGAGAAGAAACTGTATATGAAGAAAAAGAAGAAAAGTTAAGGTAAGAAACTGTATGGAGCACCTATCATGTGCCAGTATTTACATAGTGTAGGTGAATGAAAGCAATTTTTAAAATTCCAATTGAACAAACCACTCTTAAATCAAAATTACAACAGCATCTAGACTGAAAAATGCAGATTATTTTTGATCCTCTTTTTCTTCATTATAATCTTTCCCTACTTCTTGCTTTTCTTTGCCTCTTCTTTTTATTTAACAAATATTTATTGTGCATTTATTTTGTCCCTGGTATTTTGCTGTGACCATTCGCTAATCTCTGGTAAGAGAAACTAGTGAAAATGAAATACTAGTAATATTAGAAAAGAATGTATTATTCAATAGTTTGTTAAATTCACCAGCCATGCTGAAGAAAACCTCACTGGGAACAAAGACTAGGAAAATAAATTTTTTAACTAAATTTTAAAAAATAATGATAGGTAGATACAGATGTTATACCTAACAGGGAAACTAAGTTTAGAGGTTTGTCAATTAAACTTAGGAAGAACAACATCAAAATAACATCTGATGTTTTCATTTAACATTATTCTTTAAATTTTTGGCTAATTTCAAGAAGATATAAAGCAGTAATAAGAGATGTTACTATCAGAAAACACAAGACGAAATTTTGATAATTTTCAGTTGATCTGGTTGTATACCTAGAATCTCACCGCAAAAGAGAATCAACACAAAAATGTTAGAATTAATAAGAGAGCTCAATCAACTGACCAATGTAAGATTTTTTTTCAGCTATTGATTTTGGAAACCTTTACACCTACAAAAACTTTTGCAAGAATAGTACAGTGAACATCTGCATTTTTTAAACCAAGTTTCATCAACTGTTAAAATGTTTCCATATTTGCATTCTCTGTTATTTTATCCATACATCTATGTTTGTGTGCTTTTCTCTATGTCTCACTTTCCTTTGTTTTTTTGGTAAGACATTTAAAAGTTAAAATAACCTTTTAACACTTTAAATGTTTGTAATCATTTTTATAAAATAAAAAGTTTGAGACATTGCAATACTTGATCCCTAAAACTTCAACACGTATACAAGAATATTTTTAAAAGTCAGTATCTTCTCACAAACAAGCAATAACTAGTTAGAAAATATAATGAAAAAGATATTATTTGCAATAACAAAAAAACCTTACTGAGAAATATGTTGGGCCTAAATGAAGAAAATTATTTTAAAATTTACTGAGCTATATAAAAGACAAACTATATTCTTGGATAGAAGATAACATATAATAAAATTAGCATTCTTCCCAAATTAATTCATATGTACATATTACAGAAAAATCCAATCAGAATTATATTGTGATATTTTTAAAAACTTAGCAAAATATTTCTAATGTTGATAAGAGTGAGAGATCAGGTAAAAATCAAAAATATAGTTTTGACAGAAACAGACTCATAGACGTAGAATACAATCTTGTGGCTGCCAGGGGCGAGGGGGATGGGAAGGGACAGACTGGGAATTTGAAATTTGTAGATACTGACAGGTATATAGAGAATAGATAAACAAGATTATACTGTATAGCACAGGGAAATGTATACAAGATCTTGTGGTAGTTCATGGTGAAAAAGTATGTGACGACGAATATATGTATATTTATGTATTACCGAAAAATTGTGCTCTACGCTGGAAATTGACACAACATTGTAAACTGACTATAACTCAATAAAATAAATATATATATATATATATAGTTTTGAAAAGAAATAAGAAGACTAATCCTACATTGAGGCTTCCTAGTGAACCAGAAACTATAACTACTAGCCTTAGAATAAAATGTGAACCCCATTTTATTACCACAACTTTTTTGTCCTTGGACAAGTGATCAGTTTCTCAGAGTTTTGGCTTCCTCATCTATAAAATAAGCATGAAAACGTCTGTTCTGCAGAGTTTTGCAAAGATCCCAAGCAACCCAAACCACCTGAAGAATGTAGCACAATGTCCATCCAATGAAGAAAAAGTCAATATATGTTTTAGCAATTTTGTTTAGCTCTTTGGAGATTATAATCTATAATTTGGATCCAAAATAAATTTTAGCTCTAGTATAAAGATTGAAAAATTTAGGAAAAAAATACAAAATTTAAAAATTAAAAAATAAGAAAAGAGAGGTGAACCATAAAAAAGAAAACATAATTTAAAATTTATCAAAACTCTGGGGTGAAGACTTCTTTATCTTAAAAATGATACAATAAATTATAAAACTTATGCATAGGAAAAATTCTGGAAGAAAAATGCTATAAGAAGCATATGTTAACTTTACAATGAAAAATATTTTTTGGAAAAAATCAATCAAGATAAAATAACTACAGTACACTGAGGGCAAGAGTGGGCTTTAAAAGAAGTGTAAAAAAAAAACAACAACTTCAGAAGCAAGATGCACCAAACTCTTCCAAGATGAACAAGGAACCTGAAAAGGCTTCACAGAGGAATGTGCAAAGGACGTCTAAGCTAATTAAAAGAAAGTAAGAAAGAGGGATCCAAAAAGGGGAGGAAAGAAGAAAGTCAAGATAAGAAAGAGAAAATGTGTTAGCAAAAGGGAGACGAGAGAAAAACGAGAGAAGAAAAGATGCACAAGAAAGAAACAGAAGGGAATAATACAGAGGACAGCTAGTATTTTTATGGGTAATGAGAAAAGATGAAAAATTTCTCAGATAGCCATAACTGAAATAGCACCTACTCACATATGATAAATCATCAGAAATTGTTCATTTATGGCTATTTCTATTATTTGTGCTTAATTTGTATTAAGATTACTCCTGCTATTTCAGTTTCTTTTGCTTTTATGAAAGGGATCAGTCAGCAGATGGATTTCCCAAATACAGTCATGCACCACGGCTATTAGTAGACTCATTTAGGCTCAAGGCTTTGTTTAGCCCTTAGCTGCAGTGCTCAAGTTTCCAAGTTGTCCTGAGTCCTGTTATAGCAGCAATCCATTTCCCACTCTATCCACTGTTTACTATGCTAGTTGAATTCTTATTTTAAATAACACAAATTAATAAATGTATTGAACAACCCAGTCAGTACCAAGGGGCTAACATGGCTATTATTTGCTAAAGGCAATATAATTTGATCTGCTACATTTCCCTTTACTTAACTATAAATCCTCATTAACAGTGCCAAGGGAATAGTTTTGAAGAGGTGATATTTTTATCTTTAAGAATAACCAGGGAAGAGAATATGGATCATCTCCTCACATTAAGAGAAAAAAAAGAAAAAAACTTTATTTTTCATGAGCTAGGTTGACCACATCATTACTAGTATTGGCAAAGGTACAAAGCCTAATGAATAGAAATAAACTGGTGTTACCCTCAAGAGGTTATTTTTTTTACATGCAGCACATTAGAGGAGTGTTGTTTATGACAGCTTGGTAAATATTTTTAAAGACTTATTTTGATGGAAGCTGTGTTTCTTCAAAGAAGGGAGGTTTATAGGGATATTGCAGCAGGCTAGAAGACGCAAATCAGTAGCATTTATGGACTGGAAAAAAGATAGACATGAAGTTGTACATGACATACAATGAAAATGTACAACTTTGGTCGTTAAAATTACACATTGATATCTAAGGCAAGTCACTGTTTCTCTTACCACATGCCTTCCTAATTGTGTATCTCATGGGCATGTGTGCTCTCATTCAAGAAGACATACACAGAATCCTAAATTTACAGAAGATAGAAATTGGTGGATAATTCTGCACAATCCAGAAGGACTTTTTAACATGAGTTTTTTTTTAAGAAGTAGCTTGTCTAGTGCAGTTAAACTATTATTAAAATATTATTTCATAGGGGGGTTGGGTATAGCTCAAGTGGTAGAGTGCATGCTTAGCATGCACGAGGTCCTGGGTTCAATCCCCAGTACCCCCTGTAAACCTAATTACCTCACCCCACAAAAAAATTAAAACATTATTTGACATATAGAACTGTGTACTATGTGCAATCCATCAAAATCATACCTATTAGGTAAAGGGAGGTATATTTGTAAGTAGAATTTAAAGACTGTAATCAGAATGTGTCCCACAGAAGTATGAAAATAAATGACACTACCTTAAAACATGTTCATTTTTTTAATTTCAGGAAATACCCTTGGCCAGTATGCAAGAAAGGCAGGTATTAATTTAAATTTATGCATAAAATTCAAGAAGTTTTTTTCTTGCATAATTGAAAGATGATTGGATTGTTAGCCAAATTTCTGACTGTGGGCATGCTGGTGGTGGAGGTCAGCTCTCGCATTTTCCTGAAAGGTGCTTTATTCTGTGAGACCGTTTGGGGCATGGGACACTTCAAAAAAAGAGATGTTTTTATGTATACCAGTAGTTCTCAAAGTTAGGTCCCAGACCAGCAGCATTAGCATCCCCTGGGAACCTAGAAATGCAAACCAGCTGGCTCCACCCTGGACTTAACTGAATCAGAAACTCTGGGTGGGGCCCAGCAATGTGGTTTAACAAGCCATCATGGTGATTTTGATGCACCCTGAAGCTTGAGAACCACTGAAGTGAACTAATAGAGTTCTAATATATGCATGCATCTGGTTACTGCTTTATATAGTTATTTTCAAATCCTTTTTCTTGGAGTGCTGGGTCTTTGTCTCAGGGCTCTGATGGAGAATTGTGGGGAGACAAGGAATATGAGGAGAAAATCTGTTTTGGAAATGTAGTTGAAAATGTCTGCAGGACTTGCAAGTGGAAATGTGTCACAGCTGCAATGCAGATACTAACTACTGTATATAAAATAGGTAAACAACAAGTTCATACCGTATAGCACAGGGAACTATGTTCAGTATCTTATAGTAACCAATAATGAAAATGAATATATGCATGTATATGTATGACTGAACTATCATGCTGTACCCAAGAAATTGACACAACATTGTAAACTGATTATTCTTCAATGAAAAAAAAAAGAAGTTCTGAATATATGAGAGAGAGCAGGACAAACAGGATGGACATGGGAGAGGAGAGATAAGAAGAGGCAGGAAGAGAAGAAGAGGGAAATTATTCAATTTGATATTTTAAAAATCTGAGACATACTATACAGCAGTCAAAATGATGAAGGTATACTGTAGCTGTTCACAGTGCAACAATATGGGTAGTCTTTGTATTAAATTTTGAAAGTCACAGATAACTACATAAAGCATGATCCTTTTTAAAAGTTAGAAATAATTAAAATACAGATATGTACTTTTTGGAAATACAGTTAGATGGGATAAAATGATATACAAAAGAAAAGCATGGAAACAATTAACACAGGACTTGGGATGGTGATTATGTCAGTTAGGGAAAGACAAGGTGAGGGGACTGAGGAGGACAACACAGCCAGACAGAAGTTACTGTCAAGGTCTCAACTTTTGTGTTGACTGTCTAATTTGTTGCATAAATCAGGGAGGGAGGGAGGAAAGGAGGAAGGGAGGAAGTCATGATAGGACTAATGATGACCAAGGATTATGGATAATCCAATTTTAGGTACCTGGTGTCTACTAAAACATTATCAGGATTATAGTTGTGAAATCATAGAATAGGCACTTGAAACCTCTCAGAATCAACCCGAAAAATAAGAGTTCTTCATTATAAATAGGTTATTACAGCAATAGGGCCTTACCTTACACAAAAATGTATTTTACAGGCTTTATTTACGAGTTGTTTATATTTAACCAAAAAAAAGGGGGGAAAATGTAACAAATTTCAGCTCTAGGCAAGATTGATAAAAATAAAGTGTGTCTTCAAGACATGCTATGTCACTTTTTTGGTACCACCTTACTCTCCTTTATTATTCCTATACCTAGATTTCCAGGGCCCTGGTATATGGAGAGCAAGGGTTGACGGGTCACTACTCTCAGTAACCCTAACTGCAATTTGTCGGTTCTAACCACTGCCATCAAACCTTAGTCTGTGTGAAATTGCCCAAGGCCCTTCTTCTGCAGTGTAACAATGAGTAGACATTATTCCTATAGACCAATTAATCCCTGCTACAAACTAGCTACCCGTTAACTCCTCTTAGAGTGATGGCTTAACCTAGTTGAAATACATAGCTTCTTGAAAGATCCTTAAGTTTACATGAATATTTTGAATTCGGGATTCTGTGGCATGCCTTAGAAGATATTTCTGATCAGAGAGGCTTTTCTTCAAAGCATACCTCCAAAATAGCACTCTATCTTACAGGTAAAACTAATTATGTATGCAATTTTCACTTACAAAGGTAATTTTTAAAGTATGCATATAAGTCCTTGGTGGAGATGGAAGCTGAAATGATTGATTCTAGGCGGTTGAACCATGTTACTACTAAGTCACTGACATTCTGTTAAATAATCACATGCCAGTGGAACCAAGAACATTTTCTCATATTTACCTTTTTTGAAGGATTTACAAAGATCCTGTTTCTCAAGTGGCATGGAAAAGGAAAGGTCATACTAAATAAATATGTCTTATCCAAATGTCCAAATTTAGGTGAACTATATTTTAAAATATAGATTGATTTGATTTACATTTTCAGTTTACCCAGTGCAATGAAAAAAGAATTGGACATTATTATATTATATATACATATGTATAATAGAATATAATAAAGAGAGAGCAAGGGAGAGAGATACACATATATACACATATTTCTATTACTTGATAATACATGAGAAGATTTAATTATGTTTAAGGAATACCATCTATAAATCAACACAACTATTATACTCTTAGCTGTCCAAACTCATATGTGTTTGGTCACTTCAACCATGAGAATCCCTTTCTCCGTTACTCATAAGTAAGAATTCCTTCAGGGTAGGTAATACTTTTTCCCCCCACAAATGTAAATCAAAAACACTAAATGGACTTAGTTCAAGACTTTGCAAAAGAGAATTTACCTTTGCACTAAGATCAGATGGTCAAACTTGAGAAAATTATGCACAACCTAAGAATATATTTATAATAGAAATTGCTTAGTAAATAGAATCAAGATTTTGAAGTGAGTTGGTCATGCATTGCCTTCATTAGAGAGAAAAGAAAGTGTGATCATTTATTCACAGGCACAGATTTGGGCCAGATACCTATAAAAACTTAATGGGAAGATTCAGAACCTCATAAAAAGCTATACAAGAGCATCCTGCCCTACATTCAAATCACGATACACATCTGTTGTGTGACATGTACGTTATATCTGAGAAAGATGGAAATTATGTATATACAAGGCTACCAATACGTTAAATCACAGATATTCACTAGCCTGAATATCCACAACACTTAAGGCACCTTAATCTCAGCATTTTTCATGAGAACACTCTCAAACGTACCTTGTTACATTAGATAGAGCTTATTGTTAATGCTTTGTTAGATGTAATTTGTGGGAGATACAGATGAAATTGGCCTGGATATTCAAGGAAATTTAGGCTTTCTCTAACATACTTCTCAAAATCCTTCTAACCTCAACCCATTTCCAGATACCAAAATCTGTATTAGTTATCTATGGCTGTGTAGTAGTTTATCCCCAAACTCAAAACATAGTGACTTAAAACAACAAACATTTATTATCTCACTGATTCTGTGGTTAAGAAATCCAGGCTTGGCTTAGCTGGGTCCTGTGGCACAAGGTTTCTCACAGTGTTAACAATGAAGTTGTCAGCTGGGGCTGTATCTCAGGGTTGAATTTGGGGGAATGTTTCAAGCCCACTTATGTGGCTGGTGGTAAGCCTCAGCACTTGGCTAGCTGTTGGCCAGAAACATCAGTTCCTTGTTGTGCACATTCTCCTGCCCATAGGGTCACTCAGAACCTGGCATCCGGCTTCCCTCAGGGCAAGGGCTGAGAGAGAGACAGTATGATGAAAGTCACAGTCTTTTTGTAACCTAGTTTCAGAAGAGATACCTCATCACTTTGGCTGAGTTCTGTTCTTTAGAAGTGAGTCACGACGTCCCGCCCACACACAAGGGAGGTGGGGGTGCGTTACACAAGGCAGGAATCTTGGGGAGCCAACTTACAGGCTGCCTACCACCGCAATCTTCTGTACTGAAGGGGCTTGTCACACATTTCTGATTGCCTGGGGACTGCACAAAGTTTCTGGATGAATGGCATTGGACCCTACCTTTTTTAACTACACCTAGATTACTAATTAAATCTGAGACACCCTATCTATAGACTATAATAAGACTATACAAAAGTCAAAGTCTGGAAGGTAAGGAAAAATGTCCCTGACGAAATGATTTTTAAAGTATTTCTCAAAGGATGGTGCAGTTCGCGATGCCTGGATGAAGGTCCAGATGCAGGAAGGAACAATTTAATGCATAAAACAGCAAAGAAAAGGATGAATGACAGTCAGATCCCCGTCTGTTTCTTGGCTACCACTTTTTCTTCCTTGTATTCATCTCTTGTTCCTTGATCTGTTAACCGACGTTGCTAATTTTAGAGTAGATTTATTCACTTTGATATAAAGAACCTAAAACTTCATGAGTTTGGAACCCCAGTGATTTAAAGAGGAATGAGAGGAAGAAGGTAGGAATGAAGTGAAGAGAGAAAGAGAAAGGGGGAAAAGGAGGCGGACCGGGTGGCAAAGGAGTGGTGACATGGAGAAACAAATATGAAACCAAAATATCCAAAAAGGGAGCTATTAGGAATCAAAATCAGAACCCCTGGTTGGAATTAAAAACAAGAAAAAGCAAAATGAATATGAAAACTAGCCAGGACCCAGAATACAGAAACAAAAAAAGGATAAGTGACAATGGTAAAGAAAAAGTTACAGAGGGCAAGAAGTGCCCAGTGACTCCAGCTCCATGAAGATGCAGGGAATGTCTGAGGGTCTTATACATATTTTTTTCTGCACCAGCTTTTTATATTTTAGGTGTTGTTGGTACCTCTGTCTCCACATGAATGTGGTTCACAGGTAAAATCCTTCCATCCCAGGGTACCTGCTTACTCAGAGTTCTGAGATACAGAAAGATATTTCTGTATGGACAAGACTACATAGTTAAAAAAGGAATGTATACACTTGGAAGTCTTTTCATCCCTGCTTACACAAAGGTCATCTTGAAGCATGAAGGCTATGGATATATTTGCTTTATTGCTGTATTCCATTTTCAAAGGTGGAACTAACCAATTTGTGTATATATAGAAAAGATCAACAATTTTAAAAAAGGGTCTTACCACATTGTGAACTCATTATAGCTGCTCTGTAATTTGTTGTTATAATCACTATTTCTAGGATCATATATTTCTGTCTCTCAGAAACAAGGTCATTTGTCAAAAAACAAAAAGCTATACAACTTTTTGACAAGTGTACATCAGGCTATCAAGCTGAACTATTTAATAGTCATAATTTTGTTACATGGTTTAAAACATATTCTCAGGATATTCTTAATACACTTATTTTGCCTTTCCTGCTTATAATTGTATTACTTCAGATCACCTTATAAATTGAATATTCATTCATCCACACAAACATTTTTTTTGAACTCTTGTCTATTGTGAGCTGGGACTGTTAGATTCTGAGACTACAAAGATAAATTGGACCCAGACCATGTCCTTAACTCAGACCATTTCTTGGTAGTGAAAATAACCAATAATTTACTGTTTGGGAGCCATCTGTCACCTACCAATCTCAATGAAGTTGTGCCCTTGGTTAAAGCAGTTGAATATCTCCAAGAGTCCTGGTATATATATGCTTCAGAAACATTGTTCCCACTTTATAGAAGTTCATGGATAGCCATTTTGATTATTTTCATTGCTGTTCCTAGATCTATTGAAAGTTTTCTGATTGGCATACTTTGCAAAAGGCCTCCATGCCCCCTTACCATTTCCTAGTATAACTGTGTAGACCAGTAGACTAACATTAGTCTTATTATTTATTCTTTGGAAATTGCAACAGAAGTACCACCAATATTAAGATTCCCAATCACATCATCAAAAAGGTGTTAGAGAACTTCTCAAGGTCATCTAACTTGCTCAGCAGCCACCATAGCCCCAATCTACTCAAAATATAAAATACTAGAGGTATTGATGTGAATGTGCAGACCATGACACTAGTTCCTGTGTCTTCCTTCAGTCTCTGTGCAGTGAAGTTCTATCAGCTAAGCCCTAAAGATCTTCTCTAAAGAGGTCCACCCGACCTCTAAACCCTGCAATAGACACCACACCAAAAAGGACTTCCAGCACTCTTGCAGTTTGTGAACTACTCCTATTTCTCACACTTAATTCTATGTCCTCTCTTGTACTTCTAGCTTTTCCCACATTTTTCTCTCCCACTGTGACCTTCATCGAGCTCGGCAGATGTAACAATCAGCACAGATATACCAGTGATAGCCCTGGGTTCTCTATTTATTCTGTATCAAGCTAGCTTGATTGGACATACTTCCTAATAATTCCCATTTCCCACTGGGCTGCTCTTGGCCCAGCTGGTAGAGCCAGGAAATACCTACCCCTACATGTAGATCATGAACCACTGTAATTATTTTGCTCCATAGGAACCAGAGTATGTTCTATGGAGCAGAAATTCTAAGCCATGTCAATATTTTACTTGGAATAAATGATTTTCAAAGCTAAAAAATTTTATTTACAACAGGAGCATTTAATAAGTCAGTGAACATTGTGAATCTCAAAGAGAAAAATATAGAGGCATGGTTTTTCAAAGGGATTGAACATGAGAATGCCCTCTTTTTTTGGTGGACTAGTATTGAGAGAATACTTCTTTTGGAAATGTTAATCATGTATGACTTTATACTCCATACGCACATTATGGATTTGGTGATGCTTGATTGACAGCATAGGTTCCTAGTGATGCAGAAGGTTACCAGGATTTTTTGACGAGCAGTGGCAAAGAGAGCAATGCTGTGATAATTACCTAATTAGCTTCCTTTGACCTGGTAAAGGAAGCTTCTCAATCTTGAGAAGTTTTTTTATAATTAAGTTGAAGAAGAATTTTTGTGGTCACCTGAGGAACATTTTCTAGTCCTTACTTGGATATCTTAGCAATCCTATTATCAGGTTCTCTGATCACTGTAGTGCATTTATTTAAAATATATGACGATGAGCATACATGTACATTTCTAGTGTCTTAAATAACAGTTTCAATGAATCTTATACACAATCCCCGATATCATCACTTACACTAAAAACAAAGAACAATGGCTAGTCCTTTACATGTTGCATCTAATCCCTTGACAAACTTCTTGGTTCAGAGCATTTTGATAAAGCTTCTTTTTAATACTATGCCATTATGGTGAATAAACAAAGCACACTAGCTATCTAATTTGAGGACATAAATAAACTCTATACATGGATGGATCCCTAATTTTAGTCAGAGCAAAGATTTTGTTACAACAAAGACCATGATAATAAAGTAAGAAATTTCAAAACCATAAAATGTCATACATAGACCAGAGGAAAAGTAGATCCTCTCTTTAAGGTCTTCTCCTTCAATGCACTTAACATTATTAAAAATCACTCAGTGTTTATTCTATTGAGCATACTGCTTTCTGGAAAACAAGCAACTCAGAAAGTAGTTCAAAGGTTAGTTACAAGATAAACTAATAGCTATGCTAAGCTATTACTTTGTAGGGCCAATAAAAAAAGAAAAAAAAAAGAAACTATATTATTTCCACAGTCTATATGGTCAGCTCCAGCAACAACCAAATCAGTAATAAAATATTTTTAAACTTCCCCCTGCTTTCCCCTCTCTGCTTCTGAAATTTTATCCCAACAGGGAAGTCTCCCTGGAATATACCGTAAATATAAAAAGCAAGATTGGACAATGTAATAAATGTTTTATTTTCATTTGTTAATAGATGGTGAAGTTCAGCTCACTTGTGGTTTGACCTTATTCTAGTACATGAACAATTTTTCTTAAATACAGCTTTCATATAACACTAGCCATCTCAGACTTGCACTTACCACAGGGAAACAGGTCTGTACACGCACACACAAGTATGCACGCAAACAGTAATTGCAGTATAGTCTTATTTCATGGATTTTTATATACCACAATTTAAATTGTTCAGCCCCAAACATTACAATTACATGTATAAGTACCTGATAAAAATGCATGGTCCCACGTATGTAACCTCTAGACCAAACCATCAGGTACAATCTTTTTTTTAAGTTTCACTGTGCATAGTAATGTTAATAGAAATTGATAGTAATCAATGATAAATATTGAATCTTTATTGCAATGATTTTCATCTGGGCTATACATCAAGATTACACTCAGATATTCAGATTTGATAGGTTTGGAGTGTGTCTCAGGCCACTGTATTTTTTTTTTTTAAGTTCCAGATGTTGCTGATACAAATTTAAGGTTAAAAACTACTGACTTATGAAATGCTTTCTGTATGCGAAGATCCATGCTAAGTGATTTACATTTATTAATTCATTTAATCCTCATAACTACATTGGGTAAGTCTTATTATTTCCATTTCACAAGTGGAGATACTGGCACATGGAGAGGTTAAATAACTTGTTCAAGGTCTCCCAGAGCTGGATCTTAAACATAGATTGCATATATGTGTACAAAAGCAAATTCGTAATTCTCTATTTTTATCATATAATGCTTCAAATAAATAAAAATAAGGAAGGCTAAGACAAAACTAAAATGGGTCAATGAATATTCAAGTTGAAATAGCACATGGTCTCCCCAAATAGTCTCCTTCTACAAGATCTGCCGTAAACCACTGTGACCCTCCCCGATCTATTCTCCATTCAGCAATGTGATCATTTCAAAAAGCAGACTGAGCTACCAAGGTCCTGAACTCTAAATTACCTGGGATCATGTCTGGTTTTACTTCTCAGGGTCTTTCCCTATCCTTGTCATAGTGCCTTGGGCATGATGAGTGTTCAACACATATCTATTAAACAAACACATGTCACAGATTTAGCCCCCTGCGTTCTCCACATGCCCCACCTTCCTGTCTCCCAATTCCTTCCAGGTACTTCCTGGTTCCTAGCTCTAGCTCCTTCCTCCCCTCCAGCTCTCAGAACCTCCCTACTAGGCTCTCGGGCTCCTAGTGAGCACCGGTATCAGGCTTGATTCTTCGATCACAGGTTGAACCCACCACTCTGCTCTCCCCCCTGGGAGCTCCAGATTGTCCTCTGAGCAGACATTTGAGGCACCAGGTAGCACAGTGAGTGGGCAATACAATGGAACAGAAGCCCACCACCCCTGTTAATCCTACCTGGCCTTTGAGACTACGGACAGGACTGCACCTGGGGGCCGCTGTCCCCAGGTGTGTTGGGCTGATACAATTCGTATATAAGGTTATTCTGTCTCTCCTCACTGAGTGACTTCCGGAAATGGGATGACAGAAAGCAAAAGCCATTTATTTCCATAGTTCTGCATAAGAACTTGGCTGGAGAGAATGACGTGATTTCAGAGATCTTTTTTTCAGCCTGCTTTAAATACAACTACTCCAACCACTGAAAATGGATTCCTGGAGATAGGACATGTGAACTTGAGTTCATGGGGCATGCTAAAGAATTCATCCTCTGTGACTTGCCTACTTTTCAAAAGAAACAATAGCTTATCCTCAGAACTTGGAGAGAGACACACCTCAACAGAGGTCTCACGATTAATTCATGAGTGCCTAATGTTTTAGGCCAAAACAAACATTTAATTCAAGCAAGATATTTAAAAATTAGGACTTACTCTAGTGAAGAGAGATTTTGATAGTGATGGACAATATTAGTTGGTCCCTCCACAAAGACTTTTGCTTCTTGCATACTATTATGATTGCATGGTAATCTTACCCAGCTAGTGTTTTCTTAATGTCCTGGGGAGCCTGATCATTGTAAATTACCTGTGACATCTCATTAATCCTCTTTTTCCTCACAAACGCATAATTAATGGTAACATTGACAATAATACACAAATTAGCTAAGTGACGCTTTATGGTGTTGGTTTTGATTAACGTCAGGAACCCAAAAATGACATTAATGTAATGCAGATCCCAAAAGGCAGTCTGCACTTTGACCTCAGACATACATTTTGTTTGCACCATCACCAAGATTAATCCTCCTCTGGATGAAGACGAGACAAAACTCTGGCCACTGGCAGTGTATGCCGGGCTGTTGGAAAACAAACCGTCTCAATTGCATTTGTTTAAGAAGGAAATCTTAATGCATAGAAAACAACAGCATCGTGTCGTTTCCTATTGTCTAGTTAGGACAAAGATAAATGAGCAACTGTCATCATTTAGATCAACTGCTTCTCTGCTAACTTCTATTGGCTTATTTATGGAGCAGTGTTTAATTAAAAGTATACCTAGATGATATGAACCACAGGATAAAATGATTGAAATTCCTTCTGCTTTCACTGTAAATGGTTTTTGGAAATCAAAACTGATTTTTATATGCATTTCAACCTGCAGGACCTCTAAATGATAAACTCTTACTAACCACAAGAGAGTAAAAAAAAAAAAAAAAAAAAAATCAATGCCTGAGAAAATACTCTTTCCTCTGACTAGAGTAACAAAGTGAAAGCACTAGAAGGAATTTGGATAAAGTAAACTTCTTTGCTTCAAAAGTGAGGCGTGTTTACAGAGAGTGAGGAGGCTGATTTAGAAACACTTTTTTCCAAATTATAAAAGAGAGAGACAGACACTCTACATTAGTCACAGTATTGTCTACTGCTGCATCATCAGCTTCTAAATTCAGGATTAATCATATGACTTTGTTACGATCATGAACAGTTCCTTAATCACGATCTTCACAAATCCAAGTTGAGTACTGAATCTTTTTAACACTCTAAAGAGGTATAGTATGCTAACTTTTAAAGATGCAATCTTCTGTTTTCTTCGTAACAGTTATTTATAGCTGAAAATTCATAAGATATATCATTTTTTTGAAAATAATAATAATAGTCCTTTCTTGATTCATTTGGCATCTATTCATTTAGGCTATTTTTCAAAATGTTATAAACCACAGCCCTGGCTCATGATCATATTCCATTTCAAGAATGAAATAGGGAAAAAAGCCATATTTTCATGCTTTTTTTCTATTATTCACATAAATAACTACCATTTGGAGAATGCTTTATGGGCAAAAATATATAACATATAAGGTGATGATGTAAAATTTGAAATAAATCCACCAAAATTGGAAAGTAAAGATCACCAAAATTATTTTAAAAAAACTTGTGTGTATATTAGATTAAAAAAAAGAGGAATCTGACTATCCTAAAAGATGATTTTAGTTGCTATGGGTATACATTTTCAATTATAATACTCCTAATCTCCAACCACCCCACCAAAAAAAGTAAAAAAGCAGACTTCCTTACAACTGCTTGTCATAGCAGTTTAATTTTGAAAAATGCCTCATCTGTCTCCACTTCAAATATATTTATCATATGACTTGGTTTATCTTTTTTTTTTTTTTTTTTGGTTATTTAAAGTTACAAAATAATCTATTTGAAGAGGCTCAGGTTTTTCTTTTTCTCTTCTCATTATTTTAAAATCAAAAGCAACTTATTTTTAAATAGACATATTAAGTGTTTGTTAGTTGCACCAACTATTACCAGCACACAAACCCACTGGAAAGCAAACTGGAATTTAAGAGGCAACAGGGATTCCTATAGAAGTCATATTTTCAGTCAACCTAACTAAACACTAAATTGAGATTACAACAATAAATTTTTTTATTATTATTATTTTGGCAGGAATAAGTACAGCACTGAATTTTGAGAGATTTGGGCTTAATTCATATGTTAAATAGGTCAGGACAAACCAGTGCTAGAAAAAATTGAAATTGTCCCTATATTATATAGAAACCCAAATTAGGCACTCACCACCAAACTAATTAGTAATAAATTTATTATAGAAATGCAATTCCTTTACACTGCAAAGTCTAAAGAATAGGATGATTGAAAGCTTCAAATTAAAAAAAAAAAAAACATCGGTGACAATCTTTTAATCAGCGGCATTGTTTACAACATGGTTTTAAGGTAGCTATAGGAACATCTTTAACTAGTTAAAAACACTTATCAAGCAATAAAACTACTTTCTTAGATGAG
Organism: Camelus bactrianus; assembly: GCF_048773025.1. Taxonomy (NCBI): domain Eukaryota; kingdom Metazoa; phylum Chordata; class Mammalia; order Artiodactyla; family Camelidae; genus Camelus; species Camelus bactrianus. The sequence continues at coordinate 69,026,945 of NC_133544.1, forward strand.
TCCTCTGTAGCAAACTGTTTGAAACCTCCCAAAGTGCCTTAATTTGTATTTTTTCAGCAGTTACGAGGAATATTACTATTAGTCCAAATGTATCACTTTCACTTTTCAATTTTATTCAGGTTCATAGGGAGCAATCTGTCAAGCCATAATTTTATAGAAATCTCTTTTTCAGATTTAAATGTGGTACACTGAATTTCAATAAGCTCTAACAGTTGTGCCAAGTTACTTTTTTTGTTGTCCTCAGGAATTATTTCATGCAAATAAAGAGGCTGCTGTGTGGGAAAGCATGTTTTCTTAAGTGTTTAATCAGACATTTCCATCCCACAAGACTTGGTAGACATGTTTTTGCTTTGAAAACATATCTTATCAGGGTGGTTGGTGTAAAATTCTTGTCTGTTTTCTTACCTTTGAATTTGAGCTCTATTTATAAGGCTCAGCTGAATGATGTCTACAGCTAAGGAATTTCCTTACTAGGGAGTTTTACAGGAACACGATTAATGAGAAAGCACCACGAGGCATGGAGCAGGGTGTCAATTTAGGTTTCCTGTACAGGCTAAAGTTATCAAAATGTTCCCCTTTACAAAGGAGAAAAAGATATGACAAAGTGGTTAACTGAGTATCTGGTTTTATCTTTCTAATATTTTCCTCTTGATGGAGTATCTTTTCAGAATAAACAAAAGGGGATGAATTCTTCATTCCTTATTTGTATATGCAAGTGAAACGGGGTCCCTTTCACTGTGGAAGGCACTGGACTTTTTCACATGGAACAAACTGCTAGAGAAACTTGGTTCAGATGAAATGCAAATATTTAATCCTCAAATCTATATTTTGAAATATAACATGGTATTTTCCATAAATCTATGTGTGATGACATATTTCATAACATTACACACGGTTTTCCAGGCATTTTTTATTCACGGAAGAACAGTTTGCAGAAAATCACAACATTGTACTCTACATCTCCAGCAAGTTAATTTTCACTTTAATGTGAATATACAATTTATGGAAAAATAATAGTTATTTCGGCACAGCAGAACTTACCTGTTGCTCTGTGAAAATTCCTACCCTCCAAATGCGCTTTTACTTCAGTTATTAGTAGCAGGCTCTACCAGTGCCTAAAGGTTTTTATAAACAGAACCTCAAATCTGCATTTTGATTGAGGGCTTCACTTTTTTAGACAACTGAAAATGAAGCAGCATGACATAAAGCCAAATCCAAAGAACAGTCTTATACATGCCTCGACTTTGGTTTTTTTGGTAACTGCCCTATGGAGACTGTCCTTTATTAAGACTCTTAATGAGAGTTCTGCCTGTATTTTCCTACCAAGAATGTCAAATAAGGTTTGAAAGCAAATGTAAACTGTAATGTAAGTGACACACACTAAAAATAGCCCTATAAATCTGTTCATTTTGTTTAGATAGTCTCTGGAGTTGTAAAAAGTAGGACTGCTCAGCTTTATTATTTGTTTTGGAAAAACTAATTCTGTAGAGAATAGGCCACTGATAATGCTATGTTACATTAAAGAAGATTTATTAAGACTGTCTCTAGATTTAATTTAAAAAAAAGATTTTTCCCATCCTTATTTTCCAAATAATCTACAAGATAATTAACTGAATAGAATCTACAATGGCAAGGAAATTCGCCCATTTAGTCATTAGAACTAAGATTTTGAAAGAGTCACATTTATCTAAAATGAAATTAATTAAAATTTCTAATGGAATTCTCATTCCTATTAACCTGTCAAATATGTTGTTTCCAGTGTTTCCAGCGACAGAGTAACAGTATTTATTATCCAACATACCATGAGTTTTTAAAAATAACTCTAGGAGAACATTTTTAGAACATTTACAAGCTGAACAGACAACTAAAAATAAGAAAGAAAATCAGACATTTCTCCATGAAAAATAGCTATTGTAATTTACAGTGTCTAATGGAGGATATATTTTTAGAAAATCATGTAATTTGAATTTGAGATACCGAGTGTCGGGGTAAAATTGAAGGAGGGGGCATAACTTTTCTCATATGTTAAGGAGATTTTTAAAAGTGGCTTATCTTTTCTCTTGAGAAAAAAGTTTAGGAGTTTAAACTCTTCCTTCTTCCTTTCCACATGATAGTCAATAGGATTTCTTGGATTGGTTGAATGGCTTTGCACTTAAGCCAAGATTGATTGCAATCTAAGGCTTTGTTTTTGAATATCTTATCCCAATGGAGGCATGTATAAACAGACAAAATGACTAAATTGGGCAGCAATCTGACCTTTCAGAGGAGAGGCAGTCAAAAATGACACCAACTTTTCTTTGAAGAAACAAGAATATTATCATTTAACGGAGCCTTACAGTTTAGTTATTTTTCTTCCACATGGACAAATTGTACCCTGAATTACTAAGAAATACGAGTTTCCAGGGCTTTGGGCCTCCTTTCCTCCAACCCCCACCACCAAGTTTAAAAAGAAAAAAGTGTTGCTATTCATGTGATAATTGTCAAAACCATGATAAGTGCCAAACAAGACAGTGCCAAGAAATCATTAGTTCAGTATACATCTCGGATTTCTGTAATGTTCAGTTAATGGGCCAGATTTCATCAGGCCTTTCTTCTTGTAAATTCTTCTTGGTTTGTTTTAAGCCATCTTTTAAAAGAATTGTGTAAGCTAGGCTTACAGTGATTCTGCATGAATTAAATATTTAAAAACCTGAAATATTGTTTTTGACAAATTTTTACATTCCATTTTTATTACATATATTTTGAAATGACTAATTCAGAAAGCCAAATGCTGCACTGAAAAATTTACCAGCCCCATATTTCAGCTGAACATTATATTTCAAGCACATAAAACATAGGAGGAAGATAAAATAACCAAACCATCTTTAAATCTTAAAAATAATTCTGATTCATGTAAAAAGAAAGTTAACATCCAGAAAAATTTAAGAACATGTTCTTTTTTTTTTTTTTAAAGCATCAAGGTATATGCTGATGCAAAATCTTTTCCATAAGTGAATTACATCTAATGCTTCAAATATGTATAGTTTTATTGTATCTTTCTAAATAGTTCATAAAAATGTAATCAGGAAAATAGCAAATATTACAATGATAATAACCAACCAGGATTTTAAAAAGCAAAGGAATAGTACAATTTTTGTTTGTAAACCTATTGACATAAATAGTCTGACCTGTCACAAATTACCTTTCAGCTACCGTATGTTACGTATAGACCAGTCAAAACTGATAACATTTTGCTTTCATCAGTTTTGTGTTAAATTCTGAAAACCTGAAATGTTGATTGTGGTGAGGTAACACAATGAGTCTAGAGTGCACGCATCCCCCCCGTACGTGTTTACTCGGGTAAGAATTCATAAATGGAAAACTGTTTGGACAAACAACAGGGTTATTGCTTCTAAAAGGCAGCTCATGGGTTGTTTAATAGTATTTTAAATGTCTGCTAATGAGAGTCACAAGAAAAGCACAGAAGAGTAGAGAATTGGTTCCAGAGGCGATCACACAGTAGTCAAGAAGATTAACATGCCACTAGGGGACAGCAGAAAGTCACAGAATGAGGTAGTGCCGGAGAGACCAGAACAAAAGGCTTTTCTTTGTCGAGAGTGAGAGAGAGAGAGGGAGAGAGGAGAAAGAGAGAAAGAAACTAAGATGTATTTCCAAACCAAAATCTTGTACAAGTGAAGTGTTTGTAACTACATTTTTAAAAAGTAGTAAAAAATATTTGCAGGGAACTATTTTTAGATTGCTAAGCTCTGTGTACCAGAATGTTATAAAATATACATAACTATCATCTTGGCAAAATAAATTCAAATATGGACTATTCTATTTTCTGCATTTGAAAGTGAAGGAAAGTTTTAAACATTAGAAAAAAAAAATCGTGAATTGCAAAACACATTAGACTGAACCTCTCAATGACAAAATATATCTGTGAAATATTGAAAATGTGTTCAACAAAGCTAAACATAAGCAGAATCCATTCCATTTTGAAAAAGTGACTATCTGAAGAAATAAAAGTAACTAGAAAATTGATCAAACTAACCAAATATTCTAGAAATCAACTTGCTTATCCAGACCCACAATATATTTGTAATCTTTAAGCAAAATTTTGATTATTGGTTTGAGTTGCAGTCATAATTCCAGGGGACTGGAAATTTTAACCTCTGCAATTTTAAAAGCTAATACACATCCTTTAACAATTCAACTTGCTGAAATGGTCATTTAAACTTCTATATTTATGCACCTAAGCATCCTTTTAAGTGCAATGGATTCTGCAATCTCAGGTGATTTGCTTAAAGAAACATTTTTATCAAATGACAACCAATGTTAGACTCTAAATTTCTTAAATTCATATGTCACATTCCTTTGTTTGATCTGCTTAAAACCTGGACCACTGAATAAACAGTTAATATATCCTGCGATGAGGATGTTGATACTTTTGCAATCATTTTTCTGGGTTACAGTGTTGCTTCTTGAATTCTATCTACTCTTTATTCTTGTTTTGTGTGGTAGTTATTATATATATATATATATAATATATATATGTGTGTGTGTGCATGTATATATATACATATATATACACCACACTTATATATACAACACTTCTTTCCACACAACACAATTTTCTCATATATCATAAGATCAAAAGGCCAGAAACAATTTGAGAAATTATTTAGTTCATTTCCTCATTAACTTTTTGTTTTTTTTTTTTTAAACTGGGCATAAAATATGGCAAATCTGTTTGTTGGTCCTGTTTTTAATATTCAAGTATGCCAAGCAGAGAATTTTTTTAAATTACTGGTAGTTAGTATTTATTGTACACGTGAATACTAAGAATTCTTTTCCCACCACCAAAACAAAATTTTGATTAAAATTGTACATTTTTTCCAAATATATGCCTGTTTTATCTTTACCTGTTTTAGTCTCTTTCTTTTTTCTATTGTGTGCTCTCCCTTCTGGTCAAGTATTCTGACTCTTACATGCTTTCAGAATTTAGTGTTTCTTTTATCCCAGATGGCCTTTATCCCTAGATCACAAATATTCATTCTCTGTCTCCTTTCCTCCATAGGTTCCTGTTTTATAGATTGTATTCTCTTTTTTTATTCTGCAATTTGGACTTACTCCAAAAAGATAATAATAATTCCCTCAACACATTCCAAATCCTGAGGATCCTCTCTCTACACTCCCCCCAAGGTGGAGATCTTCCTAACATCTTGCCTAAATCTCATCTCCTGCATTTAAGACCCTGCTGTCTTAATACTATCCTCAGAGGAAAGAGACCAGCTGTTCACCTCTACCTGCAAAGGACTTGTGTTCCTTCATGAACTTGAAGACTGCTATTACTTCCCTCCAAGTCTTTTCTTCTCCAGACTAAACAAGGCCAGTCCCTCTACCTTTGTTTCATTGAGACTCTTTCCCAAGCCTTTAGTTATTTTGCTGCTTCCTCTGGACCTACTCCAAAATCTGCACATTCAGCTGAAGTGGCAGCATCCTAAAGACACAGTATGATAACAAGGAACTTATTAATAATACATATAACGTGGATTATTATTTATATTCTCTAAATTCTTCAGTGACGATCTATGAGTATTTTGTACTTGAACACCAGGGCTCTGTTTTTAACCCATAATTAGCTTGTGACTCACTATGGCCTCCTATATCTTTTTTCTTATTTATGATTGAACAAACCTTTCCTTTATTATACTTGAACTTCATTTTTTTTTCTCGCCACGAGCTAATTGCTTTTACTTTTTACCAATCACCCTCACTCTATTTTTTCTACTTGCTTCTCTAACTATTCTCTTAACTTTGGTTGTTTTCTCCTGTTTACATTCTGATCACAATCTCTTGGATAGCCATCAAATTCTCAATGATTTATTTATAATGGAAAAATAATGGAAATAATTCTGTATGTATTTGATTTTCTTAAGCAGACTCTTAATGAATAAGATTACTGATTTATGAAGAAAGAACAATATCTGGAACAAATTACTGTTATTCTAAAAGCTAGATAATTGTTTTTATCAAACAGGAAGACTTGGTTAATGCAGCAAGTGTGAAAGAAAGAGAGAAGAGAGGGTGGTTGGGTATGTATGCAAGTAAGCATGAGTTAACTTCCAGAACGCTAGAAGTGTTGGCCTTCACCCTTTCTTACCTCAGAAAGACCTGAGATTTGTGATTTCCCTCACAACTGCACACTCTGTCATGTCTAATACTTTGTCTGTCTACACAGAGAGACAGAGAAGATAGATAGGAATAAAATTATATCTAATCTCTCCCATCCCTAACACATGCGAATTACAGTTATCTCTCAGGATGTTCACTTGTAGAGCAGGTTATAACACTTAGAAACTATATTAAGTTTTTAGTCCGAAGAGACAAAACTATGGAATAATTCTGTAAATTCTGAGTAGTTCCCATTGTGGGCCATGATTACTAAAATGCTCAGTGGTAACAATGAACAAATGAGAGAAAAAAGTAAAAATTACTATGAATTCTGTTATTACCCAAATATTATACTGTAAAGGGAAAAGAAAAACTGCAAAATTATATAGGTTTAGTAGATAAGTATGATTTCATAAGCTAATTTTCAATCCTAGGCATCTAACATAAAAGAACAAAGCTTCTTTTGCAAAACAGTCATTTTTTTTTAATGTGTGCTATATCACAAAGTTTTTTAAAAAAGAAGATCACAAGAAATATGAAACTACTTGCATTGTATTACCCCTTCATCTCCAAACTAACCTTTACCCTCCCCACCAAAAAAAAGGAGGAGGGGGAGAGAAGGAAATAAAATGAAAAAATATAACCTTCAAAATTTTATTCTCACCCAGATGTTAGCCTATAAAAAGAAGTCACTCCAGCCTACACAGTCCAGGACTCTATTATTTCCAGCACCTGCATTCAAGTTGCTGAAATTGCAAAGAAAAGTTAACTCTATTTAAAACATGTCTAGTGCATGCAAGCCCTTTTATTGTTTCTTAAACCTTTTAGTTACTTTCATGAAGAAAATACTCCCTTCAAGTAAGAAGACAAGAGAAAAGTAAGGGTTCACCTATGCTTATATAATTTCAGTTTATAAAAAAATGAAAAGTAAAATAAATAACACCCTTGGAACAGTACTATAGCTGTCACTTGGCACCCCGTGAATTTAGCCAGGCTGTTTACTTACATAGGAGTCTTATCTGCAGGTCAGAAATGCAATCAAAAACTAACTAAATACAAAGGGAAACCAGTGAAAGGGGAAATAATCCAATCTCTAAATGCCCTGCTTAAACCATTTACAGTTTTTGTCTGAGGACTTGTAAAATTATTATTCATCTGGAAATAATTAGAGCTTGAAAAAAAAAAACCTCAATGTAAAGATCTCCATAATGAACTCTATCGAATATTTAAAAGTGAAAAGAAACGTACACGTAGGAGCAATGCTGTTGAGGCACTGCCAGGGCGGGCACGCGGCTTTCTAACAGGTGCGTTTAAGGGAGGCACGTGCGGGGCAAGGCCAGGTGGAGCCTTGACTCCTCGTCCTTGGAGAGGACCTTGGCTGGAAAACATGGGAGACTGCTGTTTGTTTCTTTTCCCTCTGCCTAGGACTTTCTCTTCTGATCAGCTTTCTGAACATTATCCTTTTCTCTCTCAGTCTCTGCAGTCTCCCTTTTCTTTTTCTCTCTCTTTACGTTCAGTAACTCTCACTTTTCCTAGGTAACAATTATATATGTTATGTTAAATTCTCTTTATATTTTACCTTTGGAATGCCCCATCTTTATTCCCCTCCTGAAACCATCTCCATCTCTCTATCTCTTCCTCCTTCAAGCCCTCTCTGTCCCCTCCAGCCTTTCTTCTTATTCTGTCACCTCAGGTATGGCTGGGTTTTCTGCTCTTTTTCCTGTCACTCTAGAATCCTCTGTAGCAGATCTCTTTTTCACCTCTTTCCCTGTGGTCCGTGCGTGCATTCAGGAAGGATGACTTATGCATTGGGTCAGCGTTAGGGCAAGAGGTCATAAGACCAGAGAAAATGCAGAATGTCTCAGGAAGAGTAGATTTTTCAAAATATTTTATTTTAATGGAGAGTACCAGCAGATGCAAAAATTAAAAAGTAATACCCATAAAATACGATCCCCCGTTTCAAACACACTGCCTCTATATCCTGCAGGTGTTCTTCAAGACCAAGTTGAAGCATATTCATTTAAAAGAGCTCTTCCTATTTTATTTTTAGTTTTCAATTCCCAAAAGGTTTTAAGTGATTTCTTCAGCACAATTTACTAAAAGGAAGATGGATAGATTTGTCTACTGAATCTAAATACTCTGGTTTGGCTCCAACAAAATGTATTTTAACAAGTCTATTCTTAGTAGAGACACAGTTTAAGTAACCTACTGTGCATTTCATTTGTAAATAATTTATTATTGAATACAAATGGCCACACTTTCTAACATGTCAGATCAACAGGAGGCAGGGCTTGGGATAAGGGTTCACTATTAGCCAACTAAATTTTTGTCAAGATTGTATGCAGGGCTTAGTTAATATTTAATTTACCTTACAACACTGAAAGGCTCTGGCATAGACCTCATTGCCATGATACACAACGCTGAATTGTGTCTTCCTCTTTCAGTGAAATGAAAAATGTTCAAATTTCCCACCAATGAAGCAATCTGAGAAACTGGGTGACTTTTAATATGTTTTTTAATCTCACCTTTAAAAGAAACGGTGAGTGTTTATGTGTATTCAGCAATGACTACGATACCACCCACTTCAAAAAAAATTGATGGGTTTTCATTCTTTGGGTCCCTGCCCCACCCCCCGTCACACTCTAGGAGACTGGAGGACAGTCGGTGGGTTTCACATAGCACCTGATTGATATTTCCAGGGTGTGAAAGCCTCCGCTGGCGGATTAGCCTGATTATTGCATATTCAAACACATACAATGATATATTTGTCATTGCTATTGACCTTTATCTCTCCAGTTTCCTGACAACCTTCTACAGTTATTGACATTACAAATACCAGCAACAACGTGCAGGGCAAAGTATAACCTTTCATTTACCTTCATGTCCCTCAAATGACTCGTGTAGGTAGTTTCAACAAAAGCGGCAAACAATGATACTGTTGATTTTTTTTCCCCTTAACTTGCTAAAATGTTTTCCATTTTCCTCTTGTTCTCAGAAAATCATGCCAATAACTCTCTACAAAGGAAACGATTTCAAATGAATACAGGTAATTAGAAGTGTCAAGAAATCAGCAAAGTAGGGTGTCTGCCATCATTTCTTGGAAAGAATGCCAGATTCCCTTTCAAAAAGGTCTTTGTCGTTTTTTAATAGAAGGTAATTAATGTAGACTACAGTAAAATGTACAGGGTCCCACTCGCTGTCTTTCTTGCCATAGAAATGGGACCATAAAGATGTTTTGATATCTAGAAACAATCTTCTGAGGTTATTTGAAAATGACTTTTAATTACAAAAGTAGTCCTTTTAGTCTTTTCATTTTAAAAAGAAAAGGGATTTCAAAAGGGCATATTTATTAGGAGACGAAAGAAAGTTTTACAAGGAAAAATTATCTGGAAACTGAAACAACAGGATTTTATAAAGCTGACAAGAGTTAAGGATGCGGTAAATTAGCCTATATCCCAAATGTAGAGAAATAATACATAACTCCTTAGTGAAGATAACTATACACTTTTGGTACTATGATATCTTGGACACAATTAGACTTTTTTTCCTCTCTAAGGCTATACCAAATTGACTATTTAGCTCTATTAAAGCTACCTTTCCATGAGATCAGTGACAAATGGCACTTAGGTATTTATTAAACATGAGAATTTTTAGAACTGTTCCAATTCTTTTGGGGCCGAGGGTGAAATTTAAGCCAATTTTGAGATTATCTAAAGGTCATAATTTCCTGTTATAAACTCTTCGAGTGGAAGAATCCTTCCAAGATTAAGTTTTACACGTATTTACATATGAAATTATTCTCCTCTTATTTCTTGGTTTCCAAGAAACAGTAATATTCCTCATTTAAGGTTTCATTATCTTGCAAGAGCAAAAAAAAAGTCTCAATAACAGCAAATATATCCTAAAACCTTGCTATCTAAAATTAAAGTTATGAAGCTTTCAGTATTGATGACTTTAATATTGAAACATTAATTAATTGGGGATTATGATAAAAGTGCATACAAGCACTCAGTAAGTATGACCATTATTATCTGTTATTGGCAATAAAATGGACTAGAGAAAAAATATAGCCAAGCTGTTATAACAAATTTCTGTCAATGCAACAAGTAGAATAAATCTTGTTTTTTCTTAAACTTCTATCCTGAGATTGTTCTCCTCCATGGAATTCACACTGCTCATCAAACAAACAAATAAACACTAAAGAGGGGAGGGTATAGCTCAAGTGGCAGAGTCCATGCTTAGCATTCTTGAGGTCCTGGGTTCAATCCCCAGTACCTCCTCTAAAAATAAATAAACCTAATTACCTCCCCCCACCAAGATAAAATAAAATAAAATGATGCAATAGTAAATAAATAAATAAAATAGTTTAAAAAAGAAAAGAAAAGAAAAGAAAAGAAAAGAAAAGAAAAGAAAAGAAAAACACTACACTCTAATTGGTGTGATAATCCTGTGCTATTCCATTTGCCAATATATGCTCTGGGAATCATGAGTTAGTGTGTTTTTGTTTATAAACCAGACAAATCAAATTTTCAGAGTGGATGAATCTGACCATTTTAAAGAAGAAGAAACTACACTTCATACAAACATAAACTTTAAAGTCTGGCATTGAACTAGTGTATAAAAGGTAGTACAAAGCATCACGGAATCATTTGTAACAGATATTACCCCAAAGGTAGGAGAAGCAGCAATGCCGTAATTAAGATGGAGTCTAGGAAAAGTGACTTGTTTGACATACTCAGGTTGGTGAAGTCCCAATCAAGTTTTACAAGTGAGGGACCCAAGCTTTAATCACCATCTAGGAGAAATAATCAGAGACTATTTTAATTACTAAAGATAAATAAAGTGCAGAAGCTGAGATGAATTCACAATATTATGCAAGAAACACAGTGAGAAGTACAGAGCACAGTCAGAAAGATGGACAGAGAAAGTGGAAAAGGGTGCAAGGTCCAATGAACACAGTAGCATCAAGGAAGAGAAAGCTGGACTCCCTGGAGTACCTGAATTCAGCTGATACTTCCTTCTCACTTACATGACTCTTGTTCTTTTAGCCCCAGGATGGTGGGTGGTCAGGAAAGTAAGCCATCTATGGTAGGATCATTTCAAGCTGTGTTCCCTCATCCTCCAAATCATATAATCTCAGCTAAGAGGGCTGACTCAATGTTTTCTCAGAGCCTGTATCATAAAACCCTTCCCAGAATCAAAGGAGGTTGGAAGAGTCATTCGAAACACCATATCCCAAGTGTAATGGTGTACAACTCCTCCCCTCCTTCCTTACTTGTAAATAAGAAATTCCATCAGGATGTGGCCCCTCTGCCAGACAATGGAGATGAGTCATTTCTTCTGTTACTGATGGAGTAGTTGATTATGGATGGCTTTAAAAAGCAGGTGAAACTATTGGTTAATCACTGTCAAAAATAACAGCAAAATATTAACCATGCTTAAATCAAAGCTTACCGGTTTCATCTTTCCTTGTTGCGTAATTCTAGGCAGGGCTGGTGTTCAGCCAGGAGGTAATAGAACAGGCCATGTTGGTTGTTAAGATAATGAAAACTGTGCTCCATAGTCACAGACCACTATCTGCTCTTACACCTCCCTCCCTCCTGGAGAACTGACCGTACTCCTCCTACGCTGGCTCCGCATTCCCAGAATACCCGCCCTCAAGCTAATGCAAGCAATGCCTTCATAGCAACAGGTTCTCCAGAGCACACCTCCAGCAATAGGACTGATATCTTGTCTTAATGGCTTGTGACCTTACCATACCAATTCTTATATATTTTTATAATTACCCCTGATTCCAGCCCCTCCCTCCACCTAATGGGTTAATTTGTTAAACCTCTTGAGCGTCAGTTTTGCAGACGGTAAACTTATTCTGTAAAAGCCACGTTTGTATTTTCATAGCTAATTTAGTCGATTGAGAAAATCTACACTTAAATTTTCTAGTCAAGTTCTATCCTCCACACTGTTTATATCTGTCCATATATCTGAGCAGAATCAAAGATATTTTAGAGATTAGCTCTAGCACAGCTCAGGTGCACCTCTGCAGCCCTTCTCTGCGTAGACAGGATGACACTATGTTTGAGTGAGAAGTCTTATCAGGCTCATTAATTTTCATAATAGAATACCAGTTTTACCACCTGCAAGTCTGATACCTAAAATATACAGCTCTCACTTCAGTAATCAGCAATTTAAATATTACTGTGGGTCTATGATGGACTAGGCAATTGGCAACATATAATGTCTATGTTTAGGGTACATGGAATTCAGTGTTTAAATGAGTTCTGTCCGACTTCTGCCAAAGCATGGTCAAGACAACCTGTATTTGAGAAAGTCTAAAAAATATATTGACTAGCCATTTCTCTCTGATTGTCTAAAATCTATTCCAGAATCTACTTTAAACAATAGAAACTAATGGAGCTGGACTATATTAATTTGGCACTCTATAAAACTGCTTTTATTAAATTAGCAAGTGTTATTGGAATTCAATAAAGAGTACAATGAAAATCTTTTTTTTGCATTTTCCTAACTTATCCAACATGTTACCCATCTCACTCCCAAATTTATACCTCCAGTCTAGACCAGTCTGAATCCACATTTCTAACAACCTCTGATGGCTCCACTGCCTCAAAGGCACCTGAAATTCAGCATTTCCAACACATAACTGGTTGTTTCCCATCCAAGTCTGGTTGTCTTTCAGGGATTCTCTGTTTCACCACCTTTATCCATCCAGAAGGGTCAAGTTTGAAATTTGGGAGTAATCCTTTACCCCTTACTCTCCTTCACCCTCACATTAAATCTATTACCAAAGCCAGTTAATTTAACTGCCTAAATATGTCTCAAGCGTTTCTCCTTCTCACCATCTCCACACTGTCATCTTTCACCTAGACACCACACTGGCCACCAAAATGGTGCTCTGCTTCCACCCCGAGTGCCCTCTGCTCTCTGCACTGCAGAGTGTTTTCTAAATACAAACCCTCTGCTTACAAATCTTCAAAGATTCCTGCACCTCTCAGGCCTACAAATCCCAGCTTAAGTGGTCTCAGCATGTGTAGGTCTCTATCACCTTCTCATGCTGGATTCCTCTTCCTCTTACTACAAAGACTCCAGCCACATTGCCTGAGTTTCAGTTCCTCATTCTTCTTCCTGCCACAGAACCTTTGAACACACTGTTCCCTTTGTCCCTCCCACCCCTTCTCCTAGATCAGTGCCTCTCAAACTTTAATGTTCAAAGGAATTCCTGTGTCTCTTGTTAAAACAGAAGCAGGCTCTTATTCAGTAGGTCCAAGCTGGAGCCTAAGATTCTGCATCTCTAGGAAGCTCCCAGCTGGTGCCAGAGCTGTTGGTCTACAGGCAGCACTTTGAAAGCAAGGACCTAATAGCTTCTTCTAATCCTTAAGATTTCAGCTATAGCATCACTTCCTTAGGGAAGCCTCTCCTAAACCCCAAGTCTAGTTCTTATAGTTTTGTTAAATGCTGTCCTAGAACTGTGCTCCTTTCCGCAATGCAATCATGTCACTTTGTAGTTATTTTGTGTAATTCTTTAGTATCGGAATAAAGTTTGAAGTTTGCCCCTACTGAGGAATACGTAAATATTTCCTTTTATTAAGTGACAGCCATATTCCTTTTTTGCTTTGTAGGGACTGTTCCTAAATTTACTGTTATACTGCAGTAATCAGTTTAGCACAGGTTTTATTTTTTAATTATAATAATTTCACCTCCATTTTTCTATCTTTATGACCTTTTGTTTTATCCTAATTTTTAACTATCTTATATGTTGATGTTTGATGGTAAGCTTCATCAAATCCTTTTTTGAAATAGTGAATTAAACATTACTTTAAAAATTGTAAATGAATATATGCACTTGATACATTATTAATTACAGACTACAGATAAAGAACTTGGACTCTGGAGTCCAACACTTGGTATTTGAATCCTGACTTCCTGACTTGGAGCAGTGTAGCTTGGATAAGTTACTTACACTTAGTTATTTATTAGTTAACATTTCTATCACTTTTAAGAAGCACAGTCAGCAGATGAGAAACATTCCCAAATTGACTTGCCACTAATTTTAGATTTTGAAATTAGAGTACTCCGTTGGCTAAAACTTTGAAAACTTACAGTAGGCATACAATTGGGGCAGGCACAGTGAGAATCTAAAAGGTGGTTATGGTCCTGAGGAAAGGCTTGAGGTCTCTATGAATATAGAATAATATTGCCTCATGTTCAAATAATATTAGACACAGTGTGATTAATTGATCTGAACAAAGTCATACAGCCAGCCAGTGGTAAAGGTGCACATCTGTCAACACAGAACCCAGAACTAATTCCTATTCCATAGTTTTGATTCCTCAATGATAGCATGATGTCAGCATTAAATACCTACATATCATGAAGAGCATTTTAAATGTTGAAAGTAAACTTTATAGCATAATAAATAAAGTTGGACAAATCATATTGAATACACTTGTCCACACACGGAAAATGCCATAAAAGACTCATATGATATACTATAACTGAATAGAAATGTTGCCCTCAGGGAAGCTTCTCTTTTAAAAAAATTCAGTGTGTGTGGGGTATCCCCTGTGTGTAAAAAGTACTTAAGCTTAACTGCAACTTAAAAGTTAATTGATAATCAATATAAAATGTAACATCAAGGGCAAAACTCAGCTTCTAAGTGAATATATAGAGAGAGCTTATTATCTTCAAATAGAGGCCAGGTGAGTGCTGCTGGGAATAAAAGTGACTTTGGATGTGAGAACAGCATTTCAGAAAGGCCCCACACAAGGCTGTAAGTGGATCCATTCTAAACAGCCCATTTTGGATCCAAGAGGAGAAGTCTGAAAGTATGCAAGAAAGAAGAAGGGTGAGAAAATATGCCTCTCCAATCTATTAACAAATGTTAATTTAGCGGCAGTGCAGCCGGGTTTTTGTGTGCGTTTTCATTTCAGTGGTACCATATGAAAAGAAGCAAGTTCTTTACCATAAAATCTGAAAGTAGTCCAAAAGTCTCTTGGGGTATTAAGGAGCTGTCTCTTCTTTTTCAGTTTTACATCTGTAATTCATGAGCCTCCAAATAATATGCAAAAGAGACTTTTTAGGAAAGAGAAAATATTGATTTTAGTCTGAGAATGTATCAAACCCCAAACCTGAAATTAAAATCCAGAGTAATTTATGCTCATAAGTAAAGAGCTAAGAAAGCCCCCTATGGAATGAAATCAACGAAGTTTCACTTACCTCCCATAAATGCAGGACAACTCGATCGGTTTTTAATTGAATTCAAGTGTTTTTTTGTCTTACCTTTCATTCCCCAGTTGAGCCTCTTCGGCAAAAATTTGGTAGGATAAGCAGGACTTTCCTTTCATTCTGTGTTTTGAGATTCCCAAGTTGTATGGTACAGACCTGTTCTTTTAAAGTTCACTTCCATTCAAATCAGTAGAAGAGACAAGTTCTCTCATGTGTGATGGAACTTTTAAAACCAGGTATACAGCTTTTACAAAAATAAATACCCTTTCAAACCAGAATTCCATAGGAAAGAAATATTTCCCGTGGAAAGAGAAGAAAAATATGGTTAATTTCTGGCTTTAAAAAAATGACTTTCCACCTTCCAAAAAACAGTGCATAGCTGTGGAAAAATAAAATGCAACATTTTAAGGGCTGAAGTGTAAGAAAAGCCTCTGTCATGAAGACATCCAAATATCTTTTGAACTATTTACACCATATGTGTCCCAATAAGGCTCTTTTCTGATTAAATAATGACAAGTAAGTGGAACCAAAGATGGCTTCAAAGACCCTTGAATCTTTACACAGCTTTTTGTAATTTTGCAAGTGTGAAATTTAGCTATCATTATACAAATGTTCCCAAGCATAATTTTCTTGGTCTGTGAAATATGTCTAGGAACAAGATGTGGTGCCCATAGTAGGCACTCAAAAAATACGGACAAATTAATAGCAAGTGAATGCTTAGGGAAGCAATTCTTAGCAAAGACACATATCTTTTTTTTTAATTCTGAGCACAAATTTAATTACTTGAAAACAGTAAAAATTGTGAACTTAAGGTGGACAACCACCTCTTAGAGAAAATTGGTTAAGAGCTAACAACATACGACAATGGGGTAATGGCCAAAAACATGTGGAACACACAAAGAAGGGGAAATTGTACAGCCATTAAAAATCTGAATAGCTTGTAGTAATGTGGGGGAATATTTATAATAAAATGTTATGTGGAAAAAAGCAAAAAAAAAAAACTACATGTGCAGTAAAATATGAATGCTTTCATACTCATAGAAAACAAGATTGGTAGTAAAATGTGCAAAAAATAGTGGATATCTCTAGTTAAAGGTATAATAAATGCTTAGTTTTAATTTTTGATGAAAATGCCTTTCAATGAACATATAAGACTTTCAAATTCAGAATAAAAAGGCACTTTTTTTGAATGGCAAATAAGGGTGCCGTAATGTTCTAACACCCTTTAAGATCTAAAATTCTTTCTAAGGACATGTGACTGGTTTAGCAGTGTTACAAAACCCATGGGCTATTCATGGATTCAGCTAAACCATCCATCTCAGAGAGCCGAAGAGTGGTAAGAGTCAACATCTGGATGAGATTGTGATGGCTCGAACACCCCAGGTGAAAAGGAGGAAGGATTCCAAAAGAAGAACTTCATCATTGTTGAACTAAGACTAGAGGAAACAAATCCAAAACTCCAGAGACACTTTAGATACCACAAACTTCATGTTTCTACTCCATAATAACATTCAAAGCCAATCACCCAGATACTTCACTGTAACAGTCTAATAAACCCTGGTATCATAGATTTTCAGGGATTGATGGGAGCTCAGAAGGGCTAACTGGTCTGGCAATTGATATGATGCTTGCCATCTGAGGGTCAGCATCACAGCGTCAAACAAATGCCCAAATATAGACAAACTTCTAGAAAATTTGCTACCTCCTATGGTAAAGTTGACACCTGGAATGTATTTTCTCCTTCAGTATCCTTAGGGTAGCAACTACCTTAGCTTGATTAAAAAAGGAATACATTAGCCAGGACTCTTTGGGTTACTCTTTGGGGGTGGTAGGGGTCAGCAGGCAGGATTCAAACTGGCTTAACTGAAAAACAAAACAGAGACATAAATTGGGCTCAGGTGCAGTTGGATCCAGGACCTCAAATGATAAAATCATAATTTAAGTTCACACTATCACTTGGCTCTATCTCTTTCTGTTTTGGCTTCATCCTCAGGCAATTCAGCTCTGCAGTTATGGTGACAAGATAGCCTCAGCAGCTCCCATGCCCCAATTCTCTCCTCTCAGCAATCTTCTTAACACACACACACCGTTTTTTCCCCAACCGTTTTTAAGCAATAAAAAATACAGGCCTGACCATTATTGCTTGAATTGAGCTTTGCACCTAGCTTGAACCAGTCCTGTGGTCAAGGGTATGAAACCCATTGATTCCTTTAGACCATGAACCCACTCTTATAACTGAGCACAGGGTCAGTTCCAGGCAAACCATATGAAGTAAGAAACAAGAGGATGCAGTTACTCTAAATGAATGTCAGGAAAAAAGAAAGTAGAAGAGACAACAGATGATAGATCAATCAGTCGGTAGATAAATAGATCAATTGATAGATAGGCAAGCAGATAGACAGACATCCATTCATCTGTTACAAGATAACTCCTTTGCAGGAAGAGGGGGAAAAAAGATGGAGTATGAATTGTACCAGTGAAAATGAAGGAAAGAATTGTTGCTCTGTGTCAGCATCAAAGAGCTTTACCGATTTTAAAATAAAGAGACAGAAAAATGAGCATAATGGTGAACCATTTCACAAATATGATAGTGATACTAGCAGACAATAAAACAGAATCAGAGATAAATTTTATGATGACCCATGCCATCTGCTGCCTGGTATGGGCTAATGTAAAACTGAAAATTCTGTCACCAAACACCACATGCCTCAGCCTCTCAACAGAAGCAGCATCCAGTCATTCAAGGTGTTGGGTACAAAATGACTAGTCAGAGATTTACTTGCTAGAGTGACTATCTCTGATAATCCCACACAGCTTGTGGTAGGAGCAAATGTGTTAGAAGCAGTTAATTGGATTTAAGAAGTGTACTAAGGGGTGAAAGATGAGGACAGTCGTGTTTTGTGATGACTGGCTTAGACAGAACTTCTGTTGGAAGATGTTTTAGAAAACTGTGAAACAATAAAAAAACTGATGGGAAAACCTTGATGAGACGGCTCCAATGTAAGGGATAAAGCTAAGTGAAGACACTAAGATATGTGCAGATTCTTATACCAATGAAAAATCCTGAAACTTTCTACTTAAATCCTTAATTTCAATCAGAAAAATAAGAAGCCTTTAAGATACAGAAACAATTTTTAGAAATGTAAGAAAGATGATTCCAGGGAAGAAAATAAGAGATATAAATCTTTTAGAGAGAAAATCGCTCTTTTTATCTATAGGATTGAAGCAACTATGACAGACAAAGATAATCCTGGGCAAAGCTCTTTCATTCTCTCAGTAAGTGTTTATTAAGCAACTGTTATATGCCAGTCACCCTATTCTGTTCTTCCTGGAAATAAAATACATGAGCCAAACAGATATGGTGTCTGTCATCGAAGAATTTACAGTGTAGAGACACTGTATCTAGATCAGGATATCACAAAGACTTCCATGGGAAAGTGTTATTTAAACAGGGGTGTTTAAAGAGAGTAGGAGATATTTAGGCAAACAGCGAGTTGGCAGCAAAGGGAATCCTATATACAAGACCATTCTAAAGCAGGTGGAGGAATGGAACTTCTCAAGTATACAAAAGACAGTGTGAGTTGTGTGTAATAAGAAAGGAAGCAAGTGCCACAAGGCTAGGCTATAAGGAGAGATTATCTCCAGATCACTCAGGGCCTTATAAACCCTGATAAGGATGTTAGTCTTTATCTCAAGAATAGGGAACAGCCATTGAACAGTTTTGAGCAGAGTGGGAATCCTGAGAAGATACTGTATTCAAAAAGGTCGTTCTGGCTATAATGTTGAAAAATAATTATTATTACATGTAAGATTTGAGGATGGGAAAGCAGCCCAGCAGTGTACATACCAGAACTCTCAGAGGGGTTGACAATAGAGCAGGAAAGAGGTCAGGGATCTGAGAAATATTGGGGAGGTCTCATTGACAGAACTCAAGGATGAACCAGGTAAGGAGGGCACAGGAAACTGAGATGTGAAAGATGAACTCTGTTTTTTTATGCCCACTGGTTAGAGGTTCACTGAAATGGAAAACGCTGTAGAAGGAATAGGTCTGGGGAAGGGCTGGACTGAATTTTCTTGATTGTCTTGCGTCTATGGTGCTTTTGATATATCCACTTAGGATAGAGGAGTAGAGTTTGATACATGAATATTGAACCCAAAAGAGAGGTCTGAACTGGAAATATGAATATGGAAGACATGTGATTACAGCAAAGCATTTGGTGCCATAGGGATGGACAAGATCATCAGGAGGAAATACAGAAAAGAGAAGGGTAATTGTAGAACCAGTTTTGAGGAACTTCAAAACCTAATGGCCAGTAAAAAGAACATAGGCTTGAAAGATATCCACGACACAATGTCCTGCATGGGAAGAGGAAAATCAGGATTGTGGGTTATGGAAGTCCAGAAAAAAAGAAAGTTGTGAGAAGGAAGGACTGCTTGATATGAAGTAACCTAGTACTGATGAGCTTTTGCAAATTCAGAAGAACCAACCCCCTAAACCATCTCCCCTAACCCCAACAACAAAAAATGATTTCTTCAAGCCACTGACATGTTTTCTTAAAATAACAGCAGTGCTTTAATCTTCTACTAAGGGCTGGTCTACACTTGGGTACAAGTGTAGATTGACTGGCAAATAGGAACTCCATACTTAAGATTGTCCCTTACTAAACACAGAATTGTCACAGGCCATCTTTTACTCCCTTTCCTGTAAGGGTGGGAGGTAGTGAGAGAGGAAGCTTCCTTAATGCCAGGAAAGTCAAGGTGAGACAAAATGCCTCCCCACAACCAGCACTAGAGGCCCGTGAGAAGGGAGATGGGTTCTTTTATCATCGCTGCCCCACTTAGGTGGTGAAGAACTCAGGGCAGAAACATAAGAAATGATCATTAACCTGGGTTACAGGCCAAATCAGTTTTATCTGGATCAGCTACGATGGAAATCACCTTTTAAATCTTTTTTTTTTTCTCCCTGGGAAAATGGGTTCTAAATTTGCCTTCACTTAGGGCAAATTTTCTTAGAAGCCTCTGATCCTATTTGCAGTCAGTATCCTTGGACCCAAGGCAGCCCAAGTGCTCCCAAGAGCATAAAACAAGGAGGGGAGAAAGCAGTCTTATGTTGCAGGGACCCCTGCTGATGCTCCGAGAAGATACTAGAGCCAAGAAAACATAGCAGTCATTTCTCACAGAGTTCATAGGGTGTTCAAATGCCATCTTAGCTCAAGGCCATGAAGATAACATGGCTTTGATTTCAGACAGATCTTAGGTGTTCCCGAATTAATGAAAATGCAGTTTCTTCCTCTTGAATCTGCTTCCTTAACAGAACTGGGCACTTAAACAACTAACAGGTTTGTGCTTTAAGAGTGGACCTAACCAGAGAAGACCAGGGATAAATGGAAAGTACTTGTTTCCTGCCTTCCAAGGATTATAAGAACCCCGGGAGCTCTCCCTGGTGCTACTAACACCGTGACCCTACCTTGTTTACTTCATCCAATCTTTGCTCTTACTTCCTTGTGCCAATCTCCTGCCAGAAATCCAACCTGGCGTGACCTTATTTAGCTATTTTTGTCTCTGGTGAGCAGCGCTGGGCTACCATCATGTCCATCGCCACCCCCATCTCCACCCAATTTGTCTGTTCCTTCTGAAGCGGAACCATCCCTGGATGCAGCTTTGATGATGCTTCTGCCTAGTACCCCCCGACACACACACACTTCAAACTCTCAAACCTCACTGTAATTCTTAATAGTATTACATCAAAAAATTACAGAACTTGAAGGGAGCTTAATGGTGATTTACTAAACACGAATCCTTATTGTCTGAAGTGCAAGGTACTATCCTAGAATTCATTTAACTTTCACAACATCCTTAAGAGTGAGGTAGCTGTATAAGCCCACTTTTCTGAATGAGGACATGAGATCCAGAGAGGTTAAATAGTGTGCTCTGTTGATACCTGGATCTTTTTCCAATTGCCTTTCCCCTACTCTACATTGGACCCATGACCATTCCTCCTTCGTGCTGGCCTGGGTTATCCCACTGGACTTAATCACCTGCCCAGGTAGTCCTACAACATCTGCCAGACTCAGTCTGCTTCTCTGGACAAGTCTTGGCCTCATAAGCATCAATATTCATTCAACAGCTCATATCACAGAGCAGTTATAAGTACAGACTTTGGATTTCAGTTGACAGAATTTGAATCTTGGTTCTGCTACTTCGTAGCTCCAGCACTGTGTGCAGTTACTATCACAGCTCATATCTTCATCTGTAAGATGGGAGTGCTCATATCTACTCTGTCAGGATGCTTGGAGGCTTACGTGAGAGAATATACCTAAAGTGATTTGCACACAAGAGCTGCTCAATAAAAGAGAGTTGTTATTTTGGGGCACTTCTCACATGCCAATCTTTATTACCTGTCATGGTCTGGCACGCCAAGGACAAACTTTTGGAACAGGGCTTATGTATGAATTGGGGATCAATTTTATACAGTTTTCTATGCAGTCACACATACATACATATACAGACCACAGATTATGCATTGCTGCCTTATCACATTTTAGAAGTCTTATATCACTAAAAGATTAGTATTGCAAATAATCTGTTAAAGGTTTATATTTTTACCGTTACTTAATGGGTCGTGAGGTTAACAGGTGTACCCAGCACTTACTTGGCGGATGTTAATGTGCATTAACGCTCCTAATTACAAGACCCCTGAGCCCGTTTCCTGTGCACTTTACACCAAGAGGTCCATGGAGGTGACTGAACCTCAGCAGTTCGGGCCTGATACCAGAACCCACCCAGAGCCAGCCATCTGGTACCACCAGCATGCTGTGAGGACAAGGCTGCATATGTGAAAATGGAAAGAACTGCTCTGATTACGACCTATAACACTGAGTCCTCTGCAGTGAGAACTTCTGGCTTCTGGATCTTAACTTTTCACAAAGGTTTTCCCTGAGAGAGTCCATTGTCCTTTCTGAAATACAGTCTTGACTCGAGTCTCCCCAGTTCATGAGATGTGTTTTAAATAACTTTGGGGCTTAGCTGGAGATTGAGAATAAAAGGCTCTGATCCAAGATCCTTTTTCATTCAAAAGACTGCCCTACCACTATGTAATTCATGGATGCAGCTATGTAGATACGTCAGAAAAGGGATATTACCTCGTGCAGGGACCATTGCTGTCCACTAAAATCCATTTTCTTTTTCTTCAAGCATATAGTTAGACAACATTTCATAGCCTCCCTGAAGTTACAGTTTGGTTCCACAGCCAAGTTTTTGCATTGGGTTTGAGCGGAAGCCATGTGTACCACTTTAAGGCTTAGGCCATAACAGCCTCCCCTGTGTGGTCCTTCATGCTACTTCTCTTCCTCCCAGCCAGTTTCAGGTGGTAATGAGGACCTTAGCAATGACAGGGCCACAAGGTAAAAAGACCCCGGATCCCTGAAGGACCATGTGAAGAACAGCAGCCCTAAATACCTACACAGGCTGACAAACTTTCATAATATTCAGCTGTTACATGCTTGTCTCTGCTCATCACTACAGATGTCCTATCCTCACTGTTAGACTGCTCAGTTCCTCTTGGAAGCATTCACTCTGTAAATACAATAGCTGTGTTGGGGGAGAGGCAATACATCTCCAGTGTGTACAGCATCTGAATCTCAGGCTCCGAGTCTAGCCAAAATGCTCTGTACACAAATCTGACTTAGAGTCAGTCTGATTGTTCAGTTTGATTTGTTCAGTCTGATTGTTTGATATTCAGTTTGATTTGTTCAGTCTGGTTGTCAGTCTGATTGTTTATGAGGGATAAGAACATATAGATGAATTGCCTAAGATCACACATCTTGTTGGCAGCAAAGCTAACAGTTGGATCCCAGTTTTAGACTCAGTCCAATGTACCTTTCACCATACAACGTAACAGGAACTTCCATTCAAGAATCATTAACTAAGAATACTATTTTCCTTTGAACCCTGTCCTCCCTGTTTCATGTTCTTCTGAAGTAATTGTTTGACCCAGTCTATAGATAGGAACATTAAGAGGCAGAAAGTTTAAGGAGCTATAGAAAACACCAGTAATAAAAGGTAGATTTCAGAGAATTATTTTCTAGATTTCTTCTAAATATGTGATTTCTCTAACCATCCAAACCCACTTGTTTGTAATACATGAACTTTTATAGGCTTCTCTCTTTTTCTCAGTATCTTAACATGAGCTTTATAGTGCAGAGTCTTTGATAGATTTGATAGTCTGTATTTTTAAGTCTCTATAATAAGAGTCTTAATGTAGAAACAACTCTGATTTTTAAAAATAACTTTTTCCTTCCAAGCATCTATATTCTATGTGTAAGCCTTTGGGGGTTTAATTTCAGAAGCATATCAGAGGTTGTAAAGACATAACAGTCTGTGAGTAATATTTAAGTCAATGATAGATACAATGCTGTATAAATTTTAAGTTGAATGTTGCAATGTGTACAAAAAGATACTGAATTCTCTGAGGGAAGCCAGACTCTGCAACCTTGCAGCATCAATCATGATTCCACTGACAACTTGACATAGCAATTAATGGCATATCTGGCCTATTTAGGTGCCTCTGATCATGTCTTGGACTGCATATCAAAATAATACCGGGCAAAGACTTTCTGAAAATTACTTTTATTTACTTTGTGCAACTGAGTAGAAATTCACTCTGAGTACTCTGGACAAATTACTTCTGCCACGTGTGTATTTTTGACGTGGACGAAAGAGTATGTAGAAATGGTGGTAATCACTCAGGCAACACATTGACTGAATTGTGTGAGGATCAGCTATGATGCCCAGCTGAGGAGCCACCAGCTTACATCCCTTTTAGAATAATATTTCTGCCAGGGTTAGAAAGACAGCCTTTTGATCTAGTAAATCAAATGGTTCTCAAGTGATGATAACATTAGTGAAAAGAAGTGTTGACTGCATGGAAAATATTTTTGTTCCCATCATTCTGATCTGGACCAATAAGCTTAGCTTCAACTTTAAACTGTTTTTGTGTTTCTTCTCATTCCCAGTGATTTGTATACTATTTGAACTTTACAATGTCTTGTATCATTTTAGCTATAGCTGTGCTGCCATGCTACTTTTTGCATTAGCATGATCATTTCTAGGCACTGTATTAAATATGACTCGTTTTGATGTTATATCGATAGGCCTGACCTCATAATAGATACTGCTGTCCTAGGTCTTTAAATGTTCAACAGGGTGTGCAGGTCAATGGCATATTAATAGGAGTCAGCTAAGCTCATGAATTGTTAACTATTTTTGTTGTTTTAAGTGTTCCTGAGATAAGAACATAAAGTGAGATACTTCCACACACACACACAGACATACACACTCACACACAATACCACACTGCCTATGTAGATTTAAGAGAGACTACGTTTCTGTGATTCAGGATGTTTTATTTAAATCTGTATATTCACTAAGGCAAGAGAAGTCTTTTTTTTTTTTTTTTTTTTGCTGACAGTAAAACTTATGAAAGTTTGTGTTTTTCATTGAACTTCAGAAGGATGAGCTATAGAATTTTTGAAAAATTAGAAGAAATTGGTATCAAAATTAAACAGATGTGTGCAGAAGAAAAGACTGTATAACATTCAACCTAAAACATACTGTGACATGCAGTTCTTTGATTAATGAATATTCTGTTCTTACTTTTGAGTTGATACATCGCTTTCTTTGCACATAAAGTTTCCCCTCAAACATTTGAATATAGCGTGTGCATAATCACTGCATTTGCAAAGACAATATAGCCTTGTGTTGCCCTCGAAAATTTTTGGCTGCTTTATAGGTAACTTTGATAGCAACTTTACCTCAATCAGAAGAAAAAGAACACAATGGCCTGGGCCAAGTGCTCATAAATGTCAGATACACTTGTGCAAGCTGAGATTAGCATGTCTGTTAGGTCACAAGGGCATGGGCATTTCAGTTCAAAACTCCCGAAATTCATTTACCTTTTATTTGTCATCTGTTATGACATTTGAAGCTCAATTTGTGTGCTTTTCTTAGAATGTCTTATCTAATTGTTTCTATAATTCAGAATTGCATTCTACATCTTATGATGGAAAAAGAAAGCATTTGCATTTGCTATTCTTGTTTCCAAGTGCTTATTTCCAAATGATATTTTCATAAATGGAGTTTGAAGGTTTTCTATAATGCAATGCAAAAGTGCTTCTTCCAAAAGGGATAAGTTCCTAAAGTAATGAATCAAGATATATTAGAAATGGAAAAAGAAAAAAAAAAAAAAAAAAGCCAAACTTATTCTACTGGTATCTCACTATCCAGCCACAATATATCTGCTTTTTTTTTTTTTTTCTGTCTGACAGGGATTCACAGATGTCTTTTTAACAACTGTAAAACAGAAATGCTCAATATGAAAACAAAGGAACGTGTATATTGCCAGTAATATTTGGGTAATCTACAACTCTATCCATTAACATTGCTGTTTTTATCCGTTTCCACATGCAAACTTCTTCCTGCTTATAAATCAGGAGACTAAAGGGGAATAAATACATACGTATCATAGTGATCTAACACCCATCCCAAGCAAGCCTCATCCTGTGTCACTGCCTAAGTCATGCAAATTACACCAGAGCTGCCAGTTGACTAAGATTAATGACACTGTGCCAGCTTCTTTGTTTCTCTCTGTGGCCGTTTAGTGTGAAATACTATCCAAAAACATTATCTATCCTCGATTAATCCCACAAATTTGTTCACACGATGCACATTGTTTAGGGCAATTTACAACAGGAACATACTGAGCACAATTGCATTTAATTACTTGGGTTCTAATTACATTCATTAAAGGCTAATAAAATAAATGAAACAGCTTTAAAAGCTTCTGCAAAACACATGGGTCTTGTCTCCCTAGTGAAACATACAGTAGATGTTTGATGGGAAACACAGATTTGACCATATATGTATGGTTAGAGACGTATACATATGCATATTCCATACGTTAAATAAGGTAGATTTAAAACCATAAGCAATAAAACATCAAGTGTTTTAGGAATACATTTAGTTAATTAGTGGTTGAGAGATTTTAGGAACCTAGAACTACTTTTTATGTGGCAAATAAAGAGAAAAGCAAATCAGTTTTCAAAATCCATTTTGAATCTTAATTGTTTCCACCTGCATGGCCCAGATGCCCCATCCTCCCTTTCCCATGTCTACAGTGTGAAGGCTACTGACCAACAGAACAGGGAGGCATTCCGCTCAAGCTGGGTTCAGAAGAACATTTCCATCAGGTTCAATCCCAAAACTCAGTCAGAACTTTTGGATTACTTCCCTCCAATAATAGAGGCAGCTTATTTAAAGACCATGTAACCTACTATATGAAAAGTCATGCTTTAAGGCACTCTGAATAATTCACTCTGTGAGGGTTAAAAAAGGAGCTTGTAAATATTTGATTTTCCTAATATTTGCATACCCGTTAAATGCAATGTGTTTGGACCATTTGAGAAAGAGAGAAATGTAAAACATCATTGTTGACAACTATGCCAGTGAGTAACCAATGTTGGACATCCAAAATAAGGGCTTTCATTTTAAGCTTTTCTGTCACTCTGCTGAAGCTCTGAACAATCTGTACTACCCAAAGACAGATGTCTACCTAACTAATTGTCTTATATGCCTTTGAAGTCCATGCTCTACTTTATCAAGTCCACGGCGATTTGATCTGGTAAAGGTACCCTGTGCCTCGTAAAGCCGTCTTTAGTGCTCAGCACTGGCAAATGGAGCAGCAGCATGTAAATCTAAATACATGTCATGGGCATATCTCATGGTAAACAGCATTTTGCTTCTAGAGTAGACTTTGAGCATTATCCAAAATAAATAAAGAACTTTGGGGGTGATTTTGAGAGGCACTTGCATTTAGGATTTCAACTGGGTTCAGGTCTTTGCCAGATAAAGATTTTTTAAAATCTTACGTAAATGTATTGAAAATATCTTCTCATTGTCTTTTTTATATGGTGCCCTGGGACCCAGCAACTCCACTTCAAGGTATGTGACATGAAATACTCTCACACAAGCACAAAGAGACAAGAAGTTGGTTATTATGGCATTGTTTTTAATAGTAAAAAAGATGGAAACATCATAAATGCTCATCAGTTAAAAAAAAAAAAAAGGTTAATAAACCAAAGGAATCCATAGTATGTAGTCAGTCCTATGTTGCAATTAAAAGGAAAAAGGTAAATCCATATGTGCAATATGGAATGTTCTCAAAAAGCAAGTTGTGGGGCAGCATATAGTGTAGGAATGCACAAGGTAAAAACGGTATGTAAGGGTGTGTGTGTGTGTGTGTGTGTGTGTAAGTGCATGAGGAAAGGCCTGGAAGAGTCCAAAAACTAAGAGCAGTGATGACCTCTGAGAAGAATAGAAAAAATGGTAGGAAGGGAGTCTCAGGGCAAGAAGGAGGACTCCCACTTGTTACTTGGCATTAAATGAATATTTATAAGAATGCATTCCTTTATTATATGTAACTTTTTGAAAGTAATATATGGGCCAGGTAAATATTTAGAGCTAGAATATGTTATTAAACACCTCCCTCCCCAACACACACACACAACATGCACACACACAATAATTTCCCAAGTATCTTCATCTGATAGCTCTTCAGAACATGATCTGTTTTTAAAAGTGGAATTTTACAATCTAGAAGTTTCCTCTCTTTCACACTGATCCTCTGCTCCTACCTTACTATTTTAATCTCCTCCTGTTACATGTCAGTGCCATGAATGGGAAAGTTCCATTCTCATAACATAGCTGCAGGGGGCTCTTAGTGTCTTCACAGAATCCCTCCAACAGGAAGGCCGACTGGCTTCAATGCCACCTCCCCTACAGAATCCTATTAGTTTAGAGTTCTGTCCCACATGGTTGAAGATTATCTCTCCAGAATGCATCAGTGCAGGCTTCGGTGCCAAGCAGGCACAACTGTTTGCTTTTGGGGAGTTATTAAAAGAATGGTACTTTGCTGTCATTCAGTCATTAACACGAATGCTTTAACAGGATTTCAGCACTGTTCTATAACACTCAGAATCATAATAGCATGGTAAAAGACTGGACAGAGGTAAAAAAGAGGGGCAAACTGAGAAGCAAAGCCAGCCCTTAATGCCTTGGTTGTGTATTTTCTGATGCAAGCCTGCTTTTCCCTCTGTCATATCTCCAACAAACACCACATGATCTCCAGAGCTTGCAAGATTAAAGAAGACTCAAAGTGGAGACCTACCATTTCATCAAGTTATTTCTGACAGTGTCTACAAAGTGTGGTCTAAACCTTTGGGCCTTGCATTCAAAGCTCTTCAGCTATGGAGTTGTGTGTCCCACTACCTGATTTTGTATACATATGCATCAAAGAGACAGCAGTTAATGTTTCTGATAGTCTCTCCTCCTAGTCCTAGAATCTCTTTGCTGCTGCTCTCTTCTACTCTCCATGTGTTAGGATCCCTCAAGGTCTACCTTAAATGCGATTTTCTCTGGCGATTTCCCTTGTTATTCTGCAAGGTGCTTTTCTTGTTGAAGGTCATCTTTGCTCTGACTGTACCTCCATTTCAGTTTATTTGTGCCTGGATGGCCTTTGCTACATGCATTCTTATGTCCAGATCTCCATGTATGTCTCATAACCCCCAAATAAAAACTTAAGCTTCTTATAGATCGGGACTGATGCCAAGGTGCTCATGAAACGAGTAGAGTGCTTATCATACAGCAAGAAGGATTTTTTTTAAAAACTTAATTAAATTTTAAAATTTAATAATTAATCAGATGAAAAGAGTGCCTGAACTCTTTGAATAATTGCTCAAGTCTTGGTATTAATATGTAATTGTCAGTAGGCAGAGCATCTCCAATGACTAATAGAGAACCTGGCCTAATGTAGGTGCTCAGTAAATGTTTGTTGAACACATATGAATAAGTAAATGAGCAAACAGACCAACATGGGAACAAATAAGTGATTTTTTTTTCTTTCTTTCTCCCATTTGTCTACCCCAGGAGGGAGAGTGTTCATTATAGTATGTGAAATGAATGCCAGAATCCTTCATGGCATTTCATTAAAGACAGCCGTCTTCATGATCATAGTCTAAAATTCTAATAACAGCTTTATACAGGTCTGTTATTCAACATCTAGTTCCCATTAAGATTTTTAGGACTGACTCTTACAGTTCAAATTTGCTCTATTTTACAGGAAAAGCTATAGAACAACTGCAAATACATCTGATGAACCCTGGATTAGTCATTCAATGTCTTTAGAATTCTGTCTTTATACACGCTCGCAGTAATTTAAAGATAGGGTGCTTTTAATGAAGGACACAAACACATCCTGAGAGGTGACATGCAGAAGAAATACCTTTACGGGAACAAGAGGCCTGGTGATGATTCTTTAGTGAGTAGAAAACTCCCCTGCATGTGGACACCTCTGGGTAAGAGACCACAGCTTCCTCTGGATGGCCCAGTGGTCGTTTCATTGTGGACACTCAGATGTATTCCTTTATGTGACTTCAAGAGCTTCCTCTTCCTTTTACTGACAAGGATGCACAACAGGGCAGAAAAACACCCACACAAGCAGTATCAGTACATTGTAATAGAATTCAGCGATTTCCTCCTGTTTCTCCTTTCTGTTCCTACCCACTTCTAGGAAACTAAGAGGAGCTGTTCCATGTAAGTGCCAGAGAAATACATAACTGCAAACTGAAAGCTCATGACCTCAATCCTCGGCCGCCCCTTGCCCCTCATTACTGCAGCAGTTGGTGTAGGGAAGGATTAAAGAGGGCTAGAAATCACTGGGTGAGCACACAAGGGCTCAGAAATTTGACCTTCGTTACTTAAAGCACACAGTCTCCACTAAAAGCCAGTATAAGAGGAGAATTAAAAACAGAACCAAGAAAGGTCAGGTGGAGTGCAGATGCACTAACAAAGATGAGGTTGAAATGGCCGGAAAAAAAAAAGCCTCCAAAATATTCACCTTTTCTTCTTTTGGGCGTAAATTGACATCACAAGGAGACATTATTTTGGCTTTCACTACTAACCGAAACTGCAAAAAAAAAAGCCTCCCTGCCAAAAAAGTAAGAACTTAAAACTTACAGTTGCCAGCACAAGAGAGGACTTCAGAACGCCCAACCCAGGAGACTTTCTTGGGGCACTTTCTAATGAGCTGGACTCAGACTGGGCCTCCCCTATACCTGATAGCTTTTGTTATCTGTATCTATGAATTACCCAGGTTTAATGGGAAATACAAGAGGCCATTATGAAGACACTGACTAGTAAACTATTTTTACAATTGTGAAATTTGCAGCAAAGCTCTTTCTTTTCTGGGAAGACAGAATAAGGGGCAAGAGGCTAACGTCAAAGCATATGGCCATGGCAACAGCGCAAAGGGGCCGTGCACTCCAGAACGTTTCAAAAAACGCACGCCACAAAGTGAATGATTCCCATCTGACAGCAACAATGAGGCCGCGTTATTCATTGTTCTGGCAGTCCTGTGCCCTGTCTCTGGTTGTAGATGAGGAAACTGAGGCATTTAAACAAACTAAGCCTAAGCTGACTTGCCCCAAAGAGGTGAGCAGCCTGAGATCAGTGCATGCTTGCTGAGTTCTGAAAAGAAACTGTAGTAACTAGAGATTTTCTTTCTTAACAATGATTGTAAAGACATTTTATATTTCCGTAATGGCTTGCACTTTCCCAAACAGCTTCGTAAATTTTCAATGAAGCAACTAAATGAGTTGACTACTACTGTAGAAAGATGGCAAGAGGTGCGTGTGGATCCTAATCTTTGTTTTCTTTTCCTGTCTAAACAAATAGTGAATCCTCTGGAACAGAGCGATCCGATAGAAATATCATCAGATACACTTACAATTTTAAGTTTTCTAGTAGCTATAGTCAAAAAGTGAAAAAGGGGGTGAAATTTATTTTAATATCTTTTACTTAATCCAATATGTCAAAAATACAACTAATATAAAGTTATTGGGATACTTTATACTTTTTTATATTACGTCTTTGAAATCTAGTGTATAATTCATCCTTCCAGCACATCTCAGTGAAGACTAACGACCTTCACATGCTCAATTGTCACATAAGGCTAGTGACAACTGTTTTGAATAGCAAACCTCTGAGGATCCTTCTTTCCCCTAATTTCGATGTTATGCTGCTCTGGTTTCTCTGTTAGCTACTGCAGACTTCAGGAATATCAAAAATTGTTGATATTGTTTGAGTTAGTGTCATATTTACCAAGGGCATCTAACAGTCCGTTTGGGAGATATCAGTCCTAAGAATGAATATGCATGTGTGTGTTTGTGATTATACTAGTGTGTATGTGTGTGATGTGTATCATTATCAACAAACTTTGAGTGTGCTTATTCCATGTAAAGCATTCTACCGAATACCAGATCAGCATAAATCATCATTTTGGCCAACATTTTGGCCCCTAAAATGCACGTTTCTTTCACCAGCAAACCTCAGGTTTGTTCTAAACTTTTAACAGCTGTAAGTGTGGTGGGTTCAGCATTTAACAATGTCAAGGGAAACCTAACTTCAAGTCTTGCTTCTTTATGAGCACAGTGATTTTGTGCAAGTCATTTTCCGCCCTGATCTTTCGTTTACTCAATGGTAAAATGAGGACTGTCTCCTGTTCTGACAGGCTATGGCTTGATAGTAAAAGTTTACTTCCTTTTAGCCTCAAGGAACACATTCCTTACACTTCAGCAGTTGTCTATATGGTGTGATTTATGGAGTACTAGTGGGGTTGCCAGATTTAGGGAAAAAAATACAGAGCATCCAGTTAAAGTTCAGTTTAATTCTAATTTCAGGTAAACAGTGAATAATAAAGTATAAGCATGCCCCCATGCAATATCTGGTATGCGTACACTTTTTAGTTTTTATACTAAAAAATTACTTGTTGTTCACTTGAAATTCCAACTTAATGGGCGTCCTATATTTTATCTGGCAACGCTAGGTGCTAAAAAAGTCTCATGGCCCTCACCTCTCAACCTGAGTCTGAAATTCTCATGCTGTAGCGCAGTTGAGTGAAGTAAGTGCAAACTTTTGTCAGATCCCATGTGTCCAAACCCTGGAAATGCACATTTTCACTGTGTGTGACTCAGGGCAAGCTTCTGAGCCTTGGTTTCCTCATCTGTAATCTTAAAACTGATCTGTAAGATCATTAGTTATCTCTTTTCTATAAATGAGAAAACGAATGGTCAGAAAAGCTGGACTGCTAGTCACTTAACATTCATATTTTAATCATTGATGTTTCCCTATAAGAGGATAATTATGAAATGAAGCAATGTATGTGCCAGGTGCATATTACAGATCCATGAAATGGCATCTATTAGTACTGTTTTGAAACTGTAGGAGTTGTGGATAGGGTCGGTGGAAAGGGGGAATTTTGAGTTAGAGAATTCTTCTGGAAAGGGTAGACATGAGTGAGACATTGTAACAGTCTTGAGCAGCTGAGGGAGAGGTAATGAGCTGAAGGCAGGTAGGAAGGAGGCATAGGGTTGAAATGGGAGGATATGAAAATCTTTACCTCTTCACATGTTATCTAGTTCACTAAGCATGCACATGACACAGCAGTGCCAGAGCTCCTGCTTCTCGCTATTTCCAAAACCTGGATTCATAGTTCTCATAGCACTAGGTAAAGCAATCTAAATCAAAATTATCCTTCCTTAGAGAAAGTGCAGATACCATGCCCAAGACAAATCCCCTTTCCTGCTTCCCCAACATTTCTATATAGTACATAAAAAATGCAATTGCAATATATAAAGATAGCCTTGTTGGGACAAACATGCTGCCCAGAGAAGCCTGGGACTTTGAATAGAAGTGGGAAAGGGTCAGTCTTTGCCTTTACAGAATCATGAACTAGACTGAAAGCATCACGTTGGGGTTCTTTTAGTGCCATTAGTGGAGCCACAGCTTTGTCCCATTGATAGCTGCCACTACAATGGATGTTACTCCCACAGCCTGGAAGCCAGAAAGATCGTCCCAATTTTTCTGGAAGGGAAAGTTCTACCTCTTCCAATTGAGACTGATTGAAGAGACAGGAAATGCTTTCCTCATGATTCCTTTCCTAAACCCTCCATTCCAATGATGCTGGCCTGCCTTCAGACTTTTGCTCAGGACATTTCTCCAACGTTTGCTATCTTTTTGCTTTCTCCCTACACATCTGTCTATGCTTCTTCGTTCAATACTCTGGGCCCCACCTCCTGCAAACACCTTCCCCGTCCACCCAACACCAGAGTCATCTCTCTCTTATCTTCTCTCTCTTGTCTGGGCTCCTCTGGCACTGCTTGTTGGTTTGATTCATTTAGAACTTACATTGCTGTAGCGTGTGTGTGTGTCAAATATGAGCGTCTATCCAATTAAAATGTCAACATTTCATGGACGGAAACAAGGTCTTACATTTCTCTGTCTCCTTACACTGGATGAGAGAATACCTCTTAGATGTTCAATAGATATTATTTTTGAGGGGATAATAATATAGACATTCTTTTAATAATTCATGATTTTGTCTCATTGATTCTAACCTGTTGAAACCAGCAAACATTGTCAAATTTGCATAGCTAGTCTCTTGAGACTTGAGAGGATGGTGAGCAAAAAAGGCAAAAGCAGGAGCAGGTTGACTTTGAAGCTGGAAAGCTGACCCAGCAGTGGGGCTGGCCACTGAGGGAACTACGCACCAGTGCAAATTAGCATCTGCGTTCACAGGAGACCATCTGGTCAATGATGACAGCTGCAGGAGTGTCCAGACCTTTGTGATTCTCAACGTGTGTGGCAGTGGCACATTTCGGGCTTTCAGGTCTCTTGAAGAATCGGGACCCTATCTGGGAGCTCGAGGTACCAGAGACAAGGTCTAGCCCCTGGGAAATGTGGCTGGCAAGAGGTAGGCAAGGTATCTCTGCCAGTGGTCTGGGATCTAGGGCAGAAAGCCAAAGTCTACAGGGTCCTGGAATGGTTACCTGAAAACCAAGAAGAGGTTTATTTGTACTCGCTGAACATGCCTAGAAGGATGAAGGGAAGCCTGCACCTTAGGGGACATATGAGTACCAGAACTAATCTTAGAACAGCATGTCTTAGAGCTCTTGTAGAAGCAAGACTAATTCTAGATCCCACTCCCTGGTGAGACAAAATCTCCTAATGTTTTTCCCAGCCTCAAGAGTTGAGCCCAGGGATTGAGGAGGACTGAGCTTAGAGAAGAACGGCCTCAGCCCTAACATATTTCTGTCGGCCTAACAGGACTGGCGAAAGTAAAGGCTGATCATTTATCTACTGAAGAGTGGTGAGATAGCTTTATATCCTAAGTACCCGAATCTTCTCAGTTATGGTTAAATGCTTTTTTAAAAAAAAAAAATTCAACCTAATTATTGTTTAATATTAATTTAAAAACACATACATACATACATAAAAAAGAAACACACTT
This sequence comes from Camelus bactrianus, assembly GCF_048773025.1. Classification (NCBI taxonomy): domain Eukaryota; kingdom Metazoa; phylum Chordata; class Mammalia; order Artiodactyla; family Camelidae; genus Camelus; species Camelus bactrianus. Next base: position 69,061,740 of record NC_133544.1, read on the forward strand.
CTCCAACTTGCAGTTTGAAAAGCAGGCCTAGTAAGAGTTTAGAATGGATGTTGCTCATGAGTTTACAGAGAGAGAATATTACTCCTTCTCCAAGGTACAATGCTCTAATTAGCCTGCTTTAGAAATACGGCAAGGGTCCAAAGTAGAACACACAGTTCCGGCCACACCACTCCTTGGCTGCATTCAGCCTTTCACTTTGTTTTGGGTTTCTTTTGTTTGTTTGTTTTTATGTGGTGGGGGGAGGGAGATAATTAGATTTGTTGGTTGGTTGGTTGGTTGGTTTTTAACGGAGGTACTTGGGGATTGAACCCGGGACCTTGTGCATGCTAGGCATGCAGTCTACCACTGAGCTATACCTCCCCCCAGCCTTCCACTTTGGACTATCAAATCAGGTAGATAGGGGGAAGGGGAAGTGGGCACGTGTTGGTCAAAGGGTACAGAGTTGCAGTTACGCAAGATGAACAAGTTCTGGAGATGGGATGTGCAGCATGGCCACTATAGTTAGCAGTACGGTATTGTAGACTTGAAATTTGTTAAGAGGGTAGATCTTAAGTCTTCTCACCACACACATACACAGTACACACACACACACACACACACACACACACACACACACAAAATCCCTATGTGTAAATTGTACCTCAATACAGCTCAAAAAAAAAAAAAAGATGGCTGATGAAATGATAAGGGTATGGCAGATGACCAGGGACTTAGTAGCCCCTACATACAAAGATAGGAAAGAGGAATGAGAGTGAGTACAGGAACCTGAGAAAAAAAGGTCAGGCCAAAGAAGGAGAAGTGCCAAGAGAGAAGGATAGCATGGAAGCCCAGAAAAGAAGACGTCCCCAAAAGTCTGCTGTAGTCAGTGGTGGCAAATGTTGATAGGCACAGAAGTTTCTTCCTGGGCTCCAACACCTCCTTTCTAAGCAGATTTACACAACATTCTTACTTTGGCTTCGGAAGTCACCAGTTTTAGTAAAGCCTGGAAAAGGACTGTACAGAGTTTGAACTTGAAATCCACAGGAAAGCAGAGCAAGGCCTTTTGTTCCACATACGCTGCAGAGCATGAGACCAACGGGGCAACTGCGGGATTGTCCAGAATTGCTCCCTTCCAGATGGAGAGCTGAGCAAAGGCTTGTTTTAATGGGACATAAAGTGCACGAGTCAAACGAATACAATGGAAAGATAAGGAAAAACCAAGAGATTCCTGAATATCATTTGAAGGCATTTTTAAAGAGCCTGCTTAAGATCCTTTTGATTTGCACATAAATCTGGTGCTGACAAATAAATAATTGCCTATTCTATTGCCAGAGTTCTACTTTGAGTTCTACTTTATTCTTAGTGGAGGTACTGGAGATTAAACCCAGGACCTCATGCATGCTAAGCACACACTCTGCTGCTAAGCGTGCGCTCTACCACTGAGCTATACCCTCCCCTGCTACTCTGGGGTTCTTAATAATTCTCCAAACATATGGTGACATAGCCGTTAGAGTTTAAGAATTTTATTTATTTTCCACCTGTATGTCGGAAAAAATGTCTTAGTTTCAAGTAATACATTTTTTCTCTAAATATTCATTTGAAGTATTAAGACTCATAATATTAAGTATCTTTTGAAAGATTCAACATTCTTTCATTACTGTTTTTTAAGAATATCTTAAACATGTAACAAACTGAAAATTTTGAGGAGGTGCAAATTTTCCTTAAAAACATAGAACAACAGGCAAATCGCCCTAATATTTTTCTGTTTATTCAGTGTATCACCATCTTCATCTGTCCATGCATGCTATGTGCTAGCATAGGACTTTTCTAACATTTTGAATTCCATTAATCTAAAATATAAAGCCCTATACCTGTGATATATTACTATGCTAATAGATAAGATCACCCAATTATAAACTTCAGTTTACTCTTACTAATGTAGCAAATGAAGTCATGGGAGTGAGTGAGATCTCATTTTGGATAAGGTTCCATTTCTTGTTAAACGTTGTGATTTCAGAGTTGGGCATATATCATCATTGATATAGCAATAACAGATGTCTTATTTGTGGGTTTCTCTTCTGTCCGCCCTACAGCCATGACTTTACTACTTGTGAAGGATTACAAAAAAATTACTGGAGGATTTACAAGAGATCTCTGCAGTATTTATCTAGAAGCCAAGTATAATATTGTTTTTCCAAACCCATCAACCAATACAACTTAATCCTGACTCAAAAGAGCTGTATTATTCTTCCCTTAGTCAGCCTGTGTGATTACGGCTTCAGTCCCCTTTTTGTCTATAAAAATTGGATTCATCACAGTAGCAGATATTAGGTAGGAGTATGAACATCCCATCTTCCTGTTCTCCTGGAAATACCAAAGATCATCTTTTGCAGGAGATGCTAGCATCAGGTTATGTAGTAAGTACCTTCTGAGAAAGTTTCCTTTTTAATTGGGGTGGTACTTTTTTTTTTGAGGCAGTCCTCAAGGATTTGGAACTTGCTTGTTTTCAGGTTTAATTGAAGTTGATGGTGGTGTTTCTTATGAATTGGTTGGGAACAAAGGCAACAGAAAATTTTGGAAACTTCAGAACATTCTAATCCTTCCTTCTATTCATTGTCTACTGAGAAGAAAGTAGGAGAAATGAACTTTTAAATATCATAATCTTGGGCACAGTTCCCAGGACTGTGTCGTATAGCCTCTTCTGTAGGTGAAGGGAATGTGAGTACAAGAATGTAATCAAGGGGAGAAATACGCACTCCTGCAACACAAACCAGAGAGGGGCAAGGCAGAGAGTGGACTCAAGAGCAAACAAATGACTGGCAAAGCAGCATCTGCTACTCAAAAGAAATTTATGTCAAAAGCTAAAAAAAGTTCACATTCTTTCAGTATTACACACAGTCCCTATCTTCAAAGAATGAGCTACAACATTTCCCTGGAAAGACAAAGTAGAGGCATTAGATAATTAAGCAATGCAAATATACAAAGACTGTCTTCCTTGTTGGAACGCCCGGCCGTGGTTTCACTCATACGTAATGAATAAATAGTAGAACATAATTGACAAGCAGGAGAACATCAGTGAAATGTGGAAGTCACGTTGTTTCAATATGCAAGTTTTGGTAGACAAGAGGAACCAAAATACAGCAAGAGAATGATAAGTTTCCACAGGAAAGACAAAGTTCCCCAGCATGGCTATAGCCTTGGTTGCAGCTATCCTTTCAAGGCTGAAGTATCTACGTTTAGAAAATTAAAAATGAGGGTTTGTGCTCTAGGCTGCCTCCCCAAAGTGATGCTTCCCCAGGCTAAGGAGATGAGACTTGAGACAGGTTGCACTGCCTCAACTAGCCCATTGGATCGGACTCCACTTCTATCTATGCTGTCTCAGCAACTCCTCCCAAATTAAGCAAAGTATTACAGCACCTCCAGTCTATTCCTACTGTTTGCTATTGGTATCTCCTATGACCATGTCCAGCCACACTGAGGGAGACCGTCAGGGAGACCCAGCATAGCTCAGGTACCAAATACTGTTTTTATTAATGCTCTGATTACAAATTGCATGAGGCTTAAAGTGGTCTGCCCATTGAGAGCTTTTTAATGTTTGTCTGTATTTGTTTTGTTTCTGCAGAAGGTCACATATATGTGATAGCATATATCACCACATTATAGTGCAGCACTTATAGTAAAAATATCCTTTGGTTTGGTTACCAAGCACTCTAGTATGGGGAAAAGATCAATGTGGATCCTTCATTCATTCTTTTTTTATATTATTTATTTTTTCAATTGAAGTATAGTCAGTTTACAATGGTGTGTTGATATACATACATATATATTCCTTTTTAGATTCTTTTTATTATAGACTTTTATAAGATATTGAATATAATTCCCTGTGCTCTGCAATATATTCATTGATTCTTGCAGCGTTTATTAAATGTCTTTGTGCTTGACAAATTCAAATATGAATCAGGTACAGGGAGAGCTTTCAACCAGACCTACTAATAGATCATTATAATACAGAGCAGTAGGTGTTGTACAGAGGTTTTAATGGCATCATGAAAAACTCTAGATCAGGGTAAGAATAATTTCACCAATGGCAGGAAAGACTTCAAGAGGGGGTGATACGGTCTTAAATGGTAAGGTTTGCCAAGTGATGAAGGAGAAAAGAAGATAGTAGGAAAACATGTACAAAGGCAGGCATGAATATAATTAATGAATATAAGAGTTTGATATGAATGGTTAGGAATGGAGCCAGGGAAGCCTGTCCACACAGAAAACAGCAAGAACTATACCAACGAAGTTGATACCCAGTTGCCAAAAGCCTTCTCGGCCTGGCTTAAGAGTTTAGAGTTCATTCTGTAAACACCTGGACTCCAGCTGAGGTCTTGAAGGAGAGAAGTAACTTGATGAGAATTGTTTTCTGAAAGATCATTCTGGTGTCTGTGTGAAGAATGGACTTGAGGGGAGGAAGATGGATGCCAGGGGGGTCAGATAGGAGGCTATATTAATACCCCAAACAAAAATGATGAGGGTCTGAGCCAGTGGCCGTGAGGATGATAAAAAGGGACGTTAGCCAGAGGACACTTCTGAGGGAAAACTGACAGGTCTGATGATCAATTGGACATGGAAAATAAGGGACATAAGTCAAAGATGACTTTAAGAGTTCTAACTGAGGCAACAGGGTATACCGAAATCCCATTAACTGAGGTAGAGAATTCCACAAGGAAGTGCAGGTTTGAGGGTGAAGATAATGTGTTCAGCACTTCTATTTTCCAACTGTCTAGATTATTTCAGAAGTGGATATGGGGCCTTAATTTCTGTGGGGTAACTCTATCCTTTGGGAAACTCTTGTTGGAAGATATTTAACCATTTGATTTGCAGATGAAAGCCAAATCATACGTGGCCTAATTTCCTGATTAAGTGGGTTTTACTTACCCATGTTTGTAAAGAGAGCAACTTAAAATCGAGACCCTCAACATTGTATATTATTAAAAGCAGTAATGGATGTCCAGTCCACAAAGCATCTGTACAGTTTGGCAAGCATACAATATGTAGACTGGGGAAGAAACAGTCAAATTCAGGGCGGGAATGCTGCACCTTATAACTAAGGATAGATGCAGTTTCATGGAAATGCTTGCAGTGTACATGAAGAGGGCATCGCACAGCCTTGAATTAATAGGAATATATATTCTAATTAATTGACAGCAAGAGCTGTTGATAGAATGAGAGACTAGATCTCTAGCTCCCTAAGCAAGTACCTAGACAGAGCCAAATAAATTGCTGAGACTCTGTCTTTATATAATATATGATGCAGTCTTGTAATCGTCATCCTGTGTTTCCCCATCGTCCAACTATTATTTTGGATTTGGGGGTTTTTTTCTACCCTTAAATTTAGCATGCATAAAAGAGAAAATCTAGAGAGGGAAATAAGAACAATGAGCAACATAAAAATTCAGAAAGAACACTTTGATTCAGATAACATGGCCACCACATTGTACATTTAAGAGGTGTGTGATTTTTATAAAAATGAAAATTATACCAGTGACACTCCTTCCCTGTGGTGCATTTCCTGGCAGAAGTGATGGGTTGTACTGAGCCATCAGCATTTTCATGTCATGTCCTTGTGACCAAAAAGTATATTGTCATGTGGGGGATTAGGATTAGAAATGCAATTGTCTTTGTACTAAGTTAACATACCAACTTGCCTTTTAGTAGTATTCTCTTTTAAAAAAAACTTCATTAACCACTGCAGACAATTCATCTACATACATATCAAATCCCTAGGAAGCATTCAAAGCCAAGTGAAAAACCAGAGGGAAGGCATTTTAGGACAACTGGTTCGATTCTTGACTCATTTATAGCATTGCCTTGTGAAGTAAAGGCTTACTTCAGGCTTTTTGCTAAAGATGCTGCTAAAAATGATGCTTGCATTGTTTGTATTATAGTGATCTTTGCAACACAGAAATATTTTAATTCAGACTATTCATATAAACCCTTTATTTTAATATGCAATTGATTAGCTGGTATTGCACATAAAGAGAATAATTGTAAGTTGCCCAAGTAGTCTATAAATATTCCCCTGAGGAGTGCCAAAATTGCAAGCCATAATACCACAATAGTGATGGAAACTAGAATAAACATCTGTAAATTACAATTTATTTCCTAATGATGTCTTCACCAAACCAATATTATCATTACCATTTATTGAGCAGTTACTTGATGCGAGACTCCAAGCTTAGGGGGAAGAACATAAATATAAATAAGACTCAATCTCTACTTTCTGAAATTAGTATTTTAGAGGAGAAGTTAAAAATCTTAACAGCTATTTATAAACAAAAATGATAAATGTATATATATATACACACACACACACATACACATACACACACACATACATGACAAAGACATGCGTGTGTGTCTGTGTGTATATAAATGCAATGAGAAAATAGCAGAGAACACAATTTTAATGAGAGAAAAGTGCCAAATAGGCAATACAGCATTGTGGTGAAACTATCCTGGCGGCAGAAATACCGGGTTTTGGCTCCGGGGCTGTGCCTCTCACTACCTGTGACACCTTGGCAAATTACTTTGTCTCACTCAGCCTGGATTTTGTCTCCAGGACATTAAAAAAGAGCAACATGAAAACACCCAGTACAGGGCCTGGCCCACCCGAAGTGCTCGATAAGCAGTAACTACAGCTACAGGGAAAGATTTCACATAAAGAGGAGTTTAAGAGACAACTTACGTTGGGCACTGGGTACAGTGCAGTTTGCAGTTTCCTCCAGGAATCAGCAAGGAGTAGCCACAGAGCATCGTCTCTGGTTGAGGTCTAAAAGGAGGAGGGGGTGCGGGGCAGGCCATACTGGTAAGAAACAAGTGTGAAAAAATGATGCAGAGAGAGACAGAGAGAAACCGAGAAATACAGAATCATCAAAGGAGTGACACTGGGTCCCAAGCCTAGGAAATCTTCAGGTAAAGTAAGCAGGCAACATAATTCCCCAGCAGGATGAAAGGCGTGACATTGGGAGTAGCTGTGTTCTTCTGGCTGTGCAGCCACCCTGGATGCCTTTCTCAAGAGACACAGGAATGGCCCATGCAACAGCTGGAAGGCACTGCAAGAAGGGCACGTGGAAGAGGGCAGGGCATCCAGGACATCTGTAATCAGGATGGAGCGGTATTATCAGAACATGTCATCACCTTTCTCACTTACATATGACATATGGCATCTGTTTCAATCCGGTTTAAGAATTGTTCATAAATCTCTCAAAGTCATAAGTATCTCAGTCCTGTTACGGGAATTGGGAACTTGGCATCTTTGCAGTCCAGAAGACTCCAACCATTTCTTAAGAATCTGCTTGCAATTTTCATCTCACTACACAACAAAAGAGACCAGATTCCTCAGGATCCAAGACAGAGATTCCCTGCTGGGATGCAACTAATTCATCATCCATTAACTTTATCCTGTTGTAAGTTTTCTAAAATTGCGTAAAGGATCATTGTTTGGTAGAGAACACTAGGCAAAACAGAAAAGCTTTGAGACTCTGGGCCTGAGGAAGAAACACCTAGGGAGTATTCTACATACTTCTTTAATGCTTTGCAAAATTTTTGTATTGTGGTGCACATAGAAATGAATTCTGAATGTGAGTCAAACAGTAGGAGGGCACCGTTGACAGCTGGATCTGTTGGAAAGCTGCTCTCTTATGAAAAATGCTGCAAGGAAAATTGTGAATTTCCTGCCTGACATTCAATATAATTCAGCAATACTTCCCTTTAAAAATGTAAAATAGCAAGAATATGGTAAATGAATTGCATTTGTATTTGTTTATGACTGGAGAGTTTCTGCCTTGTGAAAAGGCTAAAAAGCCTAAAGGCAAAGGAATCTTTTGTCTCAAAGGAGAAATGCTGTGGAAGAAAATAAAGGTTGGGCTAGGTATTCAACAAGATTCAGAGCCACTCTCAGGGGAGATGTCCTTGATTTGGGGAGACTTTTAAACTCATTCAGGCCACCAGGGTACCAGTTAGCACATGGCAGTTGTAATTCACTAAATGGAACCCTGGTGGCCTAAAAGAATCAATGCTACCAAAGAGACAAACTTACCTACAGGGAGCAAATTAGGTGCTAGCAGAATGTCTGATTATTTTGCTGTTTATATTTATAGAGTCAGTGAGTCAACAAGTATTTATTGACCCCCTAGAGGTTGCACTGCTCTCTAATAAATGTATGGGTACCTATTAGTGGTTAGACACAGTCTCCTGCCCTCAAGGAGATTTACAATCCAATAGAGGTGATAACTATCCTTTAAAATGGATACTTATTAATAAAAACAACAAAAGGGAAATTAGGAAGTTTGGGTTAGGTTTTTTGGGTTTTTTTTTTTTTTGACACACTGGAAAAACGGGATACTAATAAACCAGGACAAACCTAGAACTTGGAGTTTGTGGAGGTTTTTTTGTTTGTTGGTTTGGATTGGTTTATTTGGGGTTTTTGTCTTTTGTTTTCATTTTTTTGTTTTGCTTTTAAAGGCAGAGATATGATATGACAACAGAAAGAAGGGATTTATTTGAAACCTTCAGGAAAGCCTCAGTTAAGAATTTCTGAGAATAAACAAGGGAGAAAATAGTATTAGAACAAAATGAATGCTCTCTTGTTTGGCCAGCTAAAAGGTACAACATAGCCTGAGTTACGTAAGAGAGACTTTGTGGGTAAGACTAGCTAATAGGGAAGTTTTAAAGGAAAAAAGTTAATATCTAATAAAGAAGTCACTGAAGGTCATTATTAACAAAAAAACATGATATAAGGAATGAACAGTGTCAAGGAATGAACAATATTTTTCAATCACGTGCAAAAGGATTCCAAGTGGTGGTGCAGAGGGGTGTTAGGGACTGAGAAGTCGACCGTAAAAGGTCTATCATCTTGTAACCTGGTCTACAGCTATAGCTAGAGAAGAGGACACAGTAAGAACAAAGTTACCTTTGCTGGGATCTTTCCAAGGGCATTCAAAGGGGCCGGTTTAGCTAGTGAGTTCACTTTGATAATGACCAAAGGAAATCTAGGGAGAGTTATACTGAGGACAAGGAGAAATCTGGGGTCAAAAAGGGAAATTTGTTTAAAAGGAGAGTGAATGTGGGAGTTGAATACATGGAAGCCAGTGTGAGCTTGGATGAAATATTCACGGGGATTTTCCACATGAAGAAAGTTACAGTGAGGAGGGATAAACAGCTTGTGTTTAAGATGTTTTTCCAGAGATCTTCTGAGAAAAGAAATTACGTTGTTACACTTGTTTCATATTTACTGATCCTAAGGAGTGGTAGGGATGAAAAGTTGGAAGCACCAATAGTGGAAGACTAAGGGACACTTACCAAATGATACTAACCCCCTGCCCCTAAAAACCCTTCTTGCCACAAGGTGGCCTTCCATGCTGAGCAGAGCCCCTACAATCTTAAATAGCTTTCTTATCCATTGTGCAGTCCCACGCTGAACACTATGGCTCTGCAAATGAGGTATTAGAGAAACCAGGCAACTTGAGTCCTAGTTCTGCTATCTAGGATCCAGAGTTAGTCTTAAATCTCTATGATATCCATTTCCTCAAATGTAAAACAGTTTAATAATAAATCCTATCTCAGAGGGATATTGTGAATATTAAACAAGATAATACATATCAGATATCTGGCATATAGTATGTACTCATGAAATCTTTGCTATCATTCCAATATACATTTTTTGTTAAATTTTAAATATACATACAAATGTATATTGAATATGCCATTGATTTATAACCATGAATTTTTTCTATTTTCCATAAATATCTTTTTCTAAATCCATGCCTTTCTTTACAACGTACAATAAATTCGATATTTTCAGGAATACACGTCTAACTCTGATTCTTCCTTTATAACTGTATGCAACATTAGTACTGCATCTTTTAAAACTACATTAATTTTCACTCATTTCAATTCAATACAATTAAATTTTAAAGGGTACGGGATTTGAAATCAGAAAATGTAGGTCATAAGCTTTAGCCAAACAACTTAGACAAGTCTCTTAACTTCAATGGATCTAAATTTTCTATTTTATAAATAGAAATAGTATCAACACATGTATATACATCATCAGCATTACAGGGTTATTATTAAAAGAATTTGGATAATATGTATAAAACTCCAAAGAACTTCAGTAATTTAAAAATTATTCTTATAAACCACTCAGTGGTTTTATGCTTATCATCACTAATTAGAGGATTAACTCTGAGAATAGATACCATTACAGCCAGTAAAGAACATTCATACCATGAGCACGCAAGAAATGGCTTCTGTGTGTTTGAACAGAGGAGATGTTCGGCAGACATGGAACGGAGACAGACTCTGACCAACAGAGTGGAAGTGGGTCCCATGGAATGATTTTTTAGAGCAGGGAGCTGGAAAGACTGATTCAGAAGCAATACGGACTCCTAACCATGTGTTGTATTATTTTTGATGACAACGATGGAGTTTAAAGTTCTTGACCAAAAGAATTATGTGATTTCTTGGTTCAAACTTGTCACTTCATCCCTGGTTCTAAAACAGTAGTTGCCACTTCATGCATGGTTTTCATAACCCTTAATTCAGGCATGTTTAACACAGAGGCTCTCAAGCTTTCTGGTTAACATATTATCTTTAGAACATGGAGTTTCTGAATTAGCATATCTTGTTACCCAGAACTCTAGAGGGCTCAAACTAGCCTCCTGGTTATAAATGGCACAAATGAAGTTCTGGAGTCAAATATGCAGGAGTATAAGCTGAAATCAAAGAAGCAATGTTGAAGCAGTAACGGAGGTTCTAGGAGTGACAACCTCTCCCCAGAATTGCTCTTTTATCTCCAAAGCCTTCAGTTCTGGGCCAGCTTTTGTGTGCTGCATGTCTTCTGGTCCACCTTCTAACCCCATCTCACCCAGCTCCAGCTCAAATTTCTTTCTCTCTGTCATCTACTTCCTTATGGGTAATCAGTCAACAGAACCACTATCATTGGCATGTAAGAAAGAAAGGGCTTTCAAAAGCAAGAATTGACGACTTCAGGGACAACAATAGAAAAGAGTACAAAGCCAAATCAGCTTCTTTGTACCTTTAAAGAACAATTTAAATAAATATCTAATTATCTCAAAGCACAAGATTCATCATACATAATAACACAGCTTGAAATCACGTTTCCTCATTTCTGTCTGTATAAACCAGACCTCCTCTCTCTCCTCCCTCTCTTTAAAGGTCACAATACTCTGTCCTAAACCCAGCTCCTGTTCCCATGTTGGCTCATGTTCTTTCTCTCCACTTTTACTCCCCATGCAGTCTATTCCTTTTTCCAACTAGTGATGCTCTCTCTCTTTTTCTAGGTGAATGAATGTGTTCTCTCTTTCTCCAGTTCTCTGCTTTGCCCATCAATACCACAGTCATCACAGACAAGTAGGGGAAAGGGGAGGGGAGAAGAAAAAGCTGTGAATACTCAGATTTAATAGGTTTACCTGTCACAAAAATGAACTTTCAAAACTTGAAAATTGTCTGGGTTTTAAATGCTGTCTGAACTTGATAACACATAAGTAATGAGCAAAAACATGTGAAACCCTCCTAAATATTTTGTACACCTGGATATGCCCCCCAGGAAATTCCTAGCCTTGCTGCTTTAATTTCCCCCCGAGGATGGCAGACAATAGTGAAGAATTCCTACTGGTCCTCTCCCATGAATTCAGTTTCAAAGCTGTTAGCACAACACTAGTATTTCAACATTCTTTCGGCTTTACCATCTTTATGTTCATTTTAAATTAAGAAGTCTGAAGCAGATCTTATCAAATCCATGATATTGTTAAGAGCACTTCAAGGTCCTTTTAAAAACAAGAATTACTTACATCAGCTTACTTTATGGCTTCATTTTCAGACTCTACAGGACACAAAGTATACTAAAGCAATTTAACATGGCCATAACCTACAATTTTAACTTACCCTGAGGGGCCATTTCACCTCTTGTTTTACTTTTCCAGACCAAATCAATAGAGGGAAGAATCAAGTCAAGACACATGTCATAACTGTATTAAAGGTCAATGAGGTTTAAACAAATTGGGCTCTGCTCATAAATAATTGACTCCCAATTTGTACCAAGGTACAGGGTGAAATGCCATTCACTTGAAACATCTTTAAAGTTGATTCCACCTATTGTTGGCACCGGAGGGAACTATAACTACACATAAGCTTGGGTCTATAAGTCGGCCATCAACAAAGACTTTCTCTCAAAATGTAAAGGGTAATGATTCAGTAGGAAGCATACACAATCCACCTGGTTCATCATAAAAGAGGTAAAAGTAAACCCTTGGTATTCAGAGACTTAACATTTGAAGGTTTGATTGTAAGCAGATCTCCCAAATCTGTACCATCTTGCAATTTGTGACTTTTCTAAGGCATGAGTTTAAATTTCAGGTGCTGTAAAGTTGGTGTATGGAAATAGGTGCAGCCTCCTGAGAAGGGATCCTCAACAGCTGTTCAATATTCGTGCATGCTCTTAACTCTCTGGTCCTCTGCTTGCTATCACCTGTAACTGTCATTAAGGCTTTCAGTGGTTCTTTAAATTCTTCAGTTAGAGATCATAGCATCTGGGGAATATGGAGCTATGGTAGTGTCTGTACACTTGAAGACCTACAAAAGGCCCAGTCCTGGAATAGGATATGAGAGGAGGTTAATGAGGAGGGAGCTCCTGGAAGGGCTTTCTTATCTTACAAGGGACAGGCATGAGTAGATAACTTAGTGGTGCTGCCCTTCCCCCCTTCCTATCTTGAAGATTGATCAGATGCTGGGATCTGTGACAGCCATCCTGCAACTGTGACATGACACAAGAGAAAATATGTCTGTTACACCAGATACGTTGGAGAGAAAATAGAGGTGAGCCCTTTGTGAAATTGTTAAATAGCTACACTCTAGTGTCATATATATCTAGATTTCTTGTTTTACAAGATAATTAAATGTCCAGATTGTTAAAAGTTAAAAACATTCCTGATTGGTACTGTGGTGTGCCATACTGTCCCTCTTCTCAAGGAGTTTATTATTGATTCAAGGAGATGATACAAGAACTCGAACAACTTTAATAACTGATAGAAAAGTATATGAAAAATGCTAAATATCACTAATTATCAGAGAAATGCAAATCAAAACTACAATGAGGTATCACCTCACACCGGTCAGGATGGCTATCATTAAAAAGTCTGCAAATAATAAGTACTGGAGAGGGTCTGGAGAAATGGGAATCCTTCTACACCATTTGTGGGAGTGTAGTTTGGTGCAGCCACTATGGAAAACAGTATGGAGATTCCTCAAAAAAACTAAAGATAGACTTACCATATGATCCAGCAATCCTACTCCTGGGAATACCTCCAAAGGGAACTCAAATTCGAAAAGATACATGCACCCCAGTGTTCACAGCAGCACTATATACAGTAGCCAAAACAGGAAAGCAACCTAAATGTCCATCAACAGATGACTGGATAAAGGAGTTGTGTTATATTTATACAATGGAATACTACTCAGCAATAAAAAGAATAAAGTAATCAGTAATAAAAAAGAATAAAACAATGCCATTTGCAGCAACATAGATGGACCTGGAGATCATCATTCTAAATAAAGTAAGCCAGAAAGAGAAAGTAAAATACCATATGATATCACTCATATGTGGAATCTGAAAAAAAAGAAAAAAGAAGACACTAATGAACTCATCTACAAAACAGAAACAAATTCACAGACATAGTAAACATTCTTATGGTTACTGGGGGACAGGGAGTGAGAAGAGATAAATTTGGAAGTTTGAGATTCGCAGATACTAACTGCTATATATAAAAACAGATAAATAACAAATTTCTTCTGAATAGCACAGGGAACTATATTCAATACCTTGTAATAACCTTTAATGAAAAAGAATATGAAAACAAATATATGTATATGTGTATATATATATATGTGTGTGTGTGTGTGTGTATGCATGACTGGGACATTATGCTCTATACCAGAAATTGACAAATTGTAACTGACTGCACTTCAATTTAAGAGAAAAAGTGTGTGAAAGATGAAGACAAAAATGCCATGCACATTTATAGTCAAGAGGGACCTTTTCCAGTGGGTAGATAGAGCAGGAAATCAAGGACCAGGTGAGGAAATGAAGAGGGTCCATTGGGGCAGATCTGATTCTGCCACTTATGAGCTGTGTAATCTTGAACACGTGACTTGAACTCCTTAGGTCTCCAGTTCTTTAAAAGGTTTCAAAGGTGATTAGCCAGTCTTTTGGTAAAGAACCTAGAGAGAAGTAAACAGTCGTGAATTAGTAGCTATTAGTTTTGGAGAAATAGCATAGTATTTCATAGCCTGTCTTAACCAGAGAAACTAGACCATTGCCCTTAATCTCCTCTAACCCACCTATGTGATCCACCTGGAATGAGATGCATAATGCCAGTCAGTGAACAGGCAGTGCCTGCTTAGTGAGTGCAGAAAACAAGGAGGAAAGTGGCATCAATAGCTCCTCCAGCCCACTCTTTCACTCTGGCTCTCAGGTGCGCACAGATAAACCACAGTGTAGAAATCATCCGCTTCTGGATAGAATGGATGTTACTGCTCCTCCAGGTAAGAAATTAGGATTCATGTGTTTTCTGGGCACTGTGTTAAAAGCTTTACCTCATTTAACTCTCACCTCAAGTCTAAGAGCATGTGTTATTATCCATATTTTACAGGTGGGAGAGCTGAAATCCCTATAAATTAAATAATGCCTTAAAATCATACTCAAGTTGAATCCTTCAAGAGGGGATTGTCTCCCCATCCCCACATTCCCCACGCCCAGTTTTCCATTTCATCTGTAGCCTTGGAAATAATAGTCTGAGTTCCCAGTACTGAAGGGAGCAGAATAGACCTGATTTTGAATTTGTAAGACATAGTCTATTCCAAAATTCTTATATCATGGCAGGAAACTTTAAGAAGAGTAAAGATGGTGATTATAAACCAGTTATAATCAGACTTAACATGATTATGTATGTTTTGCCACTCTCTGGAGTAGGATATTAGCTAGCAACCTGGAGAAATTACTTACATATGCTAAACATGTTAAATACATACACACATACACACACACATACACACACACACACACACACACACACACATACATTTAGTTTTTTCTGAAGTGAATGTGAAGAAAAAGGTACTATGGCTACTTCATAATATGCAATAGATCCAAAGTGATATTATTTGTGACATGTAACATGATTTATGAGAGGGTGAATTTCTTTTAAAGGTAAGCACATTAGAGATATGGAGAAATGAGAACACCAGTAATTTTTCTTCTCCTTTGCATGAGCAAACTAACTGCAGTTTAAATTTTCTAAACCTAGTGTCTTATCGAGTTGAAAATTTCGACCCAGAGGAAGTGTTTATGACCATCTTGTAAATCTCTACTTTTAAAAATTAATTCATGCACATTAAATCAGGAGGAATTCTTCATTCACAGGGAAAAAAAAAGATCAAGCTTGCAACTGGGTCTTTCAAAGGTTCAGAGAGCAGTGTGTGTTCTAAAGTGAAGGCTGAGAAATATTTCTCCAAACATCTGAATCCTATTCAAATGAAGTTGACCAAATATACTAATGCTTCTCAGAAAGATAAAATATAACAGTTCTGAGAATAGCAGTCACACTGCTGTAGTGGTTTCTACTAAGATGTCGTTAGGGTTGTTTGTAAGTTTTAACTAAGCCTAATCATGTCCTAATATTTTTGTCCAGTGATGAAAATAGTTGTGTGAAGAAAAAGCAAATGGTGTTTTGTGGTTAAGTCTGTAGGTCTGGAGTCAAACTCCCTGGTTCAAATCTCACTTAACCAACTATTTGATGTTGGGCAACTTAACAATCTTCTCTCAGCCTCTATTTCTTCTGTTACATTTTCCTGTGATAACATATAGAAATCACTTAGCATAGCACCTAGCAGACAAAATACCTCATAAAGTTACCTATATTATTAAACAGTTACACTGAGTTATAGAAAAAATCTAGTGATATTTTGGGAAGCCATTTAATAGCCATTTATTTTGAAAGAATAGTAAGAGTTAATGGACTTAATAATTTCAGCGTGTAGGCATGTTCCAATTAAGAGTTGAAGTACTTTCCATAATCTAATTTATAATCCTCATAATTACCCATGAGGTATATACTAGTAGTATCTCAATTTTATTGGAGCCAGACACTGTGCACAGGGGAGTTAAGTAACGTACTCAAGCACAGACCACCCTTAAATGGTAGAGCCAGGATCTGAATGAATACACGATTTAAACCAGATCCAGGGTCTGTGCTCTTCACCACTATATTGTGTTGCCTCTCCTTGATGCATCTTAGATGGTGGCCTCAAAAGATCCAATTTATACAAAAAAAAAAAGAGAGAGACAAATAAAATAGAATAGTCACCTCAAATCCTCTTCGGCAGCAGCTAAAAAATAAATTGCACTTACATTATAAATGTATGTATATATGTGTGTGTGTATATATATATATTTATACATTTGTATATATATATTTATACATATGTGTGTGTGTGTGTGTGTGTATATATATATAAAACACATAACACATATATATATATATACACATACACACACACACACACACACACACACACACATTCACAGACCAGGTTAAAATTCCATACTCCCCTCTGGCACTGTAGAAAATGATTTTATAAGATTTCACTACCATGAAAAGAGACTGATTCAATTGGCCCCTTATGAAAATTGATCTCATTGTCATACAGTGTATGTGCTACCCAGAGACCCAAAGCAAACAGGCGTGCACAGTGCTGCAGGTGGAGAGGAGTGCTCCTAGGAGAAGCCCACCAGCTGCTGAGCAGGGTTTCAGAGCTGAGGACCTTTGGAGTGTGCCCTAGGCCCGGGGACTGGTTTTCAAGTTTAGATTGAGATAGTAGCCATTCACTCAAATTGTTAAGGCTGAGAAAGACTTCTTCATCTTAACCAAATTAAAAGTTCATCATCAAGAAAGTAAACACAACCAGAATTCTCATATCAATTTGTTAATTCATCTTCTTCTTGGTAGGACAGACATAGGAAGTCAAATTAAATCCAAAGTTTACTTACTGAGTAAAAATTAGAATATTCCCAATGGCAGCAGTTTTAAACTCTGCAGAAATTAGATCTTTTGAGGTCATCTAAGCTGCAGGAATGAGAGGCCATGTAATAAAGTGGTGAAGAGCACAGATACCGAATCTGGGTTAAATCGTGTATTCATTCAGATCCTGGCTCTACCTCTTCCCTCGAGCTTCTTATCTTTATATTCCCTAATTGCATCCAGACTGAACCTCATATTTAACAGAGAAAACAAAACCACCTGTTAGAACATCCCTCAACTACTCTACCTTTAAACCTAAGATGTTGTCAAATCTTCAACTTTCCATTAAATATATATTATTGCTCCTGTACACAATGTACTGAGTATAGAGAGGAGTAAGATAAATCCCCTGTCCTGGAGTAGCAGTTTATACAGGAAGACAAAACATATAAACAGATCATTGCAAAGTAATGGTGGCAGTTATGTGCTGGTGACGTGCACAGGGCGTTACAGGGAAAGATGGAGGCTCACTTAATTTGTACATCCTTCATTGAACATTTGAGGGAAAGATGGTCCCCTCCTTCCTATATCTTCAATCTCACTTTCCCCGCTGATTCTTTCTCTTTAGACTTTAGATGAGCACATTTCCCCTTCATCTTGAAAAACCTTTTCTATACTATTTCTCCATTACAGCACTAGGCTACCTTGCTTCTTTCTCGTTCCCTCCAAACTCCTGAATGATCTACATTTACATCTACTCTTCCTCAACTCCCATTCCCATCTCAGCATCCAGCAGTCATGCCTCCAGCCCCACTGTTACACCAAAACAACTCTTGATAAAAGTCACCAATGGCATCCTAAGTGCCAACACCAAGAGTGTACTTCGATTCCCATTCTGGTAGATTTCTCTGCAGCTCTGAAATCATTAACTCCTTCTGGAAACCTTTTCCTTCCTTGGCTCTGGTTCTGCTTGCTACTTCTGGAGTGAAATTCTCTGCAAATGTCTTGAGTAAGGGATTTAAATTCATTTTTTTGTTTGTTTGTTTCCTGTGTGGACTCTTATTCTCTCTTCTCTGCTTGGATGCTTTTGTCTCCCAGGATTTCAGGTACCATCTGTATGTGTCAATTATGTTCCCAGCAGGAAACAGATGGTACTCTCAAATAGAGTGATTGAGGAGATTTCAGTAAGACTATTTACCATGGTGTGGGCAGGCCCAAGGAATGGTTAGTACCCCAGGGCTTATTGCCTCTAGGCCTGAAGGGATAAGGAGGAGAAGCCCTTACTGGAATCTAGAGAATAGCTGCCTGGAGAGGGTCACTAGGCAAGAGCAGTCCTGTCCTTTGTAAGAGCCAGCTTGTGGTGACCGGAAAGGGGGAGCATGGAATAAATACCAAAAACTCATTCTCTTCCTGCCCTTTAATTTTTTGTTGGTGGTTCTTATTGCCTAAAGCCGATTGGAAGCCAAAGTGCAGTGATGGAATCAAAACAGGTAAGAATTCTAGGCAGAGAGAAGGTTAAAAATTGTATCCAAGGGGCAAATGGAAAATATCCAGCATAACTCCTTTATCTCTAATCCTGACTACTCTTCTGAGATCATGGCCAGTATTTCCATTTCATCACCAATGTATTTGCTTTTTTTTTTTTAATTGAAGTGTAGTCAGTTTACAATGTTGTGTTAAGTTCTGGTGTACAGCATAATAGTTCAGTCATACATAGACATACATATATTGCTTTTCATATTATTTTCATTACAGGTTCCTACAAGATGTTGAATATAGTTCCTTGTGCTATACAGTATAAACTTGTTTATCTATTTTATGTATATAGTCATTAGTATCTGCAAATCTCAAACTCCCATTTTATCCCTTCCCACCCTCTTCCCCGCCCTGGTAACCATAAGTTTGTCTTCTATGTCTGTGAGTCTGTTTTTCTCAATGTATTTGTATTACACTTCTGTGTCTTAAAGTCAATTTGCCCAATTATTCTGTTTTTCCAATGGAATTTTTCCTAATTAATGGCACAGCTATTCGTTTTCTCTCAACCATAGACCATGGGGTTTCCTTGAATCTTCTTTCTCCTTTACCTCTCCCAGTGAGGTATGGAAAATACTTCTCAGAAATGTGTTTTGAACTCTGGGCTGTCCTTTCCAATTCCATTTCTTTTACCAACATCCTTCTATTCTCTTTTCTGGAATTCTGCAATGATTTCCCAACTAACTCTTTATAACTATTCTTTTCGTTACTGTCTTAGAGCCTTAACATTGCTATCAGTTATCTTCCTAAAACACAGATAGTCATGGCATTCCCTTTTGTAAAACCTCTAACAGATCTTTGTGGCCTTGGCATAAAATCTTAACTTCACACAAGACTTACAAGGCACTAGCCTATGTCTTTAGCATAACGAACTTGTTTATTCAACATATATGTCTTAAACACTAACTAGGTGACTGTCAAGAGACTAGATGCTAAGCAAAGAATATAAGCAAGAAATTGTGGACACATTTTAGCCACTGGACTGCAGTGGGAGTGATAAATGAATAAAAAATGAAAGGTGACAGTTACTAGGTGATAGTAGAGAAAAGTTAACTATTGGTACATGTTTGAGGATGAGAAAGACATAGGAAAGAGAATAATGTTAAAACTGAAACTTGGAAAATGAATAGATGTTAGCAGAAGGAGTATGGGCATCTCAACAGAGGGAAATGCATGTTCCCTTGTGTAACAACATAAAAAACAAAGCAGGTTGGTGTAAGGCAAGTAAAGGGTAAAAACAATGACCTTCAAGGATTGGGTATTTAATTTTTTTATTTTTTATTCAAGTAAGGAATTGGGTATTTAAAATTTGTGTTTTCACTGTATGACAATTATAGGTCATTTTTTAATTAGAGGGAAATTTGGGAGGTATGAAAGAAGTCTGTTTCTTGATTGGGGTTTATATATTAGTCAAAATTTATGAAAATGTACACTGAAATCCATACTCTTTATTGTATGCATATAATGTCTCAATTAAAAAAAAAAAAGATAACCTTGGAGTCAAGGAGAACTGTCCCTGTCCCTTATGAGTTTTGTGATATTAAACAAGCTACTTCTCTAATTTTTCTGATTTGAAATGATACTTCCCCCTTTAGGGCTATAGAGGACTCTTTCTGGTGTTTAGCATGTAGTAGGTAATCAATAAATGAAATCTATCAGTTTGTAATATGTAGGGTTTAAGAAAATAGAAGAAAGAAATGAAACCTGCAAAGTAGGCAAGAGCATCTCAAAGAGACTTATGTTTGTATTTTTTAGAAAATTCATCTTGGTTTCAGTGTGAAAGACTGAAGCAGAGACAGACTATGGCAGAAATTTCATTGAGGACTAATAAAGAAAGAAAGGGTCTGAATAGTGGCAGTAACATATTTCTTAGGGTGACAGGTAGGATGTGGTGATTAGCTATGAAGGAAAGGTATGTGGTAGTGCCATTTTCCAAAAAAGGAAGCACACATAGAAGGGAATAAAAATGAGATTAATTTTTAAAAAATTGTGTTGGAAATTCCTTTATGTTTTTGAGATGGGCATATGTGGTACACAAGTCTGGACTCTCAAGTTCAGACAAGAGATGTTATTATACATTGGGCAAGAATGAAATAAGCATTACTCTGCAAGAAATAACCAAAATGGGGTTAGTCATTTGTGGAAATGAAGAACTCCATGATAGTACTGGGGAATCTAAGCCTGGAGAATTACAGAAATAGCTAAACCCCAGTTTAGGTCATCTGTATATAAATGTAAGTCTCTTTGGGGAAATAGGAATTTTGATTGCACCCAAGGAAGTTTACACCTAGTTACTTTGCCATCTGTCTTTAAAAATGAAGAAAATCTGCATGATACCTATAAAAGTGGAGTCCGTAAAAAATAGAATTCTATTACTGTCTAAAATATGTATCACTGTGGTAAGAAATCTGATTCCATCAAATATTAAGATCATCCAACTAATTCTTCCACCTGAGTCATTTTTGACTTCAAAGTCTTGTCTCATAAATATTAGATTAGAGCACCTTCTTGGGAGATCATTTAAATGTATTGCTGATGAAGGCTTGGGAAGCACCCAAACGCAATAGGGTGACTAGGGTGCAACCTTTGGTTCTGTATATATGTTTCTGAAGATGGGGGGCCACGTTAGTCTAGGTTCTCTGAAAAGCAGATGCCAAGACAGGATTTGACATGCAAGAGATTTGCTGGGTAAACACCTGAGAGGGAAATAGTGGAGAGAGAGAGAGAGACAGAGGAGGCTGGGAGAGCTATCTAATCCCTGAGAAGGAGAAAGAGGAGGTAGGAGGAGAGATAGGAATGTGTTTTCAGGAATTGTTTGGTGGAATTTCCTGTTTCTATCATATAGCTGTATTCTTTAGGGTGTTGGTTAGCCCAGAGAGTGTGGATCACAATTACACAGTGAGTGGGATAATTATTTATTAGTGATATATTTCATATAGATGTGAAAGGAAATCATTAGGTTCTTGGATGAGACAGAAAGCATCTATAGTCCACGTTGTGAGGTTGCAGATGGGGGAGATTTTGAAAGTTATGCCTCAGTTATCCCGTGGGTCTGATTAGGCAATACAATCCCATCTTCGAAAATCAGCATGTCAGTCAAATGCCTGTAAATCATATATGACTGACAGGAGCTTGCATATGATTTAAGGACGTTGTATTTTCATTCATTTTCCAAAGTGAAAGAGGTTTAAATTTTTTTATTTGAAAATAATGTCAAATGTGCCAAAACGTTGCAAAATAAAAATAGTACAAAATACAAAAAAATTACCACATACCTTTTATCTGGATTCATTTGCTGTTGACATTTTACTCCATTTGGTTTATCATTTACTCTCTCATTGTTCTTGATTTTTATTTACTGGATAATTTAGGGGAACATATCTATATATTAAAATATAATCTATCATTTGTATTCCAATTTTATGAGTTCATCCAATAATGTCCTTAATTGCACTTTTTCCCCTCCAGTACAGAATTCAGTTTATGGTCAGATATTGTATTTAGTTGTCAAGCCTCTTTCGCCTTCTTTAAACTGGAACGTGAAATACTCTTTTGATAAAGTAAATCTAATTTATTGAAGACTATAAACTGTGAAGGTGAGAACTTGGTCAGTCCTATATGTTGTTTCTACACATGGCCTAGAACAGTGCCTGGCATGTGGTAGCACTTCATAAATATTTGATGAGTGAATGAATGAATGACTTTCTGTGGATGTCCATATTTTCCTAAGAGGAACTGACATAAATGAGTTACATTGTTCTTTGTATTTTGAAAGTTTTATGTTTTTGAAAGTTTTATCTTTACCAATAGATTGTGTTGTTTGGTAAAACTAGATTTGTGTGTGTGTGTGTGTGTGTGTGTGTGTGTGTGTGTGTGTGTGTGTAGAGCTTAACTGTTCCTTTAGATACTACCTCTGTTACTCCCTGCCTACACCATTACCTTAAATGCCTTCTCATCCCCATACCAACTTAAACCTTTTAGTGTTGTTGGAAAGTGAAATGGAAACCCAAACTCTTCTGGCTGGTGAATTGGCATCCAGTGTGACTGTCCTCTGGGCAATGCAAAACATTTGTTCCCTGCATTGAGGGCTATAATGAATCTAAATGTTCAGATATAACTAGCAGCCATCTTAAAAACAAACAAACAAACAAACAAAACAAACATGTTGGTTCCTGTGTCAACACATTGACTGATAGCCTCCTACCACGTGGACATTCTAACGGACATGATTTCAATCATAGATAGCTCTGTGAATGGAATGCCTAGGAAAGCAGTCCATCAGTCACAGAAATCTCTGCCTTGTTCCAAATGGTCCTTTACATCATTCCCACATTAAATTGTAGCCCATTGCTGGAACCAAAAGATGGCCCAGCCTTGTGCTAGTTATGCCAAGGTCCTCCTTCATGGACGGGCCTTGTGAGAGTTCATCTCTTAACTTCAGCAACTTACTATTCTACTCTTGGTATAAAACTAGGGTCAAAACTGTCAAGCGTTAATGAGGATATATTTGGCTCACGGGGTAATGTAAAGTGAACAGGACTCAAATTGTATACAGTGTGCTTTTATCTATGAAAAGGAAAAACTTTGTAGAAAAATGACTGGAAGGAATAACACCAATATGGTTCCAATAATGGCTCCCAAGTGATGTGACTATGGATAATTTATAGTATCTGATCTTATGTTGTTGGCTATAAGGAGCATAGGTTTCTCTGATGACATGAGGAAAAAAATTAAGTGTAAAAAGAAATATGTATTCTTATAGCCTTACATTTAAAAGTTAAATCTAACGAAGTTGGTTGAAGTTGTAGGCCATTTTGTATCTCAGTTTCTCCATGTGCCAAGTGGGTATAGTAATGCTAGTTATAGATTGGGTGATGGCAGTACATTAGATAACTATCTAACATGCTTTCATTTTCTCAAAATAAAGGAACCTATTATTATTATAATAATCGCTACACTTATCTTGGAAGGAACACCTTCCCTTAACTCTCCTTCTATCAGTCATGGAGAGAGAAAGGGTTATAAAACCTGACTGGCATTTTGACTGCTCTTTTGAAAGTCTAACCCAGTAGGATGTCAAAAGAGAGTAGTTTTTTTTTTTTAATGAAGAGACTTAGAGCTAATCTCTGTCTGACATGTGCTTCTAACTCTAACTTATGTTGAAAGAAGTGCTTATTAAGGACAGACTTGATTCCTTGCCTCCCATTCCCTTTTCTCTCCAGTAGAAACCTTCTCCACCAGCATAGTTGCTTTCAATTTCTGAATTTATAAATGTGAGAAAACCCTCAGACCATGATGTATTTGTACGGAATGGTCTGTGGGACAAGAAGAGTGATTGACAACTGCAGAAATTACATCTGAGGTTAAGTCCTGCAGGAAAAGGGGCTACAAATTGCCTGCAAATTATCCACAAGTCCCTGATGAGCCTGAGGAGAAAATTTAAGAGGCTTCCATCTTTCTTCAACAAACATGTTCATGTGTCTCCCTTTGCTATAACACACACAACCCCAATAGAAATTGTCCCTGAAGATATTACTTTTGTTTCTTATCCTTGTCAAATGTGGTAATAGTAAATGTTTAAATGCCAATTAATAGCCTTTATCATGTGCCCATTGTGTTCCGTGTGTGAGTCAGAGCAGAAGAGGTATATGAGCTCCGATTGATGGGTTTAAAATCTAAAGAAGAAACTAGGTTTTATGCTATAAAAACACATGGTGTTAACTTTATAGGATGCATATGAAATAGCCTATAAGGACTTGCACTGATCTTAATAAATATGCATCACTTGAGAACTATTTACAGTAGAATAATGGTAACAATAATGATGATGGTTGATCCATAGAAGTCTAAAGGAACAGGTTATGTTTCTCTTCTAACAGCACACGAAGTATGACGCCCTGGACTTTGCACATGCCTGGCTTGCTTACAATGTTGCCTTTCTAAGGTACTAGGATAGTACTACTCAAAATATGATCAGCAAACCAGCGCTGGTTCTCAAACTTTTCCTTACATGTCTTGATATGATAAGTACAGAAATTGAGAATAAACATTTAGAAACTTTCACATCGCTTTGACAGAGTAATTTTATGTCTGTTAAATCTCGTATCACATTGAGGGCTTGCATTTTATGTTTTTGCCTTTTGAAATTTCACTTTTTAAGTAATTGGTTTTTTTTTTAAACCTTATTTTACAGAAATATTTGTCCATGACAGATTGGGGGAAAACTGGGCCCTGAACAGAGAAAACACCATTTTAGAATGTATAAGACAATTGATGAGATAAATAAAAATCACCTCTATAAGCCTAAGATTTCTTACTTGGAAAATGGATTTAATAATAGCACTTCCCTCTTGAGGCTGGATCTGAGAATTAAGGGAAGGTAGATGTATGTTAGGTGCTTAGCATGGTGCCTGCCCTTGATAAGTACCCTCCACAACACTGGCTCTTAGAATTATTGAATAACTAAGACACGCACAGGTGCCATTCTGAATTATATGCACATGGGACATAGCTTCTGTTTATAACATGTCGTTGGTGAATAACCCCTTCAACATATAACCTCCCTCTGGAATGGGGCCACCTGGCCCAACAGACTAGTTCATTCACCATTGACTTGCTTGAAGCAACCAACATTTGATTTTTGGTCTTAGGATTGACTGTTCAGTGTAACTGCTCCACCATCATGATGTGGAATGTCCTTCTGTATGTTTCCTTTGGTTTTCCTCAAGTCATTGATTGATTGCTGCAACCCTCAGTAACTGAATTATTCTGATCTCTATTGTTTATGAAGTGCCTGTATTATTTTGGGGCCAGTATAAAATGACTTGTCACTCATAGATGGCAAGTGTGAAGATGTAAACTTCTGTTTCAAAAGGTGCATCACTTTAGGTGGTACTTCAGAGGGCAAAGAAAAAGAATATGCAATCTCTTCTAGTCAAAGAGGCCAAACAATTTTTTTAAAGTGTATTTTAAATGTCAAAATCGAAGGTCAGTGCCTCTTAAAAAGGCATTGGTTGTAGCCAGTTGTTTCAAAGCATAAATGATTAATTGAGGATAATTCAACCAGAGTTTTCCTTTTTGAATTATAGTACAATATGATGGAGAACACCAGGTTTTCTAGTTCGACTAATCTGGGTCCAAATCATGGTTTTGCAACTTAACTGGACCCATCAGGCAAGTCCTTTACTCTCTTTGACCCTCAGTTTCCTAATCTATATATCGGGGCTAATGGGACAACATTTGAACATAATAGGTGCTTAAATAAAATTAACTCTCTTCTTTATTCAGTTAGTAAACTTCAATTATTTTTCTTTAAAATAACCAGTGAGATGACTTTAACAAGATTCCATGAATAGAATCAGATTTTTAAATATAATAAAGATAATATGTCAGTATTTATTTTTAAGAACATGCATTGGATTTGGCAGATTCAACAACAGACTGTTTAGAAACGTGACTGACTCTTTCCAAGGTGAAGCATTGTCAACTCCTTTGCACTCTGCTTTAAACTCTTTGCTCCAGCCAGAATAACTTTCCCATGCACGTGACTTGGCTCATTCTTATTTTTAGTTCACTGTGTTTAGCACTCTTCTTGAAATGACCTTCTGAGCCTCCCTGGCAAACCCCACTCTCCTGTAAAACTATTCGTTATTCACATAGTTCCTAAATGGCAGAAAGAAATCTGGTCAAGCGATTCACTCCAGACCATCTTTCAGGGCTGTAGGTTCTTCCTGGGAGCTGCACTAGTCCCCAGTTTGACACATTTTCTTTCTATGATTTCTGACACTTTTTCCATGTTTGTAGATTCTTTCTCCTTATCAGAACTATAAAGTTCCATTTCTTGGGGTCACACTGAGGACATTCAAGATCAGAGAGGCTGTCACTTGCTCAAGGCCACACAATTTATGGCTGATTTTAAACAGGTAGACAGTTCTTTGGGTTTTCGTTTGGCATTGTTTTCATTTCGTGACCCTACTTCACTCAGTAGAAAATGCTTGGTATTACTGACAGACTGACTGAGAAACAGTGGGGGGACTCCAGGCCCGGAAAGGCAGCTGTAGAAAGAGTAATAGCAGATGAGGGGAATGGAGTGGGATTCAAGAGATGGGGCAGAATGGAGGCGGGTAAGAGAGGGAGAAAGCAAATAACTGGCTTACTCCAAGCAGTTCACATTAAAAGAAAATAAGGAACACCGAAACAGCAATGACACCACCACATTTCTGCTTTGCTTCTATTTTGCGCTTAATAAACAACCCTACTGTCACTGCCAATGAAAACAGCAACCTCACTGTGCTTTTCCCCTGGCGCTAACTCTAAACAATCTACTGGATTTGGGTCAAAACTGTAAACTGCCAGCGTGTTAAAAATAAAAACAGAAAAATAAACCTGGCCTTTTCCTTTCGGGTTGTGAGGGTGAATGCAGGACAAGAGCCAGAGAGAAGAGTTACTATAAAAAATAACTAGTGCACACATCCTGGAACTGATGTTTTCTATAAAAATCTGTTGGCTGTGAATTGAAAAGAGTGAAGTGGGGAAGGAGAAAGGAATGGCGGATCAAGTGGTGTCTGCTTAGCGTCAGCTAGCTTTCATGTAAGAGTCATGGCAGGGTCAGCAACAAACTAGCCAGGTGGCAACTCCAGGCCATGCTGCCATAAATAAATAGTTATGTACTAATGTCACACAACCAGAGCTAGATGCAAAGCATATGGGGCAAAAACATTCTGATGTAAATATTCAAAAGAATCTATGGTTGCTGAATTCAGAATCCACTGTTGATACCGGACTTGGAAACGCCTTGGGAAAATAAAGTGGTGAAGCTTTTTTAAAACTTGGACTCAAAGAGTCTTTGAAATGTAGATTGTTACCTTTGCAGAAAAAATCCTTAACCTTTGGCCTAAGAGAGTGTGATTTTTTTTGGTGCAGTAATTAAGCATTGCTGAGAGTTGGCGAGAACAGAGACCCTGGAACGGAATTTCAGGGGTTTAAACTCTGCCCCTGCTGCTTACTGGTTCTCATAATCTCTGGGAATTTACTTAACCTTTTCCTGCCTCAGTTTATTCATCCTGCACCAAAAGGAGGAGCAGGCTGATAATGGCAGCAGTACCTGCCTCATAGGAAATTATACGCATCGAATAAGTCAAAGTGTGGGGAGTAGACAACACCTGGTAAAGTCCTTGTCACTGCCAAGTAATCTAACACAGGCTGTTTATCTTCCATGGTGTATCTGCTGGACACCAAGCTAAGGAATCTTTTCCTCCTACCGTCTTATTTAATCTTCCAAATAACCCCATGAATTAAAAATCAGTTTTACAAGACAAAAGGAACTGAGGTTTAGATGGATTAAGAAATTTACCTAAGGAGGTCTATCTAAGCTAAACTTCCAACCCAAGCCTTAGTCCAGGTTAAAAAAAAAAATTAACCATTTACACATTCTTTAAAATCTAAACACTTTTTCTTTCTTAAAATGTTAAAATTTGAAAATACACACAACACATGGCCGTCTAAGAACCATCTAGGTTTTTAAAAAGGATTTAAAGAGGGGCTGTTGTCCTAATCAATTGCCTCAGGAGAGCGGAGATCCACTCAAAGCACATTTACAAAACAGATTCTAATTCATTCACTGGTTTATTTCTCCAAACATTTATTGGACGCCTACTATCTTCTGAGAGCTGGGGATTCAGTAAAAAATGATTTCAGTCCATGAACACCTAATTGTGAGTGAGAGTGATATTCTTTACTGCGGGCTGTTTAATGGTGTGGGATTTGTTTTCTAGGCTGTTTCCCAACATGGCCCAAACTATCTTCCTCACCAGCTGCAGAAGTTGTCGGACTTCTATCAACACAAGCCAAGCTGTACGTCTACAGCGATCCTAGTGGGTTTGGGGTATGTTATCTCTCCGGCTCACGCTCGCCAAGCGCAGAGACTTTAGCGGACAAGGCATAGTTCTTTGCAGGCTGGTCTCCGATTGGTGCTGCGGTAAAACGCGCGCGTCTGGAAGCGTGTTCAAATCGCGCGCCCAGGCAGTGGCTTTCCCGGGTTTAAGCTTAAGGATCGCGGGCACACGTGTGCCCCACTGCCTGGTCAGCGCGCCAGGACTCCTTGGCTTCTGGCAACAGGGAGGGTAAGAGCGCCGCGAGCACCCTAGGTTAATCCCCGGTGGGCCCTGCCCAAGGACCTGCCCGTAGAGATTTAGGCGCCACCTCTGCCGGCGGCCGTTACTTCCTGGTTGGTTTGCCCTTAACTGACATGGCGGCTGGTTGCCTTCGGCCGGGCCTACTGCGGCTGCTCAGAAAGCCAAGGTAGGGCAGTGAGTCTACAGCCCGCCTCCCGCCGCGGAGCTGCTGGGTGAAGGCTTGGCTGTGCAGCCAGGGGTGCAGGGGGTTAGGGGCAAGCCTAGGAAGTCCAGGGCCCAGCGCTGTGTCGCGTGTGCCCACCCCTCGTCTCCCGACACCTAGGCTGCTCGAGCCCAGAGTGTTTTTTTTTCCTTTTCCCTGCCACCTCTCTGCCCCTGGCCCAACATGATACTGACCAAAGCTCAGTACGACGAGATAGCCCAGTGCCTAGTGTCTGTGCCGCCTACCAGGCAGAGCCTGAGGAAGCTGAAGCAGAGGTTCCCCAGGTAAGTGACCTCTCCCCCCTCAAACAGCCCTTTGCCTGCAGGAGCTGTGCCTGGCAGCCTAGCCAGCACTTAGGAACCACGTGTCACACATCAGTGGGGAGGAACACCAGTGTCAGGTGTTGAGGAGAGATCAGGGATGGTGAAAAAGGTTTCTTCTCTCACCTGCCTTTCTCCGGAGAGCCTTCATGGATGAATTCCAGGCCGCCTCCCAAGGCTTTTCAGTTAAATTCAAGTCAACAAATGTTTATTTAAAACTTGGTATATGCTAGGTGATGGGTGTATGTAGTAGGTGCTCCATAAATGTCTAGTGGGTAAGTGACAGATGCTGGGAATGAATGATAGGTGACAGGGCCCTCTCAAAGGGGAAATATGAATTGTACATTTAAAAGGAGGAAATGGAGGACCCTTTTCAATTAGCCCCTGGAAACAAACATGGGAGCACAGACCTCAAGGGACCGCTTATTGTTGACTGTGGTTCTCAGCAGCAATCAAGTGACCCCAAGTGTTCTCAAGCCAGAGAGAATGGGACCCTAGGGATTCCAAGATTGATCATTTGAACACCCAGATGTGTACACATTCTAGATGTATTTCATACTTCCTTCTTCCCCAAATACATCTTTTTTTCCCCATGATTTTAGGATTATCCAACTTTCTAAGAATGGACTTTAGGAACTGTATACTATAGAGTTCTCCATTTCAAAGATGTGCAAACTGAGGCCTTGACATTACACAAAGTCCAGTCCAGGTCAACCAAGTTATTGTACTTGTGCCATGCTAAAAGTATAGAATGTTTGTTTACTTCTGTTTCAAAACCAAATCCAAACCTGTACCATTTTACTTTGTGACCTTGAGCACCATTCCCTAATGGAGAGCTTTGCTGTCCTCCATAGGTAACCCCTGAGCCTACATTACCATGGAATTGTTCTCTTGAGGAAAGCGGGGTTATTGGATAATCGGTGTTAGTGAAGTACAAATTGAAGCACACATTGAGAGTCTCCTATGGCTTCAATAGAAGTTCTTGTGGAAGGACTCAGTTTTCCTAGTCTGTAAAATGAAGAGATCTTTTTACTATTATTCGGATTTAATATTTCCCTTTATTGTCTTTATGACTTTTATCAGACTTGCTAACAAGGAACAAAACTGGCAAACTGGAATTTAATTTTCTGTCATTAACTCTTCGCCAGTGAACAGTGGGATAGGTGAAGGCTAGCCAGCTAAGGGAGTAGGTAGATTTTTTCTGGGCATCTTAAGATGCAGCACACATTGAGATAATTCTGCTCTCACTGTATACTTATACTAGCACTGTTCTTTTGCTTCTCTTTTCTTCTCCCACTCCCTCTTTTCTTTCTCCCTCGTTCTTTTTCTTTCTTTCTTTTCCATAACAAATGCCTTGTTCTCTCCATAATAGGTAACCTCCCCTTACACTTATTAAGGACTTACAAAATATACTTATGCTGGACTCCATTTGTTTGAGGCACCATGCTGTTTGCTTATTCTCTTATGCTCTTTTTTTTTCCTTATTCATGATATGCCCAAATATTTTTCACTTCTCCCAAATACCATTCAGGGTATAACTAACTCTTCTTTTACCAGAAACTTTATTTAGAGAGGCTGCACTACCAATCTGCAGGAGGAATTAAAGAGCCATTTAGCAGAATGGGTGGGAATTCCATTATTTGTGTGATTTAGGAGTTTGCTTCACAATTTTTATTTTAGCGCTGTTTTACTTTAGATGTTTGTTGCAAAGGAACAACCTTTAGATTTGATAGTTCATTGTAATTGGTCAAGTAAGGACTTCAGAGATAATTTCTGGTGGTTCAAAGAAGTTAAGTAACTTGTCAAAAATCCTAGATGTATTGAAACAGTGTCTAGAATACAGGTTTCATGACTTTCAGTTCAGAGTTCTATACCAAGCTGCCTTAATGAATTTTAATATTAATAATAATAACAGCATCAGTTATTTTTGGGTGATGTTCGCATAGATTCAATTCTAAAAAAGCCAAAGTACTGAAAGGTTTTTAAAAATTGCTAGAAAATTTTATTTTCCTGATTTTAAAAGTAGTACATGCTCAGTAAAGAAAATAAAACTTAGTCATAATCCTGTAGCCCCCCAAATTTCTGTTAACATGTTTTAAAAATATTCCTAGTCTTTTTCTTTCAGTGCAGTACTTTACTAATATAGTTTGTAGATCTTGCTTTTTGAGCTTAACATATTGTGAGCCTTCCTCATCTTTAAAAATTCCTTACAACTTATTTCAAATAACTAATAATATCACGTTCTAGATGTACCATTCATTTTCTTATTGCTGGACATCAAGAGTTCTGTTTTTCTAATTTTCTGATATTATTTCTGTACATATATAATACTAAGTCCACTTACTTTCCTACTTTGGAATCCTAGAAATTGGAAATTACTGTATCAGCAGTTTTCAAACTTTTTGGTCTCCAGATCTCTTTATACTCTAGAAACTATTGAGGACCCCAGAAAACTTTTGTCTATATGGGTTATATCTGTTAATATTCACCAGAATATAGATTAAAGCTAAGAAAAATTTTAAATTGCTTATTAATTTATTTTAAAATAGTAGTAAGCCCATTACATGTTAACATATTTTGATGATTAATAACCATTATTTCCAAAACTAGTGAGAAAATGGCCATGTTTTACACTCTTGCAAATCTCTTTAATATCTGCCTTAATAGAAGGAAGACATATCTCTTCTGCATTCATTCAACCTGTTGTGATATGCTGTTTTGATTAAAGAATATGAAGAAACTCTAGCCTCAGACAAATATGTAGTTGGAATAGGGGACAGTAGTTTAATAAGCTTTTTAGATGATTGTGGATATTTTTGTTACTACATAATACCCAACAAGTGGTGTTTTCTTAAAGGTTAATTGCAATATGTAATTGAAATCATGTTATAGAACTTTTTGGCCAGTCTTGAACTTTGAGTGGCTCTTTGACCCATGCATGATTTTTATCATCGTGCATTCATTATCCGTTTGCAAACTGTTGGTTGTGAGTTATGCGAATCTTCCAAATGTGGTCACCTTTAGTTATACAGTATCAAAAAATCACATTTGTTAATATCTCCACCGATCTCTTAGAAGTCTCTAAGATTTGAAGCTGTCATACTCACGGTGATGGATACAGAGTTTTCCAATATTTTATTTTCCCTTGAAAGCTGAAATTTTATCATTGGCAACAAGTACTATCAGTTGTTTCCCTTGAAATGACAGGCTCACGTTGTTTATTTTTGAGAAAATGTCTGCCAGATACCCAAGTCTGAATAATCATACTTTATACATCATTCATCCAAGTAAAAATGGTGTTCCATGGAAAAAGCATTTAGTTCAGCTCTCAAACAATCACACAAGTGCTTCCCCTTGAGATGGTCATCAGTGCGTCTATATGCAGTAGACATGCTTTGTGTTTACTTCTTATTTTGTTGTACAGAGTGTTACAAGAATGTGTATTCAAAGGTTGAGATTTAATACAGTAAGATACAATTAAGATATTCTTACATGAAAATGGCATTTGTTTCCTTCCTACAAGTGTGTGACTCCTAGGACAGTTGTGCCTGGCCTTGATTTGTGCCCAGGAACTGGTGGTTTTGCCAACTGTTTTTGCACCATCAGTGCAAATGTCACACAGGGGAAAAGGCAAAACATGTCTTACTATTTCTATAAAAATAGTTTTGACCTTGTAGACCTCTGAGAGGGTCTCAGGGACTCCGGGGGTCCATTGGCCACACTGTAACAACTGGAAGCTATTTCAAATCAGAGGATATTTATGTTTTGAAGGATTTTGATGTATATTGACAAATTTCTATCAAAAAAGATTGTACTAATCCAATTACCAGCAGGGCACGGAAGCATCGTTTCTGCAACTTTTGCCAGTATGGAAGAGAGTCATTATTTACTCTTTAATATGATGGAACAAGACTGACATCTCATAGTTTACATTTTTGGCCTATAATACATTGTATATTTCCCCATTATTTATTGACCATTTAATTGTCTTCTTGGATTACTTACCTGGTGTCCTTTGCCTAATTTTCTGTTGGAGTGCTTGCTCTTATTACCTGTTGGTTTGTCACTGTTTATTTTGCTCTGCATATTTTAAGGATATTGATGCCTTTTTAAAATTTTATGTTATTGAGTTATAGTCAATTTACAGTGTTGTGTCAATTTCCAGTGTAGAACACAATTTTTCAGTTATACATGAATGTACATATATTCGTTGTCACATACTTTTTCACTGTGAGATCTATACAAGATCTTGTATAGATTTCCCTGTGCTGTACAGTATAATCTTGTTTATCTATTCTATGTATACCTGTCAGTATCCACAGATTTCGAACTCCCAGTCTGTCCTTTCCCACCCCCCGATGTTGATGCTTTATATGTCATATTTTTGTTGTAGATAGTTTCCCAGCTGTTTGCTTTTAAATATTGGTCTTTTTTTTTTATATATTCTTAACTTTAAATTTATACTTTTTTGTTGAGGAAGTTCTATCCTAAGATATGAAAAATAAATCTTTCACTTAAATTTTCTCCTAGGTTCTTTATGGCTTTCTTAATTCTTTAATCTTTCTAGCTGTGATTTATTTTAATGTATACTTGAAGGTAAAGATGTAGCTTAATTTTTACCAAGCTTAACTTTTATTTTACACTGTGGCTTTTACTTGCTAGCCTCATTTCTCCATCCCCTCTTTATTTCACTGAAATTAAAACTTTGTTTTTCCAAGTCACTGCGCTGAACTTGGGCAGTCTCCCAACCACTCTGGTTTCAGAGTCCTCGAATTTAAAATGAAGGGATAGGACCTTGTGATGTCTGATATTTTACAACTCCCAAATTCACCCTTATTCTGTTCTGTTCTGTTCTATTCTATTCTATTCTGCAGTTTTACAGTAAATAGGCCCTTTGGCCTCAAGAACATAGGACATACTATATTTAAGTACTTGCTGAGGATGAAGTCGTTGATTTGCATCCCACAGCTTATATCCTGGACTTCCTTATTCAGGTAGAAGCCCCCAGCCCAATCAGCTGTTACTTGTCAGGTTATATTTTATATTTTACTGCCCAAACACTACATGTGTATCTGATTATCTATCATTTTTTCTTTATGTATATTTAAATATATATAAATAAAGATATATAAAGATATATATATATATATCTTATTTTGAAATAATTTTAAACTTACAGAAGAGTTGCAAAAATGTTACAGAGAATTTCCATATACTTTTCACCCAGGTTCCCCTAATGTTAACATCTGCATTACCAATGTACAATTGTCAAAATCAGGAAATTAATTTTAATGGAATACAGTCAATTAATTTATAGACCTGTTTCGAACTTTACTAGTTTGTTTTTTTACTAGTGACTTTTCTGTTTCAGGATCACACATTAGATTTAGTTGTCATGTCTTCTCAGTCTCCTTCAGTTTGTGTCTGTTCCTTACTTTTTCTTGTTGCTGTTGTTTTTTATGATCTTGACACTTTTGAAGAGTACTGGTCAGTTATTTTGTCCAGTGCCCCTGAGTTTGTGTTTGATGTTTTCTCATGATTAGACTGAGGGTAAACATTTTTGTCAAGAATAACCGGGAAGTGATGTTGTGCTCTTCTCGGTGTGTCATATCAAGGGGACCTGACTTCATATGTGTTATTAATGCTGAGGTTAACCTTATTCACTTCATTAAGGTGTGGTGTCTGCCAGGTTCCTCCACTGTAGAGTTATTAATGTTCCCTTTCCAATAATTGCCTTGTGGGGATATCCTTTGAGACTATGCAAATATCCTGTTTTTCTCCTCATACTTTTCCTCACTGATTTAGCATCTATCAATGGTTCTTGCCTGAAATAGTGATTATGGGCACTTGCCTATTGGTGATTTTCTGTTTCTCTCGCTGGAATACTCTTCCATCTAGTATCCTGCACTCCCCCCATTTTACGTGAAACAGTCCATCCTACTGTCAGCCCATATTTTCACTGGTCCTTGTGGTTTACTCACATCTAAAACATTTGCTCTATAATAGTTCACTGTGTAATCACTATATTTGAGGCATTATTTGGGTAATTTTTAGAAAACGGGAAGGATAATGTAGTAATCTATTATGACTAACTTGTAGTCTGAGGAAGGTGTTTAAGGACACATCTAAAATCTATAAATTACTAGAATCATAGGATGTTAGAAACCAAAGGATTTGCTGAACAGTTAGATCAGGTATGGTGAGTCAGGTGGGCTTCTTAGAGGAAATATACCTTTGCTGAAAAGTCTTTTGGTGATAAACTAAGCCCTTTGGCGCAATTTATTTTTTCCCTGAATTCCTTTGCCATGCATTAGTTATTTGGTTGCTGTTTATGCCTGTGCTAATGAGACATAGGTCCAACTCTTGACGCCATAAATCTCTGAGCAAATAAGTGTCTTTACTTTGTTGCTATATCTTTTCTCTTAGGGGCCCTTGCACAGGTTTTTCTAATGATAACTTTCACATTTCTAAGTATGATTTTTTTTTTTGTCCTGTTCTACAACATCTACAGTACAGGCACCCATTTATTCGTATGAGGCTGTTCTAGGGAATTCTCAAAAGTGATTGAAAGCTCATTTGACTGGGGTCCCTTGCTTACACTAATATACACTGGGTTCATTTTCTTGAGCTCTTCACCTGACTCTGAGACCTAGAGTTAAGGCTGGCTCTGCGGTGAATTTGCCAGTGCTGAACTTAGTAGTTCTTGGCGCTGGACCCAGGGGTCCATTCTGATTAGGAGTAGAATAGTGAAGGGACCTGCTTGGGACAAGCAAAACAATTTGACTCAGCTTTTACATTTATTTAGGGTGGCCTAGCTTAATATGGTGCTGCCATTGGCCACAGTTGTCCTCTTTTTGAACACCCCCACCTCCCACCCCATGATGCATTTTCACCTGTCCACTTTTCTCATAGGAAATCTTGTATGCCATTGTTTTTGCTTCTTGTAACAATTTGTTCTTGGGAAATGACTTGGCTCTGCCTCTTTTTGAGTCCCAGTTGCCTCATCTATAAAAGGAGGGTTGAAGTTCCTTAGCTGGAGATGCAGGATTCAAACCCAGGCAGAGTCTGGCTCCAGATTCTTCTTGCTCTGTTGCCTCTCAGTCTTCAGTTCTTAAGGCTGTGGTGAGGATTAAGTGAAATAAGTCATGTAAGAGACTCAGGATAGTGTAGAGGTCTTGGTAAATATTTAATGGATGGTAAACATGGTTACTGTTTTTATTAGAATTTAGTAGATGGCCTACAGTAGAAGAAATGTCTAAGTAGTAATCTTTGAAACATATAAAACACAATTTTGCCTTGATATGGATCAGCTGATTGTATGGCTGTGAACACATAGATTTGATTGTTAATTGAGTATGGCCCAGATATCAGAAACTTGCCTTAAATCTTTCATAGCAATGTATAATGCTATTAAAAAAAACAACCCTAGATTCACTGATATTTTAGAATAATAATAGCACATTGCAGGTATAATTAATACTGTAGGGCTTGGTTTACTGAAATTGGAAAATTATTCCTATTGGCCTTGTTCTCTCAGTTGAACTGAGATTTGGTTCTCAATTGGTGGTGAATTTTCTATAATTCTGATAATGTTGTGGTGGACCTGAGTTCTAGAATCATGAATGAGACTCGCTCATAAAAAGAGAAGAAGTCAGCCTGTTATTGAACTGGAAATTCTTTTGGTGCTTTTGCCAAGGAAATGCAATTAACTTGTATGACCTTCAAAAAAAAAAATACTCAGTATTAGATATAGGATTATTTCTGAATTGATCATTAGTGCAAATGGGAAAAGAAACTGGTCTAAAAATTGGCCTGAGAATGTGATTATTTCATGTATTTCCTTTAGTCATCCTTTAAAATATGATTTTTTCACTCCTTAAGATTTCAGGTTCTTACTTTGCTGCTGCATTCTAGCCTAGCTTTAAAGGCTCTTCTGGAAGGTTGTTATGGCGGGCTCACTTTCTGAAAGATATTTTATAGGTATTTGTGCCCCTTTGCATTTGCATAGTTTGCAAAAATGAAATGCGCTTGAATTCCTGCAAAAGAGTATTTGGAGAAAACCTCAGATAATGTTATCCTGAGCAGAACCTGAACGCTGACAATATTCCTTATTAGTTTAAGGGGGAGACTTTTATGGTATTAGATTATTGACTTCATTTTTAAGTCTATATTCAGGCATCAAACTTTAGTCTATTAAGTAATAACCCATACCAAAATGTTTGCTGGTACAATAAAGAGAAATTACATATTTCCCTAGGAGAAAAATTGTTCAATAGATGTAAAAGGTAATAATATTTTATTATTTGACTTTCAACAAATGTTGACTGAATTGACCATTATGTTTTTATTACACATTTTGTGCAATTTTGCCATATTTGTTAACTTTTCCTTTAAAAAGCAAGCAACCAATATAAAAGTCCTTTTTTCAGAGTAAGTATGAAAAGTGATCTTAATATATGAAAGTCGTATGCTCGTATGAAAATCATACGGGAGATGGGTAAAGAATAAGTTTTCCTTTTTACAATTTTATTTTCAGTTGTCTTTTTCTTGCAGGGAAGTGTCTCCAAATGTTTGTTTTAGACATTCTGCTTTCAGATTGCTTCTGTGGTGAACTGGTATACGGTGAACACAGGAAAGGTGCTTGGTTACAACTTCTTACTGAATGAGAAGTCTCTATTTCTTAGCAGAACAGAAAGACAGTTGGATCCAGGATGGTTTGGTCCATAGGTTTGAAACCAGGGTGGAGCAATCTGTGCCTCATAGATTCATGGCACCCGGCTGGTCACTCATCCAGTCCTTTCCTGGCCACTTTGGGAAACAAATACCTGCCTCTGTTTTTCTTGTCTCCATCCCTACCTTTCAGGAGGCAGCTTGATAATGTATTTAAGAGTTAACAGTCCTTCCTTATAAACCAAAGCTTCTTTTTTTGCCAAAGAACAGTGACACAGTTGACAATGTCAGCTTTTTCAAGTGCTTTCTCCTGACTGAGGGGTGATCTTTTCTGAACCTTCAGGACAGCAAATAATGCTTTTTTGTTTTTGTTTCTTCTAACCTAGTGTGGTGTTTAAATACCCGCAGTCTCATTGAGGTAACTGAGAGCTGTATAATTTCCCATCCAAAGTAAAATATTAAACTATCTCAGGACCTATTTCTTTTATGTGTTTTAAATATTGAGATTCAGCTGCTAAAAATGTTTGAAATCTGTTAGACTTAGAGAAATAGCTTCAACACCAGAGGAATAAATATTTTGAAACAAAGCAAGATGAGTAGAGGAAAAAATAAGGTAGATTCCATCTCTTGATACTGTTGTTCAGTAAAATACGGAAGCACTGGTCTTTCCTTGACCAGATTCTGGCTCACGCTAATTGGGGCAATTGTGTGTGAAACTCAGTCTTTTTTCTGAGATTGTCCTGGGAGCAGTCATCATATACAAGACTGAGACTAAAAATGTGTGGTGCATTTTCACCTCCTCCAACATAACTCGTATGTTTATTTTTAATCTTTTGGTTATTATTAGACCTGTTCTTTGCTTCAGGACCAAGAAAGGATGAGATATAAACCCTGATCTTGTATTTATCCTGTTTCAGGAAATAGGAGGCATAGCAGACTCTTGATATTTACAAGGCTTATCACTTACCACTGTTGAAAATCCCCAAATATGCAGCTAGCACTACATAGGATGGCCAACGTCTATAAAGTTTGTGATGTAGGTGTTTGGTTAAGCTCACTTATCAGCTAATTGATTTGTTGCTCCCCTACATCAGCCTAGGGGTATGGAAGATTCAGATTTACCCTCAGCAAGTTTATGAGTTAGTGGTTGTCATGGATATTAGTGATCGCCCTCAAATAGTCAGAACTGAGCATGTTTAATCTAGGAATACTGTGGGTACCCAGCTCCAGCTTTATTTAGGAGGAATAGAAATGCAGGCTGAAACCGCCTCGTGGTCTGTCACTCATGCCCATGCCACACCTTAGGCCCCTAAGTTTCCATAACTTGTGAGGTGGTGTCTAAGGCTTGTGGGGGTATGAGGTTCTTTGGAGGTGGCCTCCTCTGCGGATGGGATGTGGGAAAGTAAAGCATTTAAATGCATCTTCCTGCAATCACACATGAAATTAGACTGGCGATTTATTTTTTTCAATGTTTTGTTTCTGTCTACAACTCTTCCAAGCTGATGTCATCTTTTGCATAAGGTGTATTACACTGCTGTTTGTTTTTGCTGATGATATTGGTAGGGAAAGCTAATAAAATTTGAAATTAACTTGCACTTCAAGCCCCATTTAGCGATGATAGTAAATGAACTGGGGATATAAGACTCTTTGTTGTGTAGCGTTAAAAACCACATATACCCTTAGAGCCTAGATGTAACAAATAGCTCACAAACATCATTTCTTAACGGACGAAGTTAATATCATCTAGATTTGTATTTCCTGAGGCTGACTAATATATATATATATTAAGGTAAAAATACCTTTAATCTTCAATTTACAACATTTTGAATTTTTATTTGCACTTTGGTGGGCATGTTTGGAGCTGTTCATGTGCTGATCACAAAAGCTTCTCCAGAGGGACCTGTGTACGTCTCTTATTATTTCAGAAAGTGTTGGATTGAGATCACAACTAGAAATCATCGAGTCAAATTGGTTACTGTTAGAGAGGCAGAAACTGAGGGAGGGTTGGACCAAAGGTACACATCTGGAGGCAGGACTCTCCCTTCATGCTCTTTAATTAGAGATCACACACTCCCGTAGGAGTCTCGGGGCCAGACTGGTATCAGCAAGAACTGGAGGAAAGGAGCTGGCCTGGCTGGGACTGTGGCAAAGTGAAGGGACAGTCATGTGCACGAGCAGGGCAGTGCAACCGTGTGCCAGCCCTCTGCTGCTGTGCAGGAAAGGGGGCCCAGGGCCGCCAGGTCCTCTGTTCTCCCGAGAGCAGCTCTAGATTGGATTTTTTTTAGAAACAATATCCCGAGTTTTAAATGTTGTCAATTTGTTTGAATTTTAAAAAACACCGTGTGGGCCAACAGTTTCCTGGCCAAACAGAACAAGTCTGTGGGCTGAATTTGGCCTCCAGCCAGTCGGTGCTGAAGTTGGCTCTTTCCAGCTTGTGAGAGCTGGTTGGAAGCATCATCTTTTCCCTATTCTGCAGACTGTGACCTCACTTCGGTAGCTTAAAATCAGCCACAGTCGGAGGGTTTACACTACAGAAATTGGCCAGTGGGACACACCTCAGCTCCCCCTATCCCTCCCCGCTGCCACCAGAGGCATCTCTTAAGCCCCCTGCACCACTGCATGCCATCAGCAGTTTGAGACCTTTGCATTACACATTATAGCCCTGTGGCATATCTTTTCCAGAATTTTCTTAACCTAGTTTATTGTGATTTTTATAGCTTTTTTTACATACATCTGTGCCTCACGTATTATAAATTAATATTTTTGTGAGAATTGGACTTTCTCCCCCGTCCCCCATTTTTTGGTACAAAGAAAGAATATATATTTTCCCCCACCACTGTTATTGTGGGAACTAGAATTCTAGTTAGTATCTAGTATATTGTAGGTGTTACAAAATATATCACAATGGACATTTGATTGAGCTGATCTGAAGAAAATGCTGCTTGGCTTAAAAAAAAAAAGCCATATACACATGTGTCATTTAGGAAAATTAATCCCTTTCAAAATAGATTCACTAGCTAAATTTAGTGGTTCTTCACTCTCTGTAGGAATTTAGAAATGTTCCAGTAGTATACCTGAGGGTTTATCATGTCAGAAATTATTTTTTGAGAAACTTCAAGCTTTGTTTTTACATCTTCACTTGGCAATTACTCCAGTATAAATAAAACTAAAGCATCTCTGCAATTATAATGAAAAACAATGGGGAGATAGCCAATTGATGACAATTTGATTTAGTACAATTTTATAAAGACTCAATTATCACGTGTTCAGATGTATTTCTTTTCTACATCCACAGTATCAGTAAATAAAATAATATGACAACATGCAACTGAAACAGAAGTGGACAATAAAATTATCAAGATTAGGCCAGCACATGTGCATTTTAGAGTGACAGGGGGAATTCTGTGTGGGGCTGGCTGGGTGGTATTGAGTCTGGCAGAGTTGTCATGGCCTGTGCTTGACCTTGGGTGGTTTATTTAGCTCTCTCTGCTTATGGTTAATTATTGTATAAGTCAATAGGAAGCAAAACCCTATTATTGTGAACTCTGGGAGGCTGTTCAGTTTTTTGTTGTTGTAGAGGCAGTTTTTTATGTTGGTGGAAAGAACTTGGTTCTGGAAATAAACACATGAATTCTGGCTTCATGACTTAACTTGCTGGGTGACCAGGGGTATCTTTCTTCACCTCTTGGTGCCTCAGTGCCCTGATTTATAAAATGGGATTATTGTGAACTTGACATGAGACAGTACAAACAAAATGATTAGCACAGTTCCTCGTAACAGTGCTGAATTGATTTTGCCGCTGCTGCTGTCACTGTTAGCATTGTTGACTGCAGGGTGCTCGCTGCAAGGGTGTCCATGCTTACAATAGTTAGACTCAGTATTAGAATGGAAGAGATTTTACCTAAACCAGCCTCTTTATTTTCTAAGCTTCCAAAGTGTTTTTCTTTTACCTCTAGGGTAATTGGAAACCTACTTTAAGCAAATTGTGGTGAAGTCCTTAGGTGTTACTGGTATCTACCATGTGCTATTGCATTGGTGACAAATGGGCATATTGAAGTGTAGGTTGATTTTTTTTCCCCTACTCGCCGTGCCCATAATAGAAAATGGTTATGTAACATGATCACTGACGAAGACAGAACAAGTGGAAATGTGAAAACCTGAGAATTTTGAAGTCTTCTTGTCTAATTACTTTTCTCAAATGCAGCCCTCCCCTCCACGTTCTGGAAGCTCTTTTACATTTTTGCCTCATTT
This sequence comes from Camelus bactrianus, assembly GCF_048773025.1. Lineage (NCBI taxonomy): Eukaryota > Metazoa > Chordata > Mammalia > Artiodactyla > Camelidae > Camelus > Camelus bactrianus. Next base: position 69,103,915 of record NC_133544.1, read on the forward strand.
TGAGAACAAGGTGGTTATCAATTTATGAAAGATATTTGGGTAAATACCAGTTTTGGAGTCAGCATTCTGCACCAGGAAGTAGTGTGAGCCCAGTGGTTATATGAGTTCAAGTGAAAGTCATCCAGGGCATAGAGATCTTGTAGGATGCTTCAGATCATCACGTGGGGGTGAACACTGATTTTAGTGTTTAATAGAAATATTAATAAATTTGAAGAATTAGTATTTTTAAACAACCTTCAAGTTTGTTCATGGCGCTACTACTGATTATGAAAAGGCCTTGTGGTGAACACAAAGAAATTGCAGAAACTTTTTAAAGAAAATAGATTCCTTGTTCCTTAGGGCTTTGCTTATTATTAATTACAATGTATTCTAGAATGCTGCCTGCAAAGAATTTACTTAATTTATCTTATTTGTGCAGTTCTGCTGATCATATAGTTGCAATAATAGTGAGTTGGGCAAGACAGTAATTCTTGTCCTTCCTTTTCTGTTTTATTATAGAGCATAATTTCCTCTAAGTTCTAGTTCTAGGTCAAAGAGAGGCTTTCAGGTTTAGACCTACTTCACTTAAGCTGCTTAGGCCAGATTGGAATACAAGTATTAAAACTGGTTAGAGTTCTTTGTGCTTTCAAAAAAATAATACTTAAAAAATTTGAATGACACTGAAAAATTGTTGCCTGTAGACAAAGATTATGGAAGTAAAAGTCATAATTATGTTATAGATTGTGTTTTGAGGGCACTTATTTGCCATATAACTCTTCTGAAGTATAAAAACAAGGCTCAGGTAATTTTCATGTTAAAGGTGTGTAAGGAACCTCGATTTGGTACATTTTCATGGAAAATATTTTATTCATGTGATAGCTTTTGGGACAATTGTATTCTGTGCTGTATTACAATGGCACAGTAAATTGCTGAATATACTGTCTGCTGAATATGACTTTACCATGAAAAATTTGATGCATGGAGAAGGAAAGGTTGGAATATATCAACCTTTTCTGACAAGGGACTTTGAATTTTGACCTAATACAGGTGACCTTTGTGCGCAATAAAAGTGAGCTTAATCTTGAGGTCAAGGTTGAGGTGAACGGCCGGGCAGCGTGGCAGAGCTTATGCTGATGGTGGGTACTTTAGAGCCCACGGAGCTATTGGCTAAATGGGAATCTGACACTTCTTTCTTTTTTTTCTTTTTTTTTTTTTTTGATTTTGAGTATTTCCAGGAGCTTATTTATAGCAAGTTGTTTAGCTTTTTAATGCCATCTCGTTTCCTCAAAGCTCAGCTATCTGTTTAGCTGTGGTAAGTTTGTCTGTTTTTATAAAGTTTACGGTTTCTGAGTGAAAGGCGTAAGTGTGCTATTATTTTCTGTTCTGTAGATAAGCCAGAGCTAAAAATAAAAATGTTCTTACGGCTTATGGAAAAGACAACTGACATCTATAACCTTGGAACTGAGAATACATCTTCTTTTAAGAGGGTTTATTTCTTTGACAAGTTGAACTTTTGTCATCTAACTTTGGAACTGCCAGAAGAATTTTTAAGTACTCTATACCTTTATCTAGATTATAATTAAGGGAACGCTCATGAATTATTGTCTTAAAAGGTTTGGATGACTTAGAGACTGGTTATTCCCTTGAAGGTTTCTCTGAAATGCATCTGCTAATGCATTTACGTTGTACTACAATGTGATGTAAACTATTTTTAAGGTTTTCCCTGCTATGCATAGAAGGAAAATTGTTTTAAAACTTACATTTCACTATCGAATACCTCACCTGTTTTGTCAGAGATGAAACTGCACCTTAGCAAAAAACAGGAAAAAACCTCCCAGTGGTGTATTGTCTGAACACCTCACTAATAGTCTGCCCAAATAATTGGTTGAAACAACAAACAGTTGGGGGAGAGTGTCAGGGACTCTAATGGTGAAAACTTCCACTCTTTTAATCGAGCCTGCAAAATGTATTCCCCAGGACTGATCGGCTCTGGAGCGCCGAGGTTTGATGATTGGAATGACAGGAAACCATGCTTTCAGGACATAACGAATTGACGAGGCCATCCATCATTTGTTAGCATACGCTGAAACGTGGGCTCCGTGTGCAGGGGCCTGTGATTTAGTAAATACTTGGGAGATGAATAGAGCTTACACACAAGGGAAGATATTGCTGTCCTTCAGCAGCCTGAGACCCAGGCGCCTGCTGAGAAGGCCATCTGATGGCACATCATCAGTAACTGGCCTGTCACAGTCAGCGGTGCCCACCGACCATCACCAGTATATTAAATGCATTTTTAATATCTGCTTCAGTAGATTTAATGAAGAAAATTTAGTTTCCATACTCCAAGCACTGCCTCTTCAAGTGTTCTAAAGCATGGACTCTTGCCTACACAAGAAAGGGGGAAGACCAGGCTGACAGTTAGGGGAACTGATTGAAAAGAACACTGAGACAAAATAACATGCAAACAAAAAATGCTTTTAGCAGCATTGCCATCTTGTTGGTGTTAAAAAAAAAAGCTCCTTTTCTTTTTTTTTTTTTTTTAAGAGGTTTTGGATTAGTTCCTTGGGCCCTAATTCCCTCCTTCCCTCACAAGTCCTTTCCCTAGGAGGGTTGAACCTGCAGCTAAGATATGTAAGCGTATTAATCTGAAAGGACTATTAAAGGAATATCACGGTTTGGCATATTTTGAAGAGAAACTCAGTTTTAAATTAGTTTGTGTTTTGAGATACTATTTGAGTCTTAGGATTTTTGCACAACGATATAAAGTAGGATTTTTCTTAGCTAGTTGCCTTCTACATTTTGGTTGAACTTGTTAATCAAGTTAGTATATTTTTGTCTGGTGTCATGTTCAAAATGAATGTGAAAAAAATCGGTTGGCAACTTGATTAAAAAGTGCTCTTATACTTTCTTAGACTGTTAAGATTTCTGTAAAAATTGTAATTTAAAAATGTTCTATTTTTCTTTTCTGGCAAAGTGTATAGATTTCCTTCTTTTTAATGAGTTTCAGTGTTGACATTATTTACTACAAAACAGCAAGACAACCAATTAGATATTGTTGCAAGCATGCACTTTAAAGGTTTCCCCTCTTGTTTAAAAAAAAAAATCCAGAATATGCTCTCATGATCACAGAAGAAGAAGCTACGGAATGGGACCTATAAATCTGATTCCTGCATGTGTCAAAACAGTAATGTATTAAATGCATATTATTATAAAAATTTAAGACATGTCTTAAACACACTTACATTTTTATAACACATGGCAATATTAAATAATACATTTCCTTGTTAGCATCTGTTTGCCGTCATTGTTGGCAAGACCTATGATTTATTGCTTAAATTAATGACCAAGACCATTTTGGACCTGATATATGCCCCTAAGCTTATTACATCACTAAATAAAATAAAATGTATGCGCTTGTGACAGAGTTATTTTTATAATTGTTTATCCCTTTAAGTGCCCTATTCAGTGATTCACTGAGAGGTTCATAATGGTTGGCTTGTAACCAGAAAATAATCTCAGAAAGGTAAAATATATTTCTTGTTTAGAAATAGAATGCCAGACCGATGGTGATGATAGGGGTCCCAGCAAGAATTTGCAACACTCAACCTCGTTCTTTTCTTCAGCGCTCTCAATTAACTCTTGTTGAAGATTTTTGTGGCACAGCCTCCCCACCACCACCCCAACACTTAACAGCTGTCTCTTAATGCTGGCGCTCATCCTCGTAGGGCCCCTTCGATATGGGTAAAGTGGTTTTACTCTGTCATAAAGCTGCAAGGGTTAACTTGTTCTTTACTAAGGGTCTTTCAGCTGTCATTATCATTGTGCATGAAACTGAGCAAGATTATTTTCCTGTTTTTAGTCCTTTTCTTGTGGGAGATTGGAACTTTACTGTTTTTATATTGAACTCTATTTGACTTCATAGACTTTATCTTTCCTTTCTGAGGGTGCAGTATGATAGACCCTTCAGTATTTTTATAGGATCCTGTTATTCATCTAAAGTCACTCTGCCGCCTGGCTTGCAATACAGTATAATGTGGCTTCATGGTTTTCTGGCTCCACATGAAGTATCTCATTGACTGTCAGCTTTCCTGTCGTATGATGGTAGGGCAGAGTTTTTGAGAAGCTTAAGCCTTGCTTCTGGACTATGATGTCTACACCTTGAAACATGTGGAGTCTCTTTGGGTACCTGAGAGTAATACTTGTGGGAAGATTATTATTTTGTAGATATCTTGGGACAATTATCACTCATAAATGGAAACAGAATTTAGTTACCAAGAAAGATCTTTTCCTTGTCTTGTCTTTATCTCACTTTTATTGTATCATTTTAAACAAAATAGTTCATTGGAAGTTGAAAGTTGTTTGGTTTTTTTTTTCCCCTTAGTATTCTTTCCCAAGGCAGTTGATCTGATAAAAGTTTTTAATGGTTCTCTCAAAAATGATTAGGCCAAGAAACATTCGTGTTTTCCTTGAGAAGTTATGTTGACCCCTGGGCTCTCATCTCCTACTTCTGATCTTTATATCATCCTTTCATCTCATCTTCCTTGTCTGGGAGATCTGCCTCCAGGTAAAACATTTTAAAGGAAAAGTGATGAAAAGGAATCTTAGTGCCATTGTCTAATTCCCTCTCTTTCTCTGTCCACCGCCTTTTTTTTTTTTGTTCTCTTGAGTATTTGAATATTAGTTTAGATCCACTAAGGTATTTTTCTGTTTTTGTTTTTTTTTTTTTTTTTGCTTTGACCATTGTAATTACTTTTACCTGTTCATTTGGAAAGTATACATTCCTGTCTTTTGCTTTCTATTTAATTGATCGTGGATTCATCAAGGCTAGAAGCCCTGTGTTTTGCTGTGATTTTTATTTTCCCAATCCTCCCCTTGGTATTGTGGTCCTTTATGCAGTCAGTGAACCCTTGCAAACTTTCTAATACAGAGCAGTGCTTATTTTTATGATCCCTTTTGAGGAGAAGAAAAATTAAAAGCATGCTGCTTCTTTATTGGCCAGTATTGTTCTATAAAGCACCATACAAAGGACTTGCTATTCTTTCTACAATTGTTCCTTAAGCTCCCAGTCTCTGGGTCAGGTTGTTTAAGTCCTATTTAAAAATATTAAAATATTCAGTAGGCAGCTAAGTGCTTAGCCTAGTGTACTACTTAACACCAAAGGAAAGTAAAATATAACACAGACATGGAGCCATTTGTTATATTTTAGTAGATGAAGCAGTGGCTGTGTAAACCTTAACCTTGTAATTTTGTGAGTTCCACTTTATCATGTAGCTGTAAGGGTAATCAAAATAAATCACGGGAGATGAATAAATATTTTCTAGTGCTTTCTCTGTGCTTTCAGAAGTGATGCTTGATCCATGAAATTTTAGTAAGTGTATTAAATAAAACAATATGATGTGCACTGTGTCAGATCTGATAAATTATTCGGTATAGGACGTTTATACAACATATGTCGAGCTGCTACGTGAACAGCTTAATGACTATAAATTATGTTAATCTGACTTGCCATTTTACATTTTGTTAAAACTTGCACTGTTTGTATTGTAGAGAGAGAGAGATATAAATAAATCTATATACATACATGTATGTATATATATTTGGGGGGGGCAGGGATAAGAAGAAGGCATAAGAAAGGCGCAGGTCATCTCTGCGATGTTCTGACAGGGATCCGGGGCTCCTCAGCTGTGCGGTGTACATAACACAGATGTTGGGGAGTCATCTGTCAGCCATGCCTCTCCTATGGAGTTAAAGTTCTAGAGGGAAAAGAATTTGACACAGTGCTGTCACTGTTACATTTTCACAATAGAAGAGCATGCAAATATTGAACCTCCTGCTTAGCAGTAGTGCCCTGTCTAATGTCTGCGCTGGTTAGAATAAAAAATCATGGGTGCATCTTGGGCTCAGAGATCTGACAAAGGTCATGCTATGTTGGGCATTTGAATTGGAAATTGTCTGGACTTAGATTTTATAAAGCTCCCACTGTTGTATGTGGGGAGAATTTCAGCAGGGTTTTGTCCCTGGAGAGGCCTCTTAGGCCCTTTTCTGTCCTATGAATGAATTTAGATGTGAGGGTTACTCCTGCCTTAAAACTGTTAAGTTCATTTTGCATACATCCCTAGAGAGAAAAACTGGCAGATGCTTTTGTCTTGGAAGTGTTTAAAAGAAAACTGCAGAGCAGGAACAAGAGAGAAAAGGGGCCCTATGTGGAGTCCCAGAACATTTTGGAAATGGCCAATATGCAGTTTTCATCAGTATGAAGGCGGGGTGCAATATGGTGCCTGTAGCTCACGAGGGAATATGAATGTTGATTAAGCATACTCCCAGGCTTTGAAATTCTGAAAGCAGTGTCAGAATAATGGATGTTGAGCAAATGTCAAGCATTTGTTAATTTCTCTGTTATTTGGAGTTTATCTACCATGATCAATCAAATAAACTAGTGCTTCTCTCTTGTGGCATGTGTCATTGATATGGTGATTAGGTGGCTAGAGAGACCTTCTGCTTTTTTTCCAGGTAACGGATTATAAACGAGGAGACAGAGCTTTTCGGTTGAAGATTTGTTTATGACTTGGTTTAGTAGAAATTGCAATATTAAATGAGTACTCAGGTGCTAGTGTAAAAATCTACGGCCACATGCCAAAGGTAGGAACTGTGGTGCCGTGTACACCAGAAGAGCTATAGCACTGGTGTTATGATTTCCATCTAAATAATGTTTCCACTAGTTTTTAAACTTTGGTGTAAAACTGGGTGAATGAAATTCAATCCTGGAAGGATTCTGACCTGTTAACATTTGTAGATAGTTTTTGATCTTTTTTTTTTTTTTTCAATTTCAGTGGTCAATTCTACTTTAGTTATTGACTTTTATTCTTGAGAGATAGTCAGTAGATTGGCTTCATGTGGTTCAAAGGAATTTCTTTCTCTTATTTTTCGGAAGCAATGCTACAGTGTTTTGATGTCTCAAAATAAATGATCAAAAGATCCTTTTCATCAGTTACTCAACTACAAATTGTCATGGAGTACTAACATTCCAGGATGTGAGGAGTAGTTTCCCTTATAGAGCGTGAATGACCTTACCAACCTGGGATGTTTGTGTCCTACCCCTGAGAACAGTGTAACTTGGACTGAAAGGGGGTCTTTGTGTGAAACTGCTGTGGTTGGAATCAAGACCGACCGGTAATCAGAGATTTGGCCTTTTTTCTTTTTCTGTTCCCCATCTTCTTTTCATAGTCTTCACCATGAAGGTCATACGATTCAGATGGCAACTAGTACAATTCTTACCCATCCAAGCCATGTGAAATAGGAACCTTTCAGATTTTTGGCATGATCTTTCTGAAATACTAGACCTCCTGCTGTGATCTACCCCCTGTTTTTAAACCTCAGTGAACTTTCTCTTTGGGGGATTTACAACTGGTCAGCCACAGGGTGTTCACCCCATGAACTGCCTCTGTGGTTTCTAAAGGATTTTGTTTGTTTGTTTTGTTTTTTTGTTTGGGGGGAGTTTTTTGTTTGTTTGTTTTTAGTTTTTTTCAACCTACCATAATATCTCAAAATATTACGGTGATTTTCAAAGCAGAAAGTCTTCCACTTTCTCTTCAGGTTAAGATACTTTATCCTAACCATCTTCATTAGACCTTTGGTTTTGCTTTCTCTGGGGATGGAACTCCTAACCTCTGGGTAAACTCCTCACATCCTGCCTGGTACACGATGCCAATGAGCTCTACCACTGCATAGCTTCCAGTATCATAAAAATAGACAGCACTGCTGACTGGCTTTTCTAGACTTCTTCTGAAAGCTCATCATGACCATGCTCTGACCACAGCATCACTCTATCATTCACTTACATCGTACACCAAAACACTCAGCTTGTTATTGAGATACACTTCTCGAATTTATTTTCTGCTCCTGGTAATAAAGTTCTTATTTCTAGTTTAGATTAGAAAGACATGAAAAATCTGGTTACACTATTGAAAATTATAGTGTAATAACAAGGGAGAAAGAGTATGAATTTCAGATACTGTTAATTCTTAACCATATGTAGTCATGAATGCTTCTAGGCACCCCAGGGGAAGGTGCTGATGGTTTTGGTTGGTGGTGTCCCCCAGCCCCGGCCATACTGTTAGCTCCCCCATCTTGTCTTTCATTCAATTCTTCTAATGTCTGCAGATAACTGAACTTTCCTCCCCTTCCTCACGTATTGCAACTACAAAATGTTGACTCACTCCAAAAAAAAAGTGCTAGGATGAATATTAGTTCTTACTGCACACACATTCTAACGATAGCCAGAATGCTTTGGGGACTTGTTGTTAACAAGTATTTTTAGAGCCTGTAGCACAGTCTTAAATGTCTTCAGTGGTGACAAACTCTGGTCCTTTGAGAATGGATCTTGTATTTGGAGACAGGCAAACATTATTAGGTTTGATAAATAATGGGGCAGATGCTACAAGGTGACCAAAAAGTCTGGAGACATAATTATTTTGCCATGTATTGCAATTCAGTAACAGTAAGTCTTTTATTATATATTTGTCTTTGTTTCCAGACTTGGTGACCACCCTGTATTTTGATAAGATAGAAGATACAACTATGAAGTTGGCTTTCTTGTGTCTTGTAAGTTGTTCTAAAGTGATTCCTAAAGATAAGTTCTGTTTTGAGTAAAGGCGGCATCATTAGTGGTGAACAAACCCCACTTCTTCTCCAGGATGATTACTCTGGCCAAAAATAATAGTCCTTGTCTGCTTGCTGAAAATTTTTGTTACTTTATCCCCATACTAAATGTGTAGGCTCTTTTTCCTTAATTATAATTAGCCATTTTTTACACCCCTCTTTTTCGCTGTGTTCCTCAAATGTAGATTAACTACTCAGAGGCTAAAAACACATTTCCTCCTCATCATTTCCATTACCCACTTCTCTGGTGGTGGTTAATAAGTGATGAAATTGCTGAAAGGCAGACTTCTTAGGGGAGAAGGAAAAGTGAAAGCTTAGCTGACCTGTTAACTAGCCAGTCCTTGAATACTAGAGCGGTAGCTGAATGTGGGACTTTTAGTTAATTAAAAAAAAATTTTTTTTTTTAAGAAAGGAAGACTACAGTAATTCCAGAATTTCATCCTGCAACTTAAGAAGCATTTTCATAAAACTTCCTCCTTTTTCTGGTGGTAGTGGTAAAGGAGGATGGAATTACTTGTTTAGGCCTCTAGTTGGGATAGAGTTAGAAATAGGATGATATTCATCATATATTTTTATTTGCTTTCTGTGTTTGGTACAGACTTTCTATTTGTTGAGGAATTGCGTTTAATTCAGAGTTACAATCTGAGCTCTTTTTCTCTGGTTACATCGCTGAAACTCATTCTTTATCTCAGAGTTAATTAAAGAGGTCAAGTTCTTCATTCTCTTTGGAAGGGAATTACCCTGCTGTCGAGTTGGAAGAACCACTTTATAGCAGGCTTAATCAAGTGGTGAGACAGAGCCCTGAAAAGAGAGTCGTTACCTGTTTCTTTCGCAGGGTTTTGTGGTGGGAGGAAACACGTCAAACATCATTTTAAAAACTGCATTTGTGAGACATTGGTTGATCCCTTGCTTGGTTTTGTGAGAAACGATGAAACATTTTTTGGTCATGCTTAAATCATAGGGATAAGACTTTAAGTAGCTAAGTGTACCTAAACATTACTTGATGCTCAGGAATTATGTATCTGGTTTGAAAACTGAGCATAGTATTATTACAGGTTCCTGTAGCAAATAGTTGTTAAAACCTTGAGAGTATTTGGAATTCAAACAACTAGTCAGGATGCGATCTGAAACTTAGGCAGTAGGCAGCTCTCCTTGTGTGTCAGTGATCAGTTCCACCCTGAAGAGGGTAGTTATACACCGCTATGTGCACTTGACTCATGCAAATGCTAAATACAGTAGCAGCATGAGGTCTCTGTCATTAACAGTAATTTATGTAATGAAAGCCACCTGGCTGTTTTTTTATAATTAATTGCTTGTAAATAATAAATTTAAATATAATTTATAGTTTTCTAAATTTGATTACTATATAGACCCAACAGCAAACCTAAAAGAATTGGCAATTTCATTATTTAGATCAATGACTTTTAAAAGGAGATATATTTCAAAGTGATAGCTCTATCTCCTTTTAGAAAATATTTTCACTAGGAAATACATTTATTTATTGTAAAGTAAATATCAGGTGAAAATATTTTTGGGAAGGGAAAAGTAAGAATGTAATCTAGTACTGCTAGCTTTATTTGAATTGGAATGCTAATTTAGAAATTGTCTCACTGATTTAACTTTTGTATTATTTCATTCAGCCTTTTAAATGTATTTGTGCGTATAATTTAATACACATAGAAGAAAGTGTACCTACCTAACAATAATGCAATAAAACTCTTGGAAAAAACTTTTTTCACTATTTTTAAATTTCCAATTATGTTTTTAGAAGAATTTGTATATGGGGGAAAAGTACTTAAATGTATGTGATATGTTATATACTATGGTGATAATAAGAGCCTTTGCCTAAAAGATTTACTAAGAACAACATCATTCACTTAAGAAGGCTTTACAACATTTCTTTTTGTTTATGTGGCCACATATATCAGCTACCAAAGAATCATTTCTTGTAATATAGTGGAAAATACTAGAGATCGAAATGACTTAAAGAGAAAGGGGGCTTTAGGCTCTTGCCCTCTGTACTTCTCTTTCATTAAAAAAGAAAGGAAAGAAGGAAGGGAGGAAAGAAGAACTTTAGTTTACGGCTGTAAGACTTGCCTCAATCATTGTTTGCTTACAGTTATATCAGATTTTCACAGACTTTATGAATCTGGTTTTAAAATTAATGTCTCTTTTCCTGAATACATTTTCATGAAAGCTATAGCCTTAAATATCTCTAATGTTATTTTGTACTGTAGCAGTGAAATGACTATCGTTGACAATTTATGAAATGTGAGAGCACTTTTGTAAAGGATTGGTAAATTACAGGAGAATGTATAGCTTTGAGCTACAAACTTTACAAAATAGAAGGATTTCCCTCCATATGTGACCAGTGGCATTTTTCCTTGACCATAACTCAGTAATACACAAATAACATTCTCTTAGTTAGTTAAACTTTTAAAACATTTTTTAAAAATTCTCTTTGTTATTTGTAGACACTCAATTAGACCGTGAAAAACCTAGTTCTGTTAAGTAGCAAAATTGCAGTGTGACTGCTTATGAGATTGTGGTGCCCGTGCTAGCTGGGATTGTGTATAAAGAATAAAGATCATGGCTTCTGTTTGTGGTCAGGGTGTGCCCACCATCCATCACCTCAACAGCAGACATCAGACTTAATTCATCGCTTAGTTTCGGAGGTCTGATAATCCCTCAAGAATTTAGAATGTTGTTGACCGTCCCCATTTACATCACTGAAGAAAGAAGCTTCGCAACAGGTGCAGCTGTATACTAATTGTAGGGTGTGCTTAATCTGCCCAGGAGGGAGAGTGACTCCAAATTTGGTATCTTCAAGAGTGGAGTGACCTTTTAAAGTCCCAGGATGAGAATTGCCAACAATTGCAACAGGCTAATTATACCCACAAGGAGTTGGGAAGTGCTTTAAAGTTTTCCTGTACACCTAGAATTTCAGTGACCGGCTTGAAGTCATTAACATATGACAGATGCACTCCCTTTTCAAGGGCTCCTATGATAAGTTTTGATTGTAGAAGTGGGAATTTGACCCGCAGCTTATCACTTGCTTCATTAGCTTGCTTGAGGACAAGGACTTTTTTTTTTCTGACATGAGCGTTATCTTACTCATGTTCCAGAATTCCATCCACCTCCTTGTCTCTGGATGATAGTAAGTCACAGCAGATAACCTTGATGCTGGATTTTCCAAAGCATATTGTGCATTATGCAGTCTTACATATATTCTATATAGAAATATTGATATGCTTTACTATCATTTATTTTATATAATATACTTATAATTCCACCTTCTTTATGGGCTTTTGAGTACATTATTTTAGAAATACTGGCTTTATGTGATTTCTTTTTAATGGAAAATATACAAATACCCTTTTTTGGTTTATAAAGAAAACAGAAAGTCTAACTTCTACATTTTGTGAAGTGACTGCTTTTTGAGGTTGGTGAAAATAGGGAGAAGTTTGGGTTTTATGCTGGGGGACTCTCTACACGTGGAGGAAAGCATGCTTCCCAAAGAATGAACAAATGTTAGCGGTTTCCCCCTTGAGGAGATGTGGAAATAGAGCTCTTAGGGGCTCCATTGTGTAAACGCCATGACTGTAGCACTTAAATGAAATTGCTTTTTATTATCTCGTTGGAAAATCATCCAAAATAAGCCATACAGGATTAAAGTTAAAAAGCTTCCGAGTAAAGCCAGTCTAGGGTAATCTAATTCCCTCTCGCAGTATCTCTGTGTTCACCTGCTTGTGATGCCTGTTTCAGTTCCTTAATAAACCATTTTCCTAAACTTTATTTTGAAATATTTTCTGTTAAATTAAAACCTGTTTGCCGAAGTCATTATTCCCTTAACCTCTAAGGATTATTTGCCGAGTTTATATTTCCAGCAGGCAAAATCATATTTAACTATGTTCCTGTCAATTACCAGCAAGCTCTTTTTGTACAATTAGGGGGTAGTTAATTTACTCTAAGTAGGGTTGCCACCTGCCTAGGGATTAATCCAAACAGGTTGGAAGTCACAGGGAGACTTGGGTTTAGAGCAGAAGGAATGGATTTCTTAACTCTCTCCCACCATTTTGGTGGCATTTTCTGGGTTAATCAATGGTAATGGTGACAACAGGTGTTTCCTTGTTCCCTGTGTTTCCTAGGTTGGTAAAGTTCATTGTTACCATTTTTGGATGTCACTGGAAATCTGTGAACAGTGGGCCAAATAGTGCTTGGTGCCAATAGAAAATGAACTGGAAGGATCTTCTACACATTTCCATTGTTTTTACTGTTACCTTACCAGATTGTCAGTTGGTGTGACATGGCATCCCTAAATGAGAATAGTTTGAGGACTAGGATTATGTGCATGGAAATATTATTGTCTTATCTGGTGTCTCAGGAAATGAAACATGAAGAATAAATTTGAGGTCATAATTTTATAGTATTTAAAATAAGCCATGGGAAAAATAAAATTTATTAGCTGAAAGAACTTATTTTACTTAAAAGGTTTATAATACAGTATATAAGATCAAATATGTTACTTTATGTGACTTATGTATAAGTGTATGTATAATGCATTAATGTATAATGCATTCCATCTGGGGGCTTGGTCTCACTAGGGGACGTGGGACATGATCACAGCCACTTCTTTAGAATCGATCTAGGCTTCTTTTGCTTTGCTTTGCTTTGCTTTCCTCTTTTCTTTGCTTTTCCCTTCTTTTCTCTTCTCTTTTATTTCCTTTCTCCCTTTCTCATTTGAAATTAAATTTATTGTATGTTATATCAATATTAATTTTTAATTGAAATTTTTCCAATGAGATAAAGTTCGTATGCATATATTCACCATTTTAAAGTGAACAACAATTGAGTGGTTTATAAACTACTGATATTAGTGTATTTACAAAGTTGTGCAACCATCACCATTATCTAATTCCAGAACATTTCATCACCCCAGGAAGAAACTAGGTACCCAGTAGCAGTCACTGCTCATTGCTACTTTTGCTCACTCTAGCCCTAGGCAACCACTATTCAGCTGTCTCTATAGATTTACCTTTCTAAGCATTTTTTTTAAGTAATATCATATAATGTGACTGACTTCTTTAACTTAGCATAATGTTTTTGAGGTTCATTCTTGTTGTTGTTGTTGTTGTTTTTTTTTTCTGAGTAATTCACTATGTGACTGTACCTCATTTTGTTTATCCATTCATAAGGTTTGTGGCTATTTGGTTGTTTCTACTCTTTAGATGTTATGGATAATGCTTCCATGAACATTGGCATGTAAGTTTTTGTGCCAATGTATATTTTTATTTCTCTTGGATAGATAGATACCTAGGAGTAAAATTTCTGGGTAATATGATTTAACATCGTGAGGAGCTGTCAAATTGTTTTCCAAAGTGTCTGCACCGTTTTATATTCCGACCAGCAATGTATGAGGTTCCAGTTTCTCAACATCCTTGCCAACACTTGTGTATTGCCTGTCTTTTTTATTATAGTCGTCCTACTGGGTGGTGTCTTCTTGTAGTTTTGATTCCATTTCCTCAGTGACTAATGATACTGAGAATCTTTTCCTTTGCTTATTGGCTGTTTGCATATTTTCTTTGGAGTATCATCTCTTCACATTCTTTGCCTGTTTAGGTTGCCTTTTTATTATTATTGAGTTGTAAAGAGTATTAAATATTCTTGACACAAGTCCCTTATCAGGTATATATGATTTGCAAGTATTTTCTCTAGGTTTTTTCAGTTTCTTGATGGTATCCTTGGGTTATTCTTTAAAAAGGATTTTACTTCTAGAAGGGGGGTATAGAAAGTCAATACAGCAAGATCTGTAACCTTCTTGTAAGGAAAATATTATTGTTCTTTCATGAAGTTCTTTTTGTTTGATAAAACGTACTGTTTTGGTGAAAGGTGTTTTTCTTCAGATAATATGTTAAATTAAAAAAATATACTTGGCAAGCCATCTCTTAAATATAACTTAAAAGGTCAGACATGTTTTGGTATTTTCCTTTTTCCTTTGCTTTTTAAAATTGGGCACATAAATATATCTTGATCATATCTGAATAAAGTGACAACCTGATATGAGTTATGTTAGTAAAATGCTAAAAATAAAAAACTGTGCAAGTCAGTAAAAGTATGATTTTAAAAAATAACTGTATAATTGTCAAGAATCGGGGCCCTATCAACTTGAAGTGAAAAAAACTTGAACTGAGTTTCATTGCTTTTAAAATGCAATTAATCAGGTTTATGAAATGTATTCCTTTAGGTGAGCATTGGAAATACTCCATCACCTTTCTGGGGCTACTAGATCCAGGCTTGCAGATCTAAGACATGACTGGAGGTCTGGCTTCCAAAGTCAGTTTTGCCGCTGTCTTGACAGACAGCATGGCCCTGGGCAGGTCACTGCACTCTCAGAACTCCAGTTTGTCCGTGTGGGTAGCACGAGCTCCTGCTCTTTGCACAGGGATGCTGGGAAGATAAATGAGGGCTGTGGAAAAGCTCTCAAGAGAGACATAGTGCCTTGCCAATCTGGTGTTTTTGTAACACTGTGAAAGGAAACTTCTCACAATCTCTGGGAGAGAAATTAAATGAGAACTTCTCCCTCGTCCAGTTCTCTGCATGGCCACACACTAGCTCCATGACTTTTCCAAGCAAGGTATGCACCCTAGAGCTACTCTGGCTGAATATTATCTCAGGGGTCTTAAAAAGAGTGAATATATTGCTGAAGTCGTTTACAAGCAACATCTCGGCAACAGTTTACAAACCATAATGTGGGAAATTTTCAATCAGTAAGCAGGTATTTGCATTAAAAACAAAACAGATGACAGCTGCATCAAAGCACAAGGATAATTGCATGTTGAGATGATATTTGACTAAAACAAGGGGGCATGTAAGAAGCCACTTGGAATTGTATTGTGAAGAAGCAGCTAATTGCTTGCTCCTCTTGTCACTTTGCTTCTTTTAAGTGACTTAAGCAAGGTAGACTCTTAAATTGTGCCTTTATAAATCTTTTCACTTGTGTAATGTGAAAATTATAAATGTGTGATTATCCAGCCTCTTTATCCAGTCTCAGCTGTATCGTAGTGTATCGTCTCTTTTGGACAGTTAATGAGACACTGGCTTTTGTGCTGTTCATCCTGGGAAATAAATGAACAACTTTCTTTCATGTCTCCTTTGCCATACTTCCCTTGATTTGGATTGGTGTAGATACAACTGTGTGTGGGAGTGGGTGTGTATTTATTTTTACTTTATGTGTAAGGATGATAAGAACATATGAAGTGTAGTTTTTGGCTGGATTCTATTTTGCATATTCTAAGCTACCTGCTCTCTTCAATGGCTACCATCTCAAGAAAATTAAGCATCTACAGAATTGGTGACCTGTTTTTTAAGAGAACTTGTAAAATCTTTCCAAATGAAAAATTATTCCAGGAGTATCTAATATTGGCAATTTTCCTCTGTCTGCTTTTAGAACTTATTGGCCAACCAGGTCAGACATTATTAAAGTTCAAGGGATCCGGTGGGAAAAGTAATGGTTTTGTGCTACTATGAATTTTAAATGTTGCCATTTTCGTGTGTTACAGCATCATCTGTTCTCACATGCCACTAAAAACGTATGGAAGTTTTAGACCAAATTCAGGGTCAGGGTTATAAGAGTGATGATACTTCTGACTCATTCTCTTAGAATTATGTTACCCAAATTATCTGCATACCATTTGGTACCAAGATACTTTTTTATCAAGTCATTTGAAAGAACTTACTGTAAGAAGATTTTTTTTTTCGGTCGCATCGCTTCTTAGAAATCCATGCAGATATGGTTGGAGAATCTGAATTATCTGAACACAATAGGTGTACAGTATGCTGAAATAGGGGGGAGTTCTTCGTTTCTGAGAGTAACTGTGTTTTGTGCTTAGTGGAAGCAATACACTTTGAGTATAAAACCCTTGGGGAGGCTGAGTCTTTATGCAACATGCTTTTGGGGAGTCCACTCTCCAGCACAAGGAGTGTGTTAACAAGCAGATGCTTGATAAATATTTGTTGAATTACTGAATCCATGAACTGAGCACGTTAATAGGAGTGGTTTCTAAATGTGTAGTTCAAGTACAAAATTGCTGGATTTAGTAAAGTGAAGAGAGACTGAGAAGATGTATACAAAATCATCATGAGTCTATTGAATGGATAGCATACCTACTTCTCTCCTGAAATGAAATGAGACATCCATGTCATAAAATAAGTTGCTTTTTAATTTTCTCAGTATTATTATCATCTTAGAATAGAAGAGGGGAAGACAGTTTTGTGTTTTATGAATCAAATACTTCATTTCTAAAGACAGTAAATATTACACTGAGGGGATAATGTCCTGAACTGAAAACATCAGAGAGGCCTTTGTTGGCAAATGAATAGCCAATTTTTTAATTGCTGTTATTTCCAACTCTAGATTCTGTTGCTCACCAGTGGTGTTGGAAAAATGAAATTCATCATAATGATGATCGGAGACCACCCCCCCCAGAGGGATAGCGTATACCAGGAGTTTAAAATGGCTTGGATTTATTGTACCAGAGGGGAATGAAGAAGCTTTGAAGCGGGAGTTAACTTTCTCCCCGTGGCATTGTTGGTTGTTGCAGCAGCTTGGTTTAGGATTGTTGGGTTCCCTTGTGGACTGTGTATACTGCTGTGCTCGTGGTGGGAGCTGTAATTTCCTCCCAGTATCTGTTCGCCCCCTTCTTCCCTGGTGACAGGGTCCTTGATTTTGACCAGGCATATCACTACCCAGACAGAGGCTCGCTCGTAGCTTTCTTGGCCACGGGACTGAGTTCCAGCTGTCGCAGAGTTAAGTGTAGCTTCATGGAAGTTTCACGTGGAGCCTTCCTTGAAGGACAGCCTTTGTGTCTCCTCTTCAGGGTCCCTTCTCCTACTTGCTGTCTGGAATGCAGAGACTACTGTCTTCACTGTGGGGGTGAGGACTGTACCCTAAAGATGGTGGAGTGTTGGGCTGAAAGGAACCTGGGTCCCAAGAACTTCGTGGAGCCAAACTGCTATGCTGGCGGAAACAAATCTCTGCCGTGTTTAATCCATAATTTTGGATTTTCTATCCCTTACAGCTGACCCTCACTCCATCTGATGTAGGAGTAGAGATGCTAGTTTTTCTCAGATTAGCATCCTGGGGTGTAAAGTCAGACTGTAGTTGGATCAGACCAAGTTTCTCATCCTATTTAGAGCTATTTCAAAGTGCTTAGGTACTTTGCTGATTGCTGGTGAACATGTGACTTTTCAGTAAGGTTACCCACAATCTGCTTTCCTGGTTCTGGATTTAGTCTCAGTCAAGACTCGGATGTGGCTTTCACAGATTTCCTGTGAGGAAATGATAATACCTGTTTGCATTACCTTCTTAGATGTTGTAAAGTTTAGGAGCTTGGTTAGGGTGGGCAAACTGATTATATAATGAACAAGTCACTGCTCTTTTCAAGCATCCTTGTTCATGGTCTGATCATGAAGATCGTTTCCCTGAGGCCACCCATCTCACTGTTTATTGACGTCTTTAAAAAAAAAAACAACAGTGCTTGTTATGAACTTTGTGATATTGTAGTCCTTTTCTCAGAGTGACAGCAAAAGCCAAATCATACTGGATGTTTCTCCTGTAGTTCATATAGCCAAAATTTCTAAGCCTTAAAGATTAATTAGTACACACTATTCTGCTATTCTCCTTGTAAAGTTTAATATCTCCTATTATGAGGCACCACAGTTGTTGGAAATGAAAAGCCTTCCCTTTAGCAGTGCTGTCTCTGTCCTGTTTTCACATGGTGTCTAAATGAATTTTTATTCTGTGTGTCTATGTTTTTGCCTTTTCCATTAAAATGGTTATGTGTGTTGGGTATGGGGAACGTGCAGTGTTTTTGCGTGTTTCGTTAAAACGGACGTGTGTGGGGCTTACGAGGAATGGGAGGAAGAGGGTTACTCTTCACTGAAGTAATCTTTTCAAAGGCTGTTATGTACCAGGCCCTGTGGTAAATGTTGGTGACATAAAGTTAAAAAGATATAAAGATAAAAGGAACCCCTGCCTTAAAGAACTCTAGTCTAATGAAAAAAGCAAATGAAGAAAGGAAGAATACTATAAATCAAAATTCAGCATGAGACTTATTTATGGGCCCACTAAATCCAGAAGTCTGAAGGGTTTCACGAACTCTCAGACCAAAGCAATTCTTTGAGAGTCCTTGAAACAGCAGTGTTGAGTTCCCCAAGAGCCAACGAAAGATCCCTCTATGTGTGTTTTTGAATGCTTAAAATTAAGATTTTTTTTTTTTTTAAGAAAACAGGCTTTCTCGGCTGGGTGGTTTGTTGTTTGGGTTGAAGCTACGTGTTTTTCCACTGATTTCTTCCTGGGACATTGTGTAATTGTCAGAATTCTGGTACAGTTCAGTTTTAATGCAGGAATTTTGGAAATTCCCAGATATCCTCCATCTTTTTATTCAGCAAGCAACTCTGAAGGAGAGCATTTACCTTTGTAGTGTTTCAACCAAGTTCAATGTTGAACCAGTGAGAGTATATAAAGAGAAACCACCAGAAAAGCACATTGAATGTGTGTACAGGAAAATGTAAGCAGTGTGATACAGACTCTTCCTTCATGCCATTGTCTGGAATGAAGATGCCACTCTCTTAGCCACGAGGGTAGGAGATGCACCTTAGACAAGGTGGACAGGTGAGCTGGGAGCAGCTGGGTCTCAAGGACGTGAAGTTGCAAGACTGAGTTTTGACAGGTGCTATTCTTTAGGACTCGATGCTTCGATGTATTTTTTGGTAATTTTTTCTAGTCTACATTTTCTAATCTGCATACAGTAATATCAGTCTTATCCAACTGATACTCAGTATTCTAAGAATATAATTTACATAAAATTATTAAGTATTATACATATTTTATTGTTCTAATTCCTGGAAAAAAATCATTAAAATTAATTTTGCTATCCTCTTATTTAGAAAGACAGATTCCTTGGGGTTAGCTTTTCAAAATTGTGGGAAGTGTGGTGGGTGTCTGGTATAATTATAATGTTTAGGGAAAGCTTTTGTTGGCTGACCTAAGTTCAGGTTTTTTTTTTTTCCCCCACCCCCCCATGAGCTTTTAATAGAATTACTTTGGTCTATGAATTCGTGATGGACTAAATGAAATCCTTCAATCTGCTGGATTTAGTGAGACCATAAATTAGCCTCATGGTGAATGTATCTTTCTTTTTCCCTTTTCATTGGACACAATTCATTGAAATGATGACTACCCGTAAGTGGTTAGAATTTTATGTGTGGGAAACTGGAAGAGAAAAACTTCTTCAAGTAATGTGTCTGCTTCTTTGTAGTGTTCCCTGTATTTGATCCTTTACAGGGTATTTATGCTGAAAAATAGATTTCAATGTGTGTTTCCTGATGTCTGAAAGAGTTTATATTCAAAATAGATTTTCCACTCTTACTGCCACAGGTAGGGCAAAGCTGGGCGTGATCTAGTTTTCTCCAGTGGAGTGGAGCAGGCCTGTGGGAGGGTTGGGGGTGACTGTGGGCTTCCCTCTCCCCACGTTAACTGGAATAGAATAGGTTGAGGGGAAACCAAGGCAGGTGTCTTGTGGGTGGGTCAGTGTGGAGCAGAGAGAGACAACTGTGGGGGGCCCGTCCTGAATTACCTCAGTGTTTGTATTGTTGGTGGGGTCGGGGGTTGTTGGCTCCCTCTGATCTGGGGAGGGGGTGCAAGCCACGGGGGATCCTTTTGGCACTGAGAAGAGAATTTAAATGTCATATCAAAATCAGGCATTTCTAAATATTGAGACCCACAGCTCTTTGGAGCTGCTGATGGACTGGGCACACCCAGATTTCAGGATATCTAATACAACCTAATACAATGTAGGCTGCAGTTCTGTAGAATAAGGCGCATCTGCTATGGTGGTTTTTGAGAACGCACATGAAACCCAATCACATTTTTAGAGTAGTGCGTACATGCCAAGGAAAAGGTACGTTTTTCCCTTCTGAATTTTTGTTTCATACGTAAATAACATTAACACCAGAAAAAAAAAAGAATAAAGAAATCCTCTTACACATTTCTTTACAATGTCTTCTTTTATAGACCTTGAACATAAGCTTACTTAAAACTATAATTTTGGACATAGTGTAAATATAACTTCAAATTACAGCAGAAAATGTAGTCATATACAGCCAGTAGTTGCCCACTAACTTTACTGGGTGATGAATTCATATCTGCCGAGTTGACCTTTAAGGGGGAAAGGTGGACTCCTGTTGTGTGCAGGTTCTATTCTTTTGGCCATTGTTGCGGCAGGAGTGACCTATTGTTGGAGGCCCCAGTGGTAGAACGCTCAGCTCTCTGGGCTGGAACATGGCGGTGGCTCTGCTCTCAGGGAGCACTCCTGCCATGTGGTTTGGGCTTTGCTTTTGATTATGAGGCCTCTGAGCCTGACTTTTTGGTCCTGCAGGAGATTTCACGAGCTGTCTAAAAGTCTTTAGTAACTTCACATCTTTTCTATTGAAATTAGGTTGAGTAGATTGTTTGCAATGAAGAATCTTGTGATACTGGAGCATTGATTGTTGAAGGTCATTTTGTCTTATCATTTAGATGCTGTGGAGTTTGAGGACAGGCTATGTTCACATACTGGCTGTGTGAATTTGAATAAGATGCTTCCTCCTTCCCCTCAGTTTCTTAAATACTTCTGCTGCTTTTATCACTAAAGCGTTGATCATTAAGTAAACTGGTGCTGGTGCTAAGAAGCTGTCCACCAGTGTTGCTCTCTTTGTCATTAGCATCACCACGGTCACCATGACAGTGGGTATTTTTGAGTGCCTGCTCTTCATTTGACTGGTAGAATTCAGCAGAAATGCGGAGAAGTTACAAACAGAATGTTCTGGCAAAAGTTAGCCAATAACAGAGCATAATAATGTTGTGTTGTGCATAGCATTAGTGACTGAATTCCATCTCTGCTCCTCCTCTGGTTTCTCTTAAGACACATGGAGAAGTAGGGAAGGCATTTACAGCCATTTAAGATTAGTTTTATTGGAGTGAATGACATTAAGTGCTGAGATTAACTGCCAGAAGGGTTTGATTGTGAATTAAGAATAAAAGGCTTGTGGTAAGAGTTAAAATTTTGTGTTTGAGAAGAGAAGAGCTTAATGCATTTTAAGGCACTCCATTTATTGTTTTAATACTCCCAGCATTTATTACTAAAGGGGGCTGGTTGTAGAATAATTGTAGCCCAGATCATGATGATGATGATGTTTTTAGAGAAGGCTGAAAATCTACAGTTTTTTCAAACTAAAGTTGTAGGGAAAATATAGCATCTAAAGCTTCAATTAGTTTGCTGACCTAAGAGCACCAATGAAGCTATGTAGAACACTAAGTATTCAGGAAGTTACATTTATGCCAGTTCCTGCATTTCCTTGTTAAATTCTTAAATGAAAAGCATCAGTTTGATACTTAGAGGTTGGGAATACAGGATAGAAGACAGGGAGAGGATATGAGATTATTAATGCTGTTATGTTAGTATAACTGAAAATTTATTTGAGAAGAAGGTGGTAAAGATGGTAGTTCAATCTTTATAAATGATAACCATTATAAAGTGAATCTGCGTCAATCATTTTTACTAGTTTTATGTAAAGTCTCCGTGACCTATTAAATTAAGAAAGATTAGGAGGGCAGAGCATGTGTTTTTGTATAGAAAAAGAATACAGAAATGTTTAAACAATATTCTAAACTTTTTTACTTTGTGAAAAGGTTACAAAAGTAATTGTGTTCACTAGGCATAGACAAGTAATATTGTGGTCACAGAGTTAAAGTAGCCTCCAGATGTTGATTCACTAACTTACGATGATGTAGAGTTGGCAGAATGACTTGGTGTTCTAGCAAGATTTCATAAACTGAGGAACTCCCTGAGAAAAAAGATCCATTCAAGGCATTTCCTATGTAAACAAACCCAGAAAATATTTGAAATCCAGAAGAAAAAAATTGGACACCCATGAGGCAATTAAATTACTTCATAAAACTCAGTATAAGTAATAAGTTAAGCTGTTACAGGCACTATTTTTGTGTGTGTGGAAGTTTTTAGAATCTATTTCCCAAGAAAGAGACTCAGAGTTAGGAAAGAACTCGAGAGAGCCTGAAAACTTGAAGAATTTGCTAGCTAGCTGGGAATAGTGGAGGAGTGAGTGATTAATCAATCATTAGCTCTCAAAGTATGGCCTGTTGTGAAAGGACCCCTAACGTCTAATTCCTTTTGGGCTGTCATAACAAAATACTATAGACTGGCTGGCTTAAACAACCAGATGTTTATTTTCTCACAGTTGGAGGGTGGAAGTTCAAGATGAGGGTGGCAGCATGGTCAGGTCCTGGTGAGGACTCTTCCTGGCTTGCAGATGGCCACCTTCTCACTCTGCCCTCACTTGACCTTTCCTTGGTGTGTACATCCAGAGTGATCTCTGTCTCGTCCTCTCCTCATGAGACTACTAATCCTGTCATGAGGGCCCTACCTCAGGACCTGATCTAACCTTAGTTACCTCCCAAAAGGCCCCTTCTTCAAATACATTGTAATTTGTTATTGCAGTCATAGGAAACTAAAGTGTTTTTCTATGGTGGTATGTTTAGTAAATTTTTATGTTGAAGTGAGGACTTCAGAAAGTGAAATTAATTCATTTGGTTTTGATCAGCAGCTGTTTTAAGAAAACTATCTGAAGTGGATCAGACACTTTAATCTTTTCAGCACTGAATATTACTGAGGAAAATAAATAATGTTATTCGGTGCTATTTTAGGTCTAAGGTTTGGGGGTTTTTTTAAATTTTTTAATTTTTTATTGAAGTATAGTCAATTGCAGTGTGTCAATTTCTGATGTACAGCACAATGTCCCAGTCTTCTAAGGCTTTGTATTTTTATCCCTTTTGACAAATGCCTTTCTAAAACTAAACTCATTTTAATAGATTATCTCCATTTTCCTCAACATTGGCCACCATGATACAAAAATCTTGAGAGCCAGACAAATCATTCAGGATTTTCAAGCCCAGAGGATACCATAGTCAGTTGCTGCAGAGAGGTAGCCTGTGCTTGTCTCTTTTCCTGGGATTACCTAGTTCAAGCTGGAGACCTTCTCCTAAAGGTTTTGAAGAACTGTGAGGTTGACTCTTTTATATATAGAGAAATATATATATTTATAGTTATACGTATTTATATACATATATATGTATTTATATAACTATTTCTTAAAATCAACTTTTTAGGTAAGGATCTGGTGGTTCTTTTATTAAATATCCATGTTCAGTCTATATCAAAAAAGTAAGGTAATTTGGGGGAGACTGGGATTTCATCAATGAAAGAGTTGTGGTGTTACACCTATGAAGTGATTATTTAACCTCTGATAGGAGAAGTAGGACCTTATAATCAATGGTGAAAGAAAGAAGTTAATTATTTTCCTCCATGTTCTCATACGGTGGTCTGATTACTTTAAATGCCTAGAAGTCTTAATAAACAATTTAATCACTCTAGCTATTGACCTAGAATAGACCAGCTATATTAGGCCCACACAGAAATGTCTAGGGTCAACATGATTACAAATCATTATTATTAGGACTAAGGCACAGTTTTGTGCTAAACTATACTTAAAAAACTTAGGGCTGTAAGCAGAAATTCAATAAATCTAAATCTTAGAGTTGTAGAACTGATAAAAATCACAGAACTTTCAAGATGAAAATGGACTCTAATGGCATAAATCTACATACAGATGGTGAAACTGAGACTGTGAAATATTAAGGGATTTTTTTTTTCCAATTAGAATTTAAGCACCTTAAGAATAAAGACAGTTCCTACTGGTACTTCCTTAGCAGTGCAACTTTTGATGCTCCCTGTTGTTTAAAAAATAATTGCGGAAAATATAAAGATGTCTATCAGAAATTTGTAAGAGAAAATTAGTATTCTGAAGGACTGAAAAATGGCCCTAAATCAGGGGAAGTGACATATTACCTGGAAAGATAGTCACTTTCCATATTGTGAGGTCATATAAATTTTAAATTTATAGGGAAAAAAAAGAACTATCATTGAGAAAAAAAGTTCAAAATCTTGATCTCCATTCATTGCATCTTTTGGTGGTGAAAAGTGGGAACTTGGAGGTTTGGAGTCTACTGGTGATATAATTTGTATTCTAATCTATTCTGTTTTTTATTTGTATTTATGTTTTAATTTATGCACATTGGTTGCAGGTATGTTATGATTACTGAAATAAAAAAACTGCATTAAAATATTTGATATTCTCATCTGTTAGGATGACATAACAAAGTATGACTCCAGTAAGTCCTGCTTGTAGCACAATTTATTTTCCCTTGATTTACCTGTTATTGGTGTAAAATAATGCTTTGTGTAACTTTGGGCAAATCATTTTATCTCTGTGACCTTTACTTCTGTCATTTTTAAGATGAGAGGGTTGAGGGGGGAGGGTATACCTCAGTGGTAGAGCACATGCTTAGTATGCATGAGGTCCAGGATTCAATCTCTAGTACCTCCATTAAAGAAAAAAAAGTGAGAGGGTTGGGCTTGGCCTAAAAATCCTATGATACCTCTTAAAATATTCTGTTCACTAAAATAGCTTGATTTAATAATGATAGCACGTTATACAGGAGTATCCTGAGTCTATCTTTGAAGAATAGGGGTTCTCCACATAGTGTAAGGACAGTTGAAGAACATTCTAGACTCCAGAAAGAAGATGGTGATTTATGGTGATGTGGTAAGATTAAAGTATAAACTACTTGGGGGATTGAAGGTAGGAAAGAGTTGTGGGAGGCTAAAAGGAGGCTTAAAGCCAGGTTGAGGAAAGCCTTAAGTGCTTTACTAATGAGTTTGAACACCTCCTAGGATTTTCAAGCCCAGAGGATACCATAATCAGATGTGCATTTTAGAACCATTGTTGGTGAATTGGAGGTTGGATTGATGGGTATAGGGATGGGAAGCAAGGAATGTGACTCAGGAAGCTAGTAGTAGTTTAGGGGAGTAGGGACAAATGCGAAAAAAAAAAAAAAAAAAAACTTCTAATGGCAGAATCAGCAGGACATGGTGATTCCTTAGGTGTTTCAGGTATGAGAGAGAAGGAAGAATCAAGAATGACCCAGAGATTTCTAGCCCAGGCATCTGCCTTTATGGAAATAATTGATTTAAGAGAGGTTGGATGAAACACATTTGTGGGAAAGGAGGGTGGTAATAATTTGATTTTGAGACACACGTGACCAAATAGAGGAAAATGTCCCACAAAGAGTGATATAATTGAGAACATGATTCTGAGTAGGGGTGGAGGCTGGAAACAGATATGCATGTTCGGGAATTATGAAAGTTGTCACTGGAAACACAGCAAGGTGTGCTATCACCCATGTGAGCAAGTAGCGTGAAAAGAAAAGAGGGTTGAGGAGCTCTCCCTGGGAAACCCCAGGGAAGAGAATGAGCAGCCAGTGGGAGAGAGAAAGAGGTGGTTAGCAGGGTAGGAGGACTGTTGTTAGAAAATAGTGCCCTGGAATTGCTAGGAGGAAAGGTTTTTAAGAAAGGGAAGACAGTCAAAGGTGCAAAATATTGTAGAGAGGTCAGCTAAGGTAAGAAGTATGTCTTTGGGGTTTGGTGGTGAGGAAGTCTCTGTGAATCTTTGTTTCAGCTAAGGAGAAGGGAGAGTGCCGTTGGGTGGAGGCTGCATAGGATTTGCTGAACCAAAGACCTCCTAGACAAAGACATTTGATAGTGAAAAAAAAACGGCGGACAGTAGTTGGAAAGGTCGGCAGGTAGACAGAAGCATGTTCAGGAGTTAAATGAAGAATAGCCAGAAGAGAGAAACTGATGGAAGATAGACTAGTAATACTTCATGCAGAGGTGGAAGAAAGTTGAATTTTAACCAACAAAGGAAGGATTATAAATATCTTCACACACAGGCTATTGTTATCAGACTACCATTGTCTGTTAACTTTCTCTTGCTCTCTTATTCTTTTTTGGAAATCATACTAAAATTACTACAAACTTAACTTGAAGATTTCTTCCCCCTCCTTTTTTAAGTTTATTGAAGTATAGTCGATTTACAAAGTTGTGTTAGTTTCTGGCATACAGAATAGTGATTCAGTTACATATATATTCTTTTTCATTGTAGGTTATTACAAGATACTGAATGCAGTTCCCTGTGCTATACGCTAGAACCTTATTTATTGAGATTTTCTTTATAATGTAGTTTACTCTGACTTATTAAACAAAGAATGAAATCAGAATAAATTATTGCAGGTAGAAAGAATTGATAAGCATTTCTTACAAATGTATCTATGATATTGTGTTGAAGTTATTCGGATTACTTTAGAGAACAATGCCCAGATATCTGGTCTTGTGAGCAAAATTAACTGTCTGCCACCCAGCCTTCTTATTCTTTATCTGATTTATGTTATGGCCCAATTTAATTGGAAAGGAAAGGAAGAAAAGTATAGGTGCTTAAGACTAACTAAATCAGAACATTTAGAATAGAGAGGGACTTAGAGGAGAAAAAATCTTTAAGATCAATTTATCCAGCTCCTCTTCAATTCTTTCCATTTTTCCTCTTCTCCTGCTTAATTTTATTATAAACTATTACACACATAGAAAAGAATAGAGGGTAATATAATGAACTCTTTGGATCTATGTTTATATTTGTTTCAGATGCTTTTTACTTTTACAGAAATGAAATGCCCTGACACTATTCTACAGTTTTTTTCCCCTTCAGGTTTTTATTTTTTTTTTAATTGGAATGTATTTTTTAAAAATTTGAATGTATGACCTTTCTTCTTCTTCTCCACCCGAGGTAACCATTGTCTGGTGTTTAGTGTTTATTAGTCTCATGAATTTCTTTTCCCATATCCATAAATATCAAAAAGATAATTATATTTTATTGTTCTTATACTTTATATAAATGGTAACAAATATTTGTGTAATTCTGTAGCTTTTTTTTTTTTTTTTTTTTGGTAAATACTGTATTTTTGAAATGTATCCATGATGATATCTGGTAGGGTAAGTTCCCTACTTGTTTTTTTTTTTTTTTGCTTTTCAGAATTTATTAATTATTCCTGACCTGATCCTTTTTAATAGGTTTTAAAATAAATTTGTCACATTCTACCAGAAAACTGTTGTGGATTTGGCTGGATTTTAATTAAAATTATAGACTAATGTGTAGAGAATTGACAGTTTGATTAGTACTGTCTTTTTACCCATGATACCATCTTTGTAAAGGTATCTCATCTCTTCATTTAGTCAGGAACTCTTCTATGCTCTTTGGTAGTATTTTATAACTTTCTTCAAAGGTTTTACATATTTTTATTAAATATATATATGTACTTTATGGTTTTTGTTATTGTGAATGAGGTCTATTTTTTCTGCTTTCTAATTTAATATTATTATTTTATGAGAATTCTATTTCTCTTTTGTATTAATCTTATTTCCAGTTACCTTTCTGAGGTCTTACTAGCTTTTAAAAACTTTGTTTATAAATTCTCCTATTGTTTCTAAGCCATCTCATCTTCAAATAAGGAGGGTTTTATTTGTTTCCTTCTTGAGTCTTTTACTTCTTTTTGTATTTTATTTTGTTTGCTGGGCTCTTCAACTTACTAGAACCTCCTAGAATAAAATCAGTTCCTTTCTCTTTTTTCCCTTATATCCACTTAATGCCATAAATTTCCCAAAACTGTTCATACCTATTGCTGTCATTGCTCAATTTCATATATTTTGTTATTCCTATTGTGATTTCCTCTTTAATCTATGGATTAGTTAGTAATGCATTAATTTTTTTACATAAGCAATGGTGGGGGAAGAACTACATTTTTAATCACTGAATTCTAATTTAATTTCCTTTTCAGCAGATGTAGTCTAGCCAAGTTCTGAGCAGGACCTTTGACAGCTTTATAGGGCTGGAGGACAAGATTTAGAGATCAGGGTTCACCAAAGGTAGGAGCTCTCGTAAATGTCCCAGGCTTTGAGGTGGGACCTTAAAGGGCTACACCCTAGGAGTTAATGTGAACTGAAAGTAAAACAGCTCTCCGTGACTATATTTCAACTTCAAGTTTACCTCATTAGCCTAAAAAATTAATGCCTGAGATTGGACTTAAGTTATTCTGGAATCATGGTGCTCCCAGAATCAAATCAGAATCCTCTCTAGAGAAAGTT
Organism: Camelus bactrianus; assembly: GCF_048773025.1. NCBI lineage: Eukaryota > Metazoa > Chordata > Mammalia > Artiodactyla > Camelidae > Camelus > Camelus bactrianus. The sequence continues at coordinate 69,132,696 of NC_133544.1, forward strand.
AACCATTTTAGTATTCAAATTATTTATAAAGCAGTTTTTCAAGTAGTATGGCACGTAATGGGAGGTACCTAGTCACATAAGGAGAAATGAAAACATAAATGAGAATCAGTAGAAACTGTAGAAATAGACTTTCAGGGGCTCTAGTTACTGAAACTGCTAAATAGAATTTTTGTAATTATGATTTATTCAAAATGTTAAAGAAGATTGAAACATTTTGCAGGGAACTTATTTGAGAAAGAATCTAATAGAAAATCTACAACTGAAAAATACCATAATTTAAACTGGATGGGTTTAACTCAGTGGATGTATTTAATAACAAGTTAGACATTACTGAAGAGAGAATTAGTGAATTGGAAGATAGGTGAGAATAAAATACCTAGAATGTAACACAGAATAACAAAAAGGTGTAAAATATGAAGATAGAGTAAGAGATAGAGGATATAGTTGGGAGAGCTAACATACACTTATTTGGAGTCTCAGGTGGGAGAGAGAGAGTGCTAAAGTAAGTATGAAGAAATAATAGTTGAGAATATTCCCAAAATGTTGAAATGTGCCCAGCAACATATTTATGAAGTCCAACAAACTGTAAGCAGGAGCTTACTAAATACCAGAGTTAAAGGTTCTAATAACTAAAGTTTAAAAAAATCTTAAAACCAGGTAGAGAAATAAGACATATTATTATTATTATTATTGAAAAGAGCTGAAATTTAACATCATCAATGTCTGCACTGATGGAATTATTAAAAGAAAGCTATTCCAGATGGAAGAGTGAAAAAGGAAGGAAAGAAGGACAATGAAATGGTTCGTATGTGGATATGTCAGATTGAAGAGAAACCATATAGAACAACAGCAATGTCTTGTGAATTTTAAGATTATGTAGAATTAAAACAATATCAGTAATATCCTTTGTGTCAGGAAAGGAGAAATATAGATAGTGTTGTAAAGTTTTTGTATCTTCCAGGCTGCAATTAATCACCAGTTAATACATTTTGATAACTTGAGGGGTTATGTGGTTATATAAGATAATCAGTAATAATTTAAAAGTATACAACTTCCAAGTTGCCGGAGGAAAAATAATGAAGAATAAATACTAAGTCAGTTTAAAAGAAGAGAAAAAAGGAATGTATAGTGAGTAAGACAGTTAGCATTTAATGAGATGATAGACTTAGACCTAAATATGTTAGAACTTACATTAAATGTGCATGTTTTAGCAATAGTAATCAAATCAGTGTGGTATCTGTGCAAAAATAAACATATAAATCAGTGGAACAGATTAGAGTATCCCCAGATGGACCCTCAGATATTTGCTTTCCTCGAAGGCAACAAGATAAGTCAGTGGGTAAATGATGTGTGGCCAATTGGATATATGTACGAAAGCAACAACAACAAAATGTGACTCCTGTCTCAGTGCACAAAATTAACTCAAGACAGATCATAAGCCTAAATGAAAAGCTAACACTCTGAAGCTTTTAAAAGAAAATATGAAAATATCTTCATGACTTTGGGTAGGTAAAGATTTCTTAGAAAAGACACACAAAACACACAAAAAGTACTAATAATAAAATGAAAGGATTGCTACATTGGACTTCATCAAAATTAAAACCTCAACACTTCAAAAAACACCAGAAAGAAAATGGAAAGACAAGCCATTAACTAGAAGGTGTGACACGGATGTACAGTAGTCGGCACTCTCCTTTAGTGTTGGTTAAGAGTTTAAAATTGTTACAAATGCTTTGAAAAATTGGTTGGCAGTATCTACCAAAGCTGGAGATTTGCATGTCAGATGGCCCTGAATTCCAATTCTACATTTAAACCCATCATAAATGTGTACACAGGTGCACCAGGAGGCATCTGCACAAATGTTCACAGCAGCATTATTTCCTTTAGCAAAAGACTGGAAACAATCCAGATGTTCATTAACCACAGAATAAATAAAGGTGGCATGTACAACAGAATATACTATATGGCAATGAAAATGAATTAACCACACTCAAATTAACGTAAGTGACTCATGTAGACATATTGCTGAGTGAAAGAAGACAGATAACAAAAGAGCACACACTGTGTGGTTCCATTAAAGTTTACAAACAGGCAAAGATAACCTATAGAATTTAGGGATACACATTTGGGTGGTAAAACTATAAAGAAAAGCAAGAAAGTGATTAACATAAAGATCAGATTCATCTGTAACAAGGAGGGGGCAGTGATCAGATAGAGTGCCTTTTAGGGTCCCAGCAGTGTTCTATTTGATGGCTTAAGTGGTTACATGATTTTGTCTTATTCATGATAAAAATCATTAAAAAACAGTAATGTGAGGGGGAGGGTTTAGCTCAGTGGTAGAGCATGTGCTTAATATGCACAAGGTCCTGGGTTTAATTCCCAGTACCCCCATTAAACATTTTTTAAAATAAATAAACTTAATTATCCCCCCCAAAAAAACAAACAAAAACTATAAAGAGTAATGTGTTATGACATGGATAAATGTTAATATCTTATGTAATGAAAGCATATGCCAAGAAAGTATGTTCAAAACACTCACAGTTGTTGAAATTTTAGTTTTGTGTATAGACACATACACATACAGCCAGACATAGTAAAAACCACAGGAATGATACACACCAGATGAACACCTACAGATTTTACACAGAATATGTACCAGTTTATAATGAGGAAACTTAATTAAATGTTACGTAATAAAATTAACACCTATGAAGTGTGTTGTCCTCTGTAGAGAACGGTTTGGTTTATACCTGTGTTGTTCAGGGAGGGATTTAAAGCTGTTTTGTTTGCAATAAATAGCATTTGAGCAAAAGACACATTTGCAGTCACATAGAGACACTTCAGATGATGATGTGGTTGTTAACAAAATATACTTCAGCTGCAGGAAGAATAATGGAATAAAAATTACCCAACAGTTTTTAATCCTTGACTGTTTCCTGTAGGAGCATCATTTTTATGCAGTTAATTAAAGGAAAACTGCAATTTGAGTTTTTAAAAAAGGAATATTGTCTAAGGCTGTGGAATTTGATCAAAACTCTGGACCTCTTGTGGCCTCAATTTTCTATCAAAAGAGCAACAGTGCCTACCTTTCAGGGTTTTTTGGAGTGTAATGTAATATATGCATGCTCAACCTTAAGCAGATAATATTAACACACATTAGAAAGGCAATCAGCATTGGGATTAAGGGCTTGGGGTCTAGAGTTGGACCTGGATTTTGATTTCCAGTTCTACCACTTACCTAAGTCTTTAATTGTGTATTTTACTTAACTCCTCTTCCTTCATTTCCCCATCTTTAAGATAAGGACAATAATAGTACCTTCCTCAGAGGGTTGCTGTGAGGGTAAAATAAAGGGCACGTGTAGTGTGTAGCATCAAGTATGTGTTGTAGCTCTTGCTGTAGGTAGAGCTGTTTGGGATGTGACTTCAGCTTATCATCAGAAAGTGCCTAGGATAGTAACTGCTCTTTACGCATATACAAAACATGTAAGTATAAGTTGTAAGAAATTTTGTGATCATCAATTACTTCTAAGCTTAATGGTGCCATCTATAAAGTCACGTGTGGGAATATTTTCTATGATTAGGCGTAAAGTGTAGCCTGTATCCTTAATATGATGCTGGAAAATAGAAGAATGGGTGAGGGGGTACGATAGATACATTTTTCTCTATTTCTTGAGCTTAGTTTATATATTTTTCCTTTTTTTCTCCCCAGTAATTTCTCAGAGTGCCAGTAATCTCTCGCGATTCTTTCTACTTCACATTGTTATGTTCCTAAAAAGAACGCAAAGTTAGTAGTATTGTTGTACCAAGTCTTGCTGTCTCGTTGAATTCCATTTTGATTTTAGAGGGAAAAAATGTTCCATGTTTCAAATTTGTGTGTAGGGGTGTAGGGGGGCTGGTGAGGGAGGGTAATGCATTGCTTTTATGGAAAACCTTCCTTGGCCAGTACTCTGAATCTTTGACCACATAGAGCCAGTGTTTTATTGTACTCTTTCACTGATTAAGAGAGACTGTACCTTGTGAGGTCTGCAAGCCTAACACTTTGTAGGAGTATCCTGCTTTATCTTCCTTGGGTTGGTTTACTGCTTCCTGAATCCAGAAATAATATTTATTTTGCTTAGAGGGTTTCAAGCCCAGTAGAGTATAGACATTGATGCATCCTAGATTCTATAGCAAAAGGAGCTTGAAAGTTAAATAAAAACATTTATTTATTTATTTGTTTGTTTGTTTGTTTGTTTGTTTGTTTATGGTCTTTTTCAGAGGTTGAGCACTTGAGGAGAGGAAGCACCTATAATGTGTAGTATCTACTTCCTTAAGATTCTACTTGCTTTAAATTTTCACCTGGGAACATGAAGACGTCCCTCTTGTATGAATGCTGCATTGCATCTAAGTCTATGCTAAGTTCTGCTCTCAGTCTTTCCTGCGCCCATTCAACCCTCTGATGTTCATTTTCTCTAATATCCTTGAGGTTACTGAGAGCTGGATGGGTCTGGAGACACGTTGAGTTAAGTACTGTATGGGGAAGCGGTTTGTTGCCTGTTTATATACCTGACATTTGAAGTCTTGGATGCAGTGTTAAATGAGGGTGGATAGTACCCCATCAATATTTAAAATCTGTATGGAAAAGTCATTCACACACAGCCATTTATGATCTCTAGGCACATCAATTTCGTGACACAGTGACAGACAGAGGAACAATTTTAAGGAAGCCAAATATAGCAGCTGCCAGCTAGGAAGGGAATTAGTAAGGGTGAAAATGGACAACCCCTTCCAAGTATTGCACCCTGCACAGGTGCCATCGTGTTGGAGTGCCCTGTCTCAGAGCCCTCCCTCCGTTGTGTCTCCTGCTTCCAGGGCACTTAGAAAATAGAAACCTAGGCAGTTTACCTTCCTTCCTTCCTTTTTGGGTCAAGAAAAAAGAAGGACATGTATTCTTTCTCAAAAGGAGTATGGAAGATGCTCAGTCAATTCGTGGTCTCTTGAGCAGCTTAGCAGTGTCCTCAAGGACTCAAGCTCTTTCCATCCCCTGTCCCACCAGCCTCAGTGTGTTGGCTTCGTCCTCACACTTGTTTCCCCAACGCTGCAGTGTGACTGCTGCTGCTCCTTAAAGCCCTCTGTCACACAACTCTGACAGGGCTTTACTTAGCCATTCTAGGGGTCTCCTCGCATGCTCTTCTACTGAGACACCTGCAGGGTGAGGGGCTGAATCTGGGAGGGTAGCATGGGGGAAAAAAAAAACACAAAATGAGTTTTGAGGAGATTTTAATAATTCATCTTGGTCATTTGTGCAAATCGTGACTGTATTTTTGAATATGCAGATTAAAAGCATATATGCCAAGTGACATGTATATGCTCCAAAGCCAGGACAGTCTTGAAATAGCTGAGGATTCAGGTTATGATTTATGTCACTAGGTCCCTAAAAAAAAGTGAGTACTGGGCAGTGTTCGAATTTTTGCTTTGTGTGTGTATATGTTGAAAGTTTCCTCTCAGCCAATTCCTGGCCACTTTAATTTTGTGTTTCCATGGCATATTTCCCCATACCCATGACCTCAGGACGTTGTCACTGCTCAGTGAACACAGCTGACAGACAGACTGTGGTGTTAAGATAGCACTGTTTTAGTTACAGAGAATCGTCTCCTCTTTAACTAGAAACCATATTCCTGGGGAACCTAATGAATGTTGCCTTGATACCAACTTGTGTGGCTCCTAGCCCATCAAATCAGACACGGGGGAACTGCAGTTGGGGGCGGTGAGTCTTCAGAGCTGCACCCTCTATTGATATCATGATTGCCCCACTCTCCAGTCTTTCCCTTGGTGTCCCTTCTCAGAATTAACACACTACAAGAGTAGCAAATAGTACATATTGGAGTCAGGGTCCTGGTTGCACTGAAACTACTTTCCTGCTCTTTACATTGTGAGGCTCGTTCAGAACACTCCTCTGTAAGCTCAGCACATACAGGAAGAGATGACTGGCTGGCAGACTACTTAGCAAAGATCAGTTAGTTCTCTACAGCTTTGTCTGGTCAACCATACCCAAAGCCATTTGGGCTCAGGCCTGTCTTTCTGTTGTTACTGTGCTAAGTAAGTCAGTTTCTCTTTTTAGGTCTGGTCAGTTTTTGCCTCTAGTGTAAGTTAGAATTTTCTCCTTAAACCTTGTTGGCTGTGAGAAAATGAATTACTCTGTAGGCTCTATCTGTGATTTTTGCTAAATTGAATTCTGAACTGTTTAAAGAGTTTCCTGGCTGAAGACGTTATTGTGTCCTCAGTTTTTACATGTTCTCAACTCTTGACCAACTTTTTACTTTGAACTATTTATTCCTGGGCTTATTCCTCCAGCTGTCTGTTCATCTTCCCTTTCTGGGTGTCTACAAGTGTACTTCGGTTTTATTCAGTTTAGTTTCCTCCTCATTAGTCACTGATCCATGACTTATTACATGCATGTCTATTTCCATCCTATTGTTTGACACATAGAGACTGACATTTTGCTGACCATTAAATGGTTAACATAAATACATTTTGCTGTGCGATGAAGAGGGCTCTATTGTACATAAATATCTAACATAGTGACTTATTCAGTAGTGTATAAAGATTTGGGCTTAATTTTGCCTTTTTTTTTAGGAGATGGTTGTCAGCAATCCTACTAGGGTTTGTGATTTGCATGTGAACCTCAGGCAGGCCAGGCATAATAGGAAGTTTTTATACATAAAACTAGCTCTTTCAATGGTGCCTCCCATTTTTAAGAGACATTTTAAAAATTGGACTGTAATAGATTTATTTTATTCAATCATTTCTGAGTACTTTTGAGTTATTGAAACAGTCCTTTAGTAATTATTGGTTTTCCTTGATAAACATTTCTGACATTTTTTAAAACTTACTCTTTTGTAATCTAATAAGAGTGGAAAGGGGTTAGAAGTCAAATCTATGATAATATGCAGAAGGTGACAACACTGACAGTGAGTAGAGAAATACAGTGTCATTGTTTTTATTTCATTCTCTCCAGATTACCTATACTGAGCTTAAGTGGTTTCATTCATGAAAAGAAAAGTTTTAATTATTCACAGTGCTTAGGTGTACTATCAAAATTGAATTATTAATGCTGTAATTTGTTCAAATATCATTTAGAAGGAAAATATAGCAGACATAATGAATTGTTTTCAAGATATGATAAGGTAGATGCATCTACAGAGGGCATGTGGAAAGAATAGCAGTGGGCTATTGATTGCTTTTTAGAGAAGAAAATCCTGTTCCATTTCTAAATGTGAACAATTGAGAGAGGAAAATTCCCACTCAGGAAGAATGTTTTCCAGGTTGCTTCATTGCCAGGTGTTTGACATCGTGTGGAGTCTTGGATGAATACGGCTTACAGCAGTCTTAGGGAATGACGTCCCCAAGGACCCCAGCTTCTACTTTCGAGGCAGGGCAGCATCGGTAGGGATGTTTCAGTGGTCTCTGTGCTAGTTCAGGTGAAGAGCAAAGTTTTTTTTCCCCTGAATCTGAGAGAACTACAGAAGGGGTTACCTATCTGCTAACAAAATAAATTTCAGAATGTTGCTGATGAATGAACTGCATGTTTTCAGCTGTTTGTGGGATTTCATTCTATCCTTTGTTAATGAAAATAAACCTTGCCTCCTTTGGTCCCTTTTAACATAACCGCATGCTACAGATATGATTTATAGCCATTCTGAAGTTTAAGAAAATCCAGATCGTATGATAGTTTTGCTTCGTGACTGTCCGTATTTCCCCCTTTCTCTTTCTCTCTCTCCTTGACCTAGCAGCAGGAAGCCTTTGTTTGAGGTGTTCATCTGGAACAACTTTTCCACACTTGTTTTCATGTTCTGTTAGATTACAGGGCAGCAGGCCTACCTTTGAAGCTCCTTTCTCTTTTGTTTCTTTGCCGTGCACTCCAGTAATTAACTTTGTCCTTCTTTTATTTGTTCCAGTCAATCGCAGGCCACTCTGCTGAGCATCTTCTCCCAGGAGTACCAGGTTAGAAGTTTTCTCCTTTGTGAGGGTTGACAGGTGCCTAATTGAATGATGAATGTCCCTTTATTTCTTTGTAATTGAACTGCCAGCTCTCTGATTGGGTTGGAGGATGTTCTCCTTTCCACATCAAGCACCGCCTGCGTCTCAGTGGAGGCCTGCCAAGCCTACCCATCCATCTGTCTAATAACATCTAGCCTTTGCTTATTTGGTGGACCTGTAATAAATTATGCTAAACCATTATTATTCTGACAATAATAATTTCCCCGTGTTGCGTGGTTCCATGTGCTAAATGTTTGCTGACTTGCACTGTCAGTGCCGCTTTCCATTGCTGACAGAGATGATGATAAATGACCATTGCTGGAGTGGCAGAAGGCAAGAGAGGCAGAAAATGGAGTCATTTATCATGAGATGACAGGTGTCAGTCAAGTGGCAAGTCTCTATGGAATTACTTTTTGTAGTTTTCAAATAAGTTGTTTTTAAGCAATGTTCTTCCTGGTTAAAAATGGCAATTGGATTGTAAAACTAGAGTGCAGGAGACTTAGATGGAATTGAATTGAGAGGAAATTAATACAAAGGTCGAAAGAGGGAACAAGTTTTCCTTTGCCCTCTACAACCCTAAGCAAACTTATTTAGATTCAATTACTATGACCCTGTTGGCTTTTACATACATACTGTATCTTGTGGTACAGTCTGGAGACATCCCAGCCACGCAGTAGAGATTGAAATGCATAGGTTCATAGCGTAGAAGGGAAAAAAGATCTACCACCACCCAGATCCCCAAACTATTGTTTGACTTGCCCTGTGTGTTAGACATTGGGATGGAGAAATATGTCATTTTTGTTCTTGAACCTGATCTGTGACACAACATAAAGATCTTTTTATATTTTATTTCAGAAACATATTAAGAGAACACATGCCAAACATCATACTTCGGAAGCGATTGAAAGTTATTACCAGAGGTATGACCTGCCTGCCCCACTAGAGGGTATCATAGTACCTATTAATTGTAACAATAATTATGAATAAATTAGGTTAATAAAATGATTTCCTATATAACATTCCAAGGCATCTTGATTTAAGTCTGTTGTTTAAGACTTCAAGTATATTTTTAAATGATTTCACAAATACTTGGTTATATAGATTTAAAGGACATAGTGAAACTCTTGATTTACATGTGTGAAGTCTTTATAGGTAAGAAACTCAGTTGGGGACTTGAGACTTCTTGTAAGTGCATATTTTGTATAGATACATATGTTCATGCATATGTACATCTACATGTATATGTGAAAGTTCTCAAATCAATTTTTCTTATTTTGATCAGTAAGTTGAAAAACCTATTAGAAAATAAGATTGAATTTTGGTACAGTTGTATTTTGCATCATAGGTATTGGGTTAGCCATCTTAGAAAGGAAAAAAAGATACATATGAAGTAAGGACATATGGACATATAATGTAAAACTGTCAAATTTTAAGAGGGTTTTATATTTGAAAAGGAAGGTTTTAGGTATTGAATCAATAACATGTTGTCCAGGAGATATTTTAATTTCAACCTAATAAGTAGTTTCCAACCTCTTGTTCTGAAACAAAAAGAATCTTAGCTCCTTTTTGACAAAAATTTTACAAATTTCGTTTTTGTACTATGAGTGAGTCACTTACGGTAAATGGTACTGGTTTGCATTAGAAATTGTTGGTTGCTTTCTTAACTATTTCAAGGGCATATTGGAAAGGAAAACTGAAATATGCCCTTAAAGTATCACATTTAAGATTGACAGAGCAATCTTTCTGTGGTGAGAATGACACCACTGATTTTAGACGAATGGTTTTTATGCATGAAAATTTTACGAATTAAATGAATGTACAGATAGAATGTTAGTATCATGTTTTTGTAAAGTCATTTTTTTAAGAATTGAGAAGTATTTATTGAAAAGTTTTTGAAGTTAGATTTTTAATGGTAAAAGGTATGTTCTGTTAAAGAAGTATACGTACATACATACCACACACACACACACACACACACACACACTCTTTTATGGCTAGGAGAGTTACTTTCTAAGAAGTCTTTGTAAAATTTGAATTGGTTTATTCGAAAGTTATAATCTCCTCAGTGAAATCAATATTTAAATTAAAGTTATCGTCTAAATCATGAGTATAAAATTAAGAATGGCCTATGAAGTGCTGTGAAGCCAACAACTGCTTTGGCATCCAGACCCTCCAAAGAAAGACTGAAAAATGATTCACATGTCAAAAAATACATTCTTGTTGTTAAAATTTATAGTCTTAGGCTTTTCATATGAAAGTATGGTTCAATATCCAGATTTTGAGGCTCTATAAACATGAGCAAAGGAAAACTGAGCATTTTTTCTAGAAATTTGGAGATCTACTAACAGGCCATGGGGCATCCTTCTGATAATCATTTTTTTAATTGTAAAAAGGCCATTTTAATTAGATGATTTCTAAGATCTCTAAGTACTACTTGTAAAAATTTTAGTTTCATTCAAAAGTATATTTAATTACTGAAGGATGAACATACTTTATTGGATTGTCTAGGTAGTTTGGCCAGAAATACAAATCTTTCCTTTAAGTATGGTTACTCGATGAATGGTTGAGTGGGTAATAATAAAAATACAGAAATAATATTTGTATGTCTTTACATTTAGTTAAATGTGAGAATCCCAATCATTTCAAGGAGTCCCGACAATTTGAAACAAAACCGAAGTTAGGCTGCAATGGGCAGATTAATAGGAAAGCAGTCTGACTAGTTTCTTACTTTACCACCCTGCTTCCTGACTTTTCTGCCCTGCACTTGGCGCTTGGAGACGGGCTGTTGTTACCTTTCAGATGGATTGATCTCATAGGCCACTTGTTCTAAATATGCAGGTTGAATGTCCCTGCATTCTCCAGGGTAAATTGGCCTTAAAAGGTTTTTGTTTTCCAGCTGATAAGAATAAAGGCAAATTATATCAAAACATGTTTAAGCAGTTTGACAATCTTAACAATTTCTTCATATTTTTCTTTTATAAAAGTAATACTTGCCTTTTGTGAAAATTAAGTACATTTGTAATGCTCTAAAAAAGAAATGAATGGATTGCCCATAATTGTGGCAGCTGTAGATAACCACTGTGGTATTTTTCATTCCAGTCTTTTGTCAAAGCCATTTTTATGTAGATGAGGTCATACTGTATATGCAACTGTGAATTCTGAATTTTATACTTGGAAAAATGTATATGACATAATATTTTGTAGAAAGCTTTTTGTAAACATTTTGATTGCATAACTTCATCATATGAAGATATACCTCACTGAATTATTCCTCTGTTGAACATATATGTTTCCAATATTCTGATATTATAAATGATACTGTGATAAATATTTTGGTGCATGAGTCTTTGCATTTTAGATTAATTTCTTAATATTTCTATAAATGTAATTACTGGTACAAACAATGAACATTTTAAGATTTTATGTTGTCAAATTACTGTCTAGAAAGGTGATAATGGTTACATTTCTACTAGCAATTTCAGAGAATTTCTGTGTTTCTGCATTCTTGCTAGCATTGAGATGATCTCAGTTCCGAATTTGAAGTCTGTATTTAAGACCATACATTCCACAATGTGTTTCCACCGTGGTTAACTGAAACTTCAAAGTATCCAAATAGCAGTAGAAAATGTTTTTTTGAATTATTGAGGAAATTCCGTCACTTCTTCGTGTTGTGCGTGTGTAGACACAGCTTGAGTGTTCATATTGAAAGCAACTCACTATTCTTTCCCACTGTACTAATGGCCTTTTATTTCTAAACAGGAAGCATACTTGGTAAAATTTATTTAGATGTATCTGAATCGGTGCACATGGGCAAACACACACACACACACACACACACACACACACACTGACATTTGCAAGTTTCCTCATCACTAGTAAAATTTAGAAATACTGTCTCTCATCTCCTCCCTTTTCTCAGCCCACACTGTCTGAGGGGCCAATTTTATTGGCTTTGGAGAATCAGACCAGTTGAATTTCATTTAGATGTTCACATGGAAAAAAGTTTAGTTCATTTATGTTATTGGCATTACATGATAAAAATAGTATCTGAAAATTTGAACCACTTTTTTGTTTAATTTGCACCATTTACTTTGCGTTCACTATGTCCCGTCTCCTATGCTAGGAACCAAGTATAAAAACCACAGTACCTGTCCTCAGCTGCTCTGTTCAGTGAGAAAGTAGCTGCCTACTTGGAGATGTGTTCCAGAGATTTTTGAGGTAGAATCAACAAAGGTGATATTCAGATGTAAGCTTAGTGAAGAATTTTGGTAGGTTTTTGAAGTTGTTATGGAAATATTAAGAATTTAATAACTTTGTCTTGTATTTAAAATCAGTATATATTATTTTTAATCTTAGTTATTAATGGATCTTTCATACTGAAAAAAAGTTATAAAATGAACCTTCTATGAAGATCTTTAAAGGATGGTTTCACCACCAGATACACATTTGTTAGCCCTCCTGTGGCAAAGCTTGGAGGATGACATACAGGGTCTGCAAAGTTTTAATTTTCAAGTAGGCATCAGGAAGATAGAACAGTTCAACCTCATGTAGTGTTCAGGATTACATCTTTATATCCCAGTTACAATTCACACCTTTGCTAAGGCTCTGTTGGATGAAGGTTCAACATTGATTTGTGTAGCCCTGCCCCAAGGAGGGAGAAACAAACCATTTTATAACCATGTGAATAGTCTGTGCTATAAGTTTGCACAAGATGCTCTGAGGATGGAGAGAAGGGTCGCATTAGGAATTTCTGATTTATGTCCTTAGTGAATATTTTCTGTAGTAGCATGCTCCTTTGATTGTGTATCTAAAAATTTGAGTAAACCTGATCTGTCACTTGAAATGGGGGACAATTAAAGTTCCCAGAAAGGACAAATTTAACTTCAAATTAATTTAAATTTAATTTCTTTTCCCTAGTGCTTCTGAATTGTTATAAGGTATAGTTGGGAAACGAATACATTCAGAAGCAGCTCTACCCTTTCCAACATATGAGGACACCTCAGTAGGCTTTGGGAGATCAGCGTTCCATTTCAGAGATTTATTGCCTACCAGCTAAGAAAGCCCAGATGAGTTCCATCAGTGCTCTGGGGTTTGGTTTCTGTATTTGACCAACTGGGAAGTCTTATCAAATCCATAACTGGGAATTTCTACTGTCTTAAGTATGAGCATGCTTCAGATATTATATAGAGACATAGTAGGTTATTGTTGTTTGACCATCTTCTGTGTCTTTAAACTTAATAGATGTGTTCTATTGGTCACTACCAGGGTAATGATTGATGCAGCGTTTTTATGAAACCATAGAATTGAACTCAAAACAACAGTTTTCTGACATAGGCTGTGGTCTGGACCTAGCTACTCTCCTGTTCTTTCCAGTCAGCCTCTGAGGAGAGACTCTGCTCTGGTCACGCTAGAGCTTCTCCCAGCTCTCAGGTACCCCGGCACGTATGTTGCTGACATTGGCACTTACTGTTCTCTTCCTGGGAATGTTCCTCCTCCCGTGGTTTCCTGCTTTCTTCCTACAGGTCTCTGCTCAACTGTCACTTCCTTAGAGAGGGGGCTTCCTGCCCAGCCCATCTGATTTATAGTTTATCATGGCATATGTCATTATATCGTATATTTAATTCTCTGTCTTTTTCTTATCCATCTCTAATCTCTGTGATGGCAGGAACCAAGGAAGTTTTGTTCCTTGCTGCTTCTTCAGAACCTGGAATAAGGCCTGACACATAGTTAGCTCTCAAAAATATTTGCAGAATAAATGAATGTCAAGTACAGAATTGTAAAGACATCCTATTATCTGTATAGGCTTAAATACTCCCACCCAGAATCCTTAGTGGACGTGCACTCTGGTTAGTTGGTCTGACTCGACAGAGCTGATTGGTTATTCCATGAGCAGACCTCTCAAGTTCAGTGGAAAAGCTGTAAGTTGACTTGAAGGTCTTAGCTGACCTGCTTCCCAGGGATCTTTCTCTAAACCACACTTGCCTTGTTTGTTTTTATTTTTGTTGTATTTTTCCAGTGGTCCTAAAAATACTTATTTCCCAGTTAGATTCCTAAACAATTTATTCAAGAAAGAGCCCATAAATGGAAAATGGATTTGCTAGAATTACTTTGAAGTTATAATGATCCTGAGACTTTTCCCTACCTTCAATAATTTGATTTTATTCCATTTTGTTTATTGGAAGTCATACATCTTTATAATCATACCTATGAAATAATATAATTTAGTATTTGCTTCTGGCAGTTATAAGGAAGACCTCATCTGTTGACTTTGATTTTTACTATCAAGAAAATGTTGTTAGTTTGTTCAGTCAAAGAGTTACTGTGGAAGAAATGTTCATACCTAGTTCTATTTTTGCCTAATATGGCTTTTTTTTATGATGCCAACTTTATTTTGTGCATTTGTGTCAGAATATTTAGTTTACAAGTTTCAGGGCTCCCTCAAATTGTATAATTTGCTTTGAGAAGCTCACTTAAAATGTAATTTTTTAAATTAAAATTGCATTCAACATCAAACTTACCTTAGGTAACTTTGGACAACTTATATCTGTGGACAAAGCTAATAGTGGTTTTTTAAACAGCACCTTGCCTGAACATGACTTTAAAGAAATTAAAAATATATTGAAAAAATGTATCTGACCCCTTATCTGATTACTTTAATTGCACCATTAAAATATTTGACTTAAATTATTGGGCCATTCCAGTCGGTGTACTGTTCTAATTTCTCATTGTGTAGGCTGATTTGCCTGTCAGTCTGCATGTCTTGTTCACTGGTCTTATTTTTGTGCAGTAACTAAAGGTAAAGGACTAGATGCACTGCTGTGTAGAGATTCCACGTGACTGTACCCTGTTGCACTTAATCAAATAGCATGTGGGGATTTATAATCTTTACAAGCCTACATTGTTTCACAAAATAAATATCTCATGTCAAATGCTATATAAGCATCTCAGTTATTTCTGCTTAATCCTGTTTAGGTAATAGGGACAGAATAAACTGTGTGTACAGGGCACCTGAGCCCTTAGCTGCCAATAGCAGCTTGTTTCTGGGCTGATCACTGGACCCGTCCTAAGGGTCCAAGGTAGTCCTCACCACACCCAGATGTAAGGTAGGCACTGTTCTCAGTTCATATTTTAAAAATAAAGTCCTGCTCCTGAGCTGGAATTTACACCAACTGCCTACTAATCCTAACTTGGGGCCCCCTCCAGTTATTAGGGACCGAAGCAGTTAGACGTGGCCCTTGTGCGTACGTGCCCTTCAGCACATGCTGCCCTTGGACCCAGAACTGCTGCACGTTGCACCTACGCCCAGGAGAGATCGTTTTGCCTAGATCTGGACTACGAAGGAGTGATTGTGCATTTATTTAGGTGCCTCTGCTGTGCCCCTCGAGGCACAAAACCTAACTCACCTTCACAAAACCCTGATATTGCGAGCTCTCTGGGCCACAGCCAAATAAGCAGTTGGCCCTAAATGGCAGTTTTTCTAAGTAAGCCACGAATATACCCTTAAATCGTCGAGGCCACAGCCAGATTCTCATCTCCCCTCCCTGCAGACACCATCCTCGCAGCGGTTAACTGAACGATGTCTCCCTAAGGCACTTCAGCCCTGGCTCTGACGGCAGAGCCCTGAGTCCTTACAGGCCCTGCTCCCCGGCAGTCCGGTGCAGCCGTGGCGCTTGCGGTTAAAAGGGCTGCTGCTGCAGGGAGCAGGGCTCAAAGACAGCGTGTTACTGTTACAAATTACTTAATTACTCTTTTTTTTAAAGAAAAACATGTGTATAATATAGTCATCTACTATAAACCAGGAACTGTGCTGGGCATAATAAATTGAATAAAGTGAAAATTTTCTACCCTCATGAGGCTTTCAACCTGGGGATGGGTTTGACGTGGACAAGGAACTCATCAAACACAATATTCTGGGTGAAATGATGGAGAGATGATCAGGGTGCTCCTCGGTTGCGTATGAGGGACACTTAACATACACCCGGATCGTGGGGAATTGAATAAAGTGATGTATAAGCTGAATCATGAGTTATCTAGGTGAAGGGTCAGAATGGGGAACACTGACTAGAGGTGAGGCTGGCCAAATGGGTAGGTAGGAGCCAGAGTATGAAGAACCTTACAAGAATTTTTAAGTGGTTATAATTTAATCTTGAGATTTGATGTGGAGCTTTTGAAGTGTTTTAGGAAGGATAATGGTATGTTCAAAATTTTTTTTTTTAAATCACTCGGGCTTCCATGTCTGGGATGGATTTGGAGAGTTTTTTTTGTTTATTTGTTTTTGTTCTTTTAGTAGGGTTGGAGGATGGGGAGAGCTGGAGGTTATGACAAATCCAGATAAGACAGTGGCTTGTATTGCCTGTTAAAGGTGTGCTGACCCACTGATGAAAAGTCTCTTCCATTTTTTTCTTAATACGATGTCAACCTATGTTGACCAGTTCAATACCAGTTCAATCCTATGAACTGAAAGTAAATAACAGGTGATATGGGTGCATGGACGCTTTTTTCTCAGACTTTCAGGGTAAACATATTTCCTGTCAACAAAGTGGTTGTGGTATAGATAAAGCCAGGGAGATAGGGTTAGTTCTTTTCAAAATTACCTCCATGCTCACTTTGCATGTTAGGAGGGGAAAAAAAGGGAAACCGATGCGCGATACCTCCTGCCCCCAACCTCAGTTAGTTGCCAGTGGTTTTGAGGTAAGTTGTTTTTGTTATTCTTTTCCCTTCAGTGCTTTCCTATGACAGTAGCGTACTTTAACTAGAGCTGAGCGTGGCGTTTGCCCAGGAGAAACGTGTACACACAAGGGATGCTGACAAGTCTATGCTGGTCTTTTCTTGTCACTGCATTACCACTTGGCTCTGTCTTGTCTAGGTATCTGAATGGAGTGGGGGAAAATGGAGCTGCCCCAGTGCTCCTGGAACTAGCCAATGAGGTAATGTTATTGTTATTATTTCATTTAAACCTACATAAAACCTAAGGGGCCAATCTGGAGAAGCTTTGCTTAAAATTATAATTAACTTTAAAAAAAAAAGATTTTGAAGTGCATTAGACATTTAAATTGCTCCCTGGTCTCTTTGTACTTTTAATAATTGGACAAAGAACTTTGTATATTAATAAATCAGTTAACATAATTAGTCTGGTTCTTTTAAAGTGAATGTGTAAACAGCTTCTTGGTTTCTTATTTTGTGGGAAATTTCAGCCAAACAGCTCAGGACATGCTCTTCTTCAGATGTGTTGTCTTAGTTTAGTGTGAGAAATACCTGTGTCAAGTAAAGAGATGTTTGCCAAGAGAATCTTTGCTAACTGTTATAAAAATGAGGAGGGAAATTGTATACCTAAAGATGTAACATTTACTTGATTCATTTCTTTGTTGTTGTTGGCAAACTTTTATTATAATAAAAGATACATGCCTTATAGAGAAGTCTTTATATACAGAAGCATATTGTTCTTAATAACACCAAGTATGAAGTGATTTATTGAACTTATTTGTTAACTCTTATCTGCGTCTGTTTGGGGAAACAAATAATAGTCTTCCATTTAAAAAAGGAAACCCTTAAGATTTCCCGTGAATGAAGAAGCTGTAAAAAGTTCATAATAGTTGCAGAGAGCATACCGAAAAAATAAAATATTTAATTCCTAAACTTTAAAATATTTATCCACTGTAATAAGAGCAATACAATATTTAGTCTGACTTGGAACTGCTTATGCAAACCTCACAGGGATGGAATGAAATGTACACTGTTTTTGTGTTGCATTATAATGGAAAACATAGAAGCAAGGCAGAAAATGTGTGTTTGCATTAAAGATGACTCGGTACTGTGAGCATTAAGTGTTGCAGGAGCAGCAAGTTCTACATGTTATATTAGCAAGGAAGAATGGCTCTGCTCACAGCTTCTGTCTGCTGTACACCACTACAGTCAGCAAATGAGCAATTACCCATCACTTACTAGAAGGTTTTAATAGTCTAGGCAGTGTCGACACAATCTGATAGGAGAGTTAACATACAGAAAGGATTTCTCCCCTCCTCCTAGCAAAACTTGTGTTTTATTCTTTTTTTTTTTTTTTTTTTTGCCCCCTAGAGCAAGGTGGTTTTGAAATGTCTCCAGACTTGTTTTCTATGAGTCGATTCTGTTAGCAACCTGAAGTATCTGAGCTGTAACTAATTTGGAATTTAGTGAAGGTCCTTTAAGAAAAAGAAGAGTGTCCTTTATGGGGGAAAAAAACATTCTTGATAGAGCGTCTAGAAAAAGTGTGATGCAAATGTGGTAGTCATTTTTATAGATGATGATATTGATGGCATAAGTTTTATATAGTAGCAATTTATATTCATTTGAATTTTTAATGGATATTTCTGTTGAGCTTAGCTTCTTTAGCTGACCTCAACTTCCATCCTCGTAAGATGGAAAATTTTAACCCACTGACACATTTTCTCCTGTATCAATAAACCTGTTATTTACCATGCCTATGTAGCAATATTTAACCAAAGAAAAGAAATAGTTATTTAAAGTGTTTTCTCTCCTTTGGCTGCAGATTAGTGCAGAGATAATAGCAGTTTCTGAGAGATTGCTAATGCATTAGGGAAATTTGGGAATGACTGGTACCAGATCATGGCTTCTAAATAGCCAAGCTGCCATTTTTATGTTAGTTAATACCTAAATGACATATGCTTGCATCTGGTGACAGTTGATGTGATGGTAATGCTTTATGAGTCAATATATATTTAATCAGTGGAAACTGTAAAAACTGATGAGAAATATATAACATTGGTACATTACAGTGTGCAGCAGCTCTCAAACAAGAACACTGTATTATTGTTGATTTGGTGGATAGGGACTCTGTGGTCCTCATTGATTTTATAAATGTCTTAATACTAATTTTCCTATTTCAAGGCTAAAAACAAACATTTTAGGAAATCTTACTTTATTAGTAATTATAAGATCAGTCATTCTGTTCTCTCCACACAAATATTTTCAAGTGAGATTTGAAGCACTATGAATTTTACTTACATGCTAAATTCTGACATGAAGCATGATGGCCCTATTTCAGAGAAAGATGGACACATGATTAATATGAAAATTAGGGAGATGCAAGTACCTGAACTAATAAGGTAGTCCTTATTCAGGCTGGACTACCTTCAGTAATTTCACCATTTTTCATGTGTCAGCTCTGATGTGGGTTACTAGGAATAAGCAGCTTCGTGGAAAGCATTTCTTTCTACTTGGGGAATTTCAGGGCATCCAAGTACATACATATTTGAAAAAACTGTTCATACAAATGAAGCCAGCCTTTTTGTCTAGTTACTAAATCAAGATAAAATTTTGGTATGAATACAGGACTTGAAAACCTGTCAAGAAAAATTCATGGTGATAATATATGAGGAACATTTGCTATTGTACACCTGAGGTAAAAAGACTTGTTTTAGGGGAGCATTACTGCTCTGGAAACATGCACGCCTATTTTCTGGTGAAATTAAATCAATGGTTAATAAGAGAGCTGAGAACTGAAAAGAAGACAGAATGTTTCTAAGAGTACATTCATTCTTAATGAATTAAAATGACTGTCAGATTGAGTATTCCCTATTTTCTGTTTGATCCTTTATAAAAAAGTTGCCTCCCTGGGTTCTGTATTAACTAAATTGGTAAGTAACATTTTGGAGAAACCTAAGGGTGGTGATCTTATAGTGCAGGTATTATTGTTGTTGTTTTTGTTAGTAATATCTCTGCAATCTAGCTATTTTTTCTATTAAGCAAGACATTTTGTATGTAAGGACCTTACCAAAATTTAAATGTTTTAAAATAAACTAAAATCAGTAAAATCCATATTTTAATAGCAAAGGACATTTAATTTAGTTTCTGAAAACAGTCACTAACAGAAGGGATATTTATTTGAAATTGCATTCAAAACAACGTAAATGTAGATAGTTGGAAAGAAGGAAGGACAGCTAGAGTGAAAAATAACATTGACCTGCCAATGGAAAAAATTGAAGCGAAGTGAGAAAAGCCCATTTCACTGTTTTAGATAAATATATACTGTTTTCAAGTTGTTGCATCCTTTTTGCTCCAATATCATATTCAGTAAATTTGACCCATTTATTCTTTTCAACAGTACAGATCATACTTGTTATAATTTTATTAGGATAGAAGCCACCAAGAGTAGGAAAGATTTTAATGAATGATGCTTGTTGGGGTTGATTAAAATTGACTTAGTCTTCAGTGTTGACAAAATATTGGAATATCAACTGCTTGCACAACTTGACAGTTTTAATTTTCTTTGTCTGTTTTGTAAAGGTGGACTACGCACCCTCATTAATGGCTCGGATTATACTGGAAAGGTTTCTACAGGAGCACGAGGAAACTCCACGTGAGATACCTTTTTTCTAACAGTACTTTTTTACGCCCTTCCTCTAATTTAAAAATAATTTACACAGCATTTCAAGTCACTTAATGAGAGCCAGATTCCAAAACAGCTATCATGAACAGTTAATGACAATTAAATGCAATATAAAGGACCACCCACAACTTAAATACTCTTCAGAATAATGCTTTCTTCTTTGTCTAAATTCTTCATTCACCTCTCCATTCAGCAAAATAGATAATGTGTATCAAACTCCAAAATTGATTCATCTTTCATATATAGAACAAGATACATCATTTAAAAAACCACTGTCAGGAACTGGCTCTAAAAGAAACATTCATCCTTTTTATTTTAATTCAGCAAGACTGGAGAAATACTACTTCCAAATGCAAAAGTGCATTGCACAGGTCTTCGTACAAGAAAATAAAAAATAAAAAAAAGAAAGAATAGAGCTACAGGAGGAGGTTCAAGCCTAAATTAATTTGCCACTGAAAAAATACATTTTGTTATTTTCTCTGTGTCAACTGCATGATTAAAACCGGCTGTTAAGTGAGCTCTGGGGATGTGCTCGTAAAAGATTTATGAGTAATATTCAATGTGATATTCAAAGTGAGTCATGAATATCAGGATAATTGCTCTCAGTGCTGGCTCTTTTACTAGGCAGGAGTTTGTCAACTGCCCCATAAATATTTGCCTAGTCTCATGTAAAAAAGACAATTTCATCTTCTGCATTTTTATTACCTAGTGTAATGTTTACCTTTGGAGCTTAGCAGTGGTAGAATAGGTAAAGAGCTTTGGAATATGCTTTATGCATATAATCTTCCCTCTTTGAAAGTAGAAGATAATACCTACTAAAATGCCATTCAGGGGTACATGTTGGATTTTTATCTTTTTATTTTTTGTCAGGGATTTCTCCTTTGATTTTCTTTGAATCTGCAGCTACCAGGGACTGGTGGCCCAGTTACCTTGTGAAGGTTTCATTTGAATGAATTAAGTACTTCCCCTAAAAATTCAATATCATTTCAATAGATGTAGCCTCTAAAGTAACCTGCAGTGATGCTTCATGAGCAAATCACATGATGTCAGAATGGTATGGTTTCGATTTAATCAAGAAAGAGATTAAAGTGGATGTGTGTTATTTTCAACTTCGCCGCAGCACCGCCATTTGTCAAAGTCAACCTTCTGATTGCTTTGGACCTACTGCTATCCAGGTCTTGTCAAAATAGTAGTCAGCATAGTCGGAAGCAGGTAGACCGGCCCATACAGAGCAGCGTCCCACACAGTAAAACAGAATTCATTGACTTGTGAATTATGAAGTTAATAGGTTGATCATAAATTTTGTAGCCGTTAATTCATCTTTATAACACTGGCACATCTTTGGTACATTTTTCTTTTTATTTTGTACCATTTTACACAGTAGAGTTAAATAGCACTGAATATAATTTTGATGTGTACTGTATATCAGAATTCCTATAATTCCAATGCTAGGATTAAATGTCTTGCATGAATACACTGGAGAAGGACATGAGCATATTTAGAAACATATCAAGGAAAGGGTATTTCAAGAATGTGGCTTCTTGGAAAGGAGGCAAATGTAAATATTGTATGCTTGAATTACACTATGATTATGTACCATCACATAACGGTATTTCGAGGCTTTTTCTTTTGTAATTGGTTGGGTTAATGGCTGCTTTACTGTGAGTCGTTATAGAGTCAGATTTTTTTTTTCCTTTAAGTAAAATCATGACAGATATTTGATGTTATTTTTTAATCATCATACTAGGCTATTGTGAAGCCACCTTTTTAACTCCATACTTGCCAGTAGGCTGACTGCCAGTCAAAAAAGCCATGAAAATATTCTTCTGGACAGCAAGTGTTTTTTTTTCCCCCCCAAATCTTTCTATGATTAATGACCAACCATTATTAGAGGTTTATCATTTTGAAAAAGTAACAGAAAATGTTAAAATTATTGCCAGATGGTAAATTCATTCAGTTTGCTGATGATGCTGGCTTGTCTTCCTTTCTTTCCTTTGTCTTTCTCACCCCTCCTCCTTCCTCCCACCCACCCTCCTCCTTTTGCACCCTTAAAGTAAAGAGCTTTAAGATACTGTGGCTTATATTCTGACACTTTCTTCCCCTTCACAGCAGCGACCTGGCTGGCCTTTGGCAATGAAATTCAATGCACATGGCTCCGCAGTCAAATCATCAAATTTCCCTGTGTGTATATTAGAGTTTTGTAATGTGTTTCCATTATGAAACAATGCGGGGATAATTGTCTTTGGTAGCAATTAGCTAACAGGTTTGTTCAGTGCTATTGGCAGAGGCATCCATCATCCCCCTCCCTGACCACACTTTTTGTCTAGCATGGACCATGGAGATCAATAGAATTCTATATAGGGGAAATCACCTCAGCTTTAATGAGCTGCAAGTCTCAGTCAGTCTTGGTTTGTATTTTTAATTTTTCCCTTTCAAAATTAGAAATCGGGGGGAAAAATCCTATTCCTTTGGGAGTGGAGAGTACTATGTATGTACTATTACTTTGACTCGATCAATGCTTGCTTTTAAATTGTTTTTTCCTTCTATAAAAAGGTACAGTTAATAGCATGGGACACATAAGCCATGTGATTTCAGTAACATATACTTGAAAAGTATCTACTCTTAAGGAGTACTCTAGGGTTTTTTGTGGGATAATTTTTAGAGGATGCTACGTATGTTCTGCCCATCATCTCGGTAGTTGGAAAGAAACCTGGACGGTGCTTTGATAACAGTTTTGTTGTGCTGATTTTGTTACTGCCCCTGGTTAAGTAATGTTTTGCAGTCTTTTAGAGTACTTTTATGTTGTATTGTTGCTTACTGTACCAACAAAACTAACGTATCGTATTGCTAAGATAGAGATATTATGGAGACTGAGCTCCAGAGAGGATGAGTGACTTGGCCATGGTCCTATGATTATTGCTACATAGAGCTGACCCTCATAGAGCCCAGATTCCAAAATGAGTTTTTCAGTTATATTGAATTGATTTATTTTTCTTCCTCCCAACTTAGACAGAATAGGGAAATTTATTCACATTGTACCATTTCCTTTTCCTCAGGGGAATCTTAATGGACTCCAAAGTTGGATTGTTCTGAGGGAGAATAGTAGTAAGCATTCCTGTGGTTTTCTGTGGCCTCAGAATAGCCCAGGTGAGGAAACAGACTCTGCAGACATTGTGAACAGAGGTGGCAGTAAAGGGCGTGGTGGTGGATGGTGGCGCTGAGAGTCGAACTCAAGGCTTCCTGCTCCTCACCCGCAGCTCCTTTTACTGCACTACGGTGACTGGGGTAGCAGTTGGAATAACTGTTGGGGAAATGCTGTCAGGATAGGATTGCAGGTTTTCCTGTCAAAGTACAGACCTGAGCAAAAAGCAGGAAACGAAGAGCTCTTTACCGTCATGCCGTCACTTCCAGTGACTGAGTCCTACCTTGTTCGGCAGTCTGTCTTCCTAGCATAGCATATTACCAACAGCATTTTAGTTAATAATGAGTGGCAGGTAGACTACATTTGGGTCTGTTTTCTTACAAATGAAAGTTGTTATATTTTGAACAAATCCTTTAAGTATCCAAATACATTTTTTTCCTCTTTTATATCCTGTTTTCTAATTGCACCAAGAGAGTATAATTGGAAAGTGGTGACCAGTTATAAACTGAGTTGCTAAAGGAAGCCTGAATTTTAATCCCATGTTTTATGATCTACCCTTGGGATCACACCTCCCCATCTTAACTTTTGCACTAAAGTTAGAGATTTTGTTTTTTGTTGTTGTTGTTTTTATAATTGTTCATTGCTCCCCAGTTTTAGTGGACATCCAGCTCCCTGTTAAGTCTCAAGTATTAAATGTGTGCACGAGTGAATGAGTGTTTCTCACTAAGCATGGTGACTTTCTACTAAGAGGAGTACCGTAGATAACTGTGTTTTCCACAGAAAACACGGTATTTTCCTGAGATTTTCCTAAATGGAGTAGATATGAAAGTGGAAATATTCTTAAACAGGAGAAGATTATCTAAATGTTCATTGTTTTTTCATGAAAATTAATCATCTGTAACTTGTAAGAGCTCTTTTTAACAGGGAGGCTGGCATTATAATACAGTTATAAGTATATTGACTATTCTTGAGTCTGAATATGAGGCAAATTAAAGTTTCTGAAGAGCCTTTGGGAAAATACCTCTGTTCACATTAAAAACTGGTCTTGTTTACTTCCTGAAGGTTTTATACACCTTTCCTGGCTTTCTTCCATATAGCAGTGTGTTTTCCCTGGCTTTGAAGTAGCCCACCATTAATAGTGATATCCTTCTAAAACAAACAACACAGTTGAATGAAATTTGCTGTGATGATGAATGTTTTGTAGAATTCCAGTTTATTCTTTTGATTTTCTTAAGGAGATATGCTCTGTGTGTAATTCCTCCTCCCCACAACTGACATTATGTTTTCTTCAAATGAATTACTATTTTTTGTTCTTACTCTTTGAATGACCTTAACTTCAGTTTTTAAGAAAACTGGTTTAGGGCTTCTGGCAGTGTGCTAGGCCATCAGAACATGGTACTCTCATCTTTTAAACTCTAGCTTCTATTAAGGAAGGAGTTGTGAGAAAGCATCTGTAGGTGTTTGTATCTACACCAATTAGATTTTGAGTGGTCCCTTAACAATGCTGGAATACTGACTGAGTCCGTTGGAATTCATGTTCTTTATTTTTCTGTAGTTTATCAAGAGCTATTTGAGTGCTCACTGTGTTCTGGGCACTGCATTGGTTTCTGTAGTGGATGGAAAGAGAAATAAATCTCATAGCCTTCCCATCAAAGAATTCCCAGCTTAGTGGGATATGTGAAGCATGTACATAGTAATTACCATTCTACATGTGCTTTTAAAGGTAAAAACATGCTGGAAGGAGTCAATGGAAAGATATGTTCTGGTCTGTAGTATTACAGAGGCCTTATGGGCTGGGGGAATATGGCTGCAGGGGAAGATAACTGAAGACAGAGAGCTGTGTGAACCGGGGAGGGAAAATGAAAAAGTGTGAGGTCTGCTTAGGAACAGTCCAGAGTCACTCACTGAAAGCTGTATGAACAAGCATAGTGGGGCATGATCATTAGGTAGAGGATACTGAATTCAAGACTGAGGAGGCAATGGGAAGCCCTCGATGGTTCTCAACAGCACAGTGCCAAAATCAGAGTTTTTTTTTTATGGTAGTTTTTTTTATGGTAGTGCTTTTCAACAAGACAGACGTGAAAGCTATCATTTGGACCTAGTGGTAACCAGGATTCCCAGCGCTTTTCTGTAACTCCCCTCCGACTCTTCCACTCAAGAAAATATATTGGAATACATTGAAGAGGAGTTATATTATTATATAAATATGTAAATCAACTTTCATTTGTTTTAAGAAATTATATATTCACTTGATATTAGTTATAAATTACTTGCAATACTTTATAGTTGATCATGACACAGAGCTGTGTATTGCGACAGCAGTTAAGAACCTTAGGGTGAAGATAATATGGCAGTGCTGTGTAGAATGGATTGAAGTGAGGAGATACTGGCTAGAGTGAGAGAGAACAATAAGCTATCGCACTATTCTTAGAAAATTTAATACTGGTCTGAACTAAGGTTTGCAGTGGAAATGAAGAAGAATTAAAGGCTCTAGGGCATGGCAATGTACATGATATTGGTGATGAGGAAGTAAAGGATCCTAGGATGAATCTGAAATTTCAAACTGAAGAATCTCTTCTATAATAGAAATGAGTTGCTTTGAATTGGGAAAGGAAGAAAATTGAATTCAGTTTGGGCTACAAAATTGAGGATCCAGAGCACATCTTATAGAATGCTTCTGTAAGGTTGGAAAACTGGGGCTCTTCCTCAGGAGCATGGTGTAGACTTTTAAATCATCTGTAGATGGAATGTTCTTTCCAAGTCACTTCAAATAGGAGGAGGCACTCCCTATTCTATATGTGAACCTCATTTAATTCTTAACTATTCAAGTAATTATTTCATCCTTGAATTATTAGTGATTGAATTTTTATTGCATGGTGCCTTAAATTTTTCTGCCCCCTTAATGGTGGTAAAGTGAGTGTAAGGAGTTAATGCACATTCCAGGAGCAAGCGCCTCATTGAGAGGAAGTGAATGCTGGAGCTTCTCAACTCATTGTAGACAGGGATGTTTCCAGGGCCTTGCAAACCTCTTGTTTATCGATTACATAAGTTTAGTTAACGGCCAAGCGTATTTCCATACTCATTGCATGTAGGTGGCTTTCATCGTTTTATGTAATTTTAAAACATTTTTTAAAATCTTAAATAAAAGACTTTTCAAGCTTCTGCACCACATGATGTTTTCCAATCCTTGAAAGCTCTATGATATTCTCTGCTATCTGGTCTAGACAATTCAGGTGAAATTCCAGCGGTAGTCATTTGAGCTTATTTTGGACCCTCAGCTTTTGTTGATAAAAGTTGTATTTATGGGTAGGCATATTCTTCTATCTATAGACTTGCTTTTTATAACTGGCAGCATGAGAAAATGACTTATTTTCACTAGTTTGTAAAAGAAGTATAGAAGCACATTCATTGCATGATAAATATTAATGATAATGATTATGCTGAAAGCTTTTGTCATTCAAGAAGCTCAGAATTGGAAATGAGATTCCAACTATGCTTTATATACAGTATAGTCAGCGGCATTTAATGAACTCTCTGTTCATGAAATCCATGACTGTGGGTATAAGCAGAGGATGTTTACTGGAAATTAAAAAACAATCTACCTTGGCCATTAATGTTGATATCTTGCTGAACTTCTTATAAATCCTTCTAACCGTAGACAGCTTTTACTGAGTAGTGTTCTTCCCCTTACATTTTTCTCAACAACTTGGGAGGGAAATTTTAAGATATAAAAAACAAACTGGGGTGAGAGGGGATAAATTGGAATTCGAGATTGGCTGATACTAACTAATATATATAAAACAGATAAACAACAAGTTCATACTGTATAGCACAGGGAACTATATTCAATACCTTGTAGTAACTTACAGTGAAAAAGAATATGAAAATGAATATATATATATGTTCATGTATGACTGAAGCATTATGCTGTACACCAGAAATTGACACAACATTGTAAACTGACTATACTTCAATAAAAATGTATTTTTTAAAAAAAGCAAACTGAACAGGTTGTTACGGATGGAGGATTACTGTGGCGAGAGGGTAACTGGGGAAGGACCAATGGGATTGCAAGGTTAAGTCACAGTCTGAGAGATAAAAGTAATCAAGGACTGAGGACAAGTTGTTGCTTAATCCCCACCACCCCCACTAGAACTTTTGTCTTAAGAAAGATCCAGAAGTAAAAATTGGTTCATGTATGTATTATGCTTCTATGTGCTACATTTTTTGTTACAGTCCTGATTTCCTGTAATTTTTTTTATTTAAGGAAAATCATTTTAAGATTTTACAATAAAGTAGAATTGTCTTAGAACTTAAAAAAATACTTTCATTTGCATAGAGTAATACATAAGAAAACCTCTTTGTTGGTCAGTATTTCTTATTTTTTTAGTTTGATGTAAGGTATTGATTATTGATATGTTTGGTCATTCCAGAATAATTATTGCAGAAATTAATCACACCCCCCCCCGCAAAAAATAAAATTAAAAAAAAATTATTGCAGAACTATGTTGATTTGTTTTTCTCTTTTAAAAACACACTGTTGGGAACACTTTTTGTCTATCTTGAGAGAAGTAGTCAATTTGGATGTCAAATTATATAGTGCAGTTGTCCCTTTTAATAAAGAGCTATTTCTTGATTTATAAAATTAGGTAAATAGACTTGGGGTGGGTATGGAGGAGAAAAAAATTTTTTGCCTAAGCCTATCAAGACACCACATCATTTTCTGATAATTCTATAATTACGAAGTGGAATGTTGAAATTCCAGAGTGGTAAATCACGTGATTTTGTTTTCCTCCCAAATGATCAAATGCATTCGATTCAGAATTATTGTGGCATGAATTTTCAGGAGGGTTAACAGCTCAATTCAGTTGCCACTAAGCCTAGCCTCTCTGCAGTTGCTCCTTCTGCAGTCTACTGGTCATTATCTGACCCCTGGCCCTGCTAACACTGGCCCCTTCATCACCACCCCCCGACTCCCCGCAACACACACACCTATGGAAGGCTGCAAATTTGTCAGGATGGTGTTCTTAGTTATGGTGCCTTTTATGTAGATCTGTGTTGAATCCTGTGCTGTTTTCTCCTATCGAGTTTTAAGGCTTAGATACCAAATTTTGCCTCAATATTTAGAGTTTCTTTGAGCCTAATTAATTCATCCTTTCTACAAAGAACTCCTAAACCTCAAATTTGCCTTTTCTCCTAGAGTTGGAACTCCTCACACTCCTGCGTTCCATGAGCAGCTCATCTCTCGGCTCCTTGTTGTATTGTATTTCTGCCACCTTATCCATTGGCTTAGGTCACTTTTCTGTTTTGATCCTTTTTTCATGTCTTTATTTAGTTATTACCTGCTTAAGGCAATTTACATAAGCAATAATAATAACAATAGTATCTGATACTTACATAGCACATACTATATGCCACGTACTTTCTAAGAGCGTTATGTAATATTTGGGTATTTAATTCACAGAACAACGTTGTAAGACAAGTAGCATTATTATCCTCATTTACAGATGAGGAAACCGAGGCACAGAGATCTTGAGTGTCTTGCCTCAGGTCAAACAGTAAATAATGCCAAGATGATTCCAGAGCCCAAACTCTTAATGATTATGTTAAACTGCCTCCCCGGGAAAAAAGTATTTTGTCACACAATTCTGTGTTGTGAAACTTGTATGGCTAAATAATTTCCATGAGTCAAGAAGCTTGTAAGTTATCACTGTAGTTTGCAAATATTATTGCCTAGATATAAACTCATCAAATTTCCCAGTTTACCCAAAAAGACGTCTTGATTTTTTGTAACTCTCAGACTTTTACATGCTTGTGTAATTCATTTACTTATGTCATGTAACGCTATATGTCTTTATAAAAAGGAGTCTTAACATATAAGTGCTTAACCTTTACTTCTTAATGATGAGCTTTTAAATTGTTATTGTGCTGACATGATTAGGTGTAACACCTAAAATGCTTTGTGTGTATAGCTATAAAAAGAAAGTAATGTGATCTAGGACTGACAGTAAAGCTGTATCTAGGAAAAAATCCTATGGAAGGTTGAAATTGAATGTGGTAACTGCAATTATCTAAAAGAAAGTCTATTACCTTATGATAAAACTGTCAAAATAATGATTGGGTACTCCCACAAATTGTGCGAAGAATCAATAAAACCAATATTACGTCACGGTTTGAGAATTTAGGAATTCCACTTTCTCCTAAGTCACAAGAGAATGCTAATATATTTAAGAATGAGATAATTGCAAGGCTTCCTCCCCCCACTTCATTTCATAAAAAAACCTCTAATAGAGTAAATATTTTTGCTTGAACAGCTTGATGAGCAACGTTCTTGTAAAGTAGGAATAGTATTTATTCATTACCCAGATAAAAATGTATAGACAATATGAGCTGTTTTCTTTTTCCTTGCAAGGGCATGAAATGCAGCATTTTGAGTAGATCTCCTTTGTTGATGGTGGATAATGTCTGCTTCATTCAGGCCCCTGCCTTGACCTTCTGGGTCATAGTCAACCTGTGATGTCATTGTATATGAGCTAACCTTTGTATTTTAATGGGGATTACCAAATTATTCTTGCCAAAACGAAATTGTGTAGGTTGGTAAATGATTTATCTTCTTCACTAAGCTACCCAACCTCCAACTTTTCATTTTTGTCTTTCAGTCTAAGGAGGCATTTTATATAACTAATACAGGGATGATTTTTGGTGGACTGTGTTCCTTGTCTTGTTTTATCCCCTGGTCTCACATCCATAAGTATTGTTGACTTGAAGTACGTATTTTGTTGATAATGTTTCTCCCATTTACTTATTGAGTCAATGACTCCAGGATAGAGAGAAAATTTAGGAATTTTACAGATAAGACGTAAAGCATTGGAGTAGAACTCTATTCTTTAAAAAAGTTTTGATCTGTTTTATTTGACCTATATGACAAATATTTGACATAGATAAGGCACATGTTATTTTACAGTTTTATAAATGATAAACAAAGCTCAGGATAAATGACCAGCCTAGTCATACAGTTAGAGAGGGCAAGAGCTGGGATTTGAACTCGGATTACCCAGGCCTACCTGTTACTCTGTTTACCCTTGTTATGTGCCCAAGGGAACAAACAAAGGCAATGAGCAAGAGAAGGGACCTTCTGATTTCAGAGTCATCTTCTTTCCATTATTTAATGAATGTGAATTAGTAGCATTGTTCAGAATATTACCCGAGAGCTTGGTTTCTCCTAATGTCAGAGAAGTTTATCTCCTTTCTACCTAAATCTTGTCTGTTACAATTTGGGTGTATTTCCACTTGATGAATTGGAATCCCGGTTTGATCCTGTGCTAGCTGTCACCTTGTTAACTTCTGTGAGAGCTATAGTTTGCTCCTCTTTAAAACTGGAGAATGACATGTACCTTTCAAGGTTAAACAGATTAAGGATGATTTTGTAAAGTACGTAACGTGGTGCTCGGCACATAGAACCACTCAAATGATAGTGATTTTTATAGCAATGGGCAGTGGTATTCCAATAAATAGTTACTAGAAACATATGAAGGAATTAATTTACCCTTCATCTTTTTAAAGTACTGTATAAATTCTGATTCTCTGATAATTTTGGAGATCCTGAAACCTCTTGAAACACTTTCTGTGATGCTCTGTACGGGAAGAAATTAATTATGGTCTTTTCAAAGCTGCATAGAATGGGAGGATAAACTCCCATTTCCTGAATTCTTTTACTGATTTATCTTAATAATAACAAAACAGCATGCATTTGGTCTGTCTGTCTACATACTGTGGGAATTTAAAACTTTTTTTCTGCCATAATTATACCTCACACTTCAGGAATTCTTTTAGCTAACACTCTTTCAAAAGCAACAGGAGTTGGTTTTTTGGTGGTTATAGGATGGTTAAATTTCTCATGAGGTTGCCTCTGGGGACAGAAAGTCAACTGGAAAGCTTTTACTTTTTTAAATAAAAGTTTTATTGGGATGCTTTTAAATTACAGAAAAGTTGCAAAGATAGCACAGAGAGTTCTCCCTATACCTGTCCCTCAGTTTTAGTTACCCCTAATGTTACAGTTTTACATGATTGTGGGACATTGTCAACACGAAGACAAATAATTGTCAAATAATTGGTACATTATTATTACTCAAAATCCAGAATTTATTTGAATTTTACCACTTTTTTCATTAATGGCTTTTTTTCTGGTTCAAGATTCAACGTGGGGTCCCACATTACATTTAGCTCTCATATTTCCTAAATCCCCTCTGGTGTGTGACAGTTATTTACCCTTTCCTTGTTTTTGATGGCCATGATGGGTTGGAGAAATATTGATCAGATATTCTGTATCATGTCTCTGCATTCGGGTTTATAGGGTGTTTTTCTCCTGACGAGGCCTGTCTGGTGGCTTTTGGGAAGGAATACCACAGAGGTGAAGTTCCTTTATCATCATATCATGTCAGGGGTTACATGATATCAGTGTAACTTAATCACTGATTATATTAACTTTGGTCCCTTGGTTAAGGTAGTATTTGCCAGATTTCTTCACTGTAAATCTGCCGTTTCCCCGTCTTCCATACTCTCCTCTTTTGAAGCAAGTCACTATACCTAGCCCACTCACTCAAGTTGAGGAAGGAGATTAAACTTCACCTCCTGGAGGCAGAAGCACCTACATCCAATATTTGAAATTTTCTGCAAAGAAATTTTATCTCTTTTCTCTATTTATTCATTTAATCACATATATATATATATGGATTTGTGTATATTTTTGAGTTATATTC